>NC_080189.1:7682500-8932500 GCF_030028045.1 Hippopotamus amphibius kiboko | reverse complement strand
CTCTAGCTCACCTCATCACCTTCTGCTCTTATAATTTGTGGCACTCATTCTTGCTTTATTTTTCTTATTTTTGTAACTTCCTCTTAAAATAAAGAATAAATGTTTGAAAACATCATATTTTATACTTTGCTCACAGGGAATATCAGTATAGATCAAAGTCTCTCCTTGACGCTTTTGATGTATTTGAGCAGATAATTTATTGTTAGACATGGTGGGGGGGAGAGTGTCCCTCTCACTGTGGAATCTTAAGCAGCATCCCTTAGATGCTGGTTGTACATCCTGCCTCCTCCAGTTTTGACAACCAAAATTGACAGGAGACATTAGAAAATGTCTCCTGGGTGAAGGTGGGGGTGTAAAATTGCCCCAGGTGAGGACTGCGTGCATGGATGGTACTTGTCAGCTGGTCATTGGTTTGTTACATTGTTAGTCACTTTGAAGTAAAGAAAATAGACACACTGTAGAATCAGTTTAATTTTTATTTAATCTGTATTTTAGTGCCTGCTGTGAGCAGAAAGTATATCCTGCATGCTGACATTTCCTTAGACTTAATATTGATAAGGGTGATAGTCTTGGTATTAAACTTCATTTATATAGATAAATCTCCTGTGTATGCGCTGTAGATGGGAACACTACTCTATCACCTTACTGGCATCGATATTGCAAGGAAAAATGACCCCTTGAATTCTCATATCTTTTATCTGGGCTATTTGTGGAGAATCACGCAAAATTTCTTCTAATTTTCTAAAATATAAGGTATTTTGTTGACTCTTTCGATTAATAGGTCATCATTACTTTGTCATTAGTTATATATCTTTCCAGCTAGGATCAGTTTGAATCTATATTCATTTTGGCTATTTTACTTTAATGTGAATTTAAGTTTGGGATCAAAATAAGATTAACTGCATCCTCCACATAGTTTAAGCCACATGTTATTTGTATGGCTGTTCCTTTCCATTTCACTTTTGCCAATAAGCAGTTAAAAGCAATAGAAATATTGTAGAATGTGCCTTGCTAATAGTCTACAAATTCTTATTGTTTTCACACACTCCATTCAGATTTGAGAAACATTGACCTTTAATGTATAGAGTGAAGGCTGATTTTCTCTGAAAGAGAGGAAATAAATAAGTAAAATGAAGCTTTGTTCTAATTCTCAGCTTTCTTTTCAAAGGGCTCCATGCCTACTGATTAAGGAAAGAAGGAAGGCCTGGTTTTGCATTTTTAATAACACTTCCGTTGACCACATAACACCACATGACCCAGTGAATATATTCACTAATCTGTGTCAGATCTTTCCAATCCATATGAAATGCTGTGTCCCCTTCTTCCTCCCTATCTCATAGGCCTGTGGTAAGAAATGGAATGATGTGATACTCGTAAATCCTTTTTGGATTTTAAGAATAAAATCACTATCATCTTAATCGTGTTTATTCAGAGATGTACGTAGTGGGGCATAATATGTAGAAAGAACTATGCTCTGTATAGAGATTCAAACCCTTTCTTTAGTGGGTGATGTCAGTAAATTGCTTTGGCTGATTTTTTCATTGCTGTAAATTGACCAAATCAGAGCTATTTGGATAGTTCCAGGCAGCTTCACTATGGTTCAGATAATTCACTTATTTCATAATAATCTTGACCACAAAATTGATTTTTTTTTTTTGGTAAGAGGAAATTTGATACCTTTTTGGGGGGTGGAAGTAAAGAATAGGAATGCTCTTGGTGGTTGTGGTCTTATTTCCTGTAATATACTGGGTTCACGTTTCAAAATTAAGTATATCACTATTTCCATGCTTGCTTTCTTTTAGAAAATTGAAGATTATTATTTTTATTGAAGTATAGTTGATTTACAAAGTTGTGTTAATTTATGCTGTACAGCAAAGTGATTCAGTTGTCTATATATATCTATATATATATACACATATATATGTGTACACACACACACATTCTTTTGAAAATTCTTTTCCATTATGGTTTATCACAGGATATTGAGTATAGGTCCCCATGCTATATAATAGGACCTCGTTTTTTTATCTGTTCTACATATAATGGTTTTTGCATCAGCTTACCCCAAACTCCCAATCCATCCCTCGCCCACCTCTCCTCCCCTCATGCTTTCCTTTCAATTAAGGAAAAAGAGGATGATTTGGTTAACTAAACTATCATTTGTTTAGATTCATCCTCACTAGTTCGAATCAGAAATATATCTGTTAGGAAGTATTGGATCTAGAAGCTGAGAAATGGCTACTATTAATTGTTTATGGCCTGTTCTATAATGTCCCCATAATCCTGAAAAATAGGTGGTGTTACCCCCAGTTTGCAAATGAGAATACCAACATTTCAAAAAATGAAGTTATTTACCTACATATCCAATTTTAATCTTGCAACCAAAGCATGTTACCTCCTAAACAGCTTAAAGCCAGAGCATAACAGACCCTCAGTGAGGATAGTATTAATAATACTTATCATCATTATTTATATGAGAGGATGCAGCATTGACTGCACATTGACAGTGTGTCAGATATTGTGCTCAGTGCTGTATTTAATCCTCATAATGCTGCTACAAATTAGGAACTAGTATTGTCTCCATTTTACCAGTGAGAAACCTGAGAACTAAATAAGCTTTTGTTTACTCATTCAACCAATGAGTATGAAAGTTGGAATAAAGGAGCATTTGTTCATTTGTTTGTTTATTCATTGCCTCTTCCCAGATGCTTCCAAAGGAAAAGAAAAATTAGATTTCTCTGTGTCTGAGTAAAGCACAATACACATAAAATACAATTTTTCCTAAAGGTAGTAATTTGAAAGTTGTAATAATAAGAAAAAATGGTTGACTATGCTGTACAATCATTACAAAAAACTTAAAGATTTTAAAAATTAATTAATTACTTAATTGACTGTGTTGGGTCTTCATTGCTGCATACAGGCTTTCTCTTGCAGTAAGCGGGGGCTACTCTTTGTTGTGGTGCACCGGCTTCTCATTGTAGTGGTTCTAGGCATGTGGGTTTCAGTAGTTGTGGCATGGTGGGCTCAATAGTTGTGGCTCGCGGGCTCTAGAGCACAGGCTCAGTAGTTGTGGCTCATGGGCTTAGCTGCTTCATGGCATGTGGGATCTTCCCGGACCAGGGATCAAACCCATGTCCCCTGAATTGGCAGGTGGATTCTTAACCACTGTGCCACCAGGGAAGCCTAAAGAATTTTTAATGACAACAAAAGATGGTCATGAAATGGCATTAAAGAAAAACAGAATATAAAATTGTTTATACAAAGCAGTATCTCTTCAACTTACCAGTTAATTAAAACAAAGTATGAAAATATATCAAAATATTAACCATATTTATTTCTGAGATGTGGTGTTATAGATAACTTTCAGTTTTGTTTACATATTTTTCTGCATTACTAATATCCTATAATTCTGTTACTAAAATTCAAAAATTACCATAACCAGAATATGGTTTTCAAATGCATGCAAAATTTGAACCTCTGTTTACACATTCAGACATGTACGAATGTTCTTATGCCCCTATCAACAATTTTACTTTCAAGCTCCCATGTTGATGTTCTTTGGGAGAATTTACTCTTAGCTGATCTTGCTGGCATTCCATTTCAGGGTCTTACTCAGTATCATTGTGTGTACACACTTGTCTGTCCAAAGAGGCTGGCCCTGAGCTCACCCCCCACCCCAACAACACCCCCTCCTCTCCCAAAGCTCAGTGACTTGCTTCTCCAGCAGTCCTGGGCACTTGAACCCATTAGGAACCTGTTGGATGGTCCACCTAGAAACCCTTATAACAAAAGAGCAACCAGTTACTGTATTTGAAGGAAAATATAAAGTTTGCTGAATAAACTAGTTTATTTTATATGCAGATGCTAATAATATAATTCGAAAACTTCTTTATGATATGTATAAAATTCATAATACCATGAAAAGTACCTAAAGGTTTTAAACGATAGATGAAAAGAAGCAGTGTAGTATCTCTATACTGTTGCGATTTATATTTCAAAATTTATCTCTGAATATCATATAGCATGCTTAGATTAATAATAATTTGAAGAATAAATATACTGTTTATAACAAGAAAACAATATAAAAAATAAGCATATTCCTTAGATCAGAAAGGGTAAAAGATTATCTTAAGCAACATCACAATTTTCTTTAAATTATAAAACATCAGTTTTCAAATTAAGTAATTTGTGTTTTCATCAGTCTCTGATATTGCATAGAGCCATGGGTGACTTTTTATATCATCAACGTATTTGCAATTCATTTAAAAAATTGCTTCACAACATCTCTTTTTAGTTTTGAAAACAATATGCGTGTATAGGGATTGTGTTAACCATATTTTGAAGTGTAACATTATCCTTTATGAATATAATACAATGCAATATAAAACAATGAAAGGAGATGACTCTTTGGGTTTAAATCTAAAGTAAGTTCGATGTTTATTTAATGAGTGATTTGTGATGGTTGATTAAGATTTCCAAATCCCCATTCCTGCCACCTCAAAATGGGAGTAATAATGCTTATTTCATAAATTTGCCAGGGGATTAAATGAGAAAAGTGCAAAAGGGCTTAACACAATGGCTGGCTTAAGGTAAGCACTCATAAATATTAGCTGTTATTACTATTATTGCTGTGGTTCACGTTTCCTTGCTCTCTTTGGTAGCACACAGGATTATTTAGTAGCTGTTCATTTACTTCTCATATTCTCAGCTCCACGATGAATTTTATTATCCAACATCTGTTTTTAACCTCATAAGAAAACATGCCTTAGACATTAATTAACCATCAAAAATGAGGTCTTAATGCTCCTATAGAGTAATAATTGTTTTATAAAAGGATCTGTCTTCATATCAAAATATAACTTCCACTATTTAAAGAAGAGGTTCTCTGAAATGATTGACATTAAGGAAAAGCAGCAAACAGGAATCATAGACCCAGAAAACGCTTAGAGGTGGCAGGTTTCTTGGGTATCACCTCATCAACCGCTGAGTTTGTAGATCCTGAGCTCCCTGGAGGAGATAAAGTGGAGCATCCCGAGACCACCCCATGAGGACCTAGAGTTAGAACCATACCTGATCTTGCTTTAGCACTTAGTTCAATCTCTCCTATTATATTATATCAAAAGTAATATATATATTCATTTATGTTAGAATTCAGTCAGTAGGTAGATGTTGGGTCTGAACATTCTTGCTTGCATGTAGTATAGTATATTCCATTGAAATGTTTTTGAGAGATTGAGTCCCTATTTTATCTCTGAAATACGTCAACAGTTCGTAAGAAATAACTAGCTACTCAGCAGTTTACACTAGAAGATAATTATGTGACCACAGGTATGGGACACAGCTGGCCTCCTTTATGTACGTGGGAATTTTATTGACACTTAGCGAAAAGGAGCCAATAAAAGTTTCGGGTTTTCTGGAAAATGAAAAGGACTGTTGCAAGTTCAATGGAACTGTGAAGGGTTATATTGAGCTCAGTGAGGTAGAGAATATTCATGCTTAAGTCACCTTTAAAAATAATGGATTAAATCGCCTGGGGATCAGGAAAGGAAGACAAAAAGAAATGTAATAATCATCATTTATTTGGCCAGAAGGAATTAAAAGCAGGTATATTTGAGAAGACTACCTTAAGTTCAGTAAATCAATGTCATAAATTCACTATGAGAACTACTCTTATCAAATCAGTTTCAATTTCTCTAAATATTTGTATGATTGTTTTGACTCAATAGAGTCAGGATGTATAAGCTGACTAAAAATTACAGTAACTGTTGACAAAGAAAGATATAAAGAGGGAGAAGTGAGAGCTGGAAAGAAAAAGAGGGAACATTAACATTAATACAAAATGTATGTTTGTTCATAACACTGTTCTCAGTCTTTAGCAAATGTCCTTCAGTGATTTTAAGTATAACACTTTTGCCTTTTGAAATGACATTGTTAAAGTAGCAAACTAATATTCTCTATATTAAAATGCTGGCTTAAAATGATGAAAGTGACCATCAACATGCTATTTAATGTGTCATTTTAATTTTTAATTTTGGAGAGTTATTAGTGAGATGTGTTGAGTGAGTATTAACAAAGAATGATTAAAACGCCAATGTCAGCCAAACTGATGTCAGAATTCTGACAAATAGTTCATAACATTGTTCTACCCATAATGAAAAAGGAAAAAAATACACACACACACACACCACACACACACACAGAGTATACTACTATGCAGTCTGTATTGTACCATAAAAATCTCTCCACCTTATAACAAGACGCTATTTGTTGTTGAAAGGCTAGCATCTCAGCTGCTAAATGATGTGGAAGAATTCTCTGACTGACCACACTGTTCTGTATAGATTTGACATTTCCCTGTGCTTGGCGTGGCATATTCACAGAAGGTGAGGGTTGCTTGGATTCTCTTGAATGCACACCGGCCCCCTTTCTCTCCTCTCCTACCCTCTTGCCCATCTCCAGTCAACAGTGCTTACAGTATATTTTTCCATAAGTAGTTACAAAATATTCAGTGAATCATAGAGGAGCCTGTTAAATGCCAAAATATCTTCATATAGAGAAATGAAGAAAGGCCTGTAGTAAATGGAAAACTCTTCTTCCCATCTTTAACATATCTATAACAAATCCTTTCTTAGAAATTGTTAAAATCTTCACAGTTGACTGACTTATTTTAATCTAGAAAACCAAAGATTTTAATAACTACAACTCTTTTAAGTCCCGCCTCAACTTTGTGTAATTTCCAGAGCTCAGATTCCTTTAAAGGAAGTCTGCGAAAGTGTTTAATCTGCCCAAATGGAAAGTAAAATCCTGGACCCTTGAATGTCTCTGTAATTAAGCGAATCTGTTCTATATAACTTCTTCTAATTTTTGATTCCTATAGAAAAACTTGTATATGAAATGGAATTTAAAGGCACAAAAGGAAAGGAAACCTGCTATCACATAGAGTCTTGTCCAAATCCCAACTGCTCTCTTATTAGCTCTAAAACTTGGACAAGTCATCAATCCTTTCTAAAATCAATTTCCATTTTGTAAAATGAATATGAAAATATTTTTTTAAATTGTATTAGTTGAATAATTTAATAGAAAATCTTATACATAATCATTTAAAATAAATGAAAGCCATTTAAATCTTTGCTTAGAGAACATTGTGTGTTCTAAGCCAAGAAATATGTTGGTTAAGGATGAGATCAAATTGAAGACAAACTTGCGATCTAAGTATGAGCCTATTAGTTCCAACTATTAAGGAGTTTTGAGGAAGAGTAAATCTTATATACAATTTAAGATGATCTTTCCAACTCTTACTTAAACACCAGGTAAGTGAAATCCAGAGTTGCTGTAATTTATTGATTGCAAACTGGCTGGTGGGTGACAGACACAGGATCTCGAACCCGTGAGTCTGTCATATGAGAAAATTTCTCCCACTTTTATCAGATCACTTTTATGTTCATTTTGCCCCTTATCATTATAATTTCATGAGGAGTACATTATGCTTTATTAGTATGTTCTCCAAGTATAGTATCAATTTCTTGAAGGCATGAACTGTTTCTTACACAGCATTCCTGTCCTCAGCAACCAAAAATATACATTGCACAATATAGGTACTCATTTTCAAGTTGATTTTTTTAAAAGGTGGAAGTGATTAGAACTATATTTCAGATTTGACATAAGTTTTAGTGGATATTAAAATCAGGAGTCTTCAAGAAAATGGAGAAGGTGATCATAACTTTGACTCCTATGTTTTGCATCTACAGACTGAACTCTAAAGCAGAAGAGGGAAAGGTAATTTTGTATGGGGCATATTCAAGTTAATTCAGAAGTCTAAGAGCAAAAACTTGACATCTGTAGCTGGCACTTGATGTACAGATGTCCTAAGGCAACAAAGGTCACGTTGACCTATTATTCAGGTAGAAGAGAGAAAAAAAGTCTTCTCAATGATCCATAACAATTCTTTAAATTGAACTAAACATGTCCATAGACTGTCTCTTTTAGCAGATCATTGCCAGTTCTAAAATATTCCATTTAGTTTCTCTGCCAGTACAGCTAAGAGATTAAAAAATTTAAAATCCCACCTCTGTTTGCCAAAACTGGAATAAAACTAATCCAGGTAACACCTCAGGTTGCTGCCTCTCAGTTCTCACAATCAGCTAAAGTCACCTAATAGATGGGCTTCCCTTATTTTACAACTGAACAGCATATCATGTTGAATTATTTTTGCCTTGCAGATATGTCTGTAACAATTCTGACCTATTGGATTATACAAATTTTAGTTCAACATTGTAGGAAATTTTGGGTTTCCTAAAATTCCTGCTGTGATCAATCCCAATTAAAGACCAGTAAGTACATGTGTTCCTCCAGACTCTAACTAGATTTTCTTACTGAGAAACTGAATTTGAGTAGAATGCATAACCTCATAATAGTGGAAGGATAGCCGGGATGGAAAATATTGGCATGAATAATTAAACAGGTTCACTCTCCCTAACATCAGCCATGGTGAGTACTTATTTCCTTTCTTATTTAGGAGGGTACATGTTAGACCAGATCTACTAAAAGCCAAAAACTATATATTACTATTAGAAAGAATGGCATTTTATCCCATTTTGTTTATTACTGTGCTACCACATTTCTAATGGAACAGTGGCAATCAAAAAACCAGTTTGCCTTACATAATTCATGTGTCCACATAAAATAGGTAATCCAAACTCTCTTTAGAATACAAGTCTTAAATCCAACAGGAAATGTATCACTTTGGGAAAATTACTTAGTCTTTGAACTTCAGCTTCCTCATGTTTAAAGATGAAAAAAAAAATTCTTTGTTGGTAAAAAAAGAAGTAATTGAAACAAGCATTATTTTATTTTATTATCTTTCATTTAGCATCCTAAAGTTAACGAACATTTATTTTTTTCAGCTTTATCGCGGTTTAATTGACAAATAAAAATTCTATGAATTTAAGGTATACAACTGGATATTTTGATATACATATACATTGTGAAATGATCACCACAAGCTAATTAATATATATTGATATTTTAAATAAGATTTGAAGTCTTTCCAGCTCAGTGCGAAGTTATCCAATACCCTCAATATACTTCAGATTTCTCTTCCCTTTCCATTGTCTTCATTTCCTATTCTGCATAAAAAGTGACCACAAATGTAACAGCACTATACATTTACTGTGTCATCTTTTAATAGATTAAGTGTCTAGGTATAGCTAACCTGGGTTCTCTGTTTGGGGTCTCATGATGGTGCAGTCAAGGTGTCTGCCTAGACTGTGGTCTCATATGAGACTGAGGCTTCTCTGCCAAGCATTGGTGGCAGAAATCATTTCATTGCAGCTGTAGAGTTCACGGTGTCCTGCTTCTTCAGGGACAGCAGGAGACAAACAGTCTCTATTGCCTCAACTCTTTAATCTCTAGATCCTCTTTCAAAGGCCTCACATGCTCAGATCAGGCCCACTTAGGTTGGTCCCCTTTTGAGTAACACAAAATTGACCAACTAGAGACCTGTGATGGTCAGTTTTTTGCTTGGCTCAGCTTAATCCCCTGTTGTTCAAAGATTAATATAGGTGTTGCTGTGAAGGTTTTTATAGATTGTTTTGAAGTCTTCAACCTCCATAATAATTGACTTTAATTAAAAGATTTTATCTGCAGTAATCTGGGTGGTCCTGACTTAATCAGTTGGAAGGCCTTAGAGTAGAACTGAGGTTTTTCTGGGGAAGAAGAAATTCTGCTTGTGGACAGGGCTTCAGGACTTCTAATCTTCTGTCCTTCCTGATGGCTTGTCCTACAGATGTTGAACTTGCATAGCCAGACCCCTTATCACATAAGCCAATTCCTTGAAATAAGTCTCTTACTTCATATATATCGTCCTGATCTGTTTCTCTAGCGGCTCCCTGACTGATATAGGATCTTCCTTCCCTCTGTGGAATTCCCTAACTTTGCCTTATAGTATGATATAACCAGAAGCGTGAACCCATCACAACCACAGGTCCTGCCCACACTCAAGGGAAGGGTATTATACAGTCATTCACACCAGACACAGGGAATCTTGGGGACCATCTCAGAACTCTGTCATTCACACATTCTCCAACTATTTAGTTTTTCTTTTTTCCCAGTGAATTCTCTTCAATGGGGAACAGGCAGTAGGACTTTCTGGGTTGGAGAGTGAAAAAGCAGTTGTAGGGACAGAAAGAGATCACAAAAACAATGGAATTGAAGTCTGATGCAGCATACGAGTTGATCAAAAGATATAAAAATTGCATCCATGTTGATAGTTGTAGATCCAATAGCCCAAAACTCTTTAGTTGGGAAAATAAAAGTTGTTTGCTTATACTCATTCTCTGTTCTCCATGGTATTTAGAGCAAAGCTGTCCAGTAGAACTTTCTGTGATGGAGAAAATATTCTATATTTGCACCATCCAGCACTGGAGTCATCAGCCATATGTAGCTACTGAGAAGTTGAAATGTTGCTAGTATGACTGAAAACTGAATTTTCAATTTTATTTAATTTTAACTAATTTAAATATAAGTAATCTTAACCACATGTGAGTAGCAGCTGCAGTGTTTGAACAGCTCTAGAGGAATAATTACTGTCACAGCTGGACTTCTGTAGGAATCTAGACAATCTTGGCTTTAAATAAGAGCTGTGATATGTCTGCATTTTCAGCATTTGTTTTATTAATGTGAACTCAATCAGCAAATAACCTGAAAATCTCCTTCTAACCAGCAACGAAATAGACTAGTTCAGTACTACGCTCTTCCCAAATGGCAATTCCATGTGCATTGTTTTTTGCTTTAAAGAAGGTATGTTGTGTCTATCTGCAACCAGAGATGGAAATTAAGTATATGACATAATGTCTTTTCACATGGGAATTACAGTCTTTTGAGGAGGACTAGATTCGTCTGAAACAATCAAATAAAATGTCAACAGGCATAAATGCAGAAACAGAAAAGCACATCGTTTTGGGAGGAAGTGACCTCACCAGTGTCAAGTGATTCAGCCTCTCAGTTCTATATCCTAAAAAATGTATAGATAACCCATCTCAAGGTTCACAGGCCATGAGATATGTTATCATATTAACCACACCTGTAGTGTCTCACTACTTGGGGGATTCTGAGATTCTCAGTTGGGAGTCTAGCCAGACACTGGGCCCTAGAGAACTTGAGGAACTGCTAGACCAGCTGATCTGATCTAGAAATCACCCAAATGCTAGGACTGTTGGGCCTTTCATTTCTGCATAGCCTACCTGTGGTAGGCACACCAGGGAATTTAAAGGACTTTACCTTTGTCATCAAAGTGGGAATCACACAATCTTTCCAAGACGGTAGGATGTAAGGATGCAAGGGCAGAGAGGGGTAATTAGGGCCCTATGCTTTCATTCTCTTCCTAGACCCGAGAATATGTGTCAGTCCACTTTCAGTAGCCTGTACCAGTTTCTCTTGAATACACTTATATTGGGGGCTGATGGGTGTAAGGAATTGCTAGAGAAAGATTCTTATTTAGGAAGGATTTATATCAGAGCACAACAATATAAAACCAAGTAAGAGATACCTCTGTTTTCAAAAGAAACTTAACCAAAGGGAGTCTGTCCCTAGCCGTGTCTGTGTGTGTGTGTGTGTCTGTGTGTGTCTGTGTGTGTCTGTGTGTGTGTGTGTCTGTGTGTCTGTCCTCATGCCCAGGCCCTGGTATGTGGTCTTCTTCCACAGCCTCATTCAATCTCCCGACATGTCTTCCTTTCTCTGGGACTCTTGCTCTGCCTCCTCCAGCTGTTCCACCAGAGCCACATTCCTTTCATGTTTCCATGTAAAGCAATTCAACCTGGCCTTCTTACTGATGCTCTGGGGCCTATCATTTCATCTGCAAATGGCCCATCAGCATGTTTAGTTAATTTTTTTCCATGAACGATATTTTCCAGCAATGTTGTAAAATAGTGGTTTTTCTTCTTTGTCACAAGTAATTAAGTGACATGGTCACATTTACAGGGCTAACAGGTAGAAAGCAGATTACCCTGAAAAAAGGGTGTATACCTTCTTGCAACCGTGCTCTGTGGGAACAACAGCAGGGCTCCCCTGTGCATCCTTCAACCAGCAGGGGATGCAGCCTTCCTTTGTACCATTTATATGATGCTTTAATTATCTCCCTACATGAGTGCAGTCCACAAATATGTAATGAGTTCCTGATGGCAGAAAATATTTCATATCAATTTTTGTAACTCCAGGCCCTGGTATGCTGCCTGGCACCTAATTACAGCAATCAATAAATACTTAATAAGGCCATCATTCATTTAACAAATATTTGCTGGCCATATATAAGAAGCACTTAAGCTGAGATCTGAAAAATGAGTAAGCATGGGAAATGTTAAAAAAAAAAAGAAAAAGAAAAAAAGGAGGGGAGCAAGGGTAGTTAGGGCCAAGGGAGCAGCATAGAATAAATGAACTTGTAAGTTAATGAATGACTGAAAAATACCAGCATATGCAATAGTAGACAGAGGACTAAAATATTTTGTTTCAGGTCATTCTTAGGAGTTCTGGCCATATGTATCAACAAGTTTTGTTTGGTCATAATAATATTTGTTTTGTTCAATAAAAACTACTTGAACCAACCATGTGCTAAGGACTAGGGATATGCCCATGGCATCATGGTGGGGAAGAAAACCAGTCTCTACCTTTATGGGGAGACCAATATGGAAGAATTTCACAATGGAGGTAGCATTACAACTGTGTTCATCCCAGAAAGTGATGGGGCTCCAGGGATAATAGATGCTGACTTCATCGGGAAGCAGAGGGAACATTTCCCTTAGGAAGTGATGGTTGGGTGGAGCTTTGGATGTACCTGAAGTTAGGAGCAAGGGTGATGTTCCAGGTAAATAAAAGAGCACATTCAAAATCCTGGGCAGAAAAGGAAGGCTGGTGTGGCTGCAGCACAGAAATTGATGGGTGGTTTGATAGGAAATAAGACTAGAGGTTTGGGGGAATCTGACACCTGACACTATATGCCAGGTTGTTGAGTTTTCTTCTGTTAGAAGCCCAAATGGATGTCACTGAAGTATCTCAGCCGAAAGTTTGTGTGTATCAGGAGTGAGGGGGATGGAGGAAGTATAACATCATCATATCTGTTTTGTGGAAGCCTTGCCCTGGCTGCAGTGTGGAGGACAAGTCTCAGAGCAGCAAGAGAAGACTTGGGGCTACCCATCAACTGTGACTTTAGTCCAGGTGAGACATGGCAGTTTGGACTGGGGTGGTGGTAGCAGAGTGGAAACAGGTGGGGGAATTTAAGAGATACTAGGAGGTGAAAACTACAGGACTTGGTGATGAGTTGAATATGGACCTGGGTGGAAAAAAGTACTCGAGAGTGACTCTCGCGTGTCTGTCTGGCCTTACCAGCTGCTGGGCAATGCCATGCACAGAAGTACGGACTGATGGTAGAAAATCTGAAGGAAATATCATCAGTTTAATTTTTTAAATGAATCTGAAGTGTGTTTTCAACATCCACCATGTATCTAGTGAACAACTCACTAACAAAGGGCTCAGGAAGTCAGTGGCAATGGTGTGGAGACACGTGTGGTTTAGCTGTGGATAGGGATGGTAACCGAAGCTTTACTTGGATGAGATTGCCTAGGGTGTGAATATATTTGCGGAGATGACAGCATCCAAGACGGATCCCTGAGAGCCCCAAAGTCTAATGGCTGAACAGTGAAACCCAAGCTACAAGGGAGGCAGAGAATAAATGGCAACTAAGTCAAGGAAGATTCAGAAAGGAATGTGACAAGAAAACATGCCAGGAAGATGGAAATCAGGGCAACAGTGGATGCCGCTAAGAGACCATTTAAGGTGAGGATTAAAAAACATTGTCCAATAAATTAGCAAAATTGAACTTGATGGTGACCTTTGCATGCATTGTTTGTTGAAGTTATGGGAATTGAAACCAGAGTGACATAAAGTAAGGAGTGTGTGAAAGTTTAGGAGATTGAGTCAGAAAGCAGAGAGTGACATTTCCAAGTTAAACATGGATCATTTATATATAATAGAATAAGCACCAGGCAGTTCATTTGTTCCCCTCAACAATTTTGCTTTTGGAATCGAGGTTGTGAATTAAGTTAACCTTTTATTATTTCTCAGCTTATGATGATTTAGTAGCTATTCCATTCTATAAAACTTACTTCATTCTATTCACCCTGGATGATAAACCTGAAATAGAATCCAAAATTTTCAGTAGACTCCCCCCCAGACTAACCTGTTTCCCTGAAAATCATCCTATTCTCCTCTTTTGTTGTTTCTCAAGGTCTCCATCTGCTCTTCCGTTTATCATCTGCCTGATATTCTTGAATGGTGTACTTGGTTGGGCTAAAGTATGGGTTTAAGAGGCAAGTAATAACATTCCCTTCCCTTTTACAGAGGATGTGTATCATTTGGCTACAAATAATATTTGTTCATTTCCTCCTGACTGCATGTGGCACTGCTACCAACCCATCTTTTCCTTTTCCTCTTCCTCATCTTTACCCTACCTTTTCTATTTATATAGCTGGCCAATTGACATTTAAAAAAATATCAACAGTAGTCTCATGCATCAATTAGCATTTCTCCATGTTCATAATTTAGGAGCCCCATCAGATGTAGAAAATTTGCTTTTTTGCTTTTTTATCTTTCCTTCATTCCAAATACCTTCCTTGTATGGTAACTTTTATAAATAGAATTACATGAATAAGTAGAATTCTGCCAGTGAAACAGGATAGATCAAAATACAAATCAAATTAAAAATGAGAAATGTTCTTTATAATGAGAGCATTATGGTACCTTAAAATTGCATCATAGATTGGGGGAGTTATGTCTTATTTTTTTGTGATAAATTTTTATTGAAAGTGAGATTAGAGTCAAGAATTCTTAAACCTTTAAGTGTGAGATTTCAAAGCTTGAACTATTCTAATAGCTGCATTTCACATATTTAAAGATGTTTTGCTCCTTCTGAAGCATTTTTTTTCCTTATATCTGAAGGCACTGCATTTGTAACTAAGCTATTTGGGATCAAACATTGTGGACGTGCATTAAACTGAGATCAAGATGTGAACTTCTGGTCCATTTTAGGAAGTTGTCAGATGCCCTAAGTTGACACAGTGGTGTTTTTTATATTCTCTGGTTGTTGAGTGTAGGCAAGTTTTAAAACGATCCTTCACAATTATGAAACTTCAGAGTTGACTGCAGTGGACCTAGTAATACATGGGAATAAAAATCCACTCATAAATCTTATTTTAAATGTAAACACTCCGTTTATGTAAATTGATATGTATTTCGTGCAAGTAAACAATATTTGATGGCATATTTGGCTGAAATTACTGGGTGAGGGGTGTCATTATCCTATTCTTATACCATGTGTTGATTTCACCTAAGGCCTGGGTTCTCTTAACTGCTGCATTGCTTCAGTTCCCTTTGCTTTTGTATATGCATTTACCTAAGACTTTAAAAATTCCTGCGGGAGGCGGTAGCATGACGTGCAGACTAGATTATAATACATTTCACCTCCCAGCTCCACCGAGCACAAAAGCTTTTGTCACTAAGAATTCTGATACTTTTTTGCCTTTTTTTGGGTCATACAGTAGGAATTAGTAAGCTCATGTGCATAAACCATTCCATCCTAAAAATAATAGGACATGAGGGTATGAAATTTAACATGATCTTGCTAACAGAATACATTTCTAAGTGAAATCAGTTGTGACTTTCAAAGCAGTTTTGAATCTGCTGCAGGTTGGTGAAGTTTGTGATGTTTAATAATGAAAAAAAGTTTAAACTCAACCAAAGACTTCTGGATGTTGTTCCTTCTCCCTGTCAATGTATGTTTCATTCGTATTACGGGGGATGGCCATGAATAATATACAATATTTAGGCTGCTTATGTTTTCTACTGTAAGAGAAATTCTGGCTTTACTACAGAAAAAAAAAATTCAAGGTCTACAATTTTAAAAAAACACACAAGAAGAAGACAAATAGCACTGTCAAGGTCAAATTAACTATTTTAATTTTTTAAATAGCTACTTCTCTTGTAATGGCAAATGCTGCAAATATATAGCAAGAACCCATCAGCTGGCAAATAAGCACCATCGTATTAGTTTCCTGAGTTTCCTTAAAACAAAACTGCATCTCTTCCTTCCAGTGATGCTTCTGACATTAGTTTTAATTGTTACTGAGAAAATATTTTTTCATTCAACTTCTTAAAATAACAAAACTACTTTCAATTTGAGAAAATAGAGTATTTACTTAAATTTTTTCGTTTTCTAATTTAGCCCTACTGTTTCTATAGCTCATATTGTAATTGTTCTTGTTTTTTAATGGAACAACCTAACTGTTTTAAAAGGTTAATTTTTCTCCTTTGTTTCCTTATAAAAGTAACCTTCATTTGCATCTTTAGCTGCATTATGACAGGTGGCCTTAATTCCTTTCCCTTTGGTTTTTAAAGAAAGGGAATGCTCTTGTGATTCACCGTACGTGCATTTTTTTTTTTCATTTGCACATTTTATTCAGTGAAAACAAATGATGGGCTTGTGATTATTTTTCCCTAACTTCGCAAAAGGAAAAGACTCACAGCAGCAGTGGTAGTGGACAATTTCATACTCTTAGGTTAAAGCAAAATCCCCATATTCCCTGCAACTTAGTCTAATAGCAAAACATTTTCTGTTTCTCTAATCTTTTGCCATGATTGTCAGTGGAGCCATATCAAACTCGTCCACCTCTGCAGTTTCTGTTTTGGCTGTGATCTAGAAAGGCACCTAGTGGCTAAGTGCAAAAATCCTTGGAAGGCTACAAGTTTGAAAACCCAGCCCTGCCATGTTGCAGCTGCCTTGGGCAAGTTACTTAACCTCTCTGTGTCTCAGTTCTCTCACCTGTAAATTGGGAATAATAATAGTGCCTATATTATAGGGTTATTATGAGGGTTAGAAAAATGAATATTTATGAAGGTCCTGGAACATAAAGCAAGTACTATGTAAATATAGAATATATACAATGAACACGTGACCGTCATTTAGACAGGCTACAGATAGAGAAATAGGGACAGACAGAAACATATCACTTTATCATTCCCCATTATTATCCTTTCTGTCCTCAGGCTTCTTGTTACCCACTGGCAGGGAAGATTAAGTCCCTTATTCTTCTCATCTGTGACATCTGGCTTACCGTTCTTCCTTTGTTCAAGGCGTGCTAAACATTTTAAATGATACTTGTATTCTCCTCTAGTGTCATCTGCATAGTTAGGTAAATCGACACATATTTTTTCATCAGTGCAGAGTGAATAGATTGCAGCACATCTAAAATTTCACCTCTGCTGCAAAACATACTCTGAAAGAATGACATTGGTCAGGAGAATAACACTGCCATTGCCAACTTTATCTGGCAAATCATTGGCAGTTGACTTCATGTGAAAGGGTTAAGTATGTTGCTGTATCAAATATTCAGTTACTCATTAATTAAAGTAGAACAAGTTCAATATTTTTTTATTCAGCAGATTAACCCAAAACCACCATGTTTGCAATTTATATTCATCCTGTTAACTGCATATGCATTAAACATTTCCATCTGGAGTCCCAGTGATTGTTTTTCGCCCATCTCATGCTTGATAAGCTGTTACTGATTAGACAGGGAATTCTGATGCTGTTGAAAGCACAGATTTTTTTTTAAAGCTCTATCACCTTGGTGTTCTTTACTTCTTAACGGATCTTGCTTGATGTCTGCAGGTTCCATTTTGGCTACAGTCCAAATAGGAACTATAGGTCCCTCGGCCACAATGCTTTAATGCAAACAACCTCATTCTGTGTCTCCCTCATTTTTCTTTTATTAAAAAAAATACTCCATTTTCTAGTCTAATTTAGAATATATCTTCTTTCTTCTTTACTTGTCTTGTTTAGTTTGATGTTAAACCTTCATTTACTCTTACTGTCCTCTGTAATAAAACATAACCCGCATATTTTGATGCATAGTGTTTTCTAAACGTTGTTCTAAAGACGTCGTATATTTTGACTCATTTAATCATCACTGTGCTGGGAGACAGATGTTATTACCATCCCCATTTAATAGATGAGGAAACTGAGACCACAGGGAGGTTGAGTTTCATCCTCAAGCTCAAACTACTAGGAAGTAGAAGAGCTTAGCATGAGCCCAGACACTAATTCTAGGGCCCATGCTTTCCAGCCACCGCGGCATGGACCTTGGAGGACTGAGTCTTCATCCCTCAAATAGTAGGATGTGCACGTTGAGAAGGAGCTGCAGTGAAAACTTATATTCTAAAGAGCCAAAACCTTAGTCTTCCTACATAAGCCACATCCTGACTTTCTGGGTTACCTGATAGGAGTCATTTAATAGACAAAAACTAAGTCTAGTCTGCATTAGGTTAATAATAAAAATGATGACAACATTAAATAACAATTATGTAGCGTCTGTTTTTTGAGAACCACCATCTGTTTATCCTTTTACATACAGTGTTATCACCCCCGATGATTACCCTCAGGTGTCATCAGTACCATTTATATTTTACACATTTTTCAAACTGAGGCTCAGAAAAGTGACACTTTCCATAAAAGGCCACAGTGTTGGTGATAGTAGAGTCAGATGTCAGATTCTAGTCCCTGTTTTTCCCTTAGCAATATGCTTTATTTTCTATAGAAGATGTTAGTCTGAGAAGAGGTCTGGTGGACATGAGAGTCACTCAGCCGGAAGTCAGACACCTCCCTTATCAGAAGGTGACTGATGTTATAACCAGATCTCTCCCAACCCCTTCTTGTGTGATGTGATTTGATCCTGTGGATTTGTGCATAATCTAAAAGTCATCCTCTTGGTGCCCGGAGGCTGTTAGATACACGGGAATGATGTTTCAGTGTTTCTCCCACTGTGGAAACATTGGAATAATTATTAAAGGTAAATACTTATTAATTGTTCCCAAGGTACACAGACTCTTTCTTTACACATTTGATCAGGGAACTTAAAGGAGGAACTTAATAAATGTCAACTATATGGATCAATTAATTAATTAATTAATTAATGCATGTATGAAAGAAGAGATAAAAACCACCTTTCTGTCTATAGTGGGTTTCCCTATAGTCAGCAGATGCAGATGTAATCAAAAGGTCATTTGTATCTATAAAAACATTTATTATTCAACTAATATCCTAAGTTTAGTGTAGTTTTATGGTAGTATAGAACGGTATATCTTTATATCACTTCAGTTCTGAACTATTTCTTATTTCTTGCTATTTGATTCCAGTCAGTTTTGGGCACCTTCCATTTTCCTGCCTTTCCCCAGCCTCCTGCCCCCTCCATAGGCAAGTGCTGACTTTAGCTAAATATGCCAAAAAGTGAGAAAGCTTGATTGAAAGATTGAATTGAAATTGAAATAACTTGAAACGTTACCCATAACATTTTTAACTTCCCCTCACATGTTAAACACTCAAATTTTATTTCAGATGAACTTTACATAGTGTATATTCAACAAAATATAATTTCTGAATTTCTGTCCTCAAAGAATGTGTGCTCTAGTGACATATTAAACGTGCTCTAATGCTAAGATTCAAGGGCTGTGAAAGGTGATTTTCACAAAGAAACAACCTTCATGGTTTCAGGTAGCGCTCCAAAGTCAAGCGATATTTTAGCTGCAGTTGAATGCATGATTATGAATTCATAAGAAAGTATACCCGCTAGTGGATAGTTGAGGGGCCATCGTATCATTGTTGCTCGTAAGCTGCTATAGAATTCACTCCTGTTATCGGACCTATATCTTCCCTTCAAGAAATGTAATTTGCATTTTTCTCTCTCAAATCTGTGCTAAAATTAAAATTAGCTATCTCAACCACTCATCGTTTAAAAAATAGAATACTAACTAATCCTAATTACTTTATGAAAGGAAACTTGTTAAAATAGGAACATTGTAAGCCTCAGGCCAGATGAGCCCCATCTGTGCTATCGACTGTTGACACTATTTTGCCACAGCTATAGTCCTCTGTGCCCCGCTTGCACCACTAGAAGGAAACTATAGCAGATGATTCATATGCTGGTGCTCTAAAAAGGAGAGAACTAGGGGATCAGTAGCTTCTGGCTAATATTTTTTTGGATTAAAATAATAATGTTTTTTAGAACTGACAGATTGCAACTCACAATGGCCCTTGATGACTTATTCATTGGTTTATTCAAGCAGGAAAGACAATCATTTCATTGACTGATACCATATACACACACACGTGTGTGCACGTGCGCGTGTGTGTACGCTAAAGTCAACTATTGACTGGACTTTGAGCAGTAGAGAGAACCTGGGATTGGTGGCTGCTGTTTAAACACTAATTGGCAGCACAAAGAGGAAAGAAGAAAACAAGGACACTGATCACTAAGGAATAGTGGGTTCGGGGCAGTCATGTTCTCCTTTTCTTTAAGGTAAAACTGAGGCATTTCATCCTGTCTCTTTGGACTGAGGATGAGATCCACATTTCTGTGTACAGGGCTTACTCTTCTATTGCGAACAGAACCAGAATGGGCATGCACCACCTGTTCACATCTCATTAACCGGAATTTGGTCACATGGCCACCCACATCTAGCTGCAAAGGACAATCAAAAAAATAGCCATAGTTCTGTAGCCATGTGCCCAGCTAAAACGTGGATTTTTTTCTTTCTTTTTTTAATTGAAATGTAGTCGATTTACAATGTTATGTTAATTTCTGCTGTACAGCAAAATGACTCAGTTATGCATATATATACACTCTTTTCCATTACGGTTTGTCACAGGATATTGAACATAGTTCCCTGAGCCATACAGTAGGACCTTGTTGTTTATCCATTCCATATATAATAGTTTGTATCTGCTAACCCCAAACTCCCACTCGTCCCTCCCCCAGCCCCCTCCCCATTGGCAACCACAAGTCTGTTCTCTATGTCCGTGAATCTAAAACATGGAATTTTTATCATTAAAATATCCCTTCTCTTGCTCTTTTGAGTAGCTAGTAGTCTCTACCACATCATTTATTTCCTTGTCCCTAGAGGGCTAGAGGAGATAGGACATTTCTTCTTCTCTGTGCTTTAAAAAGAACAATTGTCATATTTTAGGAGAAATTTTGAAAGATACATTTAAGATTGCCTTACTATGCTGTAACAAAACCTGACTCACACTGTTTCAAAAACAGGGAAATTTAATTTCCCACATCACACAAGAGCAGTGATGGAGTAGGTACCAGGGTCAGTTGATTTATTAGCCTGGTGCTCTGTAAACTGCTCTTGCATCTTTATGTACATCTGGTTCCCATCCTCATGTCAAGATGGCCGCATGCTTTTGCTTTTCAAATTCACATCCTACAGTTTTCAGAGGTCGGATGAGACCATCTGTTCTGCCATCTCCATAGGAATCAAGAACCCTTACACATAGGGACCTCTCAGTACCCCTCCCTCATCCACTGTGTCCATAACTAGTTCACATGCCCTCAAACCAAGTAGTGGCAAAGGGAGTAGGGTTACTGTGGTTGACTTGTCAATTCACGACTGGCTCTGTTGCTGAGGAAAGGGTTTCCTTCCCTTGAATTATATGGGGAAGAGAGTGGCACCTGAATGAAATCAAGGTTCATACAACAACAATAAAAAGAGAAAATGAGTATCGGCTGGGCAACAAGAGTGCTGCTACAATCCCTAATATTAATCCCTGTTTCTGGAAGAACAATGCTAATGACAAACTAATATTTGAAATCTAGAGAATACTATGATTTCTCATTAGTGATTTGGAGAAGCAAACAGTAATATTGACTCCCACTTCCACTACACATATATTCTAGTATGTACATTAAATTTAAAATTATGTAAATGCTGTAATATTGTTGTCTTTGCATACTGTTTGTCTGGGTTAGAAAACAATAGGTCATATTGCTCCTAAAACCACATACTTACGTTTGTAAGAGCTGGAAACATATAGACTCTTTTTATAAATGTAGACGTTTTACTATATGTCACCTGGCCAATCCTTCATAGCAGATTGTATATTTTAAAATTCTCTTTACGTCTATTCATTTTATACGTGTGTTGCTCCCCACTTTGTCATTCAGAAACTCTTTACGTGTCATCCTCTGGTCCAGTGATCTGGAAATATAAAGGATTAATAGCAGTGAGCAAATCATTGGCATATGCAGTCCAAATGCCCTACATGTTTCTGTAGTAATTATATAGCCACTACATACACACTAAAATTCTGTAAGTCTAACAGTAGTCATGTTGCCCAAATACATTTGCGTTTAACCCTGGAGCTTCATTATAAAACAACTTGAAATGACAGGAAATCCAGTGAGGCATGTCACCAAAAGCAGTTTCCTACTGGAAGTTCCAAGAGAAATTCATTATAATGTTTTCAACTTCAGTGCTAATTAATGGCCCAACCTCTAGGAAAAATTTAATAGGGATATTATTAAAGGACATTTTAATGGGAATATAATGAAAATACTGAATCACATTGTTTAAAAAGGCAAAAAGGGATATGTCTTGGCTTAATGAGTTTTGAAAGAGGTTTGAAGAATAAGTATGAGTTTAAAGAAAAGAAACAAGAGTAAAAAACGAGAAAATAGATACTGAGAAGCAAAGGAGTGAAATTGATAAGAGAAAATAACAAAGCGATTTAACATTTTTGCTCTTAATAGGATAACATCTTTTAACTATCTTCATTTGGACATATGTATGGCAAATACTTAATCTCAGATTCTCTCCCTCATGTAAACTCTATCAACTAATTTTCATCTGTGAAGT
Organism: Hippopotamus amphibius kiboko; assembly: GCF_030028045.1. NCBI lineage: Eukaryota > Metazoa > Chordata > Mammalia > Artiodactyla > Hippopotamidae > Hippopotamus > Hippopotamus amphibius. The sequence continues at coordinate 8,909,763 of NC_080189.1, read as the reverse complement.
AGTTGATTTTTATCTTTAATAGGGCAAAACATTGTCAAAGCAAAATACAGGCAAAATCTCAGCGAAGTCTCCTACAAAGCTTTAAAAAAGTAAAGACAGGATTAATTTTTGACTCTGTTAACCTTTCACACTGGGGATGATTTTATTCTTGCCTCTGTTCTGATTAGGGAGGTATGTTGTCATGGAGAGGAAGTTTGTGTCTGTGGTTTCATGTATGTTCTCACCATTACTAGTGCAGTTCTTTGCTATCTACGTGGTAGAACTTCAGAGACTCAAGGAACTCTTCTTCCAGTCAGCTTGTCCTCTCATTAACTATTCTCTGGGGCTTCAAGGTCCCTCTGTGGCATCTCTTTCCTTTGAGTTAGATGCTGTTCCCATTAAAGTCTTTAAGACTTTAAGTATCATGAGATATTTATGTCTTAATATGAATTCTTTTATCCGATACTTTTCACAGTATCTGTTAGCACGTTGTGGGCGAAGGGGGGGTTGACAATCTCTGAAGTGGAAGGTCCTCAAAGAGAAACATCCATTTCCCTCGTTTTGGTTTTTTAAAAACCAGTGGCCAGCCCTAGCAGAGACATGTGTAAGCAGTGTAAGAATGATTTCTGTACATACGTGCACACGTGTGTTTGAGTGTAGGGAGAGTGGTGAATTTATATACGCTATATATTTATAAGTAATTATTATATCTCCCTTGCATGGTTTTTTTAGCCCTATAAATATCAGCTACTGGTCTACTGACATTTTCTATTTCACTTTTAATAGAATTCCTCACAAAATGGATAGCACAGAAACAGCATTTTATTCTTGTTCCTGGAAGAACAATTTAGACACAAAGTGTAGGATGTATTAAAAATGGCCATTTGTGCTTTATTTAGTAGGAAAGCCATAAAAGAAAAACCTTGGGGACTTCCCTGGTGGCGCAGTGGTTAAGAATCCGCCTGCCTATGCAGGGGACACGGGTTTGATCCCTGGTCCAGGAAGATCCCACATGCCATGGAACAATTAAGTCCATGTACCACAACTACTGAGCCTGCTCTCTAGAGCCCGTAAGCCACAACTGTTGAGCCCATGTGCCACAATTACTGAAGCCCACATGCCTAGAGCCCATGCTCTGCAACAAGAGAAGCAGCCTGTGCACCGCAATGAAGACCCAACACAGCCAATAAATAAAAAAATAAAAAATAAAAAAAAACTTGGTCATCCCTTTACTATAATGCAACAGAATTTTTTAGAGCAGAGTTTGGACTGTGCACAAAAATTCTTGTTTGCATTAATGAATCACCCTAACCCCAGGACTCTTACCTTCATTCTCCTAACTGATACTCCAAAACTTTTCTAAATTTCAAGGGGAAACATTTATCAAATCATCAAACAGTTGTTGCAAATTCTGGAAAAAGAAGTCTCAATTGGATCTTGGAAAATAAAGACAAGAATCTCTATGCAACGGTGAGACTTTGGCAGGAAAAGAGAGCATTTCTGATGTTAATATTAGAACTCTGTGATAGCTTGCAAAATCAGGAATTTTGAAATTAGAAAGCTAGAAATTAGAGAACACTTCTAAAAGTTGCAAGGCTCTTTTTTCATGGTATACTTTTAAATAACGAATATCTTCTGAACTTAGAAACCCTGTTATTTACAAGGTGATTCAAGTGACAAAATACATAGTAGTCACTCTTCTAAACAAAAGCAGTTTCTAAAATATTATTGGAAAAAATATAATATCTAGTTAAAGATTTAGTGATTGAGTCTTGAGGGGCTGTGTCAGGTCCAAAAGCCATCTATCTGTTCTGAAAAGCAAGGTAGACCTTCTCTTAGCCCAGTGTAAGTGCTGTCGGCCCAAGAAGTGTTATCTGTGTGGCTCACAAGCAGCTTGAGTCCTACCAGGACCACGTGGGAGCCACACTGCTTTTGCTGTGGCCACTGTAGACAGAGTTCCTGCTCTCCCAGTTGATGCCATAGCTTCATTCCAACTGCTCTGCTTGTTCTGGTCCTCCCCCTTCTCAACACCTTGTACCAGTATCACTTAGGAGTTCAGGGTCCTCCCCCTCCTACTTTATTGTCTCTACAGCACTAAGCTTTGCCCTTTGCCTTGTTCGTCAATGTCTATAAATGTTCTCTTTCCAAGCCTTCACATGCTAAGCATAAAACCTTTAAAAACTGCAGTCACTGGCACTTACCGCAGAGCCACTGGAGGGAAAAAAAAACACTTTTGTCTGGCTTTTCTCACTACGTCTGAAATGTTGCATTTTTTCTTTCACTTCAACTTGATTTAGCTAGTATAGTCTTAACCTCAGCATTCTGATTTAGCAATTGACATTTTTTTTGTCAACTTGAACTATTTGGAATTTCATCAAATTTCGTCCTAAGATACAGAAAATTTGAAGTGTTTTAAATCTAGACTTTGGGTTGGAGTTAACTAAATTTGGTAACTTCAAATGTGTAAAAAAAATAGGTTACGTTTAATGCGTTCATTCAACCAGATGTTATAAGAGTGAATTCCTATATTCAGTAAATATTAGTTGCTTTCCAGGTAGCAAATTTATGAGTTATACAGAAATTATGACTTATATTGCACTGCTGTGGACAGTCACAGATGATGACGTTGAGGTCAAGTCTCAGTTTGAAAATCTTTATCTGGTATTGTTTGGGTGGAACACTGGCCCTCATCCTGCACCCCAGGTTTCTCAGGTCCTAGTGAGAGGGCTGTACAGAAAGACCCCCAAAATGCTTGTTAAGCGGAGCAGTGAAGGGACGAGACAGAATATTTCCCTTCCCCTTTATTTCTCTATATTTTGCTGCCTTCCTTACTGGGAGGCAAAATAAGCTACATCAGTGAGAGCAGCAAAAATATGGAACAGGAAATAGAGCAGGTTCTACTGTCACTAAGCAGGCAGCCCCAGTTTGTCCTAAGTCCTTTAATACTATTGTAACAATATGACCCTGTTCTCTTTCCAGTACTGAGTCAACATTGCCAGATGGGTGATCAGAATATCCTTTGTTTTAAACCAATTAAACAAAAACTTAATATATGGCAACAATAAAAGCTAATGTTCATTAGCAGTTTACAGTGTACCAGATCCTGTTTTAAGTGCTTTACGTGTATTAACTCATTCAGTCTTCACAGTTCTGTAAAACACACTATGTCGTTACCTTCACCTTTTGACAATCAGGGAAATTGAGGCTTTGAGATGTCTTGTAACTTGCTGAAGGTCACAGAGTTGAAGGCAGCAGAGCAGAAATTAAGAACCCTGGCAGTCTTAATCTATGTCAACTACTCCAGCTACTCTGAACCAGAGTTAGTGGCACTCAAGAAACAATCCCTCTCTTCAGGGTGATCTTGATTTAGTAAGATATGAAAAAAATATGTATGTTACAATTCTTTGATATTTAGAAGACTTGTGCTGTTGGGCTAGGCTAAATACTAGCAAAAAGAGTAGGAAACATGAAATGTTATAGGTGAATATGGCTAGCGCCTTTCTACTTGCTCCAGGTCATCCGTTCATCCTTACTGGCCCCCAGGTCTTTGTAGCCGTGAGAGTTTCCCTTAATTCACTCAAATAAGTAATTTTTGTCCCCATGTTTTAGAATTAAAATAAGTCAGTGTTACTAATTATATTGTTATTAATTATATGTATTTGAACATTATCAAGGCACTGAGTATAACTATTTCTCTGTCATCTCATAAATCATTTTGTTAGATTCTACTTCTACAAAACTCCATACAATAAATGTTTATCATTTTTTAAATTAACAATATGGCTAATTATATATGGTATTTAGAGTATAACAGTTTCACTCTAATTTGCAACTTTTGACACTTTGTAAATAAAATTTAACAGTCCATAATAGTTACCTTTAAAATGTTTCAATGTCTACGGATTTTTTGTTTTAAAATTCTCTGAGAATTCCCAATTGATAATGTGCTAAAATAATCAGGAAAAGTAAATATGCTCTAAAGTTCAGAATTCTGCCATTCTAGAACCTGATATTAAAATCTAAAATTAAAAATGAATGTAAGCTTGACCAAGTCACCCAGAATAAGAGATGCTTAATTTTGGAGCCAAAGGGAATCTAAGAGATTATCTGTTTCCTGCTTCATTTTACAGGCCCGGAATGTAAATTGATGTCCACAAAGGCAAAAGGCTAGGGTTCAGTCCAAGGCCTGTGGGTTCAGGTCCAGTGCTCACCTGAAGCCTGGTGGGATGGTCATAATGGTATTGGTTCCACTCCATACTTCTTGGGTCATGAGAAAGCTGGCATCACTTTAATTTCCTAATAAATTTGTTGCCACAGCACGCCCTTTATGCCCCTGGAATGAAAACGTTTGCTTTACTTTTAGGTCTACGTTAAGAGAAACTCAACCATTGACATTTTAAGGACTTAACCGACCTACTATAAATAGCACTTGTAACAGCCTTATATCTGTCATGCCTTGGGAAGTGCATAAATTGCTAGGATTGACCTAAACTGTAAAAAATGTCAAAAGCAGAAAGTAGAAAATAGAATGTGTAGGCACTGTATCAAAATGTGTCCTATTTCCAAATTCAATTCCTTCCTCATTAGCCCTTCAAAACCAAAACCAAAGCAAACCAAACCAGAACAACAAAAAATCTTTCCTAAAATTCATGTGAATTTGTAACATTTGCCCTTTTATTTTCTGAATTCAAAAATGATCCCCCTTCTTGAGTTACAAAATTCTGCAGCTTTACCAATAGGTTTCTAATTTTTCAATAGCTCAACTTTTATTCAAGAGAAAATGCCAGTGAAACCCTTGATTCAAAGTATAAATTATACAAATTATATAATGAAATATGATATTAATCATATAAATTATAAAATATAATTATACAAAAGGATATCTAAAATTCTTAAAATATAAGAAGTCAACTTCAAGTTTATTTACAGGCTTAAGTAAGTTTAAGGTTTAGAGGAGAAACTAATTTTCCCATTCTGTTAGACTCAATAAAATCTGTATTTTTATGCTGCAGATTTCAAGAGGATTATTTTCTATAAGGTCAGAAAAAGTGGGTAATAATCAAATGGCTAAATAAACAAGGAAAACTCTGGGCCTTACCTCATTGGAAATGTGAATGCTGGCTGTGGTTTGGATTCTGATTCCTCAGGAATCTGAATGTATTGGGAAAAAAACTTACTTCCACTCTCTTAGGTTCTGTGGTTAGCCTACAAATTAAACTGCCATAGGACAGACGAACAGGAGAAAAGCATACAAATTGTATTTACTGTTTCTATATGTACATGGTTGTCTTCAGAAGACAAATGAAGACCCAAGGAAGCCATTAGGCCCAGAAGCGTATATACCCTTTTAAACAGAATGATAAATTGTAAGGATGTAATAGATAAAGGGCTTGGGCTGGGGGCAGTTAATTGAGACAGTGATTAGGAAATATTTGAGGAAACTAACTGAAGATAAGGGGTTTTTGTAGGTTGATTTATTAAGGTTCCAACTCCCATTTTGGCTTTGACTCCCAGACTCTTTTGATAAGAATATTGTTATTCTCTTCCTGGTGTGGGGAGGGCACCCATTTCATGGGAAATTTTAGGACCTGCTTTTAGGAGCCTTTCCTGCATTTGCTGTTTCTCAAGTGCCTTCAGCTCAAAATAACCAATATACCAAAGAGGCATATTTTGGGGTGGCATGTTTTGAACCCTTTCAACATTAATGTACTGCTAACACTGGATTTACTAATTATAAAGTGCCTAGTGAATTTTACTAATTAGACATGTAAACCACAGAGTTTATTTGCAATGAGCATGTGAAGAATGAGAGAACGGTCTTTGTTAACTGCAAGGAAGTCACATGTACTGAAAAAAAATGCAGGTCCGAGAGAAGAAAACAAGAAGAAAAACAAACAAGAAAACAAAGAAGTCCATTTGTGGAATGATACCATGTAGTATCACACTTACCTATGAAGAGATCTGCGGTTCCTTGATCATTTTCCATAAGATAAATATTTCTTGATTATATTTTCACTTTCACACAGATGGTAGTTTGAAGTCGTTCTTTATTTTCCCGTTTAAAGAAATGAATGCAGTGTAAATACAGTCAGTTCTCACTCTTCACAGCAGTTACATTCTATAAAGTTGCCATGAATCCTGAATTAGCAAATACTGAACCATTGATTCCAAGGGAAATACAGGATTGGGATCTTGCGAGCTTCTGGTGACAACATTTTCGTCAATCAGTACATAACCATGCTTTATTTGTGTTTCTGTTTAGCACTACCTTATTTAGTATGTATTGTCAATTCATGAACATGGAGCTCACGGTTGACAGCCCTGACAAAACTTATCCAACACATGCGTGCATTTTCTCTGTGAGGCACATCACAGCTTTCTTGTGCTTGGGAACACAAGAAAGCACTTTAGCACTGCTCTTGGGAGAGAGGCATTTTTACAGCAAAATCTTCCACAGAAAGCACAAAAATGCAAAAATGTGGCAGGAAACAAAAAGGATACTTTTACACAGTGTGAGAGCTGAAACAAGAAGGCGGAGCATTGCCTTGTCGATGGTAGCTGGATACATGAGTATCCAGTGACTCAAATATTTTACCTCTCTGCACGTATCCGTGAATGACTTCAAAAGCACCACAAGTATTGATTTTGGGGGTACAAATAAATTTTAGTGATTAGGCTAATTTGCAAATACAGAATCTGCCAGTAATGAAGGATTGGCTGTATTTGTTAATTGGTAATACTTTTAAATATATATATATAATATTTCCTTTTTAGATAGAATCTTATATCCAAAATCTCAGTGAATGAAGCTCAGGTTTATGATGTTTTATCCCTCCCTCCCTTCCTTCCTTCCTATGTTTAGTGTAATATTTGCCTGTAGTTTTATGGTAGCATAGAGCGGTATATCTTTGTATCCTAGTATACCATTAAAATTAGTTTTTTTAACCATTTATTCTATACTTGGCACTAACCAACTTATTTTCCAAGGAATTTGCTTTTTAAGAAATGAAATTTCTTGCTGTTATATACTGCAGTAATTCACAGGTAAATTATGGTATCATGAAAAATAAATTTAATTGTCAGTCTTACTATGATCTATTTAGTCTTCTATTTTTGACAGTGTTCACATTTAAAGGGATGTGTGGCCAAACAAAACATTATCTGTAGGGTACTAGCTAGCAGCCTCTGCTTTAGGGAAATTTCATTAAAGTGTTGGATTTCTGACTTTTCTAGAAGTTGAATGCTTGAATAACACCAGAATTGCTTCATAGCTTTAGTTTGTCACCGGTGGGCAGAGATTACCTCTCTCATACCCATAATACATCCCAATACTCCCTATTGCTTTCCCACTATCAAGACCAAGTTTCTTAGATATTAATTTAACATCAATTTTACATCAATTTAACATCAGTCTTGCCTGTTGATTTTTAAATAAGGAGAATATTGTCTCTGTTACCCATATCTCTATCAAAAGTCGGAAAGTCATACACAGATCAGTGGAGCTGTGTGGTTCTTACAACAAGCTGGCATCACTGATTTGTATGAACTGTTTGTCCCCTCTGACCAGTGAAGTTCTAATTTCAGAAGTTTCCAATTATTTTAGCCCTGTCAGGGCTGGTTCTCTGCACAAGTGGTAGGAGCTTTGCTCATTTATGGAAATGAATTAACTCAGCCTGCTCACCAGGGCCTCAGTGGGCGTGCTAGTGTCACAGAGTGATGAACGGCACCCACATTCACAGTGAATCACATTCCCTCCGATGTCCGAGTCACTGAGGTGTGTTGACGGCAGGGCCATAGAGTACCATTTAGTATTTTATCAGACAGGACCGCTCTAGCGGAGAGGAAAGAACACATTATGTCACAACATGTGTACATTCTGAGCTTTATTAATCCTATTTTATGGTTGAGATAAAAGATTCACCCAAAGGTATGTGAAATCACACCAAAAGTAAAATGAAGCTGTAATGTACTATATCCTGTGCGTAAACTCAAGACACTCTAAGCATATGTCCCGACAACCTCTTGTGAGTAAGTGCAAATCATTTGTACCAATTCATCTGGCTTTCAGGAAAGTACAGAAAGTAAAATAAATAAAAATGACAGCCTTTACTAGTCACCTAGTACATATTGCTTCTTGTCCAGGAAACTTTCTAGGAGTTGTTGGGGAAGTATCTACTGTTTGGAAAAATACTGACTTTACATTTTTAGATTAATGTGAATTTTTTAAGACATGGAATTGAAGGAAATAGAGCATTAAAATGTGTGATAGCTAAAGATGAAAGACTTCTGAGATTCCATCTAAAGGTTAAGGTGGTACAAAAAAGTGAATCTAAATATATAACATATTTCAAAGAAGAATGTTTGACATTTTGGTTTTGTTTTTAGGGTCATTTCAATTCCACTAAGGTTCCTAATGCTTTTATGGTATTGGATTTGTCATATCTTTGGAGAAAACCATGATCATAAATATTTATCTGAAATTCTTCAATCGCTATAGAAGCCTTAACTTCTTTGAAATTCCGGGTAGCAACTATACGTCATCAGACTCCTTTAATGACATAGTTATTTTCTGCGTTCTGGCTTTGTGTAACCTTTATCAACACAATTAGATGATTAGCTGCCTTGAGGGAGGTCTTTGCTCTCTCTGGCTGTGCACTCTCTTCTAACCCACCTGTTCTGCCACAGCAATGCAGGGGTCGTCTTTTCAAGAGGCAAATCTTGTCCTGCACCTTCTTCTTAGGGCATCATCATTTCACACTTAGACCCATGTCTTCCATGTGCAGCAGTAAATCCTTCATCTTCCAATTCTAACCCTGCCAGGACTCATGAATCTTATATATTAAGATCATACAGAACTACTGAGCTCTTGCAGGCAACTGCATATGTTCTTCCCCTATCTGTCTGGATTTTTCTTAATTCTCTTTTAACAGGGGAGCTCATCTGTTAGTTCTTTCTTAAAATTCACCCCTTTACCTCCATTGCCCCACTTTCTTGGTACAATGACACAAGTTTAGAAGATATTTCAGTGAATGCTAGTTGATATCAGACATTTCATAATGATTTCTCAAATTCCCTTTTTTTCAGATATATGGAATAACTTGCCAATAATTCTAAGATTTTCTTCTTGTTTGGCCAAATTTGGTTATTTTTCTTTTCTAAGATATAATAATAGAATTTAGTAAAGAAAGTATTTTGGAATATAGATTATTTGAGGTATAGTAAGGCCAACAGAGGTGTTTTGAAATATAGTATATTGATAGAAAATTTAAGGTATAGTAAGGCCAACAATTAGGAAACAACTGTCACTGAAAAGGTAGTTTATTACCAGCAGTTCCCAAGAGGCGACAGCACATCTGCCATGAGGGGATGGGGAGGCCAGAAGGGGAAGCACCAGGGTGAGGCAGGGAGGGGGGCAGAGGGAGAAGGCAGAGGGTGGGAAAGAGCCCTTATTGTGGTTTCTGCAGGAAGGAATGGCTGAGGCCAAGTAAGCAGATTTAGGATTGGCTAGTTGGAATCATTTAAGAGGCTCTGGGGCACAGGGGCTGTCCCTAGCTGTTTGGTACCTGACCCAGGGTGATTAGGGCAGGTGGATATAGCCTGGAACGTGAGAGGCAGTGAGAGGACGTAGCTGGGCTGTGAACTCTTGTTTGGTTGGTTTGTGTTTGGAGAGCCTGTTTGCAGGAATCGGCTCACCCTGAGAGGGGCAGTCCCCCAGGGTCAGCAAGGTCCCACATGTCAACACATCAAAATACAGGAAACAGAAGACATGGTTAATCCCAAGGGGAAAGCAGAAGCCAGCCATAGTAGCTTCCAGAAAGTGCCAGGGTGTTGACACCCCCTTTCCACCATTCCGCTTTTACTTATATGGACAGTTTATCTTTTCCTCAGTATTGTATAAATTACCATGAAAACGGTGCCTCAAAACATGTCCCTAAATCAACTTGCCAACCCTTAACCAATACAGGAATGGAATTGGGGTCCAACACTGACAGCAGTGTTTTCAGTGGAACTAGAAGAAGTAAGGTTAACTGAGTAATGATAAAAAAAAATCTGAAATAAGTGTTAAGAATAATTTATATTAAAAAATATTCTGGGGGATTTCTTGATGTCTGGTTCCTTTCCTCATCTGTGGAATATTTACTTAGGACTTATAATTCTAGACAGTCTTCCCCTTAGCAGAAAAATAGATTGTGTATGGTGAAAAGCTGTAGAGCTCTTTTCAGTGACCAGTAATATTAGCACAGAGAAGGCAAGTCTAATTTGCTTAACTTTTCGATTTACAAAAATAAATAAAAATCGCTTCCACATGGATTTCCTACAATAGATTTTATGCTAAATTTTAGTGCTAATTTTCAGAAATTGCTTATTATCTCTGTATTATTAGATGTATTAGAGCTATAACCCTGTTCAGAAGTGTAACGCTCTGATTTCTAACGTCCTGTGTGTATGTGTGTGTATCTGTGTGTATGTGAATGTTTGTGTGTGAATGACTGTTTCCCTTAAATGCACTTGAAAGGAAAAGATATATTTTGTATTTAAACTCTTACTAGAGTTAAATGTTTTCATTTTTGACTTATTAAAAAATAACTTCTGTGTAAGTATAATGAAAGCATTTCAAGTTTTTAAACTATTCACATCAGAAACACACAGTTGTAATATTTATATAAATGCATGTCATGTGTAAGTCTGTTCTCTGGGAGAGAAAACTGCTTGCACCAGGTATGGTTTTGAAGGAAACTGAGAATGAAGGAACTCCCCCTTTGCCATGTTGTCTTAAAATACCGATTATGGGTTTTATTTTTTATTTTTTTTACTGAAGTATAGTAGATTTAGAATATCATGTTAGTTTCATGTGTAGAGTACAGTGATTCAGATATATGAATATATATATATATATATATATATATATATATATATTCCCTTACAGGTTTTTTAAAATATTGAGTAGAGTTCCCTGTGCTATACAGTTGGTTATAGTTGGTTATCTATTTTTTATATATAGTAGTGTGTATATGTTAATCCCTGCCCCGTCTTTCTCCACTGGTAACCATGAGTTTGTTTTCCATCTGTGAGTCTGTTGCTGTTTTGTAAATAAGTTCGTTTGTATCTTTTTTTAGATTCCACATGTAAGTGATATCATATGATATTTGCCTTTCTCTGGCTTACTTTACTTTGTAGGATAATCTCTTAAGTCCATCCATGTTGCTGCAAATGGCATCATTTCATTCTTTTTTATGGCTGAGTAGTATTCCATTGTATATACGTACCACATCTTCTCTATCTATTCATCTGTCGATGGACATTTAGGTTGTTTCTATGATTTGGCTATTGTAAATAGTGTGGCAATGAGCATTGGGGTGCATGCACCTCAAATATCAATTATGTTTAAATTAGTTTAAGAAATGTTTATTTTGTGAGAAGTACAAAGTGGAACAATCCAGAGCCTGTACCCTAGGAAAGTTTAAAGTCTACAGAGGAAATGATACCCATAAAGAGAGATTTCAATATAAGATGAGAAGTGATACAAATATGGAGGGGTGCTGTGGGGCAATAGGTGAGGGCTGCTTCACACAAGGAAATTTTTCTAGTAGGTGAAGTTTATCTGAAGCTTGGAGGATGCCTACACGTAAACTAGATTTTTCAAAAATAGCTGTTCATTGGAGGAAGTGAGCTTAGCATGAGGAAAGGCACTAGATGAAATTAGCAAGGCATTCAGTTGGTTTACCATCATTAGCATGTAAGGAGAAAGATGGTGCTAAAATGTGAGGGTGTCAGGAAGACATCCCCTATCATTGAGGGTCTTGCAGGCCACACTGCAGAGTTTTCCAGTAAAAGAGTTTATCTCAAAAAAAGATCTTTCTAGCTTCTGTGTGGAGGATAGATTTAAGGGAAATAAAACTGTTAATGCAGTAGACAGGGTGTGAGGTGATGGGAGCCTGGTGGCGGTACATATAAAAAGTCACCTGTGTGGGACTTCCTAGATGGCGCAGTGGTTAAGAATCCACCTGCCAATGCTGGGGACACGAGTTCAATCCCTGCTCCAGGAAGATCCCACATGCTGTGGAGCAACTAAGCCCGTGTGCCACAACTACTGAGCCTGTGCTCTAGAGCCCGTGAACCACTATTGAGCCCATGTGCCACAACTGAAGCCCACAAGCCTAGAGCCTGTGCTCCGCAACAAGAGAAGCCGCCATAACGAGGAGCCTGCACACCACAATGAAGAGTAGCCCCCACTCGCCACAACTAGAGAAATCCTGTGTGCAGCAACAAAGACCCAACACAGCTGATAAATAAATTTATTAAAAAAAAAAAGTCAGCTGTGAGTTTGAAAAATACAGACCTGCTAAATTCCACTGGACTTGGAACTGACAGAATGTAGGTGCACGAGAAAGGGAGGAGCTAAGGAAAGGCCCAGAGCTCTGTCTTAAGTAACTGGATAATGAATATAAGAACAGGTGCAGTGGGGCCCGGAGAAAGAAGTATGTGTTGGACAAAGAGTTAGATATGCCTGTGGAAGGTCCACGTGAATCAGTCTTTCAGGCAACTGGATCCTGGAGTCCAAATGCTGTGGATAAATGAAATCAGACGCCTCTGATGTGATTGTTATTGTTCTACTATGAGTTATCAAGCTCTTATGGGCAAAGCAACACGTTTTTAAGGAGAAATATTGCACAAAATGTGAGATGATGACCGTTATGAAAGAGGCTTTACAGTTTCTATTTTGTTTTATTTTTCCCAAAGTAGAAGTGATTTTTTTAACGTCTATCTCTAGATTATTTTTCAAAGGATTTGACGAAGGCTCATTTGCTGCTATGACTCTAAATTAGCTGTTATTGACATTTTGGGATCTATTTTAACTACTTATTTACATTTAAACTACAGATATATTGAAAGAAAAGGGCAGTGGATTAGAAGAAGGAGATTAATCAGATAGAAAGTCTGCAGATAAGATGAAATGGACTCAGTTCCACCATAGTTAATGTCTGTCAATTAAATAACGCCAAGTCAATTAATAATAATGGCATGAATTTTTCCCCAGCACCAGAAAAAAAGTAACATGAAATTACCATTCTATTTTTCTAACAATTGAAACCTTGGATATATTAGTAGCTGTGGCACGAAAGTGGATCAGAGTGATTCTTGAAATTTCTTCCAATCTAGTGATTCAAGTTTTTAAAGAAAAAGTTTAAAATAATAATGTTTGTTATACTTTAATCCAGTGCTTTGAATGTGCACGACAACATGCAGTCATTCAATAAATACTGAATGAATATTGACTGAGGCACTGTTGTAAGTACTGAGCTTCAGGATGGAGCAAAACAAAGTCTCTGATGCATACATTCTTGGGGGTGGAGACACACTGTATATTCATAAGCCCATCAATATGTTACGTAGAAATAAATGCTGTTAAGAAGAAGAGCTGTGAATGAATAGGTAGAGGTGAAGATGGCAGGCATGCTATTTTGTAAAGAAAGGTCAACACATCTAGAATATTGACATCTAACTTTAAAAAAAGAGGAAGAATACATAGATTTTCGTCTACGTAAAATTTGCAAAACTAAGCAAATTATACCTTGTAGTATTTTTCAACTTTAGTTTCAGAGATATATTTCAAACTCTTGAAACTGACTTGGGAATTTATTTACATAACGTACATAATGTTAGATTTCATGCTAACTCATTAACATACATCTCTTTTCAGTAAAGTGCTTTAATTAAACACTTTAGAAATTTAAAGTAAGAAAATAATTGTTCTCATGCTTAAGAATCTCACTACAAGAATGCTCATCATATCAATAGAAATGTTTGGATTTGTAGAAAACCACAGATAACTTAGATGTACCAAAAGTATTTTGCTATCTATGTGGTGTGACTGTAATTTAAACTAATTTAAATTGACTTATTTTTTTGCTTTCTTACATGACATAAATTTTTTACAGTGAGTACATTAATTTCATGAAAATAAGACAAACTATCTTAAAATATTAGGCCCTATGCATTACCACTTAGATAAATATTAATAATCACCTCAATTTATTTAAGTAATCAGTAATCACTAAACACATATTAGCAATTATTATTACTGCTTTTAAAAGTCACTGTTTATGCAAAAACATTTGATTAACATGAAAAAAGCTTCAAAATCATTGCAAATCCTTATGAAATAGGTAACTAGGAAGCATGTTGTAAGTTTTTGTCCTCTTTCTCTGAATAATTTCTTTCTTTTGTGGAAGAATAGATCATATAGATGATAATGATATTTATTTGTAGAAAATGTATTGTGTACCAAGTGAAAAAAGAAAATACCTGTAAGCTTCTCCGTGCCATTCTACAATAAAAGAAATGGGGGTACTTTAGAAAAATGGCTGATTCTAAGACTGGGGTAGGAAAATGCAAGATAGGCTTAAGGCATCATATAGTGACAGAGAAGAGAAAGAGGAGAAAGCAAGAGGATAAGGAGGACCAGGAAGAGGAGAGGGAGAGTTGAGGAGGGGGAGGAGGGAGAAGGGGGAGTGGGAAGAGGAGGCAGCAGGGGCTACACCTGTCAAAGAGACACAGGAGCCAACCTGAAAGAGCTCGCAATGCCTAAAGCTGGGACAATTTGTATAATGATATGTATTGAATTAAATTCAAAGAATAAATAAACATGCACAATCCCATAATTATATAAATAAATGATTGAATGAATGAATAAATAGAAGAAATATTCCTTACAGAAGAATTCTAAATAATTTATGTAGATACTCCCCCCTCCAGGAGGTGGAACTTAATTCCCCTTACCTTAAACATAGGCTGGACTTGGTGATTCACTTCCACAGAATAAAGTATGAAAAGGGAAAAATAGTAACCTTATAATAAAGAAACTCAGCAGACATCACCTTGACCAGTATCACAAGTGGAAAGTCGTGTTGAAATCGTGCCTCCCCTGATAGGAAATGCTGAGGACACGCCAACTCTGTGACATTCTTCCCAAGCAATGGCAGTCTAGTCCTAAGAAAACTTCAGACCAAGCCAGGCTGAGAAGGATTTTGCAGAATACCTGACCGGTCAAAGTTGTGAAAGACAAAGAAAGGCTGTGGAAACATCACAGATTAGAGGAGTTGGAGGAAACTAAGGAAATGTGATGTTGAAATGCAATGTGAGATCCTGTGCTGGATCCTGGAATAGGAAAAGCAAACAAACAAAAACATTCGTGAAAACTGGTGAAATCCAAGTGTGGTGTCTATTTCAGTGAATAGCGTTATACCTAAGTTATGTCTTAGATTTGACACATGTACCCAGTTATGTAAAACGTTAACATTAGAGAAGGCTAGGTGGAGGGTGTGTGGGAACTCACTATTCTATCTTTGCAACTTTTCTCTAAATCAAGAATTATTCCAAAATAAAAAAGTTTATTAAAAAGAAAATTACAAAACAGATTCTTCTTGAAGAAGTTGGGCGTCCAAATGATGGTGTATTTTTAGCTAGTTAAAATCCTGTTTTGGAAAAAACAATGTATGAGATGAAAAAAAAACCCATAGTGTTCAGTAACAAAACTACATAGAGTGTGATCCTTCTGTGTGTCTATGTACATACATATACGTTACATATATACAAATTAAAATAATCAGAAATGTAAGTTACCAGTGATTATATCATGAGAATAGAATTATGTCTTTTTGATTTTCTTCTTTAAACCTTCCTATTCTCAATTTTCTATAAGAAAATGAAACAATTATGAGAAAATAGAAATCAAAAGTAATTCCTAAGTAGTTACTTGTTTACTTTGTGGTGCTATACCCAAACACATTTTTAATTTTTTCAAATAAATAGGATAAATTACATTTCAAATTATATACATTCTTACTTTATGTAAGTGCCTTACTGCATGAAGGTCAAGAAAACCTACTAATTTGCTAAAACCTAGTTTCCCCACATTATAAATATATTGTCCCAAGCTCAAGCTATTATTATATGTTTTGAACCGTAATTAAATGAAGTGAATTCTCCTTTTTCTTTCCCTTCCTCTCTCTCTCTAAATACACACACACATATGTAACAATTATAGATTATTCTATATATTAGGTAGAGAAATAGATGGATAAAATCTAGAAAGACACTATTAACACTGGTTACCCATTAACACCGGTAATCTCTTGTTTTGGGGATTCACCTTCTATATATTTCTGCATTGTTTAATTTTTTAATAATAATCATATCACATTTGTAGTAAAAATTAGCAAAGGTATTTTTTAAAATCACAAAATCTTTAGATGATAAACACTTTTCCAAAATATCTCATGTATCTCCAAATTGAGAAAGTAAAGGCTAAGTAACAATGAAATTTTTTTTTTTTTAAAAAGCCTTCTCTACCATGACGATGTGATGAATTGGGCACATTACCAGCTCTCCGAGTTATTGTTAGAAACAATCATGGAAGCACTATGATTTTGCATTCACTTTTTGACTAGCCGTATTGTTGTTCAGATTGCTTAAACAGTTGAACCACACATATTTAATCATCGCATAGAAAACTTTATTCTAGGGAGTGAAAAGCAATCAGGGTAATAGGGGGAAAAATGTGGCTTGCCCCAAAATAAGCACAACATATTATTAGATGTCAAATGAAATTGTAATGTATTTTGTAGGAAATAGAACTAAACTCTGATGGATTTTACAATATCCCAGACTCTCTTAAAAGCGTATGGTGTGTGTTTATGTATAAATTATATATCATAGATTATTTCTAGGAATTTTGTAATTTCAGAGCCAACTCTGAGTCCACATCCACATGCTAATATTGTGCCAAGCTTTTAACCCATTCCTGGAAGGACAACTTGGGTGTCGTGATGTGAGAGATCTGGCTCACAGAGCATTTTTATCAGTCTCTCAACTGACTACCGACCACGTACCATTTGTAAGATGTGGCTTGATCCTCATGAATAACATTTCTTCAGGGTTTTGTTAATATCCTAGCACTGTCTGAAGAAGTAAACCATGCCCGTCCTTCCTGTCACTTTTTTCATGGCCCTAAAAGTAAGGAAGAAAGGCATCAACATTTGCATAAGTCACTATTCTGTACCTGGAACTGAATGTAGATTTTGAGTTAGTAGAAGACATAGTGGAGGGGGTGAATTCTTTCCTCTGTCTAAGCTCCAGGAAAATTTACTTCTTAAGAGATGAATGGGGAATATTTTTTGTCAATTAATATATATTGAAGGTGTGTAAAATAATGATGTGTCTGTAATTCAACTGTCACTGATATGAAATTGACTGCAAAATTACTTTCTGGAATTCAGAATTTACTCCCTCCTGACTTTTTTTATGCACTTTTCAAGACAAAAAGTAATTTCTACCCAACTGCTGGATTATAAATTCAACCTGGGATCTGATAATCAGATTCCACTTTTTCTCTGTTTTATCTCTCATCACAAATGATAAAGATATTGCAATTGGAATTCAGCTGTTACAGTATAGATGATTAAGCTAAAATCTAATTGGCTTTGCAGTGTTAGCAGAAGCCAGAATTTAATGGCTGCTTTTTTCACTCCAGAGTAAAATAAACCTCTGTGACTCACAGTCTCAGAACAGAATTCTGTTGATTAAGAAAGTCTTTTTATGATTGTATAAAGTCTTATAGTAAACAGACTACAAGAATTAAAACAAAATTTGAAGTTATGTTTTCCTTTGTGAACTTTTTAGAGTGCAACAATTCTTTGAACTCTCATTTTTAAAATATAACTGCGCTAATAGAATTTTTTTTAAATATTCAAAACCTATTGATGATTTGAAGGGAAAGTTAGAGATAAATTTAAGCAATATTTAAAATAACTGTATTCATGTCAATTCACTTTATAGAATTAGTTATGAGCAAAGTTAAGATTATATATTTTAATTAAATATAATTAAACTTAGTTGTACTGGCAAGTACTACACAGAGTGAATACACCTATGGCTCCACCTAGGCTGCCATGATGTAGCATGCTATTGTTACTATTACCGGGATCCAAAGTATTCCCCATGCTGATGGAAGTAAACAAGTGCCAGAGAACTAGGACATGTGATGATAAGGTATTTCTTTAAACTTGCTATTATTTTTCTCCAGTGTCTCCCTGTGGATTCTTTGGCAAGACCTTACCCCAAACTGAGAGGCAGGCTTCACCCTGGCTTATAATTCTAAGATAATTAGAGCTATCCAATTTGACTAGGTTTTCTACAATTTAATATTAAAAGCTAAAAGTATTTTCACTGATAAAGGTCTGATTATGGGAACTAAGCTGCTATTTGTACATAAAGTTTGATCTGGATGATTACAATTCATTGCTGACCCATTCCATGGGCTGGCAACCTACTAACCGACAGTACGTCATAAATAAGATCATCTCATTTTCTATTTCTGGTGTGAATAAGTAGCAGTTATTAAACTGTTGCCCTCCATCCCCTGTTTCTGAGGGTGGTGAGAAAATTATTCATACTTCTAAAAAGTTTATATAAGTTCATGTTTTCAATGAAATTCCCTAAAAATCAAATTAGAGCTACTACTATCATAATATAGGCTAGATATTTGTTCTTCTAATTATATAAGGATGAGGCTATCTTTGTTTAATGTCATTGAAAACATGGGCAGCCCAATTCCACATTCCAAAGGCAAGGGGCTAACAAGGAATTGGAGACACACGAGTCCTAGGAGCAAATGGTAAGAAGCTTCTTAAAGTCACTGTAAACTCTAGGCACTACCGTAGAGTTAACTGAAACTGTAGTAGAATATAAAAACCGTTACAAAAATGAGTATACCACAAACCCTGCATTCCAAGATCCTTCATTGTTATGTCACAGAAAAGAAAATTTGTGAGCAATATATATATTTAAAATCATGAACACTTAGCCTAATTTAAGAAGGAAAATATTAAAATCTCATAATATCTCAGGGATTAAAAATTTTACTTTTTTCAAGTAAACGCCAAACTTCTAAGTTAAAAGTTTGAAGAATATAAGTCATTGATGGAATTTATGTTATTAGTATTACAATTGAAGTAAGGTTTTATATGGATGAAGGTTTCTATGATCATTCTTTATGAGTACTTCCCATAAAATCCACTTCAGGACACACAATAAATCAAAATAAGAAGTAGAACAAGAACCTAGGACTAAAGAGTTTTCAGGAAAAAACACTTTTCACATTTATTCTGTGCAGACAGCCATTGGAAGAAGATATACTTCACACTGGATGACAACATACACTAACTAAACTAAAATGTTATTTATTTCTTCTTTTAGGGGCTGATGTTATCAACTTTGATGGCCATGTTGTGTTACCATATAGATTCAGAAATAAGAAGATGAAAACACTGAAAGATGTCATTGCTTTGAAATTTAAAACCTCCGAAAGTGAAGGGGTAATTTTGCATGGGGAAGGACAGCAAGGGGATTATATTACTTTGGAACTGAAAAAAGCCAAGCTGGTCTTCAGTTTAAACTTAGGTATGTTCTGACTGTTGGCACCACTCTTTCTATTTTTTAGTATTCTCATTAGTTAAATGTTTATGGTCTTTAATCCTTAAAATGTAAATTATAAAAAGAGTTCACATTTTGTCATCAATCCAATTTTAATTCATAATGGCTAATATGTATATCGATATACTTATTCAAGAATATGTATTAAACACCTGTGCTCTGCAGGTGCTATGCTAGCATCTGGGATACAGGGCTGAGAAAATGGAGTTCTTTGAATTCATGAACTTTATGACACAGTGGATGAGTTGGACACTATATTATCGATGACTATGATTTTTAAAAAAATTAAATCAAAGTTACTTCAAATACTGTTAAGTAGTAAGAAATCAATTAAACAGGTTAATATGATAAAGGATACTGCATAGGCAAGAGGGGTCAACATTAGAATAATATTTTTGTTTGCTTTGAGCAAGGTAGATGGATGTTGTGGCCATTATAATATGAAACCACTTCTTTCTTTACAGTATTTGACCAAATTTGTGTGTCTATGATATTTGTAAATACATGCAATATCTGTATTTCTTATCATAAGCCTGTTTAGTTTTATTCTCAGTAGGGTTTTTGGACTGTACAGTGTTTATATGATCTGAACTCCTTATACATAAGAAGATGTGTATATTAATCCAATTATGGACTTAAAATATTTTAAAACTATAAATACCCTTATTTGCTGCAAAGACCATTGTGTAGACATTTGCTTTTTAGCAATATTTTTAAGCGCTCCATTTTAATGCCAAGGAATAAGTCTTTTGGCGACACAAACTGGTCAATAATAGGTAATGCAGGTATGTTCAGATTAAGCCAACAATATTTTTGCATTTTTATGCATCTTTTCTGTCAACACTAATGAAGTCAACGTTGCCTGAATGTCTGAATAATGAAACACATCCCTGTTTAAAAGTATGTAACTGAAAAAGAAATAAAAAATAAAGGTAGTTTAAAAAAAAAAAAAGAATATATAGTGAGGAAACTCCTCTCTGAGAAGATGTTCATGCTGAGATTTGAGTGATGACAAAAACTAGCCCTGAAAACACATGGAAGAATAGCAGTTGAGAGGAAGAAACCACGAAAGACAAAGATCCAGCATGCTCAAGGAACAGGAAGAGGCTAGTGTGGATATTTGTAGTGAATAAGTAGGATAGAAAATGAAATCCAAAAGTTGGGGATTGTTCAAATCCCATAGTATCCTGCAGGACATGGTAAAAGGTTTAGATATTATTTTAAGAATGAGAAGCTATTGGTAGGCTTTAAACTATACAGCAGCAGCATCTTATTTTTAAAAATGTACTGAGACTTATGTAAGAAAAAAATGCATCAACATGAGAGTCAAAGGTGGACTTCTGCCTGGTATATAAGTGAGAGCACTGGCTTGCAGAAGGTGGCTATCAGTGGAGATGGAGAGAAACAGATCCACTTGGGAAATAATTCTGGTGGTAGATTCAGTATCGTTTGTAATCAATTGGATATGGAGTAAGAAAGAAAGAGAATATATAAGGGATAATTCCTAGGGTATGACTGGAGCTCCAATTGGACATTAACAGCATTTTCAGAAATACAGAAAGCTTTATTTTCTATACAGAGTTTCTTCTAACAGAGGAAGTCTAGTGATCTGTTTGGACATAGTGCATTTTAGCTGCTTATTAGGCATCAAAATTGAAATTTCAGTTAGGAAGTTGCATGTATGAGTGACAGACGGAGGTGCTACATGGAGACTAAGGAGAAGTTGACAGTGAATAGGAGGAAATATGAGTACGTAGCATCACGGAGACCAGGGAAGGACAGGAGGCAGTCTACTAGGGTCTATTGTGTCGAATTCACCTAAAATGTCACTTAAGAAGAAGACAGAAAAGTGAGGTCACTGTTTGCCAACATAGTGGGTACTGCTGGCTTACTCTCAGTGGAATAGAAAGGACAGTAGTTTCATTGTCATCGGTTAAAAAGGATGAAAGGTGTGGAAATGAACATTTTAGATATAATCAACTAGAAATGAAGGAATCAGAGAAATGATATGTTGACTGGAGAACGAGATGAAACCCAAAGAAGGAGTTATTGTTTTGTTTTGATCTTTTGTTGTTGTTTTTAAGTGGAGAATCCTAACACATGTTTGCATGTTGATAATGTAGCTAAGATGTACTTAAAGCTAAAAGGAAGATGCACAACACAGATACTGACATTCAAAGTTACAATTCATGCAAATCAACCGTACATTTATCCTTTGCTTGTCTAAAAATTTCAAGATTTATGCAAAGTTGTTTGAAGGGTATCAGATATTCCATATTTTTCATGTTGTAGTGATTTTAGAATTCTATAAAGATTTTGTAATCTAAATATATCAATAACTAAAATTCACGTTAAACACATCCCAATGGAAAGCTATACAACTAAAAATTAGAACACAAAAGGAGATCCTGCCTATTTGCTTTCCTTATCAATATGATTGTTCCAATATTTTTAAATATGGCTTGTGTCCCTTATGTTAACTTTTATTACTTTGAAAATCAGAATTATGCTAAAAAATACAACTCCAGTTAGTTCTTTTACTTGGTAATACTTGATATAGTGTCTACAAAGATTTATCTTTTATTATAAAACTTTTCACATTCAAAATCTTATCTGATAGAAATAATAGTTTCTGTAACAAAAAAAAAAGGAAATTATCCAAAAAAGCTGATTATATAATTACACAAAATATTTAAATTTTTATGTTAAAAAATCATAAAATGAAAATGCATGCCAAAACCTGGGAAAATGCAAATGTCAAATATAGAAGTTTAATGTCATTCATGAATAAAAGTTCATTCTACTCTATAATAATACTAAGACTTTAGGAGAAAATACTGCCAAATAATATAAGGAAAACTCATAGAAGAAAAATTATAAATATTCTATAAACACCAAATGCTCAATCAAACTATCTATAAAAGAAACATATAATAAAACAGCAAGATTCCAATTTTTTCAAGTAAGTAAATAAATTTAAAAAATGATAGTATCTGTATTGGTGAGTTATGAGACAAAAGGGATTCTTTGTACTGTTCCTGAAAATATTTCAAGAAAACAATTTGATAATATAGCTTCAGTTGTTTTAAATTGTCTTTATGTTTTGGTCCAATAATCATAAAGAGATAACAAGAAATAACTCTAGGCTTTAGGCCCAAAGACGTACTTTGCAATATTAGTTACAATAACAAAAATTGAAAGAAAAAAAGTTTAACATATAGAAGTAGGTTGGTATGTGTTTAAAATGTCTGTGAATTATTTGGGGAATACTATACAGCCTTATATAAAAAGTTTAGGAAAGCTATAAATAATATACCAATATTTTCATAATATGTATGTGAATTATATGTATTATATAATTATATATTTATATAATTAAATGTATGTAAATGAAAAATGTCTGGAAGGAAATAGACCTCGCTATGTTTAGTGGTGGAAATGAGCGATTAATGTTTTACATATTAATTCTTTATAATATTCTCGACTTGTAATATTAAGCATGTGTTCATGCATTACCTGTGAGAAATATAGCCCTAAATAATTTTTTTTGGGGGGGGGTTAAATAATTTTTTTAAAAAAGGTTCAGTAGAAGATAAGAAGGAAGGGTGGGGGAAGAGAAACCAGAAAATCAAACATAAGTGCTTTTTAAAGACATGCATGCTCACACACACACACGCACACATACACACACTCAGAGCAATTGGATCATACCCAAAGAAGTTTATTTTTTCAAACCTTTCTCCTTTTTTTTGAAAAAAGTGAAACATACAGAGCAGCCTTTAAAAGCCACCAGGCCTTATAAGAGCATGACATTACTGTTCTAAAATAAGAACTGATCGTACCGCCTCACAAAATAGATCATTACCATGTCATTGGAAAGCAGTTTACATAGAGTTTTATTGACTGGAATTTGACAGCCATGAAAACACATCCACTCAAATATCTACTGTCACTCTTTAATGCTGTCACCTAAATATCAAGCACATCTAGCTGCTGCTTGGTCTTCTAGTCTAAATATTTAACGTAATGAAACTGAATGTAGTTTTTCACTTAAATTTATTCTTTCTTTTTTTTCTCCCGCTCCCACCGCCCAAGTACGTACACAATCATAATCACAATGACAGGGCAACATTTGATTTCATCACCAGAAGGAAAGAAAATTTCATCTAGGAAATCTATAGAAAGGGTCAGATATAGGCCTATTAGCATCCTAAATGTGAAAAAAAGGAGATAATAAAATTCTTCAGGCAATTGTGTGTTTCTCTTATTTCTATTATGCTATTTATTCTGAACCAGTATTTTTATAGCATTTAGTTTTGCCTGACCATCAAAAGCAAGGCTTGATTACACAAAATAGAAAATGGTATAAAATATGTAAACAGCATTCAGAGATGACCTTAGTAAACATTTCAGATTCTCACAACCTTCCAGTCTTATTTGTAGTCTTGTTGCTATGGAGATCTTATTTCAGAACTGGATTAATGCTACATATATAATTTTGCAGTTTTTTATTTTAAAGTATAACTTGAGTACACTTTCCATGATATTAACTATTACATTCTGCTTAAGATTATGGCTTTTGGAATCAGAAAAAAGAAAACTGAAAATTGTCATGCTGTGTTTTCTTGACCAAAAATAATAGCAACAGCAGTAATAAAAAATTAACAGGTAACATTTAATGAATGTTCACTATATGCCAGGAAGTATGTAAGTTCTTTGCTTGTACTAATTAATTTAATCCTCACAGCAACCTTATAAAAAGCAGGTACATTATTTTTCCTTTCCATGTGAGGAAAGAGAGGCCCAGAGAACTATCAGCTTGGCCAGGATCATGGAGCAAGCCAATGGTGGAACCAGCATCAGAATCCAGGCACTCTGTCTCTAGAGCCTTATGGGGCCCTGACTTAATAAGGAATCTACCAAATTTAGCAGAATTCATGACATAGTAATTGGAAAAAAAAAAAAAAAAAGCTCATGTTTTTTTACGGGAACAGAACTTTTTTTCCATCTTTAGTAGCTTTTATGTAGTTTGAACATACAACAGTTTTTAAGTATAGTTACATGCTGGTTTCCCCATGTTAACTTCAGTAGACAGAGCCTTAGTGAGACGTTCACCCATGGTATTGTAGATGAAAGGTCTGCCTCAACAGAGAGTCCTAATGTCTTTGCCTTGTTTCTTTTCCACTCACATGACTCAGGAAGCAACCAGCTTGGCCCCATATATGGCCACACGTCCGTGATGACAGGGAGTCTGCTGGACGACCACCACTGGCACTCTGTGGTCATTGAGCGTCAGGGCCGGAGTATCAACCTCACCCTGGACAGAAGCACGCAGCACTTCCGCACCAATGGGGAGTTCGACTACCTGGATTTGGACTATGAGGTAAACTTTAGGATGTAGAAGTTGTGACACATCACATGGCTGCCTCAGTTCCCTACTGTCTTGTGTTATTGTTAATCATATAGTTGTGTGCACCATTTTCATTTTATCCTCCAAAGAAAACTTAACTTACAACTTTACAACCTAATTCATTAATGTCATTTTATTTATTTCTAAATTATTAATAATGAGTCCTTAAAACATTTTTAAAAACTTGGTACCAAAGTAACATGTATTTGAAGAGAAAGATCATTTATCATGTTATCAGGGCCTTTTAACAAAACCAGAATAAATTTAAATTGTAATCTTTTCATTCGTAGTTAATTATAACATAAATTGCTTGTTCTTGTTGATGTACAGTATATTATATGCATAGGATTGTCTATAATTATAAAATATTGAATAAGAAATCTGAGTTCTGATTTATGTCGTCATTAATAAATTCATGTCTTTAGATAGTGCTTTTGACAACTTCTATTTTCTCAGATATAATTGTCATAAAAGAAATAAAAATATAGTATATTTTAAACAGATTGTCCATAAATAAAAGGATTTTTTTAACCTTCCAAATGATTAAAGGTTAAAAAATAATCAATGATCACATTGGTGGAGTAAAAAATATATATTTTCATAATATACTGGTAGGCATATCAAATTTTTTAATTATTTGGAGAGCAGTTCAACCTTAAAATGTCCATCAAAATTGTTAATCATAAACAGGGATAAAAGTTCTGTAAGAAGATGTTCATCACCGGGGCACCCCTTTGAGTTTGCTGGGCCATCTCCATGTGCCTTGGCCCCCAGTTTCAAAATTGCAGATATATGCATATACATATATGTGTGTTATTGATATCCATACATAAATCTTTTAGAGTGTAGAATGCGCTTACCATAAAATAGTAAGTGAAAAAGTCAGGATTTAACTTTTTTTTCTATTTTCTTTATATGTTAAAATAGTTTCTAAATTTTCTGTAATATGAATACATTACATATATTTCTAAATAGAAATGTAGAATGGAATATGCTGTATAAACTTTGATTTAGAAACTTTGTTAACATTCAAATAAATCTAAGGTTATCAGGAAATAGTTACCCCTCCAAAAACATCTCTTTAAAGTAGAAATGATTGTTGAAAGGGAAAGAATGTGAAAATCCCTCAAATTTCTATCCTCTCAAAATTGGTATGAATCTTGGCTTATGTGACTTACTCTACTGTATGAGAGAATTTAAAGATGAATTATTCATTCCCCATTGATAAACGTTGAAGTACCATAGAAGAGGTGAGAAATCCTGGAACATTAGCAATGGGCAAACACAATTCCAGTCTTCAAAAAACCAGAATTAAAAATGTGGGGTCATGGACCCTATTGAGTTTGTGAGGAAATCTATGAATATTCATTCACACACAACGCTTTCTATAGGGTCAGCACTTTCATCAACACCCTGAAGCCCCTCTAGATGGAATATCGTGTTTGAGAACCTCACCTGTAGACTAAAATACCTGAGACACATTTGTTAGAGGAAGAAATTTAAATTTACTAAGAAAGAATCAGGAGAGACTCAACTTATTTCTCTTTGCAGAGCTGTTGCCTGATTACTTTCCTCAGATACTACCGTTATCAGCAAATCTGCGACAATGAAAATGGTTGGGCCTACCTTTATATCTCAACATGTGTACCTTAATATAAAGGGATTCTCTTTGCTTATTTGTTTAAAGACAATCAGGGACTATGGTAGAATCCGTGTCTCAGTGTTTTTGCATACATCTCCTTGAACGAAAGGGCTTTTTATGACTCACAAAGGACACACCTATCACTCAGGAAATGGCAAGAATTTTAGGACTCTTTGCCAAGAACTGGGGACGAAGACCAAAAATATTTCTTATACTATACCATTATTCAGTATTTCCATCATAGAGACACAATAAATGTAAATAACCTCAGGAGCATACGTAATAGTAAAATGTAGAGACAAGTTCTGAGTACATATTAATTTTTTGTAGATATTAATGTAATGTATTGAATTTAAAGCTTACATAATTTAATTTTTAACAGTGACTATAAAGATCAGTTCTCATGATCCAATATTGGCAGGACCTGCCACACCACTGCCAGGGGTTAATTAAATAATACCTAGCCTCGTTCCCAGGGATAGACATCATGAAAGAAGCAATAGAAGACAAGTTTACTCCTTTGACGTAACTCGATGTGGGCATTTCTTGGGAGGGGAAGCCTTAAGAGTTCACCTCACTGACCTCTCTGTAATCTGTTACACCACAAAGTGAGCCAGTCACAGTTGCAGTCAGGCTGCTAGCTACATAGTGACCTGAGAAGTGTGCAGCGGTTATACAGAGGCACTTCATTCTTCCTCCTCTAGCCGGTGACAACACAGGGCAGGACAGCAGACTGGTATTTGTCCTGGCTTCTCTCCCTTCTTTATCCAAATCCCATGATACACCCACTTCAGATATTATGCCCTTGCCTTTGCTGTACGTCTCTGCTTGGAAAGTAGAGGAATGCCTCTCCCTTGTCCATTGCAGAACTGGCCTAGGATTTTAGAAACTGGTTGGGATTTTTGGAGAGAATCAGTAGGCTGAGTTCAAATTGGAGCCATAATTTGGTTTGAATCCTTTTTTGTCCCTAACTGGTTATGTGACAGTGGTTAAATCACATTCCTCTTCTTTAAGGTAGATATAATAGCACAGTTGCTCATAGGGTTATGTGAGGAGGCAACAGGAGTAATAGAAATCACCACGTTTATCAGTTATAGTTAATTAGACTGCATATAACAGATACATGTTTATTCCTTTCACATAAAAGGAGCCTGCAGGCAGGTGGCCCTGGGCTCAGATGGTGGCATCTTAGTCATCAGGACCACAGTCTACTTTTATCCTGCTCCTTACTCCTTCCCTCTGCAAATCACTCCGAGATGGTCACTCACATTCCATTTTGCATTCCAGACAGTACAAAGGAAGGGAGTGAAGAAGACCCTGCCCCACCTCCCCACTTTAATTATAGTTCTTGGAATCACACACAACCCTTCCACTTAAATTTCCTGAGCCCAAAACTTGTTCAAAGAGGTTGGTAAATGCCATATATTGGTGGGGAGCGTGTGCCCAGCTGAAAAGCAATGTTTTTTCTTAAAGAAGGTGGGAGAAAGGACACTCAGAGGTATCTAGTAGTCTTTGCCACATGTTGGAAACTCTTAGTAGTTAGCAAAATGGTCAGTGCAGTTCTTTTTTAGAGTCAAGGTCGTCATTGAATGGCTGTGTCATTCATAAGGCAGTCGTGTGAGTCATAGCAATATCTGATTATTAATCTAACAACTGCAACAATTTTTTGACCATGAGAATGATTACAATATCAGAAAGCATTTCATTTTATTGATGAGAATACATAACAAGAAAGCAGTAGTGACCACCTAATATCAAATGATGAGTTACATTAGGAATTGGGATTTGAACCTACATCTCTTAATTGTAAGGAATCTGGTAAGCTGAGCCTGGTGCTTCACCAGGGTACCTTCAATAAAGTAGGACGTGAGCCGAGGGTTGTCAAAAACAGAGAGGCTATCAGGAATGATTGAATCATTATCCCAAAGGAAAATGGGATCCCCCACGTAAAGAAACTACACACACAGAGAAGGAATAAAACAATACTTTTAACTAGTATTTAGTAATATTATTCAAAATGTGATGCTCATATCATTTAAGTGTGGAAGATTTTATTACTATCAACTAGAGCAGAACTGATAAAATAAGTTGTGGACAGGAAATGCAACACTCCATTAAAGTATCAGTAATTCTTACCTTTGGTATTAAATACACGTATATAGCACCTAATAAGTTCAGTTCAATGCCACTTGAAAATATTTTCCTAATCTATTTCAGAATACTCTCTATTATTCCTTTGGTAATTTCCTGATTCTTTTTATGTATTTATTCTTAGATTTTCTCTTTTTTTCCCATATGTAAACTATAAGGTGAATGATATATATACAGCTAACTATTATTAATACATTTAATTTTAAGTGAGGGTTTTGATTTTTTATATTGTCTCATAAACCATCATTAATTTGTGCTTTTTCCCTAAAACTAGTTAAGCATTTAATCTGCATATACACACTACTATATATAAAATAGATGAACAACAAGGACCTACTGCATAGCATAGGGAACTATATTCTATATCTTGTAATAACCTATAATGGAAAAGAATCTAAAAAAGAATATATATATATGTATAACTGAATCACTTCACTATACACCTGAAATTAACACAACATTGTACATTAAAAATTTAAAAATGGTTAAAAAATAATTTTAAAAATTTAAAATTTCTTTAAAAATTGAAAATAAAATGCCAAAACACTAAGAAAGCATATTTTGTGTCTTCTAAAACCCAAAGATCTCTGCTTTGTATATAAAATATGAAGTCTTGACATTGAAATATGTCTTTCATTTTTAAAACTTTGTAAGAAAAATTGCTAATTGAATAATAATTAAAAGAAATATAATGTCTGGGTTGTATATCTTAATATCACAGCTATGATTAGTAGATATTCATTCACTACTAATTCACTATTAGCAGTAAATGTCATTATTGGCAATACATAATTAAGTATAACTTTGTATTATATGAAATTGATATTATAGTACTGTAATTTGATCAAAGGTATGTGGAAAAATATATACTCTCTTTTTATAGACAATGATTGCTTGAGAATCACCAGAAGGGGCATTGACCTTATTCCTTAGGACTTAGGAGACCTATAATCTCTTTTAACCTGTACTTCTCAAATTATAGCCTCCAAATCCAAAGATGTCCCTAGTCAATATAGCAGTGAGACTTTTGGAACTATTTTCTGCATTCACAATAAGTCTAATGAATTTTTTACTCTGGGTCATTAGGCTATAATATCTAAATAGGGTGAATACAATATTCCTTGCTTTTGACTGAAGTTTTATCAACTTAATATATTAGTGCTGGTTATTTCATAATGGCTAGAAGCATTTATTGATAGTATGTCTTTGAATGATACACATGAAAATGTATTTTTAATATTACTTAATAAAAGAGGTTTGCTGTGTAGAATCTTTTAAAACATTCCCAGGAAAATTGATAAAATGTCTTCTGGGTATCAGAATGCTAGGGGTTGTTGCTATTTTCTTGTTCAAGTTATAATCTAATTTTCAGGATTAATGACAATTAGTGTATACTTTGATAACAACATAATTTAATATGCAACAAACTTTGGAGGCAGAAAAAATTGTGTATATATTGGTTGAGGTAAAGATAACTGACTTTGGATGTATTCATAGTTTTGTCTAATTTATTGTAAATGTTTTTTTATTTTTTTAAGTCGAATACATTGTTTCCATTTTATCTTTTTTTTCAAAGATAACCTTTGGAGGCATACCTTTCTCTGGTAAGCCAAGTTCCAGCAGTAGAAAGAATTTCAAAGGCTGCATGGAAAGCATTAACTACAATGGCATCAACATAACTGATCTTGCAAGAAGGAAGAAACTAGAGCCCTCAAATGTGGTAAGATTTTTCACCCCTATAAGATTGGTTCATAGGAAAAATCAAAGAAATTTATTTTGGCTGGACTGTGAATAAAGAACAATATCATGGCATTTATCATCAGGCTAGTGGTGGGTTCAATCATATAAAACTAACTTTAGAGTTACCTGAAAATGTGGAGATACTGAATTCACTCTGAGAATAGTTACCGGATTTTGAGTTAAAATATCTGGAAATAGACCGTAAGTTTGATTCAGATGGGGCCCACAATTTCAGCCCAGTGCTTCTGGTTTCCCCATGACAGAGGAACAGGCATACTGCGTCCCAGCTGCTCCGCAGCCCTTAAATCAGCACCCTCATGTTTCCAAATGTCACATCGTATAGAGCTCTACATTTCTTGATTATGATGTAATTTGATATTTTAAATGTTTTAAAACCAGGAACTTTATTATATTTACTTCCATGTTTCCAAAGATAATTCACCCAAATATGTAAAGAAATAAACTTCTTGTCAAAGCTCTCAATATACTAAATAGTATGCAATTAAATAAAGATTGATTAGATTGGATAGTGAAATCTGTGACCCGGAAGCTCCCAGTGGTCTTCTGGCTCTGATGTGGATGTTTCCAGGTTGAACTATTTCAAGGAGGAGAGTAGGAATCAAAGAACATGCACACTTGCCTCCCTATGACACCGCTTAGGATCAATATAAGATATCAACTTATAGATCGGTATGTGCGTTCCTTATGGTTCTGCAAGAACAGGAGTTTCTTCAGTCCCAAAGTGTCATTGGAAACAGCCTGGGAATCCAGAGGTCCATGTGTTTGGGAGCCAGTGAGAGTAGATAACATCATGAGTGTTTGTACTATGTTCTGAAAGAACTCTGATGGTCCTGTTACCCCAAACTTGAGCCTAGGGTTTTCATAAAATTATTGGACAAATGGTAATGCCCAATGAACAAGCAAGAGTTTAGGCTGGACATAAACTATAAATTAATAATTTAATGCAAAATTTTTCTTTACTAATTATCTTTCTTAAAAATAATGATGAATTTATACTAATCATTAAAAATTGAACTTTGGTGAAATTTTCTCATAAGATATATTGACCATAGAGAAGAAGAACAGCTCTATGTATAGGCAGCAGGCACTGTGTGAGGCCTGTTATATTTGTGATAATCTAAGAACAATACCACAGGGGAGATATTGTCATAAACATTGTGTAGATGAAAACTGAGGTTTAACCTGGAAAAATAACTTTCCAATAAACTTAGATTGTGGATTCACAGTATACGGCCCCTGAGGTCATGGTATCCTTTCATGCTGTGTTATTTCTTAGCTAGAGCAGTATTTATACATAGGCTATTTTAAATTTTGGATAAAACGGCATCAGAGTCCTTTGGTTTCCTCGGAAATTGTTACTTAAGATAGAAAGGTACAAAATCCAAATCATCATAATACCCTTTCCATTATTTACACCTTTAAGAAGTAAAGTGTTATTTCTGCCCCAACCTCCCAGTTGGTCCTCAAATGTACCCATTAGGTACACAAACTACAGAGAATTGCACTCCAGAGACTCATTCCAAAATCAGCTTTAACCACAAAATATATTGTGCTTATAAATGCTATTTTAACTTGAATAACAAAGACCTTTAGAAAAGCATGAATTATCTATAATTATATTTGTTAAAATAGAGTAAGCAGACATAAGAAAGGCTTTTAAACAAAAATATACATATGTATTAAAAGTTTAGGCACTATAGAGGCAAGTAGGACATTTTGCAAGCAGCTCTACAAAGGCAAATATTTACATAGGAAATTTTCTTTCAAAGATGTCAGGTGCTGACATTTCAGTGAAATTGCCTTAGCACTCATCCTGCACCCCTCTCCCTCTCCATCTCCCTACATTTCCTCATTGTACGTTGACTCCAGAGTCAGTGCCATTACTCAGAAGGGATCTTTAACTCTGCTGGGAGAGAGTCCCCACGACACAGGTATGCAGTCAGTTAGAGCGTCTCAGGTATTATGCAAAGCAGTTCTTTTCATGGGGAAAAGTAAGCATTTAAAGGTAATCATCTGTGAAGGTACAGCACAAATTTAATTTGAATATTAATTCAGAGGGACAGCCTAACTTAGGTTTAATGGTTAATGTACTAACCAGGAGGAACTATGCATCTAGGGGTAAATACGTGGTGTTTTTAAAAAAAAAAGAAAGAAAGAAAAACCATGAAGTGAAAATGTCTTCAAATCATATTCCTCAAGATATTATGATGGGATTAAAAAAAAGATGGAAGAACATGTAGATTTTCAGATCTTGCCAAAGTAGGTACTTAGACAGTAGAATATAAAGTTCAATGTATCTGAATAATAAATTTCTTTGTACTAAACAGAGGGAATGTGAGGGGAAAGGAAGAAGCTTTAATTATTGCAAGTTTTCCGTTTGTACATTCATGTCACTGTTTCTGCAAGCATTAATGTGTCATATATGCACACTTCATGGGAATTTGAGATTTTGAGTTGAGTAACAAAATAATCTGAGATAATCACAGTTATATTGATGCTAAATAGTTAATATTAATTCATAGATATTAGGTATGGGGATAAAAATCCAAGAATATTTGCCCCATAATAGTTTAATAAATAGCAACCAAGTGCTCATACTTCCCATTGAGACCAGACTAACATATTAATAAATATTTGACCAAGGCCATCCAAAAGAGGACAGAGGCATCTCCTCCCTGGCTCAGTCAGCATCAGTAGTGAAGGGGTTGGGGGGGTGAGAAGCAGCCCTTTGCTGTCTTCAGAAAGTCCAGTGGTCCACACCCAAGCCCAACACACAGAGACACATCCATTCCACAGCCAGCCCATCACATCAGGCTGTCAGTCTGTCAATTCCATGATGGGTAGTGCTGTATGAGTCCTTCAGCTCGGCAGCCAACTGCCGTACCCTGTTAGCTGTAGCAGAAAGGACATGCCGAGGTATCCAGTTGCTGATTCCATGAGAATTTCACATAGGCTCAAGCTCTGCTTTGAAATTTGTAAAACTGTCGCTTTGTCTGCTTTCATGGATGCTTATTTTATTCTACATTTTCCTCAAAGCATGCCCTTCTGTTTTCCAGGGGAATTTGAGTTTCTCGTGCGTGGAGCCCTACACAGTACCTGTCTTTTTCAATGCTACCAGTTACCTGGAGGTGCCCGGACGGCTTCACCAGGACCTGTTTTCAGTTAGTTTCCAGTTCAGGACTTGGAACCCCAATGGTCTCCTGCTTTTCAGTCATTTTGCAGATAATTTGGGCAACGTGGAGATTGACCTCACTGAAAGCAAAGTCGGTGTTCACATCAACGTCACGCAGACCAAGATGAGTCAGATAGATATTTCCTCAGGTCAGTGAAATCTATTCAGTGTTTGCTCTTGAAACTGCTATCTGATTTCCATAGCTAATGTCCTGTTGTTGCTGTGCTGGTGTCACATGCTCCTGATTATGTTTGGATTCAGGCTTTTGAGATACTCCCTTAGCTGCCCTGAGAGTAGATTGAATGAGGGAGAGTTAGAAACTTGCTGAGAGGGTGAGGGTGGGCAAGGGAGGAAAATGGGTTGAGACTGTCTTAGAGGACTGAAATCTTCTATATATATATATTTTTTTTTTTTGAAATGCTGGTTCATTTTGAATAGAACAATGGATATGCCTCTAAGTTAATATTACATGTTTAAAAACAAAGAATGTTTATTTGATTAACATAAGAGTACTTGGTATCTTTTGACTTTATGGGCATTCAGATACCTTTTACTATTAGTAATAAGACTACTAATTTAATTATGGCTTTAAAGGTATATTCTGCTTGAATCAAAAGCTCAAAGTGATCTTGCTAAATTTGTACAAAGTGTCAGAAAAAAAGGGGGGGGTGAGTACAAAGAGCAATGACAAGAGATATGTATCAACTGAGGCAAGACTGGCCTGGCTAAGTGGAGTAATTTTTAAACTTGACATCACAGAGGTATGATAAACTGCGACTTAGGTAATATTGCTGTTATTTGAACAAACTTGGCGACCTTGGAATATTCCTTGATTATGATGTTACAAAGAAAGCTGAGATTGCAAAGTGAGATGTCATAAGCAAAGAGAGTAATATATGATGTGGGACTGATACAGAGTAAAGAAAAATCACCGAATTTCTCTAGATGTTTCTTGCAATAGGTGTTTTAGGTAAGTACTTATTTTAAGTAAAGAACTATTTAGAAATGGAAGACAGAGGTAAAAGAATATTTCGCCGAGCTCCTAGTACAGATGTACCAAATACTGAGAGAGGAAGGTCATAACAGAAGGCTTAACTGTGTGACTGTGGGCTCTGATTTTTAAATATTCCGTGTTCACTCGTGACACCATGTGCGCACACCTGACACAGTTTCTAACATGTTGTATGATTTGGTCCATCTCATTTCCCCTCTATGCTATCAGTTCCTTGAAGGCAGAGGCCACGTCCCTGCATATAGAGCAACACCTGTAACATAGGAGGTGCTCCAGGAATGTCTGAGTTCCAACACTGTGGCTCCTTGAACTAATATTCACTAGAGCATCTCCTGCTCGAGGATACGTGTCTTTTCATACAATAGGCTGGGTGTTTCTGTATGGCCTGGCTGTGTGGACTGTTACTGAAAAGGACTATTACTGTAAAGGAATCCAGAAGACATAGGAACTCTTATGTCACAGATGTATCTGAATTATAAAAATCAAAAGCTATTGTGAAATACCTAGATATTTATTTTTTCTGGTTTTGTGTTGTTAGTTTTGCTTTTTCCCTGAATGTTCAGAGTCAAAATGATTGATCACCGTATTTTATCACCATTTCCCAGTAGAAATCCACCTGGGAGATTTAGAGCAAATAGAAATTATCTGGAGAGACCAGAATAACACAAAAAAACAAACACACGTACAAATATTTACCACAGTTGAGACCCTCCCCCCCACTCAGATTCTGTTATGTTTAATGATGCTTTTTAATGCCTAAGTACATAAAAATACGAGGGTGAGTCAAGAATTATCTGCACTCTGGTTATATTAAAACTTCTATAAATTCTGCAGCCACAGTGTGGATAATTTTTGACTCATCCTTATATAAGGATGAAAGCCTCCCTCCTGGCAGTCACTTAGCAAACCCAACCTCCTGGTGGTTTTTCGCGTGACAGGAACCATTATAACTAAAAGAATAGGATCTTAAACATAGTGAATAATAGACATTAACTAATTTAATTTGGTCTAATTTAGGACTCCAAGATACTCTAATTTAAACTGTGTTTATAAAAATGTAAGAGAAAGAACGAACAAAGGAATCCAATATGCAACAACTAATTTACCTTAATGGATTTGATTAAATATGATAAAAGTAGACTTTAGACGTTTCTGTCAATTTAGCTATGAATCTGTGCAAATTAAGGAAAATAGATGTGAAATCCAAACTTTTATATAGTTTCCCTCTTATATAATCCAAAGAAAATATTTGTTTCAAAGATTTCCATTTTTTCCCATACATGGAAGTCACTACTATTTGCTTTAACAAAGGGAAATTGTTCTGTATAATATATACCCTAATCATTTTTATTGAAGTATGGTTGATTTACAATATTGTGTTAACTTCGGGTGTACAAGAAAGTGATTCAAATATATATATATATATTCATATGTGTGAATATATGAGTTTTTTAGATTCTTTTTCCATTATAGGCTGTTACAAAATATTGGATATAGTTCCCTGTGCTATACAGTTAGTCCTTACTGTTTAACTATTTTATTTGTAATATTGTGTGTCTGTTAATCCCATACTCCTAATTTATCCCTCCCCTCCATTTTCCCTTTGGTAACCACAATTTTATTTTCTATGTCTGTGAGTCTATTTCTATTTGGTAAATGAGTTCATTTGTATTATTTTTTAGATTCCACATATAAGTGATATCATATATTTCTCTTTCTCTGTCTGACTTAGTATGATCATCTCTAGGCTTATCTATGTTGCTGCAAATGGCATTATTTCATTCTTTTTTATGGTTGAATAATATTCCATTGTATGTGTGTACCATATCTTCTTTATCCATTCATCTGTCAATGTACACTTAGGTTACTTCCATGTCTTGGCTATTGTAAACAGTGTTGCAATGAACATTGGAGTGCATGTATCTTTTGGAATTAGAGTTTTTGTCTTTTCCAAATCAATGCCCAGAAGTAGGATTGCTGGATCATATGATAGTTCTATTTTTAGTTTTTTAAGGAACATCCAGATTGACTTCTATAGTAGCTGTACCAATTTACATTTCCACCAACTGTGTAGGAGGGTTCCATTTCCTCCACACTCTCTCCAGCATTTATTATTTGTAGACATTTTGATGATGGCCATTCTAATTCGTGTAAGATGCTAATGCGTTGTTTTGATTTGCATTTCTCTAATAGTTATCAATGTTGAACATCTTTTCATGTGCCTGTTGGCCATCTATATGTCTTCTTTGGAGAAATGTCTATCTAGATCTGCTGCCCACTTTTTAATTTTTTTTTATTGAGTTGTTTGAGCTGTTTGTGTATTTTGGAAACTAAGCCCTTGTTGGTTGCATCATTTGCAACTATTTTCTCCTAGTCCATAGGCTGTCTTTTCATTTTGTTTATCATTTCTTTTGCTGTGCAAAAGCTGATAAGTGTGATTAGGTCCCATTTGTTTATTTTTGCTTTTATTTCTTTTGTTTTGGGAGACTGATCTAAGAAAATATTGCTACAATTTATGTCAGAGAATGTTTTGCTTGTTTTATGCTGTCTTGTCTTATATTTAAGTCTTTAAGCTATTTTGAGTTTATTTTTGTGTACAGTGTGAGGGAGTGTTCTAACATCATTGATTTACATGCAGCTGGTCCAGTTTTCCCAACATCACTTGCTGAAGAGACTGTCTTTTCTCCATTGTATATTCTTGCATCCTTTGTCAAAGATTAATTGACTGTAGGTGTTTGAGTTTATTTCTAGCCTCTCTGTTTCATTGATCTATATGTCTGTTTTTATGCGAATACCATGCTGTTCTGATTACTGAAGTTTTGAAGTATTGTCTGAAGTCTAGAAGGATTATGCCTCCAGCTTTGTTCTTTTCCCTCAGGATTGCTTTGGCAATTCTGGGTCTTTTGTGTTTCCATGTAAATTTTAGGAGTGTTGTTCTAGTTTTGTGAAAAAAAAGTCATGGCTAATTTGATGGGGCGTCACATTAAATTTGTGGATTGCTTTGGGTAGTTTGGCCATTTTAACAATATTCTTCCAATCTAAGAGCATGGGATTGTCTTTCCATCTCTTTGAATCATCTTCAGTTTCCTTTATCTTGGAGGTGAAAGTCTTATACACTGAGAACTCTCTCTACCCTATTCTTATTGACAGCATGAGCACTGAAGAATGACAGTCCCTTTTACTTCCTTTTTGAAATAGCTTGGTTGCAAAAATGTAGGCGATACAGAAAATCTAGAAGAGGAAAACACTAATAACATTTTGTTGTTTACACACACACAGATACATACCCATGTGTGTGTTATTTCTAAATAATAAGTTCTGTAGTCCAGGATGAAGGGAAGTCATTTGGTTGAAAGGCCATTTTGGAAAATATTGTTCTATGGTGATGAATTCAAAATAAATTCTCTAAGTTAGAGACTATTCAATATATTATTATTCACCCTCTCACATTTTTTCCCTCCCAGTTGTGATTAACTTTTAAGTCTCATTAGTTATTGACTATGACTTGTGAAAATCAGTCAAACTCTAAGTAGCCTTGAATTTGCAGAGTGGGTATCTTTCTGTGAAAATATTTTCAAACTTGCAACATCAACTTTCATAACATTCCACTATATTTCTGTTTAGAACAGTAGTCACTGATTGGTGAATATGTATTTATGCATTACGTTTAACTAGGAATAAGTGGTAAAAAGAAAACAAACGCTTAAAGGGTCAAATGGATAACATCTGTCCATTCTGAGAATAATTTTCATTTTAACTTTCATATCCATCAACCTGGGAACAGTGGACCTAGAATAATTTTGCATACCTAAATTGTTTCCAGCTTTATTGAGGTGTGATTCACAAATTAAAACTGTATATATTTAGGCTGTACAGTGTGAATTTTTAAAGGCTGTATAATGTGATATTTTAATATACATGCACATTGTGAAATGATTACCACAAACAAGTTAACTAATGCATGTATCACCTCACATAGTTATCTTTTGTGTGTATGGTAAGGACAATTAAGATCTCTCTCTTATGTTATATTTAAGTATACTTAGTGTATACTTAAATTTCAAGTATACAGTGCAGTATTGTTAACTATAATCACCATGCTGTACACTAGACACCCCAGAACTTTTTCATCTCCTAACTGAAAGTTGGTACCCTTTCACCAATATGCAACAAGCTTCTTGCAACCACCAGTCTACTCTTTGATTCTATATGACTTCTAGTTTTTAAGATTCTACATATAAGGTCATACAGTATTTGTCTTTCTCTGTCTATTTGATTTAACATAACATCCTCCAGGTTCAAATGATTTTGATCAAAACAATGAGAAAATATTTTATATCATACTCAATACCTACTGAAACCAAGTTTTCATGAAATAAAATTTACCTAGTGTGTTAATGTGCTCTCATAATTTTGATGTTTTATATTCTATATTTTTTCTTTTCCATTAAAAAAAATTGCCATGACCCACTAAATGATTTTACGACCTAAAAACAAGCTGCAACCTGTAATTAGGAAAACACTGACCTACAGATTGGTCTTCTCATTTGAAGAGCTGGAATTTTTCAAAGTTCTAATTGCCTGAGGACATTTACTCCATCAGTGCATATTAGAAAACTAAATGTATCTTCCAGGAACAATATTATAATAATAGTAAAAAAAAAAAAAAGTATCCTTGTGTATTACCATCTGATACATAACCAAACAAAAGAAAACAACACACACACACACAAAACCTGTCTACCATTTGAAATAAGGCTTTTATTGCAAAATGCCTCAATTTTATGCCACTAAATTAGACAGATGTTTAGAATAATACTCTAAAGTTTTGATCTGCCTATATTAATAACATAATAAAATGTGGTTCAGCATTTATATTGTGGAAGGAAAGTGATTTCTGTTAATCACCTTTCTCACCTGTTGAAAAAAAAAATCAAATTCTATGCATGTAAACAAAGCCTTTTAGAAGTCATTCAGAATATGCCTTCCTCCTAAATCAACTGTTTGCTAGGCTGAAGTATTCAGACCTCCTTATTCTGTTGATATAGACATTGCTTCAGCAGACTTCTTGCTGTGTCCTCACATGGTGGAAAGAATGAGGGAGCCCTGTGAGATTTCCTTATAAGAACACTAATCTCAGTCATGAGAACCCAGTGACAGGACAAGAATAAGGATGCAGATGCAGAGAATGGGCTGGAGGACATGGGGTTAGGGGGGCAGGGGGCAAAGGGGAATCTGGGTCGAAGTGAGAGAGTAGCATAGACATATATATACACTACCAACTGTAAAATAGATAGCTAGTGGGAAGTTGCTGTATAACAAAGGGAGATCAACTCGATGATGGGTGATGCCTTAGAGGGCCGGGACAGGGAGAGCAGGAGGGAGTCGCGGGAAGGAGGGGATATGGAGATATATGTATAAATACAGCTGATTCACTTTGGTGTACCTCAAAAGGTAGTACAAGAATGTAAAGCAATTATATTCCAATAAAGAGCTTAAAAAAAAAAAAAAGAACACTAATCCCATTCATGAGGGCTCCATCCTCATGACCTAAGCACCTACCAAAGGCCCCACCTACTAATCCCATCATACTAGGCATTAAATTTTCAACACATGAATTTTAGGGGACACACGCATTCAGACCACAGCCTAAGGAGTAGACGTTTTCTTCGCTTTGTGTGTAGCTGAGGAACTTGCCGGGAAATACTGGCAGGTTCCCCGTTCAATCTCAGCAAATGCATTTCCCTGGGATTGCTTCTGGCACTGTCTATTCTAAGCAATTAGGATATCTCCTCTCTTGGCTTTATGAATGTTTGAAAATGTAGTTAGTATATTAATTTTTGAAAGAATTAATTATAACTGTTTCAAAGTTCAGTGATAACTTGCATCACGAGATTTCTTTTTCCTCACATAAGAAAAAATGGTTTAGTTGATAATACTATGTTTTAATTATTTATTAAGAATTGATTTTCAGCTCTATGATTTCAAACTGCAAATAATTTCCTAGATTTATTAAAATAAATTTCTCTAACTCAAAAATTAAGTAAAGTTTAGGCATTACTTCACACACTTCAAGTGATGAGTTTTACACTAATTGAAAATAAGTAAGTATTTTAAACAAAGAGGTGATTTTAAAGAGTATATCCTTATGTGAAATACTATTGTTATAAGAAACCATGTTTCTCAAAAGTATCTAATACCATTGGAAAATACAGTGAATAAAAGTGTTTACAAAAACTTATATAGAATATGACCCCAACATTATTATAAATATGTACATAGTTAGAAAAGAGATCTGAATGAAATAAAATCTGGATAATGCTAACTAATTATCTCTGGTAGGGTATCAGTCCATTACTAATTTCTTAATACATTTTCCATAATATCCAAATTTTCCAAAACAAACACCAAGTAGGGTTAAAAAACAAAAAAAAGTGTACCCTAACTAATTGAGGGTAAAATGATATTCCTAAAAAGTATATACTTAACAACATTATGGATAGAAATTACATAGAGTAGATTATATAGATTTAAAAAGTCTAGTTTCCCTACTTAAACAGAAGCATATATATAATCAATTTTTTAAATTGTTTTTTTATTTTTTTATTTTTTTGGGCGTACACCAAGTTCAATCAACTGTTTTTATACACATATCCCCGTATTCCCTCCCTTCCTTGACTCCCCCCTCCTCGAGTCCCCCCCACCCTCCCCACCCCGGTCCTCTAAGGCATCTTCCATCCTCAAGTTGGACTCCCTTTGTTATACAACAACTTCCCACTGACTATCAGTTTTACAGTTGGTAGCATATATATGTCTGTGCTACTCTCTCACTTCATCTCAGCTTCCCCTTCACCCCCTGCCCCCTCCCAAACCTCGAGTTCTCCAGTCCATTCTCTGTATCTGCGTCCTTGTTCTTGTCACTGAGTTCATCAGTACCATTTTTAGATTCCGTATATGTGAGTTAGCATACAATATTTGTCTTTCTCTTTCTGACTTACTTCACTCTGCATGACAGACTGTAGTTCTATCCACCTCATTACATATAGCTCCATCTCATCCCTTTTTAGAGCTGAGTAATATTCCATTGTATATATATGCCACATCTTCTTTATCCATTCATTTGTTGATGGGCATTTAGGTTGCTTCCATGTCCTGGCTATTGTAAATAGTGCTGCAATAAACATTATGGTACATGTTTCTTTTGGGATTATGGTTTTCTTTGGGTATATGCCTAGGAGTGGGATTACTGGATCATATGGTAGTTTTATTTGTAGTCTTTTAAGGAACCTCCAAATTGTTTTCCATAGTGGCTGTACCAACTTACAGTCCCACCAACAGTGCAGAAGAGTTCTCTTTTCTCCACACCCTCTCCAACATTTGTTGTTTCCAGATTTTGTGATGATGGCCATTCTGATCAGTGTGAGGTGATACCTCATTGTGGCTTTGACTTGCATTTCTCTGATGATGAGTGATGTTGAGCATCTTTTCATGTGTATGTTGGCCATCTGTATGTCTTCTTTGGAGAAATGTCTATTTAGGTCTTCTGCCCATTTATGGATTGGGTTATTTGCTTTTTTGGTATTAAGCTTCATGAGCTGCTTGTATATTTTGGAGGTTAATCCTTTGTCCGTTGTTTCATAGGCAATTATTTTTTCCCATTCTAAGGGTTGCCTTTTAGTCTTGTTTATGGTTTCTTTCACTGTGCAAAAGCTTTTAGGTTTCATGAGGTCCCATTTGTTTATTCTTGATTTTATGTCCATGATTCTAGGAGGTGGGTCAAAAAGGATGTTGCTTTGATGGATGTCATAGAGTGTTCTGCCTATGTTTTCCTCTAGGAGTTTTATAGTGTCTGGCCTTACATGTAGGTCTTTAATCCATTTGGAGTTTATTTTTGTGTATGGTGTTAGGAAGTGTTCTAATTTCATGCTTTGACATGTTGCTGTCCAATTTTCCCAGCACCACTTATTGAAGAGGCTGTCTTTTTTCCATTGTATACTCGTGCCTCCTTTGTCAAAGATAAGGTGCCCATATGTGTTTGGGCTTACTTCTGAGTTCTCTATTCTATTCCATTGATCTTCTTTCTATTTTTGTGCCAGTACCATACTGTCTTGATCACTATGGCCTTGTAGTATAGTTTGAAGTCAGGAAGCCTGATTCCACCAACTCCATTTTTCCTTCTCAAGATTGCTTTGGCTATTCGGGGTCTTTTGCATTTCCATACCAATCATAAGATTTCTTGCTCTAGTTCTGTGAAAAATGCCATTGGTAATTTGATCAGGATTGCATTGAATCTGTAAATTGCTTTGGGTAGTACAGTCATTTTCATGATGTTGATTCTTCCAATCCAGGAACATGGTATGTCCCTCCATCTGT
Source organism: Hippopotamus amphibius kiboko (assembly GCF_030028045.1). Taxonomy (NCBI): domain Eukaryota; kingdom Metazoa; phylum Chordata; class Mammalia; order Artiodactyla; family Hippopotamidae; genus Hippopotamus; species Hippopotamus amphibius. The sequence continues at coordinate 8,866,769 of NC_080189.1, read as the reverse complement.
TTGTGTCATCTTTGATTTCTTTCATCAATGTCTTAAAGTTTTCTGCATACAGATCTTTTGCCTCCTTAGGCAGGTTTATTCCTAGGTATTTTATTCTTTTGGTTGTAATGGTGAATGGGAGAGTTTCCTTAATTTCTCTTTCTGCTCTTCCGTTGTTAGTGTATAGGAATGCCAGAGATTTCTGTGCATTAATTTTGTATCCTGCTACTTTACAAAACTCATCAATTAATGCTAGCAGTTTTCTGGTAGAGTCTTTAGGGTTTTCTATATATAATGTCATGTCATCTGCAAAGAGTGACAATTTTACTTCTTCTTTTCCAATTTGGATTCCTTTGATTTCTTTTTCTTCTCTGATTGCTGTGACTAAAACTTCCAAAACTATGTTGAAAAGTAATGGTGAGAGTGGACACCCTTGTCTTGTTCCTGTTCTTAGAGGGAATTCTTCCAGTTTTTCCCCATTGAGAACGATGTTGGCTTTTGGTTTCTCATATATGACTTTTATTATGTTGAGGTAATTTCCTTCTATGCCCATTTTCTGGAGAGCTTTTATCATAAATGGATGTTGAACTTTGTCAGTCCATTACTAATTTCTTAATACATTTTCCATAATATCCAAATTTTCCAAAACAAACACCAAGTAGGGTTAAAAAACAAAAAAGTGTACCCTAACTAATTAAGGGTAAAATGATATTCCTAAAAAGTATATACTTAACAACATTATGAATAGAAATTACATAGAGTAGATTATATAGATTTAAAAAGTCTAGTTTCCCTACTTAAACAGAAGCATATATATAATCAATTTTTAAAAGTGTGTCCTCAAGCAATGGGCTTCAACTTAATTTCCTTAATGGCATTTACATAACAAATGGAACGTTTTATGTTGGGTCTATAAGCTATTATTTGAAAATATATATAACTAATTTGAAACCTTGTTTTTTTTTTCAGGATAGTAGAGAGAGGGAGGGGGAGCTAGATGAATTCATATATAAAGGCATTTTCCCTTAAAACTGTTGCCGGCTATCAGGGAAAAACAGATTTAATTTTTTCTCTTAATAGTGAATCAGTAGATACAAATCTCTTTTATTTCCAAATAGTCTACATATATTTCTACCAAAAAAGTATCTAAAAATTAATTTTAGAAGTTTTTGCTTTTTGATGGTCTTGTAGATATCTAAGATGTTCAAGGAAAACTCAGAAATCCATCACTTTAGGATGCTGAAGACAAAACAGCTCTGTATGTTTGGGGAAGATGGAGCCTGAGGAAGGTTGATTCACAGAGCATGGTGCTTGTTTTAATGAGGAGCCTAGATGTGTGCTAGGATAGCATATCTCCTCTTGTCTGGCAAAAGCAAAAGTGAGATGGATATACAGCTATAGATACAGATCTATAGATATAAATATAGATAACCTTGGATTGCTGATTTTATTCTCCCGGATTCACAAGTAGACTTGCTGTGAGAGTCACATGGTACCAAGTAAAAGGCGTTTGAGTGAACAGTGTGTCGCTCCTGGGTAGGGTCATCAAACAGACTTTTTATTATATTTCATTCCCCAAAGCAGCTGTGCTGTCATCACGCCCACTGAGTGGAAATCTACCTTCAGTTATTCTTCAGTGCATGCTGGTGCATTTTCACATCAATACAAGCATTATATTCCAACATGAAAGAAAAAAAGAGACTGGGGGGGGGAGTTTTGTGATATTAGGTATTGACTTATTCTTTAGGAAGCAAAGGGGACATTTTAATTTATAATCACACAGCAGGACACCATACCCACTCTCGCTTCTGCAAGGTTTGGGGGCCTTTTAAAATATTCTAGGCCTTTTTCAGGGAAAATGAATAAAACATGGTTGTATGTATGTGTGTTTAATAATTTTTAAAAGTTGCAAGGAGTGGGTAAAATTTAGCAAACTTAGGTGCATAAAAGGGAGGTAAAAATTCCTAGTAGGGACCATGTCATGTTTTAAAAGCTTTAGTTTACTGTACAAATAAACTAATCAAAGAGAAAAAAATCAGATATCGCTATTACAAACTATGAGAATAAAAATGAATTGTGCAAGACCAGCAAAGAACACAGCTCAGGAACCCCAGACTTAGTATATGGATGTATTGAATATGCTTCCAAAACAAGAGAAGGGGGGACACAGAGCAGAGTAGCTTTGCTGAGAGGCTCTTCATCTTTACATTTCATGTAAGTCTAAAGACTGAAAATTCTCTGACAGATGATTAATTGGTAAATTTAAGCAATTTAAGATTTATATAGTAGAGAGATAAGTCAACCATATTAGTCAGGGTTCTCCAGAGAAAACCAATAGGACGTATGTATAGAAAGGGAGAGATTTATTAGAAGGAATGGGCTCATGCAATTCCAGAGGCTACGAGGTCACAAGCTGGAGACCCAGGAGACTCCATGCTGTAATTCTACTCCAAGTCCAACAGCCTGAGAACCAGGAGAACTGATGATATCAGATCTGGTCTGAAAGCTGGCAGGCTCAAGGAGCATCAGTGTTTCAGTTGAGTCTGAAGGCAGGAAAAGACCAGTGTCCCAGCTCAAAGACCATCAGGCAGAGAGCAGAAATTTCCCATTGCTCTGCTTTTTTGTTCCATTCAGACTATCAGCATATTGGATGAGGCTCACTCATGTTAGGGAGATCAGTCTGCTTTACTAAGTCTAAGATTCAAATGTTACTTTCATCCAGAAACACCTTCACAGACATACCAGAATAATGTTTAACCAGACATCTGGGCATCCTGTGGCTAAGTCAAGTTGACACCTGAAATTAAGCATCATATCAACTGTAGATATTTTTGCCATGGAGTATATACTTTTGTTCTAAATAGTTAACAAAATAATATTGGCATAGAAAAATCAGAGATGTACCTTCATAATCCAAAATAATGCAAAGCAAACTCATTGGCTTAGAACCTCCCCCCAAACCCTCATGATGAGAATTCCCTGAGTAATTAATTCAACCAGGAAATTCAGACTCTGAGATAGTACCATTTGACTATCATCTACCTTTCTTTTTCTTTGATGAATTTAAGCAGTTTGAGCCATCCCGCATGTGAAGAATTTAGGCTCATTGGGTTATCTATGACTTCATTATAGTTAGTTGTGGAAATGAGTCTCTTTGGTAGAGGGATCCTACCGATTCTGGTAGAGCTACTTGGCAACCTCTGAAATTGACTGGAGATTAGCCTAAAGAATGATTCCTCTGAGATGTTTACCACATATATTTCTTAGTCTCTTTCCTTGTTTATAAAAACTCTGAACAAGAAAATTTGTGAAGGACCCACACAAAACTGCTGAGAAAGTATTTACCTTTGGTAACATTGTATCAGAAAATAATTATGTATATGAACCAATCTTTGATCGTAATTCAATTTTATGATTTATTCTGACACATTTCCCTTGAGGCTTTTCTAACCTAAGCACAGACCCTACTTCTGATAACTGAATTCCTGCAGTTATTTCTGAGCCCTCTTTCTTCTCCAGCTATTCCTTTTTTCCTCTCACTCCTTAAGATTTGATTTTACAAGTAAAGTTCTGCCTACATCTTTGCTGTAGCACTTATTAGCATCTGATGTTTTCTGAAAGATGCTGATAATCTGCCCATCTTTCTTCTAGCACCTCTAGTCTTTCTGGGATCATTTCAGAGATTAAATCCCTATTGTTGAACCTCTGTCCAGAGGCTGGGGTCTCGCTACCCCTAAACATTTCACCATGCTGCCAGTGCCCTGCCTGGATACTGGAGTACTGCTCACCTCTCATTTCCCAGCAGTCTTCCTCTTCCTCATTCAAATTCCCTGCTATTTTATCTTTAATCCTGACATTGCTGACTTGAGTCTAGACTACAACCCACTATTGCCTATAAATATCCCCTTCCCCTTTGGGCATGAATTTCAATCATCTCTCAACCTGAAATGCCTCTTTCAGTTCCCATGCAGACCTATGCCAAATCTCTATCTCCCTCTGTCATCAAATGCCTATTGCTTCTTGGCATACAGAAATGACACAGTTTACTGGAAGACGTGGGGAGAACTATAAGCAGAGAAGTAGTAAAGTACATACAGTTCCCCAAGCTTTTAGCTTTGACTGGGCATAGATGGTTGGCTAACACCATAGCCAAGATTCCAGTGGAGAGGAGCCTGCACTTTTAATGCTTTACATCATGCTGGGGGAAGGAGTCAAAAAAAGCTGCCTTGTTAGAAAAGGGAGGCCCCTGGAGGCCAGTGGCCGGTATCAGCCTGCTAATGCAGATCTGAGTCAGCACAGGGAACTACAAGTGTGGAAGAAACGGTACTCCAGGGTCATCCAGATGTGTCTCTCATCTACTCCTGGGATGATCACTAAGGGCTACTGAATGTTTACCCCATGCCTGTCACTGTACTAAATCCTTTACAATTAATTAGCTTGTTTAAGGCTTCAGTTGGCTTGTGAGTTAGGTACAATTGTGAAACCTTCTTTCTCATTTATATCAATGGTAAAATCGTTCTTCTAGTATCCAAGTTCACAACCTTGAGACAATTCAAATTTTGTCCTTCATCTTTGCCTGGCACATATAATGATTTGGCAAGTGCCACCAGTTCTTTGGAAGTGCTTTCTCCATCTGTTTCCTTATCCTAGTTCAAAAGTCATCACTTGAAAAGACAATGAAGGCCATCTTAGTTGCCAAAAAATGAATGTTTCCTTGCAATCATTGTCTTATTTTTATGGTATAGCAGTTATAAGCATATAACTCTGGAGTCAGACTGCCCAATGGCTAACACTGATTGAGGTCTTTCTCTATTTCAGTCACTGTTTAAACAAGGGTCTCTGTTTCAGTCACTGTTTAAACAAAGTATTAAGTCATTTAATTCAATAACTCCTCACTATAAAGGCTATTATCATCTGCATTGTATAGATGAAGAAACAGAGGCATAGAGATAGAATGACTCACCTAGACTACTCCAGCTAGTAGTTAGAAAAGTTCAAAAAAGAGTCCAGAAAATCTGAGTCTGAAGTCAGTACTTCCGGCGATTCTACCACACAGCCTCTCACAAGAATTCAAACACATTGGCTTTCATTCACCCCCGATCAGGCATTGTTGAATATGACACATCTGATATGTTTGTTGAATGCAGCACCTCACACCAACGATGCCCCGATCATGTCTCATTGGGATTCTCCCAGAAGCCTTTTCAGTACTCTTCCTTATTGCTTCTCATTTCTCTCTCTCACATTATCCAAGTTTATATTTCTAAAATGCAAGGAAAATACTTTGATTTTTTTCTCCATTACCTCCAAGTCCTAATTTCTAAGCATACTAATTCCAAGAGTGTGCACAACTTGAGCCCAACTGGAGTTATCTGGCCTCATTTTTCCTGCTTTACACCATAAACGCTGGCTACTTTCCACTCTCTGCTGAGAATCCCTCCTTCTATGTGCTGCCGCAGCAAACTCCCACTCTTCCTTCAAGATTCAGTTTTAGTAACATTTAGCAATAACTTAGTATCATTTCCTTTCTCAAACCCCAGAGAATAACCAACTGTCCTTTAGAATATATAGCACCTCATATCTTGAATAAAAATGATTTTTTTATGATTTGTTCCATCTTACACTTGTAAACTCCTCCACTCTTATGTCTCACTCATCTCTGGACTCCTAGAATTTACCACAACACTTGGCAGAGACTAGGGGATCAATATTTTCATCTTTGAGTTTTTTTGTTGGAGCTACACTTGGGCAGTGGCAGTGTCCTTGTCCTCTGCCTCCCACCCCTAAACAACTCCACTCCATACATCCCCTCCTGATGAAGAGTCCAAGGTGATTGCTTCCACTGTGTCATAGTCCCATTGGAAGACCTTCCGTGAAGCCCTCAGTTTTTAAGATTAAGTCCATGTGTTTTCCACAAAAAGCCGAACACTTATCCCATAGTGATCACAAATCCTTCTAAAATTTTAAATCATTTTTATTGTTTTTACCTGTTTGACATCGTATATTATGTAGTTCAGATATTTGACTACCCTGGTTGAAAAGGCTTAATCTCCTGAAGCTTTTGGAGGGCAGTGATCCTGATCTTACTTCTATTTCTCTACCTCTGAGCCTAGCACAATGGCTTACATGTGGCATGTTTCCAAATATCCAGTTGATTGATTTTTTTTAATGAACTGATACCAAGATGCTGTAAATGTAACTTTATAATTCTGTTGTTTTCATCAATATATATGAACCAAATTCATTGTGAAATGAGAGCAGCAAGTATCTCAAGGAAATAATTGCTTAACTGTAGGAGGCTAAAGTGTGTGAAATTGGTCACGACCTGAATTTTGATGTGATACTTTTATAGCAAGAAGAGTGTTTTTTAGGGTATTGAAGCCTAGAGCTGTACGGGGTAAACTCTTATACGAATAAAATGAAAGCATATCTACATTTGCCGAAAAATGTATTCTCAGAAGCATGACATGAAGTAAAACCTTGAAGTTAGTCATATTCCCTTTGTATTTATTATTTTCACATAGAATACAAAAACGTAGAAATGTGCATAATTAAAATTAATTTCACTTTATTCTCTTCTTCAGTCTTGGGAATGCATCTGACATGATAATGCCAGGGAAAGATAAGGAAATCAATGTTTTTTCAACCTTCTGCTTAAGGCCCCCTTATATCCACTCAGTTCTACACTTACTTAAAGACTTTCCATTTGTTGTAGGAGCCTAGTCTGACTTGCTTTGTCAAGGGAAATGGTGTCTTGGATGATCAAATTGAGTTGTCTCGGACTTCATCTATTTGGTAACTCCAGTCAATAACCCTTTCTCTATTGGATAACTTAACAATATAAGCCTAAACTTCAGAGTAACTTCATAGGAGACACTGTACATGACGTGGAGGAATAAACGGCACCCTCACCATCCTTCCATCCCCATCCCAGAACAGGCACCCGTTGTTGCTAGGTTCACACAGGACCACATGGCACATACCTGCTGCCTTTCTAGCACACCTTTTTTGCTCTGATGGGAAGAACAGCGCTAACAAATCCTCTCTCTTTTCCTGTATACTTTATAATGCAGCGCTGCAGAGGAGAATGTGAAATCTGGGTTGTGCATGTAGGTGCATTGGCAGGTGCACTTCTAACCTTTCCTAACCGAAGAGCAGTGTATTCTATTCGTGCAGGATCATCAGCGCCACAGGCGCACCTGACAAATGGCTTGTTCATAAAAAGCTTGATGAGGGAAGTAAAGCCCTTGATAGTCTGTATAAGAAATATTTCCTTTAGGAAACTGAAAGAAAAAGAGGGTGCCCTATATCTTTATGTATTTCGGGCTGCCTGGAGCAGTTCTGTAATGCACAGGGTGATATATTACATAGAACAGCCAATGGGCATCACTATTGAAAAAAAAAATACAAATTATGAGCTCTGTTACTGTGAATGAGTGAATCTCCAGTAATGAATGCAGCTGATAGGCGTGCAAATGTGTAGGAGTGTGTAGGTGTGTATGCACTTTAAAAGCTTCAATCTTTAATGAAGTAAAAACCTTCAAATTCAATAATTCTATTTCTAATTGAGTGCTATAGTCTCCATTTGCCATGTTTGAATGATTTAGAATAGAAAAGATTTAATCAGTAAGGTGATACGACATTAAACAAGTCAGAATTATAGCTCACCCTGGACTTTCCTAAAGTGCTTGCTTTCTTCCGTTTCCTTTTCTCACACTTTTGAGTATTTACTAAATAATAATAATAATAAAAATAATAGTTCCTAGCTTTGCTGGTTCCCTTTTTTCCTCTTAATGAAACCATGGATATTAATACAGAGAGGTGGGTAGAAGAAATCTTAAGGAAGAGAATCTCTAAAGCAGCAGTCCCCCAACCATTTTGGTACCAGGGATGGGTTTCGTGGAAGACAATTTTTCCACGGACTGGTGAGGGGATGGTTTGGGGATGATTCAAGGACATTACATTTATTGTGTACTTTATTTCTATTATTATTACATTGTAATATATAATGAAATAATTATACAACTCGCCATAAGGCAGAATCAGTGGCAGCCCTGAGCTTGTTTTCACTTGCCACTCACTGATAGTATTTTGATACAAGTCTGCAAACAGTTGATTTATTATGGTCTCTGTGCAGTCAAATCTCTCTGCTCATTATAATCTGTATTTGCAGCCACTCCCAATGGTAGCGTCACTGCCTTGGCTCCACCTCAGATCATCAGGCATTAGATTCTCCTAAGCAGTGCACAACCTAGATCCCTCACTTGCCCAGTTCACAGTAGGGTTCGCGCTCCTATGAGAATCTAATGCCGCCACTGATCTGACAGGAGGCGGAGCTCAGGTGGTGACGCGAGCGATGGGGAGCGGCTGTAGATACAGATGAAGCTTCACTCACCCGCCCGCCACTCACCTTCTGCTGTGCAGCCAGTTCCTAACAGGCCACGGATGGTACCAGAGTGGCCCAGGGGTTGGGGACCCCTGCTGTAAAGCGTTGGTTTTGAACTAGGTGTGATTTTGACTCTAGGGGATATTTAGCAATATCTGGAGACATTGGGGGTTGTCACAAATTGGGGGATGGTTGTGTGTGTGGGGAGAGGGGATACACTACTGGCATCCTGAGGATGGAGGACAGAGATCCTGCTAATATCCCATAAAATACAGGACAAACCTTCCTCCCTGCCAAACAAGGGTGTATTTGGCCCCAGATGTCAATGGTGTCCAAGTTAAGAGGTCTCTTCTGTGACACTCCCAAAGCCTAGTGCCCAGAAGGGAGGAGTCCAGGCTTACCTGCCCTCTGTGTGTGGACTTCTGTTGTCTTCTGTACTAAATAAATTAAGATAAACTGATTCCTGAAGTTCCTTTTAGGACCAGAGTTTTTCTTTATCATTTTGCTCTATGCTGTTATGATCTGCCTTCTTTTTCCCCCCTTCCCAGTATATATATGCTTTGAAAAATCCTAGACCCCTTCCATTTTACTTTTGCTTTCTTTGTGAAATTTTTGCACTTTTAAACAATGAAGAGACATTGTTGATTTCTCTCTAGTGTGGTCAGAACTAATGATACAATGAGATCATTCTCCTAGTAAATACTCTTATGCACTATTCTTAAACCATGCTTTATTATTTGTATCCTTTCTCTATACACACTCTAAACTCTATTTTTCTAAATATGTGTACTCTCTAGCACCTTGTTCATATAACATGTTCGTCTCATCCTCACACAGGCGCAAACATAAATTACGTGTCTACGTGTGAGTTTGGCATTAGGCAGTAGTTATTGATCTACATGGTCAAAATAATCAATTGTCAATACTAGATTCAAGTGTTACAAAAAATAACTATAATAAAGGTAAGAGAAAGAGAATTTTAGCATGGAAATGAGCCTTCACTGTAATCTGTTAGTTTTCAAAACGTATTCCTTAGAGGTATAAGCTGAGAGACAAAAGAGAGAGAAGTGAAGGTGGGATTCAGCAAGGAAGACAGCAAGCAAGGAACACCTTCCTCCCACCACCATTCAGCTTCCTCTGCCAGAGGAATTATCTTGCATCTTCTCTGAGGAATCAGTGTAGAAGCTTGTCCTTATTGTGTGCTCCTCCTTGCTGTTATCAGCTCCTAAGTGGGCTTCTTCTCACTGTGGGACTGGTGACCGCTGAGATGCTCCCCCTCTTCCGCAGAGGACCAGCAAGGAGGCCAGCCTTCTCTTTGCTACCTTTACTTCCCCAGATGTCCCTTTATTACCCTGGTCTTTGATCTCCACATAGAATTCACACGCCACTCTGTGAGAATCCTAAAATAGAGAAATTATAAAGTAAGAGGGGAAAAGTCACAGTTTTCAGTAAAAATTCGCTCATCTGTGTGATTTCAGTCTTATCTACATACATACGCATAGAACCACAGACACACAGTCTCACATACTCACACACACATTATTTTCTGACTCATTCGTTAATACACATTGCATACCAAGTATGTAGTAAAGCACTGAGGATATAAACAGAGTGCCCTGTCTATAAACCCACTCTATAATCTATTATCTATTCTTTGTTTCTCTCTCTCTCTCTATCTCTCTACTCGGTTATCCACATAGTAGCCAGGGAGATCATTTAAAAATCAGATTATGGTACTCCCTGAAAAGAAATCCTTCAATAAGTTTCAACCCTAACTTCTTAGCATAAATTATTACATTTCCCATGATCTGTCTTCTACCTACCTGCTTAAATAGTCAAGTTCTTTCAATTTGTAGGGCCTTTGTACTTTAGGTTTTTCCTTTCCCAGCTTGACCCTTTTATTATCTTTTATATCTGTGTCTAAATATAATACCCATTACCCTTTACCATATAGTTTTGCTTATTTCCTTTATATATTTTATTATAATCTATACATATATGTGTGTTTATTTAATGTCTCATTATAATATTAGTACTGTCCACTCCTTGCCACCTCCAATGAGAAGTCACATTAAGTACACTCAAAATGGTGAAAGTTTAAAAAATAGTTTAAAATAGGTGAATAATGAGATTGTATTATATGGAAAATGAATTGAACCGATTGGAATGACTGCTGAAGGAGATGGGAGAGGAGCCCTGGAAGGAACTCAAAGGACTGCAAAAGGAACAGAACAACAACTGAGATGATGTTGTTTCATGAAAAACAGCCCCTAGAAAGAACACAGCTGGCATCTACTAAGGGCCACTCTGTGACAGATATTGGGGGCTTGATATATTTTACATAATTTACACAACAAATCCTGAAACTCTGAAACGGGCATTGTCCTTTTATAAGGAGAAAGCCGAAGCTTATAAAGATTAAACCCATTCTCTAAGTTCTAAAGTGGCAGACTTAGTACTTGAAATGAATCTGGTTCTCTCCCTAAGCCCATGCACTTTCTAGTCCCCGACGCTAGTTAAAAAGATAAAAAAAAAAAAGAAGTATCAGGTGTTCCAAAAGCTAGGGAAAATGTTGAGATACCAAATAAATCAAAGGACAAATAAGAGAAAACTGGTGTAAGGAAAATGGTGAGTAGAAATAGAGTTACTCTTTCATAAGGTTAGGCAGTAAGAAAAAAAGTGAGAAATGGGCAGATAAATTGATAATAAAGTCAGTATATATCTAGCATGCAGGCTGTTGAATAATAACAACCAAATATAATCAAATATAAAATTTACTTTTCAACTGATCCCTCAAAATAACTTCTCTTAATAGAGATAAATCAGATAGTTATATCTTGTCAGGGTATTCAGGCAAAAGTCTATTTCCATGGCCTAAGCTTAGTGTTTCCACTCTTCAGTCTCAACTGCATGAACATAATTGTTTTATTTCTTTGCCAATAATTTTATGGAATGTAGTTTCTAAAGGGTAAAAAAAAAAAAAAATGCATACCCGAAACATAACCTTCATTCAACATGTATTTGGTAGTCTGTTTTGTCTGCAAATCCAAAAAGACAATGGTTCTTCTCAGGGATTTTTTTTACACGTTGCTCCAATATGTTTTTCCTGCTGCTGAATGGTTGCTACCAGAGCGCAGAGCTGGAAAGAACAGCAGGATCTTCCTTTGGCTTCCATGTACTAATTTGAAAGTGGAACTGTCTTTGGGAAGGCTCTCTTGTTAATTTTGAATTTTGGATGTACTTAAGCATCCAAATTTCTTTTCCCTGATGCAGCCATGGAAAAGCTGTGTTACCCTGAACTTGGCCAATGGGAAATGGTAGGAAGCATCCTATCTTATGCTCCAAAATATGTATCTTAAATTTAGTGATCAAGACAATGCTGCAAATGCCGGTACCCAGCAAAAAGTTTGTAGCAACAATATTGACTTGTGTACCGAGGAAATGAACTCTTCTTCAGGAACTCAGATATTAAGCAACTTGCATTCAAACATTTTACAATCAGAAAGGTACCTATTTATTCATTTGTTCTGATCTCTGCCTTCCTCTTACCTAAATAATTGATATGCATGGAGAATTAGATAAGGAGCAGTGTTGTGATCAAGAACTTGGACTCGAGAACCTGAATGCCTGGGTTCAGATTTACTGTATATTCAGTATCCATCAACTATTTAAACTCTCTGTGTCACAGGTTCTTAATTTGTAAAATGGTCTTATGAAGATGATAATATAGTATGTGCCTCTCAAGCTGGCCATGAGAATTAAATGTGAAATGTTAGAAGGGTCTCTGGCTCACATAAATATTAGGCTGCACTATTGTTATTATGTCATTGTTACCGATCTTGGTAGTATGGAAACAGAGAGAATCAGTATCTCCAATAATTTACAATATAGTTGAAGAGATAACAAGTAAATAAATGGACACCTGACTTATCTATATGATGTTAAAAACAATGTGGAATTTAATTAGTGGTAAAATAACACTGGTTTATAAAATGTGCTTTTACATGTAGTATAAAATAAACATTGTGCTTAAATTACAATTACAGTCATATAACATTAGAGTTCAAAGAAACTTTACAGATCAGATTGTACCACAGGCTCGGATGTTAAGAGCTCAGCCCAGGGTTACACAGCTATGTGGTAACATGACCCAGAGCAGAGAGTCTTCTGATGTTCATTCCTGGACTTTTTTCTATTGGGCCATGTAGGTTTTACAAATTAGGAACAGGAGATGATGTCAAATTAATGGAGGTCAGGGAAGGGCATACCAAGCATATGGGATTTAGTGGAGCTTTGGCGTATGTTTACAATCCAGTTGGGTAAGGGAAGAGTTTTAGAAATTAAAAGCATAAAGTAAATAGGTATGTTGCTATCTCCCCCATAGAACAGGAGGAAGTTGTTTAAGGAACTCAGAGACTTGTCAGGGAGTAGGGGGTGGTTATATAAATTTCTACATTCACTTAACAAATATTTATTGAATATTTACTGTACGCCAAGCTTATTGTGTTGTGCACATGTGGTATGAATCAGAGAACAAACAAAGACTTCTGATCAATGGAGCTTAAATTGTGGCAGAAGACTAACTTAAATGTAATATATAAATAAAATATATGGAGATTGTGTGGTATGTTAGAAGATAAATGAAAAACACTATGGCAAAGGAAGATGTAGGGTAAGAGGGATCTGGAGTGTTATATGGAGGGCAAGTGGGTTGGGCACATAACAGTATCAAATAGATCAGCATATGCATCATAGTAAAGGTGATAAAAGAACCTCCGACAGGTGAGGGAGCTATCCATGTGGGTATCTTGGGGAAGAGCATCCCAGGCAGAAAGAAAACCCAAAGCAAAGGCCTGAAGATAGGAGCATGCCTAGAATGTGTGAAGCAAAGAAGTAAAAGAGGAAAGGTAATCGGGGTCCATTACATATAAAACCTACAGTCCACCTCAGACTCTTTGCCTTTTACTCTGAATGAAATAAGGAAGCAACAGAAGAATCATAATATATTTCCCATTATATATGGTCATTCCAGATGCTGTGTTAAAAAAAAAAAATAGACTTTAAAGTCCAGCTATGGAAACAGAGAGAACTGTTAAAATTCAGGTGTGCCCAGAGGGTGCGGTAGTGGAAATTTTGAAGTGTGGAGAAGTAGTTAGATCTTGGATATAATTTGAAGTCAGTTTACTGAGAGATTGGATATGCTGTATAGGACAAAGAGAAGAGACGAGGATAACTAAGAAATCATTTTAAGAAGGCAGTGATCCACCATGTATGTTGCTGTTGGAATGGCAAATAAGATAAAGACTGAGAATTAAAGCCATTAGATGGATAACATCCATCATAACAAGAGATAAGATATCTTAAGATAAGAGATCTTGATAAGAGAAAGCAGTGAGCACTCTGTGGGGTGGTAGAGGCAACACTTGTGTAAAGTGGTTTTAATTGAGAAAGAGGATAAGATCAGAAATTGCAGATCAGGAGTACAGCCATGTCTGAGGAATTTTGCATAAAAAAATGAGTAGCTGGAGGGGAAATTGGGATAAAGTTTTTTGTTTTTTGGGTTTTTTTTTGAGTTAAAGTTTGGCAAGGAGTGATCCACTAGGTTGTACAAAATTATGGAGCACTTTGAATCTCTTCTAGATTGGGTTAAGATAACATTTAAGAGGAGTACTGATTTTCACCTAGAATTTAAAATCATTTTAAATTTAGTTGTGTTGATCTATATTAACTATCATAAGAAATTGTGTATGTTCAGCATATTGACAATAATTATTGACTTTAAATTAATTCCTCATTTTTATATTAATTACCCCTGCATTCTAGTTGCTAAGAAAATATAATTGACTCTGTCCTCTCACCAATACTTCTGGTAAGTTGAAACAAAATGCACATCACGCACCAAAATGGAGAGCTCTGTTTTCAACTGCCTTCAAAAAAAACACTGAACTGAAACCAGTAATTTCTAAAACCACCCTTGTTTCCAAGAACTTTCCAAACTAATTACTAAATGTTTTATATACTGTATTAGAAACTACGTCTATGGTAAGGTGTGTGATATGGTGTGATGTATTTAGATGATGTCATAGATTCATTGTATATTGTTTTTCAGTCAGAGTCCGGTGACAAAACAGAAACCATCCAGTTATTTCAACAGAGAGAATTTAATAGAGAGAAATGGCTAAAGAGACATTGGCAGACTAAAAAAAAAAAAAAGGAAACTACTGAGGTAACACAAGTATAGTAATTGCTGGAGAAATGAAGGGAAGACGTTGGGTATTAGAATATAGAGATTTAGAGGAAGCATCTTGCAGAACTGGAACCCAGACCTCTGCATAAGTGACTTGAGTGTTGATGGGGATTTAATTAATAGAACACATTACTTATAGCCAAGGATTGAATGCTCTGTGTAAATGCGTGAATAACCATTAGTAAAGAATATTCATAGAGACAGTAATTCAGTGTGGTAAATAATATGTATTATATGCTATCAAGACTGTCATGCACGTGCTTGTATTAATGCATTCTGTGATATATATGTATGATAACATATAGTATGTCCTACGTAAAACAAATCATATGTAGTAGTAGTGCATATATTAATGGGAAAGGAAGAAAAGTTACCTTACTTTGTTGGCACCTTTTGCGACTGGGAGAAGGACCCTAAAGATCGAGATCAGTCCTCTAAGTACAGGTGCCTGCCAATGTGTGCTGACATGTTTTAGAGCATGAGAAAATCTGGACGTGGTGACCAACTGCTGCCGATACCAATCACAGGCACACAGGTAAAGGGCCAATTGTGTGGCAACACTGACAGCAAACTAAACAACAGCAAACTAAAGAAGGAACCAGTTCCTTCTTTTTCCTTCTGCCTCACTATCTCCCTCTAGCACCCAGATGGTAGAATCTAACATATAATAGAACCAGGAGGTAAAGGAGAAATGTAATTTTCAGAGTCTCGTAGGCAGCATCACAAAGAAAAATACAGAAGCGTAGATTTTGGGACCTGAGACACAATAGTTTACTATCCCACAAAACTATCGAATATGTGTTTTGGCCTATTGATATGTAAAAATCACGTTTAGTTGCCAGTTCTGATATTGAACAAATTGATGAACCCCCAAAAGTTTCTACGATCACTTACGTGAATTTGACACCTACAGTACATGAGGGAAATAACCACAGAAGTGAATGCCTGGTTCTCATCTCTGAAATTGCAACTAACCTCACAAACGCTATGCTTAAACACAGGTATTTTAGCTTAAGGCTCAGGCACAGGAGGCAGGGTTCCCGGAGATAGGCCATTATGTATACTGTAAGCTACAGGCAATATCCCTTTAGTGATTAACTTGTAGCAAAAGCAACAGAATGAATACACAGTTTAAAGTAAAAGAAATGGATCCAATATGGAGTCAGATCTGTCCTTCCCTGTTACAAAAAGAACCATGTCTGTTTCCATCTCCACTCTTCCTTCCAGTAAAACCCAAATCATAAACACACCTGATTCATCTCTCCATTTGTTTCCAGGGATGGTTTTTTAGTATCCTGCTAATAGTCCAAGAGGAAAAATCCTATCTTCAAGAAATTGTCAACAAGGCTGACCTTTAGTTATTGCCTCTTTGTTCTCATTTCTATGTGGCCAAGAAGGTTCCTCCCACCCCACCCACAGGTCCCCAAAGTGTATTAAGCACATAATGCCAGAAACAGTTTTAGAGCATTATTTCTTTCCATTGTGATAAACAGAGGTTTTGACCCCTATTAAAATGCTGATATTTCCAGAAGAAGTTTCACATCTTTTTTCCCCGAGAATCCATTTTAGTGTGAATATTGTACCAGAAATGATCAGGAGGGAGAGGATACTGAAAAGGGAAGAGAAAAAGTTATTCTGGTTAGAAACAAATGTAACTTTTGTAAAGGAGGGTACCTTCCTGTAAATGCAGTTCTCAAAGCACTTGTCATATTTCTTTTCATTCCCCAAATTTGAGGCACTTCCTCAAGTCACTCTTTCTGAGCATTCTACTCAAGGCTAATCTCTATTTTCTATTATTGAACTCTGTTTATTTCCTTTAGCATTCCTCTTTTTGCAGTATATTTGATTTATAACATTATATTAGTTTCACTTGTACAGCATAGTATTTTTACAGATTATACTCCATTAAAAGTTATTATAAGATAATGGCTATAATTCCCTGTGTTGCACAACATAATCCTTGTTGTTTATTTTATACATAGTAGTTTGTATCTCTTATCCCATACCCCTAACTTGCTCCTCTCCCCTTCTCTCTCCCCACAGGTAACCACTGGTTTGTTTTCTATACCCATGAGTCTGTTTTGCTATAATATTCATTCATATTACTTTTTGTTAGATTTCACATATAAGTGGTATCATACAGTATTTGTCTTTCTCTGACTTATTTTACTAAGCACAATATTCTCTAGGTCCATCCACATTGCTGCAAATGGCAGAATTTCATTCTTTTATGGTTGAGTAATATTTCATTATATATATTTACACACACACACACACACACACACACACACACACACCCATCTTCTTTATCTATTCATGTATTGATGGATACTTGGGTTGCTTTCATATCTTGGCTATTATAAATAGTGCTGCTATAAACATTGGGGTGCATGTATCTTTTCAAATTACTGTTTTTGTTTTTTTCTGGATATATACCCAGGAGTGGGATTGCTGGATCATATGGTAGTTCTGTTTTCAGTTTTTTGAGGAAAACTCTAGACTGTTTTAATAGTGGCTGCACCAATTTACATTTCCACCAACAGTGTACAAGGGTTCCTTTTCTTCACATCCTTGCCAACATTTGTTATCTGTAGAGTTTTTGATGATAGCCATTCTGACAAGTCTGAGGTAATACCTCACAGTGGTTTTAATTTGCATTTTCCTGATGATCAGTGATGTTGACCATCTGTATGATTTCTTTGGAAAACTATCTATTTAGCTCTTCTGCCCATTTTTTGATTGAGTTCTTTATTGTTGGTGGTTTTGACATTGTTGAGTTGTATGAGCTGTCTATAAGTTTTCAATATTAACCTCTTGTCAGTCATATCATTTACAAACATTTTCTTCCATTCCATAGGCAATTTTTTTCATTTTTTTGATGGTTTCCTTTGCTGTGCAAGAACTTTTAGGTTAAGTCCTGTTTATTTGTGATTTTATTTCTTTTGCTTTAGGAGACAGATCCAAAAAAACACTTTTATGATTTATGTCAAAGAGTGTTCTGCCTGTGTTCTCTTCTAGACATTTTATGGTTTCAGGTCTTACATTTAGATATTTAAACTGTTTTGAGTTTATTTTTGTATACGGTGTAAGGGAATGTTCTAATCTCATTGTTTTACACGTAACTGTTCAGTTTTCCCAGAACTGCTTATTGAAGAGACTGTCTTCTCCATTGTATGTTCTTGCCTCCTTTGTTGTTGATTAACCATAGGTGTGAGGGTTTATTTCTAGGCTCTCTATTCTGTTCCATTGATCTATGGGTCTATTTTTGTACAAGAACCATGATGTTTTGATTACTGTAGCTTTGCAGTATAGTTCTTTAGCATTTTTTTTTAATAATATATGATTACTTTATTTCAGTTTTTCTTTCTTGTTTATTTCTACCACTAATATAAGCTCTTTGAGAATCAGGATTTCACATCCCTGGTTCCACATTGTTTCCCAGGAATCCAGTCCCATACCTGACATAGATATACATGTTTAATGCACTTGGCTAGACAGATAAACGAATAGTATGAATGAGTTTCAAATACTTTTTACTCCACCCAAATATAAGTGCCTTATATTTATCAGAAAAGGCATAATAAATTATTAAACTTTAATTCAAATTTTTACATTACATATTTATGTTTTCATTACCAGTTAATTCAATTACTGGCATGTAGTGGGACATTATATTGATATTTTTTATGTACATTAAAATTTCACATTACATCAGCAATAACAAAAACAACTTAGATGCTTTTCATGTTCTAAAGAAGTAATAAAAACACTGCAACTAAATGACAATTTAATAATGTGAAGTTTTATTTGCAAATCTCTCATTTCTTTGTGTTCACACTGACACTTTTTTAACTTTCCCCAGCTATTTCTCATCTTTAGCTTTAAAATGGAAAAGTGATTAAACATGTCAAAACAAATAACTCTGCATTTTAGTTTTTCAAGTAAATTAAAATTTCATGGGCCCCTGGAAAACAGTCCTATGGAAACATCCAATAATAACCACATCAGCTTCTAATGGAACAAGTTTCCACCAAGCTTAAAAGACCTTTTATGTTTTTATAAATCCATTTTCAATGAGAGCTGAAAAAAAAATGTTCAGCTTATCCCTAATAATGCTATTTATGGTAATAGTTCTTCAGAGGGTTTATTTCTGCATCATAGATTACATGCACAACAGGACTATGTGCTGCATTTATTTATGAAAAGAAAGCCACTTTTCACACTGCTCAGTTAAATCACATCTTACTCTACTGACCTGAGATTCAGCACAATTAACCTATTCATTAGTTGTGAATAAGATGAGACATAAAGTGGTGGTTTAATGCAAGCATTAGCACATCTTAAAATAAAATGTAGGTATTTGTGTCTCAGGGTGATTTTTCTTCATATTAAAAAGCATGGGCAACACCTAAATCTATAGCAAAAGCTGAATGGTGGAGTTTTCTGTGTAGATCATTCTTCCTTTCTCTGGTTGCTGGAATGAATTATGTCCTGTGAAGCATCTACTGGGGGCCATGCACCAAGAAATGCACTTAGAAGATACAGAGAGGAATATAACAGGCTCCCAAGCAGAAAGAGTTTATACTTTAAAAGAGCAAACCGATTTCAAACAAAAAATTATGATGCAGTGTAGTAAATCCTATTAAAAAAGCATACAGATTGTTTGCATACAAACAACAGTATACCTGCTTCCTCAGGGGACTCCATGGAAATTTGACATAGGAAATAACATGTGATCTGAGGCATAATTGAAAGTCAGGGTTCTCGATTTGAGGGGTGGGTGTGAGTCTAAACAAGCCAAGAGAACAGCCTCTGCCTGGTGTATAAAATTATAGGATGCTTAAGGAAATTTAGGGGTGTCTGGAGCACATGAACAGTACTGAAGAGAAGCAGAAATTTCTTATAGTAATTCAAATTGGGAAGTATTATGTGTCCTTTTAGGGGACTTTGATCATATTCTGTGGGTAGTTTTTAGAACTATATGAGTAAAAGAATTATCAAATGATTATATGATAATTTGCATTTCAGAAATGTGATTTTAGAGGTGGTTTTAACTCTTAAATCACCAGTTTTTTTAAAGGTGTGTGTTATTAAAATACCTTCAGGAGATCAGGGCTAGAATAAGGTAAAGCTAAAGAAAAGAGCATTTACAAAGTCAGATATACCTATTTATCTTTTGTGCTCAAATATAGTGTAATTTGGCTGAAGACTTTAAAGAAAACTTTAAAAACATATAATCGACCATACTCATTTTTCAGTGTTGACCACATTCATCAGTCTTCATTTTAAAATATAAAATATATCCATCTTTTTTCAATCCTAACTATACTTTATTTAGACCAGACTCAGTGCATGATATACAGATATTTTTTGTACTTATTAATTCATTTATACAATATGATTGACTCAGGTATTATTACTGAATTAGGTCATATGGACACTGCTCTGGCCCTAGACTGCCTGAGGCTCTCTGCCTTGGCAGGGGAGAGTTCTTTTTCCATTTGATTGGTTCAAGTAGGCAAATAACTGAGATGACGCAGCACAAGCTTTATTCGGTGGCTGGAGAATGGAGAAGCAGGAACTAAGTTCACAGATCAACTTCTCTCCCAGCTGCAGAGAGTGATTTAACTTTAAAAAGTAAAGACAAAGGGAGGAGGAGTGAGGCTGATGATAGGGAGGCACATGCATTAGTCTACCAGGGAAGGAGCAGGGCTTTTTCCCTGAGGGAGTGGGGTGCCACCCCCTTTTTATCCTTTTTTGGTCCTTAATATCTGGTCCTGGCCCCCGGTAGGTGTGTCATGCAATATGCTAATATAGTAAAATCAAGATATGAGACTCAGGGTCTGTTGGAGGTCAGATTTGTTACCATCTTGGTCCCAGCTGGTTCCATCTGGATTTTTCCTCTTTGTGTGTATAGCTTTGTTTCTTATTTCTGGATCCTTTAACTTAAAGATTTGTGTTCACTCCTGCTAAAGGTGGGGGGAGGTGGGGGAGGTGGGGGAGGGAGGCAGGTGGCAGGTTTTGAGCAAGGACGTTCCTGCTAACAGTGGAAGGTTTTAAGCAAATACCTGGAGTAGTTCTGGCAACAGTATAAAAAATGAAACCACACTAATAAATGGTCATTAATGGGGTTGTCTAACCCCATAGTCATGCCTCACAACTCAGAATATGTGCTAAAGGCATATCACCAATATCTAAACTGAGAACTATGCAAAAACCTTAACTAAGAATTGAGTATATCTAAGTGTATCTATTATCCATTTACGAATCAGATCTTTACATGATATGAGTCAAATATTTTCAGGGCAGAAGCTACAACAGCAAAAATGACAAACTATCCAAGGGTTTTAGTTACTTGGCTTTAAGTGATTGAGAAAGCATAACTTGTATAAACTTGGATAAGTTTAACATTTTGAGCTACTCAGTCACTGAGCCACTATGACTAACAAATTGGTTTGTCAGTATCTCAAGCAATCAGAGGCTAAGACAGTTGTCTTAAACCGGAAGGTATTCCCAGGATAATTTTGATTGTTATAAAAGTAAATATTCAATAGGCAGACCTTTCATATAAGTGATGTTGACAGATGCTTATTATATTCAGGCCATTTATCTCCTTTATATTTATGTTTTTAGGAACCAAGCTTATTTATTAAATTATGAGAATATAGAATTAGATACCCAGTTAAGGCTCAGAAAAGAGAAAGATTGCTGGGAGTTTGTAATTGTAGAAGTTTTATCCAAGTTACAGTTTTTCTAAATGCTTCTTACCCTATCAAGGTTTTTTTAATTATTATAGCTCTATTTTAACCACTACAACCACCTATCTTTATGACTTAGGCGTATATTTACTGAGCACCAGTAATTTTTATTATACCCAATGTGCTCATCATAGGAAATTTCAAGATTTAAAACCCTGAAAGAGTTCAGAATTTAATAAACAAGATACAGAATTACAGTATCATGCATTAAGTACTATAACTATGCATTGAAAAAAGGCAACTAAGACTTAAGGGGGAGTAGGCTGGAGATTTAAGATTTATTTTTGTTGTTCTTTTTATTAATGCTTAAGTCAAAAAACTGTAAGCATGGAAGAGTGGGCAGGAGGAAGGGTAATGATTTCAGTGGGGTCAGAATACACAAGTTCCCAGAGATGTTTTGGTACTCAGAAGCTTAGGATGGGAAGAAAGAAGCAAGATTACATCTGTTGGCTAAGTAAAGAATTGATTGTGAAAAGTTTTGGATTCCATGTAAAGAAAGAGGGCTTATCTCCTGAAAGTACAGGGCAACCATTAAAAGCTTTGGAAGTAACATCAAGTTTTGTTACTAGCATCAGTAGAAATGGTGAGAAGGGGACGGAATCAAGAGATGGTGAGCAGAAAAAATTTATAGGATTTGGTAACCAGTTGGATGTATAGGTAAGCAAGAAAGGGGGAGGTGATGAGGGCTTCCTAATTTAAGACATGGATAACTTGGTGAATTATATTGATAATAACAGATATACAATATACAGAAGAAACATATATGGGGGTGATAAATGTAGTTTAAGACATGTAGTGTTTGAAGTGCCACTTGGAAACCCCAATTCAGGTTGCACTACACAGAAGTAGGAGCATGTAGATTTTTCTCCTGGTACTTTGGTATATAGGGTAAGGATATGTAATCCTCCTGTGAGGGTGTTTTAGGTCCTGAGTAATATTGTTAAGCTGCCTCTCCTTAGAGCACATACATTCAAAAATGTATACGGTTTTATGCATATATAAGATACATAAGTCTGTCCACCACTTTAGACTTGGGGTTGAGGGCAGTGTCTGGTACATAGTGGAAACTCAGCTCCAATGTGTTGGATATGTCTGGGGATCTACCCAGCCTTTTGCCCTAAGAGGGGTTTTTCTGAGTGTCTCAGTACAACTTCTCTTCTTCCTAGTCCAGTTTAAGAGAAAAGAACTTACGCAGCCTTCCCTGTGCTCTTTCACAGTAAATACTGGCATTTTCACTGGACGATCTGCCAACATCTTTGTATAAAACCCCTGTCCTCAGTTTGAAGAGGTTATTTCTGCTTCACATAAAAGTGAAATCTCTTGCTGTGAATAGATCCATTCAAGAATTCTCCTTCTTATACGTTATTGTGTAGATCTGGTCCCAGGAGAACCTTACACGTTTTATTTAATGAGTCTTTATTCCTTTTTCATCAAGAATACCACTTCCATTTGTTGCAAAGTTATCTGCTTTGATCATCTCTCCTGGTCTAGAGCAAAAGAAGGAAAGCACAGGAAGGGTTTGTATCATATGATAACACTTCATTAGGGACTTGGATTTGCCCCATGATGTGACCAGAGCAATATATTATGCATGGAATATATTGCTATTAAAAAACAACAAAAACCATACCCATTGCCTTGTCCCCTAAAATCAAAAAGCTGCTTTGGCGACTCCTTCCTGCTCTTTTGGACAGTAACCAATGTTCCCCCTGTCTCTTAGTAAAGTGTATCAATGTTCTTCTCTGGGTATGTGGAAACACCCATTTATAGCTGGTCTAATGCATAGCCATCTGTATTCTTATGTAGCTTCCATTTATCACTGCTTAAGACTTAATCTTTAGATTATCTGCAGAGCTCACTTATAAAATGAAAAAAAGTAATTTGTCAATTATTATTATGAATAATGTACAATACAGAATAAGAAGAGAAAAAAGTCACTTTTTCTTCATAAGCTAATAGTTGTTTTTGCTTCTGATCTGTTAATAATTAGTCAGTTTATCACCAATGGCAAAAATAATCCAGCATTTCTCCATGTGTTGCACATGGGTGTACAGGTATAACCTTCGCGATTGAAAACATCTTCTATGAATGTAATTAGGCAGGAAAAGTGTGGTTGTAATAGTCATTTTACACATATTTACTGTACACTTTACTTTTCTCTGTCTCCACCCATCAATGGGTTGCATGGCAGGTCAAGTTTGGGATCCGATGTAATAGTTAAAAGCACCCTCAAATCATTACTCAGTTTTAGCAAGTCTAGAAGCGCAGACATCTGTATGTCAGCTAAGTAAGCATGAAAATATGTCTGACTCAGAGAGAAAAACCACCCACTGTCTGATTTAAGCATATATGTATTAATAATAATGTTTCATTACAACCATGTTACACAAACCCAGACACTTTATAACAGCAGGAACTCACTCTCCTCACAGGTTTTCATATAAGCTAGGGTTGGGTTCAAGTGTCTTGCATGTGCATCTCATCCTGGGACCAGTGGATTTCCAGGGCCTACTCTTCTCACAGTAATGGCAGACTCATGCTATCCTAAGCCAGGTCACACAAAGCACAAGCCTTTGTCGTGAAAACTAGGGAAGGGTGAAGGAGGGCCAGGAAACCTAAACTCAAGCTATATAGCTGTCCCCCCAGGGTGTCATATCTGCGAGAACCAAGAAAGCTGAGCCATGGTGTCCCAGGAGAGCCGATAGAGGCAAGAGCCAGGCGGGAGGGGACCATGAGCCTCCCCTCATAAGAGTGAAAAGAAATGGACCACATGCTCAGTGTAAAAAGAAAGAAAAAGAAAAAAGTGATAGTCCTCTCCTTAAAATGTCTGAGAAAATATTCTGAAACTTATCAGACTGGGTAAAACAATACAGTCATCACTTTGTACTCAGGGTGGATTGGTTCCAGCACCCCCACAAATACCAATATCCACAGATGCTCACATCTCTTAGATAAAATGGTGGGTAGGTTCAGCCCTCTGTATCTGTGGGTGGATGAATTGCTGAATGCAGAACTTGTGCATACAGCAGGTCCACTGTATAGTAACATGTGGCATATCCTTTTAGCGTGCTATTTTGTTTTATGAGGATGAGTCGAAAATTATCCACACTCTGGTGATATTAAAACAACTGTTGACCACACTGTCTTATCAGTGCTTTCCGTTCAAGGCTACTATCTCCCCAGTCACTGCTGTGCAGCTGTGAACGTGTTACATCAGTTCATTTGTAACTGCAGTGCTAGCAAAAATGGATGCCCCACTTGTGATTTGCACAAAAGAAGAGCAGTGTACAGTGATTCGTTTTTTGTGGTCTGAGTGTGTTCCTGGTGCCATTATTTATTGAAGACTTTGTGCACAATATGGAGAAAGAAGTGTTTTGTCACAAAGAAGTGTTGTATGAATGGATAGAGAGATTTATTGAGGAGCTGAAGCCTAAACTTTGGATTAAACGCAGAGGACTGCTATCCAAGGGCTTTGTGATCTTGCATGACAATGCACGTCCACACACTTCGGCCAACGCTGTCGACACTCTGCAAAAACTTCGTTTTGAGGTGTTAAAGCATCCTCCCTATAGTGCTGATCTTGCTTCACTGGACTTTTGGTCCCCTAAAAGCAGCCCTACGAGGATGAAGATTCATTTCTGATGAAGAAGTGAAGACAGTGGTGCATTTGTGGCTCACAGCTCAGCCTAAAACATTTTTTAATGAGGGAGTATGAAAGCTTATTGACGGATGGACAAAGTGTATTGAAAAGCAAGGATATTGTTGAAAAATGATGTATTTGTCTTTTCTAAAAGTTAATTCTACAGCCAGAGTGCAGATAATTTTTGACTTACCCTCGTATTAATAAATTTAAAAAATATATAAGTACTTTAACAGGTTTTCTTATTACCTTTTTTTTTTGTCAGCCCTAACTTACTCAGATTTCTTCTTCCAAAATGTTTATTAATCTCCTACAGCTGGGGAAGAACTATCACCTCATGAAAAACTCCTTTATTATTCTAGCATACAACTATTTAGATCTCATCTTGCCACAGAATTTTTATGACTATTTCATCATTCTAATTAAATTGTAACTTTCTCTAGGGCAGTCAATAGATTGCATCTTATGTGGTGTCAAAAGGATTGCTTTGAAGTTAGGTGTTGAAGAAACTTCTGTCAATGAGTATGTCCAATATCAATGTTTAATCAAGAAAGGCTTTTATCAGAACATGTTCAGAGTATATAGATTAAGCCACATTGAACAAAGTACAGTCATTAACTGTTTTGTGTTAGAGAAATCACTTTGATATTAGAAAAGTTTCCTTTATTTCTGTACTGCTCCAGAATTGTCATTATTTGCTGTCAAAATGTATTCTCTCTATATGTGGTCTTGATGATGGAAACAGACATCGTCCTACTTTGGAAATGTATTAGCTTGTGTGATTTCTAAATTAGACATCTTATCTGGCAGAACAGAGTAAGGAACTTACCCCTCCACCCTTTTCCCATTTTCTTTTCTTTAGCAAAATTGTTTAAGCTTTTCTGACTCAGACATTCAGTTGTACAAGGTTGAATTTATGAAAGTGAGATGCATTTTGAAAGTCGAGGAAATGAAAATCTGTTCTACTGTAAATTCCTCCACAACTGGAGACAGACATATTGACTTTTTTTTGTTTTTTGTTTTTGGTAGCACAGCTTTACATGACAGCTGTTTATGCCTGAACTATTTCACAGATAAATGGAAGATTTTATTCTCAAGTGATCTTGACATGTTCATGTTGAAAAAGCAAAACATAATTGAAAGAAAGCTTGTTTTCAAATTTCAGTAAGTTAGGAAACAAAGGGGGACTGTTTGTTTCTCCTATTTTGAAAGCCAGTTTTGACAGTAGCCATTATTTAATAGCACTGAGTTTACAAAGCAGGCCCAGTAGAGGCTGCTTAGTCATTTCCAAAAACCAGGCCTGCAGCTGCCTCTAGGTAAACGGAGGCTTGGCAGATAAACCGAGTAGTTAGGTTCTACTCCAAGTCTGGCTAAGAAAGACTTGCGTGAAACACATGGTTCCTATTTATATGTACTTTTTATTTTATTTTTAAAAGCCACTTACTAAAATAAGAGTTGATTTTTTCGTTACTGTAAGATATAGGTAAATGTAATGAGGAATAATATTTAAGTATCAATAAATGTAACATTTTAGTCTCACAGATTTTTAGACTTGGAAATAAAATTTAAGGCTGTTCAGCCAACACCCTTCATCCTAAATATGAGAAAATTGATGTCATGGAAGGTTTAAACCTTAGTCTCTTCCCCTTATTGTGGATTCTAACTTTAATTTTGCTCTTCAGATTGAGGGGTCAGCATCAACATTTGGCTAAAATTGCTCCTTCCGTAGTTTTTGCTCTGTTCATGTCTCCAGGCTGGCTCCCTATGCTTCTTTAAGGATTTCACATGAAACCTAAGACTTGATAAGAAAATTTGGTATTTTCAGAATCATTTTCTTTCCATAAGAAACTAATTTCCTTATATTCCTAATCTCATTACCCAGACACCTGCCGGGAAAAAGTGAATCTTGCTTGACAATTATTTGACTTAGCTGTTCCAAGGAGACTGATCAAGGTTGAGTACCAACATGCATATTATTGAAAAACTCTGTGAGAGATCCCGATATGGACGCCTGTTTAAAAACTGCTGATCAAGTCCAACATTCTTATTTCAAAACTAAGGGAATTAGGATCCAATAGCAAAATGGTTTGCCCAGTTTTTAAACAAATATAATAGTAGTTTTAATATTACATCTGGAATTGCCCTACCACTGTAAGACTGCTATTTTTCCTATTCTTTTTCTTAGCTGGAGCATGTGTAAACTGACTTTTTTCTCTCTCAACCATTCTCATCCATGCACGTTTGACTTTTACCTTAATGGTTGATATCATTCATTTTTCTTCTCCCCATATCTATGCTTTCACACTCAAAAATCTTCATGTTCTTTGCCAGGATTCCCGGAAAGATAGTATAATAGTCTACCTCTGATATTAAAGGTGAACTTTTTATAATGGACTTGATTTTCTTTAATATACGTAAACAACTTTAGTCTCTTGATTAGCTGGTTCAATTATAACACTGACTGCAAACTTCAAAATATATGTGTATAACTAGATTTAAAGATATATTTCAAATCTCATCTGTATATAATGTCAAATATAGACATTAAAAAAGATAGGAGTTATTGATGTTATTTTAAAAGCCTTGTATGTCACAGGTTTTGAAATGGAAGAAGTTGCTATGGTAAATATGGATTTGTTCCTAAGTAATTCAGGCATGAGTACTGTTATTAATTTTCCCCTAAATTGGCTTTGGCATATAAGTATTTATAGTCACCACATATGATAAATATTATGTTTGATTTAAGTTCATTTCTAAAATGTCTAAGCAGTTTCATACTCTTTCTGAAAATGAACAAAATTCATGTGAAGATTTGAAAGATTTCATATTGGAGTTTCATTTTGAAACTTTTCTAATTACTCTAATATTAGGGAAAAAAAATTTTGCATAATTTGTACCTAAAGTTTTAGAAACTACTATATTTTCTTTTCCCCAATTGTTAATGAGAGGATGATTTCAATGCATTTGTCATCTTTTAACAGATTATTACAAACCAAATGCAAGGCATTATAAACTAGAAATTTAGTTTATTCCCTTTCTTAGTCTTCTGTAAATATGATTCCAGTGAGGGAACAGCAGTGGTATAATGAGCATTCTGCATCACATGTGATATATGTAATGGTGACTGGTTATACCAACAATACGACAAATCAGTGCCTTTATAAGATAAAATCAGTTCATCAATCTCAGATTAAACAATGCAAGTCATTTTTAATTAAGTGCGGTTATTTTCACTATTTCAAGTAATTCCAAACATGTAATACATAACAGTCGTAAGAAACTAGTAAAAGGAAAATAAATGTCTTACTCTTCTGAATATATGGGGAAATTTGGATCAGTCATTGTTTTTTTTTCTGTTCATCTATACAACTCTAATGAAACCATCTTGGCATAGGAAAACTAGTAGACTTGGAATGGCTAAATCTTTATTATTGAAGCATAAGTCTTTGCCTAAATAGTAAGCTCTAACTTCAAAAGGCAAGAAAATATATGGAAACAATGAGCACAGAGGCCTGCAAAAAGGAAATCAGAACAGAGCACTTAACATCATTCAGTGTTTGTTTTTTTTTTTTTTAATTTTTTAATTTTTTTTTGGGGGGGTACACCAGGTTCAATCATCTGTTTTTATACACATATCCCTGTATTCCCTCCCTTCCTTGACTCCCCCCCCTCGAGTCCCCCCCTCCCTCCCTGCCCCAGTCCTCTAAGGCATCTTCCATCCTCGAGTTGGACTCCCTTTGTTATACAACAACTTCCCACTGACTATTTTACAGTTGGTAGTATATATATGTCTGTGCTTCTCTCTCGCTTCGTCTCAGTTTCCCCTTCACCCCCCGCCCCCTCCCATACCTCGAGTTCTCCAATTTCTTGTCACTGAGTTCATCAGTACCATTTTTAGATTCCGTATATGTGAGTTAGCATACAATATTTGTCCTTCTCTTTCTGACTTACTTCACTCTGTATGACAGATTGTAGTTCTATCCACCTCATTACATATAGCTCCATCTCATCCCTTTTGATAGCTGAGTAATATTCCATTGTATATATATGCCACATCTTCTGTATCCATTCATTTGTTGATGGGCATTTAGGTTGCTTCCATGTCCTGGCTATTGTAAATAGTGCTGCAATAAACAGTTTTAACTACACAAATGACCAAAAAGTGAAGCTACCTGTGATAAAACAGAATCAGTTGAGTAACCAAATGGTACAGGGGTCAGTTTGCTTACTCCTAACAGGTATTTTCTTTTTAGCTTAAATCACATGGTTGATCCAGTTTGGTTATAAGTATCATGAAAAATCTACTTAAGTAACCAAATGGTACAGGGGTCAGTTTGCCTACTCCTAGCTGGTGTTTTCTTTTTCTTTGAAGCTTAAATCATGTGGTTGGTGCACTTTGGTTACAAGTATCATGAAACATCTACTTAATTTTTGCATTCTCCTGCTATGTGTATGGTACATCATATAAAATCTTTTATATTTAAGAAGCCAAATAAGGAGTGTCTTAGTCTGTTTGAGCTGCTATAACAAATACCACAGACAGGGTGGCTTATAAATAACATAAACTTATTTCTTACAGTTTTGGAGGCTGGAAGTCTGAGCACAGGGTGCCAGCATGGTCTGATTCTTGTAAGGGCCTCTTCTGCCTTGCTGACTGCTGACTTCTTGTATTTGCCTGTGCTGGAGAGCAGAGAGAGGAAGCAAGAGCTCTGTGACTTTTCCATGAGCTCCTCCCTCATGACCTCATTTAATTCTAATTGCTTCCCAAAGGCCCAGCTCTTAAAGCAATCACATTGGGAGGGTAGGGTTTCAACCTCTGAATGGGTGGAGGAGGGGAGGGGACACAAACATTCAGTCTATAACAGGGAGTTTGGAGCTTGGAAGAAGTCATGTTAGCTAACCAGTTTCTGATTAAAATAGTGTCAGGAATCAGTTATTCTGTTTCCCAATTACCTATAATTTGGGTGTTACATCATGATCATGAAACCTAAAAGAGAAATATATTCCTTGGGGAAAAAATGGAGATAGCTGCAATTAAATAACTCAAAATACCATTCATTCAAGACACATTTACTGAATGTCAAGAATTTTCAAGACATAACACTAGATGCTATTGAGGATACAGAGGTTATTAACATGTTTCTGACTTCTCTGGCTAATATTGGTTCATTTTAATTTCCACTTATATTAACTTTCTTAATGATACTATTCTCAGTTGATGACTTTAAAGATAAGCATGTTTTCCATGAATATCTAATGTGTACCGAAAACAGCTTATTCTTTGTTGTATGTCTGCATGAAGAGACAGAGTTCTTTTCTTTTCTTGACATTTATGGCATACGTATGGTGTACCCGTGCTCCGTGAAAGGTTACCTACATCAAATTTATTCCAAATAGCCAACATTTAACATTAAAAGTGTAAAAGGCAAGGTAAGATTCTCTGTAGGTCAACAATGAATTGATTGACTGAATGATAACCAGGGAATGATGAATTATACATTCTCTTTTAATTTCAAATATTGGCTAATAAATATATTGATGATACCACTCATTCTGTTGTTCAGTAGAATTACCACCATACACGTACCTTTTGATTTTGAACAAAATATTTTCAGTCATTTGTACTCCATTGTTACAATTTCTCAATTCATGTTAATATAAGCTTTGGAAGGTATTTCATTGTTCAGGTGATTATGTACAATTAGGGACAAAGACAAAGTGGTTATCTACTTATTTAAAAAAAGCCATCAAAATTTTCCAGTGGAGAAATTCAGACTGAAAAATAGAACTTGTTAGATGTCTTGGAGTTAAACACAAAGGTCTAAACTAAGAGAAGAGATCAGGATGTTTTTGTAACTTAATGTTGGATTTTATATCCATAGGCACAAGCTCTTTCTACAAGCTACTCCAACCATCATCCCTAACTTCAAGGGCAGACACCATAGCACCTGCATCTTTTGGTATGTGTATACCCTGATTCTTTAAAAAGTATAATCACTTACCACAAAACATCTTAATAAAGCTGGAACAGAAGACAAATTAAGGAGGAAAGAAAGAATAGATATTGTCAGTCTTAACCTGTATTTTCTATAATTTGACATAATATTAAACTCTGCATCTGTTGGCAGCCAAGACATAAAAGGTAATACAAAAATTACATAGATCTTATCAGAAAGAAAGAACTGTACCTCAAGCAATTAATGTTTTTTGGTGACATTAAAATCTGCAACTTCTTGCTTGGGTCTTAAGATGAGGAAATGGGCACTATTCTCAACAACTCTTATGATACCACATTCAAAAATGGATTTCTTAACTCTAAGGACATAAAATTAAATCCAGTGAAGTTTTTTTTTTCTAATATGATGCAGGTATAGAGCTTTCTGATTATCTATATTCATTTGCTTTGGTTTCCCATCCCTCATCCCATAAACTAGTCAGTACATTACTCTAGTTACCCTCAGTGGTTCTCCTTTCCTACTCACCCAATTTCATAAAAACATAGCACTAAATTTATGTTTCACTTTTCATTTATTGATGAACTGAAACCTGACTTCTGTTCACTACCTTAACAGAAATTCTCTATGTTAAATTTTGCCATTTTTATGCCCAGATCTACTGGAAATTGTTTAGCTCTTACCTAGTGGATACTCTCTGCTACACTTTATACCTGTTAAACGCTCACTGTCAAAGTTCTCTCTTCCCTTGATTTCCATAATAGCTTGCTTATTTGTTCTTCCCATGCTACCCTGTTCCTCCATCAGGAGCGTTTTCTATCTTAAATGTTGATGCTCTGTGGTTACCACTGTCACCCACTACTCTTAACTTGATGCATTCTCTTAAGTTTATGCTGTCCATTACCATGCTTTTAACAATCAGATGACTTCCAACTTTAAATTTCCTAATCAGCTACCTAAATTTCTTAATCAGATTTATACCTAGTTCTCTGCTATGGTTATAGTTGAAAGTTCCATAGACACCTCAATTTCATAATGCCCCAAACTGAATTTTCCTCCCTTTTTAAGACTGACTCCTCTCCTTCCACATTTCTTTTTTCCAGCTATACCTTCAGCTCATTTGGGCAGTATCCCCATACTTCCATCCCATCACTTAAGCTAGAAATCCAGGCATCATCTTTGACTTCTCTTTTCAGTGCCCATTCAATCAGTTAGCAAATTCAAGACCTCTTGATTTTTACCTCTTAAAATGTCCAATAACCCAGTGTTTTTCTTCATCTTTATTTACTCCAAGTTCTGGCTATCATATCTGTTATTCATATGCTCACAGTTTATTCTTATCTATAGTTAACACCCCAGAGAATACTCATCAGAGTGAGCTCCCCCAGAGGTCACCATTTTGGCACCTAGACCTGGCCCCAACCAACAGCCTGCAGGCTCCAGCGCTGGGATGCCTCAGGTGAAACAACCACCAGGACAGGAACACAGCCCCACACATCAGCAGACAGGCTGCCTAAAGTCATCCTGAGCCAACAGCCACCTATAAACACACCCCTTGACACAGCCCCACCCACCAGAAGGACAAGACCAGTGGGCAGGCCCCAATCCTTCCCACCAGTCAGCCTGCACAAGCCCCTGGACCAACCTCACCCACCAGGGGGCAGACACCAGAACCAAGAAGAATTACAATCCTGTGGCCTGAGGAACAGAGATCACAAATACAGAAAGTTAGACAAAGTGAGACAGCAGAGAAATATGTTCCAGATGAAAGACCAAGATGAAGAACGACTAAGTGAAGTGGAAATAGGCAATCTACCTGAAAAAGAATTCAGCATTACAGCAGTAAAGTTGATCCAAGATCTCAGAAAAAGAATTGAGACACAGACCAAGAGGATACAATAAATGTTTAATAAAGAGCTAGAAGCTTAAAAGAACAAATAGATGAAATGAAAAATACACTAGAAGGAATCAATAGCAGAATAAATGAGGAATAAGAACAAATAAGTGAGCTGGAAGACAGATTGGTGGAAATCACTGCTGTGGAACAGAATAAAGAAAGAAGAGTGAAAAGTAATGAGGACAGTCTGAAACCTCTAAGACAACATTAAATGCATCAACATTTGCATCATAGGGGACCCAGAAGGAAAAGAGAGGGAGAAAGGGCCTGAGAAAATATCTGAAGATATTATAGCCAAAAACTTCCCTAATATGGGAAAGGAAACACTCACTGAAGTTCAGGAAGCACAGAGAGTTCCATATAGGATAAAACCAAAGAGGAACACACTGAGACACATATTAATCAAATTGACAAAAGTTAAAGACAAAGAGAAAATATCAAAAGCATCAAGGGAAAAGCAACAAATAGCATACAAGGTAATCCCCATATGGTTATCAGCTGATTTTTCAGCAGAAAGTCTGCAGGTCAGAAGGGAGTGTACAATATAGTTAAAGTGATGAAAGGGAAGAACCTACAACCAAGAATACTCTACCCAGCAAGGCTCTCATTCAGATTCAACAGAGAAATCAAAAGCTAAGAGAATTTAGTACCACCAGACAAGCTTTACCACAAATGCTCAAGGAACTTCTCTAGATGGAAAAGGAAAGGCCACAACTAGAAACAAGAAAAGTGCAAATGGGAAACCTCACTGGTAAAGGCAAACATACAGTAATGGTAAGAAATTAACACAAATATGATATCAAACCCAGCAATCATGAAGAGAGTACAAATGCAGGATATTGGGAATGTGTTTGAAATTAAGAGACCAGCAACTTAAAACAATCTTGTATATATATATATATAGACTGCTACATCAAAACCTCATGGTAACCATAAACCAAAAACCTACAATATGCACGCAAAAAAGAAAAAGCAATCCAAACACAACACTAAAGATGGTTATGAAATCACAAGAGAACAAAAGAGAAAGGGAAGAAAAAAAAGACCTACAAAGACCCAGAACAATTAGCAAGATGGAAATAAGAACATACGTATCAATAATTACCTTGAATGTAAATTTATTAAATGCTCCAACCAGAAGACACAGACTGGCTGAATGGATAAAAAGAAAAGGCCCATATATATGCTGTTTACAAGAGATCCACTTCAGATCTAGGGACACATACAGACTGAAATTGAGGGGGTGTAAAAATGTTTTCCATGCAGTGGCAATCAAAAGAAATCTGGAGTAGCAATACCCATATCAGACACAATAGATGTTAAAATAAAGACTGTTACCAGAGACAAGTAAGGGCACTACATACTAATCAAGGGATCAATCCAAGAAGAAGATACAACAATTGTAAATATATATGCATCCTACATAGCATTTGCCTTATATATTGAGGTTCTCCTAACAGTCACAAAAGGAGAAATTGACAGTAACACAATAATAGTGGGGGACTTCAACACACCACTTTCATCAATGGACACCTCATCCAGATAGAAAATCAATAAAGAAACACAAGCCTTAAGTGACACATCAGACCAGATGGACTGAATTGATACTGATATAACATTCCATCCAAAAGCAGCAGAATACACATTCTTGTCAAGTGCACATGGAACATTCTCCAGGATAGATCACATGCTGGGCTACAAAGCAAGGCTAAGTAAAATTAAGAAAATAGAAATCATATCAACCATCTTCTTTGACCACAATGCTATGAGATTAGAAATTAACCACAAGAAAAAAAACTGTAAAAAACACAAACGTGGAGGCTAAACAATATGTTACTAAACAACCAATGAATTACTGAAGAAATCAAAGAGGAAATAAAAAATTACTTTGATACAAATGAAAATGAAAACACAACAATCCAAAACCTATGGGATGCAGCAAAAGAAGTTCTAAGAGGGAATTTTATAGCAATACAATCTTACCTCAAAACAAGAAAAATCTCAAATAATCTTATACCTAAAGCAACTGGAGAAAGAAGAAAAAACAAAACCCAAAGTTAGTAGAAGGAAAGAAATTATAAAGATCAGAGCAGAAATAAATGAAATAGAGATGAAGGAAATGATAGAAAAGATGAATGAAACTAAAAACTGGATCTTTGAAAAGATAAACAAAATTGATAAACCTTTAGCCAGACTCATCAAGAAAAAAAGGGAGAGGGATCAAATCAATAAAATTAGAACTGAAAAAGGACCTGTTACAACTGACACCACAGAAATACAAAGGATCATAAGAGACTACTACAAGCAACAATATGCCAAAAAATTGAACAACTTAGAAGAAATGGACAAATTCTTAGAAGGGTACAGTCTTGCAAGACTGAACTAGGAAGAAATAGAAAATGTGAACAGATCAATCACAAGTACTGAAATTGAAACTATGATTAAAAAACTTTCAACAAAAGCCCAGGATCAAATGTCTTCACAGGTGAATTCTATCAAACATTTAGAGAAGAGTTAGCACCTAACCTTCCGAAGCTATTCCAAAACATTTGAGGATGGAATACTCCCAAACTCATTCTGTGAGGCTACCATCACCCTGATACCAAAACCAGACAAAGATACCACACAAAAAGACAACTACAGGCCAATATCGCTGATGAACATAGATGCAAAAATCCTCAACAAAATACTAGAAAGCTGAATCCAACAATACATTAAAAGAATTATACACCATGATCACATGGGATTTATCCCAGGGATGCAAGGATTTTTCAGTATCTGCACTTGATCAGTTTGCTTTGCCACATTAACAAACTGAATAAAAAGCATACAATCACCTCAATAGATGCAAAAAAAGCTTTCAACAAAATTGAAGACCCATTTATGATAAAAAAAAAAAAAGTCTGTAGAAAATGGGCATAGAGGGAACCTACCTCAACAGAACAAAGGCCATATATGAGAAATCCACAGCTAACATCATACTCAGTGGTGATGAGTATGATGGAAAGCATTTCCTCTAAGATCAGGAACAAGAAAAGGATGTCCACTCTTGCCATTTTTATTCAACATAGTTTTGGAAGTTCTAGCTACAGCAACCAGAAGAAAAGAAATAAAAGGAATTCAAACTGGATAAGAAGAAGTTAAACTGTCACTGTTTGAGGATGACATCATACTATACATAGAAGATCCTAAAGACACTATCAGAAAACTACTGGAGCTCATCAATGAATCTGGTAAAGTTGCAGGTTACAAAATTCATATACAGAAGTCTGTTGCATTTCTATACCCTAAAAACAAAATATCAGAAAGAGGAGTTCAAGAAACAATCCCATTTACCATTGCATCAAAAAGAAAAAAATACCTAGGATTAAACTTACCTAAGGAGGCAAAAGACCTGTACTCCTAAAACTATAGACACTGTGAAAGAAATTGAAGATGACACAAACAGATGGAAAGATATACTGTGTCCTTGGATTGGAATAATCAGTAGTTTCAAAATGACTATACTACCCAAGGCAATGTACAGATTTAATTCTATCCCTATCAAATTATCAATGGCATTTTTCAAGGAACTAGGACAAAAAAATTTTAAATTTGAATGGAACCACAAAAGACCCTGAATAGTCAAAGCAATCCTGAGAAAGAAAAATGGAGCTGGAAGAATTAGGCTGCTGGACATCAGACTATACTACAAAGCTACAGTTACCAAAACAGTATGGTAATGACTTAAAAAGAGAAATATAGATCAATGGAACAGGATAGAAAGCACAAAAATAAACCCATGCACCTATGGTCAATTAATGTATGACAAAGCAAGTGAGAATATACAATGAAGAAAAGACAGTGTCTTCAATAAGTGGTGCTGGGAAAATCAGACAGCTACATGCAAAAGAATAAAATTAGAACATTCTCTAACATCATACAAAAAAATAAACTCAAAATGGATTAAAGACCTAAATGTAAGACCAGATAATGTTTATTGCAGCACTCTTTACAATAGCCAGGACATGGAAGCAACCTAAATGCCCATCAACAAATGAATGGATACAGAAGATGTGGCATATATATACAATGGAATATTACTCAGCTATAAAAAGGGATGAGATGGAGCTATATGTAATGAGGTGGATAGAACTACAATCTGTCATACAGAGTGAAGTAAGTCAGAAAGAGAAAGACAAATATTGTATGCTAACTCACATATACGGAATCTAAAAATGGTACTGATGAACTCAGTGACAAGAACAGGGAAGCAGATACAGGGAATGGACTGGAGAACTCGAGGTATGGGAGGGGGCGGGGGGTGAAGGGGAAACTGAGAAGAAGCGGGAGAGTAGTACAGACATATATATACTACCAACTGTAAAATAGTCAGTGGGAAGTTGTTGTATAACAAAGGGAGTCCAACTCGAGGATGGAAGATGCCTTAGAGGACTGGGGCAGGGAGGGTGGGGGGGAATCGAGGGGGGGCATCAAGGAAGGGAGGGAATATGGGGATATGTGTATAAAAACAGTTGATTGAACCTGGTGTACCCCCCAAAAAAATAAAATAAAATAATAATAAAAAAAAAAAAAAAAAAAGACCGGATACTGTAAAACTCTTAGAGGAAAACATAGGCAGAACACAGGAGAAAATATTTGCAAACAAAGCAACCGACAAGGGATTAATCTCCAAAATTACAAACAGCTCATGCAGCGTAGTATCAAAGAACTAACAACCCAATCAAAAAATGGGCAGAAGATCTAAAGAGACACTTTTCCAGAGAAGACATACAGATGGCCAATGGGCACATGAAAAGATGCTCAACATCACTAATTATTAGAGAAATGCAAATCCAAACTACAATGAGGTGTCCCCTCACCAGTCAGAATGGCCATCATCAAAAAGTCTACAAACAATAAATGCGGGAGAGGGTGTGGAGAAAAGAGAACCCTTCTACACTGTTGATGGGGGATGTAAATTGGTACAACCATTATGGAGAACAGTATGGAGTTTCCTTAAAAATCTAAAAATGTAAGTACCATATGATCCAGCAATCCTACTCTTGGGCATATATCCAGAGAAAACCATAATTCGAAAAGATACATGCACCCCAGTGTTCATTGCAGCACTATTCACAGTAGCCAAGATATGAAAGCAACCTAAATGCCCATCAACAGAGGAATGGATAAAGAAGATGTGGTATATATAGACAATGGAATATTACTCAGCCATAAAATAAATGAAATAATGCCATTTGCAGCAACATGGATGAATCTAGAGATAATCATACTAAGTGAAGTAAGCCAGAGAAAGAAAAATATCATGATATCACTTATATGTGGAATCCAAAAAAATGATACAAATGAACTTATTTACAAAACAGAAACAGACTCACAGACATAGAACATAAACTTATGGTTACTAAAGGGGAAGGTTGAGGGGAAGGGATAAATTAGGAGTATGGGATTAACGTGTACACAGTGCTATATATAAAATAGATAAGCAACAAGGACCTACTGTATAGCACAGGGAACTCTACTCAATAATCTGTAATAACCTACATGGGAAAAGAATCTGAAAAAGAATGGATATATTTATAACTGAATCACTTTGCTATACACCTGAAACTAACAACAGTGTAAATCAGCTATAGTCTAATATAAAATAAAGATTAAATTTTTAAAAAACTTGCAGGTTTTATTCAGTTTACTATCATTTTTTCCTTCCAGGCAACTTACATTCTAATCTACTTAAACTACAAATCTAATAGTATCATTCCCTGCTTGATGCTTTAAAATGTGCCAATCCCCAATTATTTGGATTTTTGTATGTACACTATGCTTCTTCTTGCCAGCCTGCTACAGCCCTTTGGTACAGATGTCATGCTTCTATTCTTCTTTGACTCATCTTTTGAGAGCAGTGATGTCACCTCCTGTTCTTACTGTACTTATCGTATAGTTTTAATATAATTTATTTGTATTTTTGCTTTTCTTATAACTTGAGGATAAGTCCACATAGTGCTTAATACATGCTTAATGAATGACTGAGTGAATGAATTGTAAATGCATCTAAGAGAATTTAAAATTTATAGTAGAGTGACTGAGGAGAGTATGTTCCTTAGTTTTATCCATGAACAATTTTTAAAGACTCTTTAGAAACTGGATAGCCAATGGCTTAAAACTATTTTGAGGTTCCAAAGAGAGAACTTTTAAGTACAGTTAACTTTAGATTTTTATCCTTAGGTGTCATATAATAATATTTATTATAACCTCCTTGATAACTAGCATTGATAGGAAAAATTCAGATTTTATTTTAGTGAATGAGTCAGTCACATGGTTTAGTAAGCCTAAGGCATACTTGGACATTTACTTAAGCTAGGCATATACTACTTTTCTACGTATGGTATCTCCCGTCTTAATCAGCTGCCATTTTAACAGCTCCTGACTCAGGCTCTCCCAATTTCCCAATAAAATATCTATGATGTACCTGGAGAAAAGAAGTTGAAGTAGAACTGACTTTGATCTATTGTGGGAGGAATTTTCATTTCCTATAAGGCAGATATTAGGTTAATAAAAACAAATGGGGTCACCCATGATGTTTCTGCCAGAAACAGGCCTGGCATGGGCACCTGAAAGTAGGAGAAACAGTTTGCATTTGTTTTCCTGTCTCCTTGTTCAGAAAGGCTTGGCCTGTACCAATTATAAAACCAGAAGGGCATTTGCCAGGTGGATGCCAACTTTTCAAAGTAGCCAGAGTAATGTCTCCAGCATCCCTCCCTGTGCACCACCGCACCCCCCACACACACCCCCCCCCCCCCACCCCGGTAAATAGTACTTTCTTCCAACTTCCACTCATAGATAATACAAATGACTGGAAGGACATGGAGGTGAGGAGTCATCCTAGGAAGCAAGGGGTCTCTAAACAGACAGGTGCTGACTGTAGAGGGAGCTGGGGAAGTTTGCATTTCTGCAAACCTTGGCAGTTGTCATTTCTCATGCACTCCATAACTCAATACAGTCACAGGATTGGGAAGTGAGTATAGATGGAAAAAGTTTGTTTTAGATGCAAAAACCAGTAATATATAGAGTTGTGTAAAATACTCCATAACTCAAGACATCACGAGTAGGCACAGAGAACTAACTATGCCTCGAACAGGGATGAATCCTCTCTACTCTGACCTCTGAACTGTGTCCGCAAAAATGCCCTATTAGCACAAGCCCAACAAACTGCAGTTCATCCTGCTAACCTCCTTAAGTGTATTGATGGTAACATCACATTATACTCATTCTTCCTTAGAGCTTTTCAACTTTTATTTTCTCCCCAACATCTAGTTACTTGTTACCTTTTTGCCAAATTCTAGTACATACCTGACTGTCTTTTCCCATGGCCACCCCCACAACCTAAATCTTTATTAACTTTTTTAAATTTTATTTATTTATTAATTTTTTGGGGGTACACCAAGTTCAATCATCTGTTTTTATACACATATCCACATATTCCCTCCCTTCCTTGACTCCCCCTGCCTCCAGTCCCCCCCACCCTCCCCAGCCCAGTCCTCTAAGGCATCTTCCATCCTCGAGTTGGACTCCCTTTGTTCTACAATGACTTCCCACTGACTATCTATTTTACAGTTGGTAGTATACATATGTCTGTGCTACTCTCT
The DNA here is from genome assembly GCF_030028045.1 of Hippopotamus amphibius kiboko. NCBI lineage: Eukaryota > Metazoa > Chordata > Mammalia > Artiodactyla > Hippopotamidae > Hippopotamus > Hippopotamus amphibius. Next base: position 8,826,262 of record NC_080189.1, on the reverse strand, counting down.
CACTTCATCTCAGCTTCCCCTTCACCCCCTGCCCCCTCCCAAACCTCGAGTTCTCCAGTCCATTCTCTGTATCTGCATCCTTGTTCTTGTCACTGAGTTCATCAGTATGATTTTTAGATTCCGTATATGTGAGTTAGCATACAATATTTGACCTTCTCTTTCTGACTTACTTCACTCTGTATGACAGATTGTAGTTCTATCCACCTCATTACATATAGCTCCATCTCATCCCTTTTTATAGCTGAGTAATATTCCATTGTGTATATATGCCACATCTTCTTTATCCATTCATTTGTTGATGGGCATTTAGGTTGCTTCCATGTCCTGGCTATTGTAAATAGTGCTGCAATAAACATTATGGTACATGTTTCTTTTGGGATTATGGTTTTCTTTGGGTATATGCCCAGGAGTGGGATTACTGGATCATATGGTAGTTCTATTTGTAGTTTTTGAAGGAACCTCCAAATTGTTTTCCATAGTGGCTGTACCAACTTACATTCCCACCAACAGTGCAGGAGAGTTCTCTTTTCTCCACACCCTCTCCAACATTTGTTGTTTCCAGATTTTGTGATGATGGCCATTCTGATCAGTGTGAGGTGATACCTCATTGTGGCTTTGACTTGCATTTCTCTGATGATGAGTGATGTTGAGCATCTTTTCATGTGTTTGTTGGCAATCTGCATGTCTTCTTTGGAGAAATGTCTATTTAGGTCTTCCACCCATTTGTGGATTGGGTTATTTGCTTTTTTGGTATTAAGCTTCATGAGCTGCTTGTATATTTTGGAGGTTAATCCTTTGTTCATTGTTTCATAGGCAATTATTTTTTCCCATTCTGAGGGTTGCCTTTTAGTCTTGTTTATGGTTTCTTTTGCTGTGCAAAAGCTTTTAAGTTTCATGAGGCCCCATTTGTTTATTCTTGATTTTATTTCCATGATTCTAGGAGGTGGGTCAAAAAGGATGTTGCTTTGATGGATGTCATAGAGTGTTCTGCCTATGTTTTCCTCTAGGAGTTTTATAGTGTCTGGCCTTACATGTAGGTCTTTCATCCATTTGGAGTTTCTTTTTGTGTATGGTGTTAGGAAGTGTTCTAATTTCATTCTTTGACATGTTGCTGTCCAATGTTCCCAGCACCACTTATTGAAGAGGCTGTCTTTTTTCCATTGTATACTCGTGCCTCCTTTGTCAAAGATAAGGTGCCCATATGTGTTTGGGCTTACTTCTGAGTTCTCTGTTCTATTCATTGATCTTCCTTTCTATTTTTGTGCCAGTACCATACTGTCTTGATCACTATGGCCTTGTAGTATAGTTTGAAGTCAGGAAGCCTGTTTTCACCAACTCCATTATTCCTTCTCAAGATTGCTTTGGCTATTCGGGGTCTTTTGCATTTCCATACCAATCGTAAGATTTCTTGCTCTAGTTCTGTGAAAAATGCTATTGGTAATTTGATCAGGATTGCATTGAATCTGTAAATTGCTTTGTGTTGTATTGTCATTTTCACGATGTTGATTCTTCCAATCCAGGAACATGGTATGTCCCTCCATCTGTTTGTATCATCTTTGATTTCCTTCATCAATGTCTTAAAGTTTTCTGCATCCAGATCTTTTGCCTCCTTAGGCAGGTTTATTCCTAGGTATTTGATTCTTTTGGTTGCAATGGTGAATGGGAGAGTTTCCTTAATTTCTCTTTCTGCTCTTCCATTGTTAGTGTATAGGAATGCCAGAGATTTCTGTGCATTAATTTTGTATCCTGCTACTTGACTAAACTCATCAATTAGTGCTAGCAGTTTTCTGGTAGAGTCTTTAGGGTTTTCTATATATAATATCATGTCATCTGCAAAGAGTGAAAATTTGACTTCTTTTCCAATTTGGATTCCTTTGATTTCTTTTTTGTCTCTGATTGCTGTGGCTAAAACTTCCAAAACTATGTTGAATAATAATGGTGAGAGTGGACACCCTTGTCTTGTTCCTGTTCTTAGAGGGAATTCTTCCAGTTTTTCCCCATTGAGAACGATGTTGGCTTTTGGTTTTTCATATATGGCTTTTATTATGTTGAGGTAATTTCCTTCTATGCCCATTTTCTGGAGAGCTTTTATCATAAATGGATGTTGAACTTTGTCAAAAGCTTTTTCTGCATCTATTGAAATGATCATATGGTTTTTATCCTTCAAGTTGTTGATATGATGTGTCACATTGATTGATTTGTGTATACTGAAGAATCCTTGCATCCCAGGGATAAACCCCACTTGATCATGGTGTATGATTTTTTTAATGTGCTGTTGGAGTCTGTTAGCTAGTATTTTGTTGAGGATTTTTGCATCTATATTCATCAGTGATATTGGTCTGTAGTTTTCTTTTTTTGTGACATCTTTGCCTGGTTTTGGGATCAGGGTGATGGTAGGCTCGTAGAATGAGTTTGGGAGTGTTCCGCCTTCTGCAATATTTTGGAAGAGTTTGAGAAGGATAGGTGTTAGCTCTTCTCGAAATGTTTGATAGAATTCACCCGTGAACCCATCTGGTCCTGGGCTTTTGTGTGTTGGGAGATTTTTAATCATGATCTCAATTTCCGAACTTGTGATTGGTCTGTTCATGGTTTCTATTTCTTCCTGGTTCAGTCTTGGAAGATTGTATTTTTCTAAGAATGTATCCATTTCTTCCAGGTTATCCAATTGATAGGCATATAGTTGCTTGTAGTAGTCTCTCACGATCTTTTGTATTTCTGAGATGTCCTTTTTACTTCTCCTTTTTCATTTCTAATTCTGTTGATTTGCCTCTTCTCCCTTTTTTTCTTGATGAGTCTGGCTAATGGTTTATCAATTTTGTTAACCTTCTCAAAGAACCAGCTTTTAGTTTTATTTATTTTTGCTATGGTTTCCTTCCTTTCTTTTTCATTTATTTCTGCTCTGATCTTTATGATTTCTTTCCTTCTGCTCCCTTTGGGGTTTCTTTGTTCTTCTTTCTCTAGTTGTTTGAGGTGTAAGGTTAGGTTGTTTATTCGATCATTTTCTTGTTTCTTAAGGTAGGACTGTATTGCTATAAACTTCCCTCTTAGAACTGCTTTTGCTGCGTCCCATAGGTTTTGGGTTGTTGTGTTTTCGTTGTCATTTGTTTCTAGATATTTTTTGATTTCCTCTTTGACCTCTTTAGTGATTTCTTGGTTGTTTAAGAGTGAATTGTTTAGCCTCCATGTGTTTGTATTTTTTGCAGTTTTTTTCCTGTAATTGATATCTAGTCTCATGGTGTTGTGGTCTGAGAAGATGCTTGATATGATTTCAATTTTCTTGAATTTGCCAAGGTTTGATTTGTGACCCAAGATGTGATCTATCCTGGAAAATGTTCCGTGTGCACTTGGGAAGAAAGTGTAGTCTGTCGTTTTTGGATGGAATGTCCTATAAATATCAATGAAGTCGAGATGGTCTAATGTGTCATTTAAAGCTTGTGTGTCTTTATTTATTTTCTGTTTGGATGATCTGTCCATTGATGTAAGTGGGGTGTTCAAGTCTCCCACTATTATTGTGTTCCTGTTGATGTCCCCTTTTATAGCTGTTAGCATTTGCCTTATGTATTGAGGTGCTCCTATGTTGGGGGCATAGATATTTACCATTGTGATATGTTCTTCTTGAATGGATCCCTTGATCATTAGGTAGTGTCCTTCCTTGTCTCTTGTAATAGTCTTTACTTTCAAGTCTAATTTGTCTGATATGAGTATTGCTACTCCAGCTTTCTTTTGACTTCCATTTGCATGGAATATCTTTTGCCATCCCTTTCCTTTCAGTCTATATGTATCCCTTGGTCTGAAGTGGGTTTCTTGTAGGCAGCATATAGAAGGGTCTTGTTTTTGTATCCATTCAGCCAGTCTGTGTCTTTTGGTTGAAGCATTTAATCCATTTACATTTAAGGTGATTATTGACATGTGTGTTCCAATGACCATTTTCTTAATTGTTTTGGGTTTGTATTTGTAGATGTTTTCCTTTTCTTGTGTTTCCTACTTAGAGAAGTTCCTTTAGCACTTGTTGTAAGGCTGGTTTGGTGGTGCTGAATTCTTTTAACTTTTGCTTGTCTGGAAAGCTTTTGATTTCTCCCTCAAATCTGAATGAGATTCTTGCTGGGTAGAGTCTTCTTGGCTGTAGGTTTCTCTCTTTCAGGACTTTCAGGATATACTGCCATTCCCTTCTGGCCTGCAGAGTTTCTGTAGAAAGGTCAGCTGTTATCCTGATGGGTTTTCCCTTCTATGTTGTTTGTTGCTTTTCTCTTGCTGCTTTTAATATTTTTTCTTTGTGTTTAATTGTCGTTAGTTTGATTAATATGTGTCTTGGTGTATTTCTCCTTGGGTTTATTCTGTATGGGACTCTCTGTGCTTCTTGGACTTGGTTCATTATTTCCTTTCCCATGTTGGGGAATTTTTCCACTATAACCTCTTCAAATATTTTCTCAGACCCTTTCTTGTTTTCTTCTTCTTCTGGGATGCCTATAATTCAAATGTTGGTACGCTTAATGTTATCACTGAGGTCTCTGAGACTGTCTTCTAGTCTTTTTATTCTTTTTTCTTTTTCCTGCTCTGTGGCGTTTATTTCCCCCATTCTATCTTCCAACTCACTTATTCGTTCTTCTGCCTCAGTCATTCTGCTGGTTATAGCATCTAGAGTATTTTTAATTTCAGTTATTTTGTTATCCATTGCTGTTTGTTTTTCTGAGTTCTTATGAACTGTTTCTTGTACTTTCTCTCTTTGGTTATCGAGATTTTGTATCATTTTACTATCATTACTCTAAATTCTTTTTCAGGCATTTTTCCTATTTCCTCCTCATTTATTTGGTCTTGTGGGTTTTTTTCCTGCTCCTTTGCCTGCATGGTGTTTCTTTGTTTCCTCATGGTTGTCCAAACTTTTGGGGTTGCTTGTCCTGGCGATAGGAGTGTTTATAGAAGACTGTCCAAGCCTCAGACTAATGTCCAAGTATTGGATTAAACAAATATTAAGTCTAGGAAACACATGCATGTATAAGACACATGATTACTGAATCCATTAGGACATAAGGCTCTAGAAAGACCTGACAGAACCCCACTGTGCTATCAGATATTCAAAGAGAAACCCAACAGACATTGACAACTTAAACAGAACAAATCAGAGACAAAAGCAAAAGCAAACAAACAAACAAATAACCCCTTACACATAAAATCATTAATCCAGGAAGATTTTGTAAGCTAGGATCAAATATAGAAAAGAGCCAGAGTACCACCAGAGAGAATGGAGATTCTCAGAATGAAATTAGACAACTGTACTAAGAACTAAGATAAAGACAAAAACCTAATATTCAATACCAAGGCGGTGCGTCATCTGGAGAATAGAGCAAGGAGTCTGAGCAGATTGATAGTGTTGCTTATAAGTATGTTAAGATAAAATAAACTTAAAATGGCTGGAAGAAAGGGGAACAGAAGAGCGTAGTGTGGTTGGAAATAGGCAAATAAAAAGAAAGGAATAGGAATGTATAAAAGATAGGGATGAAAGGAAAGTATGAGAGATATATTGTCCATACTACCAAAAACTTAGCTAGATACAGAAGTATATAAAAAGTCAAAAAAAAAAAAAAAAGAATAAAAAATATCATTTAAAAATTATGTTATAAAACTTGTAGATCCCTTAGGGCTAAGATCGTATTTAATAAAGAAAAAAAAAAAAAAAGAGAGAGAGAGAGAAAGAAAAATAAATAAATAAATAAATCCAGAACTGATCCCAGAATGGACCAGTTCAATAGGAATTGATACGAATATTTCTGTTTCCTTAGAATCTCAGCTGTGTCTTCCTCCCCACCTTGGGTTTTTTTTGCATTATTCTGTGACCAGCAGAGGTGCCTTTATTGTTCGTCTGTAAGTGTCGGTGTGTGGGGAAAGAGAGGGTACAATAGTGGCTCCTTCCCCTGGGAGTGAGTGAGCAGTGGCGCACTGTTGTTTCAGTCGGGCTTGGAGGTGCCTGTTGCAGAGGGACTCCGGTGGCTCAGGCGTAAACAGAAAGTCTTAGAGTTGGGCCTCTCTTGGGTTTTTTCTTGTTGTTGTTGTTGTTTTTTCTTGGCAGCCTCCCTGCTGCTGGTGTTCCAAGGGGTTTTAATCTAGCCCTGCCTGAGTGCCTGAGGGTGCTTGTTATCCCTGAGCACCTTAGGTGGCCCATGGGGCGTCTCTCCACTGCCTGTTGCAGAGGCTCCAAAAGAGAGAGAGAGGCTATGCGTGTGGCTCCTCCCCCCCACCCGTGAGCCTGCAGCCTCCAGCCGCCATCATGGCCGGGCAGCTCTCAGGGACAGGCACTCCTCGCCGCGGACCTCTTCCCTCCTGTCCTCTCGGTCCACCACCCTACTGGCAACAATGTTTCTCACCCTGAACCGGCTCTCCGATTCCCACGCTCCTGCTCCCGGACCCTCTGTTCAGCTGTGGATCAACGTCTCGGTCCGGGAACGCTGAGCTGCGCTGCGGACCCTCCGTATGTTTCTCACTCCCTCCCGTCTGCCACAGCTCCGCCACTTCACCCTCTTTGAGCCTTCGTAGATGCCTCCCTACCAGCTATGTCAGGCTCCCCGCAGTCCTTTCTGGTGTCCAAGGCCGTCTGCTGGTGTTCAGCTGGTTCTCTGTGGGAATTATTGTGTCCTTTGGTGCCTTCCCAATGCATCTGTGGAGAGGGATGCATTCCACGTCCCTCTACTTCACCGCCATCTGACTTGGTCCTCCCTGCCACATCACAGAGGCCACTGGCAGATCTCCCAGAGCATCACATCACACTACAGCCTCCTCAGCTCAGAGAGCCGTGAGGCCATAGTGGCGGCTGGATACTCCCTTATTAACTCTTAATGAGTGAATTAGCTTCCAAAATGCTATTTCTCATCCAGACATACATTTTTTTTTAAAGCCATTCTAAGTCTGGCATGATCTTATCACTCATAATAAAGCACAACTCTGATCATGTCACTCCGCTTATGCTTTTCAGTACTTCTCCACTGTGGATCTTGAGAAGCCTTAAATTACTAGCCAGACAAGGCCCCTGAAATTCCAGTTGAAATACTACTCACGTCAACAGCATTGCTGATTCCATTACAAAGAGGAAACCTCTCAGAGATCATTTAACGGACTAAAATTCCCTCCGTAGAGAAGATAAAGACGTGTAAAACCTATGCAGTCGAAAGAGGCCGTAATGCTGGATAGCTCAGTGAGGGAAGGGCAGCTTTAATGCTGAACTTTGTTAGCTGTGTACAGAAAAGTTACATATTAATTCCAGGATCTACTGGTCTTAAAACACTCAAGATTGAAGCTTCCAAAATCAAAGATTTTGTCTAGTCAGATACACCTAATGAAAATATGTGGCCCTTCAGCTGTCTTTCCACCAAATCTCACTCATCCTTCAAATTATTCTCCTTTTAAACCCTTCCTGACTACTCAGGCCTGAAGTCCTTCATCCACACTCTGGACTTTGGCTTACGTATTCATTTGATCATGAACCATGGATCTTTTATTAGATGCTGTTACTCAGTTCTTGTTTTAAACATTGTACATTTTCACACATATATCAATCTGCCTCCCTCTCTATGCACAGAATATCCCACCCCCCTGCACCATGAAACCACCAAAGTGTGAAAAATAAGGAGGAGGAGGAGGGGCACAGAGAAAGAACTCACAAGTATGCCTAGAGCTGGCCTTGAGTCCACCCACAGCATTGTACCCATGAATTCAGGAGGGAGGGTACAGAAACTACACCCCTCACATCTCAGGATGACCTCTTGAGCATTCAAGGATGAAACGGTATGACTCTCCTAGTTCCTGTGTTCATCACAGTGGTCAGCAGATAAAACTGTGTAAGAGTCTCTAGCAGTTAGGACTGATAGAACAAGCCCTCTAATAGTCTATAATCAGCACCAATATTGTTTTGCAAATCTATCAGTTTTCCCAATTTCCTTTCACAAGCTGATCAGAAACACATGAACACCTGGATCAGTGATAGGTCAAATTAACCCTAATATCAGTGCTTACATGGAGTGGAGAAGCCTTTTATGTCCCTACTCCAGATGGGATCCTAAAAGCTTTTCCTCTGGTGCTCTGCACATTTAGTAGAATTTCCATATTCATGCTGATAGCTGCATCTGAAAGGAGCCTCCTTCTCTCAGGGTAATGATTCCCTTTAATGAGGACTTTTCTGAAGATACTTGCCTGGAAGGTCAGAAAGCCTACCCTGGATCAACTTCAAGACGTAACTGAGTAGGAATTGAAGATCATTCACCTCATCACTTGGAAAATAAGTATTTCTCAACATAAAAGGGTAATTAAATGTGATGCCTTCAGTGCCTCAGCAATGCCTATACTGTTTAGCATTGTAGTTTTAATACACGTTTCCAACAGTTTCCTGCTTACTCTGTCACTGGTCATTGTAGTTATTTTAATTAATCATGAAGTCAGGTATTGTGCTAGATGGATGGTCAATGACTTTGCTTCTTAAAAATTTTGATTCTTTAAAATAGAAAATGTGTAATATGTGCAGCATTTATATGCTGCCTTTCTTTTTTTCCCAGTTTTGCCATTTACTAGTTGTGTGAAATGATCAAGATAGATCACACACACACACATACACACACATTTGTCTTAGAATCATACTCTCTTATCTTTTCATCTCTATCCAATCTCTTATGTCATTTTACTCCTCCACAGAGACCATATCTTCTTTCATCCTACTGAGAGAAACAAGCACTTTGTAACAATTACTTCTGGCTCCTACATTCAATGATTTGTGGATATATACTCTTCTTAAACTTTAAGATAATGTTCTCCTTCCTCCATTGAAAAAACGTACTTAATTTCTTTTTTTCCCTCTTCAACCCCAAATGTGTGGAGGATTACACAGACTTGGTGTCAATAAGGTGAGTTGTTTACCACTTTCAGTATGTTAGGTGCACTTAAAGGTTGAAGGAAACCCAAGTTAGCATATGGGTAGATGAGGCTTATGGGCATAGCTCTTATTTCAAATTCTAATATCAAAGGTTCTATGCATTCAGGGCAACCCAGGGTAACTGAGGTGAGATCTTTTCCTTTTGTTCATTGCCTCCATACCTATAAAAAATTAAAACTGCTTTGTCCAGAATATACTATTCTGATCACAAATCTGATTATAAAGCTTTACATGTAGAGAATATATTAGTTTCCACCCTACCTTTCAACTCCTTCTTTGGTAGAATAGTATCCACACTCCCAAAGATGCTCATGTCCTAATCCCTGGAACCTGTGTATGTTACCTTACACGGCAAATGGGGCTTTGCAGATATGATCAAGGATGCAGACCTTGAGATGTGGAGGTTGTCTGGTTTAGCCAGGTGGGCTCAAAGTCATCCCATGAGTTCTTTAAAGTGAAGACCTTTTCCAGGCTGTGGTCTAAGAATGATGTGACAAAGGAAGAAGAGGCAAGAGCAATAAAAATCTTGAGGACTCTATCTGCCATTGCTGCTTTGAAGATGGAAGAAAAAGGTGGCCAAGAGCCAAGGAATGTAGGCCACCTCAAGAAGCTGGAAAAGGCTTCTTCCCTAGAGCGTCCAGAAAAGAAAGCAGCCCTGCCGACACGTTCTTAGTCCAGTGAGACTCACACCAGAGTTCTGATCTAAATAAGTCTAAAATTATAAAATTTGTGCTGTTTTAAGGCACACAGTTTGTGGTAATTTTGTGTGAAAGCAATAGAAAACTAATATACTATCCAAAACAACATTCTGGAGTTTAAGTTTTTGAATGCATATATAAAGCTAGGAAGAAAGGAAACAGCAGTACTCTGCCACCCCTACCCAAATGCTGTCTCTATACTTAGGAACAGCTACATCAGTTTTCTCATTAGCCCAGAGCCTGGGTCTTTCAAACATGGAGGAGAAAAAAATGTATTTAGAAAAAAATTAAAATGATAATATCACTATTGCCACAAATATGAAGTTTTGTGGGATTTTTTCTAAGTAAAAGCTTAAAGCACCTACATTAAGAAGTTAACATCTGATTTGGCAAATTCATAGGCAGAGGCTAACTCTGATAGAATTGAGGGCTCCAGATAAGACAGGAGTTATTATATTTTAATCAGAGGATTAATCACTATAGAAAGCCAGCTGAGTTCTTATCTCAACTCTAGTGCTGTGGCCTGTGGACTGTCAATTGACCTTTCTGAGATTCCATATCCTCTCATTTGTTAACTCAAAGAGTTATATGAAGTACCCTCTTAAGTCTCTTCCAGATCTGTATGCCAATAATTCCAATAAATTCAGTAATTATTTTGATGTTTATGTAGTGAGAAGTTGTTTATCAGGGCTAGAAAAACAACAAAAGGTCCTTCTGGAAGAAACATAAAGGTAAATTATTGAAACTCCAAGTTTAGTTTGAGATTGTGGTATGTGAAATACAATAAAAGTAAAGAGGATGTTGTATTTAAGATGATTAGAGGCAGTAAAGGAGAGCCTCTCTGAAGAGATAATGTCATAAGGAAACAGTTGCAGAGAGAACTGCCCAGCCTTGCAACTTTAAAGGAAGAAACCTCCAGGCTGAAAGAAAGCTAAGCGTGAAAGTTTTAAATGAGACCATCTCTCAGATTGTAGGAACCAATGGATGTCTGGGTAAAGGATTAAGAACCAGGAAAAGATACTGTGAGGGTATGACCAGCAGTGAGGGAGGGAAAAAAAGGGAATGTGATTTAATGTGGAGAGAAGAATATAAAATAGTCATTTCATAAAGTCAGAAATAATGACATTATCCAGAAGTGTTGAGTGACTAAAGTTTGTAGTCATAAACTTGAAGTGGAAGTATTTGTTCCATTTTGTGATTTTTCACAAGTAAAAATTCACCAAGAAAGAGTAGATAATTGGTTTCAACAAATTGGGTTTCTATTTATCAGTATGAAGGATGAAAGAGTGGACCAGAGAGAGCCCTTGTGAAGTAGCTAATAACTTGATAAACAATGAAATATAGGCTAAATGAGGTGGGAAGTGAATATAGGAGAAAGCTGATCAATGGGGGAAAGGGGATAGATTCAATTAAGTAAAGACTTACATGGGTTACAATAATTTAGTGATGGGGTACTAGAATGAGGGAGGGAGAGATGCATTATGGGAAATGGGATGTTTGAAATCAAGATGTCAGATGAGCTATAGTTTTGGGTTATGAGGAAAGGTCAGGTTGAGGCTCAAGTTGGTGGAGTAGGAGGACGTGGAGCTCACCTCCCCACACAAACAGATCAAAAATATATCTATATGTGGAATAATTATCACAGAAAACTAACTGTAAATTGGCAGAAGAATTTCTGTACAACCAAGGCTGCAATAAAGATTCCCATGTAATCAGATAGGACAGGAAGAAAAGCATCAGGTCTGATCTTGTGTCCCTAGGAGGGGACTAAGTTAAAGGGAGATCACACAGGCAGATCACACCCTGGGGAGTGAGCAGGTCAAGCCACAGATGACATCCCAGTCCTGGGGTCTATGCACAGGAGACAAGCCCACTTGGCTGTTTAGAGAACATACAGAAAGGCTGGAGAAGCCTAGACTCCACTTATGTGTAGGTATTGGCTTGGGCTTCCCACCAGCAGAGCAGAGAGGCCTGCCCTAGCGGCTGCCTCCTCACTGAGCTCTTGCATCAGAGCTGAGTGAACACCCTGCCCCACTTACTCCACCCCACAGGTTGGCACTGGATCTAGGGCAGTCAGTTCCTGGAAAAGACTCAAATCTAGGGACACAGAGATGGCCCAGGGGCCTGGGGTATGGTCCAGGTGGGGTAGCAGTCACCATTGTTGGAGCTTACTCAAACATTGTCACAGAAGCAGCCACTTCAATTCCTGCAACCACAATGCCATGATCCCTAATGCCAGCAAAAGGAACACTCTGGCCCCGCCCATCCATACCACAACCTTGCACTAGATATGGGATGACCACAACAGGAGAAAAGACGTGACCTTGTTGCTGCATCTGAGCAGAGCAACAGATACCTACACAGGCAGCACATCCAACCTCTGTAAGCACAGAAGCCCCATTTACTACAGCACTTCCCTCCTTTGGGCAGAATCTCCAGTGCAGGAAGAAGGAAGAACATATAAGAAGGGAACAGAGCTAGCTCAAGCCTGATGCTCAGGACATCCACTCCAGCTATTTCAGAACAAACTCTGCCCCTGAAAGGGCAGCCACTGCCACTGAGCAGAGAGGAAATCCCGCATCACACTCAGCACAGATTTTAGATCGTCCAACACAAACCACTATCAAGGTGATAGTGGTCATCACACCCTGAGGCTGGCATCCACATCATATCCAGCCCTTGCACTGAAGACACTGGACACACATAGTCTACATAGGAATGCTGCCACATGAAAACACTCACTCAAAACCACAATAAATAACTTTCATCTAAATTTATAGAGACAGAGCAAGCTAAGTAGATGCAGAGGAACTACTCCCAATTGAAAGAGCAAGAGAAGACCTCTGAAAAAATAATGAAACAGAGCTAATCAGTCTAACAGACAGTGAGTTCAAAAAGTTGGTAATAATTCTAATTGAATTAAAAGAATCGATCTAAACACATGTCATTTTACCAAGGAGCTAGAAACTATAAAGAAGACCCAGTTGAAAATAGATAATTCAATTTCAGAGATAAAAAGCATTCTAGAAACAATGACTAGCAGGCTAAATGACCACACAAGACCACACAAGTGGTCTGGAAGCTAGAATAATAAAAATCACCCAATCAGAAGAGCAGACAGAAAGACAAACAAAAAATATGAAAGCAACATACAAGATCTATGGGATAGTATAAAATATGCCAACATCCACATTATAGGGGTTCCAGAAAGAGGAGAGAGAGAAGGGAATCTAAACTGTATTTACAGAAATTATGGCTAAAAACTTCCCAGATGTAAAGAAGGAAACAGATATCAATGTACAGGAAGTACAGAGGGTCTCAAATGAGATGAATCCAAACAGACCCATACCAAGACATATTACAATTAACATGGCAAAAGTTAAAGGGAGAATTCTAAAGGCAACAAGAGGAAAAGAGTCAGTTACAAGGGTACACCTATAAGGCTATCAGCTGATTTCTCTGCAAAAACTTTTCAGACCAGAAAGGAATGGCATGATATATTCAAAGTCCTCAAAGGGAAAAACCTGAAACCTAGGATATTCTATGCATAAAGATTATCATTTAGAACAGAAGGAGAGAGAAGTTCCCAAGCAAGCAAAAACTAAGAGAATTCAGCAATACTAAACATACCATAAACGAAATGTTGAAGGGTCTTCTCTAAATGGAAAATAAGAGTCTATATAGGAAAGGGATAATCCCAATAGGGAAAGCAAATATATAAGGATTGAAGATCATTTAAATAAACCAGTATGTAGATTAAAATACAAAAACAAAAAAAGTCATAAAAGCAACTATAACTACAATAAACAGTAAAGGGGTAAGCATGAAGATGTAAAATATGACATCAAAAACAAGATGTGGGAGAGGGGAGTTAAAAAATATAGATCTTTTAGAATGTATTTGAACTTGAATGATATCAGTTTAAAGCAAACAGATATAATGATGGGTCATATAATTATATATTAACACCATGGTAACCACAAATTCAAAACCTACAATACATACACAAAAATCACACAAAAACCACAAAGAAAGGAACTCAAGCTACAAAGAAAATCATCAAACAAGGGAAAAAAATAAAAAGAAGAAATGAACAAAGACGAACTATAAAACAACTGGAAGACAATAAAATGGCAAGAAGTACATAACTATCAATAATTACTCGAAATATCAATGGACTGAATGCTCAAGTCAAGACATAGGGTGGCTGAACGAAAAGCAAGACCCTTCAATATGCTGTCTACAAGAAATTCACTTCAGGGTGAAAGACACAGATGGAAAGTGAGAGGATAGAAAAAGACACTTCATGCAAATGGAAACAACAAGAAAGCAGGGACAGCAATACTCATATCAGTCAAAATAGACTTTGAAACAAAGGCTATAATGAAATGCAAAGAAGGGCATTTTATAGTGATAAAGGGATTGATAAAAAACGGGTATAACACTCATTAACATACACTCAATACAGGAGCACCTAAATATATAAAGCAAGTACTAACAGATGCAAAGGGGAAAATTGACAATAATACAGTAATAGTAGGAAACTTTAACACCCCACTGACATCAATGGGCAGAAAATCAAAAAGGTAACAGAGATCCTAAATGACACAATAGACCAATTGAACTTATTTGATATCTACAGGACACTACATACAAAAAAAAAAAAAAAAAGAATACACATGTTTTTCAGGTGTGCATGGAATATGCTCCAGGATATATCACACACTAGGTCACAAAACAAGCCTCAACAAATTTAAGAGGACAGAATTTATATCAAGCATCTTTTCCAACCACAAGAGTGTGAAACTAGAAATCAACTACAGGAAGAAAAATGGGAAAAGAACAAACACGTGGAGATTAAACAACATGCTACTAAAAAACCAATGGGTTAACAACAAAATCAAAGAGAAAATCAGAAAATACCTTACGACAAATGAAAACACAACTTTCCAAAATCTACAGGATGCAGCAAAATCAGTTCTAAGAGGGAAGTTCATAGTGATGCAGGTCTTCTTCAACAAACAAGAAAAATCTCAAATAAACAGCCTAACCTACCACCTAAAAGGATTATAAACAGAATAACAAAGTCCAAAGTCAGCAGAGGAAGGTAATAATAAAGATAGGAAATAGAGATTAAAAAAACATAGAAAAGATCAATGAAACCAAGAGCTGGTTTTCTGAAAAGATAAACAAAATTGATAAACCTTTAGCCAGGCTCATTAAGAAGAAGAGAACCCAAATAAAATAAGAATGAAAGTGGAGAAATAACAACCGAAATCACAGAGATACAAAAAAACATGAGAATACTATGAAAAGTTATATGCCAACAAATTGGGCAACCTTAAAGAAATGGATAAATTTCTAGAAGCATACAGCCTGCCAAGACAGAATAAAGAAGAAACAGACAATTTGACAGTCTGATCACTAGACGTGAAATTGAATCTGTAAGAAAAAAAACAAAACAAAATCTCCCAACAAACAAAATTTCAGGACCAGACAGCTTCATAGGGAAATTCTACCAATCATATAAAGAAGAACTTACACCTGACCTTCTCAAACTATTCCAAAAATCTGAAGAAGAGGGAACATTCCAAATTCATTTTATAAGTCCGCCATTACCCTGATACTAAAACCAGATAAAGACAATACAAAAAAAGAAAGTTACAGGCCAATATCTTCGATGAAGAGAGATGCAAAAATCCTCAGCAAAATATTAGCAAACTGAATCCAGCAGTACATGACAATAAGTCCCCTACATACAAACCTTTGAGTTGTTAACTTTCAAAGATGCGGACATGCTACTATCCAGACATCACTGGATCATTTTTTCAAGAGGGTAGAGAGAATTTAATCCAGCAAGGAACCTGAACCTGTGCCATCAGCGTCAGGTATGAGTGAAATTGCAGCTTGCCCCCCGTCTCCTATTGCTGACGATCCTCCAGCTCTACCATCTCCCCTTCCTCTCCCCGCTCCAGTCAGTAACACTTCTTGCATGTTCACTCGATGCCAGCCCCTGGATGCCAGCTGTTGTACTATGCTACTGTACTTTTCAAGGTACTGTACTGTAAGATTAAAATTTTTTTCTTTATTTTTTGTGGGTTTTTTTTTTTTTTTGCGAATTATTTGTGTGAAACTATTATAAACCTATTACAGCACAGTACTATATAGCCAATTGTGTTAGTTAGGTACCTAGGCTAAATTTGTGGGACTTATGGACTTACAAACATGCTCTCAGAATGGAACGTATTCATATGTAGAGGATTTACTATAATAGGATCACACACCATGATGAATTTGGATTCTAGTGTCACAAGGATGGTTCAATGTATGCAAATCACTCAATGTGATATATTACATTAATAAAAGATTAAAAAAATACAATTAAAAAGTAGGCAGGGACTTCTCTGGTGGCACATTGGTTAAGAATCCGACTGCCAGTGCAGGGCCACAGCTTCAATCCCTGGTCTGGGAAGATCCCACATGCTGTGGAGCAGCTAGGCCCATGAGCCACAACTACTGAGCGTGCACTCTAGAGCCTGAGAGCCACAACTACTGAGCCCATGCACCACAGCTACAGAAGCCCGTGCACCCTAGAGCCTGCATGCCACAAATACTGAGCCCACATGCTTCAACTACTGAAGCTCACATGCCTAGAGCCTGTACTCCACAACAAGAGAAGCCACCAAACTGAGAAGCCTGTGCATCACAATGGAGAGTAGCCCCAGCTCACCACAACCAGAGAAAGCCTGTGTGGCTTAAAAATAAATTATCATAATATATTTTTTTCAAAAAGAAAACTATTGGTTTAAAAGAAAAAAAAGTAGGCAGAATACCTGAATAGAAATTTTACCAAAGAAGATATACACATGGCTAACAGGCAGATGAAAAGATGCTCAACACCTCTAATTATTAGGGAAATACAATCAAAACCACAGTGAAGTACAAACTCATACCTTTTACGATAGCTGTTATTAAAATGTCTACAAATAACAAATGGTGGAAAAGATGTAGAGAAAAGGAGTGGGAATAATGTCAGTGGGAATGTAAATTTGTGCAGCCACTGTGAATACAGTATGGGAGTTCCTTAAAAAACTAAAAATAGAACCACCATATGATTCAGTAATCCCACTCCCGGGTGTATATCCAAAGAAGATGAAAACACTCATTCCAAAAGATACATGGACCCCAATGTTCAGAGCAGCACTATTTACAATTGCCAAGATATGGAAGCAATGCAAGTGCCCATCAACAGATTATTGAATTAAAAAGATGCGGAATATATACACAATGGAACACTACTCAGCCATAAAAAGAATGCAATATTGCCATTTACAGCAACATGGATGGACCTAGAGAATATTATGGTTGTGAAGTAAGTCAGAGAAAGATAAATACTATATGATATCACCTATATATGGACTCTAAAAAATAATACAAATGAATGTATATGCCAAACAGAAACAGACTCAGGGATATAGAAAACAAACTTGTAGTTACCAAAGGAGAAAGGGAAGGGGGAAGACAAATTAGGCTCATATGATTAACAGATACAAAATACTATATATAAAATAGATAAGCAACAAGGATATACTATATAGCACAGGGAATTATACCCATTCTCTTCTAATAACCTAAAATGGAATACAATCTGCAAAAATACTGAATCACTGTGCTATACACCTGAAACTAACACAGTATTGTGAATCAACTATACTTCAGTGAAAAAAAAAAAAAAATTCAGATTGTATCAGTGTGAATTGGTGTCACCAATAGATTAGAGGAAATGATGACTGGAGGGGAGGCTATCAGAACCTGAGAAGCCAAGCAGTGTGGTGGGCGTCACGCAAATGCTGACCTATCAGAGACTTTCCTGGAACAGGCAGGAGGAGGCCAGTGGGCAGGAGGCAGGTGTTATCAGAAACATGGACACAATCTTGCAACTAGCCAGCCCATGTTACTCTTGTTCATTTCCTCAAAGAAACATTAGTATTGTTTAAATTGCTCCCCAATGTAGAGTTTAAGTCCTTCCATTTTTTTTTTTCCTATAAGTTGAAAATCCTGGAGATTTTCATAAACTTCTGATCAGACCCTTTTCAGACTATTCAAAAAGCATGTGACATTCTGAACTTGTAATTTTCTTGGAAATTACTCTTTCCATTGAATACACTTTGGAGTCTATCACAACTGTAAGTTAGTGCATTTTGTCATCAGACTCTAGGAAACTACCTGGGTCTACATGATAGCCCCTCTACTCACCACCTCCACCACTCCTTCCAGGCACACGCATTGTAGATACTTGCTCCTGTAAGAATACAGCATAAACGTTGTTAGAATGTATGGCATAAATGTTCTAAAATGATTTCTCCAACCCCAGTTGAAGTTAAAATTTTAGTTTACCTTATATTAACTCAATATTATCAGCCAATTATTTTGAAAACTATAAATACAAAATATTGAATTAATTTTAATTCCATTAGATATATTGCATTTTCTTTTTAATAATTGCCTAATATTGCTGGATACTCAGTAAATGCTGTAAAGTGATATTTTAATTTCTAACAAATAAATTATTTAATCTTCTTTCATTGCCTGATGGGATTTTTTTAATTCATTAATTTAAAAATAAACCTTAGTAGTCCACGTTTCTATATGCATATATTGCATATGCTGTTCATTTTTCTTCTTCCAGTGGCGAAGTGTATATTCCCATAGTGAATTCCTAAACTATGTCTTTCTATTTCAGTGTTATCGATCTGTATTATTTTTGGTACAGATTTTTATGTGAATGTCAACAGTTTTTAACCTACCTGAGTTTCAGCTTTAACTGCTGTAAAATATGGGTAATACATTATCACCTAAAATTATGAGAGTTAAAGTATATGATGCAAATAAAATGGAATTATAAAAATTTCTAAAAACAAAGTATTATGATATGTAATCATCAATACCATGCATAAATGTTGATTCATATATAATCCCTTCCAATTTTCATTTGATGTAAGACCCTGAGGTAGTCCCTTATTCTTGGCCAGGCCCTTGTCCTGACTGCCCTTGTTCTTTTAAGTGGAACTCTTATTTAAACAAATGAATAGAAACACAATGTGATGGCTAATTAATTGGGCATAATAAAATAATTATTTCTAATGATTCTAAATAGTTGGCTAAGCTATGTATACTTTAACCTTTTAAGTTAAATAAAATATTTCCTAAAAATTATTCTAAGATATTCTGTATATATATGTGATTGTAACCCATTAGATACCTGAACTCATCTGAAATCATTACACTATATTGAAAATCTATTGATTATATAACTGTATTAGGGTTCATCAGAGGAACAGAACTAATAGGATTCCAGTCTGTTTGTCTATCAATCTATCAAGAGAGAAATTTTTTATAAGGAATTGGCTCCTGCAACTGTGGAGGCAGGAAAGTTCCATGATCTGCCATGTGTAAGCTGGAAACCCAGGAAAGCCAGTGGTGTTGTCCAGTCTGCGTCCAAAAGTGTGAGAACCAGGAGCATTGATGGGGTAAACCCCAGTCTGAGGGCAGGAGAAGACCAGTGTTTCTGCTCAGTCAGGAAGACAGAGCAAATCCTCCCTCCTCCACATTTTTGTTCTTTCCAAGCCCTCAAGAGATTGGATGAAACCCACTCACACTGGGGAGGGCAATCGGCTCTACTCAGCTACTCAGATGTCACCTCATCCAGAAACACCTTCACCAACGCACCAGAAATAATATTTAACCTTCTATCTGGGCACCCCATCGCCTAGTCAAGTTGACACGTAAAATCAAACATCATATATACTATGTTTGCCAAGTGGTTTATTTCAACTTACTTTATTCTCTTGTTTCTTTGATATATATGTGTATACACACATATGTATATACATACACACATATATACACATACATAGTTAAATTTTGCAATTTAGTATATTAAAGGACATTCCTATCAATTAAAATGAACCTCCCTAACTATTTAAAATTACAAAATTTCTCTCAGTTTTTCCAAGATCCCATTAGGAAAACTATATGTACTGTAAATTATGTTGTTCTTAATTTTTTAAAAATATTAACTCATAAACTTTTATATTTTATTCCAGTGTAACAGTTTACTAAGAACACTGTCAAACACACACACACACACACACACACACACAGATGGGCTTTGAAAGTGATCTGTAATTTGTTTACTTTTGTTTATTTCTATTTCTAAGGACTGAGAATGTCAACATTTAACCTTTTTGTTTTCAGTAATTTCTAGGGCCAAGTTGCAGAAAGTTCATGGACACAGATTTAAGGTTGTCTGTTGTATGCCATCGGCTCTTCTCTGGGCTGGATGTAGAAGAATAAAGCAGAAAACCAGGGTCTTAGTCCCAGAGGCTCTGCAGTCTAGGAGGACTTGGGTCATAAACAATATAATTTAAGATTTTAACACAGCAGAGTATCATGAGAAATAGTGGGAGACTGGTTTAGGATGTGTGGTCAGCAAAGGCCTCTCAGAGATGGTAATTAGCCATGTGATGACAAGAGATACATGATTTCCAGATGAAAGAAAGTGTAAGGCTGACATTGGCAACTTCATGGAAGAGAAATCAAGAAATAGGACATCAAGAAATGGAAAATAAAGAAATCAAGAAATAGGAAATAAAGTAAAATAAGGTCAGGAATCAATGAACTAAAGAACAAAGATACACTAGAGTATCTTAGAGTACGAATATCCAAACATTATCCATACTCTTCCTGAAAATACAATCATTTACCAGGTTGGAATATTCTTAATATAAAAACCAGATAAAGACACTAAGAGAGGGGAAACTAAAGCCCATGTTATACTTGACATAATACAAAAATCCTGAACGTATAAGCAAAGGGAACACAATAGTCTTTGAAAACTATGTTACTCCATGACTAAGTTATGTTTAAACTTTATGTATAAGGACATATCAATATTGGAAAAACCCATAAATATAGTGAACACTTTGCCAAACTAAAAGAGAAGAACAGTCACATCAATAAATACAGAAAATATGTTTGATAACATTAACACCTCTTCTTTATAAAATTTAGTAAATTGGGAATAGAACTTTGGCTTGATAAACAGTAGCAATTTGAAGTATATAAATGCCATCATATATTTTAATCATGTGTTAAGGATCCTTACTAGTGTCACTTCTATTCAACTTCTAATTGGAGATTCAAGCCAGCATTCTAAGAAATGACAATCGAATTAGTTGTGTAAAAATGGAAATATTCATTATTTGTTGATGTTGAAAACATCTACATAGAAAAGTACTAAAGAATATAGAGAAAAATTATCATAAAAATAGGATGGTTTAGCAAAATGATTGGATATAAAACTGATATACAATATACCAGTAACAAACACTTAGAACCTATGATTAAAAAGAAATCATAACTTACATTATTACCAGTGATTGTTTTGGTAATATTATTAGGAGTGGGTATGACCAAAAATGTACAACACTACTTCAGGAAAAATATTTTAGAATATTATACATCATTAAAAAAGAACTAACTTTAAAAAATTATCAATGAACATGAATACTAAAAAACTGTGAAAAGATAAGGTTTGTTATACACACATGTATGTATAACTGAATCACTGTGCTGTGCATCTGAAACTAACACAACATTGTAAATCAACTATACTCCAATAAAATTTTTAAAAGTAAAAAAATAAAAAATAAATTTAAGAAAGTCAAGGTCTGGTCAAAGTAATTTATAGAGGTGGTATAATGCCAATAGGAATCCCCAAAGCTTTTTTTTTTTCATGTTTAGGATTATATAAATGGATTCCATGATTCATGTAGGGCAATGAATAACTAAGAATATCAGGATATCACTGAAGGACAAAAAAGAGGAATACATCCTATGAATTGTGTGAGGACAACTGTGAGGACAGTTTTGATGACAATTACAAGACTATAGAGATTGAGATAATGTAATTCCAAGGGACAAAGAGCTTGGCTGATAGAGGAGAACAGAAAGCCCAGAAAAAGACTGAGTATTTAACCATAGTGGCATATCCAATCTATATCCAGTAAATGGAGTTAGAAAAGAGGTTATCACCAAGCAAACAATATAGATATTTTAAAAATTAACTCTATACATTAAAGGCTTCAATGTTAAAAAATAAAGTTTTAAAATTCTTAGTAAAATGTACAGGTATCTTTTAAGTTTTGGGTTGGGGAAAAATTTCTTACAGAAGACACAAAGTACTGACTATAAAAGTCTGATACATTTAAATTTACTTAAGAATTTTCTTATCAAAATATATCTTAAAGAATGTGAAAAAAGAGTAAAAATGGCAGAAGATATACATCCAACAGACAAATGGTTAGTAATAAGAATATATAGAGATGACCTACAGGGGTGGGATAGGGAGGGTAGAAGAGAGGGTTATGGGGATATATGTATACATTTAGCTGAGTCACTACTGTCGTACAGCAGAAACTAATACAACATTGTAAAGCAATTATACTCCAACAAAGATGAAAAAAAGTATAGAGAATTCTAAATCTATAAGTAAAATATTACTAACCAGTAGGGAAAAAATAGACAAGGAGAGACACAAGCATTTCCTAGAAGGGGAAAAATTAATGAAAAAACATACAAAAATGTATTTAACATTATTTCTGACTGGGAAGTTAAAATAAATATCACATAAATAAATGAGGTATTATATATAATCAATAGGCAAATTTGAAAATGTCGACAATATGAAGAGTTGAAGAGAATGTAACTAATCAATATCAGGAGCTGAAGAGCATGTAACTTAAAATCGGAAAGGTTGACAGGAGCATATAACTCAACAGAAGGAAAATTTTAAAAAAAGGAATGAGAGGAAGAAAAAGATTAGACTGAAAAATAAGCAGAAGCCAAATTATGCAGAACTTTGAATAGTATGGTAAAGAATTAGGATTTTATTCTAAATAAATGAAAATTTCAGGTTGGGGGATCCCAGAAATATACTTTAATTTTAGAGCAGTTACATATGATAGTTTTTGAGCTTATGACAATGCATATTTAACTTTTCCTTGAAACATTATTTTATAGTGTAATTTTATATAGATCATATACAATCAAACAGGTAACTTCATTTTAACATCAATTTGGGGGTCCTGTTATACTAATAGCTTCATTGTAGAAGTCACATATGATTGCATTCAGGTTTTTCCTATGAGAGTAATCATGTAGCTGACAAATGCTAAAATGATCCCATGGCCCATTTTATGGATATTTCAGTTTTCCAACAGTTCACTCATGTGTCTGTCCTTTGTGTTGTTCTATTTCTTTTGAGCTATATCTACATTATTAAGTGTACTCAGAGAAAGTATAAAGTCTGGCTAAGGCTGGGAAAAGAATTTACTTTAATAACTGAATTTCTATTCTCTTCACCTGGGAAGCTGTTATGAAGGACACCGTTTAAAAATAGACTGTGTACAGACATTTGTTATTCAGTACCCAATACTCAATATAGATCCTTCAATTGCAGGAAAGATATTTTAAATAAAAGAGTAGTATACACTATGCTTAAAGAACAGGATGAATGTAGAATAGGAATTCCTAATGAGAAATGGAAATGGGATTTCCCAAAGGGGGCCAGGCCCATAAACAAAATATTGAAATAAATTTCTCATCTCTGGGAAAAAAAAAAAAAAAAAAAAAAAAGACTGTATAGGTTAAAGTTGGCTGCTGTAAGAGAGAACCATGAAGTCACAGTGGCTTAACAAAATAGACGTTTACTTCTCACTCGCTGGACATCCAGCTGATGGCAGCAGGGAGCAAGGGGCCCACTCCTCTGCATAGTCATTCGGGGTATAAAAATCACACCAGGAGTGAAAAGAGAGGATGGGGGATCATGCCTGTAGATTTTTATGGTCCAGGCATAGAAGGGGCACACATCACTTCTACCTGCACTCCACTGACCAGAGCCCAGTCCAATGCCACCACCACCACCACTCTGCCACATCTGCGGGATGCAGAGTGTGCCGGACACAGTCTAAGCAGGCAGCTGCTTCCCAGCATCCCCCTCACACTCTGGATGGACAGCCATAAACGATGCCTACGATGGACCACATAGACGTGACAGAGGACACTGCAAATGTGGGAAAAGTATAAGCACAAGACAGTGTGGGTCCAATTTGAAATAAGTCATTAAAAAGACAGGAAGTCTTATAACATTGCTAACCTCTGGAAGATTAATCTGTAAGCAGGGTGGCACAGGGAGACCAGAGGCCAGAGATAAGAGAAAATGCATGACGGCCATGCAAGGAGCAGAACAAACGGAGAAGAGAAAACAGAGACTCATACCTAAAGCAGTCCTCCTTCCAGAGGCGTGTGGTGGCTGGGTGGGGGTCTCAGCACATGTTTTAGGCATTAGAATTCACATAGATATATTATTTTACGAGGAAAACATATTTTCTCATTCCTTAAACTTTTAAAAGCAAAACTATTTAAAACCTTTACCATGTTCAGAAAATGTAAATATCTATACAGCTTTAGGTCGTAAATATGACAGGCTTAAGGAAATTGAAGGGAATATTTATAAACTTACAAAACCTATCATTGATATTGTCTAAAGAAGAGAATATAATAACACTGAGAAATAGTTGAACAAAATGAGGAACTTTTTAATTTTTTTAAAACAGGGGAGGTACAAAGGAGTTTTTGATGGAGGACGTTTTACTTTATTAAGAAATTCATCAAAATGCTCTTTTCACCATCTGAGTTGTCAGGGTATCAGGGAAGCTTTCATATTCAGTTCTTTTGGAAAACATTATAAAATGTTCTGAGGCAATCCTCTATAGAAGGGCTGAAAGTTACAAATCAAATGTAGCTCTTTGTCAAAGCCGAATGTGCTTGAGAGTAACTTCCATACTAAAGCAGAGAAATAAGAACAAAAGCAAAGCGCTCTGGCTGCTCAAAGCCTGTTAACACTAATTAGCCAGCGTTGCACAGCTGCGATAGTGCAGCCTATTAATTAATAAGCAGAAAAAAATCAATATTAACCTGCTTTTTTTCCTCGGTAAATACTTTTTTTTAGAGTCCTGGTGTTAATCTGTTATATTTTAAAATTACCTTTGTAATAAATTTCATTAGAGAGTCTGGAGTAATTATGCTACCTAAAAATAAAGTAGAATCATGAAGCACATTATTTTTGAAGCCAAATACAACCTCTTTAACTTTACCAACCGTTAGTTTCATTTTTGAATCTTGTTTTTCGATTTGTAGTTCTTTTCCAATGTTACATTTTTCCATAATTACTATTCTTTACTAAAGTCTACTAGTTGCCTTAGATTGAAACTTAAGTATCTTTTGGGGGGTATCTTTTCTACTGCTATGGTACAGAAGAAAGTTGCTGACCTTGAACCTTGCTTTTTGGGATGATATTTTTGTCTGCTCTATTCCTAAACTTCATTATTTATATAATAAAATAGGCTGCTTCTGTTTTACAATCTTGTAACCCATGGAGTTACAGTACTCCATTTTCTATGTCACATAATAGAAATAATTTCAGTGTATGTGAAAGCAGCATGTATTCAGTACATAAGAATGGACATAAATTAATCATATTCATA
Source organism: Hippopotamus amphibius kiboko (assembly GCF_030028045.1). Classification (NCBI taxonomy): domain Eukaryota; kingdom Metazoa; phylum Chordata; class Mammalia; order Artiodactyla; family Hippopotamidae; genus Hippopotamus; species Hippopotamus amphibius. Next base: position 8,801,045 of record NC_080189.1, on the reverse strand, counting down.
CTTATTATTAGGACTATTTTTATTATTCAGTCAATAACTTAGACCTACCACCCAAGTGTATTTAAAAATAAATGTGATAAATGTAGAAGTATTTTGAAAGGCATAAATGGTTCATTTTAATCCAGTTTTATCACTGATATTTCTTGAAAGTTATAAGAATTTGTGTTAATGTGTTATCTACTCATTGTTACTCTAACTAGCTAGCAGCTGAGAACAAGCTTGACTAAAGTTCAAACTGTGACAGTGGATAATGACTGCCAATATGAAGGAGCTGTAAAAAGCAAAACATTGAACTATGTCTCATCTAAATTAAAGTAGAAAAGAATCCTTAAAATCTATTTTTACTTTATGTCAAAATTCCATCTTGGATATTCTAATTCAAGTCACCAATAATGTCTTGAAAACCTAAGCAGGAACAGGCACTGGCTTGCGGCTGAAAAAAATAGATGAATTAGGAGTATCTTCAAGCAGCTCAGTCTAGGAAAGCCTAATTGAGACTTATAATTAGAGAGTCAAATTATACATCAAATCTCAGACTTGGAAGGGCCTGTTATGCCATCTAGTTCAACCATCCCATGATCCAGATGGCCAACCTGAACTTCATTTTCATTACTTGTCTTTCTCAATGTGTCAGAGCTGTTCGTTGGCATATTCAGCCCATTTGTTAAATAAGGGTATTTTCTGGTGACAAGTTCAGTGAGATATTAAACACTCCTCTGTCATGTGCTAACTCTGGGACAGGCTCTATAGTTTCTGAACGGAGACCATTACCTGAGCTGCAAAATAAGGATGATAATCCGTCTCAGAGAATCACTGTGCCTCATTGGGGCTGGAATGTAGTACTTGCCCAGTAAAGAAGTGACTGTTGTAATTAGTTTTTATTCCTATATCAAGCCAAACAGACAATACCTGGCAGTAATACTCAGTAGTACACTGTATCTACTGTATATTCGAGAGAATTTGTGAGCTTTTTCTAAAAATGTAAACTCCTGATGCATCACAGGAATGTCACCCACTCCAAGAATCAAAAATAAGGATATTTAATTACCCATTAAATAATTTTGGGGTGATATAGGGACTAACTTTCGGAGTAAGTATTGGTAAGCCTGAGTTCCTGCAAAATGGCCTTGGGGATTCCTTCTGCCTTTAGAGCTCCTATATTCTTCACCTCAGAGACAAATAAGAGTTATTCAAAGATGCATAGGAATTAACCTCCCTGCTGCTTTGTCACTGTGAGAAGAGTAAGTGTGTCTCTACAGAGACCGGATCCCTCCCAAGGCTGCCCCGCTTCTGAATTTTCCACTACCTGGGCCCTTTACTGATTAAGAAGCTGGACTTGGATTCTCTCTTGCTTGAAACCAAAGGGTCTTATCTGATGCACAATGGAAAAGTCTCAAAACTGAGAGTGAAGGTCTATGGGACCTATTTATGGAGCATGTAAGGTGTATACATTATATAATGTCAAAGACTTTTTAAGACAGAAGCCAGGTAAATAATAAAATGACTGAAGCAGGCTGAAGACAGCCCATCCTAAAGGGGGAGAAGGTGGCATCATGGTACAAATTCCAGCCATTTCTTACCTTGAAGAACTCTGGACTGGGATAACAGTGGGTACACTAAACAGTGCTTGTGAATCAGCACATTAGTTAGGGGAGTTAAAGGAGAGAAGGAAGGATGGAGGAAGGAAGAGGCCAGACAGAGAGGGGACAGAGCAGAGAAAGAGGGGGAGGGAGAGATGAGAGAGAGAGGGAGGGAAGGAGAGGGGGGAGAGGGAGAGAGGAGAGGGAGGGAGGGAAGCGAGGGAAAGAGATGGAGACAGGGAGATGCAATTAAATAAAATATCAAGAACAAAATAACATTTTTTAAAGAAAGGACAGAGTTGGAAAACTTAACACTTCTAAATGCCAAAAACAAATGACTTATCATGGAAATGTAAACTACTTACAACCAAGTGATCTATATCTACTACAAATCAAAACTAAAACATTAGTACTACTGAGAAAATGTAGGTGATGCCACTTTGCAAATACTGCTTATATAAAACAGCAATAGTTTCTAACATGTAGGACTGGAATAAAAGAAAACATTTAAAAATGCTCAATATGAACCAAAAATTCCACACACTAGAAAGGTATTTAAATGAGTCTTACAGAGAATGTTATTTCCTGAAACAGTGATATTAGAAAACAAAAGCTAAAAATTATATAAAAATCAATCTTAAGAAGTAAGGAATAGAGCAACAAAATGAATTCTAAGAAAGTAGAAAGGAATAAATAATAAAGGTAAGAGGAAACATTAATTAAGATGATCAAAAGACCAGAAGTTCTTTCAAAAGGCCAACTCACACAATGAATACATTCAGTTATAGACATAACATCTTTGGAAATAGATTTGAAACTACCTAGTAAAGTTAAACTTACATTAAGCTACAAATCAACAACTCCAATTTAGGTAGATACACTAGAGAAATTCTCACACAGGAATAGAAAACCTGTACAAAATGTTCGTATTAACATTGTTCAATATAATGCCAAGTGAGATACGTCAGGCAGAGAAAGACAAGTACTGTGCAGTATCACTTACATGTGGAATCTAAAAAAGCCAAACTTGCAAAAACAGAAAGTAATATAGTGGTTACAAGAAGACTGGGGATAGGACAAGTGTTTAGGGTACAAACTTGCTATGAGTAGTAAGCAAGCCCTAGAGATCTAATGAACAGTATAGTGAATATAGACAACAATATTGTATTATCAAACTTGCTAAGAGACTAGAACTTAATGATTCCAGCCACTGAAAAGGAAGGATCATTATGTAATATGATAGAGGTGCTAATTATCACTACAATGGCAATCATATTATAATATATAAATGTATCAAATTAACATGTTGTACACCTTAAATGTGCACGATGTTATGTGGCAAAATATTTCAGTAAAAAATTGTTCATAATAGCAAAACCTGGGAACAACCCAATAATAATATTCAATTGATCATAACTACAAACAGATATCTGAATAAACATAAGATGAAATGATAAATTTTTGTCAATATGCATACGTTAAAACAACATTTTGAAAGAGAATGGAAGGACGAACATACATTGCAGAATAGCTGTCAGTTTGGGACAAAGAGGACAGAAAGAGAAGGAGACACAAGTATAGCTGATCCTTGCACAACATGGGTTTGAACTGCGTGGTTCCACTTATATGCAAACTTTTTCAACCGTAAATACTACCATACTGCACAATTCATGGACAGTTAAATCCTCAGATGTGGAACCATGGATAGAGAGGAGCCACATCTATGGGGTAATTGTGGATACAGAGGGCCGATTAGAAATTATATGCTGATTTTTGACTGTCAAAAGGGTCAGTGCTCCTAACTCTCATGTTGTTCGAAGGTCAACTGCAGATTGATCTTAGCACTGATACCCTAATTCTTATGTTGAGTAATACATTCAAAGGGGTTTGATTGTTATGCTACATAACCTACACATTACATAAATTTCCTTATTTCAAATACTACATGATGAATTATTTTTTGTCATAGAACATTATTTTCTAGTCTACACCTTATATAAATTATCTCATTTACTTTGTGGCAAACTTTTGAGGTAGTTATTGTTACTCTCACTTTAAAGGTGAGGAAGCTGAGACTTAGACCAAGAAACATGGCTAGCGGGTAACAGAAGTAGGGCTCAGGCCATTTACTCTGTGGCTCCAAAACTATTATTTATTGTATTGCTTTTCCCTATTCTGACACTTTTCAGAGGGAAGACCAAACTTGCAGATTCCTACTTCAATATGGAATAAAATGGGCTGTGTGTGAAATATGGGAAATTGAAGGAAGACTAAGCAGCATAGGAAAAAAAATTCACAAAAATATTGGCATATGAACTGAGTATCATAAGATGATTAGAAAGTAGAAGAGATGTTTCAGCCACTGGAAACCAGCTGGGTAAAGATATGAAGAGGAGGAAGTACCAGGAGGATGTGAGAATAGTGGAATTTTGAGTGTGGCTGGATCAGAGAAAAGTGAAGGATGAGACAGCAGTTGAGGATGGAATGTAGGTTTGTCTCAGATTTGTAAAAATGGAATGTGATCATTTCTACTCCCTTAAAGTGATATAACAAAAACAATTTGGATTTTAGAGTAAAATATCTGTATTCCATAGCATCTCTACTGACCCCCTGTGTGACTCTCTTCATCTGTGAAGGAATAAATATTCTGGTTCTTAATTATAAGTCTCTATCATAGAGATGTAGGCGCCCCAAATGTGGAGAACATATGAGAAACTACTATGGCTGCTTCCAGGACTCCAAAGACTGAGTAGGGATTAAACTGAAGATCTCAAGCCAAAGAGGGCAGGCAGGGTTAGAGTTTCTCACTGTCAGGTGTAGCATACCAGCCTGATGCTAATGATAGGGAAGGGTGAAATGAATTATTCTTACAGTCTAAGGATCCTCCACAAAACCTAAGTTCTTTGTGAGTTCACAAGAAGACCATCCCCCAGTGGGTTTCATCAGAGGCAGCATCATCTTCAGAGAACAGAGGCATGTCCTGTTGCTGTGAGCTGTCTCATCATCCTACCCCGTGGTAAAGACACATTGGTTTAGTCTTGGGTCATACTAAGTGCAGTCTGACATTTGGGCTTGGCTGCCTGGATGCATTAAAAACGAGTCAGACTTCAGAACTTGGTTTCCTCAGTTCAAGTGACCCACAGTTCTTTTTAAATGATATTGTTTAAGCCAAGTACACACTTACGTAATGAGACAAATCCAAACTACTACTCTTTTATCCTGGTAGATCAATCAATTCTTTGTATCCAGTGCCAACAACTCATAACTATTTTAGTACTTGTGATGAAAGAACAGAAGCTTTGTTACAAAGAGAAATTTTTGTGTTAGGATGTGGTAGGGGAAGGTCTGGTACTGAAAATATTTCCACAGAGAGGATGGACCAGGGATTCTCCTATGAAGACAGTACCCATGGACATATTATTTAACCTCACTTAGACTGTTTCCTCATTTTTTAAAAGATGCAGATGGTACCTATACTGAGTGCTTAGTAGTAAGAATTAAATAAGAAAATATCTAAAGATAACTTGCATTCTAAATACAATATAACCAACAGATCAAAAAAGAAACTAAAGGGGAAATAAAAAGTATCTTGAGATAAATGAATATGGAAACACAGCATACCAGAATTTATAGGATGCAGCAAAAACAGCTCTAAGAGGGAAGGTCATAACAATAGATGTCTACATTAAGAGAAAAAAAAGATCTCAAACAACCTAACTTTACACCTTATGGAAGAAGAAAAATAAGTACAAAACTAAGCCCAAAGTTAGCAGAAGGAAGGAAATAATAAATATTAGAGGAGAAATAAATGAAATAGAGAACAGGAAAGCAATAGAAAAGATTAACAAAACTAAGAGTTAGTTCTTTGAAAAGTTAAAACTAACAAACCTTTAGCTAGACTAACCAAGGGAAAAAGAGAAAGGAGTCAAACCAACAAATTTGTAAATGAATAAAAAGAGACCTTACAACTTATGCCACAGAAATACAAAGGATCATAAGAGGCCAATATGAACAACTATATACCAACAAACTGGAAAACCTAGAAGAAATGGAAAAATTCTTAGAACACACAACCTAGTAAGACTGATTCTGGAAGAAATAGACAATATGAACAGACCAATTACTAGTAAAGAGATTGATCTGGTAACCAAAAATCTCCCAATGAAGTAAAGCCCAGGAGTAGATGGCTTCATTGGTGAATTTTACCAAAAATTTAAAGAAGAATTAACATCAATCCTTCTCAAAACTTTCCAAAGAATTGAAGAGGAGGGAACATTCCCAAACTCATTTTATGAGGACAGCATTACCCTGATACCACAGCCAGAAAAGAACACTATTAGAAAAGGCAACTATAGGCTAATATCCCTGATGAATATAGATACAAAAATTCTCAACAAAATACTAACAAATAAAGCTCAGCATCACATTAAGAAGATTATTCATCCTGATCAAGTGGGATTTACCCCTGGAGTGCAGGGACGGTTGAACATATTCAAATCAATCAATGTAATGCACCACATTAATAGAATGAAAGAAGAATAATCCTATGATCATCTCAATAGATGCAGAGAAAGCATTTGACAAAATTTAACTTCTGTTCATATTAAAAACTCTTAACAAATTAAGTATGAAGGAAAGTACCTCAACCAAATAAAGGTATGTAACCTGCCCACAGCTTACATCATACTCAATGGTTAAAGGTTAAAAATGTTTTCTCTAAGATCAGGAAGAAGACAAAAGTGTACACTCTGACCACCCCTATTCAACATAGTACTAGAGTCCTAACCAGAGCAATCAGGCAAGAAAAAGAAACAGAAAGCATCAAAATTGGAAAGAAAAGTAAAATTATCTCTATTTGCAGATGACATGGTATTATATGTAGAAAATCTTAAAGATTCCACCAAAAAATGTTAGACCTAATTAACACATTCAGTGAATTTGCAGGATACAAAATTAAATACAAAAATCAATAGTGTTTATATACACTAACAGCAAATTATCTGAAAAGGAAATAAAGAAAATGATCCTATTTACAATAGCATCATGAACAATAAAACAGGAAAAAAATTAACCAAGGAGGTGAAAGATCTCTATATTCAAAACCATAAGACATGGATGAATGAATCAAAACCAACACAAATAAATGGAAAAGTATCCCAGGTTCATGGAGTGGAAGAACTAATAGTTAGAATGTCTATATTCCCCAAAGCCATCTATAGAGTCAATGTAATCTCTACCAATATTCCAATGATATTTTTTTTTGCTTAAGTAGAAAAAAAAAATCCTAAAATATATGTGGACCACAAAAGACCCCACATAGCAAAAGTTATCCTGAGAAAAAAGAACAAAGTGAGAAGCATCATATTTTCCAATTTCAAGCTGTCTTATAAAGCTATGATAATAAAAACAACATGGTACTGGCACAAAAACAAAAACAAAGATGAATGGAACAGAATCAAGAGCCCAGAGGTAAACCCATGCATTTACAGTCAACTAATGTTTGACAAGGGAGCCATGAATACTCAATGAAGAAAAAAGGTCTCTTCAGTAAATGATGCTGGGAAAATTAGATATTCACATATAAAGAATAAAACTAGACCCCTCTCTTATACCACTCACAAAAATTAACTTGAAATACATTAAAGACTTAAAATTAAGACTGAAAATCTTAAAGCTCCTAGAAGAGAAACATGGGGAAAAAAGCTCTTTCACATGGTTCTTGGCGATGATTTTTTTGGATTTGACACCTAGAACACAAACAACAAAATCAAATCCAAGTGGGAGTACTTCAAACTGAGAAGCTGCTGCACAGCAAAAGAAAGCATCAACAAAATGAAAAGACAACTTAGGGAATGGGAAAAACATTTGTAAACCATATATCTGTTAAGGGGTTACTATCAAAACTAGTATCCCATTAACAAAAAGTACATTTTCATTCTGACCTCTCATTATAGTTCAAAAAAGAAGAGGAATTTATTTCCTTCGTATATCATGATATAAACTAATTCAAAAGAGGCATTACTTAGATAATTTATTATTCAGGTGGTCTGGAATAAGTTCTTGAGAAGCTGATATGGCAAAATCAAATATCAAAACTTGTTTTTTTGATGTGCTCAGATGTGCTTCATGTGGTTTTCCATATTGTTCTGTTGCTAGAGTTATGTCACAAAATCAATGTTTCTCAGCAGACAGTGTATTACAATATTCTGGTTATGAGGATGTCAGAGTAAGGAATTTTTATCAATTGTTCCTTAGGTCATTATCACATAAAATCTGCATATAATTTCCATAGCAGTGAACACTGAATGTGACATTAGTATTGTGGTAGTGCTGGCCTGAGGGCTGGAGATATTGATATGCACTTTAGTCATGACAGTGCCTAAAGAAAAAAAATAATTATAGTCAATTTGCATAAATCACCACCAGCAATGGTATATCTATCACCTTGTCAGTTAGTTTGCCGCATTCAGTTGGCTGGCAAACCGGAGAATTTATGAAGCATTAAACTATGTCACTGTTAGTCAGATTAAATTCACTGTCACATTATACTTACATAAAGTGCTTTGTGAAGGAGATATGAAAAATGTTAACTGAACTGATCTCAGAAGACAGAAAAATGATTGTGATATAATACTTGGGCTGAATACTATCACTTCCATGGCGTAAGCCCATTATGGTTTTTAAAGGACTAAATTCAAATGATAAGGAAAAAAAATCCGGACTCTAAACTGGAAGATTTAAAGATATGCATATCAGATGAAATGTTCTAAATAAGAAAGACAGAAAAAGAAGGGTGAAAAGGATGTAAAAATGACTGACTGTACATACTGGAAGTAGAGAGCCAGGTTGGGGGATGGAATTACCTAGGGAGAGTTGAGGGGGCCCTGGGAAATCATCTTTCATCCCTCAGATTTTGTGGATGGGAAATCAAAGTCTGGAGAAGGTGAGGGTCTAGCCCAAGGCAACACAGCTGGAAAGTGACATGCTCGTAACTTCTAATAAAGTGTATTTCCAGCAGAGCCCAGATTACATTTAATTCAGGGAGTAAGCTGAAGACCAATTTCCATAAATTTTGCATTAAAATTAAAGTTAAATACTATCTTTATCAGTACACAAAACTGAGATCAAATCCTGAAATTAAAAAAATAAAAGGGTCCTGTAAAAGCCAAAGGTCATGGACTTGAGAGGTTTATTAGCTCACAAAAACCATGGCTTCTTAGAGTGGAGGCCATGGACCACTCTTCTGGTGGCCTGTGATGTGAACCACAATTTTAGTGCAAAGAGACAGTCATGTCTTGGATCTCTGGAAACTCTGCCTAATGATGTGATATCCTGGAGTTTTGTCTGGGGGCACTTCTTTGAAGACATTCATATATAAGCCAGTGAAAAAATACTGTTTCTGGAGGGGGAAAGAACAATGCAGTTAACTCTAGGTTTTCTTTTTCTTTTTTATTTTATTTTATTTTTTGCCTTTCTTTTTCTACTGAGCTCAGAAGAGCCTCAAGTCTCCAAACCCTTCAGGAATTCTTAATTTGCCAAATGCTCCACACTTCTTAACCCCACTAAACAATACTGCCACAGTCAGAGAAGTATAAACGAAATGACAAGAATATGGGCAGCCTTGTTTATAAAAAAGCAAAACTGAATTTTCTCTCATAACATCCTCTTCTTGCCTGATAGTAAATTATTCTGAGGCGAATGTGTGCCAACATTTTTGGGCAGATGGGGGTATGTTTGAGGTATAAACATGGTTATAATGGACAACATTCATCTGTCAAGGACCCACAATTTCTAAGAGGTTGTTTTGGGCATATCTCTTAAGAAGGAAATAAATGTTTCATTAGAAGTAGATAGGGCTTCCTAGGTGGCGCAGTGGTTAAGAATCCACCTGCCAATGCAGAGGACGTGTTCGATCCCTGCTCCAGGAAGATCCCACATGCCACGGAGAAACTAAGCCCGTGTGCAAAAAAAAAAAGAAGTAGATAGTACTTTGATCTCAGCTACATTCTCTAAACTGCCCAAAGCTCAAAAGAATCAGTGTCCATTTCTCCACTCTGGCATCCGAGCTTTCCCAGATGGTTGGTAACATTCCACTCTACCTACTGGTGAAATCCCAGCTCGGCTTCCTTTCCTCACAAGTGTGTTCCTCTAGCCTCCCAGGAAGAAATGGGCCTTGTCATTTTTTCAGATGACCTCCTCCTCTCTGTATGTTTCATCCCATATCACAGAAACTCTACTCAACGTTTGATTATACTCTCTTTGTCCGGAAAGTTTTACCTCCTCTTCCTATATTCTAATCCAGCAGGTCTCAGTGTGGTCCTCTAACCAGCAGCATAAGTTCTCTGGCCTCACCCCAGACCTACTGAATCAGACTCTGGGCTGGAAACCAGTAATCTTGTTGTACCAGCCCTCCAGGTGGTTCTGAAGCAGGCCAGTGCTTGAGCACCAAACCTCTAGTATATTCCATCTTTTAAAAGAATCGCACCATAGCCTGGGCTTCCCTATCCCACAGTTGTCAGGTTCTCAGAGCACTTGGTCCTTCTTCTTTCTTTTACTCTATTTGCTTTTCAACCCATTGATTTTCAAGATCAGTGTATTTTGCATTTTGAGAAATTATACATTTGGATGGATCTTCATTATAAGGCTGTCTAAAGCTGGGAAATTATGGATTTCTAGATTCTTTTCTATAGCTCTATTTGACTACATTGGACCTATACTACTGGTCTTACTCAGAACTAGTGCAGAGAAGTACAGTAATATTCAGTAACTCTCAGTCTACTAAACATATCATCCATGTCTTAGAAAAGTACTGACAGTCAGTGACAGTAGCTGGAGTTGAGACCCTGGCTCCCACATTGTGGGACAATAATAAATATTATTGTCATTATTATTTTGATATTCACCATATACCAGGTTATTCCTGTGTTTCTTTTTAAAATCTTACAGAACTCAATGAAGTAATTTCAATGTTCATTCCAGTTTTTCAGACAAAGAAACTGAAGTTTCAAGCTATTAAGGAATTGTCCAAGTTAATATAGCTAAAAGCGGGCAGTGAGCTGGATTTCAAACCAAGGTTTAAGTCTGTGGAACAGGCTGCTAATGAGACCTGTAGGAAGAGTTTTCCTGTGGATTCATCCTTTCGTGTATTTATTTGTTCAGTCAAGGCTTTTGTGCTAAGCCCCTGCTTTCTGGGCTGCAGTGGACTAGGTTCTGGGAACACAGAGAAGAAAGACAGTCCTCAAGGGCTTGCGTTCTAGTGGAGAAGCATATAACTAAATCATTTCACTGTTTCTTAAAGAGCAGTGGTTTAGAGCTACCCAGGGTGCTGAGGGGGCAGGGAGAATGTTCTGGGCATGTTCCCTGGGTGAGGGGTCATGGAGGCCCTCCTAGGGGCAATGACATGGGAGTCTTGATAGAGGAAGAGTCAGCCAGGAAACAAATCACAGGAAGAGAACACAGAAAAGTGCATATGCAATTCCTCTTACCTAAAATGCCAAGGGGAAGAAGCCCGAGAAAGCCTGGCATTCTTGAACTTTAAGCTTAGTGTGGCTGAGGGAGATGAGAAGGAAGAAACAGCCAGAGACAAGACCACATGGATTTTCATGCCCTGATGAGGAATTGGAATCTATCTAGGAGGCAGCCGGAAGACTGGGAATACTTTTCAGCAAACAAATGAGATTTAGAAAGATTATATTACTAATAGTGTGGAAAATGGGTTTGAAAACTGGAAGAAATGAGTGTCCAGGATCCCCCTGTATTCTACTATTTTAAGAAAAGCCAGCTATCTGGGTTCTAAATGTAATGGGCTGAATTGGCTGCTCCAAAATTCATATTGGAGGGAGGTAGAAATCCTCACTCCTAATACTGCAGAATGTATTTGAAGGTAGGATCCTTCAAGAGGTAGGTAAATTAAAATGAGGTTAAATGGGTGAGCCCTAATCTAATAAGACTGGAGTCCTTATAAAAAAAAGATTAGGACAGACAGACACACAGAAGGAAGACCATGTAAAGACACAGGGAGAAGATGGCCACCTACCAGCCAAGGAGAGGAGTCTCAGGAGAAACCAATCCTGTCAACAACTTCATATCAGATTTCTCACCCCAAGAACTGTGAGAAAATACAGTTGTGTTGTTTAAGCCACCCAGTCTGTGGTACTCACAAATTTTAAATCTTCCCTATTTTAAACAATGACTACCAATTAAAATTAAAAAACAACTATGCACTGGAAATTTAATTTTTGCAAATGTGTGAATTTGCTAAAAATGAAATGTTTGCTAGGCCTGGTCATTCCAAGATCCTATTTTCTTTTCACCCTTTTGTAAGGGGAAAAAAAGAACAGCAAAGATTTCCCCCCTTAGCCACAGACCTGTCTGGGGGATGAATTAGCGCCAGAGAAAGCGTTTGAACGCTTAGCATGAAGCAACGCGGTGTTAAATTTAACCCCATCCTTAGTCTTCCTGTCTTGTTGAGGTGGAGATTGTGAGTATGTACCCCCACCTGAATACAAAGGGAGAAAACCCCACTTCAGCCCTCCTGACAGTCTTTCGTTCCCACTTGAGAATCGGTCATCTAGAACGGCCATCCCTACGGCAACCAGCAAAGGCAGCTTCCTCTGTCACTTTCCTGCAGGATCACAAATTACAGAAGGGAACCGGCGTGAAAGAGCAACTACTGAGTGATGTGGAGAAGATACAGCTGGAAGTAGCAGGAACATGCCATCAGGGGGCTCAGGAGACGTTGTGAGTGTGAAGTGTGTTGCTCACCTCACGATTCCTCGTGCAGGTGGCTTCCTCCTATCAATAATCCCGCCCTCAGAGAGAGACAGGAGAAATCACCAAGAAAGTGTGCACTTCACCCTCACCTCAGCTGCTACCGGCAAACCAATGAAAGGACTTTTCTCAGAAGACTTAGAATTTCCAATAACACCCTCCAAGGTAGAAAGTTTGCTGTGATTAAGTACTACATATATTCTGCCCCATACCTCGAATACTAAGCATTGTGTTTAAGGATATTATAATGTCTACTCTATTACTGCCACATTTGTTTCCATAACATTGTTATTAAAATATGTATTATTTCCTAAGTTTTTGAGGTAATTCATTATTTTTTTCAGTTACTTTCATTTGTTTAAAATGGTTAAAAACAGTTTGAGCTGGAAACTTCGAATTCTTTGAAAATGTTTGAAGGCAGCTTTTATTATTTTAAAAGACTTAAGCGAAAGTTACCTCAGAAACTAGAAAATGTACTATTTTATGCCTAAACATTTTGAAAAGTATTATTCTTTGAAAATACTTTTAAAGATGACTACTTAAAGACAAATAGAAAAAAAAGTTAAAAAAATTTTAAAACCTATGTATAAACTATATTTCATAATTTATTTTACATTTAATATGTGATCTATTTTAAACTCTTCATAAAAGAGAATATATAAAATATTTTAACACCACCTAAAAAAAAGGTGTAAATAAAATGTGGCTAACCAAAAATACTAGTATAATAGGTTTCTAATACTCTTAACTGAGGGTCTGTTTTTTTTTGCTTTAACTGACAAACTGAAATTTGTAGATTTCACCATTCTACTGTTTTGTTGTTCAATAAACAAACCTCAAGTTTATACTCTGGAAGCAACTTGCTGCCTGCCATCCAGTAACCCTATACAGCATTCATTTATAGTGATTTCCAGTGATAACTGGTAATGTGAATAATAAACTTTAGACCCTGAGTCATCCTTATTCATCAAGGAAAGACTCCTTTGACCTTATTGCAATGGCCTTATTATGACAAGAAACCACAAGAATACGGTTTTGAAAGATTTAAAAGATGGACCAACAAATAGGCAATTCTGGTTAATAAGAATTGAGCCAAAAATTAACCAGAAAGATCAGCAGTCTGGAATATTGCACTCCAGCTAACTTTTCAAGGTTTTAGCATCATGCCATGCAATGGAGTCAAATAAAAGTTTTCCTCACAGAATAAGGGTTATTAATCTCTATAATTAAAAATATTAAAATTCCACAGCATGAAATCCCATGGAAATAAATTCAACTCAAATGGTAGATATTAAGAAATGTAAAACTTTCATTTTCAGGTAATACACCATGAAAGCTAAAATAGTAGACTATGTTTCAAACTAATTTCGTAATTATTCAAACACATAACAATCTCCTGTTGATTTTTACATGGATTATTTTGTACATGATGTGCTTTTGCTTCAATTAGGGCCATTTCTAAGTTTTGATTGAAGAGTCTATTTTTTTCAAGACTCAGGTTTTTGGGTTTTTTGTTTGTTTGTTTTTGTTTTTCCCACTACTAGCTAAATGAGTTCCTTGGAGATTGTGGATGAATGCTGAGATTCTTTAGAGAAATGAAGTTTGGCTGTTACAATTATGCTGGCATGCTTCCTTGAGGGAAGCAGAGAGTATACTGAGATTTAGGAAACACCAACTACTTTTAAGAAGTTAGAAAAGTAGTTGCCTTTTTTTTCCCCCCTGTTTAAAAGCATTCTGTTTCATCATCTCAGGAAATGTGGAATTAGTTACAGATGGTTGCCTCATTTTTAATTTGAAGGAGTGGATTTGTGTGAGAATTAATATAAACAAATGCTGAGAGGTCTGGTTTATGCTTGTGAGGCGTGATTAACCACACTCAGGGGAACGGCGCTGAAGAGGCTGGCTGACAGCAGGATGGGCCCCAGGCTCAACTGTGAAGCAGATTGAGCTGGGTTTGGGAGCCACTGACCTCTTTCTCTCTCTCTAGAGCCCTTTCTCACCACTTGTTGTGCCTGTTTTTCCTCCCCTCTGGCACCCAGTGTACTCTTTGACCACCTGCTTCTTGTCCCCTGTTTCCCCCAGTCGCATCAGTACTCAGGAAGAAAGAAGAAAACAGATTTAAATGAAAGCATCTTAAAACTCGGATTGACAGACAGAACAATGTCAAGAACCGCAAGGGGACTGGGCTTGTTCCCTGCTCCTCAGCTAACACGTTAGCCTGCCGCAGTTCCATGGATGCTGGCAGGAGACCTGGCTTCTGGGTCAGAGACAAAGGACAACGTATTCCTCATAGGATAGCAATGGCCAGAGTATCAGCATTTGCCCCAGGACCCTGAGCCGTAATTTCCACAGGGTGGAGCGATGAGGGCCAGCGGATGCCTTTCCACACAGTGGGGTACATATCAGTAGAAGAGTCCCAAGCTTAGGAAGTCCCAATCTTTTATGAAAGACCACAACCAAACCTGCCCAGCATCTGCCACCAAGGGGATATCATCTTGATTAGAGTGGACAGCAAACACACATGCACTCTGTTCAGGCAAATGCCATTACCTCTGTCTTCCAAGGCTGTTCACAATACAGGATAGCCTGGGGAAACAAAGTCCAGAACAAAAGGTGGTCACTGCTGTGCTCATAGGAAGGGCAGGAACACAACAGGTTCCTGGAGAATATCTCCCAACAGGCATCTCATCTATATGTGTGCAAGGGTCTGTTTAGGAATCCATGGGTGTGGGCTTAAAATGGACATTTGATAAAGAGTACCAAATAAAATAATTCCACATTTGCAGTGGGAAAAGGAAAACAAACAGGTTTTTATTTTCTTTTTTTGTAAATAAAATATAAAACAAAAAAATCTTGAATGGTGGAGATATGTTCAAATATATGATTGAAACATTTTCAACTGAGGGGTATATGAGTGTTTTTGATATTTACATATTTTAGAAAAGTAAAGATGAACTTAAAATGTAGAAAAACACTGGCTTAAAGACTGATTCTTCAATGGAGTGTTTCACATTCAACAGAGACTAAAATCTAAAGCTAATAAGATTTCAGTCATTAGCCTGGCTGTGGGACAGTGTTGTGAGGGTCACAGGCTTTTTTCTTCCCTGAACAATTTCTTTGGGCTCCCTTGAGGAATCTTTAATCTTTATTGTGCACATTCTCAGTGTAGAATATAAATTAGCCCTGTCCTAGTCATCAATTCTGTTAGCTTCTGGTATTTTGAAGGCATAAAATTTCATTACAAAAGACAATGAGGATGATGATAAAGAAAACCCCTTTTTAAAAAATTTTATGCCCAACATTCATTTCTGATAAAAACTCTCCAGAAAGTGGGCATAGACTGAACATAACTCAACATAATAAAGGCCATATATGGCAAACCCATAGTTAACATACTCAATAGTGAAAAGCTGAAAGCTTTTCTCTTAAGATCAGGAACAAGACAAGGATGCCCATTTTCACCACTTTTATTCAACATAGTTTTGGAAATCCTAGGCACAGCAATCAAAGAAGAAAAAGAAATAAAAGGAATCCAAATTGGAAAAGAAGAAGTAAAACTATCACTGTTTGCAGATGACATGATACTATACATAGAAAATTCTAAAGTCACTACCAGAAAACTACTAGAGCTCATTAGTGAATTTGGCAAAGTTGCAGGATACAAAATTAATACACAGAAATGTGTTGCATTTCTATATATTAACAACAAAATAGCAGAAAGAGAAATTAAGGAAACAATCCTGTTTACCATCGCCATCAAAAAGAATAAAATACCTAGAAATAAACCTACCTAAGAAGGCAAAAGACCTGGACTCTGAAAACTGTAAGACACTGATGAAAGAAATTGAAGACAACACAGACAGATAAATATACTGTGTTCTTCGATTGGAAGACTCAATATTGTTAAAATGACTATACTACCCAAGGCAATCTACAGATTCAATGCAATCCCTGTTAAATTACCAATGGCATTTTTCACAGAACTAGAACAAGAGAATTTTTAAATTTGTATGGAAACATAAAAGACCCTGAATAGCCAAAGCAATCTTGAGAAAGAAAAACAGAGCTAGGAGAATCATGATCCCTGACTTCAGACTATACTACAAAGCTACAGTCATCAAAACACTATTGTAGTGGCACAAAAAGAGAAATATAGATCAATGGTACATGAAAGAAAGCCCAGAAATAAACCCATGCACCTATGGTCAGTTAATCTACAAAAAAGGAGGTGAGAATATATAATGAAGAAAAGATAGTGTCTTCAATAAGTGGTGCTAGGGAAACTGGACAGCTACATGTAAAAGAATAAAATTAGAGCATTCTCTAATACCATATACAAAAAAAAACTCCAAATGGATTAAAGACCTAAATGTAAGACCAGATACTATAAAACTCCTAGAGGAAAACATAGGCAGAACACTCTATGACATAAATCACAGCAATATCTTTTTGAATTTGTCTCCTAGAGTAATGGAAATAAAAACAAAAATAAACAAATGGGACTTAATTATACATAAAAGCTTTGCAAAGCAAAGGAAACCATAAATAAAAATCAACCTACAGAATGGAAGAAAATATTTGCAAACTATGCTACTAACAAAGGATCAATCTCCAAAATATGCAAACAGCTCAATATAAACAAACAACCCAATCAAAAAATGAGCAAAAGATCTAAATAGACATTTCTCTAAACAGACATACAGATGGCCAATAGGCACATGAAAAGATGCTCAACATCGCAGATTATTAGAGAAATGCAAGTTAAAACTACAATGAGGTATTACCTCACACCAGTCAGAATGGCCATCATCAAAAAGTCTACTAATAATAAATGCTGGAGAGAGTGTGGATAAAAAGGAATCCTTTCTACACTGCTGATAAGAATGTAAATTGGTGCAGCCACTATGGAGAACAGTATGGAAGTTCCTTAAAAAACTAAAAATGGAATTACCATGTGATCTTGCAATCCCACTCCTGGGCATATATCCAGACAAAACTCTAATTCAAAAAGATACATGCACCCCAGTGTTCATTGCAGCACTTATTTAGGCACTATTGAGGAAAGACATGGAAAAAACCTAATTGTCCATTAACAGATGAATGGATAAAGAAGATGTGGTATATATGGAATACTAGCCATAAAAAAAGAATG
Organism: Hippopotamus amphibius kiboko; assembly: GCF_030028045.1. Classification (NCBI taxonomy): domain Eukaryota; kingdom Metazoa; phylum Chordata; class Mammalia; order Artiodactyla; family Hippopotamidae; genus Hippopotamus; species Hippopotamus amphibius. The sequence goes on along the minus strand of NC_080189.1, from coordinate 8,783,543 downwards.
AAATAATGCCATTTGCAGCAGCATAGATGGACCTAGAGATTATCATACTAAGTGAAGTAAGTCAGAAAGAGAAAGACAAATATATGATATCACTCGTATGTGGAATCTCACAAAAGATACAAATTAATTTATTTATAAAATAGAAATAGACCCATTGACAAAGAAAGTAAACTGATGGTTACCAAAGGTGAAGGAGGAGGGAGCAATAAATTAGGAGTTTTGGATTAACATATACACACTACTATATATAAAATAGATAACCAACAAGGACCTACTATATAGCACAGGGAACCATACCCAATATTTTGTAATAATGTATAATGGAAAAGAATCTGAAAAAGAATGTATATAACTGAATCACTGTGCTGGAAAAAAAAAGGGGGGGAGGGTTTTCAGCTTTTTTTTGTTTAATTATTTATTTATTTTTACTTTTATGCCGTTTGTTTTTATTCTCTTAGCTATGTATCAAACTCCTAAGAAACATTAACCTTGGTTTCTGCTATCACACTGTCTAAAGAGATTATTAATAATACATTTTCTCCTGCATTGGTCATGATTAGAAGCAAGCACAGGCATAGGTTAGGGAGAAGATTGTAGGATTGTATAACTTTCTGACATGCTCAACAGCAGTGTCACTGGGAATTAATCAGAAGATAAACTCAAACAACCTCACCAACCCCCCTAATTTGGATAGGAATGAAGTAAGGGGGAGAGATCAGTGCAGAGCAAAACAGAGTCTGTTTCACTGTTACAATTCAGCAAGATATGAATACAGTGCCATATTTTTAAAATTGTTTTGTTCTGATTGCATTTTTAGAGGGTAAGAGATGATGAAATAAAAACATAGTGCTGTGTATGCAAAATAATATGTTAGAAGGGGAGGGAAAAACCAAATGCTTCCCTTGGAGCAAAACTTAAAAAACAGAAAAGAAGAAAGAAGTGATGACATAGAGTTTACACAATAGGACAAATGAACTCTGTATGGAATGCTACCATATTTGTATCTATCATTTAATTTCTAACCATAAGTATTTGCATTATTAGAAGAAAGACTAAAAATAATGAATATTTGATTAAATGGGGTAGGAGAAATTTCACGATAGCAGGGAAGAAGAAATAATAAAGGCAAAAATTAAGGAATTGAAAGGCAGAAAAAACTGGTACTCATAACAGATAATCTCAGAAAATAATAAAATAGTCCAACATCTGGCTAGCCTGATCTAAAAAAGAAGAAATCCAAACACCCAAGAAATAGTAATAATAGAACATGAAATCTAAATTGTAAGGAAAAAGGAGACAATTTAAGACATGAGAAAATGAAAATTGTAAGAGAACAGCATTCATGATTCTAAAAAAAAGAAATCTGAAAATCAGTGATCTAGATTATTTCAAAGGGAATATAGATTACCAAAACAGACTTAAAAAATAGATGAAGAAAGGTAAAATCTCTAACTATCTAATAGCCACAGATCCAAAATATTGAGACGTTCCAAGAGGTATTAGGAGAGACCCTGAGAGTTTACTGATAAACTTTGTCAGTTTTTCAAGGAAAAGATCAATCCTTTGCTATACACACCTTTCCAGATCATAGGAAAATATGAAAAAAATTCTTATGTTCAAATACTCCATAACTGACTCCTACACCTGATAAAAATGTCTACCAAAGAAAAAGCTTCAAGCCAAACTCACTTATAAGTTCAGAGATCAATATAAGAGAGAAAATTAATTTGAGCTGTGTCAAGATACCTCACAGTAACAGATAAAATTAGTTTATATAGTATTTACATCGATATGAAAATTTGATAAATTCAGTACCCATTCCTGATCAAAAATTTTAGTAACTGAGAAGTGAATTTTAACTGTTCAACAAGAAAAAAGAATACCAATCTTGAAATCAATAACTAATACACACTAAATGGTGAAATAGAGATATTCCCACTAAACTTGAGAGCAAGAATTCTATAACCAATATTAATAATATAATTTTGGAATTTTAAGCCAATGCAATTAGAAAAAGTATAGAGCTATAATTATTAGAAAGATTAAAATGTATTTTTAAAACTATTATAATTGCTAATAAGAGAAATCATGAGTATAATTTTAAAAATTTTCCAGAACAATGCTATTATACACTTAAATACACATAAATTCCTAACATACTTTTAAATTACATTATTATAAAGTAAATGCTGTGTTTCATTTGGCATTTATATTATCATTGGTATCAAGATAGTCCTATATACAGGAAAAATTAGAAAACAACAGAAGTAAAAATTATAAGTGATATAGAAGCTCAAGTACACCACATTGACATATATGTAAAATTGCTATTGCAGTGTTATATCAAGCATTCTCCTACTATTCTCTCCTACTAATTAGCACCTAGAATAAAAAACAACAAAAGATTATTCATGATAGCACAACATGATAAACTGAATCTGAGGTTAAATGCACTAGGAAGATGTGAGAATATATTGATAAGAAGTCTTAGTTTTCCTGAAAGGTACACAATATGGCTTAAAAAATTAAAGAGAAAAGTTGTGTCATAGAAGTATATAGTGTAAAACTCTTAACTTTCTATAAAATACATAAATTAATTATCATAAAAATTTGAAAAAGATTTTTGAAGCCAAAGTGATTCTATAGTTAATATGGAAGAACAATTATTAAAATGATTAGATTACTCGGAAAGAAAAAAATGAGAAAGCAGCTTGTACCAATGTACATTAAAATCTATTTAAATATACAATAAATATAACAATGAGGAATTGAAACAAGAATGGAAAATTATCACTGGAACAAATTAGAGTCCAAAAATATTTATATGTAAAATGTTGCATTTAAAGGGGATGAAATTAGTTATTCAATATATGATCTTGGAAAATGTGTTTTATTATGAAGGGGAAGTTAAATTTAGATTCTTTACTCAATTTTTCAAAGTAAGTACCAAATAGATCAAAGATGTATCTATAAAGAAACTAGGAAATAAACTTATCTTAGTAAATATTTGTTGAGCCTTGGGTTGAGGAATTCCATTCTATGTAAAACAGAAGTAAAAAAATGAAAATTTATGATCACAAAATCAATTAAAAATCTATATCTTCAAGTAAAAAAGGTTTTTAAAAGCCACAAATTAGTGTTTCTCAATTTGGGGGTGTATGCTCCTGGTGTTGATTTCTTATATTCATGATTTTATAGATAATATAATGTATCATATTGGTTCATTAATTATAACAAGTGTACCCTACTAATGTAAGATGTTAATTATAGGAGAAGCTGGGATGCAGAATATATGTAAACATAAAACTGTTCTAAAATAAAGTTTATTTTAAAAAATGAGGAAATGTTATGAATAAGCTGTTCAAAAATTTTTTTACAAATAAAATTTGCCAAGTAAGAAAATATTGCTAATCTCTCTGCCATAAAATAAATGAACAAGTAAGTTACGTGTTTTAACATCTTAAACTAGCAAAAACTTTTTAACTATATACAATGACATTAAAGTGGAAAAAGTTATTTTCACATGTTGTGGTGCTAATAAAACTACCACACATTTTCTGAAAATGTTTTTAGCAACTTACCAGAAACCTAATAAGGTCCATACTTTTGACTCGGTAATTTTTGAATAGTCAAAACCTGGAGGACAGCTCTTAAGATTTTTAGCTTAACATCACGTTAGGAATCAACTCTAAAATATAACATTGCCCAATTGACACTATATTATAGTCTAGGTGTAGTTACTTTTAAAATAAATGCTATAGTCTGAAAAGCAAAGAGAATGTTCATGGCTAGGTTTTTCAATAACCAGGTGACTACTCTAGAGATTTCATTAACTTATAAAAACCATAAAATCAAAAGTGTTTTCTCAATGTCCATGATAATAGAGGACTAAAGTAGCTTTTTTCTTTACTAGTGCTTTAATTTTAATGTGTCCTTCAAGACATACCATCTGTTTTCTGGTCCATTATCAAGAGGATGCCACAGGCTATATTTGTAAGAACAAACCTTCAACAGACAATCAGTTCTTTAAAAAAAATTATCTGAGCATATTACTCTCCTTTGCAGAGTCATTATGCCAAACATTTAGTTGCTGTCTGGTAAGGAAAGTATTTTATTGAAATGGAATTGTTTACCCTGGGGACTCATTCTGGGTGTCTGCAGAGGGAGTGCAAGTCCCCAGGAGGAGTTTTTCCAGATCATTCTATCCCTGCTAATGTTTTTCATTTATTCTATCTTTTGTCAGCTCTACTTTGCATATGATTTTTTAAATTGTCATCATTTTGTTCCAATTTCATAGCCAGACAGAATTCCAACCTACATTTTCATTGTGACTTTTGTTCCAAATTCAATCATGATATCTCTTTCCTCTGACTTCTACTTCATTTAAAGAACATTTAAAGGTCAGGAAAGAGTTTTAGTCAGCTCAGTTTGGTAGACTAGAAAATCTCTAGGCAAAGATACAAAGTCCACTAGGGAAGACCATATAGAAATTACTGTGAATTGTTTTATTTACATCACCCTGTGATCATCTGAAAGACCTTGATGAAGAGATTAAATAAAAGCTTTATTAAAAAGTAAAGAGGCCAGGGCTTCCCAAGTGGCACAGTGGTTCAGAATCCACCTGCCAATGCAGGGGACATGGGTTCGATTCCTGGGCTGGGAAGATCCCACATGCCACGGAACAAAGTAAGCCCGTGTGCCACAACTACTGAGCCTGCGCTCTAGAGCCTGTAAGCCACAACTATTGAGCCCATGTGCCACAACTACTGAAGCCTGCATGCCTAGAGCCTGTGCTCTGCAACAAGAGAAGCCACCACAATGAAAAGCCTGCACACCACAACGAAGAGTAGCCCCCACTCACAACTAGAGAAAGCCTGCCGAGCAGTGAAGACCCAATGCAGCAAATAAATAAATAAAATTAATAAAAATTAAAAAAAAAATTTTTAAAGTAAAGAGGCCATATACATTCTGTGTTTAGGCTTAAAATCACAAATCTGGCCATTTTATGATTGTTATGATAAACACACACACATAAATATTCAGAAATGTCTCTAATATATGCAAATACTATGTGAATAATTATATAAGGTATAAGAAATGTAATTCTACAAAAGAATAAGCACAACTCCATTATAAAAATATTATGAGGCTTTGAAAAATAATATGCATATTCCTGATAATAACTGTTTAAATTGTCACATTAAGGAAAATAATGAGCTATTTTAATCTATCAAGCCCATTATTAAAAAAAATTTAATGGACTAACCTTGCAAGAAATTGCATAATACTTACTATCCAAACAATGGTACGTAATTACCAAATTGAAACCCCCTCCTCCCCCCATGTATGAAAGAATACATAATCTATTTCTAGAGAGGTATGCTACGTTATTCTAAGGAAGGAGTTTGGAAAATAAATGCTTTTATTTGTATTACCTATGAACACATGTTGCATTAAAAACAAATACAAAAAATTAAAAGATTATGCATATTTTAAATATTAACAGTTCTTACATAGAAAAACAATATGACGAAGAGATGACTCAAACTAAAATAGACACTGAATTTCCTGCTGTGTTTCTCTGGCATCAGGATGTCAAATGAGTTCTCTCTCCAAGACACTTAGAATTTCACAACCCAAGGAAAATATGTTAGTACTTTTGTGACGGGAATCAGCAAAACACATTGTCACCAACACTTTTTTTTTCCTCAACTGTATTACTTCATGTCTCAAATACTCTAATTCCAAAAAAATTCTCAAAAGTTGAACAATTTGCCTTTGTCTCTACTGGTTCACATAAAAGCATCATCCCTATCAATTTAAAAGAGCTTAAATAGTTCACAGTTCCCTGTTCTGTAGCCAGAAACATAGCACATCACTGGGCAGCCAGGTGGCGAAGAACAGAGGCTAAGAGCACAGTCTCTAGGACTGATCCCATCAATGTGTGACACCAAGCCAGTTATTCACTACTCTGCCTTGGTTTCCTTCTTTGTAAAATGGAGACGATAATATCCCTTACTTTTAGGGTTGGCCTGAGGATTAAAGGTGCTTATATAGGTTGATGAGTATATTGAACAATGTATGGCATGTAAGCACTAAATGATCAGTTGCAATTATTATATCCCTCAGGGAAAGTTTGTATGTGTACAAATATGAAAGCTATTTTATGATTCAGATTGGGAAAACAAGTTATATTAGGGGTCTGCATTCCCCTGCTTTTGCATATCATTTTTAAAGTACAGTTTTACGTGTTTAAATGATTGGGGGAGAAAACCAAAACAACATTTTGTGACACATGAAAATTACATGAAAATTACAGTGTTTACGAATAAAGTTATTGGAACATACATGGCAGACTTGAGTATGGCCGCAAAGCCGAAAGTATTTACCACTGTCCTTTACAGAAAAAGTTTGCTTGTTAACCTCTGGGAGATATTTTAATATAGCAGTGTTACCCTTTCTTCCATTCTTGATAACACTAGAATAACTCAATAACTTTCATTTCTTCCAAGACATCAAGAAAAGGGAATGCTAAGAAATCTTTAGTTTGACATTTTTTGTTAGAAATGATTCCTTAATATCTCTAGAAAGTATAGAATGGGTGAAGTCAGAATTAATGTTTTTGAATTTGCATAACTTTATTCACATATTCAATGTTTCTCCAAATTTGTATATTCATATATATATAGATAGATGTCAATCAGTGATATTGTCTATAATTAAACATATCGGCAGTAAGATACAGGACTCTAAGACAAATATATTCACACTGCATTCATTACTTCTGTCCTTTTTAACACCAAAGTTTGCTTTTGTTTTTGGTTGTTTGGTTTGTGTGAATAGGGCTTATTTTCTGATTCCTCTTGCCAAGCTCGCAAATCGTTTTCCCAATGTATGTTTTTCAATGTGGAGACAACTCGATCTTATACAAATTTTAATCTCCAACTGTTGCCTAGTGTGTTGCAAGCACAGGGTAGGCCATTTGATATATCTGCACTGAGATTTACTAACTTCAATTAAATTACTTAGAGTTAAGCAAAACATCTCAAACAATGAACCCTCAATAATCTTGGCTGTGTTCACCATGTCCTAAGGCCTTTCAAATACAAGCCACAATTTAAAAAGTTCTAAAATAAATACAGGAATAAGTGAGTGATGCCATACTGCTCACTACAAAGTCCAGCCGTCAATCACAAGTTCAATTTCCAGGGGCAACATGTGAATGCTGAGAACTTTTGAAAATGCACTATCTTGTAACTGAGTAGAAATGTTGTGGGGGTTTTTTGGCGGGGGGGGGGGTCTCCTCTGCTTTGTAGTTCTAAATGTTTCTAACATGATTAATTACTTGTTTTGCTAAAATATTTTACTAGCTCAAATAAGTGCTAGGAATAAACATAATACCTAGTGGAAATGACTTTTGTCCTCCTTGGTGTGAAAATAAAGGTTACCCTGTCCAAACTCTACAACTCTTGTTCTTAATTATGTTAAGGGGCCCTTTGTAAATAGTTTGACCTTCTCTCTCAGTGTGGAGGAAGATTAATGGGTAAACTGGAATGATTCATTTCCTATGCTGCTTTCTATCACTGCTCAGTGATATTATCTAAAACTTTTTAAGAACATACTAAATTGGCTTTAAATGTAAGATCAGCTTTAACATGAAACAGCATTAGGATTTGCTGTCTTTGGTTTGTATCTGCATCCCCTTAACATTCCAGGGTTGGAGATTAGAAGATAGGAATTCCATCCCAAAGAATTCCTTAAATGAGGGGGGGGAAAAAAGAAAAGAAATAATTCCTGCTTTGTACAACAGAATGGGCATGCAGATATTCTAATAGGAATTTGAATCCTAATATCACCACTCACCACTTAGCCTCTTAGTAACTTTCAAAGCCGCAGTGGCCTCATCTGATAAGATATTATTATCCCTTCTTAGAAGTGATCTTGTTTAGATTAGAAATTTAGTTGATCCTTGATGACATGAGAGTTGTGTGGGCATAGGCAAAGAACTGTGTAACTTTACAGCTGACCCTCTGTATCCATGGTTCCACATCCTCAGATTCAACCCACCACGGATGGTGTAGTACTGTAGTATTTATGTATGAATTGAAAAAAATCCATGTACACATGGATCTGTGCAGTTCAAGCCCATGTTGTTCAAGGGTCAACTGTAATAGATACAACACAACAGTAACAGTAAATCCTCGATAAATGGGTATTGTTGCTTTTGTTATAATCTGATCAAGGTCTTTGCTGACCCAGTGGAAACCTTTTATAGTCAGCCCTCTATATCTGCATGTTCTGAATCCTTGGATTCAACCAACTGCAGATCAAAAATACAAGAAAAAAAATTTCAGAAAATTCCAAAGAGAAAAACTTGAATTTGCCATGCACTGACAACTATTTACATAACATTTACATTGTACTTACAACTATTTACACAGCATTTACATCGTATTAAGTGTTATAAGTAATCTAGAGATTACTTAATGTATAAGGGAGGATGTGTGTAGGTTACGCAAATACAATACCATTTTATATGAGGGACTTGAGCATCTTCCACTTTTGGTATTGGGGGGGTCCTGGAGCCAGCCCCCCATCAGATACTGAGGGACAACTGTACTACAGATTATTTCCTTCTTCCTAATCAGTCTTCAGTAAAATAAAGTGATTTGTTTGGGATACTTGGTCTAACAACGATCAATTGCTCTAGGGTTTGGTCCTGCAATTGGAACTTATGTTGTAGCTTCAGCCTTGGCTTGGAAATGCAGCCTGGACAAGCGGCCCTGAGCCCTTCTCCTCCCTGATCGCCTACTCCCCCACCTCCCTCCCTGAACTGGGAGCCAAGAAAAAACAGAGCAGGAAAAAAAATATCACTAGAGGAAACTCTCTTTCTCTCACCCATAATTATTTTGAATTCAACATATCTCTGACAGGTACTATTAAGGTCAAGGAGAGCTTTAAAGACAATTGTCTTGTCCTCTCCAACCTCCCTTCGTAACCCTCACAACCTCCCAATCTCAACCCTTTAGCTTTATAAGTTGCCTCTTTTAGAGAATTTCAGGACACTATCCTCTTCACTTACTACAAGATATCAGCCTTCTCCAGCCCCTTTACCATCCTATACTTTTTGCAGTTCACGCTACTTAATTTAGTGTACTTAACCCAGAATTTATTCAAGGTTTACATGTTAACAAATATTTATTGAGTGCCTACCACTATCCTAGCTGTTGAATATGGAACAGAAAACAAAATAAAAATTCCTGCCCTCAGTGAGCTTACAATCTAGTGGGAGGCTGCAGACAATTAACTGAACAAATCATTGTCTATGTTAGAAGGAAATAAGTGATATAAGGAGAAACAAAGCAAGAGAGAGGGACAGAAAGTACCTGGAAGTAGAGTTGTAGTGTCAAATGGTTGTTAGGAACAGCTTCACTGAGATGACAACTGAATAAAATCACCAAAATGTGCAAGGCAGGAAGATATGAAGGGGGAAAGCAGTCAAGGCAGGAGAAACTGGAAGTGCAAAGGCCCTGAGGCAAGATGCTGTCTGTCCTTCATGGTAAGAAGAGTAAGGAGACCAGTGTAGTTACATTAGAGGAGATGAGGTCAAGTGACTAGGGGAAGTGTGGAGGCAGATGGAGAATAGAGCCTTTGAGGGTTTTGAATGGAGAAATGACATGATATGACATGATTTTAAAAGGCTCATTCTAAGTACCTTGTTAGAAATAGACTATAAGGAAGAAAAGTAGAAGCAAGCAGACTAGTTAGGAAACCATTACAAATATCCAGGTGATGCCATTGGTCAGGCTGGTAGGAAGTGGCTGGATTCTGAATGGGACTTGGTAACAGATGGATGGTAGGGAGAGACAGAAAGAGAGTGTCATGGATGACATAAAGGTTCATGACTAAAGTATTGGGAAGTTAAGAATTGCTATAAATTGAGATGGCAAAAACTGAAAGCAGAGCAAGTTTTGCATCAGTATCAGTTCAGTTTTAGGTATGTTGAGTCTGAGATATCTTAGTTATCCAGGGGAGATGTTTAATAGGTAGTTGAATATACAAGTCTGGAATTTAGGGGAGTCATCTGAGCTGGCGATATAAAACTGGGAGAATCTTCAACATCTAGATGATAATTTAAGGGTGTGAGAATAGATAAGATTGCTTAAGGAATGAGAGCAAAAAGGAAAAGAAAAGGTCCAAGGACTGTTCTTTATTTGAACTCTAATATTAAGTAGTTGGTGAGATGAGGAGTAAGCAGGAAGTAGGTGAAGAAGGAATGGTTAAGGGTTGGTGTATTAGATGCCTACCAATGAAATTGTTTCTAGGAACAATGGGTGACCAACTAGGTTAAATGCTCCTGATGGATCATATAAAGTGAGGGCTGAAAATTGACCACTACATTTAGCAATAGCAGGTCCAAGGTGACCATAAGAGATGTTTTGGTATGCCTGTTTGGAGCAGTTTCAGAAAAGAATGAAAGGAAAATAATTGGAATCTGTGACCATGGATCCTTACTATCTTTTTTAATTGAGTTTTGCTGCAAAAGGGAGTAGAGAAATGGGACAATAGCTGGAGACAGAAGCATAACTAAGATTTTTTTAATGGAAGAAACATGTTTGTATGATGTTGACAAAAATTAGCATAGAAGAAAACAATTGATAGTACAGGATAAAAGGTTGAAACTGCTGGACACATTTCCTTGAGCAAGTGGGGCCAGTTAGAGTTCAATGCATAAGGGAAGAAACCTATCTTAGAGAAAAGGGCAGCTGACCTAAATAACAGATTTAAGAGCTGAGTGTAGATGAATAGATGTAAAGTCCTCAGCCTTTCCAGCAGCATTCACATTTAGATATAAGATGCTGTTTAACTAAATAATTCTCTAATCATATAATTTTAGTAAATTTAAAATGAGGAATTTCCATCAGGAGATGGAAATAAATTTTTCTGCTGAGAAAGAGAAGAAATTAATTAGAGCCTCTTAAATCCTACTGTGCAAATATAACCCTCGGAAAAATGTTTCTCTGGTTAAATGTAACCCACTTAGGGAAGACAGAATTCATTCTTGCCCTTATATCTGGCAGAGCCTATAGCAACACCAATTTATAAATGAGCTCATTCATTTGTAAACTGGGATTCATAGCTTCAAGCACAAGGAATAGCTTGAATTAAACTCTTAAAAAAACTGACACTAAAATTCATTTTAGTCAGACTTTTAACTCAATGGTTTGAAAACTCTTTGGTTTTGAATCAATGAAAGCATTTTAAGATTTGGCAGTTGAGTGGATGAGTGGTCCATTTGGAAATGCTTTGTTATCTCTGTTTAGGCCATAATGAAAACTCTGACCTGACAACAAGAAAGTATTTACACAAGCCAAAACAAAACCTCTGGACTCTAGCTCACAGGGTGTTTCAATTGGTATCCACAGATATTAGTGCAAACACAGTGACAGGTTTCAAATGAACTTGGTGGGAAAGGCCATTCATATTTTATCATGTTGGGTTAATGGAATTACAGTTGTGGACAATGTTTTACTCAGGCTTAGAGGGAAACTCCAGGGTAATAATCAATACTTTCACACTTACCATCACGTTTAAAATATGCTCTTGTCAGACTTCCCTGGTGGCACAGTGGTTAAGAATCTGCCAACCAACGCAGGGATCACAGGTTCGATCCCTGGTCCGGGAAGATCCCACATGCTGTGGAGCAACTAAGCCTGTGCACCACAACTACTGAGCCTGTGCTCTAGGGCCCGAATGCCACAATTAATGACCCCATGTGCTGCAGCTACTAAAGCACATGTTCCTAGAGCCTGTGCTCCACAAGAGAAGCCAACACAATGAGAAGCCTGCGCACAGCAAGGAAGAGTAGACCCCGCTAGCCACAACTAGAGAAAGCCCACACACAGCAACGAAGACCCAATGCAGCCAAAAAATAGTAAAAGAATGACTCTTAAATAAATAAAAAATAAATAAAATATGTCCTTGTCTATGTAGAGAAAGGCATCATATTAAACTTGGAAAGGTAAATTATTTTTATCTTTTCTGATGATGTAGATGAAAGCAGGTTAAAACTTGAAACCCAAATATAATAAAGTAAAAATAAATGCTTTTCAGGTTTGAAAGAAAATAATGGAGCATCTAATCTTTGGCTATGCTAATGCTTTACATTCTGTAATTTCAAAACATTTTCCAAAGTATTAAACATAAATCCTGCTAAAATGGTGAGGAAGACTTAGTAATGCTTCTTGGTACAAGTCACCAGACTTTATGTAAAAATATCATTACTAATACTTTGTTTACAAACATAAAAATGTTTCTAATGTTGATATGCAATTAAATAAATGATTCTATTACTTCATATATTCACCAAATGGTAAATGAAGAACACATGTTTGAAAAACTCTGCTGCTTCTTACCCCTTCCCTTACTGAGGTTATTGTGATTCAAAATGTCAAAAGGACTTGGCTTTCATGTTTTGTTTCTCTGAAGAGCACCTGTTGAAATTATCTTGATTGGTATATGATCTGTAACTGGCAAGCAAAGCAAAGCATGCCATGTGGCGACTCTGTTTCAATGGTAATAATCTCAATATTCAGAATTAAGAAGAGTTTGATGTTTCTATATTTATGGACAAATCAGACAGTGTTGTGGTCCAATCTATGGCTGGACATTTGGCATCTCAGATTGCTGACCAAAGAAAATGAACCAAGTTAAAGGAAGGTTTATATATTCCTTCAATAAGATTACTCATTATATTTTTAGGGATGCTTTCCAGTATAAAATCAGGGAATATCTTTATAAACAAGATGAAAAAATACAGAAAGGAAGAGAACAAAATAACCCAGAGTCCTACCCTAGAGAAAACCTCTGACAAACTTTTACTTGGATTAACAAACATTTCCTATTCCCTCCATAAAGTTGTCTGTCTATGTCCATGACAATGAACGTTTAACTCTCAGACGGCTCCCTAGTCACCTGGCACAGCTACTGCTTCCACTAACTGAACTGCTTACCAAGACTCTGAAATATTTGTTCTCTTAACATTTGACACCATCTTGACTTGCTAAGTTAATGTTACAATTCAATTAAATCATACATAATCCTATAAAATGTGATATAAAGAGAAAACATATTCCATGAAAACCTACTTTAATGATTTGTAAAGACTTCCAGTGAAAAATTACTAAAATTTTTATCTCAAATTTTTGTAGTGAGACAATTGCAAAATATTGACCAAAAAAAGCATAAAAATGGTAAGGGAAAAAAAAAATAGAGCAACCTGATGATTACCTATTTAATTCTAAAGAAATTATTACACACTCACAAACGCACATAATTTATTTTTAAAAGATTATGCCGAGATCCAATTAGGAGACCTCCGTTCAAAAAGAAAAAGGGGTGGGGGAAGTGCCCTATATAAGAATATTGGTGAATTACTAAAAATTTATATGTTTAAAATTAAAAAATATTTAATATATGTATAATTTAAAATAATTCCCTTCCTAACAGACATAAAAGGAGAAACTGATGGGAAAACAATAATAGTAGGAGACTTTACTGTCCCACTCACATCAATGGACAGATCTTTGAGACAGAAAATCAATATGGCATTAGAGATCCTAAATGATGCAATAGAACAGACTTAATTGACATTTTCAGGACATAACATCCAAAAAAAAGCCCAATACACATTCTTTTCAAGTGCACATGGAACATCCTCTAGGATTGACCACATATTAGGGCATAAAATAAGCCTCAACAAATTTAAGAGTATAGAAATTATTTCAAGCATCTTTTCTGACCACAACAATATGAAACTAGAAATCAGCTAAGGAAAAAGAAACAAGAAAAAAAAATTACATGGAGACTAAACAACATGCCACTAAAACACCAACGGGTCAACAATGAAATCAAAGAAGAAATTAAAAAAATACCTTGAGGCAAATGACAATGAAAACACAACTGTACAAAATCTACTGGATGCAGTAGAAGCAGTTCTTAGAGGTAAGTTCATAGTAATACAGGCTATGAAACAAGAAAAAAACTCAAGTCAGCAATCTAACCCACCACCAAAAGAATTAGAAGAACAACAAACAAAACCTAAAGTCAGCAGCAGGATAGGGGATAACAAAGATCAGAGAGGAAGCAAACAAAATAAAGATTTAAAAAAATAGAAAAAAATCAATATGACAAAGTGCTGGTTCTTTGAAAGAGTAAACAAAATTGATAAACCTCTGGCTAGGCTCACCAAGAAGAAAAGAGAGAAGACACTAAAAGAAAAGAGAAAACAAATTAAGAAATGAAAGAGGAGAAATCACAACTGATACCAGAGAAATACCAAAATAAATACATACATACATAATAAATGTATGTATGAGAACAGAGAATACTATGAACAATTATATGCCAACAAATTCGACAACCTAGAAGAAATGGACAACTTTCTGCAAACATACAGCATTAAAATCGAATCAAGTAGAAATAGATGGCTTGAAAAGGTTGATCACTAGAAGTGAAATAGGATTCTGTAATTAAAAAATAAATCCTAGAAACAAAATTCCAGGGCCAGATGGATTCACAGGTGTATTCCACCAAACATGCAAAGAAGAACTTAAACCGACCCATCTCAAACTCTTCCAAAAGACTGAAGAGAAGGGAATACTCCCAAAGACACTCTATGAAGACACTATCACCCTGATGCCAAAACCAGACAAAGACACTACCAAAAAGAAAATTATAGGCCAATATCTTTGATGAATATAGATGCAAAAAATTCTCAAAAAATATTAGCAAACCAAAACCAACAACGTATAAAAAAGGTCATATACCATGTCCAAGTTGGATTTATCCCAGGGTCACAAGGATGATTCAACATAATGCAAATCAATCAACATGATACACCTCATCAACAAAGGAAGAGAACCACTATTGATCATCTCAATAGGTGCAGAAAAAGCATTTTATAAAATTCAACATCTAAAAACCACATGATCATCTCAATAGAGGCAGAAAAAGCACTTGATAAAGTTTAACATCAATGCATGATAAAAACCCTTACAAAAGTGGGTATAGAGGGAGCATATCTCAACATAATAAGAGCTATTTATGACAAACCCACAGCCAATATAATACTGAATGGTGAAAAGCTGAAAGTCTTCCCACTAAAATCTGGAACAAGACAAGGATGCTCATTCTCACCACTTCTCTTCAACATAGTACTGGAAGTCTTAGCCAGAGCAATCAGAAAAGAAAAAGAAGTGAAATGTATTCAAATTTGTAAAGAAGAGGTAAAATTGTCATTATACACAGATGACATGATACTATATATAGAAAACCCTAAAGACTCCACACAAACACTACTAGAACTGATAAAGTCAGCAAGGTAGCAAGATACAAGATTAACACGTAGAAATTGGTTGCATTTCTTTATTATACTAACAATGAAATATCAAAAAGGAAATGTAAAAAAACAATACCTTTTAAAATGGCATTTAAAAAATAAAATACTTCGGAATAAATCTGACTAAGGAGGTGAAAAACTTATACGCTGAGAACTATACAACATTAATAAAGGAAATTAAAGACAAGTCAAAGAAATGGAAAGATATCCCATGCTCTTGGATTGGAAGGATCAAACTCATTAAAATGGCCATACTACCCAAAGCAATCTACAGATTTAATGCGATCCCTATCAAATTATCCATGACATTTTTCACAGAACTAGAACAAGTAATCCTAAAATTTATATGGAACCATAAAAGACCCAGAATTGCCAAAGCAATCCTGAGGAAAAAGAACAAAGCAGGAGGCATAACCCTCCCAGATATCACACAATACTACAAAACTACAGTAATCAAAACAGCACGGTATTGGCACAAAAACTGATATACAGATCAATAGAACAGAATGGAAAGCCTAGAAATAAACACACACTGCTGGACAGCCTCAGAAAATCAATGAAGCTAGAACACACCCTCACACCATACACAAAAATAAACTCAAAATGGCTTAAAGACTTAAATATAAGACAAGACACCATAAAACTCCTGTAAAAGAATATAGGCGAAACTTTCTATGACATAAGTCATACCAATGTTTTCTTAGGTCAGTCTCCAGCAATAGAAATAAAAGCAAAAATAAACAAATGGACCTAATCAAACTTATCAGCTTTTGCACAGCAAAGGAAACCATAAACAAAACAAAAAGACAACCTACAGACAGGGAGAAAATATTTGCAAATGATGCAACTGACAAGGGCTTAATTTCCAAAATATACGAACAGCTCCTATAATTCAGTAACAACAACAACAAAAAACAAAACAATCCAATCAAAAAATGGTCAAAAGACCTAAATAGACATTTATGCAAAGAAGACATACAGATGGACATTAGGCACATGAAAAGATGCTCATCATCACTAATTATTAGAGGAATGCAAATCAAAACAGCAATGAGGTACAACCTCACACCTGTCAGAATGGCCATCATTAAAAATCTGCAAATAATAAATGCTGGAGAGGTATGGAGAAAAGGGAATGTCTTACATTGTTGATGGGAATGTAAATTGTTGCAGCCACTATGGAAAACAGCAAGGAGGTTCCTCAAAAACTAAAAATAGAGGTGCCAAATGATTCAGCAATCCCACTCCTGGGCATATATCTAGACAGAACTATAATTCAAAAAGATACATGCATCCCTATGGTCATAGCAGCACTATTTACAATAGCTATGACATGGAAACAACCTAAATGTCCATCAACAGATGAATGTATAAAGAACACACACACATACACACACACAATGGAATGCTACTCACCTATTTAAAAAAAAGAATGAAATAATCCCATTTGCAGCAACATAGTTGGACCTAGAGTTAATTATATGGGGCAAAATAAGTCAGAAAGAGAAAGACAAATAGCAAATGATATCACTTATATGTGGAATATAAAATATGACACAAATGAACATAACTACAAAACAAAAACAGACTCACAGATACAGAGTACAGACTTGTGGTTGCCAAGAGGGAGGGAAGGATTGGGAGTTTGGGATTAGCAGATGAAAACTATTATATATAGGATGGCTAAACAAGGTCCTACTGTATAACACAGTGAAAACTATATTCAATATCTTATGATAAGCCATAATGGAAAAGAATATGAAAAATAATATATATATGTTTATAACTGAGCCACTTTGCTATACAGCAATTACACAATCTTGTCATTCACCTACACTTTAATAAAATTAAAAAAACTAATTTCCTTCTTTAATCAACTGTTGTGATTAAATAACTGTCAGTTCTGATCACATTTACTACTATCTACATAATAGTAACTAGTTGTTATATTCACTTAGAATTTGGTATATTTCTTTATAATTTTTTAATGAAAAGATTGTTTTTTAATACTTATGTTTTCCAGGAGATGCTTTGTTTAAAAAGTCTGTAGGAAATATTGCATATTATATTTCTTTCTTAGAAATGCAAAACATAAATTAGCATGGTAAGTATTATGAGAAATCTTCACAGTAAAAAATAATACCCAGTAAGATATCTAATTAATGTTTTACTTATTTCATTTCAAGCTTACAGAATACATAAGAATGAATTTTTTTCCTGAGTCATTTGAAAGCATCCTAACATCCCATCATCCCCAAATACTTTGATGTCTTCTTCCCATAAATAAGGACATTCTCCTACATAACCACAATATAATCATTAAAATCAGGAAGTTAATATTATTTTATTCTTCCTTCTAATCCTTAGATCCTATTCAAGTTTCACCAGTTGTCCCAGTAATACCCTTTAAAGCAAAGGGATCTGGGCCAGTGTTACATGTAGCACTTCATTCATCCTTGGTTTCTTTCCATCTGGAAGATTTCTTAAGTCTTTCCTTAACCTTCAGGGCTTTGCCATTTTAAAGGTAGTGGTCATATCATTTTGTAGAATTCCCCCCAATATGACTTTGTCTTGTGTTTCCTCATGATTCAGTTCAAGTCATGAATCTTTGGCAGGAGTATCGCTATAGAGATGCTGTGTTAGTTTGGTGACACGCAATTTCAAATCATTCCATAATTTTGATCATTTGATTAAGGTGGTGTCTTGCCAGGCTTCTCCAATGAGAAAAGATGTTTTCCTTTGTAATTCACTTTTTTTCATTTATTATTATTATTTTGTAGAGGTTCTTTGAAACATATAAATGTCCTCACCTAATAAAATCTTCCATTTCTTTATTTTATCAGTATAGATTAATGGTTTCCTATTTGATTTAAAGAGTTAAAATCCATTGCTACTTCTATTTTTTAAATGATGTTCAAGTTGTCCCAGATTTGGCCCGTGGGAGCTGGGTCTCTGTGTCTTTTTATCATGGTCCCATTATTTTTTGAGCATTTTTCCTGCTTTCTGCTATAAACAGATGTTTCAAGATCATCTTCTATTTTATCTGCCCCAGACTAGAATCAGCTTTTTCTTCAGGCTTCTGTGTTCCTTTTGGTGGAAAATGATTTCAGAAGCCATCATCGGGGTACTAGATGTACTCACTATTGTGGTGTTGCTCCCAGGTCCTCTCAGTGGACAGAATCAGGGAAAACATGTGTAGATGTACATAGGTAGGTAGGTAGCTAGGTAAGTAGATATGTAGCTACACATACACACATTTATATCAGTATATATTTCTTCCTACATTTTTATATGTAGAAGACCATGGTCTCATACAAATACGTGCTGAGTTTAAAAAAAAAACAAAGATTTATATTCTTCTTTAAACATTTCATATACTTAATAGTCTGTATATGATAGTTCCTGTATCAATGGAGTCTAAATTTTGCTTATTTTTACTGACTCATTCACTATGGCATCCTTTGGTAATGTTTTGATTGTGAGTTGTTTTAACTTTAACCCTTCAGAATCCTGATTATCTAAATTGGGTGTGCTTTTTCTAGAAAGACCTATTTTCTTCTGCTTGGAGTTGGGGCAATGTCAATGATTTAGCCTACTCTGTTATTTTCATTTGATACAAGAAAACTGGGACTCAAGTTAGAGTTCTTACATTCCTCTATCTCCCACATTCAAATTATTACTCAATTCTTCCAACGTAGCTTCCTAAAATCCTAAGTCAGTGTCCTAATCAGTGTCTTAAATCAGCTCTCCCTTCTGTCTCACATACTGACCTAACTGTAAATCTCACCCTGTGATTGCTGGGCCTAAAATTCTTTAAGGTAAAATCCACACCCTTTGGACTGTGAAATAACGTTGTAATTTGTTTTTTTCGTGCCTATCTCTCTAGCCTCATATTATGTCAATTCCCCTAGTCTTCACCACTTCAATTCTATCTTAAGAATAACTCTTTGTAGTTTTCCAAATTCCTAAACATGCTCAGAGTATGGCCTTCTCTAACTAGTTTAAGTGCTGGCTCCCACTTTGATGGATTTCCTGCCTTCCCTGGATGGGAAGACTTTCCTTCTCCCAGTGCTCTCAGATGCATCTGATATACAACTCCAGGCAGCTCATTTCAGTCTGTATTATAAACACTTATTTGGATATCTGTCTTTCCAGTAGAGTGAAAGTTCCTTAAGGCTCTCGTTGTCTGTTTACTTGTGCATTACAAGTTCCTATTACAGATTGGAGCAAAATCTGAGAGTATTGATTCAGTCAATTGTGGACATTCTTATGTGTAACTATGGCTACAGCTATATAAGTAAATAATGCTGTGCAAGTAAATTTGTACAAGCAAATAACGGTATAAGTTTGGTCAGATATACATCCCTGTAAACTGTTACTAAAGCAGAAACATTATTGAACACTTTAAAAATATGTATATGAGTTATGGTCATCTCTGTTCATTAAAATAGTCCTGCACAAACACGTTTAGTCAGGTTGTAAGCACTCAACTTGCTTTAAAAAAATCAATAAAAAGTTAATATAAAGTCTAGAAACCTAAACTCCAGGGGGGGAGTGCTGATGAAAGCATAGTAGTAGACACTAAATTTTGACTTTCACGAGATATATAAATCAAAGTTTCATTCCGCTAGACACACACACACACACACACACACACACAGACTCCTGCTGGCATTCCCTAGTTGCCTTAATTCTTTCTTAACGGTCTTAATTATGATGAAGCAAGGAGCAGCTTTCCTGTTGGTTTGAATGGACTGCCATCTGATTTTTCTTTTTTTTTTTTTTTTTTTTTTGCATCAGAATCAATGTAAGCAAACTACTCTGTTTAATTTTAACGTTGAGAATACATTTTATCTCTAATTGTCTGTGCCCAATATAGCTTCTTTAATTGTACTCAATATGAGCACATTAGATCTCTGAGATTTAGTACTATCTGTTATTCCTTTATTTGGTTTTTATTTCCCAGTAAACATAGGCAAATTCAGGCTCAGTCAGTCTCTTTTATTAACCATTTATTCCTCCTTCCACTGTTCCCAGACATAGATTCAACCATTAACATCCTGTAAGTTAATAACAAATGCTGTAAAAGCTTCATCCAGTCTACTAAGCTGCTGTGCTTTAGAGTGGAAGAGTTACTTTTAAGCCTTGCTCTTATTATTTACTGTTTCAATATTTTCTGTTAGTCTTGCCTCGGGGTGAATCACAAGAGATTTACAGCAACTATCCTTAAGATGGTTATAAGTCAATGCAGTTTAATATACAAGGAAATGGACAGTCCATTCACCATCCAACTCAAAGAAGGGGAAAAAAAGTAAGAATGCAGGTAATTTTTTAGATAAGGAATTTTCTTAAGAGCTTATCCAAGAATCTGGTAGTCAGTAGATGGAATACTCTGCACTGATTCTCTACATTAATGAAAATATCACCGAAGTGCTTTTTTATGTCTATTGAGTTGGCATCTCAACATTTGGCCACCTCATTGATATTCATAATTGTGCATACAAACTTAACATCAATAACCCCTGAATGTGGTGGACATAGAAACTGCCTACAAAAAATGGTTGTGTTTATGATGGATCATGCAATAGGGCTGAATGAATTTTGCTTAATAAATGTTTCAGGGTTTTATTGCTGTTTCTAGAAGTTAACCAAACAGAAAAAATATGTTGTAAACCCCAAACTATTAATGTGGCATCATTGTCTATGAAACTAAACAGTACCACATACATTTTATAGATACTCCCATTCTCTTTTCAGTAATTGAAGGCATTTTCCACAGTAGAGTGAAGTGCCAGTAGAGCAATATGGCAGGTGTGAGCTCCATGTCCAAATCCCTTTTTATTTTTTCACTACCATTCCCTAGCCAAGTCATTTTTGGAAAAGCTTCATAAACGTTTTGTGCCTCATCTATAGAATGAGGACAACAGTAGTACTCATTTTATATCATCATGTAGATGAACAGATAAACTTGTCACACAATAAGATGTCAACATATAAGGCTACTAGCTCACTTTTTACCTCTGCATAAAGGAAATATGGCGATTTCTCTATCGTCCAAGTCCCAGGTGTTTTTCCTTCCAGTTGTAAACAATTAAATTAATTAGTGACGAATTTCATATTCCCTTCATTTTGACTCAGCTCTGAGTGCTGGCATCCTCTGCGGGACTTGAGCCCCTTCAGTAGGTCACCTCTCTAGTACCAGGCATCTTCACTGTAGTTAGCAAGCTGTTGCATTGAACAGGTCTTAGCTGATGTTCAGTTTGGCCAGCAGCAAACTGTCCACACCATGTTTACTGTCCTAACATCTCTTTGTTTAATTATATATTTGTAAAAGAAAACGAATACTGGAGATATATATTTAAAATTCTGTGCAGAAGAATTATTCCCACTATTCCCACATTATGATTCAGCTCATTTAAACACACAGACTTTTTGGTATCAAAATCTTTGTTCATCTGCTTACTTACTTTTGTGCAGGGAGAGGAGAGAGGTGCAACTTTTATTTTGGTGTCTTTTGTTTTCTGAATTTTGCAAAAGGAAATTGCTCAATCTTTGTATGTACTGCTGAGTAAACATCTTAATGCAGAGGTGATCACATCGGCACTTAAAGACCATCAAGTTTGTCCTGAGCTGTTGAGGTCTGACTGAATAATTAGGAGCAGATATTTCTTCAAAGTACAAGGATGAAGCAAATCAATCTTTACACAAAGTTCTCTTCTGTTGGGTAGACTTCTCCATTTAAGGGCAGGGATAAACACAACTTTCTCATCTTTGGATTTCTGGCACATTCTGCTAAGCTCTTTATATCAAAGCAATGGAGTCTCTGGTCCGATCCTAGATAAAAACTCTAATTATGTCTCCCCATAGAAAATCATTTCATCTTTTCTTCTTATTCCTTTGTGTCTGAATTTTTGTTGCCCTCTGTTGCTCTTCGCAACTTTTCTTTCAGGGTGAAAATGATTAAGAGAGGTGAAATCTCAGTGAATCTGATTTAGAATGACCAGGCAAAATACAGGCTGCCCAGTTAAATTTGAATTTCAGATCAACAACGAACAACGCTTTTGTCTAAGCTCGTCCTATGCAATTTAAATTTAACTTGGTCTATTTTTTTTTTTGTTAAATCTGGCAAGCCTGATTTGTTATTGACACACATTTATAAAACAAGACAAACATATAAAAAGTGAGTTCTTAGGTGTTTATTTCTTCTCACCATGCAAAGTCACCAAGCATACTCTTGACTTGAATTTACTTGATTTTCTGATTTTTTAATTGCTGGGTGAATATCTGTCTTCACTGACTGCCACCTCTTTACAATGCAGTCAACTTCATCTTTGTTCAACCTTCAAAGTCCTGGTTCTTTTTTTCCTACTTCAACATTTTTACTTTTACCATTCATTCTTGTGGAAAGAATGATTCCAAAATTTTTATTACTATTATATCTTCTCTGAATGACAAGTTTAAGGGATACTCAAATCTTTAATAGCATAAGGTCATCATTCTACTGACATTCTCTTTGCCAAGTTTAGACTATGTTAAGGACAATATAATTGCTTTATTCAACACACTCAGAATTCTGGAACAAATACTACTTCTCTTGTTTTCTTTTATGTGTCCAGTTCTGTCACTTGTGTTATGGATTTCTTGTTTAAAGCAAAATCTTCGTGTATACTCCCTGAAATCTGTGGCACCGTGATAGAAAGATTAATCTCCATTTGACTGGTGGATTTTCTAGCTTCTACCCATTCCTGGCCACTTTCCGCACTACTGTCAATTTTTTTTTAAGACTGATACTTTGATCACGTTGCTCCCCAGACCTTTAAGTTGTCTTCAGGACTCTTTGGATCAAATACGAACTTTAAATTTTTCCATTTATTACTTCTTCCTTGAATCATTCCCTTCTGTTAGTATCCACCATCCACATTTCACCAGAAATGTTTAAAAATAGGACCACCTAACTGAAGTCCTCTCTGTGCATTTATCTCACCAACCCTAACGTCTGGTCCACTCTGCCTCCCTCCAGAGTACGAAATGACAACCCTCCCTTCCTTAATATTACGTTTTTGTTGTTTTTTTTTTTCTCTGATCACTTATAGGATGCTCTCTTTGATCAACCCACTCATTTTTCAAGCTACTGTTTTCACCTATTTTAATTCTTAACACACTTTTAATTAATAGAATGATAATGCAGTGAAAAGATACTACACCTGAATGAAACTCTGGCTGCTTCACTTTTGACAGATGAATGACTTCTAAGTATGGGTTTTATGGTTTTATTATCTTTAAAAACAGAGATAATAATCCTTACCTAACAGGCCTGGTGAGAGGATTAAATATAATATCTTATGGCAGCCAATCCATTGCGTGGTATATTTTAGGCACTAAGTAAATGGTAATCTTTTCCCATATAGTTTTTTTAAAAACTCCTAATTTTAAAAAACTCGAAATATTCTAGGGAAAGGGGCTATGTATGATATTTGTATATAGTCTTTTTTAAAAAAAAAATTTATTTATTTGGCTGCATTGGGTCTTTGCTGCTGCTCACAGGCTTTCTCTAGTTGCATGGAGTGGGGGCTACTCTTCATTGCAATGCCAGGGCTTCTCATTGCAGTGGCTTCTCTTGTTGTGGATCATGGGCTCTAGGCACCCGGGCTTCAGTACCTGTGGCACGTGGGCTCAGTAGTTGTGGCTCACAGGCTCTAGAGCACAGCAGCCTCATTAGTTGAGGCACATGGGCTTAGTTGCTCCGTGGCGTGTGGGATCTTCCCGGACCAGAGCTCGAACTTGTGTCCCCTGCATTGGCAGGTGGATTCTTAACCACTGCGTCACCAGGAAACTCCATTAGTATAGTCTTAAATGTGATATGCAATGGGCTGTTGAATAAAGTAATTCTATTCACCTAGCTTTACCAAGAAATTTCCTTGATAACTCAGACTCACCCCTCTAAAGGCAAAAATAGTTTTTAATCAATTTTGATGATACGTCTGACGTTTTCCTGAAACACTACATTTTTCTGTCTCTTTAAACCAGAAAACATTGATGTATAGTTATCATTTTATCATGAATCTTTAAATATCATATACATTAAGTATTGGCATTACACACTGTCCTTCCTCTTGATAAATGCCACAAATAATCATTCTTTTGGTTTGAGTATCTATTCTTCCTTTTTCCTGTCCAGTGCTATGTTATGTGGACCTGTACAACCTGCCCACTTCCTATACTCCTTACCCCCTACCCACCTCCTAAGCCCCGCCAGCATTAGTCCCAGTTTTCCCACATGACTTTCTGCTTTCCAATTTTATTCTTTTTGTCTCTAATTACAGGTTTTAGGTCCCTGTTTTTTTGTTTTTTTTTTTTCACGATCGTGGGAAAAGTAAAGGCAAATAGTGTGAGTACCTAAGGAACTCACCTATGCATCAACTTTATTAAATGTTTGGTGGCTTTAGAGAACTTATTTCTTGACTTTTAGCCACGTCCCTGTTGGTTGCTTGCGGATGAGAAATTTGTAGGAAAGATATTGTTATGAGAAACTCACTGCATAGCCTGTAAATTAGTCAAAATTTTTTGTATATTTGCCTGTCTTCATCATCTGCTTAGTGTATCATTCTGCAGAATATAAGGAGGTCTTCAGTGCTGAAAAGACCATGTCATAAACAAAGGTTTTCATAAAACAGTGTAACTACTAGTCAGCACCAAGAACAGACCAAAATAAAAATTTATAATTACGGTTATTTTCCTTAAAGGAAAAAATAGGTCCTTTTGATGAAGGAATGGACAGTTTTGTTTCTCTGAATCTCTCTCATCCGGCTTTTCTCACCACTCCTCTTTAGGGTGTGGGGGGGGTGGATTCCATTTTTGACTTAATAAACCTGAGTTCCTTAACCGCCATCTTCCCCCATGACTCCGCCCCCTTCACCCCAAGTCTTCCTCCCCAGCTTCATTTCCCACTGCTGAGCTAAATGACACACTGTTTCAACTAAACTTCCTCATTTCCCCATTCTCGCTCTGTGTACATTTCACCCTGGGGCTGGCAGGCCCTGTTCCAAGTTTTATATACATAAGAATTGTAGTGATAGATACAAGACCCCAACCCAACCCCTCCAGAGTCCGGAGGGCTGCGGAAGAAAGGACCCTTGTCAACCTCTCAACTTCATCAGATCCCCTGGGAGATCAGAGGTCAACAAGCATCATTAGCCCAATAAAATAGGATGAAGATGGTCATTCATAGGGAGTGAACTTTAGTAGAATCCCATAGGCTAAAATAAATGACATATTAAGTGCTTCCTTTTGTCTCCAAAATAATGTCTCAGATGTCCTAATAATTCTCTTCATGGTTAGTTAAATATCTACAGTATAAAGTAGGCTATACCCCCAGCCATCCACCCATTCATTCATTGAATAAATATTTTAGGCACCATTCTACCTCCTAATGATACAATAATGAAAAAGAGAGATAAAGTGTTGGTCCTCCAGGAACTTACATTTTAGTGGGAAAGATACACAATGAACAAATACATATAGAATGTAATAAAGCAGGGTAGGTGGATGGACAACCATTTTTTACAGGTGATCAGAGCAGGCCTCTCTGAGGGGTGACCTTCGAGCTACGGCCAGAAAGAAGAGGTTTTCATTTTGTGGTTTCCCTGTTGTCAGGCCAAGGAATCCACTGCTCAAATTATTTTTAAAATCATTCATCTAAAAATAACTGGACGTTCTGGTGCTCAGATTATTTTCTTTTATGGAAAAAATCTTAGACTTTCAGTGCTGCTAATTTTAATGAACTATGAGAGTCCAAAAAAAAAAAAATTGCTCTAGAAAGCAACTGGGCAAAACAAGACCAGTTAGGAAAACTCATTGCCACACAGAGGCACTAAAAATATTAGAAAGCTTTAGGAGGAGGGAGGACATATTTTCTACCACTCAAGGTTTAATTTTCAATTTCCTCAAATACTTAGATTTTTTAAAGAATTCTGATTTTGTCTACAAAGGTAAGTTATATTACTTTTCTTTCCTCTTGCTGACCCCCAGAATATTATTAATTCTCATTTTGGAGGTGAACTGCTTTAATACTGTCATTGAAAGAGAAAAATAATATTTTTTTTTAAGAAAAAAAGTTTTTCCTCAGTGTGCAGCAGTGAGAGGTTCTCTAGAGACCTGCAGAACATGCGACTACCTTGTGCACAGGATAACTCTCCCCGAGTGTGCTGTCAGGATGGAGGGAGTTGCCTCTCCATGGAAAGGTAGAGAAGCAGCCTTTGCTACCAGCGCATCCTCCCCTACGTGTGGCAGCATCACTGAGCCCCACCCTGGCCTCAGTGACTTTCTTACACTGGGCCGGTTGCAGGCGGCTCTGCCAATCAACTGGACCTGCACTTTATGAGGAAACTCATTTGCTTTTGCTGATCTAGATCACAAATAACACTTCGTGTTAGAATAAAATCCAATTATTTCAGCTTTTATCTTCAACCTTGGGTCACTGTTTCTGTATGAATAGAGGAACACTAAAAATAGCTGCTAAAAACGTGTGTGCATTTTTAAAAAATAATGAAAGTCAAATTATTTTAGAAAAATATAGTAAAGAATATCTCACCTCAAGAAAATAGGTTCTGGAAATTAATCACTAAATAGAGCTGGAAGATGCTTCATTCTACCCTATTTTATTAGTCTCTATTTCAGTCCCTACCGTGTGTCTAATATAGTATAATATCACAGTTATAAAGATTTATAAAGAGCTTAATTTGAAATTAATAATCCAGCTAGGGAATAGTTTCTTGATATTGTATTTTTTACATAATATTTATTATATTAAAAAAGCATTTCTTCTTCTTTAGAGTTTATTTCCTCTCTCAAGATTCTTTGTAATTTAATAAAGTTGCTTTCCATAGGACACTAGATGCATTTTATCGTTTGCAGTACTATTGCTAAGCACTAGAATCAACTTGCATTCTTGCCAGCTGACAAGCATTAACTATGATGCCCATCAAAAGAGTGGATTAAATTAGCAGCCCTGTGGCACTGTATTTCCCTTGACTGCTGTTCAATTTCAATTTTTATCCCTTCTTCTAAACTCCTTACTTTTCTGTACATATGTCCTTTTCCTCATGTATAAACACTCAGTGTGTATTCCTTCCTTTATCCACTCAGTCATGTATTCATGCATGCATTCATTGAAAAATATTTACTAAGACCTCACTCTATGTCAAGTATTTCTGAATACTATTCAAACACTGAGGATAAAGATTATTAGGACAGGTAGAAATATTGTTTTTTAAGAATACCTTTAAGTTTCTTAAAGATTTTTTTCTACTTATCATTTACATGAGTATTTTGGAATACTGAAGTTTGTCTTAATAATATCAAAGGGATATTTAAAATTATATTCCATATTATTAGCTACTGTCCCCATGCTGTGCATTATATTCCCATGACTGATTTATTTTATGGCTTGGAGTTTGTGCTTTTTAACTCCTTTCACCCATTTTGAAAACAGAGGTGAAGAAAGAACAAGAATTTAAGGAAAGTGATAGAAAGCCTCATTAACATAAAGGAACCAAGGGGTTTATCAGGGAGTCATGACTAAGCATAGAGATGGTACTTAAAAAGAATTCTGGCCTTGATGATTTACCTGTCCTTTGTGAGAATGAAAGAAAAAAAAATACAAAAACAAACAAAAAACAAAAAAACTTAGTATTTAAGCTTTGGAGGAAAACACATAATTTCTGAACACCAGAGAGTGAGGGAAAATTCTGCCCGGCCTAGTCTGTTGAAAACACAAAGCCAACTCTGAATGAAGTGCTTGTACAGCTTAAGAAAAATACGGAAGCCTTACATGCTCACCAGAGGAGCCCATTCTCGAGAAGTTTTCTGAGGACTCCTTGGGTCACACAGTTAAAAAGGCCGCTAGACTGGAGAAAGGCTTTAGAAAAGAAATTGCTTCTTTTATGCCTAAGGATGTATGTATGGTTTACTCACAATGTGAGTCACTGAGTTTTAAGCTCATGAACAGGCCGAGATTTTCAAATTTGTTTTCTATTCACCATGTAAGAGGCACAAATGATCAAAGTTACTATCAGTGCATCCCATTTTCCTCCAGGAGAAATTCGAACCACAACGCTCTTAGCAAAGTTTTAAAAAAAAGCCTCATCTTGCATGAAATAACCACTGTCCCCTTTGGTGGGCATCCTCCAATCACCGACGCCTTTAAGTGCCCGGAGAGCAGTTTCCCAGTTATAAAGAAGCCATAAGTAGGGTAGCCCTTTGAATAACACAGCTATGCCCTAAAATAAAGGAAGACTTTGGAGGTGAAAGAAGTTTCAAACACTTACCTTCAATCTCTCCCTCACCCCACTGCAGATTCAGAGCTGGAAAGGAAACTCAGCTGACTTGGGAAGCTGAGGTTTACGGTTGTTGTACTTCTCAAGAAACCACAGTTGAATGAGGACGTTGGTGACTTTGGGCAGCAATTTTAGTAAAATACTGGATGTTTCTGCCAAATTCCTTGGTCTTTGATGGCGGCTCCTTTTCAGAAGAGCTCTCCCACCACCGGTCTCACTTCATTTTCCGTAAGCACAGGACCCTCGCGCAGCTTTCCTGCTGCCTAAACCCACCTGTGGTTGAGGCGTTGCCTCACTATCCAGATTAAGACAGGGAGCTCTCCCAGAGATGTAACTGGTTGTTTGATTAACAAGGATATCCCGACCCTCAGAGGGCACATAAGAATCACCTGGGAACCTTAACACATCCTGATGCCAAATCAGAGCGTCGATTCTGACGACGTGGGTCTGGGGTAGAGTCCTGGCCTGGTAGTTTGTCGAGCTCCACGTGTGATGCTGATGACAGCGCTGAGGCTGGGAACATTGGTTTTAACCACTCCAGAGATGTTACTAGATGTTGTGGGGATTGGGGGTAGGGGTGGAGGGGTGTGTTTGTAAAAGTCACACGGGTTCCCCAAATAACCTCTAGGAGAACCTTCAGGAGGATCGTTTTGATTAAGAGAACCTGCCCTTCTTAGATCTATGCCACCTGCAGGAATTTAAAAATGGGGAGAAGGAATCCACATTACACTCGAATTGCATTCGTTTTCCCCACCGCTTTTGTTCTATTGAACAAGGCCTCTGGGGATGAGGGGTAGGGGGTCTCTGGATTTTAGGAGCCAGCAAAGACACTTTTGGCACGGATCTGTCTCCCCACCCCTTTCCCTGGAAAAAAATTTGCTGAAACTCAAACCATGAAGAGTATCTTGAGCTTTCCCTAAGAGAGATTTTTGGAAAGTTCAACCAGTTCTTTTTTCCAGTTTAAATCGACACAGCCCGAACCTCAATAAAGTACCAGATGCTGGAGATAAGGAAGTGGCTTCTCTGGGTGAGAACCTGATTACCACGGGGAACTTCCCACCGAGATCCTCCAGGAATCTTCCCGACAGCCTCTCTCAGGACATCTTTTAATCCTCTATGGACTCAGCACTCTCCTCTCCAGTCTGATAGTCCCCCAATATTATGCTTTTGTATTCTCTCTCTCTCTCTCTCTTTCTTTCATCCATCCCATCCCCCAAGGGGAGGGAGAGCTTTGGCATTTGGGGAAAGGAGAGAAAAGGTGTCTCTGGCTTGAAGGTGATGATAAAAAAGGGATTTTCCTTTGAGGTAACTTATGCTATACGTTATTCCTTGACAGGCAGCCTCTGCATCACCTGGAAACTTGTTGGAAATGCAAATTCTTGGCCCTCACTCTAGATTTACAGAATCAGAAATTGCAGAGTGGAGCCCAACAAGCTGAGTTTTACCAAACCCTCCAGGTGATTCTGGTGCAAACTCAGGTTTGAGAACCACTGTCGTCTCATGCTTTCTCTGGTCTTACCCTTTCCAACTGTTGGCAGGGAGAGAGAGAAAAGGTGGAAAGGGGGATTTCCTATTACTTTTACTTTCATCTAGAGCCTGGCTGGTAAAAGGAAAGGCAGTAAACAGGAAAACAAACCCTCTGCAAGTAAAGGAACCATGTTTGCCCATACAAAGGATAAGTGATGGCTTACACAAGACACTTACATCGAGTATAACGTTCTCTTTGAGTCTCCATAGCTGCATCTGAGAAGATGCTTCTGTTTTCAATGAAGAAATTTGGCCTATTAGATCCCTAATATCCCTTCCAACTCTAATTCAGTGGATCTGTGAGTTTTTAGGATTAATGAAAAGCAGCGGGGGATGAGAATCATTAAGAATATAGGAAGGATTGCTGGGTCATATGGTAGTTCTATTTTTAGTTTTTTAAGGAACCTCCATACTGTTTTCCATAGTGGCTGTACCAATTTACATTCCCACCAACAGTGCAGGAGCGTTCCCTTTTCTCTGCACCCTCTCCAGCATTTATTGTTTCCGACCCAGCAATCCCACTACTGGGCGTATATCCAGAGAAAACCATAATCCTAAAAGAAACATGTACCACACTGTTCATTGCAGCATTATTTACAATAGCTAGGACATGGAAGCAGTCTATTATCATTATTTTTCTTTATAGTTGTGGCACATGGGCTTAGTTGCTCCATGGCATGTGGAATCTTCCCAGGGCAGGGCTTGAACCCGTGTCCCCTGCATTGGCAGGCGGTTTCTTTACCACTGCGCCACCTAGGAAGTCCTGGAAGCAGTCTAAATGCCCATCAACAGATGAATGGATAAAGAAGATGTGGCACATATATGCAATGGAAGATTACTCAGACATAAAAAGGAATGAAATTGAGTTATTTGTAGTGAGGTGGATGGACCTAGAGACTGTCATACAGAGCAAAGTAAGCCAGAAGGAGAAAAACAAATACAGTATGCTAACGCATATATATGGAATCTAAAAAAATGGTACTGATGAACCCAGTGACAAGGCAAAAATAAAGATGCAGATGTAGAGAATGGATTTGAGGACATGGGGAGGGGGGCGAAGGGGAAGCTGGGACAAGGTGAGAGAGTAGTGTTGACATATATACATTACCAAATATATAATAGATAGCTCATGGGAAGTTGTTGCATAGCATAGGGAGATCAACTCAGTGGTGGGTGATGACAGAGGGGTGGGATAGGGAGAGTGGGAGGGAATTGCAGAAGGGAGGGGCTATGGAGAAATATGTATAAATACAGCTGATTCACTTTGTTGTGCAGCAAAAACTGGCACAACAGTGTAAAGCAATTATATTCCAATAAAGAACTTAAAAAAAATCACACACAAAAAGAATATAGGAAGGAATGCTGTATTAATTTGGGAAATATGTATATATATGTATATATTTAAGGCCATTACTTATCCTTTGTATGGGCAAACATTGTTTCTCAGATAAAATAATTTTGTGCCCACATCACAGTTTTGTTTCAAACATGCTGGTAAATCAGAGACTGCTGAGCAAGCTGCACTCAAGGATGCCCCCTGCTGGTAAAAAACATTTTGTGGGAAAAAAGAGGCAACAATAAAGAAATGTCTGGTTCGAAATCATTAGGCTTGTCTCAAAATGGATTAAAATGTAGGCAAGTTCTGAGACTGATAGTCAGCTGAGTGAGTGACTACATTCCCCAAAAGGATCTTGAAAGATCATGAAAGTCTCTTAGAAAACTACTCAAGAGTCTTAACAGGATTCTAATTACTTTCAGGAGGGGCTGTGAATTACATCTTGCAAAAAAAACCCCGTCTCACAACAGGTTTAGGACAACTTTTTCCTCAGTTTCTAGTCTCATCTCTTCTCACAGAGTTTCTTTTTTGCTGATTCTCTTTTAGTAAGGAATTTAAACTTCCTGAATCTCAATTGCTCCACCTATAAAGTGGGGAAAATAATTTCTTTCATAAGTGAAAGAATAAGCTAGAAAAAAAAATCTCTTTAGAGTCTTTCAAGGTCTATGACTCGCTAATCAAAATTACGCATTAAAGGAAAAAGGTAATATGAGATGTAGTTTTCTATCCTTGGATTCTGATCCAACCATAATACCAAGCCTGTGGTAGATTTATTTATCCTATGTGATTTATCAGCCAAACACACAGTTCCTGCTAAGTTTATGTATGCCCTGTGCAGTTACAAAAGACAACTCAATCTACGTGATTACCCTATGAGGCAGATGCTATTATATTCTCCCCATTTTACAGATGATAGAACTGAGACACTAAGAGGTTACATAACCAACCCAGGCACAATATCTGGTAAGTGGCAGAGCCTGGATTTGAACTCAGGAAGCTGCATCCAAAAACTGTGTGCACTAAACGGTTTACTAATTGATAGCCTATCCCTTCCTCTTGATTCTCCACCAGTCAGGTTGGGACTTGTCAGGGATCAGATGGTGATCAATAATCTTAAAGAAGTTGAACTTTAAAGAGCCCCAGTAGGAGGAATGAAATACCTAGTCCATGTAACTAGAGCCTAGGTCATTTCCTTCTATTGAATTGTATCCTGCCACCTGCCCTGATGCTTGTGCATTTATGCTTGTCATCTGTCACTGGACTGAACCTTCTTGTTATTCCAGAAGATGGGAAAGAAAGTGACCCAGAAACACCTCTTTTGACAAATGAGGATTCCCTACCCGTGTGCAGTTAACCCTTAAACAGCACAGGGTTGAACTACGTGGGCCCACTGATACGCAAATATTTTTCAACAGTAAATACTTCAGTGCTACACAATCCGTGGTTGGTTGAATCCGCAGATACGGAAGAACCGCCTGTATGGAGGGCCGACCACAAGTTACACGTGGATTTTTGAAAGCCCACGTTATTTAAGGGTCAACTGAAATGCTGCTGGTCACCTAGCAGATTCTCTACATTCTTTTTTTTTTTTTAAGAAATTCTATTTAGATATAATTGGCATACAATAAACTGCATATATTTAAAGTGCACAATTTGATATATTTTTTCTCATTAGTAATGTATATATGGCAATCCTAATCTCCCAGTTGATCCCACTCCAACCTCCCCCTGCTTTCCCCACTTGGTGTCCATATGTACTACATTATTCTTAAGAAAAAAATGTACCATCTTAAGATAGGAGATATTACTGCCTTGATGTTTTTAGAGCCCCTGCCATTTTCTTGAGGTTTTATAAAACCACCTTCTAAGTTCAAGAATGAAAGGGTCCTTGTTGGGGACAAGAAGCCAGAGATCTCTGAAGACTCTGAAGGCTAAAAAATAATAGTAATCAGGTATAATAGTCATATCTCGTAAGTACACGACTGCTGCCGGCAAAACTACTTCTTCAGGTGTGAGAGGCCCCAGAGTGGGCCCCCTGCTCTTGCAGGCAGAGCTCAAGTGGAAAAAGCCTTACTTCTGGGCAGCTGGACATCCATGATTCTGTTCATATTGTGTCCACAACTGGGGACAGTCCTCAGGCTTCAGGCTTGGCCAGTTGTCTCTTGATAGTATGTACTTGCAAATGTCATTTTCTCAGTGTATCTTACGTGTCAAGCACAGTGCTGATGCAGTATCTTACTGGCAGATCTTAATCTTCGATGACATAAGGTTATTCCTGTTTTACCCATGAGGGTCCTTATTTTAAGTAGTCACTCCATCCACACAGTAAGTAGGGGAAACGGGGTTCATTCACCTGTTTCTCTGACTCCAACCTAGCAGT
Source organism: Hippopotamus amphibius kiboko (assembly GCF_030028045.1). Lineage (NCBI taxonomy): Eukaryota > Metazoa > Chordata > Mammalia > Artiodactyla > Hippopotamidae > Hippopotamus > Hippopotamus amphibius. Next base: position 8,749,566 of record NC_080189.1, on the reverse strand, counting down.
CAGTGTCTGCTCTTTTAACCTGATGTGTCTCTGAATCCTTGACATTGGGCTATTGTATTGCTTTCATATAATGCCAGTGTTGTGTCCAGGTGTGTGTGTGTGTGTGTGTTTTCCCTCTTCCATGGCTTACTTGTAAGAATTAGAGATTTCACTCAGGTTGTAGGGCAGAACTTGCCCCGCTGTGCCTCAGTAGAAACTTCATAACTTTGAGAAGACCCTCCAATCACCAGCAGGCTACCACTGCTGGTCTTTCCCTCTAATGAAAAGTTCCATAAACTTTCCTGTAATGCAACTTACAATACCATATTCATAGCTACGTCAGAACAAGAAAAACATGGCTCTAACATCTCCGAAATATTACAAGAGTGTAAAGGAAAAATGTATAGTTAAGCACCAGTGTAAAAATGAAATTCTACTCTAAAAATACTGCTTTTGAACCAGATAATAGTTTAGAACTACAGGAAATTTTTATTCCCTTATTTCAAGAACTTTAACATTTTTGCTTGTTTTTCAATTCCTTCTTCCTGTAAAAGAAATAACGGAGAAATGCTTAAAACTTACTTAAAAGTGCATGATGTTTAATATTACAACCATATGATTTTTCCTTTTTTTGATTATATAGGAAAAATAAACATTTGATTCACTTCAATAACTTTATAGTTTACAAGGCTCGCTTATGTTGCTGAATATGTTTAAGCTTATTCAAAATATACAGCTTGACATCTTAGAATCTGAAGCATTGACTGTGGGCAACAGTTAAGCCAATTTTTTTGTTCTCATTGGAAGCACTGAATTGAAACGCTGTAATCTTCTCTAGAACTATCTTCTATTTCATGTTTCAGCAAAGACTTAATTGTTCTTTGAAGAATTTTTAACTATAAAAATGGTGGCAATTTATATTCCAAAGAAATATAATTATCTTGCTCAGAAAGGGGAAGAAACATAGAATTGCCTTTATTTTTAAATTATAATTACAATCATATATTGGCAGCACAAGTGAACAATTTAGTCACAAAATTATGGTGGAAAAAGCCTGCAACAAAGAGGAAGTTTGCCTAGACAGTGATCCTCCACCAAGGACAGTAAATTCTATTTATTTATGTATTTATTTATTTCAGCACAGTAAATGTTTAGAGCAGCAATCTGGACTTCACCTTTTTGATTGGCTTTCTTTTTCAGCACCTATATTTGCTTAACAGTGTTGAATACTACATATTTTAGGCTTCGAGTACTATATACATTTTTTACATGAACATTAAGTATGTTTAATTTTGTTTTTACTTATTCTAGAATTTTATAACTTTAAATAAAATTTTCATGACTTTTTCAGCACCTATATTTGCTTAATAGTGTTGAATACTGTGTATTTTAGGCTTTGAGTACTATATATTTTCTTTACATGAAAGTTAAGTATGTTTATTTTTCTTTTACTCATTCTAGAATTTTATAACTTGAAATAAAGCTTTCATGATGTCAAAAGTATAGGATAATTAGATGTGGTACATATATACAATGGAATATTACTCAGCTATAAAAAGCAGTGGAACTGGGACATTTGTAGAGACATGGGTGGACATAGATACCGTCATACAGAGTGAAGTGAGTCAGAAATAGAAAAACAAATATTGTGTATTAACACATATATGTGGAATATAGAAAAATGGTACAAAGGTTTGCAAGGCAGAAATAGAGACACAGATGTAGAGAACAAACATATGGACACCAAATGGGGAAAGCGGGGAGGGTTGGGGGGGAATGAATTGGGAGATTGGGATACCAAATTGTACACTCTAAATATATGCAGTTTATTGTATGTTAACTGTATCTCAATAAAAGTTCTTTAAAAAAAAGTAGAGGATAATTAACATTATGATTCATATTATAATAAAGTCACTTTTCACCCATTTGCATATAAATGATGGGTACAAATCTCTGTACAGTTTTTAGTTAGGGAAAAGGATGTGTGGCATGGGGTTTTGAAAAATAAGACCACATACTTAGTATTTAACAACTGGAACTTATTTACATGGAGTAAGGAAGCAGGCAGTTGCTTACAAGATAGTTGCTGGGCGAACATCACATCTTACTTCCTTACACGCTAATATTACAGGCTCTGGGGTTGGTGGGGAAGCAAGACTTTGTGACCTACAGGGAGAAAAGGAGAGGGAAAGATGGACCTCGTTGTCTTTAGAGTGTAAAATTCAAAAGGGCCATTTGAAGAGATGTTGATAACTACATTGAAAGTCTAGGGACATAAAACATTACAGTTCTTTGTGTCTTATTAGCATAGGTCACTGAGCGTAAAAATGGCCTAAGTGAGGTAAGGACGATAAATGTGGGAGCAGTATACAGAATAATAAAATGCACTGGAGTCACAGAGTGGTGACCTGGGCTAAGTGGTAGTGATGAGAACAAAGATGGAGGGTGGTAGAGATAGATTTCAGAGGGAAAAATGGACATGCCCACTAACCACCTAAAATTACAGGAGGAGAGAAAAGTGTCACCAGTGAGTCCTGGATCTGAAGCCCAGTGACGAACATTTGAAGGTATACTTCATAGAGATGACATCTCTCTGCCTGTTTGAGGAGGGTTAGTGGGCAATGGGACAGGTAATGGACACCTTGAACTTGGAGATGTAGCAGCATAGCTAGATGAGAGTACACAGTGGTGGGAAGCAGGAAGGAAGATGAAGGTTTGGATATAAGAAGTTAGGTCTTGAGATTGATTGTCTTTGAGTGGAAACTCTAGGAAAAAATGCCAGAGGACTGGTTCTTAGAGAATTCAGCATTCGTAGGAAATAAAATAGAGAGAGAGAGAAATCAGGCCTGAAAAGAGAAAAGAAAATACAAAAAGAAAGAAAGAAAAGAAGCATGAATGTAAGTCAAATTATTATGCTGTACACCTTAAACTTATACAGTGTTGTATATCAATTTTATCTCAATAACACTGGAAGAAAAAATCAACAACAACAACAACAACAACAAGAAGCATGAGGTCCAAATAAGACAGAATTTTAGGAAAGATGAGGCACTGAGAAGTGTCAAAAAACACTTGGGCATCAAGAGACTAAAAAAAACTTTGATTTGGACAAAGAAAAAGAAATCATTGGTAGCTTTTGAGAAGATAGTTTTAGTGGAGTAATGGAGCTGCTTAGATTAACAGGAAATAGTGACTAATTATAGAAGAACAGTAGTGCCGTTCTCACTAGGTAGCCTTTCAGGTTGCAAATAAACATTGAGACTGAGAAGGCGATTCTGGGCCACATTTGGCACCAGTTTACTCAGAAGTCTGTTGAAGAGGAAGCAAACATGCCAGACAGGGTGACATCAGGTGGCCCTTTCAGGGACTCCTGCAGGAGTCCACTCAGCAGTCTCACCTGATATCCAAGAGGCAAGCCCTTTGGTCGCCCAGGTAACAACTCAGGTGCAAGGAGATGAGATTCACAATGGCAGGTGCAGGAGCCCCCTGCCCTAGTCTCCTTCTCACAGTGGACATTGCCTCCAATGAAAATTTCATAGGCATGAACCCACCCAGTTACATTAGTCATGACACTCTTTAGGGCTCAAAGCTATGGAATTGCCATCAGGTATTCCCAGTATAATGATATTCTCCTGTCCAGTGCAATTTATTTTAAAAAAATGAGAAAGATAATAGGCAGACTGCGGGGGGAGTCATGTCTCCAGGTCAGCAATGAGCATAAAAAAGACTAAGGACCCTCCATATGTAGGGCGATGACAAAGACAGAAGTGAAATGGCTCACCCTGAAATCCAATCTGCGGGAAGAATCCTGTGGGGCTGGCAGGAATGTAACATGTTGAGGGACTGGCTCAAATGTGCAGGTCCAGTGAGGGATTGGGAGAGACAGCAGAACACATTGCATCCTACCTTGATGTTTCTTTCAGCATTTACCAAAGTCTTAAGAACATAGTAAATGCCCCATAAAGAGTTGTTTGATTAAAATAATCAGTGCAAATGGAGAATCCCAAGTTGCACACCATGCAGTGACGCTGAAGTCTTGTTAAATAAGTGATGCGGAGGAGGGAACTGAGGACTGCAGAAGTGGCTGCCTAAGCTCATGTAGGTACTTAGTGGCAGTGCAGACTCATTCTGTCTAGTGCTCTTTTCACTACTCCTTGCTGTCTCCAATAATTCAAGTGGAAGAGCAAATGCTTTTAGTCCCTTTCGCCCCCGTACGTGCTCCCACATCCCCTTTGCTACAATCACATTTTTTTCCCCTTGATGGGTCAAACATTTCTGTACCATTTCAGAGAGGTGGGAAGAAGAGGCAGGGCCCACCTAGGCATGTAAAGGAAATCGGGAAATAAGGAATCTTTTCCTGTGATAATCTAGAGGTATAAGCCACAGAATTATATTAAATGAGTGTGGTCTCCATTTGTTTCCTTCCAGGGTGATTTAGTAAAATTCAGGAAACGTGCGTGTGTTTGAGCCTGTCTGTCCTCTGAAGTTTACTAGTGTCGACGAAAAAAAATGCACAATGTGAGAGTTGTCAGTTAAGTGTCATTTGGAGCCCCGAAGACAGCCTCTCAGCTCTGGGGAACTGCTCGGAAGGGGTGTGGGGAGGTTAGTGTATATATATGATTTTCCTGAACGGGGCATATGTGCAGTGAAGCACACAGTTTGGCAGAAGGTTGCTGCTGGCTATGAGGAGCAGGTGTCTCCGTCAATGATTTTAGTGCTTGTCAAGATACGAGAAGATGCAAGAAATCGGGATCATAAAATCTCCTGAAAATATCTAACTATCTGAAGGCCTGTTCTGTCAGTTTTCCCCAGAGCACAGAGTGCCTCATTCCTGACCTCCACCCTGCACTCCTTTCAGGGTGTGTTGAAGGTCAGCGACTGCAGTGGCTAGTGACTTCATTCTTGTAGAACCAGATGCTGAGTGACAATTTTTAGTTGGCACTGGGTACCTTGCTGAGGGCACATCACTGAACTTCTCTGGCATCAGTTCAGAGACTGCTTTCTCCAGTGTCAGAGTAGGCGTGAGGATTACATAAAATTAAAGTGTGGAAAATCATAGGGCACTTTGCTTGGTACATTTCTTTACTCCTTTTCATTTTTTTTTCAATTCTGGTATCCAAATTCTCTTGGAATTTATCACCAGTGCAACCACTTTCCTTTTCCTTAAAATAGTTCAATGATGTAGAAATAGGGAAATTATTATCTTACATGAAGATAATACTAAGGAAAAGAGGGAAATAAAGTAAGGTTGGAGTTTCCTAACTGGGTAAAATATATATATATACACGTATATATAATTTTAATATTTTATATATGTATATAACATTTTTTAAAATACAAGTTTTTCAGAAAAGATAAAAGGTTTACACATGGTAAAATTCAAAGGGAATTTTCCCATATGGAGGGCATCATAGCAAATAAAAAATTGTGCTTATAAGACTTTTTTCTTTTTCTTTTTTCTTTTTTTTTTTTGTTGTTGTTTTAAAAGGCTTCAATAAAGGCTAAGAACATAGTCTTAAAAGTGAATCCCAATAACTGAAGCTTCTTTATTCTAAATGGTAGGCATTCCGTGGTTTAGGATGAGTCAGTGCAAGTGACAAATATAGAATACCGAGTGATGTGGAGAATGCTGTATTTTTTTATATTATCTAACCTAAATATGACTTCTCACAATTAGGCTTTTACAAGAAGCCAGATGACAAAATTCTAGGCTATATAGGGTCCTTAAACCTGAACTCAGTTTTGAGAACATGTATTTATATCTATAGTTGGATATATCTTTCATTATTCTCCCATCCTCTCCGCCTTCCTCCCCCACAAAAAGGAAGAGATTAGGTTGATTATCGGGTCAAACATGCTGGCATCAATCAGCGAGTAAAGAGGTTTTGGGAAGTAACATGGAGTGCTGAACAGACTATGTTTTTCCAAGGAAACCATGGAAAAGATCAAGAATGGAAGCAAAGTCAGCCTTGGAAAAGAGGGAGGTAAACAGCCACATCTAAAGAAAGGTGGGGAGATCATAGTGTTTTAGTTTGCAATTTAACATGAGATTTCTTTAAGGCAGATCTAAGAAAATATATCCAGTTATTTGCATTAGGGGATTTAAGAGATATCCCCCAGGACAATTAATGTAGGAATTTAATAAGTGAAAACAACCTAAATATTTTTCTATTTCAGTCTCCAAGTTACATTTCATGGAAAAGCCCAAAATGTGATGCCATATGGAAGTCTGTACCTCTTAGTCATAATATCAAAAACACTTTTAATATTTTGGAAAAAAGTAAAAAAAAAGAATTCTTTTAACTTGTATATTATCTTCAACAGTTTGAATTGAATTCCAACCATTCATTAAAACTGGGGAGATAATTTCTGAAAATATACTAGTGAGCATAAAATGACAAATTGAGATTAAATGTGTAGTACCCACAATATTTAATTTACCATTATTATTATTATTATATTTTAGAGAATGTGTATTATATTTAAATAATAATGAAGGATAACATAAGAATCTGCTGAATCCTATTTTTTTTCTCAAACTTTGGAGGGAACATGGCATTCTGTGAGACCATCTTGTCATGTTCATCTTGTAGAATGTTCTGTGAAAATAAGTGTATATACTTTAGGGTCGATGGTCTCTTCATTGCAAGATGTGGGATGTGGAATCAATAGTCTCATCCACATGAAAGGACATCCACCTCCCTGTGGAAGTAGAAACCCAAGAGTGTGGCCCCTGGACCAGCAGCATCCGTACTATCCTGGAACTTGTAAAAAATGTAACTTCTGGGGCACCACCCCAGAAGGACTGAATCAGAAACCGGAGTTAGCTTATTTCATTTAGTATGATAATCTCTAGGTCCATACATATTGCTGCAAATGGTGACAAATATATATCCCTTATGTGTGGAATCTAAAAAACAAAATGATACACATGAACTTTTTACAAAACAGAAGGAGAGTCACAGACACAGAAAACAAGCATGGTTACCAAAAGGGAAAGGATGGGGAGGGATGAATTAGGAGTTTGGGATTAATGAATAGCCACCACTATATGTAAAATAGATAACCAACAAGGACCTACTGTATAGCAACAGGGAACTATACTCAATATCTTCTAATAACTTACAATGGAAAAGATTCTAAAATATATACATGTACATATACATATATACACACACACACAACAGAATTACTTTGATGTGCGTCTGAAACTAACACAACATTGTGAATCAACTATATTTCAATAAAAATTTTTTAAAAAAGAAACTAGAATTGGGTCCAACAATTCCTGTTATAATAAGCCTTCCAGGGAATTCTGATCTAAAGCAGCTACACATTAAGAACCACTGCTATATAGTCTATGGCAGAATCCGAAGTGTGGCCAGACACATCTGTGCCCACGTTTTGCTGTCTCTGGCAAGTCACACTGAGCCACTTGGAATAAAGATGCTATTCAGAATCAGTCCTGGTGTTATGATTTTAACTTTTAAATATATTTTTAAAATATATAACTAATAATGCCCTTCTAATTTCTCATCAGTGTGTCCTTTTGGTTTTGCATTAGAAGCACTTGGGAAGTTTTAAATACCGTGATGCCCAGGCAGTGGGGTGAAACCCAGGCAGCAGCTTGCTTTAAGCCTCCCCAGGTGATTTCAGTGTGCAACGTACATGTAAGGACCAGTTCCTTATTTCTTTGTTGAGCAAAAGTTCTCAGCTCTGACTGTGCATAAAAATTGCCATTTCAGCTTCTGAAACATACTTTCTCTACCCCTAGGGATTCTGATTCAAATAGTCTAAGACAGTTTCTGAGTTTTTGCATTCCTAAAAGTCTCCACACTTATTTTGTGCAGTCAGGACTGGTCCTGATAATTTGAAGCTCTAGAGAAGAAATCTCTTCTTATTGGCTCTTGTCAAGTCGTAAGGGTATAGGAAAAAAAGTCCTACTGTCACCCAGGACAGCTTCATCTATTGCATATTTTGATCTGTAGGTCAGAGAAGTGACCTTTCAGCACTAATGATGTTCAAGTGGTGTTTTAAAATTATTTTCATTAGGGAAAAAATGGAAAAGTAATTCATAAATATTCAATGATACAAAAATGATTAGCTGAGGCTGATATTAAAAATGTAGGGTATGATGAGAACCAATCGCTTCAAATCTTCAAGTTTGAAAATCTCAGTTACTTAGAATTTTGTAACGCTGGACAATGATTTTGAAAGGTTTTGATGAACCACTAGATGGGAAATCATCTGTTCAAATAAAAATGATTGGTTAGTTGTTGGCAAAGCAGGAGATGATTTAAGAGTTGTAGTTAACCATAAGCTGGACATGTCAGGATCATAGCACTTATTATTAAAACCATGTACAATAATGAAATTTCTTCTACTCATACTTTTTAAAGATTTTTGAGTGCTTAATATGAGCAAGGTATTGTGTTAGGAGCCAAGCAAAATTTACAAAGAAAAGATAATAGTTTTTTCTATAATAAAATACAGACTGTTCTTAAGGACCACAATCCAAAAAGAATGTGTAAGACATAAGCTAAGTTCAGAGGAGGGTAGTGATAGTAAATGAGGCGTATGTTAAGAATCTTATGACTCAGTGTGAAATATTTAAAAAACTACACTGATTTGATTTGGAGGGAAGATTGGGGAATGACTAAATGTTGAACCTTAAGTGTTAAAAAGGAACTAAGTATAAGATAGTGTTATAGGCTAAATTGTGTCTCCCCCCCCCCAAATTTATGTATGGAAATCCTAACCCCTCGTACCTCAGAATGTGACAGTATTTGGAGCTATAGAGTCTTTCAAGAGGTAATTAAGTTAAAATGGGGATTTCAGGGTGGCCGTAATCCAATATGACTGATGTCCTTATAAGAAGAGATTAGGACACAGACACACACAGGGAAGATGGTGTGAGGACACAGCCAGAGGGCAGCCATCTGCAAGTCAAGGAGAGAGGCCTCAGAAGAAACCAAAGGTGATCTTGGACTTTCAGCCTCCGCAACTGTGAGGAAAATAATTTTTATTGTTTAAGCCTGTGTATTTTGTTATGGAAACCCCAGCAAACGAATATGGGCAGTAACTTTCTACAGACAGTGTCCTCAGAGGAACAAACACTAGGAAATGAACTGAATATTGCAACGAGAGTTAGTTAAACTATAAATATAAAAATATAAATATAAAAAGTAGCTTCTGACTATAGGGATTATCTGGGAGTCTGTGAAGTCTTCTAAGAAGTGATAGTTTAAATTAAAAACTATCTATTTTTAACGAGTGGTATAAGTAAGCATTGTTCCTCCTTAAAGAAAAAACAGACTTTACTAGGGGAACATGTCAGGATTCCACTAAAATGTATCTACTAACTTTCTTTGGACCAGATCAAAGATTTGCCTGAAATATTTTGATATACATAGTATTAGTGTTAGAGTGACATTATGGTATGTTTTTACCAACATCTTTTTATTTCCTTCACTCTGAGGGTGCTGCACCCAGAAGGAGTGAATTAGGCTAAGGAGCCTCGTGCTGTTACAGTACAGAAATCACACATAGAGTTTGTTCAGTTCAGTTTGTCATACATATGGATACTTTGATATTTAAATATGACCTTCTCATTTCTCTATTCCCCTAGAAGAATCTAAAATCAGTTTCATTCTTTGGGGAATCACTTTGAATAAAATGAAAAAAACAATTTGCAAGTAAGACATACAAGGGAGAGAGAGTGTGTGTATTTGTTTGAGTCTTTGGAGATACAGCATCTAGCAAACCTGAGGCACTCATGACTCAAAGAGAATTGGTTTTTTTGATCCCAGAGGTCAGTGGAGGCCTCTGGATTCCAACCTAGGAAGCTTTATAGATATAAGCAATGAATTTGCTTTCTTTGGTTGACATTTACACGACAGGGACAGACAGATGTGGGGTGAACCTGCTTTATTTTTAAAAGGCCAAAGTTAAGGAAAGTAGAAGCAGAAGAAGTAAAGACATGGAAGATGATTACACTAAATAAGAGACCTCACGCAGAGCCTGACTCTTTTCTTGCTTTTGTACTGTTATGTGAGGCTCTCAGGAAAGCACTGTCTTCTAAACTGTTTCCCCCCCAAAACATGGAATTTTACAGTTAGATATTTATTTATTGTAGGCAGTATTTTAAAGCAACTTTTGAAATACAAATATTTAGTGTAAATGAGTTTTTGGGTTTTTTTTAATCCATTCTCCTCCATGGCAAAGTAGGGTAGAATGATAGGATGCAGTGGGGAGGGGGAAAAAGATTCCACAATTTAATGTTATGTGGCAGCCTGGGTGGGAGGGGAGTTTTGGGGGAGAATGGATACATGTATATGTATGGCTGAGTCGCTCTGCTGTTCACCTTAATCTATCACAACATTGTTAACCGGCTATACTCCAATATAAAATTAAAAGTTAAAAAAATGCATATAAAAAAGTAAAGTGGAGAGTGAAAAGATTTCAGAAGTGAGGGGTTGTGGATAAGGAGTGCTGAACAGGAGTGCATGAGCCACAATAAGAGCAGCCATCACTCACTGGTTCCCACCAGCACAGGTCAGACCACTGGACTTATACCTGGGGGACTTCTGAAATGGCCAGCCTGGAGCAGTTGTGCAGAACCCTTACGGGTGTAAGAAGCCTTATGGCAGGAATCGCAAGAATGCCAATCACAATCACACAGAAGCTTGAAGCAGGGCACGTTAGAGCATCAGTGAGAATTTCAAGAGCTACAGATTCAGCAGTGTCCCCCTGCTTGATTATACCCTTACTTTTAAGCAGCTCTGAGACATCTTGAAGTCCAGAAAAATAAAGAAAATCTGCATTTTCTAGACAGAGATTTCAAGTTCTAGATGGAAAGGTTATCATTTGTTGAGAATTCTGCAAATTGCAGTAATCTCCTAAGGAGATATGTCTTGGCTTATAGAAAGGGAACCATCTCTTAGGAAGCTGAGACTGAGGTCACCCTTACAGTTGCACAGGTAGTTGACTGCACAAGAACTCTCTGGTAAGGGGTGAGTTGAAATCGAGTCCCTGCCAAGCAGGGCTGTGAACTCCCAGAATAAGGGTCCCTACCTTCTAGTGTTCACAGATATGTTTTAAGTTGACCAAGTTATGAGACCAGTAAGCAACCTGTTTTTAATTTTCAATCATGCAAAAAAGTTGTAGAGTCCTGATTTAGTCATTTTCCTACACGATGCATCATCCTCAGGGACCCAAGCAGGTGAAGCAGCATTGGGGTCATTGTCAGGTAAACACCTCCCTGCTGCAGGAGCTCCAAGTATCTGAGTGCTCTGAGACCCATACTGCAAAGAACAGTGTCCTGCTAGGATATTTCTGCAACCTAAGAGCAATTCTGCAGCATTCTATTCACTGAGAAATTTGTGCTTTCATAAAAAATGATTTTAAAACCCTATCTATTATTACAGTGAATAAAATGGGATTTCAAGCCTATTGTTGGATTTAATCATTATTTTTATGGCAGAACTGGGGGTGTGGGAGTAGTTATAACAGTTGTTTTTTTAATCTCTTTTATTAAGTCATTTATCATAAGCAAAATTCAGTTTCTAACCTTAGTTCTTTAGTTTCTAACTTATCTGTTATTTTGTATGTTGTGTATTCCCTTTTTATGTCTCTAAAGGTTAGAGAATAGCTATTTCATTTTCTCCAGCAAAAGCTATTTAGCAGTCTAGGATAGCATGATGGTTAAATGGCAAAAAGAAGAGATGATTTGAAATTAAAGTGACTTAACAGTGAGGATTAACAGGGGTGTGGAAAGCTACACATCTAACTCATCTGTACTCAGGCTTCACTTTCAACAGCAGATTTTCCGTGGCCTCCTGACTTTCCTGCTCATCTCAATCCTGGGTTTCTGGTAATCAGGCCAAAAGGAGAAGAGATGAAGGGTATTTAAAATAAATGCGTGCCTTATGGTAGTCCCTGAAGTATGCCTTTTACATTGCTAAGCCTATTCCTCCTATAAAAATTATATTTATTGTATATTCCTGTAATACTTCAAAAATCTCAACAAAGTTTAAAAAAAAGGCACAGACATTCAAAAGACAACAGTAAAGATAATAGAAACATTATTAATGATGTCATGATTTGGTGTCATTGAATGACACAATGAACAACAGAGAAAATAATAAGATTATTAATTTAACTCTGATGGTGACGTCCTCCCCTAGGATCTTGTTTCCTTTCATGTCTACTGTTGATATTTTCCTCTTCTTGCAGATCTATTTCAAGATTTACCCTCTTTATAAAATCTTCCCTAACCACACCAACCAGGGTTATCATTTTGCTACTGTTCTAAACTCCTGTAATAGTGATGCTTTCTCTCACTGTATACTTGCTGAGAGCAGGGACGGGGTGCATTCGCCTCCTACTGCACCCCCAGCACTTACCATACTGCTTGTATTTCATAGAAATTCATTTATTGTGTGAATGAGTGAATACCATGGAAACTGCACTTAATTTTTAACAGTACTCCCCTAAATTTGTATTTGCTGAACAATGTTTTAGATTATACAAATCTTCATTTCCCTAGCCCTCCAATCTTCAATTCTAACTAGTGAAGTTAACCTACTGAAGGAGAGTACAGTTTGCCCAAGGAAAATCTGGTGTCAGCCCCATGGCCTTTCTTATCTTCACTGAATGGTACTTAGGGCTGCGTAAGAAGTAGTGGAATGCACCACCACCCCCAACCTGTGCAGAAGCCCCTTCACTCTCCCCTGAAATCTGGCACCATTAACCTGTATGCAGTCTCCTTGGTGGTGACCCTTCACTTTGACAAGGAAGGTCATTACAGTCCAAAGCATTAGAATCCAAATTTTTGGAAAAGGACTGAATTTCTTCCTAATATATAAAATGATCATAGGATTAGAGATTTTATGTTCTCTGCAGGGGTAGACCCAGGCTTTGTGGAACATGAAGTTTCATACAATTTGGAGATGGGGGAACTCTTTACAAAAAAGGAATACAGAATTACAAATACAACATTAATTATAAGGTGGAATCTTTATTTAGAATGGGGAAAAACTCACAACAAATCACTAGACACTCCAAGGCTCAGGTCCCTTATTTTCTGAGATCTCATTAGGTGATTTACCAGAAATGAATGTTACATGGCTTCCCTCCCTAGAAGAGACCTCCTAGCAATGTCCAGTCTCATGGTGGACCCATAAGTGAGGAGTCCTGTAGCTTGAGCTTAGTTAGCCTCCCATTAAATTCCCCTCTGGCCCTTAAGGTTTGGAAAAGAAATGTCGTGTGTGTGTGTGTGTGTGTGTGTGTGTGTGTGTAAAAATCTTCCAAGGCTCAATTCAGGAACTAGGAACTCATTCGCCTATTTGACGTAATTATTCTCAATATACACCCTCTGCTAGATACCGATCCAGTACCATCCCTCACGGAGAAGGAGCCAGTCAATAATTATCAACCACAGGAATAAATGTAGAGCCAATCGTGAAAGTGTTACGAAAGGTACACAGTGTTCTGAGACTATCTAACAAGGAATCATGAAACTAGGTACCCAGGGTTTTGCTGACATGCTTGTTTGCTATATTTATTTTGTTTTTGGTGGTGTCAGGGTTCTGGGATGAGAAGGGCTAGGGCAACCAAGTTCTATTTGACCTGAAATTTCAGGACAGATGGGAATTTAGTAGGTAAAAGTGTTAGGGATGAGGAATGTGGCGTTTCAGGCCATGGGGTTAAGAGGAAAGAATAACAAAGACCAACGTAGCCTGGTGAATGCCTGCGGCTGGTTCAGGACTCCCAGTAGCTTCAACGAAAGCAGAAAATCCTGACTTCCGGCTCTGTCTGTGCTGTCCGATACATGAGTGCTGGCCACAGGTGGAGGGCTTGAAAGGCTCAAAGACTTCCTATGAAAATCAAAAAGGATGTAGGATATCTCATGAGTAACTTTATCATATTCACTGCATGTTAAAAGGGTATTTTGGATACATTGTGTTAAATTAAATATATTATTAAAATTAAGCCACCGGTTTCTTTTTTTAAAACTTTTATTGGTGTATAGTTGATTTACAATGTTGTGTTAGTTTCTGCTGTACAGCAAAGTGAATCAGCTATACACATACATATATCCCCTCTTTTTTGGATTTCCTTCCCATTTAGGTCAACACGGAGCATTGAGTAGAGTTCCCTGTGCTATACAGTAGGTTCTCATTAGTTATCTATTTTATACATAGTAGTGTATATATGTCAATTCCAATCTCCCAATTCATCCCATTCCCCTCTCCCCACCCCACCCCCTATATCCATAATTTGTTCTCTACGTCTGTGTCTCTATTTCTGCTTTGCAAAGAAGTTCCTCTACATCATTTTTCTAGATTCCACATATAAGCAATATTGCGTTGGTGGTATAGTGGTGAGCATAGCTGCCTTCCACATATAAGCAATATTATACGATATTTGTTTTTCTCTTTCTGACTTACCTCACTCCGTAAAACAGTCTCTAGGTCCATCCGTGTTGCTGCGAATGGCACCATTTCCTTCCAAGCCACCCATTTCTTTATCCTTTTATTAAGTGTTGCTACCAGAAAATCTAAACTTGCAAACGTGGCTTGTCTTTGTGGCTCGCTTCATGTTTCTACGGAACGGTGCTGCTCGAGCAGTGGACCTCAGCCCTGCTGCTCATCATGACCCGCAGGCCTACCGTAGACCTCAGGCACTCGAACCTCTCCGGGTTCAGGCTGAGAGTTTGCATTTCAGGCAAATGACCTGGGTGATTGCAACACCTGTGGTCCATGGGCTCCTCCTATAAATGACTCAGATATAGATATTACAGGTTTTAGGTCTGCTTCTTTCAGCCTTGGTAAGCTGTGTCTTTGCATCTGGTCAGATTCCAGGAATCGTTTACGTGGGATAGCTTTATGTGCAAAATCATTCCTGGTAAGCCATTTTCAGTAGGGTACCATCAATGGGCAGCCTGGGCTGAGAAACGCCTAACTCCAGGGAGATCATTTAAGTAGATAAAAATGTGACTGGTGCCTTCAGGCTCTATGTCCTGGTGCCCCTGTTTGCCAGACGTAGATGTGGTAGCCCTTTGCTCTCAATTCTGGTCCAGTCTCCCGCGATGCAGGCTCATGAGGTATAAACATGGTCGTCTATGGCCGCCCCTCATTGTTAACTCAAGGTGAAGTCTAATTTGGAAGAGGGTAGTACTAGACAGACCATGACAAACACTTGCCTCCCTAAGCATTTTTTTTTCCCCAAAGATGCTCATTTCCAATCTTGGGTTTAGGCATCTTCTTATCTCAATTTAGCACTTCCATAGTCATGGATATTTATTTTTCAGAATAAACTCTTAAGTGGCCCTTATTTCAAAGGCTATTGATAACAATAGGACAGTCTTTCCAGAGTCTGAGAAAAACAATGATTCTTCATGTAGCCCAGAAAGCCAAATTATACTGGTACTCAAAATCATGTAATTGCAAGCTTGGATTTACAGGTCTGTTAGAAGCCTCCTTCTCTTACAGAAGTTCTCTTCTGGCTCCTCAATTCTCATAGAAGAGAGGGGCAGACACGACAAGAGGGTGTTTTTACTCATTTTGTTCAATATGATCTATGAACTGCATGACCGTATTTTAAAATCAGACCATTTATTTGGTCACTAAGCTATTTACTGGGATGGCGGCTTCATTCTGGGTTCTCCCCATCAAGGATCTGCATGTTCTTTTCACTCATGGCTCTTCTCTTCCTCTTACAATGCCCCCAGCAAAGACTGAAATAAAACTGCTTTTTATAGCTTGATTTTTCAGAAATCTGCTCTTTTGGACTTGCAGAAGACCTTGTATCTCTGCCAGCTCATTACATTCTGAGTAACATTATCAAACGTAGAACTTAAGTTTTTAAAATAGAACTTTAAGTCGTTTCATGAAAGAACGACTTGTCTAGATCGTGATAACACCTTGTTAAATTGAATAGATCCTTGTCTTAGCTACTAAGTAAGTTAATGTTCCTTTAAAATATCATTCATTTGAGAAACAGCAGGAGTAAGAGTGGATTTTTTTTCCTCTCCATTTAACTCCAGCTTCATGGAGATTATTGATTTCATTAAATAAATTCAAGCAACCTCTAAAACTTTCTCAGATTCTATAGCACAATGCCCAGATGTCTTACAGGGCATGCGGTCATTCACATTCTGGTCCACATGTAAGTCCAGCATCATCTATCTCCCAAGTCTCCCTCCCTCTGGCCCAGGCACCATGGTCACTAGCCAGAGTGCACACACTATTCCCAATGCATGCCTGCTTCTTCACAGCTCTGTTATTTGACTTTACTCTTCCCTCATCCTAGTCTTACAACTCTTCTCCATCTAACAAACTGCCACTCATCCTCTCTGAGAGCCCTCCCCCCTCACCCCCCCCTGAAATGTTACCTCTTCTGTGAATCTTCCCCAACTACCCTGGACACTGTTATCTCATCTAACTCTACTTTAGTACTGAATTCTAATACAGGTTATTTACTTACATATATTTATTCTCCATAAGTGAGGACTGGAGGGCAGGGATGAAGTTCAATTTGTCTTCAAGGGATGGAAAGAACAGATATGTGAAGACAACTGCCATATTTCCATCTTCTGACTTTTCTATTGCCACATGGCCCCAGTTTCTTCAAGCTTCATTTATGCAGTGTCATCCAAATCCATTCACCATCTGAGTGACTTATTTAATATGCTTCCATTTGCTTTTGTGTGTTAAATGAAGTTATCTGGGGGTGGAAGGATAATACGTAAAAGGCCATGTGATTTGTAGGCCTTAGAGAGAGGCCTCCAGGACACTCCTCTTTTCCTCTGGTCTTCTTCCTTACACATTGCTTGGACCCTGGCTTACCTTGAACGAGGGAAGGGCATACTCTGGGGTTTCACATGCCGCTGGGCCTGGCTTTGGAAGCCTGGGTTCTGCTTCCTGGCCCACTCCCAGCCTGTAGAAGCACTGACATAGCTACTTATTTAGTTCAGTATCATCGAAGAACCACATGACTATCTTTTAAAATCAGATCATGTCTTTGATTATGAATGTATTTACTGGTACGGTGTTGAGACCAGCTCGGCGACTCGAGGTGAGTGACGGGTGCCGCAAGCTTGAAGAAAACACAGACACAGACTGAAGAAAACAGACACAGACTGAAGAGAAAGATGGGACCGACCGGGGGACTCAAGACCTCTAGGATCAAGAGCCTTGCTGATTGATTCCACGTTGCTTTTATAGAGTTCTCGGCATAGCCTAAGGGTCTAACACTTCCAGGTTTATCCCATAAACAATCAAAAGCTTCACATAACTGGGGCAATGATCTTTGTTTGCCTCCTGGATCCGATTTGAGCAGGTGTGGATCTGAGCAGGGTGCTGATTTGAGCTGGGCGTGGAGAGCAAAGCAGCCCTTGGGGCAGGAGACCTCTCTCAGAAGGATTAAGGGTCTGTGCCCCACCCCTGTTGGCTCCTCTGCGACTGTGCCTGTCTTAGGTTGTTCCTCCCCTGAGGAATCTTACCCGTCTCTGGCTAACCAGCCATCCTCCAGGGCCAAACAGGGTGATTATGAGGAAAGGGGCTGCGCCCCCAGAGAGGGTCAATTTTCTGCCTATGCCCCCATAGTCTCCACGCCCAGCACCCTTAGCTCCTCCACTGCTCAAGAAGGACATTCTGCATCCAGTCGCTCGGCCGACATACTTTAACATTTTCAAGGTTTCAGAAAGACTCCTGAATGTCTTCCCACAGTACGGTAGCTTCACTCTGGATTCCCTCCCTCAAGGATTTGCAAGTTCTTTGAAAGGCAGGACTGGCTCCCATCTGACTGTCACCCTCCTGCTGAACATTTGTGGTTTAGGATCCGTGGCTCTGGTCTTTGTGTTATTTTAACTGATGTTATCATGTCATTCATATCGTTTGAAAATGAACAACTATGGTAGAATGCTTTGATTTTAAAGCTCTAAATCATATGTATGGAGGAGCAATATCTTTTAAATAGAACTGCAACTGAAGTATATGTTTTTTAAGCCCAATTAAAACCAGTAAAATGTTGCTGAATTAAATAATGATTCTTTATCCCTGACATAGCCTAAATTGACTTGAGAAGCAACCATTGTCTCAGCTATATTCCAGAGACCGTAGCTTGCAAAAGCAAACAAATGAGAACACAAATTTGGTGCCAATATTGGAACTCACAGTGGAGAAAAATGGTCTTAATATAGACACAGTTTTTCTCTGTATCCTCATTAGATTGAAGCACTGTTTTCTACGGTAACGACACAGCATTTCACTAAAATATCAGTTTGGGAGTTCATAAGCTCTTCTAGTGTTCTGAGAACAGATTTGCAATATTAATGACTATGTTGGAGTTTTTTTTTTCTTTTTTGCATGGATACACTTTTATATATGCATTTGGTTTATAAGAAAATATTCTTTCTAATGCTGAGTTCAATTGACAAAGGAAAAAAAAATGTGAATGAAGCACAGATGCTGTGAATAAGAACAGAATGTGCAATGTAATTTAGCCCTGTGGGCTTCCTGGGAAGAACCCACTTCTCCTACAATAGGTAGAGTTGTCAGTAGTGACAATAATACTGATAGAAATGAGAACTAAGTTGTGCTCGCCAGTGTTTAATTGACAGTGCCACAATGCCTTCAGGGATAAAGTGCAAGTGCTGCATTACAATTCATCTCATGACTTTTTGTGGTTCAATAATTTATCTTCATAAAACACCAATGACAGCCAGTATTCTGTTGTTCCTGTGAGTGAAATATGATGTGCTTGCAGTATGTCTTAAGGATTCACTAACTATGGCTATGTACACATAATTCGTAATCAAGTTCATGCATGAGTAGCTGAAATATAAATAGGAACACTTAAGACTGTCTCAAAATGAGATTGCATTCTCCATTTATATAGTCATAGCAGGAGAGTTCAGAGGTATATAATAATAAGCCTTGGTGAATGTTTGAACAATTCAGGGAAGGAGGAAAAGCAAGATGGGGCCCAAAAAGAGAAGAGCCATAACATTCCTGAGCTAAGGATGAGACTGGATGGATTTAATTTTTTAGAAATAAATCATGGAACAGAATATCAAAATGGGAATAAAACATTTCTAGCTTAATCCTATTTGAATTTCTGAGTTGAGTTGTTTCCCTCCGATTTTTGGTTTTGAGTGGAGGTATAATTCAGGTTTCTAAGTATAATTAATACAAACGTATCTTATAATTTTGCACGTGCACATTGTACACCTCTTTATTTGTGGGGAGATGTAAACAAGTCTCTTTTTCACTTACAGTCCATAGCCGGTAGATTAATCTTCTTAAGAAGGATCTAACTGTGCCACTTCTTCACTTCATAAACTTTTTCTGAATGAAATTCAAACATCTTAACTTGAAATTCAGAGACCTTCATGAGTTGGCTCCAACCAGTACCTCTTGTCATATCTCCTGCATGCAAAGTACTCTTACTGAAGGACACGTAGTCCATTTGTACATTCAGCAAACGTACATTGAGCAGTTTGGCTCTGGGGATGCAAAGATAAAAATATGCCGTTTATGTAGATTCATTTATGTGTTCAAGGAGCTCAGGAAGGGGCAGAAATCATGCAAACAAAATAAGCTGCTAAACGTCCATTCCTTTATTTTAACAATCCCTTCATTTCAAGTAGCCTTACCAATCATTTGCATTAAGGGAAACTTTTCCATGAAGTTTTCATGAAACTTCCCCCTAACCCCCTCAAAAGAAAGTATAAGCTATCTATTCCAGAGTTCATTGTCAGTTCTTTATTTTAGCACTAGGCAATATTTACTTAATTTACATACATATGCCCTCCAAAAATCAGTAAGTGTCTCTAAAGTCAAGGATAAGATTCCAAACAGTTCCTATGCCCCGTGATCACCAGAATTTGTAACTACAGAAAAACCACATGCCTGTTGAGTGAGTAAAATCATTCATGTTTACTTAGAGGCAAAATCAGTCTTATTTCCTCCTTAATCACTCACCTCTTTTCAAATGTAAGAGAAAAAGATACCATTTCTCAACCACAACCTCCGTAAGTATAAAATCAAATGATTCAATGATTGAAATGAAAAACAACACACTTTCAAAAGATTTACAGCACATTTTATACAATTTTATTTTGAATGAAATTTTCATTTTTATAAAGGAAGATGAAACATTCCTATGGAAATTAATAAAAGCATGATGATTTTCTCCATAATAGCAATAACATTTTTTAAATTAATTCTTTAAAAGTATTTCAAGCTATCTTTTCATAAAATGTTAAGTAATAAAACTTGCACAATTACCTTAAAAATAATTCTAAAATTATAAATAAGTGAAATTTATAATTTTGCGCCTATAGGATTTTATAACCTTGCACTTCTCACAGAATAGAGCTTACATTTTTTACTGTAAAATTCAATAAATACAAATTAGCTTCTATCCTGAATATAGATCACTATACGTAGCTTGCTAGACACATCCCAAAATACATACTTGAAATAAAAATTATAATGAAGATGATTAAATAACTAACTCCAAATTTAATCACTCTGAAACTTATCTTTATAATATTATGCCAAATATGTTAGTGATACTTATCTACATTTCAACATGTTATAATCTACATAAATTTATTAGTGATAGATATACTTGAATTTCAGATAATGCATTAAAAAGCTCTGCACAGGATGAATATTAAAAAATATTATTCAGTTAAAAATTATCTTTTCAAAGGGAAAAGTAAAAGATCATGAACAGGCTGAAGGTGAGACTATCATTCATTCCTAAAACATCAACTCAAACCAGAGAAGATAAATCTTGCTGAAAAAGAATCTTTCTCATACTAGACAGTCAGTAAATATTGATGAAATTAGGCACCAGATCCTCACAGTTTCATTGTCACTATTCTTTATGTTTATGCCAATAGGATATAATAATCATATAAAACACATTTTCATCTAGCAACTAACTTCCCTAAGGGAGAGACTTATTCTACCTTCTTAATATCGCATTGTCATGACATAATAGGAGCTAAATTACAGTTGTGATTATCAAGTGCCTAACTAAAAAGAAAAATCATCCTAACTGGGCTCCTAGTGTTGCTGTGTAGACCAGTCCCAAGAAGATCCACCCTCCTACCTCATGCCAGGCATTTATAATCCTGGTCAACGTGTTACAGACCCTCTGGAGCCGGTCTGCAACACCACCCTCCTGCCCAGTGGTGCTTGCACCGATGGAATGAGATGCTTCAGAAGCAAAGGAAAGCTTTATTTCCCGATCAAGGAATGGAGATGTGTGGGCTGCACTGCACAGGCTCTTCACCCAGGTTGTGGGCGGGGCTGCTTTATAGGGATCTCGTGGAGGGGGGCGGGGTGGAGTTCTCGCGGGGCTGCACAAGCATGCTGCTCACGGCCCAGATGGCAGTGCCGGGCGCAGCGTCTCTGCACACGGCCCGCCGCCGCCATCTTGGGCTGAGGTGTTGTGCGCGGAGCTTCTGCACACGAGCTGTGACACATGAGGTGAGGTGCTGGCCGCAGCCGTTTTGCACCAGGAGCTGCTGCCTGACGTGCCGGGTGCAAGGCATCTGCCCTCAGCCCCCTGTGAACGAGTGAAATTAGAGCGCAAAGGAAAAGAGAAAAAAAGGTTAGGCTTTATCTTATCACCCAGATTCTGTTTCTATTTCCTGGGAATTGTTAACGGGCTCTCCTGGTTTCCCCACATCACCAGACCGGCCTGGGAATCAGCCAGTTTACATGCTAAGTGCTCTGAGAGTGACATCACCGGTGACGCCGTCCTTAGAGCGATGCCGCTATTACTGAGCTTTATTAGTCAGAGTGGAAAATGTTACTGTTTACAAGGTGTTCGGAAGAGGTCTGTCCTCACTTGTGCAGGTGCCGCCTGAGGAAAGGGATAGGATCTGTTCTTAAAACCCGTCTGCGTAGCAGAGTGAATTCAACTCCACACGAAAGCAAAGTGGTCGTGCAGGGAGTTCAAGTGCACTTGTCCCTTTTTTTTTAATGATGTAAATAGTGTTTGATTGTTTTCCAAATGAAGAGCTTGATTGTAAGCTATGTCCCATGTAACCATACATCTTTTTTTTAATACATATTTTTTGGAGTATAATTCTTTACACTGTTGTGCCAGTTTCCACTGTCCAACAAAGTGAATCAGCTCTATGTATACATATACCCCCACATCCCCTCCCTCCTGAGCCTCCCTCCCACCCTCCCTATTCCACCCCCCCATCCCACCCCTCTAGGTCATCACCCATCATCGAGTTGATCTCCCTGTGTTATGCAGCAGCTGCCCACTAGCCATCTGTTTTACAGTTGGTAGTGTGTATATGTCAATGCTACTCTCTCACTTTGTCCCAGCTTCCCCTTCCCCTCTGTGTCCTCAAGTCCATTCTCTACGTCTGCGTCTCTGTTCCTGCCCTGCCACTAGCTTCATCAGTACTATTTTTCTAGATTCCACATATATGCGTTAGCATACGGTGTTTGTTTTTCTCTTTCTGACTTACTTCACTCTGTATAACACTCTAGGTCCATCCACCGGACTACTACAATCCTTGAGCCAAGACATTGCCAAAGTTGAAACACGTCTGTTTATAAACGAACGAAATCAACAGTGAAAAGAGGGCCTAGTGTCCAATTCCTGTTTGCTCGAGCTGCTTTTGAGAACTCGTTGGGAAGAAATAAACAACTGAGTTGTACACAGGAAAACAATAACAGAAGCCCTTTTCTGCCTTTGCTCAGTTCAGAGATAAAAACAGAGGCCAGACAGCCTCCAGCAAATCTGTTTCATGTTCAGGCATCTCTTCCAGCGGCCACAATCACTGGTGGAAGTCCTGCTCAATAACATGCAAATGGGTCGGCTAAAATGCCAACATTTTCATTTTGTTTTGATGACTTTCTCAGAGAATGACAATATTCAGCTTAGATTTTTTTTTTTTTTTTGTAGTGCCCTTTGGGAAAGGACATTTTCTCTTTTAAAAGCCATACAAAGCTTAAGTGAAGCAGCTTCATTTTCTCTTTCTCAGAAAGCTAACAAAAAAAAAAAGAAAAAAGACTGATGTATTACTTAATGAAGCTATTCATTGCTTAATAAAAACAAGAATTAGTAACAATAACTCTTATACTCATATGAACCTTATTTTCACCCTTTAACATAGAAGCTGCTCAGATATATTACATGTGTATCATAATTTGCTTTAAAAAAAGGGTGCTGAGAAATATAAATTTAATGAAACAATCTAAGGTATCTTTTTTTTTAAACAATGTTGTGTTAGTTTCAGGTGTACAGCAAAGTGATTCATTTTACATATGCATGTATCTATTTTTTCAAATTATTTTCCCATTTAGATTATTACAGAATATTGAGCAGAGGTCCCTGTGCTATACAATAGGTCCTTGTTGGCTGTCTATTTTAAACATAGCAGTGTGTCTTATTCATTGTTATTTTAGAAATTTGAGTGAATACCCAGTGTTAAGTCCAGCTACCAACCCTCAAGTTTTAGAAAATGCAAATAATAAGTGCAGCTTTGGAAAGTGGACAAAATCTTTGACTTGAAATCCATAACCCTGGGTCATATTTCCAAGTTTGTGACTTACTGCTAGATACAGGCAGGCTTCTTCACTTTTTGAGTCCTTTTTTTTTTTTTTTTAATATTATTTATTTATTTATTTATTATTTTTGGGGGGTATACCAAGTTCAATCATCTGTGGTTTTTTTTTTTTAATTTATTATTTTTGGGGGTACACCAAGTTCAATCATCTGTTTTTATACACATATCCCCATATTCCCTCCCTCGACTCCCCCCCCCCTTGAGTCCCCCCCACCCTCCCCGCCCCAGTCCTCTAAGGCATCTTCCATCCTCGAGTTGAACTCCCTTTATTATACAACAACTTCCCACTGGCTATCTATTTTACAGTTGGTAGTATATATATGTCTGTGCTACTTTCTCACTTCGTCTCAGCTTCCCCTTCACCCCCTGCCCCCCCCAAACCTCGAGTTCTCCAGTCCATTCTCTGCATCTGTGTCTTTGTTCTTGTCACTGAGTTCATCACTTTGAGTCTTGATTAACTCATTTGTTCATTTTCAAACTGGGGAGTAGCCCTGGTTACCCACAGAATGACTAGTTATTTGTTTTATAATGTTCACATGTAACTTTCTTCAAAGTTCATAATAAACAAAGGCTGATAAAGACCAATCTTATGAACTTCTGGTACAAGATTTTTATAGTAAATCATAAGCATGTGGTGTAGGCATTCCCTACATCAGCTATGATTATCTGCCTTGGAAGCAGGTGAATTCACCAAATTTACAAAATCTATTTGTCAAAAACTTATTTTAAAGACTATTCTTTCTTAAAGGCAATAGATGCATTAATAATCTATGCTCCGGGGATCTGTGTATGGAAACAGATGATTGAACCTGGTGTACCCCCCCAAAAAAAAAAATAATCTATGCTCTATGAGGTCAGGAACTTTGATTTTGATGTAGCCCTAGTGTCTAAGGCATTACCTGTCACATAATATTGAGTAAGTGAATGACAGAATTCACTGACTATATCCTCTTTCGCTATATTCATGGGATGATTTAGTTCATAACTATATTCCTCATGAACTTGTTCTTTATGAATATATTCATTAAAAGACGGAACCTGTGACCCTAAGCTTCTCATAAATTGAACAGTCCTTAAAATACTACTAATACATTCACGTTTATTGAACCTATTTAAGAGAAATATATCCATGAATATATTCATGAGGAGAATATATCCATATTCATAGAATATATTCTAGAAGAATATTCCTTCATACAATTCCCTGATACCTTTGTAAATCTGATGAATTTAGTGAATTAGTTGTTCATGAATTGATTCTTTGGATAATAATATTTGATCAATCACTTTTAGAGAATTTGTTCTCAGTGACTTGACCAAGAGTCCCTTCTGTTGACTCTGCCTGGTGTTATCATGGGCAGATAGGTTCCTGCCTACTGGAGCTCACCACCCTCTAAACCTGGGGGCTCAGGTATCCTCCTCTGAAATCTCTGTTGAAGGAGGGACTGGACCCCTTCTTCCAAAAAGAGAGAAGTTAGAGGCCAAAGTCGACCTCAGAACAAGAGCCACTTACTCAGATCATCCCTGCTTACCATTTCACCTACTTCTCCCTGAAGTCTGTCTTCTTATTCCTTCTTTTTTGGAGACTGTGGCTTTGCCTTGGTGATTTGTTTGTAGAGGTGAATACTTAGTACAATTATTAAAGACTGAGCTACCTGCAAAGGGGACACTGGCTTTAGCTATTAGTCTTAGAGTGTGCTCTGTATCTATAGTATGTAATATGAATATAGTATGATTCTGTGTATACTCTATATATAAACAGTATAATCTATATAAATTAATTACCAGCCGCATGATTTTTTTTCTCAAGTCATGTATGCTTTTTCAAGTATATAACCACAAAGGCTTGGCCTCTCGTGGAGAATCATTGCTATTGTGAGGCACAGTTTCTGATGAAATTATTCTCTCTCAGGTATTTGAGAGCAGAAAAAAGATGAACTTTCAAACTAAGTGCACTGTGACAGTGGTCAGCTCAAGAGATCTGAGCATTAGGATGTTTGAACCACCTGGTTTTACCTTTCAGTCTAAGATACAGAGAGAGTGAATTCAAGAAAAATTGAAACAAAGAAAACCTAAAAGTGCAATTTTAAAAGGAAAGTGGTAGACACTCTAAAATTTAGAGAGAAAGCAAACGAAAAGAAAGTGAATGTTTTTATATCAGAGTTTTTTTTTCCTCCTCTTATAAGTGAAAGCAGTTTGCATTCCCTGTATCTGTGAGACATGAAAGGGCCATAATCATGTTGATAAGTTAACCAAAGACAGGAAAGCTCTTAAGTTTGAAATTAAGAAATGAAATTAGACATAATGTAAAGAATGACATCACAGTTTAAAGCCCTTGGAAGTGTCCTAAAGTCCCCTTCAGAATTTTTGTGAAGTGTTTACCTGGTCCTAGTTCCCCAATAATCTTTATTTTTCTTATACATCACAATTCATGTTAAATTAATGGCATTAATAGCCATCAGCTTTGCCAAATTACTGTTGTTTTAATATTCTAAAACTGTGCATACTTCATAAGTTTTTGATGGTTTCTGTATACATTTATCTCATGACTTTAAATAGTGGCTTCAATATTGTCTGCAATTTTACTTATTTCAATTAGGTTATACATCACATAGACTCTTATCTTGCTTTATTTTCATTGAAATATACTATACATATAGAAAATGCACATGTCATGAATGTACAGCTTAATGAAGTTTTTGAATAACTGGATACATCTATGTAAACTTCACGCAGATCAAGAGACAAATCATTACCAACACTCCAGATTGCTTCTAAAAATCAGTAATTGATTTTAGCTAGAGGGTTGCCCAACTTAGCAACCAACGCAAAACAATGTTCAATACATAACTACTCAAAAACACAATTGTGCTATAAGGTATGAAAAAAAATCCATGTATAGATGTTTCTAATGTTATCTTTAGATAGGATATGCCTTGTTAATAAGAAAATGATAAATGTTTATCTACACCGAATTTTAGGCTGTAAGGCATCCATTTTCCCACAAATTCCCTCAAATAACTCCCTTTGGGGGACTCTGCTATGTGACAGCGTCTTCCTAATCCTTTATTAGCATTCAGGGAATTTCTCCAATAAAGGACAAATGCTCTTGCCAAAAACTTTACTTCTGTTTTCAATTTGCCAGTACTTTCTGGGACTCTACCTCTTAACATTAAATCTCAGAAATGGCAAAGAATTCTCTTTCAGAATTGAAACAGTGGAAGATCATAGTTCTTTCTGTGGTGCTGGATCCACCCTCCAAGTTGGTCCGCCATCAATTTGCTCTCACTTTTCCACGAAGCTATCTGTGCCTCCCATCTTCCATCCACTACAGTACAAAAGTCAAATGACTGTCTCTGTCTTTTCAGCATGGATTCTTCTCTTTTCATCTCAGGCAACGTCTGTTCTATGCACTTTGTGTGGTCCATGACCATTGTGTTTAATGCTTACAGTCAGCCCCGGGATGTGTACGGGTTTATTCACCAAAATATAGAACTTCAGTTTTATAAGTATTGCTTTATTAATATGCTCTACATAACATTTTTTAATTGATACATCATCATTGGTTTTTCTGTTCCCCTTTGCAGTACTTGAGTGTATTGTAGTCTTCTTTTAAGTGTCTAGAGCTGAGAGGACTCTTGTAATCAACTGGTATGAGTCATTCATTTTAGTGATAAGGATTTCTGGGCAGAGAGGTAAATGTAATATTAGTGCCCATGCTATCCAAATTCTAATCCAGCTCTGTTTTAGCGTATCACACTGCACTCCTGTCTTATGTGTTCTGCAGTGAATATCACACATACGTGCACACATGTATACAAACACACACAACTTGTGGACATAATACAACTCCATGAAACCACACCAAAAAATAAATCAGCAGTTTAAAAAAATTTATGCTATAATATTAATTTTTTAAATATTAGTTTTAATTTTTTTATGTGATGCATATCATGTCCAGGTTAAAATCCACAAGAAAGGATGGATGGAATAAATCTGTAACCTCAATACATATGAAATATTTTTTATACAAATGTGATTTCAACGTGCTTACCTGTAGCATTTTTCCTCTCCTGTTTTGCCACAAAGGATGAGAAAACCTACCAAAAGGCAGTTGACACTCAAAAAGGATTGTTGAATTGAAGATTGCAGGAGAGAGTAGTTCATAAATAGCTGAAGATGTGCCCTTCATGGTTCAGTGCTCATTAGTAGTCTAGTTGGAGGAAACGACACTGGGCTGAAATACGCAGAAGCTGCCTCTCACACTAGGAGTCATGTAGTAGAGCAAGTAGGAGACAGGTTGGCAGAAAAATAACTACTTGTGCAAAGTAGGGCCTGAATCTTTGCTTATGTTCATGACCTAGGTACAATAGCTATGGCCTACCTTCAAGTAAAGGATGAAAATTGTTTAGTGGCAAGTATAAAAACAGAAGGTCCTATTAAAGGGGAGTAATGCAGAATTATCTGAAATGAGAAACTATGGTTTTATTATGCCTTTTGTGATGCAATTTAAAAATAATGATTTATATTCAAATCATAAAGTATTGTACCTGAACATAATATTTTAAGGTATCTACTCCATGCCAGGACTCTGCTGCTGATTCTCCTCTGAACTCAGAAATTTCTGAACCCCTGAGTGTCTGGATACAGTCTCTAAATTAAAGACAGTTTTCTCACGGGAGTTATCCAGTATACACAGGTATAAAAAGGCTGTTTTAATCAAAACCACTTAAATTCACAACTCTCTATGGTTATGACAAAACCAACACTTTGGGATATATTTAGAAGAAAAAAAGGAATTTTGTTATATGTACTGTTTTAAAGAAAGCCAATCTTAAATTCTGACAATTGTTCATTTTAAGCTTTGAATTTGTTTTATTATCAAAATTTAGAAAAATGAGAAAATGGATTCAAGAATTAACCTAGGCTAAATTACTATTATTATCTTCATGTACGATGTTCCTATTATTCTTTCTCTAAGATATTCTTTTTGCATCACTTCTATAATGCTAATGGGACAGAACAGAAACAGTCATTGACCGATAGTGCCATGTAGCTCTGTTTTCTCCCTAATGTGCAGGAGGACAGGAACTATGTGCCTTTAGGACATGGATGAGATAAGCTACTCTGTAATCTTTCTAATATTCATGAGAGGGATCACGCTGGCTGGAAGGATGGGTGATTGACAGTTTTAGCAGCATATTGTGGTCAGGCTGTGGGAAACAAGGGAGTGCCAACCTTTGGGATTACCTGTCGTCAGAGACCCCAGCTGGATCCCCAGATCATCTCAACTACATTTTGCCTTCCTCATTTATCTTTCACTTCTTTTTTTCTGAGCTATATCACTCCAGTTTATAAAATATAGGGAAATGTTTCATAGCAATTATAAACATGTATGTAAAGATATTTAAACCTCATTAGAGGGTACAGTAAGGCAAACTTTTTGAGACCAAGAATCATCATATTTATTTTTATATCCTCTACAATGTTTCACATAGGTATGCCCCCAGAAAAAGAGGAATTGATTTGAATATCCTTGCCATTTAGGCAGTGTCGATTTCCTATAAATAGAGATGATTTTTGTGCCTTTAGAGAAAAATTGTACTATATTGCAATTTATCTGAGACATGTGGAACAAAGATAAAAGACTAAATATAACTTAGTTAATTTAGATTTAAGAAATCAGTTGTAATATTAGTAGTGATAACTTATTTTCCCAAAATGGTATAATAATCATTTCACAACAACTTTCTACTTAAGACAGAAACAAAATAGTGACTGTAAATAATTATAATAAATATTTAAGCTTAAAACCAAATAACTGGAATATTTATTTAAAACAACAAATTAAGGAACAGAAACTATAACTTATAAGCTATTCAATGTAAAAAGTAGAATGTAAGAAAAGGAATGAACCTGAAAAGGATAAATGAATGGATAGTATTCTCATTGCCCAATAAAGTCAGTGATACAAGTAAAAGGTGATGGCTTATATAAACCAGGTTCTTAACCCGAGAGAAGAGCTAAGCCCCTGACATTATATACAAATTTTGGTTATATATGAATAAGGATTTTTCTTAGGACAGGATTCATACCTTTCTTCAGATTTTCAACATAGACTATTACTAAAATTCTTCTCCTGCATAGCTGAGCAACTCAAGGATTCTATATTCTCACTCCTCGCATTCCTTACCTACCATATTTTGCTCACCCAACTTACAACTATCCCTGACCTCCATGTTCCCAAATCTCATGTCCACAACCCATCCTTGTTTTATTTAATATCTCAGAAGCACTTAAGAGATTTAACTAGTCCCTCTTTCTTGAGCCAGTCTCTTCACTAACATCATATTCTTCTGGTTTCTTTCCTATTTTACTGGCTATTCTTTCCCAGTCTCCTTTCCTGGCCCCTCATCCTCTTTCCAACTTCTAAAGTTCAGAGCACTCCAAGACTCAACCGAAACTCTCTTCTCTGTCTCAAAGCTCTCTCTAGGTAACCTTATTTAATCCCATGATTTATGCTCATGACATCAGATTTTTATGTCCGAAAACCTTACTTCTTCCTTGGGTTCCAGACACAAACGTATAAGCCCCTCCCTGACTTCAGATGCCTAGTGAAACAACTCACTTCCCCAGCCTCTCATTAGTTAGTTAAATGTCTTTGATTTCCACTCAGTTGCTTAAGTTATACATTTTTCTCTTTCTCAAGCTTTCGATAATCAATTAATGACTAAGATCTGTCAACTGTACCTCTGAAATAGATGACAAGTCTGACCACTTTTCTCAGTGTTAACCTCTGTCCAAGCCTTCATTGTCTCTTGTCCTAACCAGTCTAAGAGCTTCCTAATAGGTCTCCCTCCTTTCACCCTTGCCACCCTAAATCCATTCACTGTACAGTAGCTAGAGTATGTCCTTAAAATAGCATTATGCAGCTTTCTGCATAAACATTAGGTTTACTGTCACACTTAACACTTAATCTTCTAATTACAGCTACAAGGCCCTTAATTTATCATACTTCTGCCTATCTTTTTGCTCCCATTTCTCAGTCCTTCCCCCTTAATCTCTATACTCAAACCACTGCAGTCATCTTAGGGCATTGTACTACAGAACACCAAGCATGTCTCCCTTCAGGGCCTTTGCATCAAATTATCACATGACTGGCCTCTTCTTATCCTTTAGGTTTAAATTCACTGTCACCTCCTCAAAGAGCTCTCCCTTGTCAATCAGTCTTATCCCATGAATCTCTCTATCACAATGTCTGTTTTACTTCTGTTATAGCATTATCACCATCTGAAATTGTACCTATGAACCTGTTCATTATTTGTCTATTGTCTGTCTGCACATAAGAATATAAGCTCCAAGAGGGCAGGACCTTGTCTTCTTCACCTTATATCCTGGTGCCTAAAACAATGCCAGTTACACATAGGAGATCAATAAATGAGTTCAGAATAAAACTCTAGAAGAACTTAAGCTGGTGGAGGTAAATTTCCATGTTTTTCTCTTAGATTCTGAAAAGTTAAACTGAAAGGCAGGCTGCCAAATCTCCTCCATCAACAAAAATCAGAGAATTCAGCATGTGATGATCATCACTTGCTTCTTCTTTTTATAAATACTTTTTCACCTTCAATAATAGCATCATGGTAATCAGAATGCTATGCAGTTATTTATGATAAAAACTAGAGTAAAATATATCAAATATTACGTGTAATGTCTCTTGGTGTAATGTATCTTTTTTCTCTTTATTATACTTATTTAGTTTTCCAAATTTTCTCCAATAGGTTTTATTTTAAAGATGAAAAAAATTATACAAATTCTCTGCTTATGACCTGAAATCTATTTGAGCTACCACTACTTAATGTGCCTTTATCTGCCCTATGCAGACACACACACAACCCACAAAATATGATGTCTTCCTTCTGTAAAATTTTGAAGTTTCTTTTCTTTGTATATACATGTAGTTGTCTTTGTACATGTATGGCAAAAATAATAATGATAAAATAAAAGCTACTACTAGCTATTGATATTATAAGGTGACTCATATACGTTATAGCACGTGGATTATTTATAACAATTGTCTGACATAGTATTATGTCTTCTTCTGTAAGTGAAGAAGCCAACTTGCAGAGAGGTTTAATAACTTGCTCACAGTAAAACAGCTAGATTTTTCTAGAGCAGAGATTATTTCAGACTTACCTCTGTATCTCCAGTGCTAACATGGTGCCTGGGAAATAGTGGGTACTCAACATGTATTTATGCATGAATGGAGGAGTGAGGTTGGCGTTTGAATCCAGATATGGATGATGCTCAGACACTTTACTGCTATACCACACTGTATTTTTGGGCTGTCTATATGTGTATGTTAATCAGAAGTCCTATGAATTAAAATCTTCTTTTATAAATTAGCAATAACTTCTTATTTAAGGCAATTATATTACATTTTATATTAAAGACTGGATAAAGCACTGGAATGAAGAAATATAAATGCCAAAATTGGTACATGAACTGGAGTCCTTGACTGATAAGATGTATTAAAGATGATATTTACATAATCATATTACTAATAAAGATACTTGCTTTGGAAGATTGTCTCAAAAAAAGTCATCATTAGACTAGTCATAAATCTTTGAATAAGATTTTGAAGTATAATGATCTTTGCCTTTTGGCTGGGAAGCAGTAATGGTTGAAAAAATTTTTAGGGATTTTTACATGAAATTTTAGTCTTGGAGTAGTTATTTTAAGTTTTTTAACATCCTAAAATATTGACATCCAAAAGTTAAACGTAGTAGTTCAGAATCTTGCTTGGTTTCCCCTGTTTAATAGCCAATAATGTTATGTTATATATTGGGTTTCTCATTGTTTGGTAATGCAGTAAACAAAGCATAAAGTGGTCACTGAATAAAATTTAGTTGAATTTAAAAATGAATATCATCATTCCTTTTATCCAATTTAAAATGTTTATATATTTTTGAGGTAAAAATTATAAAATACAGTTGATTTTTCATTATTCATGGTAGTTATGTTCTGCATAGTCATTGCAAAGAGTGAATTAGTGAATACTGAACCATTGCTCCTGCAAGAAATATAGGGTTAGGTTCCTGAAAGCCTCTGGTGACAACATTTGCATCAATACATAATCTCATTTTTGTATTTGCATCAATACAAACCTTGATTTATGTATTTCTATTTAAAGTTACCTAGTTTAATGCATATGATTGATTCATTAATATTGAATTCACAATCAACAGCATTATAACTTATATCTGAAAAGAGTTTAACTAATTTGTAAGGCACTTCACAGCCTTCTTGCACTTAGGAACACTAAAGAGCATTTCAGCACCACATTCGGGGACCACTTTAAATGGAAAAATTGACAAGTAGAACAAAAATACAAAACAACATGGCACTAAGTATACAGTGAAAAGAACACTTGATTACGGGATAAGAGCTGAAACAAGAAGGCAAAGAGATGCCTTATGTGACCTCAGTTGGGAACTTGTGAATCAGGTGACTCCAATTTTTCACCAATCTGTTAATGCAGGAGTCCGTGAATGACCGTGATGCACCACAAATATTGATTTGGGGTTAGAAATAAATTTTAGCAGTAAGGTGAATTCGCAAGTACTGAATCCACAAATGAGAATCAACTCTGTGAAATGCACAGATCTTAATACAGTTCAGTGGATTTTGATAAATATATACACTTACGCAACCAACACTCCAATCGAAATGTAGAACATTTCAATACCTCAGAAAGTTTCTTTGTGCCCACTTGCACCCTCCCCCATAGGCAACTATGTCCTGATTTCTATCACCATAGAATAGTTTTGCCTGTTCTAAAATATAAAAGGATTCATTCAGTATGTTATTTTTGTGTGTCTACACTCTTTCATGCAAAACAATGTTGTTTGAACCACTAGTTCATTCTTCATTACTTAGCAACATTTCCTTTTTGAATATACACTGGACGGTTATACAATTATTTCCAGTTTAGGTCTATTATGAGTAAAGCTGCTGAAACATTCCTGTACAAGTATTTTTGTAACATGCATTTTGATTTTGGGGGGGAGATACTTAGCAGGAAAATTGTTGGGTCATAGGATTAATATATCTTTAACTTTATTTAAAAACTATCAAAGAGTTTTCCAAAGGGGTTGTACGATTTTGCATCCCACCAGCAGTGCATGAGAGTTCAAATTGATCCAGATCCTAGTTCTTTTAAGTTTTAGCCACTGAAGTGGTGTAAAATTGTATGGTGTGACTTTAACATCCCTGATGACTAACAATGTCAAGAAATGTTTCATGTGATGGGTAATTGATTTACCTTTATTTGTTATGTGACTTTTGCCCATTTTTGTCTTCCAGTTATTGGCGTATAAGACCTTTTAGTGCATTTTACTATGCTCCATTTCAGATATATATGTTGCAAATATTTTCTTCTGGTCTCTGTCTTGCCTTGAATTTTCTTAACCATGTCTAATGATGAGTGGAAATTTTTAATTTTGATGAAGCCCAATTTATCAAGGGATTTTGATGTCCTCTAAGACAGCGGTTCCCAACCTTTTTGACACCAGGGAGTGGTTTTGTGGAAGACAGTTTTTGCACAGAGCGGGGCGGGGGCAGGAAGGGGAGGTTTATGCAGTCACGTGAGGGATGGTTCAGGAGGTAATGAGAGTGATGGGGAGAGTTGTGGAGCAGTAGATGAAGCTTCCTTTGTTTGCTCACCTGCCACTCACCTCCTACTTTGCAGCCTGGTTCCTAACAGGCCTGTTACCCCCAAAGTCCTAGTCTATGTTATCTTTCAGAAGCTTTATAGTTACACTTTTGCGTTTGGGTCTAAAATCCATGTAGAATTAATTTTTGTGTGTTGAGTAAAGTAGTAATTGAGATACATTTTCTCTTTACTTATTCAGTTGTTCAGGCACCATTTTTGGAAAAAACAAAACGAACAAAGAAACAAACAAAACATCACCTTTTCTTTCTCCGTAGAATTTCCTTAGAGCCTTTGCCAAAAAACAATGGACAGCATATGTTTGGATCTGGTTCTGACTTCTTTCTTTTTTTTTATAATGTGCATTTGTACCCTTATTTTATTTTATTTATTTTTAAATAAATTTATTTATTTATTTATTGGTTGTGTTGGGTCTTCGTTGCTGCACATGGGCTTTCTCTAGTTGCAGCGAGCGGGGGCTACTCTTTGTTGTGGTGCGTGGGTTTCTTATTGCTGTGGCCTCTCGTTGCAGAGCACAGGCTCTAGGCGCATGGGCTTCACTAGTTGCAGCGCATGGGCTCAATAGTTGTGGCTCACGGGCTCTAAAACGCAGGCTCAATAGTTGTGGCACACGGGCTTCGGTGCTGCGTGGCATGTGGTATGTTCCTGGGGCAGGGCTCGAACCCATGTCCCTTGCATTGGTAGGTGAATTCTTAACCACTGCACCACCTAGGAAGCCCTGGTTCTGATTTCTTTCTGAAATACTATAGCTGTATAACAAGTCTTCAAATCGGATGATAAGTTTTCTACTTGTGTTTTTCTTTTTGATAATTTTGAATACTTAAGGTTTTAAAAATTCCTTATAAATTTTAGAATCTTCCCGTTTTATTTCTACAAAGACTAGTGTTGGAATTCTGACTAAGATTAAATAAATAAATCTGTTTAAATCTTTTAATTTCCTTAGCAATGGTTTGGAAGTTTCGGTGTGAAAATTTTAAAGCTCCCCAAATGACTCTAAGGTGCAGACAATGTAATAAAAACTATTAATCTGGGCTCTTTCTTTCTCAAAAGATTCTGAGTGCCTGAAAGGAAAGAATTCATCCCATCTCTAAGATTCCACATATTAAATTAGTGAAGGAGTCATATCTAGCAACACACAAAAATGTGATGCAGTTGGTTCTCCCCAGTGTGTATTTCTAACTTAAAGCTTCCATTCAAGTGGTTCTTTCAGAACAGACATTCCAAAGTGACTTTCTGTCTATACCTACACCAAGGAGCATTTGACAATTTCTTCAGCTTAAAAAAATAAAAGTATTTTGTGCCTACCCAAGCATTGTATTACATGTTCTGTCTGATTGCAGTTGGTCATATTTATATGGTTTGGATTGATGTGTAAAAGTGAGCAAGATTAAATTGGGTCAATTTCCTTATGGGATTTATATAGATAACATAAGCAACAGTATGTGGCATATCTATATAGAAATGTATATTCTCTCTTTTCTTCTTATTGCGTAAATAGGTAACTGATAACGTATGAGATATAGCATTAGCACCTCAGAGAATACTATAACTGCCTAAAGATGGATTTTGTAGTCTCAGAGATTTTTCTCTCAATATTAAATGTCGAGCGAAAGACTGAAAACTCTAGTCAGTGTAATTTTATTTGAAGCATTTTCAAACAGATGTTACATCTTGGTTTGTGACTATATTTTAAATACTTTCTTTTTTTCAATATTCATTAAACCAGTCTTTTCTTTTGTCTCTAATAAGAGAAACATCTGTTTCTTCTTGTTCAATCAAAGCAACCACCTCAAGAGTCTTACTTTAAAAATAATACCATTAGAAAGTCAACCTGGATAGAATATGCTTCATTAATGTTTTACATTTGCATACAAAACAAGTTTTTCTAGCAGTTATAAGTTAGGAAGATGTTAGATAAAATATTGTAAAACAATTTAGTTATTTTATGAAAAAATTAAAGCCAGAAGCTGGAATAGGGTTTCAAAGATGTTGGTTTCGGGTTAAAAACTCTCCTTGTAAACATGTCAGTTTTCTTTTGTAATGTAGAGTTGAAAGGTTTTTATAATTATGAATTAATGAATAACTGGAGGTATCTATTACAAAGTAAATTCAGATAATCTTTAAATATAAAAGTACATCAAAATTGTTGAATAGTATATATTTTTAAAATAAAAATACTTTGGAGAATATGTACTACAGTTTATATCAGTCTCCCCAAAATTAGTCATCAGGGGAATTCCTTGCTTGGAATTGGATTTAACTTTTGGAAATATTCCACAGACATTTAGAACCACATCTATTGAATAATCTAGTTGAAAACAAAACACATTCTGGGGAGATGAAAGTACATCTGTGACTATGAAGAAATAAGACCTATTTTATTGTATAGCTCAAAGTTGGCTTTAGAAATTGTTGACCCTGATATTTACAAGAGATGTATATTCAGCTACCTTCTCAAATCCGCAAATTCCTCAAGACTTCTCTTGTACTATAGAATTCATATGTGGAGATGGGTATTTATTCATAAAGAAAACCAATTTTTATTCATTTTATAATAGTTAATACTTACAGAATTAACATAAAACAACCCAAGTTGGTATTTAGAGAGCTAGTCTTACTGAATACAAAACAATAGTTAATATCTATTGAGAGTGAACTTACTATGTGCCAGGCCCTGTTCTAAGTGACGATATATACACTTAATCTTCACAACAACTCTGTGAAATAGATACTGTTATTATTCCCATTTAATAGAGAAGGAAGCTGAGGCTTAAAGAGGTTAACTTGCTGAAGACCCAGCTATTGGGTGAGCAGAAATGAGATTTATATCCAGATGTCTGACTTCAGAGTCTATGCCCTAGACCTTTATGCTATTCTGCCTCTCTGAGGGTGAGTCTGTAATTTCAGACACCCCTGGCTTCTAATCCACCTCCGTCTCTTGTGGAGCTCGTTACACGTCACTGCAAATGAAAGGCAATCCCCCAGTTTCCCACCAAGATAATTAAGAGTATCTTTTAACTTAACTTGCATATATAAACTTTTAGGGCTGTGGGTGAAAATGTCTCTAATATTTAATTACTATTTTTTAAATTACATAATTTAGAAAGTTCATTTTTCACTCTCACTTTTTGCAAATAATTTTGTTCGAATTTCTTCATGTGCAGCTTTAACATCAGTGTCTTTGTCATAATTTTGTGAGTCATCAGACACATTTTTGCAGCACAAATCCTCTTCAGCTCTAAACTGAATACAGAAAATTTCCCCCATGTCTAATGCTGTCACTGGACATGTTTTTCTGTTTCAAGTGCCTATTAGCATAATGTTAGGACACTTTTTTTTTGGTTGTTTCATAAGTATATATTCATGATCTCCATGTTAAGAGTTATTATTATATTGTTGTCCTGTTTAGAAGGTTTATTTGTAACTACACCAATATTTGTAATTGCAATGCAATAACTCCCAAAGAAAAAGTACTACATTTAAGTCTCAACTTTTTTCTTTGTAAAATGGGACTCACCAGTCTTCTTTGTTTTTTGACTTAATGATACAGATACAGATATCTATTGAGAACGAACTTACTATGTGCCAGGCCCTGTTCTAAGCAATGATATATACACTTAATCCTCACAACAACTCTATGAAATAGATAGTGTTATTATACCCATTTATATTCCCACTGTTTCCTAAGTGCTAGGCACTGTTCTAATGCTTTGCAAACCCTACTTCATCTACTCCTTAAAACCAATCTATCAAGTGATACTAATATTTACATTTTAGAGAAGAGAAGCCTGAGGCACAGAGAGGTTCAGTAAATTGCCCAGGTTGGCAAGGGCCAGAGCAAACACAGGCAATCCGACTCCAGGGTCAGTCCTCTTAGCTACCACACTATTTTCCTGCCCTTGTGCCACCTTGATGCTCACTGTTGAGAAAAGGCAATAGATTGACACACACAGAGTTAGGTAGTGCCAGGCACACATGTGGCTCTTAGGGAATGTTAGCCGTATGAGACATGGGTCTCTTGCTTAAATATCAGTAACTAGCATCCGTTTTTGGTCTGGTCCGGAGTCACTCTCCAGTCACCAAGACGCCACCGTGTCTGGGATTATGGGTCCCTGGTAAGTCTCTCCATTCCCTGGGACATTCATTGCTCTAGAATATTGAGTGAAGGGATACCATCTCTTTAATAACAAATGGGAAGTGATGCCTTAATCCTGTTTGGTGATGTGTTCTTTGTAATAAAACTTGGAATGATACATTTTTTTCTTAATATTGTATTGGTATTATAAGTGTATATTTTATGAGCAACTGCAGTATTCTGAGTGAATTTTATATGTTAAATTCCAAAAGCTCTTAAATTTCATTAATGTTCTGTTTCATATGAATTAAAAAATTACTAAATAATACTGTTAATTTTTAAAAATGTCTCAGAGTCTATTCCATACAGCTTCTCTGAGGCAAAACTAGTTCTGTACTACTTCCCCATGGCAGGTGGCCCAGGAAATGATAGAGGCAAAACTCATTAGTCCATGTTTCATACAAAGTTGTTCAGGTCTCCCTTGCGCTGAAAGCAATGGACACAAGCAGAGGGAAATTATGCTGAAACTATGGCATCTTCTTTTTTCGCACCATAAAATTTAATGGCTGAGTTCTGAGTAGTGGGAAAAACTATTGTTTGAGTACAAAAGGTCTGGATTAGGATCTCAACTCTACAAACTGACAAAAGATAGCATGTTCAAGATCATTGACTGATCCACTCATTATAAAATGAAGGGCATAAACACACAGTTTTCTTTGCTGAGTTTCACAAAGTATGGAGATGATTTAAATGAATACTCCTGGGCTTACTTTAATATGCCTTAGGGAAATAATGCTATAATTTGCTTCTCAAACTTATAAAATTTCCATTCAAATTACAATTTTAAGGGAAAAACATCAATGTAAGAAAATACTAAAAGACCTGCAGTAGTGGGATCTTCCATTAAGACAAAAATCTGATGATGCAAATGCTGAAAGTTGGTAGGTGAAACTGGATAGTATCTCAGTTTATTTATAACCCTGGTGCTGTATGAGACAAGGGTACCCCAGAAACTGAGCTCCCTCCAGATGTGGTGGCTAATGGGAGAGAGAGAGAGAGAGAGAGAGAGAGTGTGTGTGTGTGTGTGTGTGTGTGTGTGTGTGTGTGGTATAAGAGAACTCTGATCATGGATACAGAGTCTATATACCATGTTTAATTGTTGTTGGTTTTTCTTTGTTTGTTTGTTTGTTTGCTGTTTATAAGAACTCAGCTTCTAGAACTAGATGTATCTGAGTTCCAATTCTCAGTTCTGACATGTACCACATTTAGGAATGCCTAAACGTTATTAAATTCAGTTCTCTCAACTATTTATTGGGGATAGTAATTTAAAATTTTTTTTCTGTGAAATATTGTTTTGAACTGTCAATGTTAATCATCAAGAGGTATGCCTCAGCAATCTGTGATAGGAATGGGCCCCAAATATAATGAAGTTCATTCTTCAGGGGGGCAAGAATGACCCAATTGCTCAAAGGAAAATATGTCACGCCTTAAAATTTTTCTTTATCCACATGTTATATTAAAAAAAACCCTCTTGACGATTAACTTTAACAGTTCAAAATAATAATTGGAATTAAAATGAATAGAAGTCACAGCTTCAGCTCAGATGCAGCAGTGGCTGCTATCTACAAGGCTGCTTTTATCTGAGGTCCAATTTCTCTAGTAATTAAGTTTCTTGAAAAAGTAAAGTAACTTTTTACTTTAATCTGATGATGGAATAATAGACCTTTTTGTCATGAACAGTTAAGCTGGTGATTTTCTCTTTATAAATTAATTTTATGATGAAGTTTTCATTGGAATTTTTAGAGCGGCTTTCTGGTCTACCGTTTAGAACAGATAGCCCTGTCACTGAAGATAGCTTGTAAGTGACTTCCTCTGAGTGTGTGATTATTTAGGCTTAAACATTTATAACATTACTGTCTTTGTGACCATGCCCTAAAATTGCATTTCAAAGCAGGATTCATCACATCATAAAGGCAAAAAGAAAAGCCAAAATCAAAACCGTACACTTCTATGGCTAATTAACACTAACGCCAGCTTTATACTTTAAAGGAAAATGTTACAGTGAAGGTACAGTCTTCCATGAGTCAGTTCTGCGGGAGAATCCGAAAGCAACCTACTGGAGAAGGAATTGTTTCAGTAAACACTGTTACTTGTCAGACAGCTAGCTGACTTTACTTTTAGGATAAGACTATATTTACATAGTAATTTCACAGTCCAAAAAAAAGAATTTATTTATTTGTACTTATACATTTCATAATTTGAATATTGTTTAGTATTAATTACTTTGGAGCTGGGTTTTCTGTTTTCCTTCATTGAAATAAAATGTGCTTGATAAGTATTTCTAAGTTAAAATTTGAAAATCCTAAAAAATATACCTGAGGGGTGATTATTTGTAATGATATTTACTAGTATAATTAGTTAATACTACGTATATATAACTATCTTCAAGCCCAAAGAGGCTTAATTTTTTTCTTTAAAATGGTATTTCTGTTGAATTATGTAAACCAATCACTAGTTGATGCTTTTTCTATAAAGGACAACACAATAAATAGTTTAGGCTTTGTGGACCATGCAGTCTCTGTAGCAAATTTTTGATTCCGTAGAAGAGACAATATGTAAACCAATGAGTTTGGCTGTATTCCAGTAAATTTTATGTGGACACTAACGTTTGAATTTTATATAATTTTCACATGTAATTTAATATTGTTATTCTTTTTATTTATGTTCAACCATTTAAAATGTGAGAACTATTTTTAGCTCTCAGGCTGCACAGAAACAGATGGCATCAGGCAGTATTTGGGCTATAAGCTATGGTTTTCAGACCTCTGATCAGAGGCTTGGAGCCATCATCCGTGCTTCATTGGTTTTCTCTCATTCCACTTTTGGATATCTTTACATACTATTCTTTTTTTTTTTTTTTTTTTTTTTTTTGTGTGTGAGGCTGAAGTGCACCTTCAATAACTTATACCTATGAATTCTAGATTAGGCCCTCTGGAGCAGTCTAGATCAAATTATTTTCCCTTTGCATAGGCCTTTATAAGGTGAAAGAAAGCCACTCTGACTCAGATTTCTGTGTCTCTTAGTGCTCCTTAAA
Organism: Hippopotamus amphibius kiboko; assembly: GCF_030028045.1. Classification (NCBI taxonomy): domain Eukaryota; kingdom Metazoa; phylum Chordata; class Mammalia; order Artiodactyla; family Hippopotamidae; genus Hippopotamus; species Hippopotamus amphibius. The sequence goes on along the minus strand of NC_080189.1, from coordinate 8,708,075 downwards.
CTCTTTTCAGATACTTTTGTTCAAAGGCTGTACTCTCTTTGCTCTTTTAATTTTCTAATTATCATTTGTAAAATGAACACAAGCTGAACAGAAACTTTACATTATTTTCTGTCTAATGGAGAACTAAATAGATTTTCTGTTTCTGAAGACCTTGGTACTAGGCAAGAGTGAAATGTGATTGTTAGGGAGTTGTGGCTTTATTGTGTTTGTGTTTATCTGTTTAAATATAACTTAATTCATTATAAAGATATCTTATTTGTAAATGATCAGATAATCCTGGTGTCATCTCCCACACCTATTAGTGGTCAGTTATCACAAATAACTGCTGTAGGGAAGGAAAACTTGTCCTTTATTCCCTTCTAGGTTCTTTGGTGGTCTAAGAATTAAATTGACGTAAGACAGATTAGCAGGAGGGAAACAAATATAATTTCGTATGTATGGGAGCTCTCTGAAATATGGGACTCCAAGAAGTAACCAATGCAGACAGACTTTATACCTTTTAGACAAAGAAAAAAGTAATTTTGTGAAGAATTGACAAGACAAAGAAGTTTGGGCTTGGGGTGGTAAATTAATGAAGAAGTAACGAGGTGTGTTTATACAGCCTTCTTGGCCCTAACTTCCCTCTCTCTAGTGATAGGGAAGACTTGTACTCTCCAGGTACAGGAGGGTACCTTTCACATAAGAGATTTATCTCCTGCTTTCAGAGGGACAAAGTAGGGTCAGAGCATTCTTATTGCACTGGATGTTTCTTAAGTAACCTTAGTTCAAAATAACTAATATGCTGAAATGGCATATTTGGGGTGGCATATTCTGTTCCCCTTCACTGCACTTATGCATTTATTCTTTAGTCCTTCATTTCTATTAGCTATACTTGCCAGATGTGCTTATTGAGAGACAATGACAGTACAAAAAAAATAGTTTTTAAAAACAGAGCAACATTAGATAAAATTATAAATCCTTTTTCATATGAGAGTGAAGTCTAGTGAAGCTAACCAGAAAATAAGTTATTAAATTAAAATAGTTCATCATCACCTCCCAAACAACTTAATTCACCCCATTCATTTTCTCACATACCCTGATGGCACATTATTTCCCGACTTGATTGGGTTATGTTATCCTGTATTTGGTCTGGTGGAGGATAGAACTACTTAAAATATTAAAGAAACATGAGATATTAACTGTAGATACAGTGAATTTTCCTAGATGAAGGTATATTAATTTTTACTTACAAAGCTCTAAGTGTTGATATTAAAAATTATCTTAAACTAAATCATCTTAAGAAAAGAAATTGTCTATTCTCTTGTATCTAACAGGTTCCGGTTTGAATGACGGCCAGTGGCATGAAGTCCGTTTCCTAGCTAAGGAGAATTTTGCTATCCTTACTATCGATGGAGATGAAGCCTCAGCAGTTCGAACTAACAGTCCTCTTCAAGTTAAAACTGGCGAGAAGTACTTTTTTGGAGGTAAGACTACCTTTTTTTTTAATTGGTTAACTAATACATTGCTAAAAATAGAGTTTCAATAACATTTGATTATGAAGTATTTATATTGATTCAGTGGACTCAGTGGGTCTCAGGAAAAAGCAGACAAATTCTGTAACCCCGTTGAACTAAAAGGAGGAGCAAATGTATTGTTTCTTCATGATAAAGTATTACTATGATGTCACCATATTCTTCTAGTCCATTTCAAATATTCTAAGTATAATGTGTGAGATTCTGAATCCATTCATTCTCATAATACTATTCTCAAGAATCACATCCTTGGATTATCCTTTAGTCATCTCTTGCTGTGTAACTAATTGCCGGAAACCTTAGTGGCTTAAAAGAACAAACACGTATTATCTCACAGTTTCTCTAGATCAGGAATTCATAAATGACTTAGCTGGGTGATTCTGACCAGCTGGGTCTGTCATGAGGTTATACCCAAGCTATTGGCCATGGCTACATCATTTGAAGCCTTAACTGGGCTAGAAGGCTTGCTTCCAAGAAGGTGCACTCACTTGGTTGACCGTTATTGCTGGCTGTTGGCTGGGGTGCCTTGATTCTCCTCCATGCACCTCTGATCCTTCAGGGTCTCTCTCCTTCAAGTGGTCTCCTCTGTAGATGATGGGGCAGGGTGTGTGTGTGTGTGTGTGTGTGTGTGTGGAGACAGAGAGAGAGAGTTTGAGGGAAGTGGAGAAGTAGGGTGGGAGAAGGGGAGGGGAGGGAAAAGCCAGTAAGGGGGAGAGAAAGTTTACAAGATAGAAGACATAAGGTTTTGTTGTTGTTATTGTTTGTTTTTAGTAATCCAGTCTTCTGTTATATACAATTGGAAGTCACATCCCATCACTTCTGTTATGTACAATTTATTGGAAGCAAGTCACTAAATCCAACCCACACTTAAAGCAAGGGGATTATATAGGGGATCAGAGGCCATCTGAGAGGCTGCCTAACACAGGTTGCCTTACATGAAGATATCACAAATATCTTGATTCTTAAGTAATAAAAAGATTAGCGGAAAGGAAGATTCTTTTAATGATAAATTCTACTTCTATATGTGAAAGAGTATGAGAGCACAGACCTGACATGTTTTCTAATTTGAGAAATGCATCCTGTCATAAAATGATTTTTTTCATTAATGAAATATAGGGATATCTTTTATTAAAATGCTAGGTGTGTTGCTTAGATCAATATATCTTTCGTTAGAGTATTGCCTTTCTCATTCTAATCACCCAATGTAAGATCTAAAAAACTACATTGTATCCTTAGAAAAGGCTTTGCTTTAAACTTTAAAAAAAAGTGTACCTATATTTGCCTCTGAAAATATGCCTATTAATATACCTATATCTATTTGTATATATAAATATATGTTTATATATCACTATTTTTATATATTTCTCTAACTATTAGAATAAACCTACTTGAGAACAGACATCTTTTATGTCTTGTTTCCTACTTTATCCCCCAAGGTCCTAAAAAATTTCCTGGAGTATAGTAATGACCAATAAATATTTATAAATGAATTAGTAAATTCTGAAAAATAAGCAAGGCAAACATTTTATTCCTAATTATCTAAAAGAAGAAACAGAAGTCCTTAGAGCTATGCTGACTTGCCACTGAGTCTATAGCCAGCCCCTGAATTCAAGACCTCTGACTCCTATACCCAGGTGTTTCGCCCCTCTGCATCATGATAGATGATGCATGACAACTCAGAGGTAGACATCCTGAACAAAACCTCTGCTTCTTTAATCTTCCATGGTGTTCATTGAGAGTTAAAGCTACATGCTTTTTAAAAGTCTCTCAATAAATATTTGATGAGTGGATGAAAGTCAGACAAGATGTCTTATGAGTAAATAAACTCGGCTTATTGATGTGAGAAAAAGCAACCCAATAACTAAACTGGTTTTTCTCCCAAAACATACTTAACATGATGGGCTTTTGGCCAACAATTTTCATTGCTGTCAGAAAATGGATGACAATAGTCAGTTGGAAAGCTACTGATAATCCCTACTCATCCATGAATGAGCTTGCCGAACGCTTGAGGCAAGTTTTGATCTATTTCCATCTAGATGGGTAGGCAAAAAGCTATAACCACAAATTTATGGCATAGAGTTTATAGGATACAAGGGTTTTATAGTGCGCTATTTACTATTGCTTTACAGATTCGGGTTTTCAAACCCAGAGGTCAGGATCATATTTCCTCCCTCTCGGGTCTTTGGTCTGCCATTGGGAAACACTGTCAGCAAATAATCATGGTGCCTCTTTGGTTATATCTTCATTGGCTGAATCCTCAGAGCGTATGAGAATCACTAGGGGAACTTGTTACAATTCAGATTCTCAGGCACCACTCTTAGAACTTTAGAATGCAGGATGCTGAGAAATTGAAGAATTCCAAACTGCAAGTGATTCTGAAACAAATAATCTGACAAACAGAAATATAACTTAGCCAATTTGTATGCATATCTATTAGATTCTTTTTGAAAAATAACATCAGCCACTGACAAGTGAGGTAAGTAAGAAATAGCTATTCTCATATAGCTTTGCCACCATGAAGCCATGAAAGGAATCCCCAGTCAGGGTCTGATGCACATACAGACACTTAATAAACGAACATTTATTAGCAAGCTGAAACAACACTGTTAATACAAACAGCTCAATGAAGTCCTAGCTCTCTGACTTGTCTTACCTTGAATAAACCGTTCTCTTCAGGCAGCTGTAGCAATATTTTAGAGGCAGGATTCAGCTACACTCAGAGCCAGTGCCAGGCTCAGGCAACAGAAAGCCTCCTAAGCTAAGAGCTGGCACAGCTTCACTTATCCAGAATCCAGAACCATCTCCACGGCTTCAGGTCACTTGAAGTCTCAGACCATTTTCACACAGGCAGTGGGTGTATCTAAAAGATGTCCTGCCAAACTACATATCCTTCATATCTTTAATTTCACCACTGAGATCTCTTTCCTAACATTTATCTACTATTTATGCTAATTAACGAACTACTGTTTTTCCCAAAGAAAACCTAACTTGACATCCAGAAAGTTGGTAAGAGGAATAGATAGCAGAAATCCTGGAGTAGTCACATCTGGAGTGGCTGCAGTGTTTTTTTTTTTAAGAACACGCTCACGACAACCTCTGGCATGTGGCTGCCTGATTAGAACACTAGCTGCCTGTGGATTGTAACTTAAAACACACACAGACACAACTTCATACTGTCTGTGCTAAAAATTTAAAGTAAGTTGCAGATGTTATAATGATGACATCTTAAGAAATATTAGGATAGTGAGAAGGAGAATTGACTTTGTTCTAAAATAAGAGCTTTGAATCATACACACCTGATTTGGGACGGTGCCTTCACTTAATTGATAGGTCATTTTAATAATTTATCTTACTTTCTTTATCAATTAAAAAGCAATAGAATCTGTTCTGTGAACATTACACAGTATCATGAATTAAACCCAGGGTCTGACCCCAGGGAATTCTAAATGCCAACTTCCTTTCCAATTCATCTGGAGTCTTTTTTTAAACTTACTCTGAGACAGCCCCTTCCAAGAAAAATTTCAGATTTCAGAGCATGTGCTCATCTAAGGCCTCTCACCAACACCTCAGCTACTCAAAGCATTTCTTCCTCCTTAGTCAGTAAAAATCAGATTGTTTTCCCGCTGGGTGAAGGCCTTAAGTAAAGGCGTCCTGCCCTTAAACATGGCCACAGTTTGCTTCTTTTGAAGTTAAATCCTAGCTACACAGCTGCTTTTACCACCACAGGTGCGGCTAAGTCCACCGATGTGAAGCTTTCTCTCTCCATGCCTGCTCCCTGATCATCCCAGAAAAGCTCTTAGTTTTCTTCCGTAACTCTCTCAACCAGACGTTTAAGCTCTAAGCGTTATCTTGCCTTGTTCTTTCTTGGGAATAAACAGAAAAAGAAAGATTATTCACTTGGGATATTTTCTCAAGGAAAGTTTTTCTACCTGCTTTAACTTGTTTCTCTATCTCCCAACTTGAATTCCTTTTGATAACACTTCATTAATTTTAATAATCAAAAGAATTATAAACAAAATAATTCAATTTATTATTGACTGCTTACCATGTAATTGGCTTTCTGATATAGGCCAAGGCCCATGATCATGAGAGAGTAGAAAGATTTTTAAATTTATAAATGTTTTTAGGTTTGGTATTTTGATTATCCCTGTTGTTTTAATTTAAAATGAAAAGTAGCTGTGGATTGAAGAGGAGAGATAAGAAAGGTCCAGAGCCAGTGTTTTTGGAAGCAGAGTTCTAAGGAACACGTTGGGAGTGGCAGCTCTCAGAAAGGTGCCAGACCAGGTGGAGGTGGCAAGAGAGAATGGGGGGGTATTGGGAGTTGGCCGGAGTCTGAATGGACTAGAATGAATAAAGTTTAATAAACAGGCACATCCCTTCCCAATTACAAATCTAACCTCACCAGTATATAGCCTTTACTCCTTATTGAAATAGAGCATGAATTGTGAATAGTTATTAGATTGATATGTAAATATGTTACTGACCAGGGTTCTTGGACTACTTATCAATAGAAATTGATCAGAGACCAGACAAGAAATTCAGGCAAGGCTTCACTGGGCCCCCTACTGCAGCAGGGGGAAGGGAGAAAAAACAACAGATTCCCTTGCTCACTCCCCAGGTGGGGTGAGCTTGTTCCTTACATGGAGTGAGGGTAGGGGTGTGTCCAGGGGTCCGGCCGGAGGAAAGGCTTAGGTGATCTGCCCACCACTTAGGTGGTGTTGTGTGCAGGGGACATGGGCAGTACCCTGCATTTGCTGCTGACCCCCTGCATTTGCTCCTGACTCTTCAGAAGTGGCAGTTGGGTTTGTTTGGGTTTTTTTTTGGTTTTTTTGTATTTTGTTGTCCATAATTTGCCCCAACTGTGCATGCACACAGCTGTTTTTAGTCTGTTATAGTTTCTTTATGCTTTGTTGCTCGAGAAGACCTTTGTCCAGGTGCAAGCACTGCAGCAAAGGGTCCCAGGTCCTAGCTCATCTCAAATATATGTCTATGTAAAGTAGTTCTCATTGAAGCACTTAGAGGCTTGTTACCAGTGCTAGTGCTCCCCGGCTGTTTATTATGAGAAAATACCACCAGCTGTGAGTGCCTAAACTTTCCTTAGTGGTCTAAAACACACCACAACTTAGCCGTGAAAGACTTCCCAGATAGTTTCTCAGGAATTCCTGGATTGACTTGTCCGTCACCAGAATATGTGCAGGACCCTGCAGCACTCTGTTTAGGGTCCAGTCTTCCCTCCTTTAAAGGGCCAACTGGCCTGTTGTTGCACCTACTGAAAATCTATTGTTTGGAGGTTTGTTTTCTAGCTCCTTTTTGTTGCTTTCTGCAAGAAACGGGGTGAGAAATGTCTTATCAAATGATATGATATGTTAGATGATGTCTTCTCAGTGGTCTGAAAAGTGAATCTTAAACTTCTTTGTGTTAGGTTTCCAGGGCTGCTGTAACAAACTACAAACTGAGGGGCTTAAAACAACGGAAATTTATCCCCTCACAGATCTGGAGGCTAGAAGTCTGAAACCAAGCTTCCGCAGGGCCCCAGGTTCAGTGGGGCCCTGCTCCCTCTAAAGGCTCCAGGGAAGAGTATTTTCTGGCTTCTCCTACCTTCTGATGGTTGCAGGCAAGCCTTGGTTTTTCTCGGCTGTTGGATGCATTGCTCCAGTCTCTGCCTCCATCTTCAAAACAAATTCTTCCCTCTGTTTCTCTGTGTCCAGATTTCCCTCTCCTTTTAAAGACACCAGTCATCAGATTAGGGATCCATTAGGCAATCAGATTATCACCTCCTTTAACTTGATTACATCTGCAAGGACCCTATTTCCAAATAAGGTCACATTTACGGAATCTAGGGGTTAGGACTTCAACATATCTTTTTGGAAGACACAATTCGGTCTATGATAAGGTATATGTGGTTTGCTTCATAGCTCCCTTTAAAGTTACCATACTTCTTAAGGGACATTCATATTTCTGGATTAATATTATCCATTTTCAAAGATGAATTTTATAAGAATTGAAAGTGGTAGAAAGCTTTGTGTAAGCAAAACTATACAAAAGTACAAATGATAAGAAAAGTAATCATTGTTTTGAAAATGTATCTCGTGTAAGGAACTAAAAATTGGAGTGAGAATAAAAGAGCATACAGCTTAGACTTTATATTAATCAGGATTCTCTAGAGAAATAGAACCAAAAGGAGATAATAGATAGATAGATAGATAGATAGATAGATAGAGATATATGAGGGAGAGAGATTTATTATAGGCTCATAAGGTTATGGCTCAGAAGTCCCACAATCTGCTGTCTGCAAGCTAGAGAATCAGGAAGACAGGGGTGCAATTCAGTTAGAGCCCAATGGCCTGAGACCCAGGAGAGCCAGTGGTTTAACTCCTAGTCTCAAAGGCTGCTGGTATAAGTCCCAAAGTCCAAAGTCCAGAAATCTGGGAGCTCCAGCGTCGAAGGGCAGGAGAAGATAGACATCCCAGATCAAAAAGAGAGAGATAGAATTTGCCCTTCCTCTGTCCTTCTGTTCTGTTGGGCCCTCAACAGCTTGGATGATGCCCACCCACTTTGATGAGAGCCATCTTCTTTACTCATCTGCTGATTCCAATGCTAATCTTTTTTTGGAGACACCCTCACAGATACACCCAGAAATAATATTTTACCAGTTATCTGGGCATCCTTTAGCCCGCTCAAGTTGACAAGTAAAATTAGCAAACTCTAGGGGCAGGATCATACGTAAAGACCAGGTGGGGAAGTCTACCCACATTGCTTAGCTGACCTGGAAGTTTTCAGAAACAGAGGAATTTGGAGTTTGACCTTGATTTGTAGTATGGTGGGAATAATCACTACCAAAGAAATGAAAATAGAAAAGACTTTGGCTGTAGATAATGCTAATGCTGGAAATGAAACAATCCCACACATACAAAAGATGGCCATGAAAAGAAGATGAAATCCTGGAGTTGCTCTCTTCCCTCATTAACGTTTAAGTGGCCTTTCCAAAATCACATATGTTTAAGAATAAATTGTCATCCTAATGGCATGCTATACTGGTCTTGGAATTTTGCATAATGTGCATCTACTGAGCAGTAGAACATAGGCTTAGAGTCATCAAGATGTAATGAAGTGTTCCCAGAGAGCTGTTCACTTTAAAACAACCAGAAAAGGTCAGGAGAACATTCTTGACACCCACGGCTATGTGTCCGGTCCCTTACTTACAGTATGATCATTGCTACATTTAACATGTAAATGCTGGGTTCATGCGCTGTTTTACACATTGAGTGTTCTCACAAGAAATGCCTTCAAAGAAAACAAATGTGATATTCCTTTGGCAACTGAAATCCTTCAACTCTGATATTGGATCAATGTTCAATTTTCTCTTAACTGGTTGAAATAATAGTAAATCCTTTTATCTTTTTCTGGGCCTGATTCTCCAAATCCTTGGTTATCTTTAGCACTTTCTTTCCAAACATGCATTTGTCTTTCTGTTATAGAACTGGGATCTACATTTATTCATTTATATCCAAAGAGAGTATGGAGCCCTTAGTATAACTCAGGGGTTATGCTAGATGCTGGTGATGCACTGTGACCAAACAGGATACAGAATCTCTACCCTCATAGAATTTACAGTTTTGTTCTCATACCCCCAAGTGTCTCACCTTTATAGAGTTATCATTTTACATTATCCCTATGATTCTCTTATTAATGTATACCTACTCGAAGCTCCATCTGGGGAAATATATGTTTTAGTCTTAAGACCTTTCACATGGTTGGATGACAGCTACATTGTCAAGGCTCATCTCTTTTACCTAAAGTCAGTTGAAAGTGGATGTTCACCACATCCGCAAAACACCTTCACAGTAGCACCTAGATGAGTGTTTGATTGAATAACTATGTGTTAGAGCCTATCCGAGTTGACACGTAAAACTCAGCATCACAGAGTACTTTTATTTATCCTGGCTTCTGGATTTGAGACATCAAATAAAAATATAATCAGATTGTCTGATTTAATGCGCAGATAAAGGAATACCAGAAACTGCTTTTATAGTTTTCTAATTATGATGTCCTCCAAGTCTTCTACGTGCATATTTTTCTATTTTGTTTAATTTTATGCTTTCTAATATTACCTCTCTTATTCCCTCTCTCTCTTTTCAATACTTTTACTAAAATAAAATTTACATATGCTAAAATCCACCTATTTCAAGTATACAATTCTGTGAGTTTTACTGAATTGGTACAATAGTGTAGTCATCACCACAGACCAGCTTTTAGATCATTTCCCCAAACCCCCAAATCTTCCTTCTGCCCCCCTGCAGTCAATTCTCACTTATGCCCTGTCCCAGGCAACCACTGGCCTGGTTTCTGTTGTCCCTATAATGTTGTTTTTTTTTTTCCCTAGACCCTTGGTTTTTTGTTGATTTTTGTTTTCTTTTGTTTTTTTATTTTGACTCTTCTCAGGTTTACTCTTCTGCTAAGAGACTTTGCCCAAGTCTCACCTCCTCCAGGAGGACAGCCAAGCCCTCCCCTTCCTGCTCTAGCACATCCTGTCCCCTGCATACCGCACCCCCCAGCATCCCTGGTCCCTGTTGTCCCACTCAACTTTCTTCCCTCCCTTGCCATAGCACTTAATCACTTTCTAACCTTCTACATCCTTCACCATGTGCTATACTGATTGTTTATTATTAGAATCTCCACTAGAATATAAGCAGTAGTAAGACAAGGATATTAGTTGCTTATGTTTTCTGCTATATCAGATATTGGGGAAAAATGTCTCATGCATAATGGTTATCATTGTATATTTATTCATTGAATAAATTAATCGACAGTCCCTATGGTTATGTTAAATGGTTACATGCAAAAGGGTGTAGAGGATTTCTTATCCCCACATAGATTGCCAGCTTCTGCCACACTCCTCTCCCCCTAGAGAATTTTAAGTAAGGGTTACTGACTGTGCTGGCAGAGAACAGCCACTGGTATTCCATTATCATATTTGGCAGGTATAACTTTTCGGGGTCTTGACAATAAAATAATTTTGTATTTGATCAAATGCACTTTTTTCTAGATGTACATATTACCTGTATGGCTAATGAGGAGTATAGCCAGGATTCAAATCATTTTATTTACTAAATATTTACTAAAACCTGGCATTATTATTCATGCTAAAGCAGTGAACAAGTCAGAAAAAAATACTTGCTCTCATTTCAGTTAAGATAACAAAGTGGTGAAATGAGTATGTTTTGGAAAAAATGAATCAGAGAAGGGGATAGGAAGGTCTTGAGGAAGGGGGATGTTGAAGATTACCATTAAAATAATTTGGCAAATGAAACCTCAGTTGAGAAGATGGCTCTTGAGCAAAGAGCTCAAGGAGGTGAGGAAACATACCATGAGGAGATATGGAGAAGAGCATCCCTGGTAGAGAGAAAAGAAAGTGTAAATAGTACACAGGTGTGAGCACCTGGAGGCCTTGAGGAAAGGAGGCCACACAGCTTCAGGAATGCAAGGCTTCAGAGGCTGCATTGTGAAGGGTCTTTGAGTGAGGTGGGAGGTTATCTGAAGATTGCACCAGGTGAATGGCAAAATCTAATTTACATTTTAAAACGATCTCTAAGACTGTTGTTTTGAGAAAAGACTATAGTCAGATGAGGGAGCAGTATGGCTAAAACAGTGGAGACTATTGCAATAACCCAGATGAAGGAAGGTAGGCTAGTGGAGGGGTGGGAAATGGTCAATTCTGAATACATTTTTGCAAGTCAAGCCTACGGAACTTGCTGACAGATGGGATATGGGCTGTAATATACAAAAAGGAGTCAAGATGACACCAGTCAGCCTGACAAAAAGCTTTGAGCTTACCCTTTCATCTACTCCACACTTTCTCTTCTCCTTCTTCACTTTGGAGTCCACCTGGCACTGTTTCCTTAAAGATTGCTTCTGACCTGTGCATCAGACACTACTGAAGGTATTGTCCATGCAGAAACCCATCATCTCTCCTCCTAAATTAACAGGACCATGAACTAATGCCCCAACACACACACACACACACACACACACACACACACACACACACACACACACACACTCTTTCACAGTTCCCTGCATCCTCTCTCTCCTCGATGGGTTCTGAATTAGTTCTTAAATCTCTCAAGTCTTGCCCAGATGTTCTTTCTGATGCATCACACATGGGGTATAACAAAGGTTAAGAATCTACTGATTTAAAACCAGTTCTGGTAAACTAAACTTCCAATCAGTCTCTGATTTGGGGATGCCAGTGCCACTCAGATATAGGCAAGTGCAGAACATCGACTCAAAGCTAGGCAGCTGCTATAAACGCAAAGGGCTCTTAAAATATTAGTTTACATATAAACTTCTAGTGGATATACTTCTAACTTGAAAGTATGGACTAGTCATCATCTTTTCTTCTTGCTCTTTCTTCCATCCATGGCCCAACTATACTGAGGTTAGAAGGGATTAGGAGATAAATTATTCATTGCCTTTAAAAAAATAATATGAAAGTTAACCATCATCTACATTTATATAGTGTTGAACATCACTTATTAATATTGAAATACTTGGATACCCATTTTACTTTTGTGTAATATATCTTCCTGTAAAATACTATGGCAAGAGTCAAGTTTTTCTGACTGGCTAACAATTTATTAACTAGCAAAACGAGAAATGAGGAAATCACATCTTAGAACCTTAGGGATTCCTGTAAGTTGTTAATAGTTTATTTGATCTGGATTGCCTAACTTTATATAATAATTGAAATTCATTTTTCTTTTATTGCTTCCAAACTCCCTCACTAATTTTTTATTTATATATTTTTCCTTTGTGCTTTTACTATTTCACCCTGGTTCATCGTTCTATGTGATTATTTTTCTCTTATTCAGCTTCAGAGAGTTGGTTTTTCCTTAATTGTAGTGAATTAACCTAGAAACTTTCTTAGTTATTAATTTCTTAAAAAAAATTTCATTGTTCAAAACAACCACTTGCCATAAAAATATTTAGATCAATATTTGGTAGTTTAAGCACATTCTTTTCCCACTTCAAAAACAAAATACATTTTTTAGCCATTTCTTACCATTATGAGAACATTAGCAAGAAGAGACACATTTCTTTTTCAATCCAATTCCCAAGGAACTTTTGGTCATTTTACTTTGTTTTCCAATTTCATGCATAAAAGAAAAGGACACAGAAGAGGAAGGGAATTGCACAGTGAAATTGAATATATTAACCTCATCAGAAACTGTTTCTCTGTTGGAGACAGGAAAGTATTCATTACACAGCCCCCAATTCCAAAGACCTTTTTATACCTCCTAGAAATAAAATTTGATTAGAGCTATGATTTGGGCTAATTATCATTAGAATTATTGTGATATTCTACATGCCTTTGCCTTTTTCTGGGTCTTATGACAGGCTGGCATTGGGAATATTCAGATTTAAGAGAGAATTGTAAGTAGTTTTTCAAAGGAAAAAAATCATGAAATTATAAAAACTGTTTGACTTGCAGGAATTGTCTTAACCCTGTAGCTATTTATTACTGTTACTTTGTGGTTTTTTCCTCCTTATATTAATTTTGTTACTTTAAAATCACTACACTAAAGGAGCATAATGTTCTGACTATGGAGATGTAGGTAACTCTAAGTATATAAATTGAATATGATTTTTTATATGTATCTTTTAGAAAATATTTTCCATATCTAAAGTTGAAAAAAAAATTGGCCAGATTTTAAAACTGTGATGACTTGTATATCTCATGCAAATATGTGATAGGTGTGTCAGGTTATTTTCTGAACAACATAAACACTTCTACAGATTACCCTATCCAGTTGATTTTACAATGCTTTACCAAAAAAATACCCCACAAAAAACATTTATATTATTTTTTCATGAGTAATGTGTCAGTTCAGGTTCTCCAAGAAACAGATGCTAAGGCAGAATTAAACATTGAAATATTTACTGAGCAAAATGTCTCTGAAGGATAAAGGGGTAAAAGAGGAGGAAGAGGTCTGACACCTGAGGAAGGAGTGAGGGAAGGAAGGAGGATAGTACAGGAAAAGTCCCAGGTTGTAGCAAAGCACTGAGACAGTGTCAGCCACAGTCCTCATAAGAGTAGCCTGTTAGAGTCCCACATTGGACAGAAATGGCCTGACTCTGGTGCTCTTGCCATGTTTAGTAATTAACTGGGGCAGCCTGGATATCGACTTAAAAAAAATGCACAATGTGAGAGTTGTGGGTTAAGTTTTATTTGGGGTAAAATGAGGACTGCTGCCCGGGAGACAGCATTTCAGAGGGCTCTGAGAAACTGCTCCAAAGAGGCAGGGGAAAAGTCAGTATATATGTGGTTTTTGTGAAGGAGGAGTGCATGTAATCAAGCACATATTTTTTGCAGAGGGTTCTGTTAGTCTCGTGACGGTTACTGATAGTCATGAGGACCAGTTGTCACCATGAAGGATTTTGGTGCTTTTCTAGGTGTGAGGAGATACAAGGTATGAGGAGATACAAGGTATGAGGAGATACAAGAATTGTGCTCATAAAATCAGCTTCTGAAAATATCTATCTGAAGACCTGTTCTGCCAGTTTTTCCCAGAGCACAGAGTGCCTCATTTCTGCTCTCCACCTAAACTCCTTTCAGGGGGTGTTAAGAGTCAGTAGCTGGGGGTAACCCTGGTGATGCAGTGGTTAAGAATCCAGCTGCCAATGCAGGGGACACAGGTTCAAGCCCTGGTCTGGGAATATCCCACGTGCCATGGAGCAACTAAGCCCGTGCGCCACAGCTACTGAGCCTGCATGCTGCGATTACTGAAGCCTGAGCACCTAGAGCCCGTGCTCCGCAACAAGAGAAGCCATGACAATAAGAAGCCCGTGCACCTCAAGGAAGAGTAGTCCCCACTATCTGCAACTACAAGAAAGCCTGCATGCAGCAATGAAGACCCCACACAGCCAATAAATTAAAAAAAAAAAAAAAATGTCAGCAGCTGTAGCAGCACATGATTTAATCCTTGTAGAGGTAGATGGCAAGTGATAATGGCAAGTGCCAATTTGTAGTTGACATGGGGTGGGGGGAGCATGGCCTCAGCAGGAGGATATCTGTGGACCCTAATTAGACCAACCAACTCTGCTGATCAAACAGGAAGGGAGATACGACCAGCACCCCTCCTTGGCCACTGCAACTTATTGGGTAATGATACAAATAAGTGAAAACAAAGATAGTTTTAGGAAGTTCTCTTATAAAACTTCTTCATAAACCAGAAAGAAGTTTTGTTTTGTTTTCTAATAAAGTTGGTATATCTTGTTTACACTCCTAATTTTCTATGGCTGAATGAATAGAAGAAAGGGTTTTAGAGTACTTTTTTTTAATTGCTGAAAATTCAAATAATAATATGCCTATATGTACAGAAATAAAACCCAAATGAAATCCAGTTCCTGTAATTGTGCCAGCCTCTTATAGTTTATTTAGTTTGCCTTCTTATTTTGTTTTTCTTTTAGGCAGTCAATTATTTATATGTAAACTTTTCCCTTTGAACTAGAAAGTAAGTTCTTTCTGGACGTGTGGTTTTTTTACTTTTTTCTTTTCTTTCTTTCCATTACTGAGTTTTTAAAGAAGATCAGAGACTTAAAAATAAATTAGCGTTTCCAGTCTGGCTTATCCAACAAGTAATTAAATAAAGAATTTGCTAAATTCTCACTTATTTTTTTCTCAAAATTCCTCTTACTTTTGGATTCCCACTTGCCTATCTCAGCAACTAGCTACACCCCAAATAACTAAGAATTATTATCTACTCCCCAAGGGAAGTTTGTAGTAATAAGGAATTTGTAAGGCTCTCTGTCCTTCAAGACCTTAAAAACTGGGAATCTCCAAAGGTGAAATTTCAAGGCTTTTCTGGTGTGGGAAGTGGGGTTGAGGATAAATTTAAGCCAAAGACCTTCCTAGTAACATTCAACTCAGCCAACTTCAGAGTCTGGACTTAAAATTATATCATTTCCAATACTTCTCCCATCAAAACCTTCCTAAACCTCTCCAGTATCTGGGTCCTCTGACCTCCTTTCCCTGCCTTTAAACATAATTAGTGCCAAAGATGCTACAGCATCATTGCTCTGGTGAGCCTAATCTTTAAAGACCAGAAAATTCCCTAGCTCTTATTTCACAGAGGCCTGAGGTTGGGAAGAAACCCCTCCACTTTCACAGACTCTTATTGGATCAAACAGTGAGCAAATATGAAATTTGAATGAAGATGTTCTCAGCCAGTGGTGAACTACGTGATGTTACTATCAGGAATATCTAGAATCCCCAGAAAATTATCAATAAACAAAATCCTTTAACACCTTCAGAATTTTTTTTTTATTATCTGTGGGTTATTGAACAAACCAAGTAATGTGACTCCAGAATTCAATATGTATACGTGGTTTTAGGTTTAATATTTCCAAGAAAAGAGTATTTGAAGGGCAGAAAACACATATAAAGGGAGAACGGCTCCTGGAAAATTTGTATTTAATGTTACATGTGGAAAAAAATGTTTGAGAAAGATCAAAACAAAGAGAAGTTTCAGTTCTGCAGGGTGGAAATCAAGTGATCAGGCTGAATGAAGCAGAGAGGTGGTACCCACTGTGCTGAGGCTGAGCAGAGATAGGAATAATTCTACTATCAGCCAGGCTGATGCAAAGTTAACCACTGATTCAAATACTGACAAGTAGAGGTTTTGTGTGTTTGCTAAGGTAATACATGTTTCAGAACAAACTCTCACACCTTCATATGCCTTAGAATGTTCTCGGGTGCTTTTTAAAAAAAGAGTTTAAATGTTGATCAGTAAAAATTTAATTCACTGGTCTGAGGTAGGGCCTAGAAATCTGCATTTTAATCACCATCCAGGTGTTCTTTTTTTCTTAACTACTTAAATGAGATATAATTCATATACCATAAAATTCACCATTTAATGTATGCAACTCAATGCTTTTTAGTATATTTGCAAAGTTGTGTAAGCATCATCACAATCTAATTTATGGTCATTTTCATGGCCCCAAATAGAAACCCCAAGTTCATCAGGAGCCACTCTGCATTCTCCTACTGCCCCCCAGACCTAGGCAACCACTAGTCTACTTTTTGTAGGTAGATTTGCCGATTCTGAATATTTTATATAAATGGAATCACATAATAGGTTGCCTTTTATGACCTGCTTCTTTCATTTAGCATAATGTTTTCAACATTTATTCAATTGTAGCATGTATGAAGTATTTTATTCCCATTAATTTGCAAATATATTCCATTGTATACTACATTTTATTTCATCAGTTGGTGGACCTTTGTGTTGTTTCCACTTTTTGGCTATTATGAATGATGCCGTTATGAACATTTGTGTACAGGATTTTTCATGCACATGTTTTTCTTCCTAGAGCATATTCTTAGGAATGAAATTGCTGGGTTATATAGTAATTCTATGTTTAATATTTTGAGGGATGGCTGGACTCCTTCCTGGGTGACCTCAACACCTGTAGTTTTCACTCCACACTTTGAGAAACACTAATTTAGGCAGTGATTTGGGGAGAATGCGGGAGAAAAAGAGATATTTATTGGTTTATGATAATGAAAATCCTAGATTCCGTAAATTAGAAGACAGAAAAAGACAGCATTAGAAAACAATAAAACACCTTGTCATGAAGTGAAGCTAATGTCATCAAGTGGAGAATTGGAAATACAAAGGAAAAAATTAGGGAGAAATGATAAAATCAAAGATGATTTTTAGCTAGATAGGGACAATCTCTGAAAAAAAATGTTCTTGTAAGGTGGTGGTATAAAGAGAGAGAGAAGGAAAAACAAAGTGGATCTTAGAAAAATTTAATTTATAAAAACAAAGCAAAGTTTTAAAACATGGTTGAATTTCAAAAGGAAAATTTCCATAGGTTTCATGGAAGAGAGGAGACCTGAATTAAGTTATTTAAAAACGAACTACATGAAGATGAAGGATGGGAGGCAGAATAATACAATTTGTTGGGATTATTTTTAAGAGTACAAATGGACAAAATAAAAGTCTTTTAGCATAACACTTGTATTTTCATTATTAAAATTGCTGATAAAATTTTTATTTAACAAAAGTTGTTTTTTGCTCATTGGTGGACAGATTTCGCTTTCTGAAATAGGACATCCCTAACACGATGTGTCAGATAGGTTTAATAAAAGGTTTTTCTTGCATCAAATATTTTAAAGTTTTTAGTCAATCATACTTATTCTTAAAAAATTTTAAGTATTTATACATCTTCATTTGGTGCGGAAGTTAATCTCTGAGGATATGTAAAACTATCTAATGGCAACTGTCAGTTAGATGTATTTTTTCTTTGTATGTTCATATAAGTAATGTTAAATGTAGGATTTCTATATTGGAAAAAATATAGCAATAAAAATATTAACTTTGGATAGAAAAAAAAGAAATTCAAATGCATTAGGATAATGTTCAGCGGTACTTGATGGAAACTCAGTAATGGTTTAAACAGTATGAAAGGGCTAGTCTGGCCTTTTGTGGTGTTGAGAAACATGGGTTCTTCTATCTCAGGCATCACTAAACCTTTTGTTACTGAACCAAACTTGGGTCTACTCACCTGCATGCAGTAAAGTCAGTCATCTGACACTGGGTTGTGATGAAAGAAAGCACACAACGTTTACTGCAGGTGCCAAGCAAGGAGTCTGGGAAGCTAATGTTCAAAAGACTTGAACTCCCCAGTGGGTTTCAGGGAAGGCGTTTTAAAGGCAAGGTGATCAGCTCGTGCACAGTTTTCTGATTGGTTGATGATGAGGTAAAGGGGCAGGGTGTGTCACAGGAGTTAACGTCATCAATCTTCAGGCTCCTGTCTGGGGGCTCCTGTGCTCATGGTCACTAGTAGTTAACTTCTTCCATCTGGTGGTGGTGGGGGCGTTAGTATCTGCAGAACAACTCAGGAAATGTGCATCAGACACTTATCTATGCCCTTCGGGGAGGAACTAAAGATACTGTGACACTATATGGCTAATTTATCATTTAAATTGTCACCAGTTCTCCTGGCCCAACTACTATATTTGTTACTATATGTTCACATTCTTTCAATCATTAATTCTTTTTATTTATTTATTTGGCTGTGTTGGGTCTTAGTTGTGGCATGCACGTGGGTTCTTCATTGTGCAATGTGGGTTCTTTCGCAGCTGCGCGTGGGCTCTTTGTGGTGGTGCATGGCCTTCTCTCTAGTTGTGGCGCACAGGATCTAGAGCACGTGGGTTCAGTAGTTGCATTTGCACAGGCTTAGTTGCCCTGCAGCATGTGGAATCTTCGTTCCCTCACCAGGGATCGAACCTGAGTCCCCTGCATTGGAAGGCGGATTCTTAACCACTGGACCACCAAGAAAGTCTCATCAATCATTAATTCTTGAGCCATCCTTTTGTGGCTCAGGGCAGGCCTGGGAAACTAAAGCTTTTCTAGAAACAAGAGGCAGGAGGAGGACATGGGGAGGTCTGTCCTGGGAAGGCCCCATAGGGTCCTGTTTGATTACACTTTTTTTCTCAAGGATCAGAGAGCAAATATTTTAGGTTTTGTGGCCCACAGGATCTCTGTCACAGCTATTTAATTCTGTTATTGTAGTATGGAAACAGTAGACACTATGTAAACAAGTAGGTGTGGTTCCAGCAAAACTTTATTTACAAACACAGTGGTAGGCTGGATTTATCCTGCAAGCTGTAATTTGACAACCCCATTGCTTCTGTCTCAAGATGTATTTTTAAGCTCCAGCCATCACATCCCCATTCCAGTTAGGAGAAAGAAAGAAGGGAAAGAGAGCAGTGAATCTTCTCTCCTTAAAAGCACTTCTTGAAAGATGCTTAGGACACTTCTACATACATCTGTCAGCCAGAACTTAGTCACATAGCAACACCTAATTGCACCAGAGCCTGGAAAATGCAGCTCTTCCAGATAGTCTTCTACCCAGCTAAAAATAAGGGAGTTTATTACTCAAAAGACCTTAAAAACAGATAGTAGGGGAAGCTGGCAGCATGTAACAAATGGAAATACCCATTTTCACGCTTCTTTCCATATATAGAGCATTTTTATGTTTCTGAAGTGAGACAAATCCCAAGTCTTATTAGTTACTGCATCCAGCTCAAATCCACATCTCTGAATAGCGTGTAGCCCTCTACATCTACATTTTGGTCCAGTGATACATAAACTAAAGATCTGATAACTGCAATACACACTCTTCTTTTGAAAATAAAAACATGAGAAACGTAGAGCCATCACTGGTCCATAGTAATTTCCAAGTCTTGTTAGGTAGGAACAGCAGAGAGACTCCTTTTCCAGTGCCCACCGTGACCCAAGGTTTCCCTCTCTGAGAGGTCCCTCCTGGCCCAGTGCCCTCCATAGTCATATCTGAAAAGGGCATTCAAGTTATGCCCTTCTGGTGGGTTGCATGCATTCACAGCTGACTCTTGTTGATAGAGAGATGGGTTCCTAGGACTACTTTAGTCACTGAATGGGCACAAATTTTTGCAGGCCATGCTTGTAGTTTCCTTGCAATATCATTCCCTCAAAAACACTATAGTCTTATAATCTGTTTTCTTTAAGGCGGTTCTATGCACAAGTAACCACATC
This sequence comes from Hippopotamus amphibius kiboko, assembly GCF_030028045.1. Lineage (NCBI taxonomy): Eukaryota > Metazoa > Chordata > Mammalia > Artiodactyla > Hippopotamidae > Hippopotamus > Hippopotamus amphibius. Next base: position 8,687,980 of record NC_080189.1, on the reverse strand, counting down.
TAAATATCTGTTCTTGATGTACTTTTAAGTTTGGTGACTCTGTTCTTTTACTTACTTGCCTGTGTTCTGCCAATTGCCAATGGAGGTGAGCCACTCTGATTTCTCTCCAAGAGAACTTACTGACACTTCCTTTTCTTTTCCCTCCTCCTTTCAACCTTGAGGCTTTGAGAAAGAATAACCCTATGATAATATCCTAAATCTGATTATTGCCATAGGACTGTTTCCCACTTTCTAGTAGATGGCTCTTTATGTTGCTGTAATTATTTGTTCCTTTCATTTATTTATTTTATTTTATTTATTTATTATCTATAGTAACAGGGTACATACAGAGTTAAGCTGATGATTATATATTTGCATCAGATAGGAATTAAATCCTAATATAACAAGTCCTAATCAATAAGATGCCTATGTCTCACAGCCTTTCCCCCTCAACCTTACTCTTACCTGAAGGTGATAAAAGGCATCTTGGGCTACAGCTTTACTTCCTTCTGAGGCTGCCTCTCAGCAGCTATGGCTTATAATGACTGCACTTTAGTTTAGGATACAGTTTTTGTGTGTGTTTGAGAGGCTTTTGGGGGTTTGTTTGTTTTTTTTTTTGCTGTTGTTTACTTTTCCAAGCTCATAAATTGAGGATTTGCCATCATTTTAGATTGCTAACAGAAACAGATGAACCTCTTCGTTTCAGAGCGGTTTTACTTTTATATCAGCCTGCTGGCTGGCTAGTCCTAAACTGAGTTCGTCTCTCACTTGAAGACTGCTGAACATAGCAGGAAGGGGCCAACGTACATCAGCATTTAATTTTTTCCTAACTTTGCTCCTAATATTAAAATTCTCAGCTGGCATCCACTTTGCCTTCCAAGGATCAGCAGTTGACAATATGACCAAATATTTTGCTACAAATAACAAAGGCCTCAGCTTTCCAAGCCTGTAATATCCCAGGCTTCAGGGCCCGATGCCTACAGCAGGCAATTCCATGAACTTAGGTTCTGTCATGTGTTAACGTTCTATTTTTAAATATAGTACCAAATACAGTATTCATTTGGATTAGGTTCTGCTCTGAGTGACAGAGACTGCAATTAACAAGGTAGAGATTTCTTTCTTTCTTACATAAAAGAAGATAGAAGGTAAACTCTGGAGTCATGGAGTCAGAAAGTCAGACTTCTTCCATCTTTCAGCTTTACCTTTCTGTTTTTGGTTGTTGTTTAAGGATTTTATTGAGATATAACTGACCAGCTTTACCTTTCTCAACATTTAGTATTTGCCTTGTGGTTCCAGCTGTTAATTTAAGCTCCAGTTATTATACCCAAATTCCAAACAGAAGCAAAGAGAACAGAATGGGAGGGCCTGCCCCATTCCTTCAAGGCCACTTCCTCATGTCTCATATTATGTACAAAAACACTGCATTGTCTGGAACTTACACTGTCAAACAAGGAAGCTTGGGTAACCGAGTGCTCAGTTAAATGTCTATATACAAGAGGGGGAAAATAAGTATTGGAGGGTAATTAGCATCTTTGTAACAACTCCTCTTTTAATATTAAACAGTTAATATTATCTTTGAATTTATTTTAGTCTGTGTACCCAATTTTACTTAATAAAGTAGCATCCAATATTATTATTCACTCCTTGGGCAAATTTTGAAAATCTGTGTATGGTTCTTTAATCGAAAGATATTAAATTTGGGAAATACATTTAAGTGGATTCATTTATTTTCCAAGTTTTCAATTATCCATCATCCTAGCCTGAAGCTTTTTACAGCAAGTAATTTAGAGAAGCAAAATTAAATAGTTTTTAAAAAGCAATAGAATATTCTCTAATCATGTATTTATATCTCTGCCATTCCCAATAATATTTCTATTCCCCATAAAAAAAGCCTAATTCAATAAATTTCTTGCCTTAAATTGAGAGAGAAGAGTTATTTGGTTATTCCCCAAAACACCAGAAGTTATTGAAATTAATGCCAATTGTTATCTAAGAGCTTTTTTCTTTAGCTTAGAAAGTAAATAATTGTACATTTCTTAGTTTGCAGCTGGTGGAAGTACAAGGGAAATGGAGAAATATGATCCTGATTGTTTACTCTGGAGAAATGGAAATTAAGAGCCCAGAAAAACTGTCTTTGGATTTAGGAAACTGCTTATAGCTTAAAAAGAAATGAGGTGTATCAGGTGGACAATGTGACTTTAAGTTCCAGAGAGCAGGAAATACCCTTGGTTTTGCTTATCCCAGTATAGACAGATCTCAGTGCCTGACATGTGGAAGGTGCTCATTAAACATTTGTTCAATGAATTAATAAGGCTAATTAGTCATATCATTAAAAATTATTCTATTAGAAATGTTTGTTACTTTATGCTAAAAGGCAATAGTGTGTATTTTAAACTTTTTTTTGCACTTCTTTTACTATTTAAAAAGTATAAGATACACCATGTCATATCTTATATTTTTATCTCTTACTGTGGCATTGAAGTATAATTGGTAGGAAGGCAGGATTTTTCCCGGACATCAACTTTAAAGGTTACAGACACACCCTAGAACACCTTAGTGTTTCCTTGATAAACATCTCTAGTTTTTCCTTGTAAGAATCTCACTAAATCTTTCTACTACTTATTTTTATGTTTGAATATTGTGTTGTCCTTTGGAAAGGAGCATTTTCTAATGTATAATTTGCTTTTCAAAGGAAAAAAATCATTTAAACTATCTTTTTAATGTTAAACAATAAACTCTTTCTTAAATATATTGTTAATTTCTTGTCAGTGAAAACCTAGTTGGCTAAACAAAGATACATTTCAGCATTGCCCTTGTTTGAAATATTACAAATATCAAATAGAGAAAAATGCATCATTAAATTGTGCACGTGACTGTAGATACTGTCATAAGAGGGAAAGCAGCTTCCAGATTTTTAAAACACCAACATTTCAAAATGGTTTTGAAGAAGTGAAACAAGAGCACTTCAACATAACTAAATGTAGCTTACTTACAGTAGTAAGAAATGTTTATTTACTGTTTATGAAGGTCATATATGTTTCTGTTAAATCAGACTGTTGGAGCTTATGTGCTAAGTCTGCACATTTGCCATTTCTCTTGCTACACCTGCTTGTTCCCTAGTGAAGTGAAAGAATAAAATGTCTGATGGGAGTAGAGTCCTAGAATGACGGGAGGCAGCAAACGTTCCACTCGACTTACGAAGAACTAACACGAAAACATAACCCATGTTTGTTACTGCTGCCTAAATATTAATTTGTTTTTTTCAACCAGTCAGGTAACAGCTAAGATTCCCTATATTATAGTGGGAAAAAAAATTTGCTACTCACAACTTTCAGCTGTATTAACTGGTGAAGTCACAGAATGTATGATTTTGGGGGGTAGAGTATACACAACATAAAATTTACCATTCTAACCATTGTTAAGTGAATATATAGTTTAGTGGTATTAAGCACACTCACATTTTGTGGCGTAGGCATCGCCACTATCCATCTTTAAAACATTTTCATCTTCCCTAAACTGAAACCCCGTACCTATGAAACAGCAAGTTCCCATTCCTTCCTCCCCTAGCCACTGGTAACCACTATTCTATTTCTGTCTCTATGAATTGGACTATTCTGTGTATCTCATATTAGTAGAATCATATGATTTTTGTCCTTTTGTGTCTGGCTTATTTCTCTAAGCATAATGTCTTCAACTTTCGTTCATGTTGTAGTATCAGGATTTTATTACTTCTTGTGGCTGACAGCCCATTGTAAAAGCAAGCCTATAGTCAAAAATCATTTTGTTGGACTGCATTTTTTTTTTACTAAAAGTTTTATTTAACAAAATTTTCCCTCTTTCAACAGGAGGTTTTTGGAAAAGTTTAAGCTAATAATAAATGAAGCATTGTAATATAATATGGTTCTTGAAAATACCCACTTCAAAGAACAGTGGAGAGATTTATCCAATATATTTAAAAGGTAATACAGAGAAAGATGCTATCTTATTAATCCAGAATTTGCTGCAATATATTATAAACTAAAATGTTAACTAACCACTTTGCCCAGAATTATAAATGTTAACAATGTGGACAAAAGCATATCACATTAAAATGTATGATCTATTATTACTTTTTGAAGTGTTAAACATATTATTGACTACCTAAAAAAATAAAAAATAAAAAAATAAATGCTCCCCAAAACATTCTTGCCTTAAACTTAATCAAATTAAGTAGATCAGATCAGAGTAAAAGTTCTGAAAAGTCATATTAGCTCTATTTTAGAAACCTCTAAAGACATGGAGAAGCTATTCCTGCCTTTATTTCATAGCCATCTGAAGTCTTCAGTGATGAATGTGCATTATATTTTCTTTTATTGACTATTCTCATGTTATTTAAAGGAGTGAGACATTTACATATAGATAAGTACTTAAAAATATCTGTTCTGTGATTAGTGGGACTTTAGGAAGAACTCTCTTCCTTTCAAAGTTCTTTCCTCATTGCCTCTGCCAGAATATTTGAAAATCTCCATCATGCACTTTTTTGGGTTAAGGAATTAAAAGCAGTTGTGAAAATGAAAATACTATCCTAAAAGGTTGATCCATTAAGCCATTATCAGCCATCAACACCTTAGCAGGAATTGTCTGATCAGAATGAAAAGGATCTTGAGAGAATGAACTCTGAGAAAAACATCAGAGTCTAACAGACCTGCATAGCCTGGAGCTTATGAAAAATATTGAGACAGTTTTTAGAAAAAAATACTTAAGTATGTGGAACAAAAATGTGGAGGATGAGTCAGGATGAGAATGTGGTCTTAAACAATAGGAAAGAAGCAAGGTGGGCTACTTCACTCTTATTTTCCTTCATTGTTCTTCCATGAGGAAAATGTATTTCAAACTAGAAAAGGAAAAACAAGTATCAGAGAAAGGACACTGGAATCTAAAACCTAAATCTAAAACACTGGAAGAAAAGAAGAGCTTCTTGTTGCCTCTCAAAAGAACTCTTAGCAAAGGATGCAAATCAGTGATACAGATTTTAACTCTCCATTAAACACAAAATCAGACATTCTGTGGATTTGGCAACTGTAGCTGAGTGGTGATTGCATAATAGATGGTCTCTCCATTACAGATGAAAGTGGCAGGGGCTGCCCCGAGTGGTCATTTGTAAAGCGGGGCAGGACGGATTCCAGAGTCCGCAGGGCAGTGGAAGCCTCATTTCACTCTGTGTAAAAATTATAAAAATTGATTACTGTTGGAAGTGTAAATATGTCTATTCTACTCTTTCAGTTCATCCCAGCTTCCCCTTTGCCCCGCACCCCAGCCCTGTGTCCTCAAGTCCATTCTCTACATCTCTATCTCCACTCTTGCCCTGTCACTGGGTTCATCAGTACCATTTCTTCAGATTCCATATATGAGTTAGCATAGATGTAAATAATAAAAAAATTGATTACTAAACTAATGATTTATTAACACATGGTAATTAGTGAAACAATGAAGAGTCTCACTATGAATAAATTGCTCCAGGAATTTTTTTGTTTGTCATTTTTGATAGGACTGACAGGTTGAAAGATCAAGGGACTTTCATTGACAAGTGATAATCAGTGGAGGAGAAGCCCCCACCCTCATGCATGCACACACCATTTGAAAATTACTACTAAGATAAAGCCAGGTTTCAGGAGTGCACTATATCCCACAGCTATCTTGGGACAAATATGGTTGAAAACTGAATAGACATTGCAACTTTAACTCGATTTATTTTGGCAAATCTGTTATAGCAGAATCTGGATTTAAACTTTAAAATCCTAACTTTTTCCTTCAATGTGCAATTTTGTCCCCAAATTAAATAGACATAAGCCAGGAGAAAAAGCAAAAGGAATGGATTGTCTTTATAAAATGTCATGATTTCAACCTCTCCCCACTTCTTTCTACCTTGAAACTATGAAGATAAATGAAACAAAAGTTGGTAGCGAGCTGAGAACATATAATACATTCTGTGATGATTTATGGCTGGCTGATCATTGCCAAGGGGTTGAACATCTCCCCCCTTACACACACAAAAAGGCACACATATCATATCCTTAACCACCACCGTGGATAGCAGAGTGTCTGAGTACTTTGAGATGAAGACGAGTGAACTGTAAGAATTACAAAAGACCTGATTTTTATGGAATAATGGTAGTCGTTGTTTGTGAAGCTGCTCTACCTTAGGGAGACCTATTAAACTTGTAAGCAGCTAGTTATATTTGTGATATGGGATCTGATTGCCAGCATCCTGGCCTCACAGTCATGAATGTAAAGCATGTAGCCATCTCTGCCTGGGGAGATTTGGAGGAGGGCAGAGGGCAGGCCTCTCCCTGACATGGAGTTCTTGTTTAGTATCTCAGATAATTTTTCTTTAATTGCTAGTTCTGATCTTAATTTGTAGCTCTCAGCTTACACCTAACATCTTCATCTGTTCTTTTATTAGGTACTTTGTAGAGGTGCACTTGTGTTATAGAAATGGTCGAGTTGAGTATTTCAAGAGGCAACCCTAAGCCATTTCCTGTCCCTTTTCTGTGAAACATTTTTATCAAATATTCTAATAATAACATTAACCTAAGCTTATCAAATTTGCAGATGACACAAACTTGTAGGAATAGCTGAGTACAATGAAGTTGTTAAGAAGGAATAGAAGGGAAATTTAAGAATCTGTGTTCAAGCTTCAACTCTACCACTAACTGGTAGACCTCAATTTTCTTGTAAAGGAGAAAAATAAGGCTCTATGAGTCAAGCAAACTACACATACAGCTAAAGACTAGTAAGAGACTGAAGTGTAGTTAGAACGCAGATATCTCTGCCCAGAAGCACAATATATTTTGGTAACAAATTGAATGGGAGGGCTTGGTGAGGAATTCAAGGTGAAGCCAAGGATGAAGACCAGGGTTACTGGCTTGGACAACTGGTAAAGCTGTTCATGTCAACCAGGATGGCAAGGGGAAGGAAGAGTAAGTTTGGAAGTAAAGATAACGTTTTACATATATCAAGTAGGAGGTTTGTTTCAGATAGTCACATAGAAACGTCTCATACATAATTGGGTAAATAAGTTTAAATCTCAGAAAATATACCTTGGAAGTTACCAACATAGCGTTCGCAGTGGGAATGAGACTCAAAATTGTGAAAGTGGCCGAGAGTGGATAGAATGAGGAACAGGTCCCAAAGTCTAAGCAGTAAACAACACTAACTTTAAGGAGTGGACAGAGGAGACAGAACCTCCAATGAGACTTAGAAGAAGCAGATAGAGTAGCTGACAAAGAACTGTTGGGCACTGGGAGTGTAGAAGCCACCAAAGGAAGAGAGAGGATGAGAATTTGTGGAGTTTGGCAAGGGAGGATCTAGAGACCCACCAAGATAAGCAGAAACAGTCCTTGTTGGCCTCTGGCCCGAAAATGTTCCAGTCTTTACTCCTCCTTCCTTTCAGCTCCCCTGGGACTAATCACTGATCAATTCTTTAAGACATTTTCCAAGAGTATCCTCACTTAGAAGTGATCTCATCAGCTGCCTCAGGATCCCAGAAGATTCCCCAGCAATGATATGGCTTTGCTGTTCTCCGGAAACCGACATGCCTTGGAGAAACTGTTCTCAGATCCTCCCTCCTCGTTAAGGTCCACCATGAGGGAGGTGGCTTTGGCAATAGTTAGTATGGAAATCTGAATGAGAAAGGAGAAAATTGTTATTCAAATCAAGCTAAATATAAATCTACAGAGCAATAATGTTGCTAAAATATAATATTCACATGATATTATTCTGCATTAATGAAAGAGAGACAAGACCATGGGAAACAACAGCTGTATGTTTCTCTATACTAGTTAAAGTATATTTATTATACTATATTCTATTCTGGGTGCCAAATTTTAAGAAAATCATTTGAATGTATCCAGAAGAGGGTGAAAGGGAAAATGTTCTATAAATTGCTTTTATATGATGAAAATATCTGTAATGGCAACCAATTGGACAAAGTTTTCAGAACAGAAATCTCCCTTCTGCTTTCTTCTCTAAAAGTGTGGACTGTTCCACAGATCACACAGCAAATGCCTGCCTGACATCTGGAGAAGTTCAGCACTGCCAATCAGCAATCAAAAACTTTCAGCAGGGCCTCCTGATCAGAAAAGAGAAAATAGCTGAAGGAGAAAAATAATTCTAGTACAGCGATCATCAATCGGGGTTTAAAAACAATTTTTGGGGGTAGATTTTTCACAAATGTTTCCCTGAACACATAGATTTGGGAGATGTTGGCTTAAAAGCATACAGCTATCTGGATGCAGGATTCCTCAGTATTTAATGTGGGAATGTGCAAGTGACAGAGTTCCCCAAACTTATCTTACCTTTAATTCATGGACTGCCTTGAACACTAGTGCTCCCCAAAACACATTTTGGGAAACTGATCTAGGAAGTAAGGAAAGGAGCAGAAAGAAGGAAGAGGCAACAGTAGCCAACACACAAATGGGATTAGGGCCTGGCTGTGGTGTAGTTTCCATTGTAGAGACTTTAACTGTATGAAGGGGTGTGTAGCAGAAGGAAAATGCTCTTGAGAGAAGATTAAAGTGACATTAAATGTGCAAGATCAACTGCAGAAGGAAAAGATGAGACTGAAAATCTAGTTCAGAAGTAATGGTAAAACAAGCATATGAGATGGTGAGCCCTCTCGTGATTTTTATTTCTATTTCATGCGGTCACCTTTTTATATTTATTTGTGTGGATACAGGTTAGGTCTAAATCAAAGGCCTTATATGCATGATGAGTAAGTACAAAAAATTCATAAAATACATTTGTGTAGATAAATATGAAATAAAATTAAGGAAATTGACATTGAATAGGAGTAACAGAATTTGCTTGAGAACTGTCCACAGAAAATGATTCCTTTTTAACAATTTTTGATAATAAAAGAACTGAACTATTATTGAAGGTAATAGTAAATTTTGTCAAATTAAAAAAAATTTTAGTTATTCACTTTGGATAGATTACTAAAACAGCTATAACTGAATTAGAAATAATGGACTGAGACATTTTCTTAATTTTTTTAATATTTTTCAAAATAAAGGCTTAATATAACCATCCTAATTCTTATTTCTAAACCTTTGTACAAATACTTCCTTATTAACTACAATAAATAAGCCATAAATAATAAAAGAGCTGGTGAGTTTTAGCAAGTAGAAATGGTAAAACATAGGCAGTCCATTCACTACAGTGTAGGTACAACTGTTAAGCACATAGAATGATGTTTAGCCTCCCAGATTCCTGGAATGGCAAAGGTAAATCAGGACGCTTCACACAGAAGGGGTTTTGGACCTAACATGGGACACAATTGTTTTCTGTAAGGCAAAGCTACCAAAAGCTTCAGTGGGGCCATATGCTTGAATTCTGTATATAGGGTTCCCTACTAAAATTTCTACCCTTTTACTCCTACTCCTACTCCCCATCTGCATCTCTCTCGGAAAGGAAGACATATCTAACTCTGGTCATCTCAAAGCTAATGTGGACAACTTAATCCGACCCCACTCTTCTCTCTTGTGGGACATCACACAGTCTTTTGGAATCAATCCATCTACCTTTTTCTTCCCCTCCAACTTTTAATATGCTCTGGTTTCTCTAACTCCACAAGTAAACAAACCCCTAATAAACTGCAAATCGTCCCTTGACCTTGCTTTTCCTTCACAGTAATAGCCTGTATTTTTCATTACTTAATGGGTGAAACTTTTTTTAAAAAAGTATTCAATATTTGTTGCCTGACCTGCTTTGCTTGCCATTTATTTGTTGGTGCACTGTGTTCTGGCTTTTACTAGCATCTCTAATAATAAAAACAATAAACTAGCAAGAAGAAAAATACTATTTATAACCATATATATGTTCTGTAGAAGACAGAAACCGTTACACAATTGGCCTTTTCTTCTCCTGAAGAACCTTGATGGGTTTGGTTACATCCCTTTGGAGACAAGACTGGAAGTGAATTGATCTGTTCGATTTGGAGATGCAGAAGGTAGTCCTGGAGGAGAGGAACAGCAGAAGTGGGGAGCTGAGGAGATCAGTGAGATGACAGAAGATAACACCCCCTCTGATGTGATCCCTTCACTGTGATCACCAGTTCTCCAGCAAATCTAACCAACTGATTGAAACACTTGGCTCCATATGTGTTTGTACGTGTGGAAACCAGGAAGGAGTTGTTTCACATCGAGGTTGGTGTTGATGGTGGGATGCTCTTACTACATAAGTCTACCTCCTTTACTATGGGTACCATTTAATGAAAGATAATGTTTCTTCAGCGCTTGATATACTGAGCACACATTTTATCTCATTTTATCATCACGATAAGCCTAGGAGCTTCCACATGTTATTTTCCCTATTCTACATTTTAGGAAATTGAAACTTAGAATTTAAGTGACTTGCTTTGGGTTACAAAACTAGTAAGTGGCGGGGCAGGAATTCATTCTGCCTTGTACTTAGTAGGTACTCAGTTTATATTAGTTGAATTTAATTAGCTTGAGAGTTATTGTGTATCTTAGTGATTGGCTTATGAGTATATTCTTGTTCTGGAGTAGAATACTTTCTTAAAAACTAATATACAAGGAAGGACTCATGCTGAGCTGATGCTTCTAATAGAATAACCTAGAAATCTATTATTGTATTGTGGTGCTATCAGCGCTAATAAAAACTTTATTTGATTTTTGTTTTGCTCATTTATGCTACAAATGAAGGGAATAGCCTTAGGAAAGTGATTTGCCTGTCATTTGATCTTTATGAAGAAATTACACATAATTAACTTATTTCATTTTTAGTAAGTTACTAATTAGGTGATTCGTTGAGATTCCAAAGGATTAATCTTTTGGTTTCCAGCATGGAAGTAAAAAAGAATCCACCATCAGAGAAAACAAAATCATCAGGAGTTCTTGAGCCCCCGAACAAAATAAATGATTGAACAAACGAATGGCAATGAGAGGCTTTAATCTGAGCATTTAAAGTGAGACAGAGACTGATGAAATCTTATGATCAAAGCAATCAAAGTAAAATAGAAATAAATTATTTATTTAGCTGAGGGTAACATTTTCTTTGTAATACATACTTTTCTTAGAAATCAAACCCATCATCTCAATTGTGTCATAATATTTTAGATTTCGCAGCATGAATTACTCTACTTCCATATTATTAAATTAAGTCTTATTGTTCCCAACATGAAACTTAACATTTAATATCTAAAGGTCGTTGCTGTACAAACGTGAGATGGAAAAAAATAAAATTTCGCAGCTGTATCCCATTATATTAGTCAGAAAGCATAGAAGTGAAGAACAAACAGCAGTGTGAGATGGCTGCAGTGTGGACCAGTGAGAGGTGCTGAGTAATTAATGTCTTGTGGGGAAAATCTCATCTTGGGACATTTTCCCCACGTTTTCATCTTGCATTTAGAATCAGTGAGCATATGAAGTGTTGAGAATTAGGACTAAATTCAGTTTATTTGATATGACCTTTGTTGAATGAAAGAACTTAATTTCAGGAGACAGATATGTTAGCTTTTGAACTTTAAATTATTTTAATAATTATTGTGATAATTTTGTTGTATATTATTTACAAGTAAAATCAAAGGTTTTGTTTTAGGAATGTCATATCCCCATTGGACTGTGATCACATTTCCAAATCTTAGAGTCTTGCTGCTTAATTTCCTTTGTACTTGTTGCTCGCACAGATGCAGCAGCGTGTTTAGCACAAGATGTACCTAAAGGGACCTAATTCAAGCACAGCTCTATGAAGATGAAGTTAAACAGGAAACAACAGTCCAGTTCCTCATAGGGCCTCAGGGTTCTTAGGGTTTGGTTTAATTTCCTGGACTCTCTCACTCCTTCGGTATATGGGTGAAAATACTCAAGAGAAATTTTTTTTACCATCACCTGCTGATGAAAATTGTCAGTTAATGCCTTCCTGCAGAATTTTGAGATGGAAAGGAACTCAGAGCCCCTCTAGTAAGCATTTCCTTGATCTGTAAGAAAATAAAGGCTTGGGGAGAAGAAATCCCTTGCTGAAATTATAGAACTAATTAGTGGCAGAGCTAGGATCGGAATTCAAGACACTAAATTTCCAGTTTAGTCTTTTCTCCACCATTCAACTCTGAGCGTCTGCTCACTCAATGCTGGGACACAGTTGTCTCTCGATTAAGAGCAGTTTCAGACTGTCACAGTCATCAACAGCCACCCACCATTCTCCAGGACTATGGAAGAAAGCACAGTATTCTATGGAACAAACCATGGAATTTCCCACTCAATTCAACTATGAAATTGGTAAAATTTTATTAATTCAATGCTAGATCAGGTGCTATTATCAGCCAAGTTGGTTTTTTCTCCCCTTATTTTCCTAAGTAGTGTGTGTATACCTGGGGCAGAAGCAAGATAATTGATTGGAGAAGTAATAATATATTAAAACATTTATTTGTATAAAATTTCTAGTTTTGTCTTTGTATGTATAGTATAATATAATTTAAAAATAAAAATAAATTGATAGTAGTGCTTTTCTAAGTTAAGGGGTGCAATGTAAAAAATTGGGGGTACCAATATTTTAACTGAGACCGTCTTCAGAAAGTGTCCTACCCATAAAAAGACTCTGTTTACAGATTATACAAAATATCACAGTCTCTATTGCAATTCCTCAATGTTCATCATCAATTCTTTTTTTTTTTAATTTTATTAATTCTTTGGCTACGTTGGGTCTTCATTGCTGCATACGGGCTTTCTCTAGTTGTGGAGAGCAGGGACTACTCTTCATTTCCGTAAGTGGGCTTCTCAGTGCAGTGGCTTCTTTTGTTGCAGAGCATGGGCTCTAGGCACGCGGTCTTCAGTAGCTGCAGTGCATGGGCTCAGTAGTTGTGACTTGTGGGCTTACTTGTTCCATGGCATGTGGGATCTTCTCAGACCAGGGATTGAACATGTGTCCACTGCATTGGCATATAGATTCTTAACCACTTCGCTGCCTGGGAAGTCCCCATCAATTCTTATTTCAAGTAAAATCCTTATTCTAACCCACCATCATCTTTAGAATGAACTTGGTCATTGTATTTTCAGACTTATATGTAGTAGTCAAAGGATGGCAAGTGGCTCTAATTGGGATCAGTTTGAGCACCAGAATTAAAGAAAAATAACCCTGCTCATCAACAGGATTATGTAAATAATCGGCTCCTCGGCTCGACCTTATCAATGCAAATTCTAGGTCTGCACATCAAGAGGACTGACCTTGGGTGATAACATTTGAGGGAGCAGGTCACTGCTTCTCACTGGTTAATATTTGGTTTGTGGTTTTATTTTTACCCTGGAAATAAGGAATAGGCTTGTTGGGAAGGGGAGATTTCCCCGTCTACCCCTTAAGTTCTTGTGGCTGGACTGATAATAAAATTGACAGGATAGATTAAGAGAAAAAGAAAGGAATTTTAATCATGCATGGAGGTCTCATAGAAATAGAACCTAAGAAGTGGACAAAGCAGGCAGCTTTTAAACTTTTGATGCAAAGAAATAATAAATTAGAGAAGAATTAACAGGGCAACAAACTTAGGTTTGGGTGTTTAATTAGTAAGGAATTTAAGCACAGTTTGGGCTTGGGTAGTAAATTAGTAAAAAGTACCAAGGTTTATTTATACAGGCTTCTTGGCCCTGAATTTCCTGTCTCTGGTGATAAGCATGTGTTTCTACCTCCTCGTACAGGGAGGGCACCTTTCACAGGGGAGATTTATTTTCTGCTTTCAGGGAGACAGTGAGGAGGGTCAATGTCCTCTTGCATTGGCCATTTCTTAAGTAACTTTAATTTAAAATAATCAATATGCCACTTGAGGCATATTTTGGAGCAGCCCGCCCCAGGACCCAATAGGCTATAAAGCCTAAATATTGCCTCCCTTACCTTCAGGTATGTATACCTTTGGTAATCCCATCCATCACTCTCTTATTCAGTGTACATGATGTGTGGTGCTGGAATAGATGGCTGCCATTTTCCTGTGATTTTCAGATTACAAGATGCTGGCTCACAGATGCTCACTAGTTAGAGATGTTATGATCCCATCTCTAAAACAAGATATTAAGCTACTAGGCTAGTTTAGAATTTCCCAGCACATTTTGGGGATTTAAAATCAACTCCAGTGTGATTTCTGTGCAGAGGGAGTTCTTAATTTGACATTTTCAGTCTAAATATTTCTTTTCTGCACTGTAAAAAATACATAAAATCAAGTAAGATTAGGGTTATCATCTTAGTCACCTTTCAAAAGCAAGGGCAATTCACTCGTTATTTGTTATTTATTTTTTTAAAAAACCAGCTATGGAACATAAGAAGAAAGAGTGCTCTTTATTTCATTGTTAATTAATTGCCCTTTCCATTGTTAATAGGTCAGAGCGGTGGTTCTATCACACAGCTAGCTGTTAGAATTGAAGCAGTATATTATTAAAGCCTATTAGATCAGCATACTTCTTTTCAAATTTTTAATTGTCGGGTTTTAAAGTCTGACTTAAACTGAAAATGTTATAAAGAATAAAGCATCCCAATAGAGACTTGTTTCACATTAATCCACATTCTAAATCAGTCGTTCAGGTTAAAGGAGAGAAAATAAAAAACGACTCCATAAAATTCCCTTTTCATTAAATAAGGACCAAATATTCTGTGATCAGTAGTGTTGCTGGTGTGTGTGTGCATGTAGATTTATAGGAAGTGTGAAAGGATGCACACCAAACCGTGGATGGGGATCTCTGAAGAGAATAGTGGGAGTGGAGGGCGTGCTCTTTTCTGTCTTTCCTGCTTCTGTATTGTTTGAATTATTTTTCATAGACAACTTGTTTAATTAAAAATTAATAAACAAAGTCATCTTAAGAAAGTAAGGTGCTATTCAGTGGCAAATATATTTTAAATGGTCCCTCCCCATGAAGAAATATGAAGTGCTTCATAAACATAATTCCATTATCATTGACGTGACTACCTTGACCAGGTATGAATTTGCATTTAAATCAATAACTATTATCATTAAAAATAAGATATTCTGTGTATCCAGAAAGCTAGCTGAATTTTATCAAGGCAGGAGGTTTTTTTTTTTTTTTCTTTACAATTTAACAGACATCACTTAGTTGGCTAATTTACAAGTTTTAAGCATTTTTTTAAAAATCGCATAAGAGGTCCAATGTATGTGGCTTAATTTGCAAATATTACTCGTCTTATATTTTGTCAGTCATTTTTAAAACTTGGAATGCTGAGCAGTGAAGATTAGAGAAAGCATTTTATATCCAAAATCCAGTGACTTTAGTATGTTTGTTTCTTTACGGTAGTTTTCCAGATAAATCAGTAACTTTGTTGTCTTGTCTTTGTTAGGACCTCACTGTTCCATAGTTTTTACGAAGTTGGGTAGTAAATTTATCCAAGCAGGTCATCTGGGTGCCTAAAAAGGAATTTCCTTGATGGATATTTTGTGCTTTAGTGGTCTTGAGACACTCAGATCCTGAAGTAGGGCTCTCTTGTCTACTTAGAGGTAAGGACATTCCTGATGTCACTCTCTTACCAAGTGCATTCACATGAGACTGATGCATGAAACTGAAAAACCAGTTCATTAATTCACGCTTCGAAGTGTTTCTTTTCATTAACGACATGATAATACCCTATAAAAAGCACCTCCTTTTTTTTATTGATCTACTTGCGAAGCCAAATTAATGTTAACAGTGTGAATAATGTTAGGGAATCATTTTCACCTGTGCCGTGGTAAAGTCTGAAAGGGTACTTATATTTTTGCATATCCTTAAACTAATTCTGCCCATTTTAAAAACATCTCAGAGAGATCCAGTAAACTGGCCAGTGGTTGTGGTACGTGGCAGGGCTGAAGTTTGAACTCGAGGCAGCTTAGTCTCAAAGCCCTTATTCTTCCCTTCAGGTGAACTGTGCCTGCACTCAGTGAGCATCTGGATGCTGGGTTTCCAGGTCCAGCCAGTCTTCTCACCACCGGCGCTGGAACACACTCCATTGAGGTTAACCTCAGACTTTCCTCCTTATATTGCCCTTTTGCTGATAGATCTTTTCCTGGCCTGTATTTATGTCACAGATAAAGTCCAGTAATAACATTCATCTGAAAGTACAGAAAGCAATTCTGTATGCCCCATGTGTTACCTGTCAGAGGGCAGCTTCCCTTACCTCTGAGTTTGGGGGTATCTGCTCACTGGTGCCCCCCATGCACAGCAAGCCTATCTTATCCAATGTACTGAAAAGGAGCTATATTTTAGGACAGATGTTTGTTTCTTATGTAAGATGTCACACTTCTGAATCACACACACACCCCTCACGACCTCAATCATGTGGATTAACCTTGTAGATGATTCTCAGTGGTTTTAGATTTCCTGTTCTGTAGGATACTCTTCAACCACATAACCCCACTGTCTCAGCCATCACCTAAGCTTAAAGACAGTGACATTTTCTCTGACTGGGCAACCCATCTTGGTGGGCAAGTGTGTTGGACCCCTTGCCCATATCTTCTGTATGTGCAGAGTTTGAAGCTTTTTGTCAACTTCTAGCCATTAAATGTTCCTCTGAAAGCCACCTATTATGTCACTAAAACACTTCACAAATTCTGTCCTTGTAAAATAAAAAAACAATGGTAATTGCTCATTTCATTTCTAATATTGATACTTAAATTGGGGTAAAGTTTAAATTCCTATAATTTCACACTCATTTTTCAAAACTCCCCCCATATTTTCAATGGTCCTACTATACCAAAATAATCACTCTGTTTTCTTGCTCTTTTACGAATACTGTCTTCTCTTTCTGGAATGACTTCCTATGTATCTCCTGCTTCCACAAGACCTTTCTCCCCACTGCTCCCCTGAACCTCCACTGTTAAAGCTCCTCACTTTATGTTTGTGTAAGAATTTGTTCATATTTCTGTCAACACATGTGTAATACTACTCCAGACTAGCTACAGACAGGCCTGTCTCTTCCAACATAGTGTATATATATTATACATATCTCTCTACTGTCCAGCGAGAAGATCTGCTCTGTGGCAGTCATGCAAAAAATGTCCATGGAATGAATGGATGGATTAAAAATGGAATTGCCTGAGCAGTTGGATGAATTTTTCATGAACTTTTCTCCCTTTTGTTTTTTGCATATAGTTGACTCTCATGAGCTTTTTTCAGAGCCTCACATATTGAAGTTGATATAGCAAAGTTAGTGTTCAGGAGCATGAGTTTTCGGAATCAGAAAATGTCCGATGTGACCTGCATTTAACTAGCAATGTGAACCTGTTTGACTAGCTAGCAGTTCTTGATTGGCATCATCTGGTGAATGTTTACTTTGTAAATAAGCAGCCCCGACCCCACCCAAACCCAGCCAGATGCTGATCTAGGCTAACACACACACACACACACACACACACACACACACACACACACACACACACACACACACACACACACACACACACACACCACATTGAAGGATAAGAAACTTTCATTCATCCTAAAAGTTGGGTTACGTGAAGTTGGATTATATGCATTGAAAGCAGAATGTAAATTATGGTAATTAAGCACGTAATATTTGGTAACATATGAGGTTTTTATCAATATTTTTATGTAATTTAAGGACTTGTCTCTGAGTTTTGTTTGAACAGAGATAACTAATACATCTATAAATAAGTGTGGGCTGTAGAAACATTTGTTCATGATCTCTTATTTCCCTTCAATGATAATAATATTATACTACGTTCATGCTGCTTTTTATCCTTTTCAGCGTGATTTCACATACATTATCTGATTTTGCAACCACCACCAGGTTTAATGTCAGACATGTTTCCAAGCTCATGTTGTGTTTGGATTTTTTAACAAAGATTCTGCCCTTAGATGTGGTTACTTATGAAACATATATTTACTTTAGCGCATCAACTCACTGAAACCCATAGCAATTTCAATTGTGCTCATCCAAGGACAAAATTAGGTTTTAAGATTTAACCCGGGTGGCATAATATAATATAAATAACTTGTTTACCTGAGAGCAATAGAAACGAAAAGAGACAATCTGAAATACAAGTTACTACAGGACAGTAATGAAATGCGACATTAAAACTATTAATGGGTGTTGACCTTCTGAAATGAAGTAATAAGAAAGAAAAGGGCAACACAAGAAAACTAGGGGTGGTCCCAAAGTTGAGAAACATCTCTCGAATTTCAGAGCCTTTCCAATGTAACCCCTCTTTTTTGGTTTATATCTCACTGTCTGCACTGGCCATGACATTTCCTATGCTAATAACATACTGGCCTGTCTCCCGTTCTAATCTGTTGGAGCCTTGTGCATCTTTGATTTGTCCATTGATTAGTAATGCCAAATCTTGCACAGAGACTAGGCAATCAATGCACATTTGTTGAATTGCTTTGAACTTTTAAACGTGGGTGAAGTTATGTCAGCTATAAGCCCACATATTTCCTAAATCTTAAGCAGTTTAAGAAAAAAAGGTAAAATTGACCACTTTCTTCACTGCATGAGAAACAGTAAAATACAGCTTTATGTGGTTTTTCCAATAGGAATTACAGTTATCCTAGCCACAATCTTAGTCTGCTGCTAAATATATTATGCATGACATGTAATTATAATGAGTAGCTTACTTTTTAAAGAAGATGTAGTGATGTTAGCAGTGAGAATGAAATTGGCCATTTTTCCCCCATAAAGCTCTGCATCTTCCCCAGGCAGTAAGATACGGCTTTTCAAGTAGAACATGTGGATAAAAAGACAAATTGCCTGCTATCTCGGAGCCTCATTTTAATATTTAATTTTACTTTCTGCACGTCCCGGTACACTTGAGAAAGCCTTTATTTACTTTTATTTCCTAGTATTAATTTTGTTGCTCTGAAATATACCGAGTACTTTACTAAGTGTTAAATTAGTTCTAATACTGTGAATATAAAGTTTTACTTTTATGAATGAGTTTGTATTTCCAAAGTCACTCGTTGCTAAAATAATAACACTGATTTTGAACCTTATTCTCCCCTTTTTCAGTAGAAGGATGGATGTCAGGGCAATTCATTTCCATGTACTAGTTTAATTCATTTCCATAAATTAGCTTAATTCTCTCCTTATTGTCCTCATGTAGATGTGTGTCTCTGTGTCCCTGGGAACACATAGATGAGGGCATCAGAACTACAGACCCCAGTTTCTAACTCTGTGCTTCTAAAGTGACTAGGTTGAATGATCAAGACTAGTCATACAGAGATGAAAGAAAGAGTGCTGATAAGTATTTATCACCCATTACCTGCCTGGCATAGTCTCAGGTGTGTCCCATGCTCTCTCATTTACTCTTCAAATCAACCCTGCTGTTTATACTTTATAGATGGTTTGCTGCGGCTAAGGGTGGTTAAGTGACTTTGCAAATGTATCATAGCTAGAAAGTCTCAAAGATGAGATGGAGTCCCAAGACTTTCTGTTCTAAAACCCATGCCTTTTCCACTCAAGTACCCTGAATCCAAAGAATCAGCGGTCACCAGGGATGTCCATTTAGAATCTCAAAGTAATCATTCTGCCTCAACACATTTTTTTTCTGACTTACCAATCACCACAAATTCTACCTGTGTGGCTCCATAATTTTTGCTCAAGATTTTAAACGTTGTTAAAACGCAAGTGAGACACAGTGAACAATAACATCTAAAGACATTTAAGTCATTCTTTTTCATCTTAGGTTGACCAAAAGCTGAGAGAATAAATTGAGCTAGCTGATTAGATAGAGATAACACTAGAAAAAAAAAAAGTTTAGAAAACTCAAAAGACAGATCTTAACTGATTAATAACTTTGCTCTAGGCTATTGTTATTACTGCTTTTCAGAGAAGCTTGTGTGGCACAGGAATATTAAGTGAGCTGAATGATCTGAAAGGTGTATATCAAATGTGCTGTTAAAAGTTCTTTATATAATTTTTAGTTTTTTATTGTATAACATCCTGTCATTTCTCTAAACCTTTGATAATAACTGGTTTTTGTTAGTGTTCCCTTGCAGTTTCTAAGGAGAAATAGTCCCATTCCTTATCTGAGATGAAGCAAGGCAGAGAGAAAAAAAAACAAAGAACAAAAAACAAAACTTCCTAAGGGAGACTTCAATGAAAATAAAGGTTCAGTAAAAATAGAAAATCAGAATTAGAAGTAATCAGGAAAATAAGGCCTGTGAGTTGTACAGAAAATTTGAAGTCCCTGGGTATCAATCATACAGTATGTAAGACAAGTATTTAAGCTCAAGCTTCCATCCCTACCATTTTATAAAAATTTTTAAAGAAAAATTGTTCCCAGAAGATGGAAGGACCAGGGGATTCCGAAGTTACAGACATTTGGGTTACATATTCACATTCTTAATTGAATATGTGTTAGCACTCCCAGCCCACTGTTCTGTGCTCTTCTTCGTGATGCAGGAACTGGGATTCTGCAAGCCACATTCATCCTTTACCAGCAGGTTCCCTATTGGGTTCCATCAACAGGGGACCTTAGAAGGAGACAGAAAGACAGGAGGAAGGGAAAGACAGCTTGCCTTTTCCCACTTGCTTGCTCTTAAAGGAGACTCTTTCCAATTTCCTGCTTTCTCCCTCCCCCTCCCCCGCCACCCCCGCACTCTCAGAACCAACTTCATCGTGTTTTCTCAAAAATAGAACTAACCAGGTTGCAGCTCCATCTAAGAGGTCAGAATCCCAACTCCACGTGATTTCTTCCTCCAGCTTCTAATTCCTGCTAACTCCAATCTCTTCTCACTGTTGCCCCACCCTAAGAGGTGGTAGCTGTTTACTATAAATATTGTCTCAGTGTGGCCTCAACTTTCCTTTGCAGCTTATCTGTTCTCTAATAAGTTTTTAACCAAACTCTTATATTAAATATTTTTCAGTTAAAAAAAAAGTCCTTTATACATAAATGGTAAAACCCCATGATGAATCTCTTTGTAGGCACTTCAGCATTAAAAAGGTGATTGTGCATTTTATGAACCCATTTTTATTAATCTGCTCAAAATTAGCTTCCCTTTACTTGTTTTATTTCTTTAAAGTGTTAATAAAATGCATTATTCTGCTATATTATTTTTATTGTTAATATTCCTGAAAATTAAGGGAAAAAATCTTTTACAAAACCTACATAGAGGATCCAAATATTCCACATAATGTCTGACTCTTCTGTTGATCTTTCTGTGAAGATTATGTAGTTGAAAGAATGTAATTTTACATATCCAGGTCAGCATCTCTTTTCTTTATATATGCCATGTAGCTTACTATTTTGTAACTGAAATTAAATTCGACCTTTATCTAAAGACACAAGTTATTATATTAGGAAAAGTATATGCCTTTTTCCAGTTTTATATGTTTATTTTTGTATATACATTACTTGGCATATTTATAAAATTTAAGGATGTCCTGTGAATTCTTGAGCCAATATATATAACACATCCTGAAACTTCCCAGTGACGTATAAATACAGAACCATCACATTTACATTTAATTATAGAATAGTTAACAATGAAAATGTGTATTCTAAGTGAGTGGTATATTAATTCCCTACAGTTTTGTCGTTGATTTTTTACTTTAGTTTATACTCATTTGACAGCAAAAAAAGAAAAATCCATCTAAATCTGTTTTAATAAGATAATTTTATAACTTTATATGAAAGCTTACATAAATTCTTTTTATAGTTAATTGAATGAAAACGGAATTCTTTAGTTACACATAGGTGATTATGAAATGAATGTCCCTGTATCACCATTTTGCTTCCTTGTTTGGATCAAATGCATGCAGATATTTTCCTTTACTTTTTCTTTATTAGAACTTGTGAAGTGAATGTTATGTATTCAATATAACAGTATGCAAAAGGTGGCAGTTTTTGCTCAACTCCAAGACTTTATTTTGCTTGGTTAAAATGCCTAGCTAACATATGTTTGCGAAAGATAAGGTGCCTATTTAAAAAATGATGTTCAAAAAAGTTGGTCAGTGATAGTTCTTTCTGTCTCATTAAAGACAGTATATGCTTTCTACCTTTTCTCTTCTCTCCCTTCAGCAAAGTTGGTGTACATGAACCGTATTCAAATCATCCATCATATTTTGGAACTGAATATTTAGCACTGAATTTCCACATTTGAATTTCAGAAAAATTGCAAGAGCATCATATAGTAATTCTACAAGGAGGGACTAAGATAAGACCTGGGAAGAGGAGGAAGCTTTAAGCACCCTGAGTCTTTTCCAAAGTTTTGCCAATTTCTATATATATAAGCTTGAGCTTACATAATTAGTAACCTGTAAAGAATTAATGGGTTAATTTACTACCCATTAATTTCAAGAACCTTGGAGGGAATGTTTTTATGATAGTTCCAAAACCATTATATTTCTATAGATGAAGACTAACTATGACTTTACAGGTTTATTTTTGTCTCAGTCACATAATTGAGACTTTCCAAGCTTTGAAGTTTATTCATCCCTATTGTCAGTCCTTTTTTTAACCTCGTTTTGTCCATCAACACTGATCTTCAGATAAATTAGATTAAATGCAAAAGAGATCTGACAATCTGTATAGAAATGATCCATGCAAATGTGAAGAAGAGAGAATTAAGGAACATTAAGATATAAAACTTATTTCATCATGCTAATCCTAGCTCAAAAACCTGAGGGACTACCACAGCTTACACAATAAATTAAAAAAATTTTAGCTTGACCTATAGAAAACTCTGCATAGTCTGTTCTAAATTTATCTTTTAAACCTTATTTACCATTTGCTTCATTGATTTTCTGCATTGAAGTCATGTTGATTTTATCACTTTTTCTTGAACATGTTATCTTATTCCTGCTTTTTCTTAGTTGCATTCAGCACGGTCCTACTAGAAAGCACTTATGCATTCACTCATTTATTCACCCATTTATCATACTTGTATGAACAAAAATACATACTAGGCACTGAGGATATAAAAATGAAGAAAACATAATTTCTTACATGAAGGAACTCAGACTCTAATAGAAGAGATATAAATATAGTATTGAGAGTACATCTTAGTAAGTAGTAACAAAGTATGCTTTCTCCAAGTATGCAAAGCCTATGTAAGTTGTAGATATCATCTTTTATCATATCTTCCATATTTATTTTAGGTCATAATTCCTTCTCCCTTCTATATACTCCAACAAAATTTATTGTCTATATTACTTGGTCTATAAATAAATCATGAAATCATGAATTTATCTCAACCTAACGTGCACCTATATTCTTCGCAATTACCGTTATTATTGAAGAAAGCAATTTTAAAATCGCCCACATTACAGTGTCTATACACATAGTTGATGCATAATAAACATTTTTGTATGAACAAACAAATGAAAGAAGGAAAGAAAAGAAGTAACAGGGCCAGAACACTGTTTGATTAGGAAAAATAAAATACAGGGGACACATAAATATATATATGGAATAAAATACATACAAAGAGATAGTATTTCAATACCATTGGAATTATCTAATATGTTATAATAGATTACTTTTATGACTCAATATTATTTCACTAATTATTAAATCTTATTGTTGTTACAAGCCATCTGGAGAAAGTACTTATAACTGATTGAGGAGTGAAGAGCATGTAAACATTATAACAAAAGCCTGCCTACACATGTAATCCCAACAGGGAGAGTTGGGAAGAATTTTCAACAGAGGCAAGGACTAGAATCAAAAACCAAACCTTATCTGTTTTCAGATGGTGATGATCACCAAATGGTCAATCCTTTTACACAAAAAATAAAGGTGACTATTCCATGTTAAAATATCAATATGAGCCAGTCATGGAAATTCTTTCACTCTTGCTGGTGATTGAATGAGGAAGATACTTATGAGCCGATCTTGGTCAATTGGTCATTTATAGACCTAAAAGAGAGCCTGTGTTAGGGCAAAAACAAACTGAAGGTAAGATGATCGCCATACCTCTGGATTTCTTGTTATGTGAGATGATAAAAGAGGATAAAAGGTTCTTATTGTTTAGTCTAGTTTGAGTCAGAGTGTTCCATTACTTGTATCCAGAGGATTCCTAACTAATATAATGACCACTGAAAATAATCAGCTATACCAAAATAATTGAAAGAGACATTCATGCAATTTAAATATGAAGTTGCTGGAGTTTCTTGGAAAGCAAAAGTAAAGCTACTCGTGAGATTTTCAACTTTAAAAATGTGCTTTTCATCACATTAAAAAATTTTTAAAAATATCTTTCCCTTGATTTTGTTTTATCCTAAAGATAATGATGTAAATTAATGCCTGGTATTTTGTAGGGTGCTTTTCATCAACATTATAACATTTGGATCTCATAACAACCCTGTAAGGTAGATAGAACAAATATGGTAATAGTCTAATTTAAAGGAGGAAATTGGTAATTTAGAAATTGGCTTGTAAAATAAAAGAAGAGCCCAGATATCTGGTGTTTTGATTTCTCATTTGCCACTCTGCCAAAGTTCTCACTGGAACTCAGGGCTGAAATGATTCTTTTAATGGTTTTAAGTCCACTCGAAAGCATATGTACCACCCCAACCTTCTGGTGAATTTAAAGTTGGAAAAGCATTAGTAAGCGATATTCCAAAAAAAAAAAAACCAATCATCAAAGATGTACATTGAGATGTGAGGAAGGAGCCGGAGGTGAACAGGGATAGTCCTCTCATCTTCTCTGTCTACACCACCACTTTGTGGGCTGTCAACTAATTCTTTGTTCCCACTGCTATGTGGTGGTGGGGGAAGAATTATCCCACATGCCTAATCTTTTACTATTTTTGAAATATGTTTACATAAACATAATTAGCAAATTAATAAATCATAGTTCCAGTCATGTTTCTAATATGAAAGATATTCATTTGCAAGTGTAGGGTCCTTCGCCTTGATTATGGGTATTAGAAAAGAGAATGTGAGATGGGCTATAGAAATAAACGATGTAAAATTTAAACACCTTTTAATTTATTCACAATCAATGCATTTCTAAAGACTTGATTAGAACAAGAATATACGATTTTGAGTAGAATTCTTAAATGCAATGTCTAATTTCTCCTTTCTGATGTGAAAATAATGCAGAATTTATAATTTTGCATGCAGAACATACTGATTCACAAGATGAGATGGCTCATTTATGGTATATTAATTTAAGTTTTTCTATTCCTGGTGCCATGCAGTTTTCCTCAAAGTGCATCATGAATACTGATAAACATGCTTTTGTACACTTCACAGCACCCATTTCCCACAAGTAATTCAAAATTCCTTAATAACATTGAGCAATACTCAACTTATGATTTAATAAGGCAAAATTCTATGCATCAAAATAAAATATCACATAGAAATTCTTGTTTAGTTATTTAATCTCTTCTTAGTTTGTGTATGTGTGATTTATTCTGTTTTTCCTGACATTTGTGGAATCAAAAAGTTTTTCTACAACTGGACATTGGTTTCTTCTCTTCAATGCTGCTTTACAATACCATATTACTGATATAAAACATGCATTCAGTAGACAATATATTTTAGACATTAGACTTAACCTAGGCACCATTTTTGTTGTGGTTTTAAAAGCCAGACTTGTACAACCCTGCACTGAAAGCAGAAAATACGTAGTCAGTGTTTCTGGGTCAAATTATTTTACAGCACCTAAGATAAATTGATTTTCTTCTCATAAAAGGGAATGAAACATTTTATCAGTTAGTGCACTCAGATAAACCAATGCATTTGAACCATTTATCTTTTGAGTTAGTGGTTATCTGGTAACTTTAACTCTGTATCAAAACCTTTTTCTCCTTTTCAGTGTTTTCCTAGTTATGTGGTTGGGTTCAAGTTATTGTTTTTAGGTTTCAAAATATTCCTAAAATATATTAGGACTCACATACAGTATCTTATCTCTTTATGCTTTGAAAATCAGACCAGTGATGTGGAGAATAAGTGATTTATCTCTACAATGATTTGGAAAATAAAATATTTAAAATTTTTAATCTTACATATATTATAATAGTTCCTAAATATTGTAAGCACAAAGCATAGCTTCTTTAAACTATGGATTAAGTCTGATTCCTTTTTAAAATAGCCAACTCAGAATAATTATAAAACAATGCACAATTTATGAGAAAGAAAAGAAGGGAAGGAGGAAGGAAGGGAAAAAAATAGCCATTCAAGCAATCTGGGAATTTCATAACAGCTGTTATAAAGTTCAGATGATTACAAATTATTTTTAAGCCATATGTATAATGGTTATCTATATTTATGACATAGAGCAATGCTTTCTTGTATTTCTTTAATTAATTTTCTGGAGAATAGTGTTAAATATATATTTATTATAGTAAAGCTCTAATTAATATGTTGTAAGTTGCCAAGCAAGTTTACCTTAATTCATCAGTTTCTAACCTCATGCTTTTGCCCCCTCTTTTATAAATCAATTACCCAGTAATTTGCATTGATGCACTAGACCTCCAGGCAGGCACCTCAAAGTATTCTATCACAAAGAATTATTAAAACAAATGCTGCAAAGCTAAATCTTCAGTGGTAGCTAAAAAGTAGATAAGGACTGTATAAATCTGATTCCTCAAGACAAGAAGTTCTATAAATTAAGGGCAAATAGGCAAGTAATTAGGCAATGTGATTTAAGGTAAAAGTCTTCCAATGGTCATGAAGAAATCCTATTTAAAGACATTGCTTTGTGTTTACTGAATAAAAATATGCCAACTCTTCAGTGATGAATAACAAACTGTTTTGCCTCAAATGAATTAACAGATAAAAAAATGAATAAATAACATCAGCAAAGGCCATCTGGTCTACCTGTTGCTTTATATTAATTTATTATATTTTGTCCCCAGATTCTTCAGCTCTCAGAAATATCATGCCTCTCATGTTCCAAGAAATCATGACATTTGAAATATGTCTATAATATGTTAGTTTTATGCAAAGGCAATTTATTAAGTGTGCAATGACTTTGCCTACAATGACTATAATATAACATAAATGGAAATAATTTATAACACTGCGCTCTGTGTCAAGTATACTCAAGCAGCTTTGAGATATGGCAAAGATCTGGCTTCCCTCAGGACTAATAATGTTAATTTCTAAGTCATAATTTTAATTAACTGCCCTTGTTAAGGTGCTTCTTTCTTCCTCTAATCACATTTGGTATTTAAATGACATATTAAATAAATATTGTTTCCATTTTATCCATTGTTCAGTCAAAGGTCTTTGCTTTAAGAAAATTTTAGACTATCTCTAGAGTTTATAGAAGTTGTTCAGGGACCCTATGAACTGTATCAGGAGTAAATAACTGACTGGTGCTATACTTTATGGTATTAGCACTTTCAAATAGTTTAATCGATTCAGTGTAATTTCTCCCTTTTAAAAACATGACACCTGTGGCTATGGTAGAATTCTCATTGTTAAGTTATATTGCCTGTTGATGAAAACATGAGTCTATGACTCTGATATTTACTTAAACTTTACTGATAGGCATGAGTTCTTTAAGCCCCAATCTTTGGTCATTTTGAATTGCTCTGTATAGCAGTCAGTCCCTCATATAAAGATGAATCCTATGAACCACAATTCTGTTATAGCACTTAGCATTTTGTGATTAAGGTTTAGTCAAGTTTTAGGAAAGTTTTTTCTCATCTACCACTGGTGTTGTAGTCTAATCAAGTGCCGTATTCATAGTAGAATAGAAAAGAAAAGAAATAATTCTTCAGTGAAGAAACACTTTGTGCATTTGTATAATGTGCATATGAGCAATTGATGAATGCTTTTTCATGAGGGGAATATAATTTCCAAATTTGAATTGGTATTTTCATGAAGTAGAAGTTACCTTTATTTCATCTACCTCATTCAAGTTGAGTGCAACTCTCCCCTCCTCACTGAAGGCTGTGTCTTAAATTACTGCGAAATGAAACCAGACTAAGATTGCATGGTCACCAGTTGACAGTGAAGTCCTGAAAGTTGTCTTCCGCACTGGGAGCTCACCTAATATCATTTGAAATTTTATTCTGTCTTTCATAGATTCATAGATTTAGACTTGCATCTTTCTAATTGTAACATAGTTATCAAAACCTGATACTTTCAATAACAACGGTAGCTAATATTCTCTTACATTGTTTCCATGGGATGGTTCCATAAATCCTCACAAAAATGTTATGAGGCAGGTTGTATCTGCCCTCATTGTTACTCAGCTACCTCTGGAGAGCTGGTAAGTGAACTTGGGGTCTGACGACACACCTTGTTCATCATCATGGAACTTTATTTTCATCATCTTCACATCTTTGTCTTCTGCGTTCCTGAATCGGGATTGGGTCCTGAAAAACTGAGCCCAGCTGTAGTGCCGGACCCCTTTCCCTATCATTTAGGGAGTCTTCCTTATCACTTTAGAGCAAATCATCAGAAAGCATTTCCTTCATTCCCTGGAGGCTGTTTCTCCTGTTCATGGGAGGTGTCAGCAGTGTCTGTTATCTCTGGTGATGGAATCTTTTGATCCTAGAACCAGCAGTAATCACCACTGAGAGGAGTAACATTTAATAATTTCTTGGCCTTTCTTCTTCCAGCTTAGTGATTCTAGATGATGTTTTTTCTTTATCTTCTCTTCCTTAATTAGCACCTGTTGACGACATGGATCAAAAACTTTACCCTATCCACATCATTATTTACTTTCCTGGGTATAGATCTTGTTTCATGGTCTTGTTTATCAGAATTCCAGTCAGTTTCCTTCCAACTGACCATCCAGTGGACACTTTTTTGTTGTAATTTTCTCCTTTTAGAACTTCATACTGTTAAGTAATTGCTGAATTTCAGGATGTGGTTTTTCAGTCAGAACAGTGGGAAATGAGTTAATAAAGCTTCTACTTTCATTTTAAAGACCCCTGAGAGATACTTAACCAGTTGCCTGCTGTGTATATGTTATTGAGAATGAAAAACATAAAGTAGATTTACAGCTGCAGTTGTGGCCACATCTATTCCAACTTTATACACAATAACAAAAATAATATTTAGCACTTTAGCGGTTATTTCTGTGAAAATGCTTCAGTGGGATTTATGTAATAAATTAGACACTAAAAACTTTCACAAAACATTATTGCTTTAAAATTAGGAAATGAAAACACTAGGGGTAAATATAACTTGAAAAATAGTATTTTCCCCAAATAAAAATCTTGGTTTTCAAGTAAGTGCTTTTTTGCTAATTTTCCAGTAAATAGGTCTTATTGCCATAAAAATATGTATTTGTGAAAACTTCTAACATACTTGAAAAATCAACTGATTTTTTGAAACAAACCTCAGATTTTGGTGGTACTAGTATTTTCCTTTTATCCATAAATAAACCTTTGGCCATCAAACAGATGTGTATTTTTTTTCCCACATCGCCAGTGATAATATAACCCTTAAGTTCCTCTTGTGTAGCAAACCCTCATTGAACTCATTGAGTAAGGATGACTGAAGAGTAGGTTACAGCCAATTTAAAAAAAATATATTTATAAATTTATTTATTTACTGGCTCCATTGGGTCTTCATTGCTGCACAGGGGCTTTCTCTAGTTGCGGTGAGTGGGGGCAGCTCTTCGTTGTGGTGCATGGGTTTCTTATTGCAGTGGCTTCCTTGTTGTGGAGCATGGGCTCTAGGCACGTGGGCTTCAGTAGTTGTGGCATGTGGGCTCAATAGTTGTGGCTCATGGGCTCTAGAGAGCAGGCTCAGTAGTTGTGGAGCATGGGCTTAGTTGCTCCGTGGCATGTGGGATCTTCTGGGACCAGGGATCGAACCCAATTCCCCTGCATTGGCAGGAAGATTCTTAATCACTGTGCAACCAGGGAAGTCCTCTGTAATTTTTTTTGAAGGGAGTTTTTTTTCTTTTGAACTTTTTTTTATTGCAGTATAGGTGATTAACAATGTTGTGTTAGTTTCAGGTGTACAGCAAAGTGATTCAGTTATACATATACATATATCTATTCTTTTTCAAATTCTTTTCCCATTTAGGTTGTTGAATAATATTGAGAGTTCCCTGTGCTATACACTAGGTCGTTGTTGGTTATCTATTTTATATTTAGCAGTGTGTATATGTCAATCACAAACTTTCAATTTATCCCTTCTCCCCACATTTCCCCTTTGGTAACCATAAGTTTGTTTTCTAAGTCTGTGAGTCTGTTTCTGTTTTGTAAATAAGTTCATTTGTATCTCTTTTTTAGATATCACATACAAGTGATATCATATGATATTTGTCTCTCTCTGTCTGACTTATTTCACTCAGTATGACAATATCTAGGTCCATCCATGTTGCTGCAAATGGCATTATTTCATTCTTTTTAATGGCAGAGTAATATTGCATTATGTATATGTATCACATCTTTATCCATTCATCTGTCAGTGGACACTTAGGTTGCTTCCATGTCTTGGCTATTGTAAACAGCACTGCAATGAATATTGGGGTGCATGTATCCTTTCGGACCATGTTTTTCTATGGATATATGCCCAGGAGTGGGATTGCAGGATCATATGGTAGCTCTATTTTTAGTTTTTTAAGGACCCTCCATACTGTTCTCCACAGTGGCTGCACCAGTGTACATTCCCACCAACAGTGCAAGAGCATTCCCTTCTCTCCACACCCTCTCCAGCATTTACTGTTTGTGGATTTTTTGATGATGGCCATTCTCACCAGTGTGAGGTGATATCTCATTGTAATTTTGATTTGCATTTGATTTGCATTTCTCTAATAATTAGCGATGTTGAACATCTTTTCAGTTTAAACACAACCAATGTTTGGAAAACCTATAGTTTCATTTGTGTGTAATTTATAGCATCAATTTTAATTAATGTCAAGGGTGGATGATGAATGTCAATGTCCGTCAGTGTGGGACTTTAATACACGTAAGAGTGACTATAAAAAGCCCTTTTCTCCTGACAAAGAGACAAGCAAACTTTATTAATCTAAGTGAAATATTCTCCTCAAATAGTTTTAAAAAGCTATATTGTTATTCTAATAATGTTGCCATCCCTCAAAAATATTCCCAGGCTTTTTTGGAATCACCGTGAGCATTCATCTCTGAAAGGCCATTCAGGTACTCCCTACACAAAAAAAGTACAGAACCATCTCCTTTGTTAAAGCTTATTTATTCTTTGATTGATGATACTGAGCTCAGAAGTCAACACTTGCCTGCAGAAGTATTATGTTTGGGCACCAAGTATACCCTAAAGTGATTTTAAGTCCATAAGACACTTCTTGTTTACAAGTAATTGTCTTATATCTGACTCCAAACCTCATTTACATAACGTACTTAGTCTTTGAGAATTTATACATTAGTTACTGCTGACCAAACTCAATATTCATCTGGAGTTTCTACATCTCACATTTATGTCTAATAGGCATCCCAAATCACCCAAAACAAAGGTGTTGATATTTCCCAATAATCCTGCTTGTATTTAATTCTTCCTCATCTTCATAAATGGCAACACTATTCTTCTCATTGCTCAGAACAAAAACCTTGGCGTTACCCTTGACTCTCTTCTTTCTCTTCAACGTCAGTTCATCAGCATACCCTGTTGGCTCTACCTTAAAAATATGTGCAAAATCTGCTGTCCTACTATTCTCAGCCAACACACTCTCACGTTGGTTATTGCAGTAATTTTTAAGGTAGTCTCCCCACTTCTCTGCAGCAAAGACAATGGTCAGAATCATCCTTCTAAAATGCGGACAACAATTCAGTGCTTCTTGTTTCCCTACAGAAGAAGTCGTGGTCCTTGAAACAGCATTTGAAGCCTGCACAAGAGGTCCTTGGAACCTCTCTGGCCCACCCCTAATTTCCCCTCATTGTCTCTGCTTCAGCTACACTCTTCTTCGTGTTAGGAACTCTGTTACCCCTGGATCTTTGTACTTGCTCTTCCCTCTGCCTGGGATGCTTTTCTGCTTGCCCACATGGCTGCCTTTCACCTCTTCTTCAAGTGTTTGCCCAAATGTCACCTTCTTGCTGAGGTTCTCCCTGACTGTTCTATTTAAAGTGGAAACACCTCCTCCCACCCACCGCTCTACTCCCTATTCCCTTTCCTCTATTTAATTATTTTTTGTCTGAAACCCTTATCTCTCATAATATAATGTGTTCTTTATTTGCTTATTGTCTATCTCCCTGCACTAAAATAAAAACTCTTAAAGTTCAGGGATTTCAGTCCTTTTTGTTCACTTCTATATCCTTGGACCCTAAGTAAGTGATTGACATACAGGAACACCTATATATTAAAGAACCTATATGTTCTTTCTTAACAACCCTAGACTATTAAGATGTACCACTACTAATCTTCATTCATATGTGGCTTAGAGCCTTTGATTCAGTTTATGAATTTTTCATATGTTCAGTTAGCATCTTCATAAATTCTTATATATAACTCTTTAGCTTGATCCTGTGTCTTCATTCTTGTGATTCAGCAATGATATCTAGTCCATATCTTGGCACTTCATTAGTAATGGATTATTTGTATTAGATTTCAATGTCCTAATGTCTCGTAAAGTTGAACATTATAGTCTTAATGTATCCTTTTCTTTTCTCAAATTTCTCCTCCGACTTGCATATTTGAAATACAACTTTTAATTCCTTCTCCAGTAGTATGTTGAGCATGACAATCTTCATCTTTAAAGATGTGACATTTTTTTCAGTATTCTTCAAGCATCTATAATTGAGACAATTAAGCTATTTTCTTTTTCACTGCTAATTCTGTTGCCTAAAACCTCTCTATGTAAGGTAGTCATGGAGGCTTTTTCATTCTCCATATATCTTCAGTTTACCAGATTCCTTCTCTTAAGGATAGTGCTTTTATTGTGAGAAGAAAGAATGTAGACATCACATTGTAGTTCGTTTGTTGTCTCCATTACCACTGTGTGTCCATGGATATTTACCAATTTTGTATAGTAACTAGAAATGCCAATGGATTCTCAGCTGTCCCCCAAAATTGAAGTCAGCAAAGATTAGGGCTGAGTCAACAAAACGCACTGAAAAAAAAAAAAAGAATAGGTGGGAACAGAAGCGATCAGAGAAAATCAGTGATTTTCTCGGACATTACTAGGGGGTTGAATTCATCATTTGGAAGACTTTCCAACTGAGAGTCAGGGAACCCAAAACCAGGATCAAAGGTCATATTATGCCAAAAAATGAAGGGTAAGGGAACACACAGAGATAAAGGCTGAAGTCTTAGAAAGCCGAGAAATGTCAAAGTGCTGGCACTTGTAGTCAGAATATAAATAAATAAACAGAACTAAAATCTAGGAACCAGGAAAGATCAAGCAAAGACCCTGGAATTCTAAGAACTAGAGCTACTCAGTGAGAATCAGTTTGGAAAGTAATTATGAAACATTTTTATTTAAGATGCAGGATATTTTTGAGCTCCTGATATTTTTCATCTGTTCTGAAAAGTATCTTATGCTAATAGCATCCATGATTTGCTGACAATCATGAATTTTAAAGCCTTTCAATATATGAACACTAATGTGAACACTAATGATTTAATGTGCTGTTAGTCTATCCTGTTTCGTGTGTAGGCTTTGAATTTTCATCAATGTGTTCCATTATTTGATCTGCCCGTTTTGTTCTTGCTTACCAGGGAATTTCTAGGAGTACATTCTATACCTTGAATAATTTAACTCAAATTATATTCCATTAGACAATAAATATGCTTTATCTTCTTATTAACAATAGATTGTCCTAAATTAATTTCATCATTTAGTGTATAGTTACCTATTCTGGTTATTTAACACTGCATAATAAATAACCACAAAACTTACTGGGTAAGACAATAACTTAGTTTTTGTTTGTTTGTTTTGTTTTTTTATGATCAAAGAGTCTTTGAGTCAGAAATTCAGATAGGGAACAGCAGGGATGCTTGTCTCTGCCACGTGACGTCTGAGGCTCAGCTGGCGTGACTCAGATAGTTAAGGGGCAACTCTAAGCCTGGAAGCTGAATCATCTGCCAGCTTCTTCACTCCTGTGTCTGGGACCTGGGCTCGGACAGCTGAAGGGTGGATTTAGCTGGAACCAAGGACCCAAGTCCCCACATGTGACATCTCCATGCAGAAAGTCTCAGAAAGTCAGATGTTGCACATAACAGTGCAGGGTTCCATGAGTGAGTGTTTCCAGTGATAAGTGAATTGCACGATCTCTCAAGTCCTAGCTTTAGAAGACCATAATGTCACTCCCACTATGCTCTATTCATCATAACAATCTTAAGGCCACCCAGATTCCCCGGGAAGGAACACAGACCACAGTTCCCCTTGGGAGAACTCCCCTTGGGAGGAGTATTGAAGTATTTGCAGCTATGATTTAAAACTGCCATATTGCCTAAGGAAACATTGGATGTTCTTTATTTCTGGTGTTATCAATAACCATTATAGCAGTTACTCATTTTAAAGAGCATGTGAGCGTTATTTTCCATTCAGATAAATAATGTCACACAGTTAAAGGTCATGTGTGTCTCTCTATGGTTACACTTTGGTTTTTCTTGTGCCACATACTTCTTTAAAGGTGTTTTCTTAACTGTTTGCACTTCAAATTTATGACTCGATATTAAATTCTATCACTTTGCCTCCACTGACTTTGATAGATCATTTGTTAAACTGCATATTGGATATCAATTCGGTTTTAGAGTTATTTCCAATCCAATTGCCTGTTCACTGTTTTTCTATTTTCTATTACCATCCACATTTTATTTTATAGTATCCACAGAGTTTCAGGAAAAGATACAATAAAGTAAATGTGCCAGTAATTCTTCATCTATTTAGGCTCAATTCTCCAACGCCAAGTTTCTGAAAACTGCTTCTGTCACATGCAGTTTGAGAGTTGGTTTCACCTTGGATGTGCCTTTTCTGACATTGAAAACATGTGAATCTTAAAATAAGCTTATTCCCTTAAACAGATTTTGCTTATTCCTGCCATCAGCTGATATAACCAATTTGGTCCCTACTTTGTTCAATTTATTTAATAATTTGTAGAATTTCGCTGAATGAGAGATAAACTTGTAGGAAACAAATGCACAACAAATAGGATTTTAGAAGTTTTGATTTCTTTTTGGTTAACAGATTGTACAGATATTCTCTGTTGTCAAATAATCAGGTTGAAAGCTTATGTTGTATTCTTCTGTTTGCCTACATAAACTACTTTATATGCTGTTGAAAAGAATGTGGATTAAAACCACAAGTACTTGAGTAACAGGTATTATTGAAAATGAGTGTCATTGTGTAATATTTCCAAAGTATGCTAGTTTGGGAATTTCCATGTACATATTGAACAGTTTGAAAATTATATTTATATATTTATGTATAATTAAATGTACCCATATATAAATACATATGTATATAATTATATGTACACCATCCAAGTGTTATGACATTTCATATATTTACCTTTGTCTGGTGTTAAGAGGGACTCAGTTTCTTTCTGTATTATGTGAAGAATTGTAATAAATACTATCTTGCAACATTCTGTTTAAACTTTACATTATAAATCATGAAATTCAAAATAATGTTCATT
Source organism: Hippopotamus amphibius kiboko (assembly GCF_030028045.1). Taxonomy (NCBI): domain Eukaryota; kingdom Metazoa; phylum Chordata; class Mammalia; order Artiodactyla; family Hippopotamidae; genus Hippopotamus; species Hippopotamus amphibius. The sequence continues at coordinate 8,652,550 of NC_080189.1, read as the reverse complement.
AGTTTATAATTGGTCATTTTTATGTGCTAATGGAAGTTAAGATGTCATGGGACTGTTTCATTTTTTCCACTTCTTTTTTTTACTTTTCCAGTTATTTTAGAGGACCATCTTTAACCAAGTGTATGACTTGAGGTTGCTGGACCTAAATCTACATGAGAACTAGCATATGACCCAAGTGTCTTAACAAAAGCTATTTCCCATTTCCTTTTTTTCCTCCTTTGCTCAGAATCAAGGCATCCTCTAAAAGGGATAGGATTGAGGGGTTAAATTTTAGTTCATCTTTACCCTGGGTATATAAACTTAGGGGGATCCTAGCTTAATGAGGAGAGCACCTCCAGTCCAGTCCCCCACATTTGTAAAGCATGGATCCTTGACTTTTGCCCCACGTACTCAAAGGTTGTCAAAATGTCCCTGTTTGCTGGGATTAGCAAATATCCTCACTTAAATAATGGTTTTGATGCTTAGCCACACTGTTTTCCATTTTAAAAAAATGTAGGTTTTCAAGTAATCTTAGTTTTTTTTTTAATCACCTTCATATTTGGTCTAAATAACCTACTTGATGTTAGTAAAAATGAACATTCTATAGCATTTTTCTTTAACTCAAGTGTGTCTTCTTAATATTTGGCTTGGATTCTTGTATGAGTAAGATTGGCCTTAAATTGTCATTTCTCATATGTTTCTTGTCACAATTTTTAGTGTCAGAGTTACAATATCGACAAAAATTATTTGAGAAGGAATTGTTTCTTTCTTTTTTCTTCCCCTGTTCACTGTTGGTGTATGATTGGAATGAATTTGAAAGATTGTTAATGACTGAAAAAAAAGACAATCTAAAAGCTGGGAATTATGTTTTATTCGGTGGACTTACTGAGGATCTAAGCCAAGTGTACAGCTTCTCAGACAGCCCTGAGGGACTGTCCTGAAGAGGTAAGGGGGGAGCCAGGATACATAGGGAGTTTCGCAAAAAAAAAACCCCATGTAGCAGGACATCAAAACATTACCGCTGATTAAAGAAAAATCAGACATCTCAAGTTAATGAATTTAGTGCCTTTTCTGTATGGGAAGATGCAAGAATCAGGGCTTACAGAAATTATTCCTTTAATATGCACCTCAGTTACCTGTTTTTCTCTATCCTGAATCCCCTCAGGGTGCACTGTTGGGGCAGCTGCAGTGACTGATGGCCTCAATATCCTTTGTTTACCGAAATGGCAAGTGACATTCTTTATACACAGTAAAATTCACCTATACTATCATATGAAGATTTTTTAATGTAATATGATAATCTCTTTTTTTAAATAAATTTATTTATTTATTTTACTTATTGGCTGTGTTGGGTCTTTGTTGCTGCACATGGGCTTTCTCTAGTTGCTGCAAGTGGGGGCTACTTTTCATTGTGGTTCGCAGGCTCCTCATTTTAGTGGCTTTTCTTGTTGTGGAGCACGGGCCCTAGGCACGTGGGCTTCAGTAGTTGCAGCACATGGGCTCAGTAGTTGTGGCTCACAGGCTCAACAGCACAGGCTCAATAGTTGTGGCGCACGGGCTTAGTTGCTCCGTGGCATGTGGAATCTTCCCAGGGCAGGGCTCGAACATGTGTCCCCTGCATTAGCTGGCAGATTCTTTACCACTGCACAACCTAGGAAGTCCTATCGTATGAAGATTTTTGTGTGATTTTATGCTCACGAACTCAGTTAGTTCAAAGCTTATGATGTTATTCAGCCATCCTCTTCTTTGTAGAGTTGGTATCACAATCTAAAGTTTTGTCCATTTCATTGGGTTTTCAAAGTTTTGGCATAAATTTGTTCATAGCATTCTCATTATTTTCTTAATATTGAGTGAATCTAAAATCTTGCCTCCACTTGCAACTTCTCCAATTTTGTGTTCATTATTCTTGACATTGTTATCTTTCCAAGAACAAGTTCTAAGACTCACTAGTTCTCAACTTTGTTTTCTATATCATTAGCATCTATTCTTTTTCCTACTTTCTTTGTATTTAGTTTTTGTTTTTTTAAATTCTTAAAAATGCTCAATGGATATATATTTTTTTTCCATTTTTTTATTATTTTTTTTGGGGGGGTACACCAAGTTCAATCATCTGTTTTTATACACATATCCCCGTATTCCCTCCCTTCCTTTACTCCCCCAGCCTCGAGTCCCCCCACCGTCCCCACCCCAGTCCTCTAAGGCATCTTCCATCCTCGAGTTGGACTCCCTTTGTTATACAACAACTTCCCACTGACTATCAGTTTTACAGTTGGTAGTATATATATGTCTGTGCTACTCTCTCACTTCGTCTCAGTTTCCCCTTCACCCCCCGCCCCCTCCCATACCTCGAGTTCTCCAGTCCATTCTCTGTATCTGCATCCTTGTTCTTGTCACTGAGTTCATCAGTACCATTTTTAGATTCCGTATATGTGAGTTAGCATACAATATTTGTCCTTCTCTTTCTGACTTACTTCACTCTGTATGACAGATTGTAGTTCTATCCACCTCATTACCTATAGCTCCATCTCATCCCTTTTTAGAGCTGAGTAATATTCCATTGTATATATATGCCACATCTTCTGTATCCATTCATTTGTTGATGGGCATTTAGGTTGCTTCCATGTCCTGGCTATTGTAAAGAGTGCTGCAATAAATATTATGGTACAAGTTTCTTTTGGGATTATGGTTTTCTTTGGGTATATGCCCAGGAGTGGGATGACTGGATCATATGGAAGTTCTATTTGTAGTTTTTTAAGGAACCTCCAAATTGTTTTCCATAGTGGCTGTACCAACTTACATTCCCACCAACAGTGCAGGAGAGTTCCCTTTTCTCCACACCCTCTCCAACATTTGTTGTTTCCAGATTTTGTGATGATGGCCATTCTGATCGGTGTGAGGTGATACCTCATTGTGGCTTTGACTTGCATTTCTCTGATGATGAGTGATGTTGAGCATCTTTTCATGTGTGTGTTGGCCATCTGTATGTCTTCTTTGGAGAAATGTCTATTTAGGTCTTCCACCCATTTGTGGATTGGGTTCTTTGCTTTTTTGGTATTAAGCTTCATGAGCTGCTTGTATATTTTGGAGGTTAATCCTTTGTCCGTTGTTTCATAGGCGATTATTTTTTCCCATTCTGAGGGTTGCCTTTTAGTCTTGTTTATGGTTTCTTTCTCTGTGCAAAAGCTTTTCAGTTTTATGAGGTCCCATTCGTTTATTCTTGATTTTATTTCCATGATTCTAGGAGGTGGGTCCAAAAGGATCTTGCTTTGATGGATGTCATAGAGTGTTCTGCCTATGTTTTCCTCTAGGAGTTTTATAGTGTCTGGCCTTACATGTAGGTCTTTAATCCATTTGGAGTTTCTTTTTGTGTATGGTGTTAGGAAGTGTTCTAATTTCATTCTTTGACATGTTGCTGTCCAATGTTCCCAGCACCACTTATTGAAGAGGCTGTCTTTTTTCCATTGTATATTCGTGCCTCCTTTGTCAAAGATAAGGTGCCCATATGTGTTTGGGCTTACTTCTGAGTTCTCTATTCTATTCCATTGATCTTCTTTCTATTTTTGTGCCAGTACCATACTGTCTTGATCACTATGGCCTTGTAGTATAGTTTGAAGTCCAGAAGCCTAATTCCACCAACTGCCTCTTTCCTTCTCAAGATTGCATTGGCTCTTCGGGGTCTTTTGCGTTTCCATACCAATCGTAAGATTTCTTGCTCTAGTTCTGTGAAAAATGCCATTGGTAATTTGATCGGGATTGCATTGAATCTGTAAATTGCTTTGGGTACTACAGTCATTTTCACGATGTTGATTCTTCCAATCCAGGAACATGGTATGCCCCTCCATCTGTTTGTGTCGTCTTTGATTTCTTTCATCAATGTCTTAAAGTTTTCTGCATACAGATCTTTTGCCCCCTTAGGCAGGTTTCTTCCTAGGTATTTTATTCTTTTTGTTGCAATGGTGAATGGGAGAGTTTCCTTAATTTCTCTTTCTGCTCTTCCGTTGTTAGTGTATAGGAATGCCAGAGATTTCTGTGCATTAATTTTGTACCCTGCTACTTTACTAAACTCATCAATTAGTGCTAGCAGTTTTCTGGTAGAGTCTTTAGGGTTTTCTATATATAATATCATGTCATCTGCAAAGAGTGACAATTTGACTTCTTCTTTTCCAATTTGGATTCCTTTGATTTCTTTTTCTTCTCTGATTGCTGTAGCTAAAACTTCCAAAACTATGTTGAATAATAGTGGTGAGAGTGGACACCCTTGTCTTATTCCTGTTCTTAGAGGGAATTCTTTCAGTTTTTCCCCATTGAGAATGATGTTGGCTTTTGGTTTCTTACATATGGCTTTTATGATGTTGAGGTAATTTCCTTCTATGCCCATTTTCTGGAGAGCTTTTATCATAAATGGATGTTGAATTTTTTCAAAAGCTTTTTCTGCATCTATTGAAATGATCATATGGTTTTTATCCTTCAATTTGTTGATATGATGTATCACATTGATTGATTTGCGTATATTGAAGAATCCTTGCATCCCAGGGATAAACCCCACTTGATCATGGTGTATGATTTTTTTAATATGCTGTTGCAGTCTGTTAGCTAGTATTTTGTTGAGGATTTTTGCATCTATATTCATCAGTGATATTGGTCTGTCGTTTTCTTTTTTTGTGACATCTTTGCCTGGTTTTGGTATCAGGGTGATGGTAGGCTCGTAGAATGAGTTTGGGAGTGTTCCGCCTTCTGCATTATTTTGGAAGAGTTTGAGAAGGATAAGTGTTAGCTCTTCTCGAAATGTTTGATAGAATTCGCCCGTGAACCCATCTGGTCCTGGGCTTTTGTGTGTTGGGAGATTTTTAATCACTGCCTCAATTTCCGTACTTGTGATTGGTCTGTTCATGGTTTCTATTTCTTCCTGGTTCAGTCTTGGAAGATTGTATTTTTCTAAGAATGTATCCATTTCTTCCAGGTTATCCAATTGATAGGCATATAGTTGCTTGTAGTAGTCTCTCATGATGTTTTGTATTTCTGAGGTGTCTGTTGTGACTTCTCCTTTTTCATTTCTAATTCTGTTGATTTGCATCTTCTCCTTTTTTTTCTTAATGAGTCTGGCTAATGGTTTATCAATTTTGTTAATCTTCTCAAAGAACCAGCTTTTAGTTTTATTTATTTTTGCTATGGTTTCCTTCCTTTCTTTTTCATTTACTTCTGCTCTGATCTTTATGATTTCTTTCCTTCTGCTCCCTTTGGGGTTTCCTTGTTCTTCTTTCTCTAGTTGTTTGAGGTGTAAGGTTAGGTTGTTTATTCGGTAATTTTCTTGTTTCTTAAGGTAGGACTGTATTGCTATAAACTTCCCTCTTAGAACTGCTTTTGCTGCATTCCATAGGGTTTGGGTTGTTGTGTTTTCGTTGTCATTTGTTTCTAGATATTTTTTTGATTTCCTCTTTGACTTCTGTAGTGATTCCTTGGTTGTTTAAGAGTGAATTGTTTAGCTTCCATGTGTTTGTATTTTTTGCATTTTTTTTCCTGTAATTGATATCTAGTCTCATGGCGTTGTGGTCTGAGAAGATGCTGGATATGATTTCAGTTTTCTTCAATTTGCCGAGGTTTGATTTGTGACCCAAGATGTGATCTATCCTGGAAAATGTTCTGTGTGCACTTGAGAAGAAAGTGTAGTCTGTTGTTTTTGGATGGAATGTCCTATAAATATCAATGAAGTCGAGATGGTCTAATGTGTCATTTAAAGCTTGTGTGTCTTTATTGATTTTCTGTTTGGATGATCTGTCCATTGATGTAAGTGGGGTGTTCAAGTCTCCCACTATTATTGTGTTACTGTCGATGTCCCCTTTTATAGCTGTTAGCATTTGCCTTATGTATTGAGGTGCTCCTATGTTGGGAGCATAGATATTTACCATTGTGATATGTTCTTCTTGAATGGATCCATTGATCATTATAAAGTGTCCTTTCTTGTCTCTTTTAATAGTCTTTACTTTCAAGTCTAATTTGTCTGATATGAGTATTGCTACTCCAGCTTTCTTTTGACTTCCATTTGCATGGAATATCTTTTTCCATCCCTTTCCTTTCAGTCTATATGTATCCCTTGGTCTGAAGTGGGTTTCTTGTAGGCAGCATATAGAAGGGTCTTGTTTTTGTATCCATTCAGCCAGTCTGTGTCTTTTGGTTGGAGCATTTAATCCATTTACATTTAAAGTGATTATTGACATGTGTGTTCCAATTACCGTTTTCTGAATTGTTTTGGGTTTGTATTTGTAGATGTTTTCCTTTTCTTGTGTTTCCTACTTAGAGAAGTTCCTTTAGCACTTATTGTAAGGCTGGTTTGGTGGTGCTGAATTCTCTTAACTTTTGCCTGTCTGGAAAGCTTTTGATTTCTCCCTCAAATCTGAATGAGATTCTTGCTGGGTAGAGTCTTCTTGGCTGTAGGTTTCTCTCTTTCAGGACTTTCAGGATATCCTGCCATTCCCTTCTGGCCTGCAGAGTTTCTGTAGAAAGGTCAGCTGTTATCCTGATGGGTTTTCCCTTATATGTTGTTTGTTGCTTTTCTCTTGCTGCTTTTAATATTTTTTCTTTGTGTTTAACTGTCATTAGTTTGATTAATATGTGTCTTGGTGTAGTTCTCCTTGGGTTTATTCTGTATGGGACTCTCTGTGCTTCTTGGACATGGTTAATTATTTCCTTTCCCATGTTGGGGAAGTTTTCCACTATAACCTCTTCAAATATTTTCTCAGACCCTTTCTTGTTTTCTTCTTCTTCTGGGATGCCTATAATTCAAATGTTGGTATGATTCATGTTATCACTGAGGTCTCTGAGACTGTCTTCTATTCTTTTTATTCTTTTTTCTTTTTCCTGCTCTGTGGCATTTATTTCCCCCATTGTATCTTCCAACTCACTTATTCGTTCTTCTGCCTCAGTCATTCTGCTGGTTATAGCATCTAGAGTATTTTTAATTTCAGTTATTTTGTTATCCATTGTTGTTTGTTTTTCTGAGTTCTTATGAACTGTTTCTTGTACTTTCTCTATTTTGTTATCGAGATTTTGTACCATTTTTACTATCATTACTCTAAATTCTTTTTCAGGCATTTTTCCTATTTCCTCCTCATGTATTTGGTCTTGTGGGTTTTTTTCCTGCTCCTTTGCCTGCATGGTGTTTCTTTGTTTCCTCATGGTTGTGCAAACTTTTGGGGTTGCTTGCCCTGGCGATAGAGGTGTTTATAGAAGACTGTCCAAGCCTCAGACTAATGTCCAAGTATTGGATTAAACAAATATTAAGTCTAGGAAACACATACATGTATAAGACACACAAATACTGAATCCAATAGAACATAAGGCACTAGAAAGACCTGACAGAAGAACACCAGTATGCCATCAGAAAATCAAAGAGAAAACCAAGAGAAATTCAAAACCAAAAAAAAAAAAAACAGCAAAAACTATAAACAAAAACAAAAAAAAAACCACACACACACAAACACAAATCCAGGGAGATTTTGAAAGCTAAGATTGAATATAATAAAGAGCAAGAGTACCACCAGACAGACTGAAGATTCTCAGAATGAAATCAGACAATTTTACTTAGAACTAAGATAAAGACAAAACCTAATAATGAAAACCAAAGCAGTGTGTTATCTGGAGAATAAAGCAAGGAAACAGAGCAGACCGATAATATTGCTTATAAGTATATTAAGATAAAATGAACAAAAAAGGATAGAAGACAGGGCAACAGAAGAGTGTAGTGTGACTGGAACTACGAAAAGAAAAAGAAAGAAATAGAAATGTATAAAAGAGATGAAAAGAATGTAGGAGAGATACAGTCAGCAAAACAAAAAACTTAGCTAGAAATAGAAATATATAAAAAGGCTAAAAATGAAAACAGAATAAAAAATATGTTATATGTGTAGATCGCTTAGGACTAAGATAGTAATTAGTAAAAAAAAAAAAAAAAAAAAAACCTGACCCCAGAATGGATCAGATCAATAGAATTAATACTAATATTTCTATTTCCTTGGGGTCTCAGCTGTAAGTGTCCTTCTACCTACCTTGCGTTTTTTTGTATTACTCTGTGACCAGCAGCCCTTCCTTTATTGTTCATCTATAAGTGCCAGTGTGTGGGGAGAGAAAGAAAAATACAATCTTCCAAGACTGAACCAGGAAGAAATAAAAAATATGAAAAGACCAATCACAAGTACAGAAATTGAGACCGTGATCAAAAATCTCCCAACACACAAAAGCCCAGGGCCAGATGCCTTCACAGGTGAATTCTGTCAAACATTTCGAGAAGAGCTAACACCTATCCATCTCAAACTCTTCCAAAATATAGCATAAGGAGGAACACTCCCAAACTCATTCTACGAGGCCACCATCACCCTGATACCAAAACCAGGCAAAGATGTCCCAAAAAAACAACATTACAGGCCAATATCACAGATGAATATAGATGCAAAAAATCCTCAACAAAATACTAGCTAACAGACTGCAACAGCACATTAAAAAAATCCTACACCATGATCAAGTGGGGTTTATCCTTGGGATGCAAGGATTCTTCAATATATGCAAATCAATCAGTGTGATACATCATATCAACAAATTGAAGGATAAAAACCATATGATCATCTCAATAGATGCAGAAAAAGCTTTTGACAAAATTCAGTATTGATTTATGATAAAAACTCTCCAGAAAATGGGCATAGAAGGAAATTACCTCAACATAACAAAAGCCATATATGAGAAATCAAAAACCAACATCATTCTAAATGGTGAAAAACTGAAAGAATTCCCTCTAAGAACAGGAATAAGACAAGGGTTCCCACTCTCACCATTATTATTCAACATGATTTTGGAAGTTTTAGCCATAGCAATCAGAGAAGAAAAAGAAAGAAAAGGAATCCAAATTGGAAAAGAAGAAGTAAAACTGTCACTCTTTGCAGGTGACATGATATTATATATAGAAAACCCTAAAGACTCTACCAGAAAACTGCTAGCACTAATCAATGAATTTAGTAAAGTAGCAGGATACAAAATTAATGCACAGAAATCTCTTGCATTCCTATACACTAACAATGAAAAAGCAGAAAGAGAAATTAAGGAAACTCTCCCATTCACCATTGCAACAAAAAGAATAAAATACCTAGGAATAAACCTGCCTAAGGAGGCAAAAGACCTGTATGCAGAAAACTATAAGACACTGATGAAAGAAATCAAAGACGATACAAACAGATGGAGAGACATACCATGTTCTTGGATTGGAAGAATCACTGTTGTGAAAATGACTGTACTACCCAAAGCAGTTTACAGATTCAATGCAATCCTGATCAAATTACCAATGGCATTATTCACAAAACTAGAGCAAGAAATTGTACGATTTGTATGGAAACGCAAAAGACCCCGAATAGCCAAAGCAATCTTGAGAAGGAAAGAGGCAGTTGGTGGAATCAGGCTTCCTGACTTCAAACTATACTACAAGGCCACAGTGATCAAGACAGTGTGGTACTGGCACAAAAATAGCAAGGAAGATCAATTCAGCAGAATAGAGAACCCAGAGGTAAGCCCAAGCACATATGGGCACCTTATCTTTGACAAAGGAGGCAAGAATACACAATGGAAAAAAAGACAGCCTCTTCAATAAGTGGTGCTGGGAAAATTGGACAGCAACATGTCAAAGAATGAAATTAGAACACTTCCTAATACCATACACAAAAATAAACTCAAAATGGATGAAAGGCCTAAATGTAAGGCCAGACACTATAAAACTCCTTGAGGAAAACATGGGCAGAACACTCTATGACATTCGTCAAAGCAAGATCCTTTTTGACCCACCTCCTAGAATCATGGAAATAAAATCAAGAATAAACGAATGGGACCTCATGAAACTGAAAAGCTTTTGCACAGAGAAAGAAACCATAAACAAGACTAAAAGGCAGCCCTCACAATGGGAGAAGATACTTGCCAATGAAGCAATGGACAAACGATTAACCTCCAGAATATACAAGCAGCTCATGAAGCTTAATACCAAAAAAGCAAATAACCCAATCCACAAATGGGTGGAAGACCTAAATAGACATTTCTCCAAAGAAGACATACAGATGGCCAACAAACACATGGAAAGATGCTCAACATCACTCATCATCAGAGAAATGCAAGTCAAAGCCACAATGAGGTATCATCTCACACCAGTCAGAATGGCCATCATCAAAACATCTGGAAACAATAAATGTTGGAGAAGGTGTGGAGAAAAGGGAACTCTCCTGCACTGTTGGTGGGAATGTAAGTTGGTACAGCCACTATGGAAAACAATTTGGAGTTTCCTTAAAAAACTAAAAATAGAACTACCATGTGATCCAGTAATCCCACAACTGGGCATGTAGCCAGAGAAAACCACAATCCCAAAAGAAACATGTACCACAATGTTCATTGTAGCACTATTTACAATAGCCAGTACAAGGAGGCAACCTAAATGCCCATCAACAGATGAATGGATAAAGAAGATGTGGCACATATATACAATGGAATATTACTCAGCCATAAAAAGGAATGAAATGGAGCTATATGTAATGAGGTGGATAGACCTAGAGTCTGTCATACAGAGTGAAGGAAACCAGAAAGAGAAAAACAAATACTGTATGCTAACTCATATATACGGAATCTAAAAAAAAAAAGGTACTGATGAACCCAATGGCAGGGCAAGAATAAGGATGCAGATGCAGAGAATGGACTGGAGGACACGGGCTTGGGGGGCTGGGGTCGAAGGGGAAGCTGGGACGAAGTGAGAGAGTAGCACAGACATATATACACTACCAACTGTAAGATAGATAGCCAGTGGGAAGTTGCTGTATAACAAAGGGAGATCAACTCGATGGTGGGTGATACCTTAGAGGGCCAGGACGGGGAGAGCGGGAGGGAGTTGCGGGAGGGAGAGAATATGGGGATATATGTATAAATAAAGCTGATTCCTTTGGTGTACCTCAAAAGCTGGTACAAGAGTGTAAAGCAATTATATTCCAATAAAGAGCTTAAAAAAAGTTTTTAAAAAATTTGATGTACATACAAATACAGACACTTGTATTTTATTGGTGATGACCATACAAAGACATTATAGTCAGAGATATTCTTGGAAATTCATTGAGAGACTTGCATTATGTTTTTTTAGATAGTCAGTTACTGTAAGGGTTCTTTGTATTCTGGAGAAGACTGTGTATTCTCTAACTGTTGAACACAGAATTATTTATGTATCTTTAGATCTAAGAATTTTGAGTGTTCAGTTTATCATTGTAGAATTAAATAATTAAAATTTATGACCGATGTTTATTAGATAATACATGGCAAAACCCCGTCCACCTCATTGTTTCAATTAGTCTTTCATAAAGATCAACTTTCTTTTTCAATTTACTTAAAAAAATAAGTGCATTTTATTTCACTGAAGGAGAGGTGTATCTGTAGGGATACATAGCCACATGTTACCGGGAATTCCTGGTTTTAAGCTGCACCTCTGTATTGGCAGAAAAACAAGAACTAGTCAAACGAAAATGAGTGGCTGTCTTTGTTTCCTTTGCCTGTGGCAGTTCTGTGGTGTCACAGCAGGGTAAAGATACTGGAAAGGTTGTATGACCAGATGGCCACAAGATCTGGAATGCCTAAGAATAGAAGTTCTAATTGATTCTGTGAAAAGAACTTTTAAAATCACTGTAAGGCTAGTCCCAGCATGATCCTGTACATAATTAAAGGACATAATATTACATAAGTGGAACTCAGAATTAGGAAGCAAGACTCCTCTGTACTGTCATATAACTCATTCACAGAAGAGAAAAGACAAGATACATTCAGTGAACAGAGGAATTTACCTACTCTCATTCTGGCTATTCATGAAATAGATGGACCTAAACCATTCCATTTCATAATGATTGTGCCCGTTTAATGCTTTTGGCTTCAAATAACAGAATATTTAAATAATAATGAACTTAAAATTGTCATCATTATTTCACGTAACAAGAAGCCTTGGAGGGAAGCCCGATTTGGCTAATTCTATGGCCTTCTGGTGCTAGGAACTTTATTTTTCGCTTCACCATCCTTAATGGGCTGGCCTTTGTGGTCAGATTTTTTCCTGACATGGTTGTTCTTAACATAGCTGTACACAAAAGCAAGGAGGACTCTCAGTCTGTCTGTCTGTCTGTCTCTCTCTCTCTCTCTCTCTCTCACACACACACACACACACACACACCCTTAGGGAGAAATATGCTGCCAGAATCCCCTAATACATTTTATTTCTTATCTTGTTAGACATGATTATGTCACAGTTACATGGAATCCTGGATAAGAAAGTATCTGACATGTTCAGGCTGTATTCTGGAAAGCTGGCCAGCTCTCTTGATATGGAAGAAGATTGAGAACATTTCTTTTTTTTTTTTTTTGGCACATGGGCTTAGTTGCTCCGTGGCATGTGGGATCTTCCTGGAGCTGGGATCGAACCCGTGACCTCTGCATTGTCAGGCGGATTCTTAACCACTGCGCCACCTAGGAAGCCCGAACATTTCTTGAATAAAAAACAAACAGAATACCCAGAAGGATATTCAAGGAATGTCAAGTTTTGGTTATTCTTTTCTCTGTCTTTAATGTAAATAATGGCTAATTTGGAAACTTTCACTTTAGCTCTTAGATGGTACTTTTGTTCTTATTCTGAATATAGGGGTGTCTAGTTTTTTGAGACACTTCAGTAAGTGAAGCCACAGTCTGCAGACTTTATGGTGGAGATGATTAAACATGTACTTTGTACGTCCTGCCCTGTTCCCCCACCCCACTGCCCAGTCACTGCTGGAAGGATAACTAGTTTGAGTTCAGGGGCCACTCTAGTTAGCTATGAACCTCGGGCAAATCACTTAACCTCTCTAGTACTCTTGATATACCTAAGAGCATGGTGTGTCCACTGCATGGTTTTTCTGAGGTGATTTTCTCACAGTCGCTTTTGCCAGTGATGTCTTCATAAGGTATCCTTCAGCTGTAAGAGTGTTTATTATGTTTTTCTCATATTGTTGAAACACCCGATGAGAACAGAGCTGACGTCTCTGTCAACTCATCAAGTTAGTTAAAACAATAAACACCTACTATGTATAAATTGCCCAAATGAATACGTCACTATTCCCTTCCTCAGGGGGCTCACTGTAGGATGCAGTGATTAAAATGTAAATCAGTACGTTAAAGTACAAAACTCACAGAAGGCACAGAAGTGGAACAAAGAAAGGAATGCTCTACGCAGTCTCTCGGTTGGCTTAGGAACTTCTGGACTTTAGTCTGTACAGGAGAGAAAAGCATGAGAGGCTTATAATACTTTATAATCATGTTTTTTCATTTGGAAAAAACTTGCTATGATTGATTTAGTTTATTCCTTCTCTCTCCTTTGTGTGGCTCTTTATTTCCAGCTTCCAATTGGACATCTTCTCCTAAACGTCCTACAGGCCCTTCAGACTGAACACATCCAGAATCGAGCTCTGTATTCGTTACCCTAACTTGATCTTTCTCATTTGTTACAGTTGTGACTTTAGTCTTTGCCGGGACGTTGCTTAATAACTGCTGTTTGTGATTTTTTTGGTTTTGCTCTTATCTAGCCCAATATCAAAGAGAAATAGCTATAGTATATGTGCTACAATTGATTATCAATGAATGGGTAGGTAAAAATATCCCAGGACGTTTTAAACTTTAACACTGTGAAGTCACATCACAAAGGGGATTGAATTCAATCCAGACACCCTCCTGTTCCTTAAATGTGGACATTAATGTGAAGATTTGTGTCTGAAATTAAGATATTAGTATATAATTTTTAAAAATCTGGAGGTATATATATTACATGGCTATGCAGTGACTCCTGTGATCTATCCTTGTGTATCTCTTTGGTGGTGGAATTTAACCACTACAAATTCATGAGGGTGATAATCTAGTGGAGGCTCCATTTAATTTCCCAAGAAACTACAGCTCACCTTTCTAACTTGGTTATTTTATGTACCGCTATTGACTTTTCTTCAGTTTTATGTACGATGCATAGCGCAGTAAATAATAAAAAAGTATTATTACATTGACTTTAACTCTTAGCCTTTGCTTTGACTCTGCAAGAGGAGACCTTTAATTTTTATATGCTTTGAAATTCATAAAAATTGACATTCTTGCCTGACAACTTATTTTTCCACTCTCACATGCTTTTCCTCTTGACTGGATTGAGTCTAGTAGTATTGTGGTGGCTGCCGTTTATGAAATTCTCCTAGATACACAGAACGACCATGGGCTTGAAGATTGTGCTGGGTAAAGTTTGAGAATGGTTACATTCTCTCAGGTATTTCCAGATAAAAGTCTTAAATGGACATTCTTTTTTTGTAAATCAGTAGTATGTTATTAACAATTGCTGTATTAACAGAACATATTTGATGCAAAATGTTTGATCATGGCACAAAGTAATTATTTTGATATTAATCACTTTATTTTTTAAATTTGTATTTTATTTTATTTTTTTGTTTTATTTTTATTGAAGTATCATTGATTTACAATGTTGTGTTAATTTCTGCTGTACAGCAAAGCAATTCAGTTATACATATATACATTCTTTTAAAAATTATTTACCATTATGGCTTATCACAGGAAATTCTATATAGTTCTCTGTGCTGTACAGTAGAACCTTGTTTATCCATTCTATATATAAAAGCTTACCTGTGCTAACCCCGACCTCCCACTCCATCCCTCCCCCAACACCCTCCCCCTTGGCAACCACAAGTCTGTTCTCTATGTCAGAATCCTTTCACTATTAAACCCAAGTATCACTCATTTGATATGAAAAGATATATAGGGCTAGTTTGTTTGCTCTGGCAGCCTCTCCAGGCTCAGTCTTTCGCGTGTGTGTACTCTGTGTGTGTGCGTGAGAGTGTGTGTATTTTGTTACATATTTTAATAATACATATTGTAGTCTTATATATATGTGTGTTAGTACACCTATGTGTGTGTGTTTAAATACATATGAGGGATGGGTGATGATCTATTGTGCTGTTCAGCGAGGAAGAAGGTTGCGCACACACTGTCTCTAAACCGCATTGCATAGCAGAGCCTTCGGTGGATGGCAGATGCTGTTACTACCACAATGGCTTTGAGAGAGAGGATAGAGTTCCCTGTCATGAGCATTTCCCCACAACACAGCCAACGATAAGCTGAAACATTTGAAGTCGCTTCCCTGCCTACAGGAAGAAAGCTGCACACTCTGTCAGGCCACGGCACAGTTACAGTTTTCATTTTAAATATGTTAACAAGTAAACGTCCCTCTAAGCTTAGTTGACATGCTCTTACCCCTAGAAGATAAATCCGGTTTGGGGATGCTGACACAGCGAATCTTCTGAGACTATTAGAGTGAAAACAGTTCACCGTAGTCTAAGGTAACTAAAGTTGTAAGATGATGAATGTGCCTTGAGAGACCACTTAAGATCAGACACTGGCTGTCCTGGCTATATTTTAATGTTCCTTTCAGCTTTTTCATTTGGCAACATTTCATCTTCTGTTTGCCTCCTATCAGAATTTTCCTCAGTTTAAATTGTTATACTTAGTTGTTCATTCCTGACATGTATCCCA
Source organism: Hippopotamus amphibius kiboko (assembly GCF_030028045.1). NCBI lineage: Eukaryota > Metazoa > Chordata > Mammalia > Artiodactyla > Hippopotamidae > Hippopotamus > Hippopotamus amphibius. The sequence goes on along the minus strand of NC_080189.1, from coordinate 8,636,977 downwards.
AGAACTTTTTTTCTCTCACTGTTATCAGAAGTTGAGAGAAATAGATCAGTCTTCTGTAATTTAGTAATTAATTCGATACCATTTTACTCAATCCTATCTTTTAAGCATATGACAATTACTCTGCATCTCCAGCTTTGTTTCAAGTGATAGAATTAATACTGAGACTTTATCTTCCCTGAATGTTAATGGGAAGAAAGTTTTAGCCAGTTTTATGATTTTTTTAATGGCATGAAGTTAGAAAGCCTGCTGCGTGCATCTCCACAATGCAAATGGGATCAGGCTGCTTTTGGAAGCGTACGTAAAATATTGGAAGTTTATATTTTTTTAAATGTTTATTCTACCTCCAATGTATATCTTATTCTGTATATAAAAATGTGCCAAATATAATTCTTCACCTAGACAAAAAGTAAAAAATAAACCTGGTCTTGGGTACAACAATCTAAAATGCTCCTGCCCTGACTCTCCGTGATTAACAAGCATTGCTATCCAGTTCAGTACCAGGATGTACACTCAATATAAAGACTGGTAAATTCAAGGAAAGTGTGTGAGCCTTAGCCTAGACTCCACTCACCTCTACACTGATGATGGATTAGCCAATGCGAACCCGATTCTCAAACTCCCTGGCAAAGCTCTCTCTCCATCAGTGCTGGCAAAGTCCATCTCCACCCGCACTGCTTGGCTGAGCCACATCCTCCCTTCCTCTGGGGCTCCCTTTGCTTCTACACTTGTTTTGCTGACAAAGCCTGCACTGGTTCACATGCTACCTTATATACATTAATATATTCAATCACAATATTCCAATCAGGGAGGACTCATTGAGAAAAGATGAGGGATATCCTAACTGTTTTTAACCCAGGATACCATTTTTTTTTTTTTTTTTGGCTGCACAGCATGCAGGATTTAGCTCCCCGACCAGGGATCCAACCCACACCCCTGCAATGAAAGCACAGAGTCTTAACCACTGGACCCCCAGGGAAGTCCCCCCAGGATGCCATTTTTTACAGCATCCCAAATGGCCAGTCTCAAAGTTGCTAATATTTCCTTTGATTTGCATATTATCAAAATATCTATCTTACTAGTTTTTCTTTTTAACCAAGAAAAGTCATTATATTAAACCTACCATTTAACTACCAACTGTGGCAGGTGCAAAAATAACTACAACCCTGAAAATTTTAAAGTAATATTTTCATATTCTTTACTGCAAATGTAAGAAAAATTTCTTTTACTGGTTTATTATTTTCACTGATTAAGCCCAAAGGAAAGAGGGTATGTCTTATAATTTTAATATTTGTTAGAGCATTGAAATATTATTTGAGAGTAATTATTACTTTATAAAGGAGACTTCTGGATTTGACAAATGTACCATTCCTTTGAGCTGTTTTTAGTCATAGGCAGTAAATAGAAGATACTATGTCCAGAAACTTTTCTTGAATTTACCAGTCTTTATATTAAGTATAGATCTTGGTACTGAATTGGATAGCAATGCTTATTAATCACAGAGAGTCAGGGCAGGAGCATTTTAGATTGTTGTACCCAAGCCCAGGTTTATTTTTTATTTTTAGTCTGGGTGAAGAATTATATTTTCTTTGCCACATTTTTATATACAGAAGAAGATATATATTGGAGGTAGAATAAACATTTAAAAAAATATAAACTTCCAATATTTTACTTACACTTCCAAAAAGAAGACTTGGGACAGATTCATTCATCAGAAGAAAGCAAACATAGTCTGGAAATCCATTTGTTTTATGTATCTTTCTAGCAGGTGGTAGGAGTTTAGTCTAAATAATGGAAAGCCATACTGACAATAAAACTCATTGCACAGAGATGTATCTCAAATATTCCAATAGGCCTGCATTGAGCACTGTAAACCTTCAGACTGTAATTCAAATTTTATCATTTTTCCCCTTATTTGTAAAGAAGCAGGTTCTATCCCTATTTTCCCAAAAATATGACTAGGAAAGTGAAAATCTGCTAATGTTATAGCCTTCTTATGAAGGGATTTGACCCTTTAGGGGTTCAATTAAGTGGTTAAATGTCTGCTTTTTTATTTGTAACATTTTTCCACTGTTACCCGTGACAAGTAATGTATAGGTCTCTATAGATACTTACATTTCCCTCAGCCACAATTTAACCAATGCATTTATTTGAAATCAGTGTTTTTTTTAAAAAAAAATTTAACAATTGGAACAAGGCCTTGTGAATCATTTATCCGTATGTGGTTTGTAATATGCATTTCCAGTGCCTGTGCATGTTAGACAAAAAGTGCCTTGAAGAGGTATCTGTCTCTAGGTGAAGCTTGTTGACTGCTGGATTTATCACATGATCAGGGACAGTGAAGTGGCCCTTAAACTATATCCCAAAGTCTTTTTATGAGACTGCTTCCTCCATGGGAGGATCTGTTAATTTCTGGCTGTGTTCTGGAAGCACAGGAAGGGAGCTGGGGATTCCACTGTCCAATCTGCAGTTTCACTAGCAATCCTAGTTTCACTCTCCTAACGACACACAGGACCTCCTCCACACTGGCTGAATCCAACTGGGATTCCCTGTGTCAGCTTTTCTCACAGCCTCTTAGGGGAGGGGAGGGGAAGGGAGGGAAAAGATGCCCTCTGCTTTTGTAGTCACTCATGATACCTTGTGCCTCCAGAGTCTGAACCTTTCTGAGGTTCAGCCCTGCAGCCTGGCTCACTTCTCCTGGGTATTTCTCTCCATCGGTACTTAAGCACTTTTCCCCTTCATCATTTCTATTTTCACTCATGTACTTCATTATCTTTTAAAACTTTGTTGAAATCTCTCCCCCATCGCTGCACCAATTACTTTGGCATTGCAAAGTTTATACTTTTATTGATCTTGTTATTTGAGTGAATTTTCAGAGACAGAGGAGTAGAACCATGGGCAAGTTATCAATCCCTGTGCCAGGATTTCTTATACATTTGTGATTCATAGATATTGATGAGAAATTAATGAATGTCTCTGTCATCTTTCACAGAAATGTATGTACATATGACAGTCTGCATAATACAAGGGTTGAGGGTAGGATATAGGGGTGGGAAGAAATACGATAACGTGGCGATTTCCTACGTAGGCTGAGGAAGGTTAATCTTTTTTGAAAAAAAAAAAGTTGTGTCGGTTAAACTTTCTCTTTTAAAGTCTTTTTTTTTTTTTTTTTTACTAATTGTAAAGCAAGCATGTTTTTAATGCTTACTCAGTATCATGTTTATACTTAGTACTGAGAATATAGAAGATAGTTCCAGTGTTCAGGGAGCTTAAGGCACTTGGTAGGAGAGAAGTGAGAAACAAGAATTATAACTAAAGTGATGGCAGGCTGTAATACACTTTATGCACTGGGTGCTCCTGAAGCACTTAGGAAAGGGACCTAGAGTTAGGGGTAAGGGAGCCATCATCCCGGAAGGTTTTCTTGAGGGAGTGGTGCTTGTATTTTTTGAAAATTGACTTTAAATCTATTTGAATACCTGGTGCAGACATATTTGGAATACTTATAACTTTCTATTGAATTTTACCTTTGCCGATACACTAACCTTCCTTATCCCTCATAGTGCCTTTTCCTTCATTTGTTTTTGGTTTCATCTTAAAATACATTGTCACTTCATCCTCCTCAGAAACAGCACTACTGTGTGTCAGACCCTATGCTTAACAGTTTACATGCTTTAAGCCCATAATTTATATGTATTCAGTTCATTCTCAAAATGATACTATAAGATAGATACTGTTATTTTCTTTCTTTTAGAGATGAGGAAAAACTGTGAGGCACAGTTTTTAAGTAATTTAGTGAAACATAAATTGGGAAAACTAGAATAAGCAAGATCAAACACTACCTCTTCACATATTAATACTAATGCCAATATTATATGTTGTATCAGTATTTTGGGATTATATCATTAAGGTTGGTATATTAATATCACCATAGGTTTTTTAAACTTCTATTTGCCTTCCTTATCATTTTCATTTTCTTTACTCTCAACTTTTGTTGGTTCCTGTGTTTCAAACATGCTTCTTAGACAAAGAATATTGTTAGATTAAAAAAAAAAATCCAATGGTATGATCTCATTTCAGTATGAGTTCAGTGTTTTTAAAATTGATTTTCATTTGCTATACTTGGGTATATTTCTACTATCTTCTTTTGCTTTTTGTCCTCCTTTTTCTATGTTTTTGTTCCTTTTATTTGTTTTTCCTTCCTTTGGCTCCATCAAATATTTTTTAAAAAAATATATCTCCCCCACCATTAAATTATTAAATGTCATACATATTTATATATATACACACACACATACACACTCTCTATATATGTATTTACTCCATATTTCCTATTTTAGAGATTATCTTTATGATTTTAAATGAATATTTATAAAAGTCTAAAGTAACTTAACATCTTGATCTTTCTCCTGAACTATGAAAGAAACTTGGTGTTTCTTGGGCTGCCATAACAGGATACCACAGACTGGGTGGCTTAATCTATAGATAGATAGATAGATAGATAGATAGATAGATAGATAGATGATAGATAGATAGATAAATAATGAGAAATTTATTTTCTCATAGTTCTGGAGGCTGGAAGTCCAAGATCAAGGTGCCAAGGCTGGTTTCTATTGAGGACTCTCTTCAGAACTTGCAGACAGCTGACTTATCACCACACCTTCACATGACCTTTCCTCTGGGCACATGGGGAGAGTGAGAGAGATCTGTGGGTCTCTTCCTCTTCGTACAAGAACACCAGTCCTATGAGACTGGGCACACCCTCATGACCTCATTTAACCTTAATCATCTCCTAAAGGTCCTGTCTCTAAAAGCAGTCACATTGGAGGTTGGGGCTTTAACATATGAATTGTGGGGGTAAGGATAAAATTCAGTCCATGACACTTGGCCTAACATGCTGTGATCACCCGCCACCACCCTATATCCTACTTTTGTCCTGCAGTTTCGTTCTACATCTTTTTTAATGTCAATATTATCATTTTTATGATTTTATTTTTATGTAGTGATGTTATTTCTAGGTTTTTCCATGTTTTCCAGTTTTTTTCTCTTACTGTGACTTCCTGTGTTTCTCCTCTTTCTGGACTTATTTCCTCTCCCTTTGATGCATATTCTCTAGTTTTAATGATTTCTAATTGGGGGTCTGTTGTGTAACCTGCTTCAATGTTTGTTTCTCTGAAAATGTATTAATTTCACCTTCTTTGCTGTGTGATAGTTTAGCTTGATGTGCAATTCTAGGTCAGAATCATATTTTCTTTCAGCACTTTCAATGTATTATTCTACTGCATTCTACCTTTTGTTTCCCCTTGTTAAGAAGTTTCCTGTCTGCTTTAATATTGTTTCTTAGGAATCCTCTCTCTTCTCTCTTGCTCTTTTTATGCTTCTTGGCAATTTGCTCTTATGCTATTCTGTGTGAAGTTGATTTTTTAAAACATTTTGTCTGGGAATTATTGTCCTCCCCAAATGTAAATTTTCAGTCAGTTCTGGGACACTCTCAGACATTCTTTGAATTCCTTCCCCATAATTCTCTCTTTTCTCTCTTTCTGAAATGTTAATCAAATATATGTTAGACCTCATTTCATCCTCCACATGTTAATATTTGTATTTAATATTTTTAATCACTTTTTCTTCTAGACTACTAGATGCCCAACCTATCTTTCAATTCACAAATATATCCTATAGCTTTGTTTCATCTGCTTAACACAACTAATGAGTTTCTAATTTTGATAATATATTTTTATCCTTGGAGGATCTATTTGGTTATTTATCAAATCTGACTGGTTCTTCTTAATATTACTTCATTCCTTTCTTATATATTTTGTCCCACTTTTTCTTTCTTTAAATAATTTTTGAATGTTTTACCATATTCTCAATTCTAAAATTTATCTGAAATCAATAGGGGCCAAATTTTTCTGTGTGCTATTTTGGCTGAATCTTTTTCATTATGCTTGTTTTCTTATGTTTTGTACTTTTAGATTGTGAGTTTAAATTTCTCTGGCTTTTATCTTCAGGAATCCTGTAATTCCAGAGTCAATCCAGACAGGATTTATGCTTCCTTCAAAAGATAGCAATTTGGAACTACGTTTTGTATTTTAATTTCCTGACTTGGGAGTTATATCCTATTAGCCAGTGTTAATTTGAAAGCCATTATTTTGTTGAGTAAGCCTGTGGCTTATGAATTCTCAGAAAGTAATTTCTTTTTCTTTTCTTTCTATAGGCCAGTAAAAGAGAGACAGATTTCCTTGTCACCTCTTTGCTGACTAGTGAATTTTTCTCCAGTATCTGCTTCAACTGAGATTTTAGCATTTTTAGGCTTTATGTGCTGGTGTTTGGGAGAGTGGGGTGGGGGTGGGAGGGGTCTTCTTATTCCTTGCACAGGTCCAGCACTTGATTTCTATTTTTGCTTGGCCTTTAAAATCCAAACTTCTGCCTTACAAAGATTAGCAAATACCCTCTGAGTACTAATAGCCCAGCATCATTTGGCACCCTGCAGTTTAGAGGTTTCTTTCTTTCCTTTTTTTTTTTTCACCCCCTGAAATCTTCTCCTACCTCAATGGATGCGTAGAGACATAATTTAAAGGATGTGTGCTACATTTTATCTAGCATTTCTATGTGTTTTGAACTGAAAAATTTCAGGCTCCTCACATTGCTGTATCATAGGAAATGGAATTATCTAGAGATTATTTATTTCTGTCTCTTTCCTAAATATTCTACAATATGTTATTCTTGAATATTAAATGTTGTTAAATTATTCCATAGCAGAGAATTTGTATTATAATAAAAAAAAATTGAGATGTGGTAAAAACTTTACAGATGTATTTATATGCAACAAGTCTTTCTTTATTGGAGTATAATTGCTTTACAATGTGGTGTTAGTTTCTGCCATACAACAAAGTGAATCAGCTATATGTATACATATATTCCCTCCTTCTTGGGCCTCCCTCCTCCCCCCCATCCCACCCATCTAAGTCACCTCAGAGTACCGAGCTGAGCTCCATGTGCTATACAGCAGGTTCTCACTAGCTATTTATTTTACACATGGTAGTGTATTTATGTCAATCCTAATCTCAATAACTCAGAATAGATAGTGTCTGCATTTGGGTGAAAATGGTCATTTTGGGAGGGTATTGAATTAGTGACATTTGAAGCATTCTAAAAAGTATTTTGCCTTCAGACTCTAACATCAAATTTCATTGATGAACAAGGAAACATTCTCACACCTAAAGAAAAGCATCATCATTGTGTAACAGGGAAGAGCTAAATTGGACTCCATGTTCAATCTGTGTCTTTAACTTTTGCTTTTCGTTGCTTTTGTTATTGTAATCATACATGCTGGCCTGTCTCAGGGAACCCTGCCCCTCTGCCTGAATGTTAAACTAAAGTGCCTCTGTTCAGCTCACAGGCAGGTAACCTGCCCTGCCCACCAGTGAATGGCTGCAAGAAAGAAGAAATTAACATATCCCCTCACCAAGGCTGGTCATTCCCAGAGATGTTTTGTAAGACTGATGGTCCTTTTACTTTACACCTCCGCCACCTCTCCGTCTCTATTCTACCTTTTTCCTTTAGTTCCTCACAGCCTCTCCTTCTCTCATTCTGTAGAAGAAACTGGCATCCAGACCCTGATAAGATGGTTTTTTGGAGACACTAGTCTGCCATCTTCTTGGTCTGCCGGCTTTCCAAATAAAGTTATATTCCTTGCGTCAGCACTTCGTCTCCTGTTCATTGGTCTGTCGTGCAGCAAGCAGAGCAAGTTTGGACTCGGTAACAATTGTGCAGAGTGCAGAACATTGAAGTCTGAAAATATCACATCAAAGGTAATAATATCATCATCAACAACAACAATCGTAACAACAAAGCAGAAGGGAAGGTGGAGGAAAAAGGATGGGTCATGGGCTCCTGTTTTCGGCCAAGCACCCTTCTAAGCACCAAAGCCAAAACAGGCTGAAAAATGTCATTAGGGTGACAAAGACAAGAGCCAGTCATGCAAATGAAGCATTTCTTGCCTGTCCAGTTTCAAAACAACTCCTGAAATAAATCTTCATAATCTGGCTTTGTATTGATTTAAAGTTAATTTCCAGAATATCAAATATAGTCATATTTAGAAGTGCTCCAAAGCCAAGTAGAAATTACATTTGATTTCCTAGTATTTTGGATTATACATATTATTGTAATGCAGATAACTAGCTTTCTAGTTTATATTCATATTTTCCTTTTTCACATGTAAAAATACTAATAAAAAAAGGAAGAGCCTCCCCCCCTCAAAATACTCAAAAATACATAGGCTTTCAAAATGTGACTATTTATGAGAGTGATGAGAAACTAATTTCTAATTTTCTTTAGAGTGTAAAACAAATCTCTCAAGTATCAAAATATTTTTAAATGTGAGAAATTACCATGTTATTTAATCAAAGCCATGCAACTAACAGGCTCCTAATGATAATAGGAGAGCTGCCATTACTGAGTGCTAGTCACTGTGCTAGGTGCTTTTTTTATAGTATTTTATTTAATGTTCACAAAAAACACATGAATTGGGTATTATTAATTCTGTCCTTCAACTGAAGAAACTGAAGTTAAGACCAGACAGGGGGAGGGAGGGAAAATGGGAAGATGTTGGTCAAAGGATACAAAGACACAGTTATGTAAGAGTGTAAGTCTAGAGAGAGATCTAATGTACAGCATGGTGACTGTAGTTAATCATTCACTATCATATTGTGTAGTGGAAATTTGCTAAGAGAGTAGGTTTCAGGTCCTCTAACCACACACCAAAAAATGGTAACTATCTGAGGAGATGGATGTGTCAATTAGCTTGACTGTAGTAATGTGATACTGATGTGGATTATATTAAAACATAATGTACACCCTAAATATATACAAATTACTTTAAAAAATAATACATTAAACAGAAGACAAGTAACCTAGTCAAGGCATAACTATGTAACTAATACATGCAGGACTGAGATTCCAACCAGTTCTGCTGTTCTGCAGCCTGTACTCCTACCACTAAGGTTGTATTTCACAAAATATTATATTATTCCATAGTAATCAACAGATGGCTTGTACAGAAGAATCAAGAAGGCAGCATTATTTTATCTTGTGAATGTATGAATGTACTTGTCTGTTTCATGCGTGACATACACTAATGGGTATGGTCATAAAGAAATGTATCAAATGTAAAGGTCTTTTATTTTGCATTTTGTACAAATACACAACTAAGTTTTCAAAAGATCACTTAACATTTAAAAAAAAAAAGACATAAAAGAGTTAAACCATTCAGTTTTGTAATTCTGCTCTTCTTTTTATGGTGGCCCCGGGGCAACAGTGGCTTTTTAAATCATATTGTGCAATGTGATTTGCAAATTGCTAACTATCCCAATTTGTCAAATACCTAAACTGCTTCTCTGATTTCCTTTTTTTTCTATTTTCTTGTAATTTTCTTCATGATTATTAAAAGATGCTCATAGAAATATATTCACTAGCTTCTAAATTTAAGCTAATTTTGGTATAAATACACTTTACATATCTTATCAGTATTGTATGAGGATAGGTGGAGAGATTCACAAATTTTATTTGAAAATTTTTGATCCTGCTAAGGCAATAAAGTTTTGATAAACAGTGTTTTTTGAACAATATACTAATATTTATATATTTTTAAATATTCTAAAATATACATATTTTAAATTAGTCTACCTAAGTTTTCCAATAAATTATATTAAATTAATTTTAATTAAATAAATCAAATGAATAAATACTGTTTTTAAAAATAAATAAAATTTGTTTTCATAACGTATGACACCACATTTTGTATATCACTATAAACATATATTGCATTTGGAAAACCAGAACCTTAGAGGGAAAGAAAGACCTTGGAAATCATTTTAAAATCCTATTAATTCATTTTATCAATTAAATAAAAGAGTCCTGATCAGGTTGTAACATGATCAGATTAGTATTTTAATACAGATCACTCAGGCTTCATGCTGGAGATGGATTTGGAAGTGGGTGGTGGAGAAGGTGTGACAGTCTGGGCTCAGATGGTCATGAAGAGACTGAGGATTATTTAAAAAGTAAAACTGACACAATGTGATCATGCCTACAGGGATCAAGGATGGAGGGGCCGGGGATTTTTCTTGGTTGCTTAATATGTGCAACTTTTTTAGGTGAGGAAATTGAAGTTGACTTTTTGAGTGATATAATACCACCTGGGATCAGGAACAATATATCTTCAGTTTTGAACATGCAAGAGACATTAGAATGGAGAAGTCCGAGAACTTCTGGATACATTAGTCCTGAGCTCAGAAGAAAGACCTGTGATGGAGATACTATTGGAGACCTACTCATATAGTTGGTAGTTTAAGCAATGGGTTTGGGTAATGCTATTATTGTAGAGAGACCAAGAAAACTGACACAGCCCAAGACAAACTTTGATAAACTCCTACATTTATACACCAGGTAGGAGGCAAGAAATCAGTAAATGAAATTGAAATGATATTGTTAGAAAAGTATAGAGAAAACCTGGGACAATATAATATTCTGTGAGCCAAGGAAAGAGATGAAACATTCAAGAGAAGAGATTGGTCTTCTCAAAGTCTTCTAAAACTTGCATTTTACTTACTCATTTGAATAGGCAGTAACATTTTTAACACAATTATATTCATGTTTCTGAGACCTGTCTTACTAATGAGATTTTAACATTCTTAAAAATAAAAATAACATAGTTTTGGATCTCTGATAGATAAAAGACCATTAAAATAATCTAAACCCTTTGAAATAATAGAAATGGTGGTGATGATGATGATGGTTTCTATATGTTTTTGGTATATACTATGGGCATTTTCTAGGCACTTACTTTGTAGTTATATTCTTACTAATTCTTTGCAACAACCTCCTGTGCTGGGGTATTATGTTTTCCTATTTTATAGATAAGAAACAATAAACAGAGCATTTAATTAATTTACCCAAGGGGGGAAAATTGATAGAGGCAAAATTCTTAATATTATATTTACTACTCATTTATTACAAATAAACAGTAGATAAACATAAATGTAATAAATATAAATGACATACTAAATTTGAAAAAGCCAGGAGATTATATTAAATAATTTACATAATTAAAATTAACTCATAAAAATTACCTCCAAAGACATTAGCCTTTCATCAGTATACCGCTATTTGATAATGGAGTGCTAGGACTGCTGTGCTTTCTGCTCTCCCACGTCGTGTGCTCTTTCAACACTGCAATTTGTTATCCACACCCTCTTCTCCAGTTTCCCATTAATTTAAATGGTAAACCCAAGTCAAGCCCTAAGTCTTTGTGGAATTTGGATTCTGTGATCTTTGATATAGTTAATCATTCCTTCACTTCCTTGATATCACTCCCTGGTTTTTCTTCTGCCTCTTTCTTTGTTTTCTTCACTGGTTTATTTTCCTGCTTCTACCCTTGATACTTAGATGATTTCTAGAGTTGCAGCCTTGACCTTCTTTGCTTACTGCACTATACAGTTTCTTTATGCAATCTCCTCCACCTCCATAGCATAGTGACAGAAAACTCTTTTCCAAATTCTGATCCCTCTCCTGATATCCAGATATTAATAGTAACCTATGGATTGAATGTTTTTTTTATTGGAATATAATTGCTTTACACTCTTGTACCAGCTTTTGAGGTACACCAAAGTCAATCAGATGTATTTATAAACATATCCCCATATTTGCTCCCTCCCTTGACTATCCCCCACCCTCCCTGTTCTGGCCCTCTAAGGCATCATCCATTATCGTCGAGTTGATCTCCCTTTGTTATACAGCAACTTCCCACTGGCTACCTATTTTACAGTTGGTAGTATATATATGTCTATGTTACTCTCTCACTTTGTCCCAGCTTCCTCTTCACCCCCGCCCCCCCCCCCCCCAACCTTGTGTCCTCCAGTCCATTCTCTGCATCTGCATCCTTATTCTTGTCTTGTCACTGGGTTCATCAGTACCATTTTTTTTTTTTTTAGATTCCATATATATGAGTTAGCATACAATATTTGTTTTTCTCTTTCTGGTTTACTTCATTCTGTATGACAGACTCTGGGTCTACCCACCTCATTACATATAGCTCCATCATATTCCTTTTTTTATAGCTGAGTAATATTCCATTGTATATATATGCCACATCTTCTGTATCCATTCATCTGTTGATGGGCATTTAGATTGCCTCCTTGTCCTGGCTATTGTAAATAGTGCTGCAATGAACATTGTGGTACATGTTACTTTTGGGATTGTGGTTTTCTCTGGGTATATGCCCAGTAGTGGGATTACTGGATCATATGGTAGTTCTATTTTTAGTTTTTTAAGGAACCTCCAAACTGTTTTCCATAGTGGCTGTACCAACTTACATTCCCACCAACAGTGCAGGAGAGTTCCCTTTTCTCCACACCTTCTCCAACATTTGTTGTTTCCAGATTTTGTGATGATGGCCATTCTGATCGGTGTGAGGTGATACCTCATTGTGGCTTTGACTTGCATTTCTCTGATGATGAGTGATGTTGAGCATCTTTTCATGTGTGTGTTGGCCATCTGTATGTCTTCTTTGGAGAAATGTCTACTTAGGTCTTCCGCCCGTTTGTGGATTGGGTTATTTGCTTTTTTGGTATTAAGCTTCATGAGCTACTTGTATATTTTGGAGGTTAATCCTTTGTCCGTTGTTTCATTGGCAACTATTTTTTCCCATTCTGAGGGTTGCCTTCTTGTCTTGTTTATGGTTTCTTTCTCTGTGCAAAAGCTTTTCAGTTTCATGAGGTCCCATTTGTTTATTCTTGATTTTATGTCCATGATTCTAGGAGGTGGGTCAAAGAGGATGTTGCTTTGATGGATGTCATAGAGTGTTCTGCCTATGTTTTCCTCTAGGAGTTTTATAGTGTCTGGCCTTACATGTAGGTCTTTAATCCATTTGGAGTTTCTTTTTGTGTATGGTGTTAGGAAGTGTTCTAATTTCATTCTTTGACATGTTGCTGTCCAATGTTCCCAGCACCACTTATTGAAGAGGCTGTCTTTTTTCCATTGTATATTCTTGCCTCCTTTGTCAAAGATAAGGTGCCCATATGTGCTTGGGCTTACCTATGAGTTCTCTATTCTGTTCCATTGATCTTCTTTCTATTTTTGTGCCAGTACCATACTGTCCTGATCACTGTGGCCTTGTAGTATAGTTTGAAGTCCAGAAGCCTAATTCCACCAACTCCATCTTTCCTTCTCAAGACTGCTTTGGCTCTTCGGGGTCTTTTGCGTTTCCATACCAATCGTAAGATTTCTTGCTCTAGTTCTGTGAAAAATGCCATTGGTAATTTGATCGGGATTGCATTGAATCTGTAAATTGCTTTGGATAGTACAGTCATTTTCACCATGTTGATTCTTCCAATCCAAGAACATGGTACGTCTCTCCATCTGTTTGTGTCATCTTTGATTTCTATAATCAGTGTCTTAAAGTTTTCTGCATCCAGATCTTTTGCCTCCTTAGGCAGGTTTATTCCTAGGTATTTTATACTTTTTGTTGCAATGGTAAATGGGAGAATTTCCTAAATTTCTCTTTCTGCTCTTTTATTGTTAGTGTATAGGAATGCAAGAGATTTCTGTGCATTAATTTTGTATCCTACTACTTTACTAAACTCATCAATTAGTGCTAGCAGTTTTCTGGTAGAGTCTTTAGGGTTTTCTATATATAATATCATGTCATCTGCAAAGAGTGACAATTTGACTTCTTTTCCAATTTGGATTCCTTTTCTTTCTTTTTCTTCTCTGATTGCTGTGGCTAAAACTTCCAAAACTATGTTGAATAATAATGGTGAGAGTGGACACCCTTGTCTTGTTCCTGTTCTTAGAGGGAATTCTTCCAGTTTTTCCCCATTTAGAACGATGTTGGCTTTTGGTTTCTCATATATGGCTTTTGTTATGTTGAGGTAATTTCCTTCTATGCCCATTTTCTGGAGAGTTTTTATCATAAATCAATGCTGAATTTTGTCAAAAGCTTTTTCTTCATCTATTGAGATGATCATATGGTTTTTATCCTTCAGTTTGTTGATATGATGTATCACATTGATTGATTTGCGTATACTGAAGAATCCTTGCATCCCAGGGATAAACCCCACTTGATCATGGTGTATGATTTTTTTTAATGTGCTGGTGGATTCTGTTAGCTAGTATTTTGTTGAGAATTTTTGCAGCTATATTCATCAGTGATATTGGTCTGTAATGTTGTTTTTTTGTGACATTTTTGCCTGGTTTTGGTATCAGGGTGATGGTGGCCTCGTAGAGTGAGTTTGGCAGTGTTCCTCCTTCTGCTATATTTTGGAAGAGTTTGAGAAGGACAGGTGTTAGCTCTTCTCGAAATGTTTGACAGAATTCACCTGTGAAGGCATCTGGCCCTGGGCTTTTGTTTGATGGAAGATTTTTAATCACAGTCTCAATTTCCGTACTTGTGATTGGCCTGTACATATTTTCTATTTCTTCCTGGTTCAGTCTTTGAAGATTGTATTTTTCTAAGAATGTATCCATTTCTTCCAGGTTATCCAATTGATTGGCATATAGTTGCTTGTAGTAGTCTCTCATGATCTTTTGTATTTCTATGGTGTCCATTGTTACTACTTTTTCATTTCTAATTCTGTTGATTTGTGTCTTCTCCTTTTTTTCCCTGATGAGTCTGGCTAGTGGTTTATCAATTTTGTTAATCTTCTTAAAGAACCAGCTTTTAGTTTCATTAATTTTTGCTATTGTTTCCTTCCTTTCTTTTTCATTTATTTCTGCTCTGATCTTTATGATTTCTTTCCTTCTGCTCCCTTTGGGGTTTCTTTGTTCTTCTGTCTCTGATTGTTTTAGGTGTAAGGTTTGGTTGTTTATTCGATATTTTTCTTATTTCTTGAGTTAGGACTGTATTGCTATAAACTTCCCTCTTAGAACTGCTTTTGCTGTGTCCGATAGATTTTGGGTTGTTGTGTTTTCATTGTCATTTGTTTCTAGATATTTTTTGATTTCCTCTTTGCCTTTTTAATGAGTTCTTGGTTGTTTAAAAGTGTATTGTTTAGCCTCCACGTGTTTGTATTTTTTGCAGTTTTTTTCCTGTAGGATTGAATGTTTTATCTTAGATATCCCAGTGGTACTTCAGACTTGGAAAGGCTAGCTTTGAACTCATCAGAACAACCCACCACACTTTCTCCTCTCCTTTCATCCGCTCCTTAAAGACTTGATGCTTTTCCTGCACCTTCTTTTTCGTAGAGGCAAAATCATCCATCTAGTTGCTCACCCAGGAGTCTAAGAGTCATTCTCAGTCATATCTCTCTGTGTGCAGAACTCATATCCAGTAGACCAGCCAGTTCTGTCATATCTTCCTGTGAAATATTTTTCATCCATTGCCTCTAAATCAGCTATATTAACATAGTTTGACTTTTGTACAACAATCCTTACCTTCAGTTTTCCCTCTACCAGCTTATGCCTATGTCCACAAGACAGAAAATAACATAATACAAATTGATTAAGTTATTTCTTGCTCAAAATTCTTCAGCGGCTTTTTGTTCATTCAATAGACAGTGGTTGAGCCCCTACTATGTAAGAGATATAGGAGTCAAAGTCTCATGGAGTTTACATTCCAGTAAAAGGAGAAAAAACAACAAACAAACATATAATATATAATATGGTGATAAGAGTTACTAACAATGAATCAGATAAGGGGGATAGAGGGTCAATAAGGTAGGAGAATGTTATTTAACTGGTGCTCAGAGAAGGCCTCTCTGTTAAGGTAACTGAAACAGAGCCCTGAAGGAAGTGAAGAAGTGCAGTTAGGTATCACCTCATTCTAGGAAAAAAATTCAAACATATTTACTCACTTGATCATTCACCTAACAAATTTAGAGGGGTCAATAAAGCCTGAAAAAAGAGATCATATTATGTTATAAAGGAGAGCTTCAATCTATTGAAAAATAATTTATTTTCAAACTTTATCATAGACACTTTGTATCTTGAACATCTCCCGTATATCCAATGGATTGTTTTAATATAAATAGGTTGTGGGTTTTTCTCAACAAATACTTTTTTTTAATTCATAGAGAAATAAGACAATACAACTGATATCATGAAACTATTATAGTAAAGGGGAGAAAAACACATTCAGAAACACACACACAAACATGTGTAAGTAAATAAATAAACCAATCTAGATAATTATTAATTCTGACAAATTCTGTGACAAGAAATAAGTAGCTGAGGAACTGGAATGAGAAAATGGATAGAGCAATTTTAAGTAGAGTGGCCTTAGAAGGGCCCTTCTTAGAAGGTGATATTTGAGCTGACCTGAATCATAAGTCAGCCAGGAAAAATGCAAGGGGGGGGGCGGAATTCCTGGCAGAAAGCGCTTGGTTTTCCTGAAGCACAGGCAAGAGATGGGGTGGCCAAAGTGTAGTGAGCAAAAATAGACATCTTTTGTTGTTGAAGTATAATTGATTTACAATATTGTGTTAGTTTCTGGTGTACACCAAAGTGATTCAGATTTTTTTTGAGGGGGATAAGAATAGACATCTTAAGCACTTAATTCAGGAACTAGCAAAGTAGACATTCCAAAATACAACAGAACTATTTTTAAATGTGACAGATTTATCTGAAGCATAAAGTATATACTGAGAAAAGAAATCAAACTTTTGTAGAATTTTTTACACTTATATAATGGTGTAACTAATATTGTTTCAATTTTTTAATCTTGGAAGGGGATTTGAGAGGTTGCATGTGTCCTAATATTTTTAAAGTTTAAAAAACTCTCTAGAGCTAAAAATGTGGCTAAGAGAGATATGAACTTAAGTTGGAATGGGGTGATTTAGAATATTAAGTCTTTGAAGGCCACAAAAGTCATCCTGGTCTGATAACATAGAATATAAATATATGACAATCAAGTGTTAAATGCCATGGAGAGGTCTAGTTAAAGGGTGCAAGATGGCCTTTGGTTACCTGAAAATCATCACTGAAATAGGAAGAGTGATTTCTTTGACAACCCATGGACACTGAATGCAGATTAAACTGGAATAAAGAGTAAGTGGGACATTGGAGGAAAGGAGACAGGATAATTTCCTTTTATTGGGAAATGATTTAATCCAAAATAAGGTTCTTGAATGGCATTGTGTTTAGCATACAGCACCATCTCATGTCTGATGGATCATAATCTTTCTAAAAATAGTTTTTACTTTCAAACAATTTAAAACAGGAAAAAAATTTTCAAGAAGAGTTCAGAAGCCACCAGTGTAACTTTGACTCAGAGACCTTGTTCAAGTTTTGTCAGTTGTCCAGTAATGTCCTTTTTTAAAAAAATTTTTATTGGAGTATATTTGCTTTACAATGTTGTGTTAGTTTCTGCTGTATAGCAAAATGAATCAGCTATACCTATACATGTATCTCCTCTTTTTTGGATTTCCTTCCCATTTAGGTCACTACAAAGCACTGAGTAGAGTTCCCTGGGCTATACAGTATGTTCTCATTAGTTATCTATTTTTATACATAGTATCAATGGTATATACATGTCAATCCCAATCTTCCAATTCATCCCACCCCTCTTTCCCCCCCTTGGTATCCATATGTTTTGTTCTCTATGTCTGTGTCTCTACGTCCTTTATAGTAAAAGACCCAATCTGGGATCACATGTCACACACCCTGTTTTCCTACCTCTCCAGTCTCTGCAGACTGAAATTAGATTCTCAGCTGTTTGCTGGCTTTCTCAACCTTGTCATTCCTGAAGATCCTCTCAGTTTGAATCTGTCTGATGTTCTCTCATGATTGAACCTAGGATATGTATTTTGGGCAGGAGTACCACCAGGAGACGTATTCTTCTCATTGAAACTTACCAAATGTCCCACAGTGTCAGTGGGTCCCATTACTGGTGGTAATAACTTTGATCACTTGATTACAAAGATGTCTGCCAGGTTTCTTTGCTGTAAAATGACTACTTTCCCCTTTTAAATTAATAAATATGTTTGCAGGGAGACACTTTGAGACTGTTCATCATCCAAATTTCACCCACTCGTGAGCATCAGTTAATATTTCTTGCCTGAATTAATTACTACTATGATGGTTCCCAGATGGTAGCTTTCTAATTCCAACATACTTTTATCATTTGGTAGCACAGGAAGAGATTTCTATTCTCCTATTTATTTATTCATTTTTATTCAACGGGACTCATTCAATGAAACCTATCTATAAATTAATTTCCTTTTCCCTTCCTTCCTTCCTTCCTTCCTTCCTTCCTTCCTTCCTTCCTTCCTTCCTTCCTTCATCCCTTCCTTCCATACTCAAAATATACTTTTGATACTCAAATTATTTATTTTGTTTTAAAATTGTCCAGATGGGAGTAGTAGAAGCCCTCTTCACACTGGCCCCTATGTCATTCTGACATGACACCATCATTCTCTAAGTACTTTTTACTTTCCTGTGCAGCAAAATATTCCATGCTTATATTGTGCTTTCTGTGACCAGCTGTAGGATCAGCCATTTCTCGAAAGAGTCCTGGTTTTATTCAATAGAGAAACTAAGATCTGAACTATGAGGGGACTCATTGCTTGTGGGTACAATCCTTCTCTGGACCATCTTCAGTGGGTGGTAGGAATCACCTGTTTATTTAGCATATATACAATTCCATCTAGATTTATTTCTGTATCTACATATACTGAAAACCACAAGTGCACACTTATAGACTAAATTCCAGTCCAAACCCACAGGATCCATTCAAGATCTCCCACTTTCCATTTGCACCCTCCTTTCCTGACAGTCAGAACCTGGCTCCCACTAGCTTCAATATATTTACTTATTTGCTCAATCAACCTGTGCTGTAGTAAGTCTCCCAGCCATGCCAGGTGGGCATGTGCTCGCCTGGCCTTACTGCAGGCACCAACCACCACTGGGCTCACTCTAACAAACCCAGCCCTCACCAGGGTGAATTATTTAGGAAGGTATGGTAAACAGTAGAGATTAGTAGGCATTTTGCACAATATTCAAGGTTATATTGAGAGGAAGACACTAAATGATTTTAGCATCTTTACAGCATTCTACCAGTCTTTCTCAACCTCCCACACTTTCCAGCTTTAAGTGGAAATAGAGACATCTTGTATGCACGTAGTTTTAGACGTGTAAAATATTCAACCCAGTTGCCTATTGTTTGCTTTTTTCTGTCCCAGCAAGTTACTATTATAATTTACAACAACTTAGATTGACATTTTAACGTCAAAACAAATATCAGCATGCTTTTCACTAATGTATATCTGAGTTAAAATTTTAAAACCTTGCAAATGTATGTGTTTCTTTTGTCAACAAGAATAGCAAAATACTGAAAGGACTTCAAATCAGGTATAAAGTTTTTATGTGCCAAGTCCTGAAATGGAAATCTCAAACATGCCAGTAAGGTAACATAATTATAATGACCCAGTTCACTGATAGATGCAACTGAGAATGATGCAATTACAATTCACTGTGGGTGTTACAACATATTGTCAAATCATAGAACCCAGTAAAAACAACCCACTTATAAACATTGCATTCTTTTATTTCAAATTCATAGGTATAATACGTTTAAAGCTCTAAGCCCAAACAAGCAAAAGTAAAAATTTCTTACTGTATATACTTTTTATAATAACCTGACAAATTTTAATTGAATGTAACTCTCTATCCATTTTATAACTATTCATTTCTGACCCTCAAAATCCCAGCTTTGAATTTTTTTCTCCAAACAATCCTGCTATTAATCTACCAAGTAGGTTAAATCCTAAGCTTTAGAGTAGTCACTGAAAGTATCACAGACACTATTACACTAAGATTTTTTACTGAAATTGTATTTGTACATATAGGGAACAATAACAATAAATAATAAATAAAGCGATAAATAAATAAAAATATGCTGTCATCCATTTCAGGGGTAGGGGGGTGTTAGAGCACTAGGAATTTCAGTATCAGAGACTCAGCATCTTTAACCCATTGCCAACTATAAGGGAGTGATTAACATTCTGCTAATACAGTTCTCTTAAAAAATTGTAGGCTTCCTCTCAATGTTATTTAGCTTTACTTCAGTAAACAAAAGCCACATCCACACTTTCATAAAGATAAGCTCTCTTTCACATTGGGCTTCTGCTGACATGCTGAGGAGAAAATGTCCTAAAAATAATTAGAACCATTATCATTTAACTCAGAGGCTCTGTAAGAGACAACATTAAGCCGCCTAGAGGTTCTTTGGTCTGAATGAATGGTTCTTGCAGGCACCATCTAATACATTTTGGAGGTCTTAACATGGATTTTATAGTTATACCTCATTGTCATCTTTAGATCATGTTTTCCTGGTAGTTGAAGTTTTCCTTGAAGTGATTTCTTAATTTTTGCATTGTTCAACATCTGGAAAGACTGAAATTAAGAAAATATTTTATTTTCAAATCTACCAAGATCTGGCTTCGTCATATTTAGCAATTTTTATTTAGTTTTTCTCTCTTCTTTTTTCCTTTTACTATATTCAAAGAGAAGATGCCAGAATACTCTGTGCAGAAATGTCCTTAGCCAGATTACACAATTCATTAAGTACAGTGTTTTCCTTTCCATATTATCACAGTGTTGCTAAACTTTGCACTGCAACACAGCAAGGATCCTTTTCCTGACCTTCCTTTCAGCCATTACTGACAACCTCTTCCAGAACCATGAAACTTCAAGGCTACATTTTAATGGACATGTAGTAGTTTGTACTATAATTATCTTCTCCTAGAGTGTATCTCGTGTAGAAAAATGAAAGGACTTGACAATTTTAAACTCCAAATTCATCAGGGCCAAACAACATTGTTATGAGTGACTGATGAAGTCTTGTTTTATGAACTTAATTATAGCCATTCCATAGTGATCTGTGTGTTATGCAGCTGCCTTGCTTCAGAGAAGATCTTGTTCTCACAATAGATCTACCCATTTTGGAATACTTCAAAGCAAGTGTGGATATTTAGAGACTCCCAAGTATTCAAAAAACAGAAGCAAATGATCATCTCTTTAAGAATAATCAATAAAGTTACAGCTGGATGTTTTCTCTCTAAGTTTAGACGTTAAACTCCATTCAATTTTATCTTGATTAGACAGATTGAAAATCATATGTACGCATACAGCTAGGCTAAATAGACCACTTAGCTAAGGTCAGCAATTTTCCGAGGGGATTAAGTCAATGCACATGGGGGAAAAAAGTGACTCAGAAAAGAAAAAAGAAAAAAAAAAACATATGTTTGATATTGAAATAGAGCCTTGTATTTATTTTTTAAGTCAAGAAATTAATTTAAGTATAATCTTATTTTTACATAGTACTGTGTTGATGGAAAATGATTGTGTACACTTCTGTGATTAATCCTTAAAGAGGATTCATTTGATAATTATTAGATTTTAATTATTGTAACCCATTAATAAAGGAGAAAGGAGATCTATATTGTTCTAAACTACTATTACTAGTCAAACAGAATAGGACAGTTTAAGAAATCACTTAATGGTCAATTTCTGAAAAAAGTTTCTATTGAAAATTCCTTTTTATCCAATTAATGACACTTCTCAATACCAACCCATTTTGTATACATTTTTTTTTTTTAGCTATAGATATATTAGATTGAAAAGAATGTGTGAGTAAGTTGAGATTTTTAAGCAGAAAATTACTACAGTTTAAATTTGCTCTGGTAGGTGAATTTTGTGTGGGGAACAATGTGAAAAGTAGCTTTGGGGGACTTTGCGGAGATATTTAATGGGATCAAGTTTTATTCCACGTGGCCTACAGATTTCCTATGCATAATATGAATTATGACTTCTTCTATTGAAAAGGCATAAAGGCAATTGATATGTGGTGCTATTTTAAAGTTATTTTGCCATAAAATTTTTAAAATTTTCTGATCTCAACCTTCGCATGTTTGTTGTACTCTGTAATAGAACTGGTAGTTTCTAACCCTAATAGAAACTTTCTTTTCTTGTTTTGTTATTCATTCTTTTAAAATTTTAATTTCACTTCTTATCACTTATGCCCCCTATGTCATATTAGGTGCTTACATGAGATGGATATTCAGAGCAGGGTGGTTGACCTTTATGCCTAAATTTATCTTTTTATGATTCTTTGGTTTTTATAAATTGATAAATCATTTGTAATGCAAGTATCTCTTTGGATTGAGTTAGATATTAATCCAGAAAAGAAACCCACCTTAGTAGATAATAGTAAGTTTAGCTTCTTGACATCTGAATAACAGGCCTCTAAGGAATTAAGAAAATAGAAGTAAATATTGAAGATGTAAAAGAAAGATGGTTGGGATAGTTGGGAAAGGTCTAAAATTTTACATCCTGGTCTCTGAAGAGAGGGTCAGATAAGGAAGTATAGCAGTGAGCAGAGGAACAGAGAGATGTGACAGAGCGAAAAAGAAGATGTCAAAAGAGAAAATATGAAGGATGCTAGACCCCAGAGACAAACGTTCGCCTAGGTTCAACCCTTATATCTTCGCCTGAAATAATACCTTTTTCTCAAAAGAATTCATTCTTCTGCGTTGAATACAACATCAGCAAGGATCAACGAAACACGGTAGTTGGATATGATGGCTGTGGTCAGGGAAAACACCCAGAGAAATTTTAGGGAAGCATGCTGTACACAGAAATTAACATTCCTATTTTTTCCTCTCTCACAGGTTATCTGAACCAGATGAATAACTCAAGTCACTCTGTCCTTCAGCCTTCGTTCCAAGGATGCATGCAGCTCATTCAAGTGGATGATCAACTTGTAAATTTATACGAAGTGGCACAAAGGAGGCCGGGAAGTTTTGCAAATGTCAGCATTGACATGTGTGCCATCATAGACAGGTAAATGGTCTTCCGTTCTCCCTTGACGTGTCCAGACTTTCAAAATTCACGTTTTTGCTGTAGGACAAATGAAACACCCAAACTCACAACCCTGTAAGGGGTAAGGCGACAGGAGCCATTCACCATGCCTGTGGTGTGTGTCTGTGGTATTAGCAGTGGCGTTTATGTCAGGACATGGTTAGGTATGACAAGCAATCTGTGATGTCACATTAACCCATTCAGCCTCCCTCAGTGAATGTGACCATTATGCATGTAGGTCTGCAAGCAACAGCTGGAAAAGGAACTCAGTTTATTTTTAGTTTTCCTTCCGAAGCCCACAGCAGAAATGTCCCTCTTCTCCTTGTCTTGGTCATGACTCATCCTCAGTATGGTCCCCTCTAAAGCCCCCTCCTGAAGGGAAGGAAACACTGAAATGTGAAACATTAAAATGTTTAAATATTTTAAACATTAAAATATTTACTGAAGTAGAATATTTAATGTAGTTGTCTGCTTACAAAATAGACATACTGAAATATTACAAGATCTCGTCTTTGTTAGTTTCTGCAAATCTAGGGAGAAACTCTTTATAAAAACTTAGTTGACCTCCCACATGGTAGAAAAATACAACTTTTATATGAAGCATTACATAAACTACCTTAACATACTTCTTAAAAATGCCTTTCATTCCAACATGAAAATGTTTCATTTTGAGATGTTATGTCCACAAACTACATCCAACTATAAGTTGAATTTAACCTGGTGAATTTAGGTGATATTCTGTCCTATTTTCAAATCTTTTATGCGAGGGCTATCTTACTCTGAAAATTTTTTTTATTAATTTTATATTTTGAAGATGAAAGTTCTGTAAGTCTCAGTCAGCCCCCAATAAAGTATAGACCTTAAGTCTCTAATAATCCTGGAATAAAGTGAGAGAGTAGCGTAGACATACATACACTACCAAATGTTAAATAGGTAGCTAGTGGGAGGTTGCTGTATTACAAAGAGAGATCAACTCCATGACGGGTGATGCTTTAGAGGGCCAGGACAGGGAGGGTGGGAGGGAGTCACAGGAGGGAGGGAATATGGGGATATATGCATAAATGCAGCTGATTCACTTTGGTGTACCTCAAGAACTGGTATAAGAGTGTAGAGCAATTGTATTCCAATAAAGAACTTAAAAAAAAAAAAAGAAAGAAAGCATTACCTTAAATAGAAAAAAAAGTATAGACCTTTAGTCTCTAATAATCTTACTTCATTTAAGAGGAGATCCTTGGGGAAGTCATCCAAAGATGTATAATGAATCTTAAAAATATATAAAATCATCTACTATGAAATAAACTTCTATATAATCTTAATAAAGTAGTATTCACATAGATGGTAAATTACAGTTGATGTCTGTAGAATGTAACTTTTTAAAGCTTTAATATGTTTATAATAAGACATAGCATAGTGCTTATTTTTATTAAATATATGCAAATATGGGTCCTGATAGCCTAAACAGTTTATTTAATAGAATAGCAAACTATTTTAATAAAAATATACTCCTAATTTTTGAACCATCGATAATGTAATAGCTGTTATTTCTGCCTAAAGTAAGTGGTGGCAATAATCACAAAAACTGAGAGATGAATGTTTTAAGGTCATATATTCTGATATTAGATGTGTATTCATAAATTTGAATAATGGTTTTCCATACAGGAGGATTTTCCTTCGTAGTAATAGACAGTATATTGAGTCATTTTAGTACCTTGTTCATTTTCCATGTCAGTAACTTTAATGAGACAATAATTTCTGTCAATAATACCCAAGTTAGTTCATCCAGCTTTTGTAAACTGGCTAGATTTTATGGTGATGTTGCTATTTCACTTCAAACAGCATGTTTCCTGGACATTATATTTAAACTGTTTGCTACCAAAGAAGTACGGGTGAGGTGTTGAGATTTTACTGTTTTACACCCACGGCAAGATGAGGAGTTAAAATGTCTCCAAAAGAATGAATGAGATTTTGGTAAATGAAGAGAATGCAAGATTTTGGTAAATGAACCAGGCACTCCTGTTAAGGAGAATAACACGAGACGATGTAGACTAGGCATGCAAATTTCAGTTTTTGGCAGGTGCAGGAATACATAAAATTTTTTTTTTTTTTTTTGCCAAAATGGCATCTTGCCATTGTCGATGTTGCCGAGTGTCCTGTAGCTGACAGGACGAGGGATATGTCTTTCTCATCCTCCAGGGTGATAACCCGGAA
The DNA here is from genome assembly GCF_030028045.1 of Hippopotamus amphibius kiboko. Classification (NCBI taxonomy): domain Eukaryota; kingdom Metazoa; phylum Chordata; class Mammalia; order Artiodactyla; family Hippopotamidae; genus Hippopotamus; species Hippopotamus amphibius. The sequence goes on along the minus strand of NC_080189.1, from coordinate 8,611,924 downwards.
GAGTGGCTGTGGGGAAGTAGTCACCTCAGATGCATTACACATGTCCTTAAATCCACTATTGAATATGTTTTCTGCTTGTCTTACTTTTTGAGGCAACAACTTCTTTTTTTTTTTTTTTGGTATAATTGACATGTAACATTATATTAGTTTCAATTGTGCAACATAATGATTTGATATTTATATATATTGTGAAATGATTACTAGGGCAATGATTTCTCCACATTAATTACCAATGTGTGAAATAGCAGATTCCTTTATTCACCTAAAATGTGCCCAGTTTAAAATCTTAATCTGTGAAGTGTTGTAGTTTTGCATGTATGATGCAGGACTGTGTGTTCACCTTAGACAAACCATCGATGATCTCACCCTCAGTCTGTTTATTTGCATATGAGAATACCAGTGACATTACCCTGTCCTCACATAGCCATGACCCATCAGATAACATTTTAATGATACACCCCTGGCTCATCTCTGGTTTAATCTTTTCCCCCTCACTAGCTGAAATTTTGCAAATGCCTGGTCTCTACCATTTTATTTTCAGACAATCTAAATTCTCCCTAAGCAAGCCTACACTGGCTCTTTCTTGCTTTTATCCTTTCAAATTTCAGCCTGATTGAATTGAGAGCTATTTTTGAAAAAATTAAAAAAGGGTAAACGGAAACACAGGGTAAAAAAAATAGAAATCACATGTGTGATTTTTATAAAATATTTAGAGATTATAGGAGCAGCTGCAGTGATTTTTATGAGTAGATCTTAGGGAAGGAGTTTGGGAAGATGATTCTAAAGGAGTTTTGCTGTGTGTCATTCTGAAATATCCTATGATTTGAACTTCTTTTTCTTTCTTCGGGTGTGGATTTACATGTGCCTTGTTTTGTTTATTTGTTTGTTTTCTGAACATGACCTTGAGTCAGGAAAGAGCAAGCATGCCAAGCTACAGAATTATTTGTTCAGTAGTATTTTCTGAGTGCATCCATGATGCTGGGCACTGTTCTAGGCACTTAGGATAAATCATTGAACAAAACAGACAAAGATCCTTGCACTTGTGAAGCTCACATTCTGGGAGAAGAAGAGGAAGTACAGATGTGATAAATAAATAATTATAATAGTAAGTTAGAAGGAATAAGTGTTATAGAAAAAGAAGAAAAAAAGTTGAACAAATCAAGGAGGACTGGCATTTCAAGAGATTGGTGTTGGGTTGTGGTTTAAATAGGTTGGTCAGAGTTAGCCTCATTTATTAGTTCAAGACCTGAAAGAGGTAATAGGATTTACCAACGTGGGCAAAGACCATTACAGGTAGAGAGCACAGTCAATGCAGCAAGGCTGCCTGGCATCAGCTAGGATCAGCAAGGGGCCAGGGCGGCAAGTTTGAAAGAACAAGGAGCAGAGCCACAAGGAGAGGAGGCCAGAACAACCCTAGAGGACCTGGAGACCTGTAGGTAATTGCTAGGATTTGGCTTTTATTCTGAGAGAACTAGGGTGTCATTGCAGGTTTCTCAGTAGAGCAGGGATATGATTTAGCTTATATTTTTAAAGAAAAACTCTGGCTGTGGGAGGAGGAAAGATAGAAGCTGGGAGCCTGTTATAGCAATCCAGGTGAGAGATGCTGGTGGCCTAAGACCGGGATGCCAGCACAAGAGGTAGTGTCATGTGGTCAATTCTGAATATATTGAGAAGGCATAGTCGATAGGGTTTCTTAATGGAATAGATTCGAGGAATGAGAGGAAGAGAGGAAACAAGCATAAACCGAAATGATTTGGTAACAGCAACTGGAAGGAAGGAGTTACCATCTCCTCCAATAAGAAGGCTAGTGGTAGAGAAGATGAGTCATGGGGTGGAAGAAAAATCCAGGGATTCGGTGTTGAGCATGAGTTGAAAGGTCTATTGGACACCTAAGTGGACATTTAAAGAAGGCGGTTGGATACATGTATCTCAAAAGCACACATCTGCAGATTAAACGAGATGCTGTGTCTGAGAAAATGTTCATCTATTGAAGACCCCTGGTTTCTTCAGCTGTATTTCATAAACAGCCGTGGAACTGGAAAGGGAGAAGGTGTATAGTAGGCAGGAAGCCTTTTCCATCAGAAGCCTGTAGCTTTACCCTTTAAGTGAGACCCTGCTCTTAGGGAGGAGGGCTTCATCAGCCCCTCAGTTGCTAGAATATTCTCCATAAACAGTAAAATATCTAGCAGATAATCTCCTTGTTTCTCCTCGCATGAGTACCATCTTTTATCTGCTCCTAGTACCCTCACATTGTTGGTTCCTCGTGGCAAACATCGTCAGGCACCAGACTCGACTCCTGTCCCCAACCTACTTCTCTCTCTCCTCTTCCTGGGTGTGAAAATCTGAGAGGCATAAGGCTGCAAAAACACTCCTATAACTAAAGTTAGGTTTATTCACTTCCTCCAGCAAGGGGAAACCAAAAGAGAACTGAGGTGCATCTCAGAGGGAGGTGGGGGAGAGGAAGGGAGTGAGGAAAGAGTACTGGGGGTCTGAGTGAGTCCTGGCAGGCCCTGGCAGGCCCTGGCAGGTACTGGTCATGATTTGTAAACTAGGAGAGTTGCTGCACTGGGGGTGGAACTTGTGAATCTCTGCAGCGCTCCTGTTTGATTTGTCTGTTTGTTTGTCTGTGATTCTGATCCAGGACACATGGAATGAAGAAGCTGGTGTTAAAATATTTTGAGCTGAAGTAGGTAGTGTTCATGACTGGTTTGGCGATTTTTTTTCTGTTTTGTGAGTAGCTGTAAAGTCCGCTTTGCTAGCTGTGACTTCTATATCAATCCTAAGATCAGCCTTGTAGCTTAGCTGCCAGAAGGAGATTTTTTCTCTTTGTCATCCACAGTGGTGATGTGACACAGTCCTGGCTAATGAGAGGTAAGCAGAAGTCAGCTAAGGTGTTCTGAGAAAGTTTCTATTTTTCTGATACAGAGGTCCCCCCTTACCCTCCACTGTCCTTGTTCAAATGCAGACACCATGCCTGGAGCTGTGTGATCAGGAAAACCAAGCGCCAGTGAACCAGAGTCAGCAATCACCTTCACTCCTCTTTGTGTGGGAGAAAAAGCAACCCTTGTTTATTTAAGTCACTGTGAGTCAAATATTATTTTTCTTGGAGCTGAAAGCATCTGTCCTTTCTTCACCCTCCATGTCTAAAATCAACCCATACCATCTTTTTTACCAGAACACAGAAGAACAAATTCCTAATTATGAAAATGGCTTTGAAAGAAAAAATGGTAAATTTATTTTAAGATGTATTAAGTTGCATGCCAGTGATTTCCCCTAGAGATTGGAACTTGGGGACTAAATGGTTGTTTAGAGGCCAAAGAAATTCATATTGTTAGTCAGCATCTGGTAGAAAAACGGGTAAAAGTAGTTCGTTAGAATTAGAATCTTCTTTACCTTTTCTATAACCTCCCTTGTAAATACATTAAGAAACGAAACCAGTAAATGTTCTGGATAGCACGGAGAGCGGAAAAGGAAGAGTAAACATCCCAGCTTAAGTACAGCCCACAAAATTACCCCTTGAGAAACTGTGAATAGACTGGATCCTATTTCTGAGTTAGTAATTAAGTCTTCATTTTATTTTTGGATGGAAGTGCATAATCACAGACCCAGTTTTTATTTTTTAATTCAATGCTTTCTTTTCAAGAACCTCTACCCAGTTTGTTTGATTTTTTTTTTTTCCTTGAAAGGAAAGAATAAGTAATACAGTTTTTTATAAAAGCACTTACATGAGGGTTGGATAGATACAGTGTGAGATGCTTCAAAGCTAAGCTAACTCTGCTGGGAAGGTGAACAGTGAGTAAGGAGATTAATACTAACAGTTCAGAAAGAGGTCTCGATTTTTTATAAAAGCAAGTTTCCAGTCCCGATATGAAGGATACATGTAACTTTTTTTTCCCTAAAATTTATCTTCATTTGTTCATAAGCTCCCATTTCCTGTCAACAGCAGCAAAAAATAAATGTTGGAACACATACATTTGAGTACCCTAATAACTGTATATACATAAGCCAGTATGGGATTCAAACTGAGTCAAAGGTCAAGCTCCCATTTGGGGCTACTGTCCCATTTCAAATGTCCTCCTTGACTCCTCTAGCATAGCCCTTGGGTCAGGCCCAGCCAACGATGTGACATCCTCAGAGGATTGGATTCTGCTCCACATGCTCTACTCAGGTTCTTCTGGGCTCCCCTGAGGGTGCCCTGCCTGCTTGTCTTCCGGAGTCAGCCCCGCTGCTCTGGCCGTTCTTCCTGCTGCCTGTGGGATAAGCCTTGGCGCCTGCTGGGCTCAGGTGTGGGGATTTGGGTAAGAAAGTTGTTTGTTCCCATTTGCCAAGGACTGTCTTGCTTTTAGGATTGAGAACCCTTAACCTGGAGAAACCCCACAGTTCTGGATAAACCAGGGATGCTTGGTCACTCAAGATCTGTGTACTCTTTGGACACGGATCTCCTAAGTCCCCTTTCTGGTCTACCAGCCACCCAGGCGCTTCTGTAGACCCTATAGGGACACACAGTGATTTTGAGATCTCTTGCAAACTGCATACAAGCTGAAATTAATGAAGATGTGTACCTGGGTGTGGAAATGGGGATAACTATCCTAGCCCTCCCCCAACCTCAGCATGTCTCACTCCATATCTACTCAGCACACCTCAGGCTGACATGGGGCCTCTAATTTCCCTAAAGGCGGAGAGCAAGGTACAAGCCACCATTGCCAAACGATTCCTAAGTCTCTGTTGAGATTCCTTCAGTCAGTACACACTTATTAAAGATCACTCAGTGAACATTTCCTCCTGGAGCTTTAATGCTGAAGTAGTGGAGGGAGGGTCATTGATCAGACGTTATGCTGTCCTAATACTATGTTCCTCCTTTGTTCTCAAAGACAGAGCTCTTTCAACCCCAAAGCCCCTGGATTTTAGACCATCTTCCCAAAATTGAATCCGCGTGTCTGCTAACATTTTGTCCCTACCCAGTGTCCAGAGGTGAACTCTCCCAGCCCCCACTCCTTGTGAAAAAATGTCATTGATCCACGGGGAACAAGAAAAATAAAATCAAAACTTTGACTTGAAATATCTAAAAATTATTTCTGCTATAGGAAAAGGAAGGCCTGTCTCTCAAACATGAGTATTTCTGCAGTGATACTATTTATGCCAGATTTCCTTTCTCTTTCACCTGGATATTGCTACCTGCAAATTGCCACCCTGTGGCTCTTGCACCTTTTCATAGATTTCCAGGTTGACCATTCTTTCCATTCTTCTTTACAAATGTTCATGTGGTCAATTAGGCTGGTGTCAAACTGTGCTAGTGCTTCTTTTATACTGGAAAACATTTTGTCTTTTATCATTAGATTCTTATTATAAAACTGTAGGTTTACGGGAATATCTTACTTTCATTTCATGATAATTATGCAAAAGTGGTAAAGGAGGCAGAAAGTCTCTCAGATAAACTTCACATTATTCAAAACTTCACGCCTGTTCAGTTCTGACTTCCTTGTGGCTCTGATCCCATCAGCCTTCAAAGCAGCAAAGAACAGGTCAGCTGGAACTCATCCCCTGAGAACTGGAGCCAGCAGGCAATTTTCCGGGTGTGAAGCTAGATTTCTTTTTGGGAAACACCCTTCAAAAATACCCTTAGGATAAGAGGTATTTCAGGGTCCTAAAACCAGATCTCCAGCTTAAAATAAAAAAATAATAAAAAGACTAGTTACCTAGTTCAGTTTTAATTTTCTTATATGACAGTTCATTTTGTCATTCTTTATTGTTAGTATGTTTCCTGTCTCTTCACCTTATCTCAGTGTACTCCCCATCTGCGATCCCATTCATTTTATATTGCAAATGGCTGTGTTTTTTCCTTCTTTCAGTGTAATCAAATTATTTATTAGTAGATTTCTGGAAAGCTCAGTTTCCTTGTGCTATATCTTATTCATTTCTGGTGTTAGAAGCATGGCTCTCTGTATAAACTTACTTGGCCTTCCAAGCTAACCCCAGGCTCCCCTTTGGTCTTTAACTGCATTGCCAGAGCCATTCGGTTTCTTACAGAAGGATGCAGAGAGGAATTTCCTGTTTATACTTAAACATTTAAACCATAGTCATGTATCCTAGCAAAAAAATCATAAGCTCAGAGACCTAAAAATATTACACACACCCTGGTGAACCCCATGTTCACGTCAGTTGCCTCTCTGAAGTGATTTCAAAGTGGTTTTATTTTTAAGTACAAATAAAGTACTAGAGTGACAAAACTTATTTTTAATGAGAAAATACAATAGTGACATGCCAGAGGAGATAACTCTCCTAGGAGAAAAAGCAAAAAAAAAAAAAAGTTGAATTAACCATTTTAAGATTCAACAGCAGCCTTATTCTTCTTTGATGTATTGCATGTATTAGGACAAAAGAAAACTATATTTGCTTTTGGTGTGGCATATAGCTGTGCTTTGACATTTAAATCCCAAGGAAGGCCCGGTGCATAAAAGTAATGTCAGAAAACAGTTATGTGTTTGAAGATAAGCAGGAAGGAAAAAGGTAATTTTAACACATAGCTAGATCAACTACAGAGAGATTTAAATGAGTCATTAAATTTTATTTCTTGCTTTTGGTATTAGATTACCTGAAAAATAAAAACAAAAGCAAGTAATAAAATAGATTTAAAACATCTGCCTTAACAAATATTTTCTTCTTGAGATAATTGCTTTTGTCAGTTTCTTAGCGATATTGCAAAATTTTGAATGAACTCTAAGAACTTATTTAACTGCCCTCACCTTAAACTGACTTTATGGATTAATAGACACTCACCATTCATTTTGTAAAATATAGGGAGTGATCCCATAGCTAGTGAATGAAGAGTTGGAGCCAGTAGGCTACCATCTTTCATCCCTTGTACTCCCCCACTTTTTTTTTTTTTTTTTTGGCTGTGTTGAGTCTTCACTGCTGTGCGTGGGCTTTCTCTACTAGCAGCGAGCGGGAGCAGGGGCTACTCATCGTTGAGGTGCCAGAGCTTCACATTGTGGTGGCTTCTCTTGTTGCAGAGCATGGGCTCTGGGTGCATGGGCTTCAGTAGTTGTGGCTTGCGTGCTCTAGTGCACAGACTCAGTAGTTGTGGTACACGGGCTTAGTTGCTCTGTGGCGTGTGGGACCTTCCCAGACCAGGGCTTGAACCCATGTCCCCTGCATTGGCAGGCAGATTCTTAACCACTGTGCCACCAGGGAAGTTGCCCCGCCCCGCCACATGTTTTGTGGGAGTCAGGTGTTCATTCCCAGATACATTTATGCAATTCATACTTGTTATTGTAATAACACAGTCCAGTTAAATACTAATTATATTTTCAAGTAGCGAAGGACTGAAAGAAGTTGTTTCCAATAAAGCCAAAATAAAAGGTTTTTTAGGCAAGTGGCCAAAACCAAACAAAACCATCAGTTTGGGTATGGACAAGGCAAATGTAAAAATTTGCAGATTCATTGGTGACTTTAGTTTTCACTACACTGTAAGAAACCAAGACTGGAAATCGAGGGCGATGGAAACAGGTCATTAGAAAAGCTGGTTGATTGGAATTGTATAATTCCGGTTAGTGGGCCCATACCCAATGACTCCAGAGCAAATCCCTCTGGCAAGTGAGTTATCAAATTTACATGATGAAGGGTTTTAAGTTAATTAAGATGATTAAGGTAAGTATCCTTCTAATATTTAGTTTCTTTACTTCTCTAATCTGGAAAAATAAGAAGTAGAATTCACTTTTTTCTTTTGCTTTCTGTATTTCAAATAATAGAGAGAGAGGAGGAGGAAAAAACGAAAGAAGGGAGGGAGGAAGGAAGGAAGAAAGGAAAGAAAGAAGGGAAAACTATTAATTTGCATTGCTTTCTGGTTTCTTGATATGGAACATTATCTACTTTCATTAAAATAGAAATCAGGATGAAAAGTAAAGAATGCTGTCTATTTGTGATGGCAGTTTTAAAATGGCATTTTCTTTGAGAATTTTCCTTTGCTATTTATATTATCCATGAACTGAAAAGAAGGGGAGTGGAGTCATAGATTCTTCTGTACCAGGAGAAACAGTTTTATTAAGACTTGGGACTTGTTATTTTTATTCCATTTGTTAATCGAACAAAAATACTTCTTTTCCTGTGATTATCTTTTTACTACCTAAAAACCAGTTTCAAGAGGGTTAAACTTTTTAGTTAACATTGTCTAAAATTCTGCAAGGTACCATTGTCACATTAGAGATCAATGTTTCTTCATTGTCTGTGTCTATGAATTCATTGTGGAACTTATTAGAATCTGAATCTCATTTTGTTTTCCAAATCCTGCTTGTATCAAAAAGAATGTTACATGAGCAAGAGAGGGATGCAGATGGAAGGGGAGGGGAATATGTGTGTTTGGAATGTTGTTGAAAAGTGAATCTGTAATAAATTTTAACAAACTAATTGTAATATCTGAAAAGGATCTCTTAATCAGTAAATAGACTGATTTAAATAGATCATAATCTACAATTGTGTTAAGGAGAGACCCTCTAAATACAACATTTGTTTGTAAGATCAACTTAGTTTGCCTTAAACAAGTGGTGCCTGTTAAACTTTTAGTCCAGTAGTTTCATGATCTTTGATCCTTTGGCATAGTCCCAGAAAGGCTTCATCAACATGAAAATTATTTTCATGGACACACTTCAGTGAAGACCCCTTCTGAGCAAAGGAATATGACAGCAAAGTGAATTATTTTTTCTTGAAACTTCAGGCATTTGCAAATTAGAAGATTAAGAAAAAAACTTTAAAAATTCTTACAGAATGACATTTCCAAAGTTAGATGGAAGCACCAGACACAGAGGCAACTCCTTTCACATAGCTATTATACAGTCGTCCCTTTGTGTCCTCTGGGGATTGGTTCCAGGACCCCCCAGGATACCAAAATCAAGTCCCTTATATAAAATGGTATAGTTTTTGCATATAATCTATGCACATCCTCTCATAAACTTTAAATCATCTCTAGATTATTTTAATACCTAATACAATGTAAAATCTATGTAAATAGTTGTACATACAATGTTGTACATAACAATGCTATGTGGTTTTGCTTTTTGCAAATTCCTGGAATTTTTTTTCCAAATAGTTTTGATCTGAGGTTGGTTGAACTCACAAATGTAGAACCCATGGATACAGAGGGCACACTATGTTTTACTAAGTCAAGAGACATTTGTTAATCTCCCGAGAAGGTAAGAGCGCTGGTACTGACATGCACAAATGAGGAAATCAAGAGACGCAGAATGGGATCTCTTCTCACCGGGAATGCACTACTTTAGCCATGGAAATAGGAAACATCCGTGAGAAGTTTAAAAACTATATAAGAAGCCTGTGCTTCATACTCATTACAGATAATGGTTTTCAGAGGAAATTCATGAAGGGACAATCACTGTGGGCTACAGTGGCTGGTGGAGGCTTCATGTTGAACTGTAAAGAAACTTCAGCCACACGTAAGAAAGAACGTGCCAGGCCAAAGCAAAAGCATGAGGAGGAGTATGGAAGCACAGATGACCATATCATACATCTGAAACAGTGAAGTGACTGTTTAAATTAGAGCAGAAAGTTTGTGGAAGGGGTCAAGGAAGAGGTGGAAAGATATGTCATTCATTCATTCACTTATCTATTCATCACTGATAACCTACCATGTGCCAAGGATACTGTTAGCCTTGATGAATAAGGTGTAACCTTCTGGACCCTACATTCTTACTGGCTAATAAAAGAAATAGACATTAAAAAATTATTATTATTATTGAAAAAACTGGGAAATGCCAAAATTGAAGTATGCAGAGGGATGGCACCTCTAATTCAGCCTGGGGTCCAGATTAGGATGGAGGAGCTCACACAGAGGAGCAGTTCACAGGCACACAGGAAGGACTTTTCAGGCAGATGGAAAGCAGATGCAGAAGGATGCAGGTGTGAGTGACATGGGGATCCACAGGGAACTCGGGTGTAGTGTTGTCTTCCCGACATTACCAGCTACTAGTATGAAGCTAGAGATTTCATGTGGGGATCTGAGGCTAGATATTTAGGGAGAACTGACAGGGAACAGGCCTATGGAAAAGATTATAATTTATCTTCTGGGAAATAAGGAATCATGGAATGATTTGCATGAAAGTCAGTTTTGCATTACTGACATTTGCTCTCATGGTCTGAGCAGAGGTGGTGAGAGCCTGAGCTATGGCAGTAGCCATTTAAGTGGACAGGAAAGGGTCAATCCAAGGTATTTAGGAGTTGAACTGAGGAGAGCTCATTGGATGTGAAGGTCAGGAAGTACTGCAGGAAAGAGAAACTAGTTTCAGAGTGAAAAAAGGCTTTCATGGAAGACTATTATCTCCACTAGTCCCTGAACTTAAGTTATTCAGTTATTCAGACATGAGTAGTAAGTTAATTAACTGTTTAGTAGTGAGCATACAGTCCCTTCTCATCTGTGGTTTCACTTTCTATGGTCAACTGTAGTCCAAAAATATTAAATGGAAAATTTCAGAAATAATTCATAAGTTTTAAGTTCTGGACTTAATAAGGAATGAAAAAAAAAAAAAACCATATGCTGAGGTTGCCAAGATCAATGGTAAGAACGAATCTTCTATCAGTGAAATTGTGAAAAAGGAAAAACAAGTTTGTGCTAGTTTTGTTGTCATACGTCAAATTGCAAAAGTTATAGGCATACTGAGTGACAAGGACTTAGTTAAGATGAAAAAGGCATTAAACTTGTCCAGTAAGATATTTTGAGAGAGAGATACCACATTCACATAGCATTTATTACATGATACTTTTATAATTTGTTCTATTTATTATTAGTATTGTCTTTAATTTCATACTGTGCCTAATTTATAAATTAAACTTTATCGTAGGTATGTATGTATTGGAAAAAAATCATAGTATATATAGGGTTTCCCCAAGGCCCCCAGTGGATGCCTGTCCAAGGTTTCAGGCACCCACTAGGGACCTTGGAATGCATCCCCTGCGGATAGGGGGGAGCTGCTGTGTGTCAGCTAGAATCGAGCTTAACTAGGGTCTAGGAAGATGGTGAAAACTAGCAGAAGCAGTTGAGCAGTAGGGAGAGCTAAAAGAAAGTTAAAATAGGAACGGCAGAGTTGAGTTAGAAGTGCAGGTAAGGACATTCTGGAATAAAGAGGAAGAAAAGAGAGGTCGAGAGCTGTGCTGTTGAACACAGCAGTCCCTGGCCAAACATGGCTATTGGACACTTAAAAACTACTCGAATTGAGATGTGCCGTAAGTGTAAAATACACACTAGGTTGTGAGTACTTAGTACAGATAAAAGAATATATTATTAAAATTGATCTCACTTTTTTCTTTTCACTTTTTTAAATGTGGTTACCATAATATTTAAATTTACACATAGAATGTGGCTCATGTGGTATTTCTATTGGACAGTGCTGGTCTGGAATCTCTAGATGGTTCCAGCTGGATACTGTGCAGCTATAAAAAGCCCTCCAGCTTCTGTGTTGGTCTTGTCCAAAGCTGGGTTAAAAGAGCCATGCAACTTCTGATGAGACTCAGTAAGTTGCCCTTTAGAATTCTTTTATTTCAGAGACAGTGGGGATTCCCAGAAGGTCTGTGCAACTGGCATCATTCTGAAATTCTCAGTCCCTTTTAATTAGTTAGAGGTTTTCTTAAGCCCTAAATCTGCTTGCAAGACCATCTCCAGAGAATATCTTTACAGACTTAGAAGCCGATGTGTTAGTTTTCTTCTAGAATATTAATTCCCTATTCATTAAAAATAAAAAGTATTCAATGAAAAAAAATGCGGCCTAAATTAACTAGACAGTATATTAGTTGAGCACAAGGTAGAATCCAAAGATTAATTTCTTCCACTAAAATATGTGTCAGTCATGCAAATGTGTACAAGTTGGCATCCCTGAAGTAAAAGGTTGGGTTTCGATTAGAAATTGCTTTCAAGTGATAGGTACAAAGGCACAATTACAGTTTCTTTTTACTTTCTTTTTATTGAGGTATAATTGACACACAACATTATATTAGTTTTAGGTATATTATGTAATTATTTGGTATTTGAATATATTGTGAAATGGTCACTACAGGAAGCCTAGTTAACATCCTTCACCATGCATAGTTACAGAATTTTTTTCGTGTGATGAAACTTTTAAAATCTACTCTCTTATCAGCTTTCGGTTATGCAAGACAGTGTAATTAACTATAGTCGCCATGCTGTACATCACATCTTCATGACTTATTTATTTTACAACTGGAAGTTTGTACCTTTTCACCCCTTTACTCATTTAGCCCTCTCCTCACCTGCCTCTCTGGCAACCACCAACTAATTCTGTATATTCATGAACTCTCAGGGTTTTTGTTTGTTTGTTTTATTTGGTTTTGTTTTAAGATTCCACATATAAGTGAGATCATAGGTATTTGTCTTTCTCTGTCTGACTTTTTTCACTTAGCGAAATTTCTTCAAGGTCCATCCATGTTGTTGAAAATGGTAAGATTTTGTTATTTTTTATGGCTGAATAATATTCCATTGTGTATATACATCACATTTTCTTTATCCATTCATTGACGAACTTGTTATTTCGATGCCATGGATGTTGTAAATAATGCTGCTAGGGACATGGGGGTGCAGATATGTTTTTGAGTTAGTGTTTTCTTCAGATAAACACCCAGCAGTAGATCTGCTGGGTCATATCAATTACAGTTTCTTAGACAAATCTGAAATTTTAAATTTCACATGTAAGTTTTATGAAATAGAGAACGCAAAGCTTGCCTGATAAGTCCTGAAAGCAACCAGAGATCCAGACTCCACTATTCTGCTTCAGTTTCCTTAACCCATAATTTCCACTCTACCAGTCACAAAATGACTGCTAGAACTCCAGGCATTTCATCTGCTTCTCCTGCAGAAAATAGGAGGGCACACCTCCCTTTTTAATAAGTATTCTCAGAAGTTTCATGCAACACTTTCACTTACATCTCATTGGCCAGATTTATTCACAACTACAGCAAGTTTCAGGATAGACTGGGAATCATTCTCTTATTCTAGGTAGTAATGTGCTTACTAAAACTTGGGAGTTTGTTACTGAGATGGAAGAAGAAAATTTGTAATGAGAGAGAGAAATAGCAGTTGATAGCCCGGTTGATATCTCAAAAAGTTTTTTTAATTAAAAAATATGCTTCCAGAAAAAAACGTGATGCAGCATTTGTATACTTTATTCAAGCTGTATATTTTATATTTTTCATCCAACTACTCAAAAATAAATATTTATCAAGATTGAGTCTTAGGCAACAGGTGTTTTGGGGCATTCAAGGAAGAATAAGATACTTGAAGAATTTTATATATAGATATATAGCTATGTATCTATCTGCAATGATTTTACAATAGAACAGCAGGGGTGGTTATAAACTCTGGTTCTTATACTTCACCTACTTGATATTCATCACGAACTTCTCATTGCTCTTAGGAAAAAGTCGCACATCCTTTAAAGTGGTGTGTAAGGCTCTTCCGGTCTGGCTCTTGCCTCACTCTCCAGCTCCACCTACATCATTCTCCACACACACACACCCCCCCCCCACGCCCCGCCACAGTGACCGTGGTCAGTGCCTGGAGGGTGCCCTCAGTGGCCCTTGCCTGCACTGTGCTGTGAGTCTGGAGTTGCTCCACCCCCAGAGCAAATTCAAAGATAACTTCCTCAGAGAAGCCATCCCAGATCTTCTACGACTGGGCCAGGTTCTTTTAAACTTCTTTATACTCACACAATAAAGACTATCTCGTCTTATAGACTTTAAGCTTCATAAGAATGGGAAACGACCTGAGCTTGCTCTTTATTTGACTGCAGTGCCGAATGAAGTGTCTGACATGCAATATTCTCTAAATACATATGTTTTGTGTGTGTAATGAATGAATGAATACAATAGTGGCACACACACAAAGGCTCTGAAAGTACAAAGAAGGAAAAGAATAATTCCAAATTGAAGAATTCAACAATGCATGTGGAAGATATGGGATTAAACTGGTCCTTCGAGGGCAATAAAAGCTAGCATCAGATGGTAAGGGACAAGACTATCTTGAGAAAATAGACAATTTAAACTAAGGCATGGACATGGCTAAAACAGGAAGTTACCCCAAATTCTAAGAATGTCTGAAAAAAAATGTTAGAATGTGTGCTGTAGTCCATAGGCCGGAAAAACCATTAACTTTTTGGGATATACCCATGGATTGTTTTTAACTCTGTATATCTCAGAGGAATTGAGTCATCAGATTTTACCCATTTGAAAGAAATCCTACTTCAACTCATTTATTCGTAAAACTCTTCTGCTTCTTTTTTCCTCAGCCATCCTCTTTGAGTCAGTGGTCAGAAAATCTTAGAAGTGGGTACATCAGAAAAGTGTGTGCTGAAAATATTTTAAAATAATGGTTTAGAATTATGGACTGTTATAAACTCCTCTTAATAATGAGTTGAGTAGAACAGGAAAATGACTGGTTTCTATTGTCAAGTTTACTGTAGAATGTTTTCTTCATGGAGAAACTAGATTTTGTAGTCATGACTGTATGGAAGTGTTGGAGAAAAATGTTCAAGGTGAAAAAGAATTTGTTTAAATACAACAATAGTTCCCTAAGGGAGGGTTCCATAAAGAACCCCTGGAAGGGTAGGTGGAAACACTGTAGCACAGCTGATAGGGATCAGTATAAAAATTAGAGTCCAAAAGTTATTTACAGGGTAAATATCTTGCCGAGTGGAGTGCTTTCAATAACAGCGATGGGTGTTGGATAGGTTGGCTGGAGATGCAAGCTCGTGATGAGCAGGTGAACATGGGGTGGAGAGAGGAGTATGACCAAGAAAAACATTTTATTTTTGGAGACAAAATATTTTAGTTCAGGACTTCTCAATCTTGTTTGTGCATGTGAATCACCTGGGATCTTGTGAAAAGATAGAATCTGTTCAGTGGGTCTGTAGTGAGGACAGAGTTCCTACATTTCTAACAAGCTCTGAGATGGTGCTGATGCTCCTGGTCCCTGGGCCACACCTGAGTGTACCGAAGACCTGGCCTCTGAACCTTGGCTCCCAGACTGTCGAAAATGCAGCTCAGGTGATGGGAAGGAAGGCTGGTGAAATGGGCCTTTGGAGTGTTGTGGCTTATAAGAGAAAGATGCCTATTTTCTCCACCCTTTCCAGGGAAAATAAATGAAAGCAGATGATGTAGAAATATCACATGAGACAGCGTGTCATGGTGCTTGGAGCACCACAGGAAATAATAAGCATTCTCTCAAAACTTTAAGTACTTCCGTTTCTCACCTGTATCACCTGTTCTCTTTAGAGTTCCATGACTTACGTTACTATTAGAAAGAAAAACAGGGAGTTGTTTTTTAATAAATCACTGTCTGTCTCTATGCATACTATACTATATACTGTAACACAATATCAAAATTTATGATAGTTTCTCCAAACTTATTGACTGAGTCATTCCTGGATTCTCTAGCAGCAACTGTGTGTTAATTTGGCCCATTCATTGCAAGGAATTACACAAGTCAGGTTCTTGGTTATAAACAAACTAGCAAAAATAAATAAGTAAATAAATAAAGTAAAAACTGATGAATTTAAGAAGCATCATTCTCTAGCTCAGAACTGATGAAAAGCAGAACCAAAATGGGTAAAGAAAAGCCACAGTCTGTTACCTCTCACCAGGACACAATGTTCCAGATCCCCTCAGACCCCCTAGATATCCTCTATGACCCTGAGTCTTTGGGTGCCCTTCTCAAATTTTAGTTTCAGGTGGGAGCATCCAATTGGCTATGCTGACATTTCTTGCAGGACCTCATCCTTGCTCTCCCACCCCAGTCCTCCTTAGTAGAAGGTGCTGCCTGGCCTCCCACTTGTCTTGGAATTTCCTCCTGATGTGGTAGAAATGCCTTCTACAGAGACAAACTCAAACTAATCCACGTGAAGCCAAATGATTATACAGCTATGCATGAAATGTTTAGGGGAAAATGTGTGAAAATCCCAAAGTTGGTACCATCAGAGTAGGAGGACCATGTAATTTGCCAGAAAACTGGGCCACTTTTGAGAGTGACAGGAGTATAACAGGCGTGAACTGGTCCTCTGCTGAACACACTGAGATGCAGGGTCACCTTACCTAACAGGTGTGGATCTCACTGAGACTGGAACCAGAGGGAGTTCTTGAGTCAGGACAGTTTAAATGGCACAAGTTCTTCACCCAAAACGCTCTGCATTCATATATTTGAGCACTTATTTTTTTCCCCCTTTTAATCCGCAAACCAGCTGGATTGCTCTGCTTATGGTTTTTATCCTCTCATAAGTTCTGTGAAAGACATATATTGCTTGCTTTGTCAGCAGGTGATTTCTTGTGTGCCACCCCCACCCCATCCGTTTTCAACAGCGTCTGGTTTCTGTTGGGGTTCAAGGAAGCTAATCTGTCTTCAGGTACAATCACTGTTTCAACCCGTGGCCACAGAGACTACTTGCAGAAATGCATGTGATTCAGGCCAGCCAACCTGGAAACTCACCTTCTAGGAGGATGGGCAGGGCAGCCTTAGGTGCAAGACAAAGTGCAGAGAGAGCCCTTGGAAGGACAAACAAGTCGGAATCTTGCCGATTTTCTTGAGCCTGTTGATCATGCCTACACCCAACTCCATACTTTTCATTTCTTTGGACCAACTGATTTCCTTTTTTGTGAAAGCAGATCCAGTGCTGTTTTCTGTTGTTTTCAATGGAAACCATCCAAACTAATGCAGCTGCAGTGTACGCAGTGCCCCCTACAACTCTATTATGACCTTTATTTCAGCTACCATTGCTCGTTGGCCAATTATTTTCACATTTCTTCCAATTCTAGAAAGGAAATTGACTCTATTTTTTTTCCACCAGGCTCTAGTCATAAGTTGCTATAAATGTATGGTTCGGCTGCTTCTAAGTCCAGTGCCCAGTAGGAACCAGTCACAGGGGCTGACTGGGAGGGCTGCTGTCCCCTCTGAAGACCTGTGTCAGTTTTCCTTCCATAAGAGCACAAGTAGGACAGGTATTGGGGCATCTGTAAAAGATATAATTCCATACTCTGTATTACCTTCAGTCCTTGCTTGTTTACCTTAACACCTGAATTACTAATATGTATCACAAAACACTATAGAAATACTTAGAAATACTATAACTCATCTTTTACATTTTAGAGCACACCTACAAAGAAAAAGTTGAATTTGGAAAAGCTTCCCTCCTTTTTCTCACTTTTATTCTTTCCTTTTGCAATGTAATTATTATTATATGGACCCCGTATCTGATGATGGTGAGTTTAAATGGATCAAAAAAGCAACACCAAAGTATTAAGATATGATTCATACTAATTAAAGTTCAAGGAGCCCTAGGCAAGAAAAAAAGATAAGCCTTTGCTTAAGTTATGTGCAAGTGTATTAAATATTCAAGATTAATTAAAATTGAGGGAAATATTTTTTAAGGGTGTCATTTAAAATTTGCATAAAAGTGCAATTATTATGAAATGTTTTCTATTAAACTGGTTTGATGAATAAGAGAAGTCAATTAGCAACAGTGAAATAAGTTAACTCATGTTTCTCTAGGTAGTTTCTTTCCTTTGTTCTATAAAAGTCACTTACAACTGCATAATAACTGCATTTCAATACCCACAATTTCACAAAGTAATGGAAAGCATAATTCTATGGTATTTATTTATTTTCTAAAACTAGTACTTTTCCTCCAATATTCCATCCTGATGATTTCCATAATGAAGTTTCCATTAAAAGGAAATCAGAAAATTTGATTTTTGGTGCTCTGCCTTTGATCAAAGGAGGAGAAAGCACATCTTTTACTGAGCAAGAGGTTCCTGATGTATGAATGCTCCATTAAAGAATGATTAGTAACACTGGGAAAGTTCTGGTTCTGACTTCTGAAATTAACCTTTATTCTCCAGTTCAGGACATGTGACCTGGAGTATCCCTCTTCTTATATAGACATTGATACACAGTCTATATAATAAATAAATAAAGCTCATAAAGTCAGATGTTTCCAAGAAAATCTGCCCTTGTCTATCTGACACAGTTTGTTATTTGAGGGGCTGTCGCCAAATGGGGAAATGTTTTCCTAAAGCCCTAATATAAAATTGCAAATGCATTTCCCCATAGTAACAATAGTCTAAAAATTAGGAGCAGTGACTGATAATTAGGATTAGGCTTTGTGGGCTGGCCTGGGAAACAAGTCTATTTATAGCATATTTTTATACCCAAATGGAAAAAGTAGTCTGAATTTCAATTGACAGGCAAATGGCCTTTTTTAATGTCATCTGTTAATAATCGGTTAGATTTATTCAAAGGACACAAGTTACTTTCTCTAGAAAATAAAGTGGGACAAATCGCCAACATTTCACTTCATCACAAGTTAGGATGGCATCTTAAGATAAGTAAAGCTTTGGGCAGTGCCTCCAATCTGGGGCGCCAGCTTTGTTCCCTTTGGGGAATGGAGTCAAAAGCACATCCTTCTCCCTTTGCTTTCATGCCTGCTGTGTCTGATAGAGAATCAGAATTCTGCTAAACCTGCTGGTGAAAGTACTCATTATTGAATGCACTCAAAAAATGCTATGGTTCAAAGCATGTTTCCAAAAAGAAAAAAAAATTTAGCTTATGAGGAAACATTTCCCTCAACATCAGTGTTATAAAAATTCCAGCAGCTTTCAAACATTGAATCTGTAACCACATATGAGAGGTGTGAGCAAGTAAATAAATAGTCATTCAAATAAACAGATTCAGAGTGACTGTTTATTTCCTGGGGAAGAGGATGCCTTCCTGTCTTCACTCTATCCCCTTCCTGCCTTGCCATCTTACAGCCTGAAGGCAAATTGCCTAGGGCTTACCTTCTCACCATCTCACAGACTGGAGAAGCTTTCAGACTTCAGTGTGACATCACAGGAGTGCCCTGCTCTTCCCCTGACAAACCCCACCCCACCCCACCCCATCCCCCCGCTGCTGCTCCTGGCAGCATTCAGCTCTGTGGGACCTATATTCTGCCACATAGATGCAGACAACTGGCCAGGTTTATGGGGAGAAATTTTTTTTTCTTGATGCTTGGTAGGAATATTTAACAAAGCAAAAAACACAAACAAAAACAAAACCGTGAGCTCTGTGTTCTACATCGTAACACACTATCTGGCAGGATGACATTTTTATTTAATGACTTTACTTATAAACTGCCTGTTTCCAGTTAAGATTGAAAACTGGGGCCAAGGGAAAAAGAGAAGGGAGAAGTAAATATATTTCCTGTGCTTGAGCTTGAAATTTGGCTTGAAGTTTCTTGGAAGCTTTATTATATTTGTTGGAAATACGGGATTAGCCAACATACACAGCTGGGGTTCTCTGTTGGACTGTTTACCAGCATTTTTGTGGGTATTGGCTTAGTATATAACCAATATTGCTGTGGCAAATTCAGAGAGAATTCTTGATCTGGGCTCAGATGTGAGCCAAGAAGCACACGAGCCTGTAGGATGTATCCAGAGTTGGAACCCTAGAAGAGTCATTAGTTTTAGTCCCTCCAAAATTCTCTAATCTGATGTCATGAGCACTCTCTTGAGTCTTTGCTTTGCCACTTGCTGTGTTGGGTAAAAAACTGACAAAATGAGGCAATTTTTTTTTCCTACCCAGTCATCTTATCAAAGGAACCCTAGCAGGAGAGGTTCTACAAGGTACAAAAAGGTACAACTTAACGTTTGCAAATAATCTCAATGTTAACTTTTGGGACAAGGGGAAAAAACTGAACTTGCTAATGGCATAAATTTGCCTAAAATTATAAATTACAGCATCACCAAGTATACATGGCTAGAAATCAAAGCAATAATCTGTACTTACTATTTAATTCCAGTATAATGAGAGGACAGTATATCAAAATGTCATCTCTGTTGAGGTGCTATTAAAAAAAAAAAAAAAGGCCTCCAGCAGTGCCAAGTCATTCTAAGTTGTTAAGTATAATTTTTAAAAAGTATTCTTTGGTTTTCTGAAAACAAAATAACCAAAGTACATATTGAACACCACAATTTTTGATATTAAACTGAATCTTTTCACTAACTATTGTAGTGTGGTCAAGAGGAACAAAACAGAAGAGTGAAATAAAGTTAGAAATAGCATGTGTTCAACATTGCTCCCTGAATTTTCCCAGAGAATTAATTTATTCATTCAACAATATTTCTATAGGGCCAGAAAAGAAACTGTAGTATTCATTTGTTTACAGCTCAAGATCTTCATGTTTTTTCCCCAGCTTTACTGAGGTACAATTGACAAAGTTTATCATATTTAAAGTGTACAACGTGGTGATTTAATATAAATATACATTGTGAAAGGATTCCCACAATCAAGTTAATTAACACATCAGTCACCTCAGATTGTTATCTTTCTTGTGTGTGTGGAAATGCTTAAGATCTCTCTTAGCAAATTTCAGGTACACAATACAGAATTATTAACAATAGTCATCGTGCTGTGTAAGGATCTTTAGAACTTATTCATCTTATAATTGAAAGTTTGTAGCCTTCGACCAACATCTTGTTTTCCCCACCTTCTGGCCTCTGGCAACCAACATTTCACTCTTCTTAAGAGTTTGACTTTTACTTTATTCTTTTTAGTTTCCACATGTAAGTGATACCATACAGTATTGGTCTTTCCCTGTCTGGGTTATTTCACCTCATCTAATACCCTGCAGGTTGTCACAAATGGCAAGATTTCCTTCTTTTTTAAGACTGAATAATATTCCACTGTGTGTTTGTGTATTATGTGTGTATGTACATATATATATTCAACATATACATCTCTGATATATATATCATATTTTCTGTATCCAGTCATCTGTTGACATACACTTTGGTTGTTTCCATATCTTGACCGCGTGGACAGTGCTAAGGTGAAGGCTGTTCATGTGTATAAACTCATTTTGTCACATTCTGCCACAGGTCACCATTGGCAGCAGGGATGCCGGAATGAATGTTTGAAAGTTACCCCCTCAAAATAGTTATTTAAATTGATACATTTTGAAAGGGATTATGGAATGTTAATATTGTATTAGTTTTCTAAATGGAGTTTACATTGCATATGATTGACATTCGTAAATATTCATTGTTAATTTTACTCTGCACTAATAAATATTATGAACAATTTCTGAGAGCAACCAAAAATCCTATCTGGAAAACTCAGTTGCAGACATGGATTTGTACATAAGTACTGCAAAATTGTGTCAATATTTGTCTCCTAGTCCTCTGCAAATACAAAATTCGTGACAAAGAGGGAGGTTATCGAGTGCTGTCTTAGTTCATCTGCAACAGAGGATCAGCAAAAAAATCATCACTGAAAATAATTTTAATGCAAACTGCACCAGAAAAGACTGTCCCTGGAGTATAGAAATACACTGAAGAGGCACACAGATGGAATCTCAACTCAAAGAGTTTGCTTTTGACCTTTAGGAATTGTATTTTATCTCTGGTTTGAATTAAGCTATTACTGCTTATTGTTGGTTCAGCAGCTAACACGAGTTGGTGTTTTGAAAAGTAGTGTTTAGTATCATTTAAAATGTTATTTTAAAAGTTCTTTTCCACTGGGAAGATTTTCTAATAAGCAGGTTTTTTATTTTCCTTTTTTGTTATTTTTATTTTATTTTATTTATTTATCTTTGTTGCTGTGTGCGGGCTTTCTCTAGTTGCGGTGTGCGGGCTTTCTCTAGTTGCGGTGAGTGGGTGCTACTCTTCGTTGTGGTGCACGGGCTTCTCATTGCTGTGGCTTCTCTTGTTGCAAAGCATGGGCTCTAGGCATGTGGGCTTCAGTACTTGTGGCACACGGGCTCAGTAGTTGTGGTGCATGGGCTTAGTTGCTCCGCAGCATGTGGGATCTTCCCACACCAGGACTAGAACCCATGTCCCCTGCATTGGCAGGTGGATTCTTAACCACTGTGCCACCAGGGAAGCCCTAATAAGTATGTTTCTATTAGTAACTCACCTATGTATATACAAAAATAATTGAAATTAGAGAAAGAGGATATATCACTGTGATATAATTGTATAGAGAATGTTTACAGATGAGAGGTATTACAGTTTCTTTCCTATACAGAAAGGCTCCATTTGAGGGTTATCAGCAATTCTATTCATTCAAAATATAGTTGCAGCACCTATCCTTCTACTTTAAACTATTAAAATGTAAATCATGGATAAATATACCAATATAAACATCATTTCTGTGACGGATAGACAATTTAGACCCTGACGATGCAATCTCTTTAACTAAGATGTCACACAAGCTAGAGGGATGGTTGAGCAGGATCACTAGTAATTATTCCGTCTAAGCAGAAAATAGTCACAGATAATTAGTAAACTTACTTGTACTTAAATGTGGGATACCTTCTTCACACAGAGGGTCAATTGTTAGTTCACAAAAATGGACATAGAAACATCAGAATTACCTCCTGTAACATCATATTTGAAGTAAGTGTAGTTTCCCAAAACACTTTAAATGCTTGAACATATTTTTATAAACTCACAAAATGCTTTTTTACTATTGCTTTGGAACAAAGTGTCCCAATTGTAAATATCTAATGTCATTTTTTACATGCGACTTGTCTGTATATGAGTTTGCTAAGAAGAAAAGTCGTATTTCAACTGTTAGAAATCACTTGTAGGTGAGGATCATTTGAGCTCTTTTCTTACCAGTTGTGGAATGCAAACACATGCTTGGGTTGAGTGGAATAGGCTTTACAGGCAAGTCACTATTGGGCTCTGAGTGTCCTGTATGACAGGCTGAGATATGTAGACTTTTTGACTAATGACCTCTTCTAATTGTAAGACATATAATGAAGAATAAAAGGCACACTCTACCCGTCCTTCAGATACTTTCCCCAACTCCCTAAATTAGACTTTTTGTGAAATGCCTGCGATTGTTATATAAGTGACGGCATTTAATTTCTAGGAGTCTCTTAATTAAGTTAGCCCAGTGAGGCTGATTTTTGTCTCAACGATCATGGAATCAACCAACCAGCAATTTATATGCCCAAGAAAAATCTGATTAAATGTTTCATATAGTGACCATACCTTTAATAATCTAAATTATAGAGCACATACTACTTACACCTTTTGAAGTGGTTCCAAAATCATGTTTTCCATTGTGTGTATATTAGTTGAATAAACAGTTCCCTAAACCTCTCTCCTCCACTGCCCCAGGATTAAAGCTAATCTTGTCACATTCTTACTGTGGATATTCACAAACCTTTGGCCCATTACCTTTCATCTTTGCAGGTTTCACTACCTGGACCACTGCCACATTCCAATAACTCCCCTGTCATGTTCTTTGGAGACTTCAAAACTCTGTCTCAGTTATTGGACCTTCTCTCCTCCTCCAGCATGTCATGGCCACTGCCTTCCAGGGTATACCCTGGACCTCAACATAATCATTAACTACAACCGCTCCATCATTTTTCTGCTCCTTATCTCTAGTTCCCTAAATCAATCATAACAAAAATACATTTTTCCTACACTTTCTTCACTTCCTCACTTTCCTTCCACCCACTTTCAGTTCTGTGTCTGAGCATTATACCATCTCCCTTACAATCATCCTCAATTTCCTTGCTCCTCTCTCCTTTCATTATACTTCCTCAGAAAAATGCCAGTTCTGGTGAAGTGCAGGTTTCCATGTGCTTTGTATCTCCCCAGGGGGCGGGATGTGGCTGGGAAAACTGCACAGTTATCCTGATGGGTCTTACTTTAAATGCACGGCCACTGACTCAAGTGGGACCCTGGGGCTGCAACCCTGCTTCATTCCCCTTCATTCTCCCTTCTCGCTTCCAACCTGGTCTCCTTCCCTCTAGCTAATTATGTTTCCCCATTCATTAAAAATACAAACTTATTTCTTTGTTCCCTTTTAAATTAGTAATAACAGTGGCCTTCACTTTCTTTTGTCTCATTCCTTCTTGGACCTATTCCAAAAGGCTTTCATCCACAGCAGAAGAGTTCTTGTCAGCTCTCCAGCAGTCTTCATGTTGCTAAATCCAATGGGGAATTCTCAGCCTCATCTTGACTAACCTTTAGTGTTAGACACAGACCATTCCCTCTTTCTTAAAACATTTTCTTCATGCTCAAATTGGTGTTCCTCTCTTTCTTCTCATCCTTCTACTCCTTCGCATTTAAGTTTTTCATCATTTTTGTCGTCTGTAAAAAGTGGGAGCCCCAGGTTTCAGTGTTTGGACCTTTTTTTCTGTCTACATCCGCTCCTTGGGAGATCTTCCATCTTTATGCTCAGGACTCACAAACTTCTATCTCTAGCTCTTTCCTTTCTGTTGAGCCTCAAACCCAACTGCCAATCCACAGTTATCACAGTCTAATGGACATCTCAAACCCTTTGTGTTCAAAACCACTGTCCATCAAAAACAAATGTCCCCAAACTTCTAATTTATCCCGCCCCCCACTACTATATATAAAATAGATAACCATCAAGGACCTACTATATAGCACAGGGAACTAAATTCAATATTTTGTAATAACCTTTAAGGGAAAATAATTTGAAAAAAATAGATTTATATGTATGTATAACTGAATCACTTTGCTGTACACCTGAAACTAACACAACATTGTAAATCAACTATAATTCAATTAAAAATAAATAGATAAAGTTATTATTTAAAAACAAACAACAACAACAAATGTCCCTCCCTCAGTTTTCTCCATATAAGTAAGTGTTAACTGTATTCATCTATTTGCTCTGGACAAAAACCTTCATCTTTGACTCTTCTGCCCCTCGCATCCTAAATCCAACTTATCAGCGAAGTCTCTCCCCTCAGTTTATATCCAGAACTCAGTTGTCTCTTACCATCTTCACAAATGCCACTCCTGGGCCACTCATGGGTTGCTGCGGTAACTTCCCAATTGACCAGCACAACAATCAGAGTGATACATTTAAATGAGATGTTTTCTTCCCATTTAGTATAGAAGCGAAAGGCTTTACAAGTGAAGTTTCTATTTATTAATTATTACTTTTGTTTTCAGATGAGGAAAATAATACATATTTAGAAGGAGCATTTCTATACTGTGATAAAAAAAACTTTATAATCCTTATTCGTTCCACGCAATGACTATTGCTTTTAAATAATCACTGTCCAGGGTTGGGTTTAGGCAAGTAGGTCCTAAGTATAGAGAGGATTTAAGTTGTGTTTGTAGTGTTGTTTTTACCGTTACTTATTTACAGCCTCGACCATAAAGAAAGAAAATTTCTTCATGTTATTAGTTGAAGTATTATTAAGAATTCTTATGACAAAACTCCGGATCTGTCTAACGTTTGACAACTCCTATCCTAACTCACTCAACTCTCCTGAGAAGGCCTAGAACCCAGAGACAGAATATTCCATCAACATTATTAGACATTCCTTGACCTGAACAACCAGCCCTGGCCAAACAGTCATCTAATCATTCTCTACCCCATTGTCAAAACCGTCCATGTGGAATTTAATATGAAGACACTGCCTATCTTCTGCATCTTTCTCTGGCAAAAATTCTTCTGTTTGCACCTGCTGTATCTGTTGACCCCTTATTCCATATGCCCAGGGAAAGATAATTGGTGAGTGCAATTAACGCCATTAGTGTTAATTTCATGTTTAAATTTCCTATCAGTGTTGTTGATTGAGAGAATGTTTTCCTATTGATTTGATCATTTGTTACTTGATTATATTTCTTGCGCTCAGAGGTTTAACATGGTACTTCCAGCGGAAACTTATAATGCATATTTTATTTATTCCAGCATTAAACATACTTTTATAGCTCAAAAACTTTAATGCCAATTGACTTCCAGTGCTAATGTATGAATTTCTTTTATTGTAGAATTCTTGCAAGGACATGTTACACAGTTATATCTAATTTCTTACTACTTTTAAGATTAGGGATTGAAAAATTAGTAATTCTGAAGTGGTAACTTTATCCTGAGCTCATTTGCCTGTAGACCAGTATCCTGTATCAGTCAGTAATGAGGCCCAGTATACAAAGATGTATGCATAATAGTGCCTATTTTACTTTTAAGCCAGTTTTTTTAAAGCATTAATAATTAGAAAGCTCATGTGTATATAAATACTTATTATGCTCCATTATTCTTTATGGAGTTGCTTTAGCCTTAATCATTTATGATTCCAGTGTTAAAAATTGAAGCCCCCAATTTTGGGTGTGATTTTTGGGTGGTTGTGGCAGTGGTGGTGCTGGTGGAGATGCTGGTAGTGGTGTGTGTTTGTGATGGATGTAAATAAACATTTGTCATTGACCAAGAACACTGTAAAGTTTCTCAACATGTCTTCTCTGACCATGGATCCCAGAGACTTGAAGCTTCAAATCAGCTTCAGTCAAAATGCTTAGCTACCCCTTTCCACTGAGCAGATATGGCCTTCACTTTTCACCCTAGGACTTTTAATTTCTTCTAATGTGCCCTGAACATCTAGTCCTACCAACTGGAATCTCTGTCTCTCTTTAATGAGAGGGATAGAACAGAAGATGTTTAGAAAGATGATGTATTCAGAGGCATAGCTCCTATAGCTCAGGCCCTTATAACTTTTTCAGTTCACAGAATGTCTGGCTCCTCATTGATGTGTTATGTTTTAAGAGGTCTGGAAATGAGTCTGTTTGTTTACCACTCTATATTCAGTGTCTAGCCCAGCGCAAGTCTCATGACAAACTTTTATTGGATAAACAAAAATTTTCATTGAATGAAAGAGTGGATGAATGATCCTATCTCATCCCCTAAATATAAGTGGTATTAAATCATCCCCAATAGATATGATGCCAGGCAACTTGTGACAAGTGACCAAAAAACCTCAGAGGAGACAGCAACTAGTTGTAACTGAGAGTGTCTGAAAAGGTTTTATGGAATATGGGTTCTTTCAAGAGCAAAAATAAACTTAGCAAATATGGACAAAACTAATCCAATCAGGACAAACAGAGGCAAAGGTGACTGTGTGGGTAGAATGTAGGACAAGTCTGAGAAAGTCAAACAATATTTGGGCTAAAATAAGAAATAAAACTACCAGGCACACCTATGGACTTTGAATGCTAAGCCAGAGATCAGGCATTTTACTGGCTAGATAACGGATAGAAAAAATAGCTGGGAGTATACGAAATACATAATATTCGCATTGAAAACACGTAGAATTGAATGGTAGCCACGGTAAAGTACATGAAGAGAAGTATTCATGGAAAACAGACATTTTTCTGGGCTGCTTTAACTCTTCACGAATGCAGGCACGTGCACTTCTCTGCCCAGGATTCATTTTCCTAGAAGGCTCCAGGCAACCAGCTTTTATCTTTCCTGGGTTTTAGCGAGAGGGCAAGGTTAAAGCTGCGTCAGAGGGTAGAAGCAGCCCAGTTGTTTTGTTATGATGGCTTTCAATTTTTACAGGCAAACTTAAATATGTAATTCTTAGAAGAGGAAACTGAAAGAGAGGCCATACAGCAGGGGAAATATGGCATATTCTAAAGGTTCAGGTTACAGTTGAATACAAAAGACATTAAAATTCATTTTGAAATAGAAACACTTAAATGGCAAAGCATAGTACAAATAAATCAAAGTGCATACCAATTTAATTGGCTCACATAAAAAATATTCAACGATAACAATACAGCTTGATTTGTCATTTGACAAATGGGGAACTGGGAAAACTGAAGCCATCACAATTAGTCTATCTCAAGTTTATTTTTGCATGAAGCCTTTCCAGAATAGTTTAGCCTACTGTGTACCCTCAGGACCTCACCTAATGCTTGAGCCTTGTAACCTACTCAATATTGCTAAATGACTTTATTCTTATTAACTTTACCTTGTAATTTTGCAGTTAATGATAAAACTACTCTGTATTACTACTTGATATCTTATTTCTTCAATAGATAGCATAAGGTGAGGGCCCTTTTCTTGAATTTTATACTTCTCATTTAATGATTACAATTGCAATATCATTAGCATTACCTAAATTACATTGAGCTGAACTGCCACCCTCTTCTACTCCAGAGTGGAAGCCTTGGTTTCTAGTCAACCTTTCTTTTGGAGCTTAATCATCATTTATTATTTTTTTTCATCATTTATTATTGTTCAGTTTATTTTATAATTTTATGCAGCTACCCCCATTTTTATGGAGAATTCTAGAGTTGATTGATAAGTTGAATTCTGTCCTTTGAACTGCCTTTTCTCACTTAAAACATAGATTTATATTTTAGAAAGAAAAGGAGATAAGAATTCTCCCATTATTTCATTTCTTGCTTATACGATACCTGCTCTTCTAAGCTTGCATTTGACCTTGTTGTATATGTTAGAGGTAAAAGAGGGGAGTAGATATTTTGAATTAGAAACCTGATTTTATTTATTCTTCTGTTCCAACCCTTGTTCTCCACAGCTGTAGTTTGAGCCTAGTCCAATTATTTTTTTCAGTAAGCATTTTTGACAAATGCATTTTATATTTAATTTAATGAGATGAATGGAGGAAAATGTCCTATCTTCAATGAGGTCACAGTCTGAGAAGAAAGAGACTCAATAATCACCCAGTTAATTAGCTTCCAGTTAGCAGAATTTCTGTTTAACTGAATTTTCTAATTAACTCAGGATTAACCCATCTGTTTAGCTGTTTAGAATAGAGAAGCCTGTAGCTAAGGGGTTATTCTCAGGGGTACATGTGTGTATGTACATATAAATATGAGTTGTTAGTTCAATGTATAATTTTAGAGATTCACTACTTTGCCAATGCAAGATAGTATTCCATTGCGGAGATACTTATAAGAAAAATAAAAAGGAAAGCTCATCTCCTAAACAAGCACTTATTGGTCATCTGTCTAGAAACAGGCACTGGGCACTAGTGTTCTGTGTGTGACATGACCACACCCTGGAACAGCTCCCAGTCTAGTGAAGGGATTAAACAAGTAAAGAAATGGTTACCGTACACTTAGTGTGTGCTGCTCAGCATGAGGAGGGAGCATCCACTTCCATCTGAAGGTGTGAGGAATGGTTTCCAGAGGACAAGGAATAGGCAGGATATTTTGGATAAAAGGAACAGCATGGGCAGCAGATTAGGAGACATGCAGGCTGTTTCCTGTTATTGGCTTCTGGAAATTCCTGATTAGATTGGTTTCAACAGCTGAAAATGTAAATGTCTCAGTCCATTCAAGCTAGTATCACAGAATACCATAGACTGGGTTATAAACAACAAGCATTGTTTCTCACTGCTCTGGAGTCTGGGAAGCACAAGATTTGGTGCTGGCAGATTTGATGTCTTTGGTGTCTGGTGAGACCCTGCCTCCTAGACAGCTATGTTTTCACTATAACCTCACACAGCAGAAGGGAAGAGAGCTTCCCTGGGTCTCTTTTATGAGTGCACTAATTTCATTCATGCCGCCCTCATGAGCTAATCACCTCCCAAAGGTCCCACATCCTAATACCATGGATGGTTTCAACATAGGAATTTTGGGGGAACATGGACATTCAGATCATAGCAGATCATGTTTTTGAGCACTTTTCATTCCATTTTATTTGAGAAATAGATGTTTATTGTTACACAACAGGCCACAAATCTTGTATCGATTCTGTGCAAACCAATCAATAAAGATATTTATTGATTCTTCCCTCCTTTTACAATAGAGGTGATTTCCTTCAGGTATAAAGCCAAACTCTCTATTGCTTTTGAATTCTATCCCCTTATAACTTCAGAGAAACTTTACATTCTAAACTTTCCCCTTTCTCCCCTGTATATTGGACAGCTAGCTTCAAATCAAATCACTGCCATCAACCTTTAAACACACTCAGGTCTGTCCCATGTTAACCTGGATTCCACACATATGCCCCTACAACTTCTGCTTTCCTTCACAACAGAAACTTTCTAGAAGAGTTGTCTCGAGCTCCACACTGCCACTTAATCCTGGTGCACTCCAGTCTGGCTGTTGCCTCCATCACTCAACCAAGACAGCCCTCCTCAAAGGTCACTAATGATTTCTGTGTCTCTTAATAAAATGGACTTTTCTGTCCTTTCCTTGCTTCTCCTCCCTGATTCATTTGACACTATAAATCAGTTTTTCTTTCTTAAGATATTCTCTTATGTTGATTTCCATGACATCACTTGCTTCTTATTTTCTCTTATTTCTTTGAATTCCACCTGTTCCCACTAATTTTCCTTTGTCGGCTCATTCTGTTTTATCCAGTCATTAAATGAGGGCCCCTGAAGACTCAGCCTTAGGCTCCTTTCTCTTTTTACGCTTCCTCTTCAAATTAGGCAATCTCATTCCTATCCATGGATTCAATTTCCATGTGCTCTAAAATGTCCCAAATTTAAATTTCCAGTCATGACCTGCCTTTTAATATATCTGGGCTTACTTAATAGGCATCTCGGATGCAACACTTGCAAAACCGAACATGTTTGCCATTCCTTAAATCCTGAAATTGGCTGCCCCCATTGTTTTCCACATAGGAAACACACAAATACCCACCTTATTCTTTAGGTTAAGGGACCATGAAAAGCGCCTTTAGTTTTTAAAACACTTTACAGCAGAGTTTCTCAATCATAACACTATTGACATTTCAGGCTAGATTAAGTCTTTATTGTGAGGGTCACTCCGGTGCATTGTGGGATGTTTATCCCTGGCCTATACCACTAGATGCCAATAGCACTGCCTTCCACTGGTGACAACCAGGTGTTGCCAGTGTCTCCCGAGGAGGCAAAGGCAGCCCTGATTGAGAACCACAGCTTTATAAGGAGGACTAGAGGGTAAGCTGCCTTTTTTAAAAAACAGAAATCATACCGAAGTTTCTATGATACAAATGATTTGAGGCAGGAAAATAGTAAGAAATCTAGTAAATGAGTCCTCAGTTCAGGTATGTATTACTTTCCACATTAATTACATCCTATGAATTTCATCAATTATCTAAAATACTCTTCACAAAATGTGTCCAAGCAAAGAGTTGCCTTATCACCTCACACCTGTTAGAATGGCTGTCATCAAAAAACACAAGAAATAGAAAGTGTTGGTGAGGATGTGGAGAAAGGGAACCGTTGGTGAACTGTTGGTGGGAATGTAAGTTAGTGGAGCCATTATGAGGAATAGTATGGAGTTTCCTTAAAAATTTTTAAAAAGAACTACTATATGATCCAGCAAATCCACTTCTGGGTATTTACCTGAAGAAAACAAACACATTAACTCAAAAAGATATTTTCACCCCCATGTTCATTGCAACATGATTTACAATAGCCCAGATATGGAAGCAACCTGTGTTCATCACTGGATGAATGCATAAAGAAAATGCAGGATGGAGAGACACAGACACATACACACACACGTATATATGTAAAATGGAATATTACTTATTCACAAAAGGAAGAAAGTTTGTGAGAATATGAATGGTCTTTGAGAGCATTATACTATGGAAAATAATTCGGAGAGAGAAAGACAAATACTTCATGATCTCACTTATATGTGAAATCTAAAAAAAAAAATTTGAACTCATAGAAACAACAGATTGGTGGTGACCAGGGCGGTTGGGGGCTGGGTAAAGGTGGCCAAATGTACAAACTTCCAGTTATAAAATAAAAACTTCTAGGGATGTGATATACAGCATGGTGACTATAGTTTACAATCCTGTATCAAGTATTTGAAAATTGCCAAGAGAACAAGCTGTAAAAGTTATTGCCACACACACATTTGTAGCTATGTGAGGGGATGAATGTTAGCTCAACTTATTGTGGTAATCATTCTGCAATGTATACACATATCAAATCATTATGTTGTATTCCTTAAATGAACACAATGTTATATGTCAATTGTATTTCAATAAAAATGGGGGTAGGAAAGATCCGTCCAGTGAGAAGCAAGAAACTGCATAGGGCCTTGCTGATAGCTCCAGACTATTTTACACCACTTCTCTTCTCCCCTCCTCCATCGCTAAACCACAGTCTCCTGTTTCTTGAAGTCACATGCTTTCCCCTGTCACTTAATATTCTCCTGCCTGGAATACCCTACACTCTTTCACTTAGTTAACTCTTTTTATCCTTCAGAGCATAGCTCAGGCATCTTCCCTGTACCCCTTGAAATCATAACTCTGCTAAAAAAATCCTGGATATACTGGTCATCCACAAAGTATAATATCTTTTCCCTGGGTCATACCACTTCCTGAGTGTCATAATTTTAAGATCTCCCACCATTCGTCTCTAAAAAGGCTGTTTTTCAGAATTGTTAATTCCCTGGCTGAATATGACACACATTTAAGTTTAAGAAAAAATTGTTTAGATGGTAAATGCATTAGTTAATTATTTGAAATTTTACTCTATCCAACAAATTTCATGGGTTTTAAACTGAAAATTCTACCTGTGGCTGATTTGGGTTGGAGCAGAGTTGTAGGCAGTATGTAGTAGTTTATTTAGTCACAGTGAGTTTCCTTTACTTTGGGATCTCCAGAAGATAGGGCTGTGCTACTCAGGACACTGTGGGGCATTTCCTGGGTGACAGGGAGTGAAGCCTTGTGTTTGCTTTGTGAATTGATAAGTAAAAGACCTTGTGGGCAAAAAGCATTGAGGACTGAATTGGACCCTTTTCTGGAAAGGTAAGTTGTGAATTTTATACTGTAATGTAATGTTACCTATGAAATTTTTACCCTATTTTAAGATTTTCCTATTTTCACATCAATTAGAATTGTTGTGAACCTGCTTTCTCCTCCATGTCCTACTAACTACAGTAAAACGGTATGCCTCTGGGTGTTTTCAAACTGCCTGTGGGTAGACGATAACTATGTTAATATACAGAACTCTGTGAATGTCTAACAGAGAGTTGAAACATCAGAATCTAAAAGCGACTCCTTTTCTTTGATACATCTTCATGTTTTATGACCTAGATTGGGACAATGGCAAAATTTGGTTGTGTTCGAGTATGTAAGAATCATGAAACTACAATTCGTTAAAATAGTAATGCTTTGTTATCTTAAATAATATATACACTTTAAAGTATCGGGAAATTTTTTATACTCTCTAAAAATACATTATCAGCCCACTAAAATAATGAATAGCTAATAGAAAAAAAATGGAGAAAATTGAAACTTAGTGAAGGTCACAGAGCCTGAAAGATTCGAACTGAGAGTAGAAAGTGGAAAATATGTTCTTGATGACTATTTAGCTGGCTTTCAAGTTCAAGGTTATGCCCTATCTCGACGTGTCAGTAGTTGCAGTATGACATGCCACAGTTGCTGAGCTTAATATCTTAAGCAAACATTTTTCCCTCAAATAAATGTTAATTTTTTGTGTGTTAATTTAAAGTAGCCATATGAAAATAGAATCCTGTGCATGACTACTAGGAAAAAAAATCCTGCTTTTTTTTTTTTTTTCATGATTGTAATGTGAAGTATTTTTAAAAGTCCCTCAAAGGTTCTTTGAAAATCAAATTGAAATGTTGCCTACCAAGATATTTAGATATTATATATTTATCTTACCTTAATGTTTGAACTGTCCCTTCTAATTTCTATATTGAGGGAGAAATGGAATTGTCCAGTGTTTTCCAAGGAAAAAAACAACGATGATAATAATATATTTTTATTTGAAGATTCATAATATCTTCCATTAGCATATGGCTGTATATGCACTTTTAATGTATTCAAAAATTAAGGCTATGCTTGTTCTGCGTTTAATTGATGTGTCTTTGTTACTAAGGAGAGGCTGACAAGGACAAATAGGAAAGCTGGTTTTCATTATCTGAAAAAGTGTAACATGAAATTTATATAGTCCTTGTAAAGTATTCTGTGGCTTCAGTTGCACATGGGGGCACCTGCGAGTTGTAGCACTTCAAATAAATTAGCCATGGTCTGCCATGCTGTGAAGACCAAACGCCAGGGTTCTGGACAGCTGCCCAGAGTCCTGTTTACCCTCGCTGGACTGTGGCAGTGACCTAAAAACACTATCTTGTGTCTCACTTGTAGTTCAGGTATATGTATGTGTGCATGAAGGGGATGGAATATACTGTAGATTCTTGCAAATTTCCACAGTAGCTTTATACTCAGTCTGTGGGAATAGGAAAGGGAGAAGTAGATTTAATTTTATTGATTCATCCAACAGATAGTTCTGTAGAAAACATTTTGCATGTCTTTTGTTCTTGGTAGCATAGGGAATGGCAAGATTTTGAAATACGAGTTTCAAAGATCAAAATCTGCTCAGAAAAGGCATAGTTCCTGTATGTTTTTCCACAGTAAATGGGTGGAGCCCACTTCAGGCTGGAAATCTATGTTGCAACAGGGTATCATTAAGGGAATAACTCTACCCAAGAGCTTCGGCAACAGCAAGGATCTCTGCCAAGATTTGCCTTAGACCAGTGATTCTCAAACTTGAGCGAGCATCAGAATCAATAGGAGGGCTTGGTAGAATTGATTGCCGAGTCCCACCCCTAGAATTTCTGATTAAGCAGGTCTGGGGAGGGGCTGGAGAACTTTCATTTCTAACAAACAACCAAGCGATGCAGATGCTGCGGTGACCACACTTTGAGAACCACTGCCTTTGACAATAGGACTGCAGCAAGGAGGAGAAAGAATTTTTTTTTAAAGGATAATTGTGACTTAGCAAGGCTATAATTGACAACCTAGCCATTTAAGCTAGTTTTGTATATTTTACCTTATTTCAATCAATTTTCTCATATCTGATGTTGCCAGGCTGCAAGCCTAGAAGTTATATAGTGCAATGGTTAAACGTGTTGGGTTTAGTGCTACACTCCTTAGATTATCAAATCCCAGCTCTGTCATTTATTACCTGTGTGATTTGGGGCAAGATATTTTCATTCTTGGAACCATGGCTTCCTCATCTACAGAATGGGAATAATAATAGCACCTACCCCTAATGTTGCTATTAGGATTCTTTAACACATACACAGCATTTGGAACAGTGCCTAACAACTTGTAAGTACTTAATAAATCTTAGCTTTCTTTTTCGTTCTTATTTTTTATTATTACATTATTCTTGATAGCTAGCTATTACAGGGACTTAAAGGCTCACACATTACCACCCAAGTATGCCAATTTATTAATTTATAATTAAAACTTATACAAGCACTAAGGGAACCAGAGAAGTTATGGTGCTATCTCCAGCACCATCCTAAGCAACTGAAATAAGATTCAAAGCCACTAGCAGAATTGAGGGGTCTTATCTCATTGCTCAATAACTCTTGTGTAATTTATTCTTCACTAAAGGGACAAGTGCATATGCCAAATAGATTAAAGCTCCTATTGACCATCCAGGGAATCTCACTCATTGCGAAACACTGAAAAGAATTTTTTTAAATGTGTTTGTTTAGTTTTTAAAGAAATTTAAAATAAATATGTTCTAGAAAATTTAAATTTAATTTTTAAATTTAATGATATTTCAGGGTAATGAAAAGCACTGTTTACTATCATGGAACCTGAGGAAATCAGCCTATTTCCAAGGAAAAAGCAAACTAAAATATTACGAGGAAACAAAAGCAGACAGGTTTGATCACTATAAGACAAAAATTGAAATTAACACCATCAAAGAAACATTATACTAGGCAAAGTTAAATAAACAATGAAGACTTTATTCAAGGCTATTGCAATAGGGAAGAGAGGCCAGAACTCTTTCTGAGCTCAACTCTACTGAAACACAGGGTAGAGAAATCTGTGAAAGCCTTCTGTGTTTGCTATTGGCTTTACCCAAAAGGAAAGTAAATTTTCTCCTATTTTCATGACAGGAGATAGTTTTACAACTTGGATTAAGGCTCCTTGAAGTTAGGCTCCTACCATCTTACAGAGACTGGGAGATGGGGTACTATCTTCCTTAATGATTATAGTTCATAGGGATGGCTCCCAGGTCCTTAAGAAAAGCATTCCTGGGTTGTAGAACTGGTAAGAGGCTTTTATTGAGATTTACATCTCAATGGGGCAGAGAAAGGATCTACAATTACAGGGTTTCTAAAGTAAGTGCGCTAAGAAAAGGAAGGTCAGGAGCCTAGAGTCAGAAAGAAACCTACCTAAAGTTCAGTCAAGTTGGGGGGAACATTAAGGCTGTCTTGGTCAACACCTACTTTTTACATAGTTTTAATCACAGCAACAATATGTGTCCTGAACACACTTGGAAAGAAACCAACGAGAGAAGAATTGTTGAGGTGCCATGCCTGGGGGATGAGAACATTCCTACATTTTTGATAATGAGGTAGAATGAAATGACTAAGAAGCCTTAGCCTAATATGGGCAAGTGTGTAGGCAGACCACACACTGTCCTGAGCAAAATACTGGACAGGAACAGTGTAAAGCACAGAAGGAACCAAAGAGATAGGTTTTTTGTTTTGTATAATTCTCTGAAGTAAGCCCACATCCTTGAAATGTCTTGGGTACTTCATACAAGGCTTGCTGTTCTCAATCATATGACAGTTGTCACTGTTGACACCCAGTCTCCACAAGCCAGGGTGAGTGGGCCTTCATTGCTGTGCCTTCGTGTCCTTGGAACATGGATCCTGGTCTAGGACACTCATCATTTTCATAGCTTTTTAAAATGATCTGGAATTGCAGGGCGACCTTTGCCTCCACTGCCCTGCATGTCACTTCCTACTGCCCAAGAAGCTGGAAAGTGATTCAGCTCTGAGTAGAGAGGTGCAAACAACTTATAATCCAAATCTAAAATCCTCAAATTAAAGCTATTATTTTAAAACCTGCTATGTTGAAAGTACTATGGCCAAGTAAGAGGTTCCTAAATCATATTTTAAGTTGAATTATTTTGAACCATATGATCTCAAGATTCTTATTTTAATTTGTGGATGAGTAAACTGAGGCCAAGAGGAGAAAAATTACTACATAAAACAAAATTTAAAGACTAGTAAGGTGATAAAGTTCTAGAAATAGGTTCCCATAACTATGAATGACCACACTTAAGAACACTTGAGAAGACTTCAGGTAGGTGTAACCCAAGGGGACAGAAGGCCTGGGGTCCCTTTACCATGTAACTGCAAATAGATTTGTTAACTGATGACCCTTGCTTTCCTAATCTAATAAAGACTGGGTCCAATGATAAGATGATTTACAAGGTCCCTAGAGTTCTGGCTTTCTGATTCCTGTTTGAGGGTGGGAATTTTAAACATCTGGACTTGATATTCTCCTTAAATTACAAAATACTGTGAATGTGTGAATCCACAGTTCCTGAGATGTGTATTCTTCATCCACAGTGTGAGTCCTACTTCTGGCATTGCTCATTTCAGTAGTTCCTTAATTTCACTGCATGCTTTGGGGCACATGGCAAACAGATCTATCTGTGCAACGTAAACTCCAGTCAAATATTACAGTAGAATTTTGATGTTACAGTACTTTGTGTAATAGAAGACAATTAAGAGCAATAGCTACAAATTTTCAACATAAGAAAATTGACATTTTATACAGCTTAAAAGAAATAGTTCTTAGGATCAAATGAAATAATTTTCTTCTTGTAAACTGTGCCTTTGATAAAATTGCTTTGCTTGTGAACTTGGTGTAGCAATTATATTTCAACTTCATGATAAAAAATAAAACATCCCTCCAAAAAAATTCACTGGTCCAGATATTAAATATACTCAAAATTAACCACATAGTATATTGATGGAGATATTTTGCTAGGCAAAAATACTAATATTCCAAAACTCAGTTAAAGCTAATTCATAGGAAGGGTTTCAGAAATTGAATTTGGTGCCTGAAAACAAAATCTTGTAAACAAATTTGGCAATTATGATTGTTCTTGTTGACCCTGATCGGAATATGCTAGAGCTTAAGAATCAGAAAACTTGACTTCTGCTACCTCTGCAAGTGCTTTATTCATATTTATTCAGTGATTCTGTATAATATTTAACCTCACAACCCCTCGCCCCCTCTCCCTCACCTACACTAATGAGTCCTCATTAAAGATCTTAATTTGGCCTGGTAGGGGCAGAGCTTGCCAGGAGTTGGTGCTCATATGGCGGGGCGGGGGGCAGGGGGAAATGTTTTTGGCATTGATCTCAATGATTTCAACAATCTAAAATGAAGAGAATTGACTTCTGTTTCACAGCTTGCACTCGAAATTTCATGTACTATCCATTCGGTCAATAGGTGTGGAGAACCTCCCATGTCGTCAAGAAGGGTTTAAAGCTTTGTCTATTTTGGAGCCAGACAAGTATTCTTCCTGTTGGAAAGTTGGAACATAATATTGTGGCCTGGATGGGGAAGTTGTGTCATGTTACAGCCTGGAGAGGGACGGCTGTTATGCTGTACTGTTACTGTATACTCTGACTCCTGACTTAAACACTAGTTTACAGAGAGCCTTTCCTGAAGGTCCATCTGTCTAAATCCTGATCTGCTAAACTTACGAGCCAAGTGACTTGTACTTCCTTTTTGTTCAAATGATTCCATTTATTTATTTTTATTCCTGTAAACTCTTTTCAAATTCACGTTCCAACTGAACATCTTTACGTTATAGCCTTTGTGTAGTGCTGCTTTTGTCAGCAGATATATTCCAAATTAATAATCAATTGTTTACTAGACTGGAAGCAAAGCCGTTTGGATGTTTTAGAATAATATTTTACTCCAGCTCTTATAGATTATAAATAATTATTTCTGCTTCTGCCCAATGACTGTGTTACATGAGTCTCTCTCACCTGGCAATTGCAGGTAAATATCAAATTCTTACTTTCCAATTTCTTCTCCCTACCTTTAACCTGTGGTTTTTTGTGTGTTTGTTTGTTTGTTTGTTTGTTTTTTAAGAACTTTTATTGAGATACAGTTAACAGACAATAAACAGCATATATTTAGCTGTACAATTTGGTATCCCACTCTCCCAATTCATCCCCCCCCAACCCTCCCCACTTTACCCACTTGGTGTCCATGTATTTGTTCTCTACATCTGTGTCTCTATTTCTGCCTTCTTAACCTGTGTTTTTGTTGATGTTGGTGATGTGTGTGTGTGTGTGTGTGTGTGTATGTGTGGTATGTGTGGCAGGGCGGTGGTGGGGAAGGTGACTTATGAATCACTGAAAACAATTTTTTCAAGTCACAAACATTATGAGACTGAATAGGTCTGGAGACATGCAAATCATGTGATTTTTATTAGGAGCTGTATAGGTTTATTAGCAATTTAGTTTCACAATAAATCACTTGATAGATGGTTGAATACATGTGTTTGGTTTGACCTTTTGCTGACTTTATATTCTAGGTGAATGCTTCAATTCAGAGGCAAAAGATGAATACAGCTAAAGTGATACAAATTAAGAAGCAACTTTATTTGTAACTTTTTCATACACTGCTTTACATGATTATCTTTGGTATTTAATTGGGAAAATTTTTTTTTAATTCCCTCAGCTACTGTAGTCATTATTTAGTTGCTCTGTCTCCTTAGGTGATCAATTACATCAGACCTAGGTTTTTAGGTGAGTGACATAGATAGTCATTATTTAGTTGCTCTGTCTCCTTAGGTGATCAATTACATCAGACCTAGGTTTTTAGGTGAGTGACATAGGGGAAATTTCTTACATTTCCTGGCCTCAAGTTTTAGCGTTACTTTGTAAAGCCCTTTCCAGCTCTTTTTGGGTTCCTGTATTCCAACACATGGCAATATTTTAAACATTAAATCCCACGCAGTCCTTAGAGATGTGGGTAAATATGTGTATGGACAAGTTTATGGCTTTATGTTCTCTCTAATACGCAATTTTCAATCCACCAATCCTAATACTTTAAAGAGCATAATCCAAATACACTGTTCAAATAAACACCACCCCTACTTGTTAGCAAGGCAGCTGGTTGTCATTCTGTTCCAGGAAGATCAGCTCCTGTGAGGAGTGGAGATCTGCGGGCTGCATTTGTTTGCCCCTCATTCTCGCTTGTTGTTTGGATTTATTCTTCTTTAGGTCTCAGTCTCTCACCCACTATTCGCATTTGCTATTCCCAGTGAAAAGGTTTTTGTACGATTTTGGTTTTGTTCCTATCAGTCACTTAAAAGAAAAGACACCCAAAGGCAAGGGCATCAATCACCTTTTTGAAGGTCCTCGGGAAGTTATTATGTATGTGTTGGTGGTGAATCTATTCTACCCCCTAAAGGGCAGAATTCCTAGGTTAGGAACATGGTTAAGAAAACACATTAGTCATTAGCCTTATCGCTTTCCCGACAAAGGAGGCAGGGTAACAACTGGCCAAAGCCAGTGGCAATTGAGAGCAGAAAAGATCAACAAAACAGAGCCTGACACAGAATAAAACGTAATGCCAGAGTCTTGGCACAGGTTTAAAATAATTTCATATAAACAATTATCCTCAAAAAATGGAAGTCAGGAAAATGATTTACCAAAATGGCTAGAGAATTCCAAATCTTACTTATTCCTTTATGTGTTATATAAGAAGGATTCTCTTTGCTTTAGAAATTTCATAATTTATTTGTTTTTTAGTCTAATTTCTTTATTTTTACTGGCACCATTCCTCTTAGTGGCTAAGAGTGAAGTAAAAACCACCAAATTATATTTGTTAGGTTATTAAAATTACGTTACAGTTTCTCTCTGAAGGGGTGGCTCTACATAGGTCATTCAACAATAAATGTTTCTTGAAAAACTTCATTTCACAAGGGAAGGCAAGAACCAAAGAAGGTCTAGGGATTGAGCAGGTGCAGGAAAAGAGCACAGATATGGAAAGTGAGTCCCAGTAAAGATGCCTACCTAGCAGGATGCTTTATCTCATGTGTTCTCTCACCAGGTACTGGTGACCTCCTGTTTTATGAATGCTTGAAGATTGTGATAAAAGATGGTGCTGTTCCTGTCCATGTTTTTTTTGCTTTGTATTTTAGTGTTCATTTAAAATATATAATTAAAAAACCCAACAACTTAGTAGGACTATGGTGCTGGAGATTTTCTGGTGGTTCCAAAAGAGACTTGACAGGTAGAATTAGCTTAAGCAGGATACCACATTACAGATTTGGTCTCAAAATTGTAGATTCAGAAACTTTATTTTCACATTGCATTTTATGTTGGTTAGATTTATCAGAATAGCCTCCTGCCTCAATTTCCTTATTGGTTGTTTCAAATAAAAACTGTGTTTAACTTAAAGTGTTATTGTGAGGATAAAATAGCATTAGAATGTGGCCTGATACAACGTATTCAACAAATGTTAGTTGTCATTCTTAGTTTTATTTGAATTCTCAACAGATATATGTTGGTTTATTAATTTATAAAGTTTACATTTATTTTATTCTCCTTTCAGAATATTCTGTTCATAGTACCAAATTAATTGAGAAGCTGTATTAATTTTGACATGAAGGGGGGAAAAAGTGGAACAAAGGAGCTGAGTGGTTATGGTATATATTTTTCTTGGGCTCTATAGAGTCTGGTAAACTATACACCACCCACCCCTGTGGCACCATCGTAGATTTCTTCAAGCAGTCCCAAGGCTGTCGAGTGCACAACATCAGAGTGGAGCACACTCTGTCTGTCATTATTTCTTGTGTGTTTCTCTGTACCTCTGTAGATAAATCCTGTTTAGAGATTTCGGTTTTTGAGCTACCCTGTCTTGTTTTCTAGATTACAAGGTGGCAGTCTTCCTTCTTTGGCATCCTTTTTAGTTCACTTATGCCACTGTTTATGTTACAACATTCAAGTGAAAGGAAATAGGATTCTTCCCTTCCTACTTTTAGTTGAGAGTCTTGCTACTTAAGATTATTCCTGAAAATGGTTACTGTTTGTTTTGCTGGAATGTTTTGGGGTTATCAGGGCCCTCACTTACCAGTATGTAGTTGGTCCATGCCATCAGTGATGGAATCAGCAGTACATATCCAGGTCTGCCCCCCATTTACAGCCATGACCGTGGGCACATCTAACCTCTTCTCTTCCTCACAAGGGGACAGTGAGGGAAGACAACTTTTCCCAAGAGTACCTGAACACCCGACTGTTTAACTTATTGACTCAAACTAAGCTTTACTATATAGTGATTATTTAGTTAAATTCTTGCCATACACGCCAGCTGGTGGGGACTCATGGTGAAGACAAGGTCAGCTATGGGCAAAATTTAAAATGTTATATTTTCTCTGGTCATTAATTGCAATGTAAGATAAATCTTGTGCTTTCTATATAAAAAAAGTAGCACTAGCATGGAGGGTGAAAGCACTTTTAGGTGTCTGATACGAGAAGCAAGGTCAGTGTGATTTGACAGGGTCAGAGAGGAGGATGGGATGGCTTAGGCTGAAGAGGTGAGCAGGGGCCAGGTCTTGCAGAACCTTGCAGGTCATACTAAGACTTCCCATTTTATTCTAAGTGCTACAGAAAGTCAAGGAAAGGAATTTAAACATGGAAGCAGTTCAATCAGGCTTTTATTTTTAAAAATAACTATGGTTCCTTTATGAAAAATAATTTCAAGGACATACAGATTTAGCTATGGACCAGATAAGAGATGCTTGCCATTTTATCCATGATGGAACCAATAGATGTAGTCAAGTGGATGGATTTCAGAAGAACTTTGGAGAATGATGTGTAAATAATTTGCATTTGCATATTCCTGTATAGCATATTCTTCTGCTTGTGAATAGATCTGTTTAAATTGTCTTAGTCTGGTTGGGCTGCTGTAACAAAGCACCATAGAGTGGGTGGCTTAGAAACAACAAAAAACTGTTTCTGACAGTGCTGGATGCTGGGGAGTCCAAGACCAAAGCATGGGCAGATCTGGTGTCTGATGAGGTCCTTCTTCCTAGATAACTGTCTTTTCTTTATAACATCACATGGCAGAAAGGGCAAGCTGGCCCTCTGGGATCTCTTTTATGAGAGTATTAATCTCATTCATGAGAGCTCCAAATTTATGACCTAATCATCTCTCAAAGGCCTTACCTCCTAATACCATTTCCTTGGGGCTTAGGATTTAACATGGTTGAATTTTGGAGGAACGCAAACATTCAATTCATAGCATAAACACATATGTATGTATATAGAATATGTATTTATGTGTACACTTAGGAAAAAAGAGAAAAATACAACAAAATGTTTATAGGGACAGTATTCAAGATTTGGGACAATTTTTTTTTCTTCTTTACATTTTCTCCTCTCCTAATATTCTGCAATGAGCTATAAATATATAAGGTAACATTAATATATATTACATATAGGAAAGATAACATTAACAAAATATGGGGATTAAATTATAAGCACAGATATTATTAAGAGAGTCATAACTAACTCAAGTTTTGTTACAAAACTTTTCGCACTTCTCCAGTATGTTAAAGTGCTTTTAACATATAGTTTTTTTAAAGGCAAATTCTTGTAGGCTTTCTCAATTTTTCCATAAATTATATATATCTCTTAAAAAATTAAGAAGGCAACAATTAATAATGTGGTTGATATAATTAAATGCCCTTTGCCATTAAATGACACTAGAATTCTATAATACAATGGTCTTAAAATTAAATTAATGTTGGTGACCTGCAAATGAATGTGATATGCAGTATTTCTGTTTCCTCATCTTCTCTGTTTCTGAAAATGTAAATAATCTTCTTTTCATTTTTAAAACATAATATTTATGAGGAAGTATCTCCAGAATGCTAGATGAGACTCAATTAAGAGTTCTGAATTAAATTTAAAAATTTACATCTAGAGAGATTTTCTTTTTTAATTTTAACAGTTATTTTTCCCTAGATTATCTCCTTCCACAAATGAAGGGGAAAACAAGGAGCCATCACTGAGGAAGGGGAATACAGAACAATAAGGGCAAAGTAGAAAACTGTTCATATTTATGCTTTCTGGTATATTAATAAAAATAATATATCAGTTATTAACCTTTATCACCATTATTAAAAATTTAATGATCTCTTCTCTATACTGAAATAAAACCGTAATAAAACCATGGAGAAATTTGAGGCTTAATAAAGGAGAGTCTGAAT
Organism: Hippopotamus amphibius kiboko; assembly: GCF_030028045.1. NCBI lineage: Eukaryota > Metazoa > Chordata > Mammalia > Artiodactyla > Hippopotamidae > Hippopotamus > Hippopotamus amphibius. Next base: position 8,568,110 of record NC_080189.1, on the reverse strand, counting down.
GTTTCCTAAAATAAGAAATAACCAAACATAAAGAGAAAGGTCTGGAGTAGGGCTGGAGAGGATGTAGCCAAAAATGCAGCAACCTGCCCCCGCAAACGAGTAACTGCCTCCCTCTGGAATAACCAGTGACCTCAAGAATTAAGGATGGTCAGAATACTCTTTTTCTTCTTTTTAAAAATCTAAAAAAAAAAATCTGTGTAGCATAGATATTACTTATTTATCTATTCATTTATATATTTATTTATGTATTTACTTATTTATAATTTGCAGGTGTACTTCTGTATGAATTAAAATGACAGAGCAAAACTGTCACCTGAGAAGTGAGACCCAATGCTAAAATTCAAGGGATTTCTGCCAGCCCTGCAGAGCTTTTTGTTTTGTTTTTTAAGGATAGAACACTCCAAGATTTTTTTTTCCTTTCTCAAAACTGTCTTGTTGTAAAATAAGATATGGTTGCAAGGGTTTTGTAGGATACTATTACCATAACTTAAGTGCTCATTCCTTCATTTTATCATTTATTAATTCAGCAGTATTTCTTGGGTGCCTAATATGTGGCAGATACAGTTTTAGGCTCTGGGAATATAATAGTGAAGGAAAAGAATGGAAACAGAAAAAACAAAACAAAACAAAACACAAACAACCCTTTTGTAAACATGACCTCATAGTTTAGAGGGAGGAGACAAATAATAAACAACTAAGTATAGTCAAGTAAGTGCTATGGTAAAAATAAAGCAAGGTTGGGGGAATAAACAGTGAGGGGTGAGCTTTTCTGATGATGAGGCATTTGGCCAGGTGGTCAGGGCTGAGGCACATGGTGGGAAGAGTTTCCCTTGTTGGAAAGAGTCCCTGAAAGGGCCTGAAGTGGAAGCATGTTGGTTGAAGTAAAATGAATGATGTTTTTGAGGATTTCCATCTTCCAACTTGTGAGTGGTTGAGAAAACCTCCAGAACTCCCTTAAAACTTCCAACATTATTTTTTATCTGTTCCTTTCCTTTTTCTCCACCTTTTGTATCTCGTATTTCTTAGCCAGCATCTATCAAAAAGGACAACAGTAGAGACATTCCCCCTGGGACGCGATGATGCTGCCAACTAATTTTACTGTTATTTAACATTATATTGCACATATTTAACAACAACAACAAAAAGCAAGTAGAATCCTGGATGAGCCTTCCCCCCACCCCCCCAAAAAAGCAAGTAGAGGCATACAACTTGAAAAGAAAGAAATAAAATTATCTCTATTTGTAGATGATATGATGATCTGAAAAACTGAGAAAAAAATCAATGGAGCAACTGCTAGATACAAAGAGATAATTTAATAAAATAGGGCATACCTTTAACGTACAGAAATCAATAGCCCATATATAATTAAACAAAAACAGGTTTGAAGATATAATGGAAGGGAATAGAAAACTCCTTATTTCAATTTCGGATAATAGTAGTTTCCAAGAATCTTTTTTTTTTTTTTTCCATTTGAAAGGTGGGGGCAAGTGTGGTTTGTGCAGAGAACAATGAGGAGATTGTTTGTTTTAGTGGAAGGGGAAGGAAGGAGGAAGGGAGAAAACCAAATGGAGGACCTTGAATGAGAAGGAGAGAAGTTGGTTCTTATGTAGATTGGGGCCAAAACACAACTGGTGCTTTAGAAAAATTAATCACAGAAAAAAATACAGATAGGATGTGATGAGACCCTGAAAAGAGATGAAGCAGTAGTATAAATGGTCCTACATATGTTCCTATCTCTTGCCCCAAATAATTCATACGTTAGGAAGTAGTCACGTGTCCAGTATGGAATCAAAACTGGACCAGAAATCTTCTTTCTTCCCTGACATTTTCCTTTGTTCCCACCGTTTCAACTCTCTTTTGTCTTTGCTTGTGTTTTGTTTGGGTAAAATCTATGTCAGATTTGTCATTGTTGAAATTACTTCATGAAAATAATTTGGAAGTTTTCCTCTATTTCTGTGCTCTGAAACAATTTAAACGGAGCTTTTCTTTTTTACCCTTGATGTTATCCAGGCTTCGAAAGACCTGCTCATTTCATTGATTTAAATTGAGATGATGAGGTCAGAAATCTAGACATATGACTTGAAGACTGTAAATAGCATGAGTTGCTTAAACTAAGTGCCTGAAAATGGTGAATTCTGGCACTGTTAATTATTACCTGTGTAACTTGAGCAAATTAATTTCTTAAAGTCTTTTTTACTCACTATTAAATGGGAGTTATAACATCTGGTGATAATTTTATAACATATGGTGATAATTTTACTTTTGTTCTACTAGTGCATACATAAATATGGAAATTATTGTTGTATATCACCAATTCCCAATTTCAGGGGTTATTCAACTTGTAACAGTTTGAAAAGAGATTAAGGAACAACATTGAAAATATGTGGACTAGAATCTTTGGCGAACCTTGTCTACTTCTGTGACATTAAGTTTCTTCTACTTTTAGAAGACGTCGAGCACTTAGTAGTAATGAAATGGGTGATCAAAAAAGTCAAAGTTGGGGATAGGGATGCCTGTCTATCACTACAGGAAAGTATTTCCCGAGGTCATGAGAACCATACAAAAGGCCAGATTCTACAGGGCATGAAGTCAATTCTTGCACACCAAAAATAAGATTAAAAACCATGATCCTGTCAAATGGGGGATCGGTTTCTCAAATGGAATTTTCAAATACAAATCCTGCACAATGAGCACTGGCAGACCCAGTGTTATTAAAGGTCATCAGGATGTTTTCTTAAAGTTGCAGTGTTGGCAGCTTTATTGTGAGCTCTGACCCTTCAGGTATATCTGCTCAGGACTTTTATTAAAATCCTGTTCACTTCACTTGTGTCAGAAAAGAAAAGCTAAGGCTTCCTGAAGGTTAATGGGCTCCAGGAGAAGCCTTCTTTTAGCCATTTCAGTGTTTGATTTATAAACCATCCAATGCACCCCTGATGAAGCAGCACCAATCCTGCTTAGATTTTAAATCCTTAAATTAAATTTTTTTGTGCTCTTGAAGTTAGAGGGCAAATACTCAGAAATCATAGCCCTGTTGGGAAACTGTCCAGGCAATATTAATGTAGTTGTGATTTTGTTCAAATATAAAACTATATACTGAATATATGCCCCATAGCATAATTCTAAAACAAAGCAATGACAATCACAAAATACTATATAATTCAATAAAAGAGGGGAAAGCCTTGTATAGATGATGGCAATTCATAAAACGAGAGGAAATGCAGCTCTGGCTCTGCTGAATACATACACCAATTAAACTAGAAATCATGTGGCAAAATAAACAAAATCCAAGATTGAAAAAAACCTAAAGAATCACCAAAGAAAATGCCATGTTTGACTTGGAAATATATGGTATTGGACAATATTTTAACAAGTGTAAAACTAAGGTAAAATTAAACAGAGTCAATCCTTAGCATATATGGGAAGGAAACATTTATTGAATCAAAGAACACAGCAAAAATAAATCCTCTGTTGATGTAAAGTTATCTAAGTTTGATTTAAGTGCAAAATGCTTTAAGTTATAGAATGTTAAAAAATTTATTTTGGCTCTAGTATTGTAAATCAGTTCTCTTAGATAACACATAAGAGATGATGTATCTTAAGTTCCTATTTCATAAATTACCATGAATTTTAACTTGCCTACTATATATATGTAGAAAGAATATTTCTCAAAAAAATTCATAATTAAAACACACTGAAGGGTTTTTCATAGTTCTTGGTTTAATAATCAGAATTATTCTCTCAATTTTAGACCTTAGCAAGAACCAAATAATCATTTTCAGGTTCATTCATACTAATGATATTGGACAAGTCACTTAAATAACCTGAATCTAGGTTTACTTTTTTGTAAAATGAGGAATATAGTGCCTAATTGAATGGTTAATTGTGAGAATTAGAAGTGGCAATTCAAAGAATTATTCAGTGCTTCCTACAAACCAAGTCTTGTACAAGGGTCTAGTAACACAGGATGAATTAGACCCTTTCCCACCTTAAAAAATTGCATTCTAATGGGGAGAGTACAGAAGAGTAAAGCAACTGCTATGAAAGAATAAGATCAGTTTCCTAACCCAAGTCTACACTTCACTGTCCAAGAGACAGGAGGCACTATGGAAACTGGGAAGACAATAGCTCAGATTCTTCCTGGAGTGAGGAGACTGGGGAAGGCCTTCCTGTTTGGATTTTTAACAATGAGAAGTTTACAGGAAGAAAACAGTTCTGAGGTGAATAGAAAGCTATAAGACCTAAAGGAGCTGGCATGTTCGGGACAAACCTCTTCTAGGGCTGGGGACTAGTCTTTGCAGAGAAGAGAAGCAGGAGAAGAGGGTGAGGATCATCCCTTCTTTCTCTGCCTTTCTTTTATCTGTGTCCCACTTCTCTTGTCCTTCCCTCCTTCCCTCCCTCCCTCTCGCCTTTTCTCTCTCCCTCCCTTTCTATCCTTTTTCTTATTTTGTTCTAGTTCCTTATTCCCCTTCCTTCTTCCTGTCTTCCTTCTCTTCTCCCTCCCTTTCCCCTTTCTCCTTCCTTCCCTTTCTTCTCAATTTCCTTCCCTCCTCCTGTCTCCATTCATCAGCATTTCTCCAGTGCTCGTTATGTCAGGCATTATTCAAGGGAGACATGATCCCTCCATAATTTAGCTAATGTAATGTAATTACAGTCTGTATATGAGGTTAAACCTGAAGGTCAATTCCACACATAAATTACGTTTAATAACACATCCAATTAGCAAGTACAACTGCCTTGTGCGAAATTTAGCATTAACATCTCATCATGTAAGTATGTTAAAATATTTTCTCATTATCACTTTTTATTTGTACTATATCAAGCTGATATACAGGGGGGAAGTATTTGAGTCGCTTCATTTGAAATTGTGCTTTTGATTGGATTTTTTAAATTCTTCAAGTGGTTTTAAATATATTAACTTTACTGATGAAAAAACATTATCTAAAGGTCATTCCCGATTTATAAGATCAGTTTCAAAGTTCAAATTAGCGTAAGAGCAGAACCATATAGTATGGACCTGATTGCACTCTGTCAAGGCCATATACCATTTAATATTAAAAATGACTTATCTAGGAAAACATTTGAAACGACTGAAGAATTCGGGTGTGATACATCCAGCACTTGGACAGGGAGTTTGAATGTGTGTGTGTGTATTCAAATAAAGACAGTTCAATGTAATCCTTCTTAGTCTCAGTCTTTAACATTTGTAGACAAAACGAATCTTAAAAATACTTCACATCCTCAATTTTCCACTCCCCGCTTTGATGGCTCTGCAGGAATATGAAGAATGCTGAAGCCTGAGTGCTAGTGCGTGGGGTGGGGGAGGGATGGGGGAGGGTGTGGAGTGATGATGGAACGGGCACAGGCGGTGGAGTCCCAGACCACTGGTTTTGATCCTGGGTTCCCCTTATTCTAGCCCTGTGACCTGGAGCAGGACCACGTTCTCTGGTCTTCATCGTGCTGTTACTCTCACTCTTTCTCCTCTTCCCAGCTTCAGTTTGGTGGGTCAAGACAGGTGGGGAGTTTGAATCAAAGAAATATCAAAGAAAGAGTAGTAGGATAGCTGTGACAGTTGCTTTATTCTCCGAAATTTGTGAAACGTGGGTACAAATTTGGTTCCTTACGCATATATTCTTTGTCAACAGAATGCTATTAATGGTATCAAAAAAAAAAAATGGAAAATGTGTTTCTTTTACTCAGTGAATTCATAGTCCTGTTAAGAAAACAGCAAACAAATCTTGAAGGCCTGTATTCTTTTGGTATTAAGAAGACTCTCTGGCTATACCTTATGGTCTTATTTCTTCCCAGATCTAATCATCGTGTCCTGCAATACTGTAGGTGACATTAGCCCAGAGAAGCTTTTTTCCTCAACTAAGAACCTATATATGGAATGTTCTATATGGACTACTCCCTCAACATGTTAGACAGTGGGAGAAACACAGGACGTCCCAGCTGAGGACGGTGCATGATGGAGGGCAGAGGGGCGGGAGTGGGCAGGGTGTGGTCAAAGGAGCCTCTGGCCTGGCTTCAGGGTGTGGGTGAGGCTCAGCCTCGAGTGGGACTGAGACCTACCAGTGCCGAGTGTCCCGCTGGGTCCTGAGCATGTAAAGAGCCCCCAAGACACTCCTGTCTTCAAGGAATTAGTGTTCGGTTCAAAGGGGTGACAGATACATACATAGCAAATTATATCATAATTTAACAAACAGGAGATCAAGTTCAACAATGCATTATGAGAACATGTTCATCTAAGAACAGTAAGAAAAAACTGGTAAAAAGTACAGTAGGCTAGGGAAGTTTGGCTTAATTTAATGGAGTGTCGTAAAGTCAGAATAAAGGTTTTGAATTTGATCCAAAACCATGAGAAGGCTTGTAGATTTTCACACAGAAAGAATGTTGAGATAGTCTTTTATGAAGACCAAGCTGATAAATATAGTTTACTTTGCTTAGTTTTCTATTGCTGTGTAACAAATTACCACAAACTCAGCAGCTTGAAACAACCCAAATTTTATTATTTTGCAGTTTCTGTAGATCAGGAGTCCGTGTGGGCTTGGTTGACTTCCCTGCTTAGGGTCTCATAAAGCCACAATCATGGTTACTTCAACTGGACTCTTAGCTGAAGGCTGGGGTGTGGGGGTTGGGGAGGGACCGACTTCTAAGCTCATTGAGGATTGTTGGAAAACTTAGTTCTTTGTGGCTGTAGCACTAAGAACCATTTCTTCACTGGATTCAGCCAAGGCTACTCTACTCCTAGAGGCTACCTGAGTCCCTTCTCAGCTGGCTCTCTCCATCCTCAAGCCACCAATGGTAGGCTGAGTTCTTCTCCTGCTTTGAATCTCTGTGACTTCCTCTTCTGCCACCAGCTGAAAACAGGTCTCTACTTTTCAGGGGTCATATGATTACATCAAGACCATTTGGATCATCCTAAAGTCAGTCATGCCAAAGAAAATAATGTGATTGTGGGAGTGACATGATCCTCACCGGTTCTGGGAACTGGGGCAGGACATCCTTAGTTAGGGGCTTTTTAGAAACCTGCCTGCCGTAGAGGGTTACGGATTGAAGTGAGGAGCATGCACTGGACATTGTTGAAAGCTATGTTCTTGAAATAGTGACAACAGGGAAAAACATAGGTTTATGCAAAATTGATTAGAAATAGAATGAATGTGATGGGCTGACAGGTTGGCTATTGAGGAATCAAAACTATAAAGGAGCAAAGAATGTTTGTAATTTCAAGCCTGAATCCCTAAAAACAGTTTAGAGACAAAAGTAAGAAAAGTGCCGAGCCCTTTAGGGTAAGGGAAAAAGAGTTTCTTTCATTCTAAGAGTCAGATTTTATTTTCTCATTTTCTATCAAACTCGCTGGATGATCATACCTCAATCTTTTCTATCTTAAACAAATATTTTTCTTAATCTAAAGCCTTATTATCTATGTCTTTTATCTGAGAAATGCTCTAAGAAGCTACATTGTTGCATTTGATTCCTCCAACTCTTGAAGTACAGGCTGTCTCATTGTAACTTTCACTCAGATAATACTAAATGGTCCACTTCTGAAAGAAGATGTAGAGATCAGCTCCGTCCTGCCAGGATAATCATTGCAGGCACTGACCAAGCATAAGACAAATGACAGATTTGGTTGTAGGTTGCCAACAAGGACCACCTCTGCAGATCTGCATAGTTGATGCTTCACACTAGATGAGAGCATATCCCGCAGACATCCTGAGGGGACAAGAAATGCATGTGACTATTTCTCAGTCACGCTTTTACATCTTACATTCACATTTCTCTTTAAAAGAAATATGCTATTGCAAATGTCTGTTGCATTTTGTACCTTGCTAAGATTTCCTCTTGCAGATAATGTGGATAGCCAGAGAAGACATATCCACATTTGACATGTTACTGTTTTAACAGGCATATGTGTATTTCACATGTTAATTTGTCTTGTGGGCTGCCTCAAAGGCTAGAAAGGCAAGGAAACAAATTCTCCCCCAGAAGCTCCAAAAGGAGTGCAGCTCCGTGAACACATTTCAGATTTCTGACCTCCAGAACTGTGAAATAATGAATGTGTGTCGTTTTAAGTCAGTGTGTTTGTGGTCATTTGTTACAGCAGCAATAGGAAACTAATATACCTCCCTAGAAAATCTCTTGTGCCCAGTACCCTGGTCTGTGGTGAAGCAGACAGGTCTGTAATTATGCTCTACACAGGGGGCCAGGACTCTAAAGCAGGAGGATGATGCTCATGAGTAAATCATTCCTGCCACTTCACCTATTCAAATGTGAGTAGGCATCTACCTATACACCATGTGAGGTCCAAGAAAGGCAACTCTTCACTGAGGCTGGGCTGTACTGCCACTTTCCCACCTCACCTCCTATGCACTCTGTGACTGTTTAAGTTGAATACATGCAGAAAAGCTACTTTACTATTTTTATTTTTTAATACATTTATTTATTTATTTATTTATGGCTGCATTGGGTCTTCATTGCTGCATGCGAGCTTTTTCTAGCTGCTGCGAGCAGAGGCTACTCTTTGTTGCGGTGCACAGGCTTATTGCAGTGGCTTCTCTTGTGGTGGAGCATGGACTCTAGGTGCGTGGGCTTCAGTAGTTGCAGTACCTGGCTCTAGAGCACCGGCTCAGTAGTTGTGGTGCATGGGCTTATTTGCTCCACAGCATGTTGTATCTTCACAGATCAGGGTTTGAACCCTTGTCCCCTGCATTGGCAAGGGGATTCTTAACCACTTCACCACCAGGGAAATCCCTATTTTACTCTTGTTTTGTTTTGCTTTACAATTTGCTTTAAATTTTTCCTTAAACCAACTTTAATTTTGAAATTAATCTTTTGAAATTGGGCCTTGAATGCACCTAGGTCAGATTTGCCCCATCAGAGAAGAACCAATGCTTAATTTTCGTAAAGTTTCTTTGTTTTTGTTTTTGCAATTTCATTCCTTATGTGAGTTACACCTAAGAGGAAATGGGTTATTTGGGAGGCTTTCATCAGCATTAACCATAAAATCCTACCTGGCTTATGTGTCAGGGCAGCTGGGTATATATAAGGCTGTGGAGTTGAATTTTGACCTCAGTGTTCTATAACTGGTTAGGATATTTGAGAGAAATTTTGATTTTTATACTTGGTAAATTGCTTGGCTAATTACATTGACTTATTGTTTTGGAGCAAAATGTTTGCTGTTTTTCATGGGAGAATGGGAAAGGATTTCTATTTTGGTGGTATGTCTTGAGCTAACTAACCTCAGTCATGATAAACCAAAATGAATTCCTAAACATACATAGAAAGGAAATGCTAAAGATTTTCACTGCTTTTTAATATATACACATACAATGGAAGCTTGTCACCCCACTTGAAAAGGAAATACTGTGAGATTTGCTTTGCAGCAGTGACAGAAACAATCAACACTGAAAAAAAAAAGATTTTTAAATAAAATACTTGGTGGTAAACTCAAGTTTACCCTTGAATAATTAAGTCTGGGAATACACTTTTGCTACTGAGGCATAAGCCCCTAAAAACCCATTGTGTATTAATTATATGAAACACTGAGAAAGACCCACGGTTTCGACATAAATGATAAAGCCATAATAACTTAGAGAGAATAAAAGTAGGATCAAGAACCTCTAACCAGAAGCAAATTATAGCCTATCAATTTTTCCATACGGCAATCAGACCACTTTTAAGTGAGATAATAAGTCTGCAGAAATGAGCTGTTTGTAATTAAAATTAAGTATGTCGAATCATTTCATGACCATTTATAAAGTCAAGTTCCTGCTAATTAAAGTTAGATTTTCATTGTTATTACTTTCCTTATAATTATTTCATTTGAGATGAATTATTTTCTTGAAAGTGATTCAGCTTTGGGGTATTCTGAAATTTAATTATTCTGGATTTGAAAAAATTGTGTCTCCATAATTTCCACCTCTTCACCCTATAGTCTTAAATGTTGAGTGAGGGTTCTTCCTGGCTCCAAATCTGAGTTGAACAGTGAATGACTTGTTTTTTGACTATTTATTTTTTTCTATGTCTAGTGAACTGAAGATTAGCAAAATCATGAGTTCATAGTAACAACTTTATAATGTTGTTATAAATAATTTTATGGTATCTATCATAAAACAGTGATTATAGCCCTGCTATCACATCCTTTGTGCAATCTTGATTTCTTAAAGCTAGAAATAGAGGCTGAGTGCCTAATTAGGAAGTGATAGTGTGTACGTGAATGCAGAGTTAACTTCTAGAAATGAGAACAAGGTAACATCTGTCCAACATTTAATGTCATCATTAGTCACATATAAAAATAATTAAAATACCTCCTTATATCTCCCAGTTTTGCTCTTAAATTTCCGGCAGTGATAGATTCCCAACATGCGCGATTCACCAGGCTGTTAAATGCCTTGTACCTCTCCCTGCCCATGATTTTCTCACATCCAGATGTGCCTTCTGAGATTCTTAACTTTTACTTATCCTGCAGATACCTCAAGCCCCATTTCCAAAGAGCTGCGATGATGATTAACCACGCACCCCCACCATAGCGTCATCTACACAACTACCCTGAATCCTCCCAGAGTATCATGTCTAGGCCTCTGCAGTACTGCTTCCTACAGTGTGTTAGTTTTACCATATTCCCTTAGAAGCCCCAGTGCTTCATGCACTTCATGGAACATAAAAGGCACTCAACAAGTATTCTTTCCATTTATAAATAAGACATAAACTATCGCCCACTTCTCATTAGTTTATTCCTCAGTGAACCTGAAAGACATCTTCTCTGGAAAGCATTTCATAATCCAACCCCTAATAATGTTAGTCAGTTTACTTATACTGCCAGTTTCATTCTCAGGTTAAAATGTAAAATCTCAAATGGAACCCTAAAGATAACAATATATTCAATTTCATACAAAGATAAATAGAACAGTCTTTAGCAGTCTATTTTGGAACAAATCAAATTAATAAGATAGTTGTTCTACAGCATGCTACCCGGGATTTCTATAGACAAGTGAAAGTTCTTAAATGAGAATAAATTTGAAGTGATTTATTTCTGTACTCTTGCTTAGCCAAGTATTAACATAAATGTTGATAATAGTGGGTAATCAACTGGAGACTGTCTTCTAGTAAACATATCAAGGGGAGAAATAACAGTAGTGAACACATTTGTTTTGAAAGTGCTAAGTATATTAAAAAATGTTATGAGAAGATTTTATTTGAATCGACACCTTGTTAAACAGGTTATGTTCAATCCTTGCTAAAATACAATACTAGACTATGATGAAACAACCAGTGTGCAACCCCCTCCCACTATTTATTGACATTTATGATATCAGATGTGCCCTGGAATCCTCTACCTTTCTTTAACAGCAAAGAAACAAGTGTGAACCCTAGAAGACAAGGATTGAGGATATCAATCTGAGAATTTTATTTCTGGCTGTAACAAGCTGTGAGACCTTTGGAAAGCTGTTTAGTATGTTTGCCCAGAATTATGTGCATCTCTGAAGGAAGTGTTAAGGACAGATTTTTTTTTTTTTAACTTTTTACAACCTGAAAGTTCTTTGATTCTTTGTGTGCTGAAACATCTATAATAGATGGGAAGTTTCTTACACTTTTTTTCTTTGATTCAGTAATTCATCAGCATGCATTTATTGAAGGCCTACTGTGTCTCAGGGGCTGACCCAGGTCTTATGGAGACAACTGATCTAAAGATATTTAGAATCTAATTGAGGTACAGTAATAAATTATGGGATAAAACAAAACAAAACCATATGTCATGGACTTTTAATCCAGTATCCTCTGGCCTACTAAAGGATAATTGCCTTCTTTCCCTCAAATATTTTTCAAATCCTCCATCTCCATTAGGGAAGGTCTCTTTTCTTTACTCCTTAGAGAGCCAAAATCTACATCCAGCCTTTTTGCAAACAATAACTGTCACAAACTGCTTCTGATAGAGAGATTTCTAACCAGCTCACTTTACAACAAACACTGCCTTCCAAAGAGACTAACATGTTTTCCAGAAAAGATAAAAAATAAACAGTGAGGGTAATAACAAAACCATACCAATTTTTTAAGTCTTTTACCACACTATTTGTTTTGAATCAGCTATAAAAATAATCTCAGAAACATTCATTTCATCATCAGAAAATCTACAAACAACAAATGCTGGAGAGGGTGTGGAGAAAAGGGAACCCTCCTGCACTGTTGGTGGGAATGTATATTGCTACAGCCACTATGGAGAACAGTATGGAGGTTCCTCAGAAAACTGAAAATAGAATTATCGTATGAATTAGCAATCCCACTACTGGTCATATACCCAGAGAAAACCATAATTCAAAAAGACACATGCACCCCAATGTTCATTGCATCACTACTCACAATAGCCAGGCCATGGAAGCAATCTAAATGTCCATCAACAGACGAATGGATAAAGAAATGTGGTATATGTATACAATGGAATATTATTCAGCCATAAAAAGGAATGAAATTGGGACATTTGTAGAGACATGGATGAAGACTAGAGACTGTCATACAGAGTGAAGTGAGTCAGAAAGAGAAAAACAAATATTGTGTATTAAAGCATATATGCGGAATCTAGAAAAATGGTACAGATCAACAAGTTTGCAAGGCAGAAATAGAGACACAGATGTAGAGAACAGACATATGGACACCAAGGGGAGAATGCCGGGTTGGGGGCTGGTTGGGGGGAGTGATTTGGGATATTGGGGTTGCCGTATATACATTACTAGTAAGAATAAAAAATCAAATTGTTCCCTTTAAATATATGCAGTTTATTGTAGGTCAATTATATCTCAATAAAAGTCCTTAAAAGAAAATATTCATTTCAATTCCTTCCTCGTATAGATACTAAAAATCTTCATAAATATAGTATATCTTAATATAGTATATCTACTTGATCTAGCGCTAAAAAAAAAAAAAGTGGTAAAGCCTGGAGAGACTGTGTTCAGGCTTTCCAATTGTTTAAAAACAATAAATATGTACTCTGTTTCTTTGATTACTTGTTACTCCCCCCAAAAGAGGAAGTAAGAATTATTTATCTGTTAATTATGTGCTTCCCAAAGATCTCTAGTTTGCAACTATGATTCTTTGTTGTAACTTAAGGCAATTATGTAGCATTTAAAAAGTGCTAGATAAACATCTGTGCCCAAGACCTGACTATGCCATAAATATGCTCTATGACCTGCTTAATTTCACTGAATTTCCATTTTTAGTTCTTTCATCTATATAACAAAGGTATTAAACAAGGAATTCTATAATTCTTCCTAGACCTAAACTTTTACCACTCTATTTCAATAGGTTGAATTTTCTTATAACCCAGAAATGAACAGATGAGAATTTTAGAATTTAAAAAAATCCAAAAAACAGCAAAACACACACACATATTATAATTTCATGTCATCATAAATTTAGTAGGTTATTAACTTCATGTCTGAAACAAAAATTAAAATATCTTTAACACTGAGTGGAGGTGGAAATAACATTATATATCTGAGACTACATAAACTATCTGCGTGGCAAAGAGGCTTAATTATAATAATTCTCTCCTAATATGTATTTCATATGAGGTTTTCTGCTATCTACAGCTCTTTTCAATATTAGTCATGACAGTAGTCCCTCCTAGAAATTGTATATACATGAATAGTTTATTCTTGTTGAAGATTTTATTTCATTTCTAGACTGCTGACTTTTTTAAAAAATTTAGAACATGTGTACATGATACACAGATTGCTCAGCTCAAGCATAAAGCAGTGGATTTATTACCAGTGTCTGAGCAGACACATCCTTTTTCCTTTGCTGTTTCATTTAAATTTATCAGATCCTCTGGCTTTACAGGGTCAGTTTTGGTTTTCAAAATCTTGGGCCAAATGTCTGCCTGTCTTAAGAAAGCCATGAAGCTTCTGTGTTCCAAAGTCATGGGTGTCTTCATTAAACAAATTATGTAATAATGGAATCTATTCCTTGATTCAAGTATTTACTTGTTACCCATTTTTATTATTTGCGAGGAGGAGAGGTGCAGATCTTATTGAATCTCTTGGTTACAAGGTCAACATTGAATAGACATCTTAAAATAGTTAATCATATCTAGCTTGCTTGGGTGCGTGTGTGTGTGTGTATATAGCTTAAGTGAAGACATTGCCATATTGATATCTAGAAAACAAGAATCTATTAATTATACATTTTTGCCTTAGGAGAATTTTCTTTAAGTGAATGCATTCTGTGTAGGCCATTAGAAGCCATTTGTGTCTCCTATTTTTAGAATGTTGGTTCAACATGTATGCTACTTTTTAAACATGATCACACAGAAACAGCAGGACTTTTTAAATGTTCTTCATTAGTGAATGCTTTGGAGATGAGGATGCAGTGATGCCTATCTAAGGGGATGTTTTCAGTTTGATTTCTGGATTGTAAGAAGTGGTGAACCAAAGAAAAAAGACAAATAGTATATTTTTGTGTGCAGATTTTTCTAATTTGTGAAATTTATATCAGTTTTTTTTTTTAAATAGGGATAACTTTGTATGCATTTGGAATCATAAACTGTAAAATAATTTAACCATTGTTTTCATGGTATCTTTATTAATAATATCACTGTTTAAAATATTTGATGATCTTAACCTAATAACAATACAGTTTTATAGTATCTTTTCAAGTTAATTATGCTATTACTTTCTTTAATAAAAGAAACCTTTAAATATATAGGGCTTCATTCTTGTATTAACTATCATTTTATCATTCTTATGTTTTTGTTTTTGTTTTGTTTTGTATATTGATTAACTTGTAATTATACTATCTTTGCTTGACTGGAGAGTTTCTCCAAGTCTGGACTTGCTATTCTAACAGTTATATTAATACATAAAAGCTTCACTGATTTTACAGATTAAAGGGCTTATGTTAGATATATGTTTTCTTCATCCATAAATGAAATAGCATTCTATATTGATGGTAGCTGTAGAAATTACATAAAGCCTTTGGTCAGACAATTTGACTTATTGTTTAATGGTGTAATATTTATATGATAAATTTGAGAGAAATGGAACAGATAATCCAAAACTCACTTAAAATGCAGCAGCCTGAGACATTCTCTGTTTCTATGTATTCATATACTAGCAAAATGGTTCTGAAAACCATTTCCAATTAGTCAAACTGATTGATATTCATTTATCCAAAATCCATTAGATGATTGTTTACTGAGCACCTACGCAATACCAGAGAGAATTCTAGGCAATGGATAAAGCGTTGCAAACAAACAGGCATGGTCCCTACCACCATCGTTCAATGGAGAATCCTGACAACAAACAAAGAAGCCAATAAGTATATAATTAGAAACTGATAGATGACAAAAAAGAGCAAAAAAAAAAAAAAATTGGTCATGGAGCTGAGGGTGGTGACCACTTCAGGTTGGACAGTCAGAGGAGACCACTTTGAAAAATTACATTTAAGGTGAGAACTAAAGGAAATAAAAGAAACATTTTTTGTGTGTATGAAATTGAGGAAAAGTGTGCATTAGAGAAAAAAGGCAGTGTGTGTGTAAAGGCACTAAGTAAAGAACATGACCCACTGGATAAACAAAAGAAGGGCAGGTGTCACTGGAACATGGGAGAGGAAGAGGGGCATGAGATGAGGTGGCTGCTGAGAAGCCCTGCAGCAGGTTGTGCAGAAACAGAGGAGCTCAAGTTTTTCGAAAGTGAAATGAGAATTCATCCAAACAGTAGAGTGACATGATGTTTTTGTTTGTTTGTTTGTTTGCTTTTCATTTGTCTTTGTTTTTTAATCTATTCTTGTTCCTAATGACTCAAATCTTTTTTTTCTTTGAACCTTTTTTTTAAATTATTTTTTTGGGGGTACACCAAGTTCAATCATCTGTTTTTATACACATATCCCCGTATTCCCTCCCTTCCTTGACTCCCCCCGCCCGAGTCCCCCCACCCTGCCCACCCCAGTCCTCTAAGGCATCTTCCATCCTCGAGTTGGACTCCCTTTGTTATACAACAACTTCCCACTGACTATCTATTTTACAGTTAGTAGTATATATATGTCTGTGCTACTCTCTCACTTCGTCTCAGTTTCCCCTTCACCACCCACCCCCTCCCATACCTCGAGTTCTCCAGTCCATTCTCTGTATCTGCGTCCTTGTTCTTGTCACTGAGTTCATCAGTACCATTTTCAGATTCCGTATATGTGAGTTAGCATACAATATTTGTCTTTCTCTTTCTGACTTACTTCACTCTCTATGACAGATTGTAGTTCTATCCACCTCATTACATATAGCTCCATCTCATCCCTTTTTAGAGCTGAGTAATATTCCATTGTATATATATGCCACATCTTCTTTAACCATTCATTTGTTGATGGGCATTTAGGTTGCTTCCATGTCCTGGCTATTGTAAATAGTGCTGCAATAAATATTATAGTACAAGTTTCTTTTGGGATTATGGTTTTCTTTGGGTATATGCCCAGGAGTGGGATTACTGGATTATATGGAAGTTGTATTTGTAATTTTTTAAGGAACCTCCAAATTGTTTTCCATAGTGGCTGTACCAATTTACATTCCCACCAACAGTGCAGGAGAGTTCTCTTTTCTCCACACCCTCTCCAACATTTGTTGTTTCCAGATTTTGTGATGATGGCCATTCTGATCGGTGTGAGGTGATACCTCATTGTGGCTTTGACTTGCATTTCTCTGATGATGAGTGATGTTGAGCATCTTTTCATGTGTTTGTTGGCCATCTGTATGTCTTCTTTGGAGAAATGTCTATTTAGGTCTTCTGCCCACTTGTGGATTGGGTTATTTGCTTTTTTGGTATTAAGCTGCATGAGCTGCTTGTGTATTTTGGAGGTTAATCCTTTGTCTGTTGTTTCATAGGCAATTATTTTTTCCCATTCTGAGGGTTGCCTTTTGGTCTTGTTTATGGTTTCTTTCACTGTGCAAAAGCTTTTCAGTTTCATGAGGTCCCATTTGTTTATTCTTGATTTTATTTCCATGGTTCTAGGAGGTGGGTCCAAAAGGATGTTGCTTTGATGGATGTCATAGAGTGGTCTGCCTATGTTTTCCTCTAGGAGTTTTATAGTGTCTGGCCTTACATGTAGGTCTTTAATCCATTTGGAGTTTATTTTTGTGTATGGTGTTAGGAAGTGTTCTAATTTCATTCTTTTACATGTTGCTGTCCAATGTTCCCAGCACCACTTATTGAAGAGGCTGTCTTTTTTCCATTGTATACTCGTGCCTCCTTTGTCAAAGATAAGGTGCCCACATGTGTTTGGGCTTACTTCTGAGTTCTCTATTCTATTCTATTGATCTTCCTTTCTATTTTTGTGCCAGTACCATACAGTCTTGATCACTATGGCCTTGGAGTATAGTTTGAAGTCAGGAAGCCTGATTCCACCAACTCCATTTTTCCTTCTCAAGATGGCTTTGGCTATTCGGGGTCTTTTGCGTTTCCATGCCAATCGTAAGATTTCTTGCTCTAGTTCTGTGAAAAATGCCATTGGTAATCTGATCGGGATTGCATTGAATCTGTAAATTGCTTTGGGTAGTACAGTCATTTTCACGATGTTGATTCTTCCAATCCAGGAACATGGTATGTCCCTCCATCTGTTTGTGTCGTCTTTGATTTCTTTCATCAATGTCTTAAAGTTTTCTGCATCCAGATCTTTTGCCTCCTTAGGCAGGTTTCTTCCTAGGTATTTTATTCTTTTTGTTGCAATGGTGAATGGGAGAGTTTCCTTAATTTCTCTTTCTGCTCTTCCGTTGTTAGTGTACAGGAATGCCAGAGATTTCTGTGCATTAATTTTGTATCCTGCTACTTTACTAAACTCATCAATTAGTGCTAGCAGTTTTCTGGTAGAGTCTTTAGGGTTTTCTATATGTAATATGTCATCTGCAAAGAGTGACAATTTGACTTCTTCTTTTGCAATTTGGATTCCTTTTATTTCTTTTTCTCTGATTGCTGTGGCTAAAACTTCCAAAACTATGTTGAATAATAGTGGTGAGAGTGGACACCCTTGTCTTGTTCCTGTTCTTAGAGGGAATTCTTCCAGTTTTTCCCCATTGAGAACGATGTTGACTTTTGGTTTTTCATATATGGCTTTTGTTATGTTGAGGTAATTTCCTTCTATGCCCATTTTCTGGAGAGCTTTTGTCATAAATGGATGTTGAACTTTGTCAAAAGCTTTTTCTGCATCTATTGAAATGATCATATGGTTTTTATCCTTCAAGTTGTTGATATGATGTATCACGTTGATTGATTTGCATATATTGAAGAATCCTTGCATCCCAGGGATAAACCCCACTTGATCATGGTGTATGATTTTTTTAATGTGCTGTTGGAGTCTGTTAGCTAGTATTTTGTTGAGGATTTTTGCATCTATATTCATCAGTGATATTGGTCTGTCGTTTTCTTTTTTTGTGACATCTTTGCCTGGTTTTGGTATCAGGGTGATGGTAGGCTCATAGAATGAGTTTGGGAGTGTTCCTCCTTCTGCAATATTTTGGAAGAGTTTGAGAAGGATAGGTGTTAGCTCTTCTTGAAATGTTTGATAGAATTCGCCCGTGAACCCATCTGGTCCTGGGCTTTTGTGTGTTGGGAGATTTTTAATCACTGCCTCAATTTCCGTACTTGTGACTGGTCTGTTCATGGTTTCTATTTCTTCCTGGTTCAGTCTTGGAAGATTGTATTTTTCTAAGAATGTATCCATTTCTTCCAGGTTATCCAATTGATAGGCATATAGTTGCTTGTAGTAGTCTCTCATGATCTTTTGTATTTCTGAGGTGTCCGTTGTTACTTCTCCTTTTTCATTTCTAATTCTGTTGATTTGCATTTTCTCCCTTTTTTTCTTGATGAGTCTGGCTAATGGTTTATCAATTTTGTTAATCTTCTCAAAGAACCAGCTTTTAGTTTTATTTATTTTTTGCTATGGTTTCCTTCCTTTCTTTTTCATTTATTTCTGCTCTGATCTTTATGATTTCTTTCCTTCTGCTCCCTTTGGGGTTTCTTTGTTCTTCTTTCTCTAGTTGTTTGAGGTGTAAGGTTAGGTTGTTTATTCGATCATTTTCTTGTTTCTTAAGATAGGACTGTATTGCTATAAACTTCCCTCTTAGAACTGCTTTTGCTGTGTCCCATAGGTTTTGGGTCATTGTGTTTTCGTTGTCATTTGTTTCTAGAAATTTTTTGATTTCCTCTTTAATTTCTTTAGTGATTCCTTGGTTGTTTAAGAGTGAGTTGTTTAGCCTCCATGTGTTTGTATTTTTTGCATTTTTTTCCTATAATTGATATCTAGTCTCATGGTGTTGTGGTCTGAGAAGATGCTTGATATGATTTCAATTTTCTTGAATTTGCCAAGGTTTGATTTGTGACCCAAGATGTGATCTATCCTGGAAAATGTTCCGTGTGCACTTGAGAAGAAAGTGTAGTCTGTCGTTTTTGGATGGAATGTCCTATAAATATCAATGAATTCGAGATGGTCTAATGTGTCATTTAAAGCTTGTGTGTCTTTATTGATTTTCTGTTTGGATGATCTGTCCATTGATGTAAGTGGAGTGTTCAAGTCTCCCACTATTATTGTGTTGCTGTCGATGTTCCCTTTTATAGCTGTTAGCATTTGCCTTATGTATTGAGGTGCTCCTATATTGGGGGCATAGATATTTACCATTGTGATATGTTCTTCTTGAATGGATCCCTTGATCATTATGTAGTGTCCTTCCTTGTCTCTTGTAATAGTCTTTACTTTCAAGTCTAATTTGTCTATCAGTATTGCTACTCCAGCTTTCTTTTGACTTCCATTTGCATGGAATATCTTTTTCCATCCCTTGACTTTCAGTCTATATGTATCCCTTGGTCTGAAGTGGGTTTCTTGTAGGCAGCATATAGAAGGGTCTTGTTTTTGTATCCATTCAGCCAGTCTGTGTCTTTTGGTTGGAGCATTTAATCCATTTACATTTAAGGTGATTATTTACATGTGTGTTCCAATTACCATTTTCTTAATTGTTTTGGGTTTGTATTTGTAGGTGTTTTCCTTTTCTTGTGTTTCCTACTTAGAGAAGTTCCTTTAGCACTTATTGTAAGGCTGGTTTGGTGGTGCTGAATTCTCTTAACTTTTGCTTGTCTGGAAAGCTTTTAATTTCTCCCTCAAATCTGAATGAGATTCTTGCTGGGTAGAGTCTTCTTGGCTGTAGGTTTCTCTCTTTCAGGACTTTCAGTATATCCTGCCATTCCCTTCTGGCCTGCAGAGTTTCTGTAGAAAGGTCAGCTGTTATCCTGATGGGTTTTCCCTTCTATGTTGTTTGTTGCTTTTCTCTTGCTGCTTTTCATATTTTTTCTTTGTGTTTAACTGTCATTAGTTAGATTAATATGTGTCTTGGTGTATTTCTCCTTGGGTTTATTCTGTATGGGACTCTCTGTGCTTCTTGGACTTGGTTAAGTATTTCCTTTCCCATGTTGGGGAAGTTTTCCACTATAACCTCTTCAAATATTTTCTCAGACCCTTTCTCATTTTCTTCTTCTTCTGGGATGCCTATAATTCGAATGTTGGCACGCTTAATGTTATCACTGAGGTCTCTGAGACTGTCTTCCATTCTTTTCATTCTTTTTTCTTTTTCCTGCTCTGTGGCGTTTATTTCCCCCATTCTATCTTCCAACTCACTTATTCGTTCTTCTGCCTCAGTCATTCTGCTGGTTATAGCATCTAGAGTATTTTTAATTTCAGTTATTTTGTTATCCATTGCTGTTTGTTTTTCTGAGTTCTTATGAACTGTTTCTTGTACTTTATTTTGTTATCGAGATTTTGTATCATTTTTACTATCATTACTCTAAATTCTTTTTCAGGCATTTTTCCTATTTCCTCCTCATGTATTTGGTCTTGTGGGTTTTTTTCCTGCTCCTTTGCCTGCAAGGTGTTTCTTTGTTTCCTCATGGTTGTGCAAACTTTTGGGGTTGCTTGCCCTGGCTATAGAGGTGTTTATAGAAGACTGTCCAAGCCTCAGACTAATGTCCAAGTATTGGATTAAACGAATATTAAGTCTAGGAAACACATACATGTATAAGACACACAATTACTGAATCCATTAGGACATAAGGCTCTAGAAAGACCTGACAGAACCCCAGTGTGCTATCAGATATTCAAAGAGAAACCCAGCAGAAATTGACAACTGAAACAGAACAAATCAGAGACAAAAGCAAAAGCAAACAAACAAATAACCCCTTACACATACAAACATCAATCCAGGGAGATTTTGTAAGCTAGGATCAAATATAGAAAAGAGCTGGAGTACCGCCAGAGAGAATGGAGATTCTCAGAATGTAATTAGACAACTGTACTAAGAACTAAGATAAAGACAAAAGCCTAATATTAAATACCAAGGCAGTGCGTCATCTGGAGAATAGAGCAAGGACTCTGAGCAGACCGATAGTGTTGCTTATAAGTATGTTAAGATAAAATAAACTTAAAAAGGCTGGAGGAAAGGGGAACAGAAGAGCGTAATGTGATTGGAAATATGTGAATAAAAAGAAAGGAATAGAAATGTATAAAAGAGAGGGATGAAGGGAAAGTGTGAGAGATATATTGTCCGTACTACCAAAAACTTAGGCAGATATAGAAGTATATAAAAAGGCAAAAAAAAAAAGAATAAAAAATATCATTAAAAAATTATGTTATAAAACTTGTAGATCCCTTAGGGTTAAGATTGTATTTAATAAAGAAAAAAAAAAAAGAGAGAAAGAAAAAGAAAAAAGAAAAAGAAAATCCAGAACTGATCCCAGAATGGACCACTTCAATAGGTATTGATACTACTATTTCTGTTTCCTTAGCGTCTCAGCTGTAAGTGTCCTTCTCCTTGCCTTGGGTTTTTTTGCATTATTCTGTGACCAGCAGAGCTTCCTTTATTGTTCGTCTTTAAGCCTCCGTGTGTGGGGAGGGAGAGGGTACAATAGTGGCTCCTTCTCCTGGGAGTGAGTGAGCAGTGGCGCACTGTTGTTTCAGTCGGGCTTGGAGGTGCCTGTTGCAGAGGGAAGCCGGTGGCTCAGGCTTAAACAGAAAGTCTTAGAGTTGGGCCTCTCCCGGGTTTTTTTTGTAGTTGCTCTTTTTGTTTTGTTTTGTTTTTTCTTTCGGCAGCCTCCCTGCTGCTGGCGTTGCAAGGGGTTTTAATCTAGCCCCGCCTGAGTGCCTGAGGGTGCTTGTCATCCCTGAGCTCCTTAGTTGGCCCGCAGGGCGTCTCTCCACTGTCTGTTCCAGAGGCGCTGAAAGAGAGGGAGAGGCTACGCGCACGGCTCCTCCCCCCTGCCAGTGAGCCTGCAGCCTCCAGCCGCCGTCATGGCCGGGCAGCTCTCAGGGACGGGCACTCCTCTCCGCGGACCTCCTCCCTCCTGTCCTCTCGGTCCGTCACCCTACCGGCAACAATGTTTCTCCCCCTGAACCAGCTCTCCGGTTCCCACGCTCCCACTCCCGGACCCTCCGTTCAGCCGACGTCTCTGTCCGGGAACGCTGAGCTGTGCTGCGGACCCTCCGTATGTTTCTCACTCCCTCCCGTCTGCCACAGCTCCACCCCTTCACCCTCTTTGAGCCTTCATCGATGCCTCCCTATCGGCTGTGTCGGGCTTCCCGCGGCCCTTTCTGGTGTCCGAGGCCGTCTGCTGGTGTTCAGCTGGTTCTCTGTGGGAATGACTGCGTCCTTCCATGCATTCCCAATGCATCTGTGGAGAGGCATGCATTCTACGTCTCTCTACTTTGCCGCCATCTTTTCTCCCCCCTGACATGATGTTTAATATCACTTTGGCATTTTGTTGATAATGAACTCGAGCAAGGTGAGAATGGAGAAGGACAAGGGACTTAGGAAACACGTAGCCCAGGCAAAAGATGATGGTGGCTTGAGCTCGGGTTGTAGAGACACGGAAAAGTGGACAGATTTGAGGTGAGTTTCCAAAGTTTAATTCACAAAGCTTTGTCAATGATTGATGTAGAAGTGGTAGAAAGAGGGATATGAAGGATAACTTCCTTCTGATGTGAGTGATGGGCTACGTGGTGGTGCC
Source organism: Hippopotamus amphibius kiboko (assembly GCF_030028045.1). NCBI lineage: Eukaryota > Metazoa > Chordata > Mammalia > Artiodactyla > Hippopotamidae > Hippopotamus > Hippopotamus amphibius. The sequence continues at coordinate 8,545,095 of NC_080189.1, read as the reverse complement.
ATTAACTGAGATGAGACTGAGCGAGGGGGTAAGAAAATTAGAAGTGAAATCAAAAGGTATGTCTGGTCCCGCGAACACCATGATGCCAAGTGGGTATGTCGAGGAGCCAGTTAGGTACACTGATCTGAAGTCTGAACTAGAGATGCAAGCTTTTAGGCATCTTAGAGAAAGAGAACCAAACACTGAGTCTTGAGAAGAACCACAATGCCTAAGAGTCAGGGCAGTTAAGGTGTGGCCAGGAAATGGAGGTCAGCTCAGACCAATACTGTGAGTTCAAGTACATCCACAGGCTGGGAAATTGGGATTGTGTCTACTCTTTCTAAATTTAATTTTTATTTTATATTGGAGAATAATTGATTTACAATATTGTGTTAGTTTCAGGTGTACAGCGAGGTGATTTAGTTATATGTGTGTGTATATATGTGTGTGTGTGTATAGATATATACACACACATATATATCCATTATTTTTCAGATTCTTTCCCCATATAGGTTATTACAAAATATTAAGTACAGTTCCCTGTGCTATACAATAGGTCCTTGTTGATTGTCTATTCTATATAAAGTAGTGTGTTTATGTCAATCCCAACCTCCTAATTTATTCCTCCCCCTTACCTTTCCCCTTTGGTAACCATAAATTTGTTTTTGAGGTCCCTGTGAGTCTGTTTCTGTATTGTGAATAAGCTCATTTATATCATTTTTTTTAGCATGCATACCTTTGACAAAAGGAGTTCTGTTAACAGATGAGAGTGGATTCTAGATTGGAACTGATTGAAGTTCCAAGGAAAGAACTTGCTTAAACAAATCTTTGAAGAAGTTTGGCTGTTAAAGGGATCAGATAAATCAATAAATCCAGTCAGGAACCTGGAGGGGGCTATGGAGTCAAAAGGAGAGTTTTGTTGATTTCTTTTAGGTGAAACAAAAGAGAGGGAAAAGTTGATGATACTGGAGAGAGTAGTGACTCACTGTGTTATGTCCTTGAAAAAGCCCAAGGAAACAGGATGAAGAGCACATGCATACACATGTGGTTCTATCCTGTGGTGGCAGAAACCTGGGACGTTCTTCTGCTCTAATTGCATCGCTATGTGGAGGGTCCAAACTGGTTCCTTTTTTTTTTAACTTAAGGAATTTGTTTTAATATAGAAAATAATGAGCACCTATGGCTTAATTTTTGTTTAATAACATAAAAGGTCATATAGTGAAATATAATCTTTCCCCCCACCGCAGGTCCTACTCAAGGAAACCACTGTTATAGAATCTAACGTATGAGGGTGAATCAAAAATTATCCGAACTCTGGCTGTAGAATTTATGGAAGTTTTAATATACCCAGAGTACAGATAATTTGTGACTCATCCTCCTATTTATTTTAGAAATATTCTGTTCATATAAAATAATACTTCCATTTGTGTCTTTATGTGTCTTTACGTGTATAAAGAAGAAAGCGCTGACCAATGTAAGATAATTTGAAGAAAGCTTATGTACAAATGGTTAATTACAAGGGATGTAGGGCACTGCAAGGGATCATGTAGGAACAGCCCAGGACTAGCAGCAACAGAGTTGGCACCACTCTTAGGCTCAAAGGGATGAGGGGCAGGGGAGGTTAGAGAACCCAGAAGTACAGTGTAACACATAGCAAACTTGAGAGATGTGACCTTCAGTCAAAGGACGTGATCAGACAGACTGAGGCAACCTCACAAGGAGAAAACCAGGAAAATAAATACTCTGACCTAATGCTTTGGTTTCCCTCCAAACTCCTGCCATGGACTCCCATTGGTTAAACCCAATGTGAAGTCAGAGGGGTTAGGATTTATTGATGTATCTGCCTCATGGGGCGGAGAGCAGGGAGGAGAAAGGTTGAGAGTGATTCTTGGCATGACAAACAACCCCCCCCCCCCAACCTGCCACCAAGCTGTATTGAGATATAGCTGGTATTTAACACTGTGTGAGTTTAAGGTATACAACATGTCAAGTTGATATATGTATATACTGTAAGATAATTACTACAAGGTAAATTAACACATCCGTCACCTCACATAGTGACTTTTTTTTGGGGGGGGGGGTGGAGAAAACTTTTAAGATTTACACTCAGCGTCTTTCAAGTATACAGTACAGTATTATTAACTATAGTCACCATATTGTACACTAGATCCCTAGAACTTAGTCATCTCATAACTAGAAATTTGTACCGTTTGACCACATTCACCTATTAACTATGATCCCCCAACACCTGCCCCTGGAAACCACCAATCTACTCTCTGTTTCTATGAGTACAGTATTTTTAGATTCCACATGTACATGAAATCATGGAGTGCTTGTCTTTCTCTATCTGACTTACTGCAAATGGAAGCTTCCTGACCTTCAGGTATCATCACATTCACTTCACTATTCACACAACAACTACAGCAATCATATTTAAAACAAATGGAGGCATATTATAAACACTAGTCTATACATCTTGCTTTCTCATGCTGGCAATATATCTTAGAGATTGCATCTTATCAGTACCCATAGATCTGCCTTGTCTTTTTAACAGCTTTCAGGGGTTTCATTATAGGTATTGCCTAATTTAATAGTGACTTCCTAACCAATGAATATTTTTTTTCCAGTTTTTGGCTGATATAAATAATGCTGCAATAGACATTTTAAATATGACTTTGTGAAAGTGTACTAGTATATCTGTGGGATAAATTCTTAGAAATAAATTAGCTGGGGCCAAAATTTGAAATTAATAGACTTTGCCAAGTAACCCTCCAAACAGTTTACGCTCTAATCAGGAGAGCATAAGAAGGCCTTTTCATAAGTATCAGAGAGATGATCAATGAAATCTCACTGAAATTTAATTCATACTTCTTTGATTTTGAATGACAATGAACGCTTTTCTATATGTTTAAAAGTATTTTTTTGTGTGTGAACTGCCCTATTCATACATGCCCTTTGTTTTATATTTTAACTGAATTATTTCTTATTGATTCATAAGAATTCTTTATATCATAAAGAAATTGACTTTTTGTCTGCTATATTAAAAAGTTTTCCCAGTATGTTGCCAGTCTTTGAACTTGGTTATGTTTGACCATGCAAAATATATTTTTAAAATTTTATGTAGTCAAATCTATTAATCTTCACTTTATAGTGTCTGGGTTTTGTGTCTTCATTAAAAATACCTCTTATAGATTACAAAATGAACTCTTTCATACTTTATTATTTTTTAATTGCCTTTTCATGTTTAAAAGCTTCATCTATGTGGAATTTATCCTGGTGTCAAGAATGAAGTAGGGGACTTTATTCTTTCTCAAATGAGTAGCTTGCTGTCTTACACCATTTATTAAGTAATCCATTTTGCCCACTGATTTAACATGCCATTATATATTTAATTTATATATATTTATTTAATATATATTTAATTTATATATGCCATTGTATTTATTTCCATATTCTCACTTTTGTTCTATCGGTCATTCTCTTAATGAACCAATATTAATTTTTACTTATTATAGACCTATTAAGTGTTTTATTATTCACTAGGAATCATCCTGTTATGCACCAGTTTCGAGTATTCCCAGCTCTTGTGTATATTTTCCACATAAATTTTAGAATTTTAGTGACTTTTATAATTTCTTATTAGAAATGTTTATGCTGATATTCTCCCAACAAGATTTAGGCACCTTGAATATCTTCCTCTTTCTCTCTTGCATCTTCCTCACTCTTACCTACATTTCCCTGCATAGGCTCTTTCTCTCCTTGGGTATGCCTATCCCTAAACTCTTCTCAGTCTGCCTCTACAATTAGTGAACAAAGACCTAACAGTGAAAGAAACAATCCATGGACAAGAATTTATGGATAAGAAACATGTAATTAAAACTTGATACTTAAAACATGTAGCTCAGTGTATAAGCTCCTACTCTGCAGAGAATTTACTTTTCTGACACAATGTTTGCTGTATCTCCTTTTTGTTGTCATTGTATTTTTTCCCCACTAAAGGAGATGAAACTGAGATAAGACTTAAGGACTTTTTGGAGGAGTACAGCTTACAGCCATTCTAAATTTAACTCATTTGGGAAACATTTTTTTTCAAATTATGACTTTAAAAATTACTGTCTTAAAAGTTTTGATAGAATTTGAAATTTACCTACCTTTAGTTATATAAGAAAAGTTATTGCCTTAAATTGAAAGTGTCACTGTCACTCTTTCTTAAACGCAAAATATCTGAGGCATTTTTAATTGATTTACCTCCAAGTAATCAGCTAATAATATAGTCTCTTTAATCCTTTTGTTTCTTTGTAGTCTCATTGTACTTCAGAATTTTATGATATTCTACTTGGGGCATTAAAACAGCTATTTAGTTGATCTTTTTGCCTTTAGTTTTTCCTCTCTAGTCTATCCTGCTAATTCTTACTAATTTAATATCATGAAATATCTACTTATCAAGTAAATTTACTTTTTAAGAGTTTCCAGTGTCTCTTATTTCTAGGAAAAAATGTTCTAAATCCCAGAGTTCCTGGAAGTCATCCTATTAGGGGTTAAAATAATACCATTCTGCTATACATTTCTCTGACAGTCTGGCTTTATTTTCCTGTGAATAAAGTTCAGAATCTCTTGGGGAGTGGATGGACTGCACCTCCTCACACAATATTCCATAAATATTGGTTCTTGCAATTAAACTTCTTGATAAGAAAGCTTAATTAAACAGCACAGATTATTATACATAATAGGCACTCAGCAGATATATGTTGAATTAATAAACAAGGCTATATTCTCCAGGAAAATCCCTAACTTAATAAACAACACACAATATGACCTGAACTCAACCTAGGTTCATAAATTTAATATCTGTTGGTATGGCTGTTTTCAGTTGCAAGTAATATAAGACAACACATAATGACTTAAACAACAGTAGCCATAAAAAGAAGAATAGATGTAGGTCAACCTCAGGGTAGATTAACTGAAGGTCTGTATTAGTTAGGATATATTTGCTATTGCAACAAAGACCAAAATAACATAAATCTATTTCTGTTTCATAAAAACATTTGGGTAGGTGGCCCCGGGCTGGCATGTTATCCAGAGCTCAGTCTCCTAATAATTTTCCTGTGCCATCCTCTTCTGTTCTGAGATGTCTGCTCTAGGTTTCACCATTATAGGTCCTTCACAGGAAGGAGATCAGGAGGACAGAAAAAGTACCTGCCCCCTAAATTAAAAAGAGCCTGGAAAATGGTGTCTTTAGCTCTTTGTCAAGACATAAATTCTATGCTGTAGAGGAAGCAGATCATAGATTTGGGGGAACAACATACAACAGGTTAAATGAGTTCATTGAGAAGCCTGGTTCTTTAACTTTTGTCCCCTGGAGACCGGGATAGTCTCTCTTTCAAAAGCACATAGCCACGTGAAGGAGAGAAGATACCCAAAAATATCAGAGTTTGATAGGAAGGAAGAAAGGGCAAAAAGGCTGTTGATCAGACATCCACAACTTTCTGCTATAATCCTCACTCCTGAATGCAAACTTTCTTCTCTAGCCAAATTTAACGATCCATTATTTCATAACCACATTTTGTACTAACTCATACTGGTGCAGGCACCTGCTTTCCCTCCATGTGAAAAGGTGCTCCTCCACCTTCCAGGCTAACTAAGTCTATATTTCTTTTCAAAAATGAACTTTTCCATAAAGCATCAGTATACTTATACAATAGAGGCATATTACCTTAATCCTGTACCAATGTTTTTAATAGTAAGCATAGAGAGACCTAACTTGCTAATTACATTTTAAAAAATGAATACAATTTCTTAAGGACATAACTTGCTTTATTTTTTGTTTCTCCATAATTTGTTTTAGAGTAACTGGAGCAGGTTCTGATTATAAAGAGCTTACTGTTATTTATTTAGGTTAAATACAGTTGCACCTGGAAACAGATCAAGGAACTGGTGAATTTGCACCTCTCTCTCCTCCTATGAGCCTATATTCCCTTAAAAGGTGTTGTATTCATAAAATTATGGATAAAATATTGTAAAATTATAACAAAATAAATTAACAAAATAAACTCATGTTTATTATAATAGAAATTATTTTTAAGGTGTTTATATCATAAGGCTAAAGCTAGTGATTTATAAGGTTGGCATAAAAATGTACAATTGTTAAATAGATATGGATCAAAGATACTTGATTATTTTTAAGGAAAATCTTGGGCATAATATAGGATGTGTAAGAAATATATCTGCATTTAAATATTTCGATAAATAAATGCTTGTTGAAGGAGCACCATCAGTATAACATTAGCTTTTCTGGTTATACAACTATAAAACTGTTATGTAGTAATGAAATACTAAATTAGTTGCTAAAATTATGATTACTTCTCTATATAATTTCAGTTTGAACAGAAGAAATATAAAGCAGTAATATATACTCCATAGAGAGTATGCCTTCAAATAAAATTAAAATCTAATTAGGGTGAGAATAAAAGTACTAAAATATTGTTGAGATCAATATTGAAGGTAATGTAGAAGAACACTCTGCCATGATAGTGGAAGTAGCTCTGAGAGCCAGGAGTATGAGAAATAGTATTTAAGAAACCAAACTTTCTAAATGAATTTCTAGTCTTGATAAGCAAAAATAAAGTTGGGAGCCGAGATGAAGGGAAAAATCATAAATCTAGGAGCTCATTTATGCTGGGATGGTAACTTATAAATTCCAATAGTTTACAACATACCCTATAAGTAACCTGCAGTTTTCCTTTCTAAAGTTTAGAACAAGGCAAATGTAATGTCTAGGTATAAAATTTGTACTAATCTAAAAGCAAATGAAGTATCCTAGTATAGGCCTCTGTACAAGAACAAAGCAGGTAGGAAACCTCAGCTGACTCTCAGACTGGGAACAGGGAACTTCATTTTAAGGTGAAAGGAAACTGCCTTTTTAGTCAGTGATCACATTCTATGAATTACATGAGCTCTACAGTGCGATTCTGAAATGATTAAACCTACCAAATGAGATTAGAAGATTATTCTGTTGCCACTCTGAATGCATCATATAAAAAATGGTAAGAGAGCCTATGAAAAAAGCACGGTCTCAGGAGAGATGGCAGCATAGATCACATTTGCCCTTTCCACATGCTGTCTCCCCTCTGTGCCCTCTGTTCTTGGGCTGTGTCTTCTCTTGGTGTGCTCATTCTTTGAGATCTTACTGTAGTGAACTGGAAATCCCTAGAGGCTTGTAATTAAAACCATGGTTCTCTGACCAGCTGCATGAGTATCACCAAGGAGCATCTCAGTATCCACCCCAGACCTAAGGAATCAGAATCTTCATTTTAACAAGAGTTTCAAGTGATTCCTATGCACAGAGCATTTTGAGAAACACTGCTTTTGCATAGCAGTATCTAGAGCTCTTAGTAACAGCAAGCTTTTCTGATAAACACTCCACTGTTAATTGTGCTTTGGTTTTGTGGGAGCCTATTTCTGAAGCCACGGTGCTGACATTGTGGATTTTACACTGGGTTCTACAGAACCAAATGTAGTTGTAGGGGTAACACAAAGATTCGATTTGAATTTTATTTAAAACTATCTATTTTATGGGCAGAGGACCTAAATAGACATTTCTCCAAAAAATACATCCAGATGACCAACAGGCACATAAAAAATTATTCAATATCACTAAATATTAGAGAAATGCAAATCAAAACTGCCATGAGGTACCACCTCACATTGATCAGAATGGCCATCATTAAAAACTCTGCAAATAATAAATGCTGGGGAGGGTGTGGAGAAAAAGGAACCCTCCTACACTGTTAGTTGGGATGTAAATTGGTGCAGCTACTATGGAGAACAGTATGCAGGTTCCTCAGAAAACTAAAAGTAGAGTTACCATATGATCCTGCAGTCCCACTCCTAGCTATATATCTGATCAAAACTTTAATTCAAAAAGATACACGCACCCCTATGCTCATAGGAGCACTATTTACAACAGCCAAGACATGGAAGCAAATTAAGTGTCCATTGAGAGATGAATGGATAAAGATATATATATATATATACGCACACACACACACAAAATGGAATGCTACTCAATCATAAAAAAGAATGAAATAATGCCATTTGCAGCAACATGGATGGACCTAGAGATGATCATACTAAGTGAAGTAAATCAGAGAAAGACAAATATCATATGATATTACTTATATATGGAATCTAAAATATGACACAAATGAACTTACCTATGCAAAATATAGATAGACTCAGACATAGAGAACAGACTTGTGGTTGCCAAGGGGGACGTGAGGTGGGGGAGGGATGGCCTAGGAGCTTGGGATTACCAGATGCAAACTATTATACATAGAATGGATAAACAACCAGGTCCTAGTCTATAGCGCAGGGAACTGTATTCAATATCCTAAAGGAAAAGAATATAAAAAAGAGTATATATACAGTATATGTTAGCTGAATCACACTGCTGTACAGCAGAAATTAACATAACATTGTAAATCAAGTATACGCCAATAAAATAAAATTTAAAAAATAAAACTATTTTAAGTTTCAAATACTATAAATAAAAAAATAATACAGCACCTTCGAAGTGCTTTGAAGACTACCAGTGCATTCAGTTATGCTGTCAGATTAACATATTTTAGATTTGAAGTAAAATTTCTTCCACCATCCCTGTTTAATTAAGTAGTATCCATAGACTACAAAGTGAGCTGCTGCAAACAAATGTGGTACAATTTGCAGTTTCTTGTATTTCTGAATACCAGTATTCTTAATGCTTTGCAATTAAAATCAAGCATAGAAATAAAAGAGATACTCTGGGTAAAATAAAACTGCACCTGTCATCCATAACCCTGAATAGAGTTGTTGCATCTGTCCAAACAGCCACTATGTTCATATTGATTGATTTTGTATTAACTAATTGTTACATATTTGAACTTCCAAATATAGCTTTTTGGTTCTAAAGCATTTCAGAAAGCATTGCCACAACTGAAAGGATGATTCCAGCCGAAAGAGTCTCTAATGCCGGGGCTACCTCGGGAAAGAGTGAATTGAATGCATCACTTCTTCTGGCACCTTTGATCACAACAAATTGACACCTGCCAACTTCTCGCCTGTATGTTCCTGATTCTGGTCAAGTAGTTCTCAAGTTGCAGCAGCAAAGTCATTTTGATTCATTTTTGACATGAATCAAACTTTTAAGCTAGGACATGCTGTGAAACAAGTTATACATTTCCTATGACCTACTAAAATAATTAGTTCACTAGAGCAAGAGTCTGGATTTAAGACTAAAACCATATATAGGAATAATCTATATTTCTCACAGTAAAAAGAGATATTTCCTCTGAAATTACTTCAGTTCTTTGGTATAACTTTCTAGCACTGAGTCCATCCATTCCTTCAGTCTGTCAACAGGCATTTACTGAGTGAGCTACACGCCTTGTCATGCTAAGAATCAAAAGATCAAAATTCCTCACTGCAGAGTCTCACAGTTTAGAAGAGACAGATGCTCAAACAAGAATTACTAAACAATATGATCATGGTATATTGGACATATACAAATGGTTCCATAGGTGTATAAGAGGAAATAAATAATTCGGAAGGGGGAAACTAGGTTAATTCATGTTTTGTTTTGCTTGGTATCTGGTTCTAACATTTTTTTAATATAATGACAAAATATTATGGATGGAAATTACATTTGAATCAACTTGATAATAAATAAAGCTTTTCTCACTATGAAGAATTAAAATGCCAATAATTAACATATGGAAAATGTCAATTTAAAAAGATAAATATTAAGAAATAAACATTTAAAATATTAACATTTTCTATTTAAAGATCACTTTTAAAGAAATTCTCAATACTGAATTTTATAAACATTTAGTTATCTCACTTGACTGTTACATGCTTTTTATGTGTGTAAGTGCACACCAATCTTTTTTTTATCATTTTGATGTGGATTTTCTCATTTGTGCATTATTTAGAGCACATTTGGATTCCAAGCTGGTTTTCCTTAGAGACTCAGTACACTTTGTACTACTTCCCCTGAATTAATTGATATAATGAGCTGAAGTAAATTACTTTCACTATTAGGCTGAACTACTATTAACCCATAACAATTTAGAAAGTAAACATTCCACACAAAGCCGTAGAAGTACTGAAATCCCTATCAAGGATGTTTTTTAGTTTTATGTAACTGTGGGATGTCTGTATCATTGCTTCCTCCCGTGGTCTGGAGAATCAGCTCTGTTGGTATAAGTGCCTTGCGCTGCAGCCCACGCCTAGGCACCTGCAGAGGGAAAGGGCTATGGCAATAGACCCCCGCAGCCCCGGGCCAGCCTTCCCCTGATCATGGTTCTAACTCTTCCTTCTTGCTTTCTTGCTTGCTCTGCTGGGAAAACTTTTCAACATTTTAATTATAAAAATGCAACTCCTCCTTTTAAGGCTCAAGTGAAATGCTCTAAACTTGATTAAGCCGTTTATTTAAAGTCTACCCATAACTACTGTGGTCTCCACATTTTCGTAACATTTCACATCACTTTGATGACAGATCAAATTCTGCCTGGTATTGTATGTTGCATGGGGTGGTCTCTCACCCCACCTCCATGTAGGTTATAGAGTCTTTGGAGAAGAAACATCTTTGTAGCCTTGATGACACCAAGTCCAAATTCATATGGAATATAAGTGTCTATTAAATGTAGAGTGAATTTTCCATCCGACCTCATGAAAATCCAACATTATGCTCTCATGTTGTATTTTCCCCCTCATAATGTTCTTCCTCTCATTTTTTTCTCTTACAATCCTGTCCTCCTAGGCTTAAGCTCTTTTTTTTTTTAGAATAACATACGTTTAGTACATAAGAAATTATCAGTTCAAATTGATGGGGAAAGGATGCATCATTATTAAATATGATGTTGGCAGAATTAGCTTTCCATTTGGAAGAAAATAATAGAGCACTCACTGCTCATGCCACAGTCATAAATAAACTTCTGTTGAATTAATAACCAATATGAAAATTGAAACTATTCAGACATTGGAAGAAAGTATGGAGAAATATTTTTTTATTACTTCTGTGAGACTTTCCTAGGATGACAGGGAACCATAAGTGAAAATTTGACAGATTTACTTAGGTTAAAGGTAAAAAAAAAAAAATTTTTAATGCAAAAGACACTGTAAACAAAGTCAGAGGCAAATAGCAGACTGACAATATACTGGGGGATATTATCTGTCACAGTTATAAAATAGAAGGTTTTTTGGTTTTTTTTTTTTTACACTTTAAATATATACAGTTTATTGTATGTCAATTGTATCTCAACAAAAGTTCTTAAAAAAAAAAAAAAAAGCAATGGCATGGAAAATAATTTAACTTGGTTCTAATCCAGCATTTCTCAAAGCATTTTTCAAGCATTACTTCTAGAAGATTTTTTTTTCTTTAGCTCTTTATTGGAATAAAATTGCTTTACACGCTTGTACCAGCTTTTGAGGTACACCAAAGTGAATCAACTGTATTTATACATATATCCCCATATCCCCTCCCTCCCGCGACTCCTTCCCACCCTCCCCATCCCAGCCCTCCAAGGCATCACCCATCATCGAGTTGATCTCCCTTTGTTATACAGCAACTTCCCACTAGCTATCTGTTTTACCGTTGGTAGTGTATGTATGTCTATGCTACTCTCACTTCGTCCCAGCTTCCCCTTCACCCCTTCCCCCGCCGCCTCCCCAACCCTGTGTCCTCCGGTCCATTCTCTGCATCTGCATCCTTATTCTTGCCCTGTCACTGGGTTCATCAGTACCATTCTTTTTTTTTTTTTTTTTTTAGATTCCATGTATATGAGTTAGCATACAATATTTGTCTTTCTCATTCTGGCTTACTTCACTCTGTATGACAGACTCTAGGTTTATCCACTTCATTACATATAGCTCCATTTCATTCCTTTTTATGGTTGAGTAATATTCCATTGTATATATGTGCCACATCTTCTTTATCCATTTATCTGTTGATGGGCATTTAGGTTGCTTCCATGTCCTGGCTATTGTAAATAGTGCTGCAGTGAACATCGTGGTACATGTTTCTGCTCTTGAAAGGCAGTGAATAGAATCTTATTCATCTCCTATTTCCCACAGTGCTCAATAATTGTTTGTTGCATGACTAAAGGTTTGCAAAGAGTTGTAGAGGAGCAGCATTCCTATATAATAATCAGAGTTCCATGCCAGACTGGGCTCTGCCCTGCTATGGTAGTTTTAGGCATGGCTGATAGTAAATCGAGAACAGGGATGGAGAATACTATCTCTGAGCCCAGTCCTATTCTACTTGGCAGCAAGAGGCTACCAGGGCTTTACGATTATTTGTGTTTGAAGGGTGGCTCTCTATCAATCAAACTGTGACCACTATTAGGGGTTCTGCCTTTTTAATCTGGGTGGACTTTTCTGCTTTAGAGAGTTTCCTATTAAAAGCTAATTTGTGAATGCTAATGCATAAGAAGAAAATAATTCATGCTGTTGAAAGAGGAGTCTTCCAGAACAAAGCCCAACTTCACTATTGCTAGGATGCAGGCAAACTATAAAACTGTGCCCTGCAAGCTGTGATTCAGGTAGTCATAGCTGATGTTTATTGGCTCTCTATTTCTTGCCCATTAATTATTTACTTTATGAACTTTATCTGCTAATCTCAAAACTATTTGGTTGGCCAAAAGTTTCATTCGTGTTTTTCCATACGATGTTAAGGAAAAACCCAAACGAACTTTTTGGCCAACCCAACAGTTATTAGATAGGGATAATTACTCCATTTTTCAAATGAGAAAATTGAGGTTCAGCAAGGTTAACTTTCATCATTACAATTGACAATCAAGTAAATAAGACAAAGATTTGAACACAGAACCTGTGTTTCCTCCATATTATACCTTCTGCTTCCTTATATAGGTGGCTTTCATTAGCCAGTGGGGCATAGGAGGAGGGGTAAGGAAGACTTAGAAACCTTTTCTTATAAGGCTAGTGTGTTCTAATTGTTGCTGCCATGGCATTATTTCAGAGGCTCAAATTTCTAAAAAAAAATAAAACACCTCAGCATTACCCATTTCTGACTTGGTACTGTTGGCCTTGATAAAAGGATAGAACAGGAAACAAGATGGCTAATGTTTGGTCTCTCACCAGGAAATTTAGCTAGTGTCTTTGTTTTTGTGCAAAAGGAAAATGAAATGAATCTGTGATATGTAAATGAATCTCTCAACTGTTTGTTAATTTCTACTGGTTACTCAAAAATGGGAAACACCAAGCCTGCTATATATCATCTTTTGTGCGCTTGGCACCTTCCATCATGAATCATATTAATCTCCTTAAACTAACAAGGATTAATTGCCTTGGTAAGGCAACCTGGCATTGAAGTGATATATTGCCCAGACAGCTTGGAATTTGGCCACTCATAAATCTCATTTGTTTGTTGGTTTATTTCTGTTTGTCTCTTTCTCTGACAGATGTGTGCCCAATCACTGTGAGCATGGTGGGAAGTGCTCGCAAACGTGGGACAGCTTCAAATGCACTTGTGATGAGACGGGATACAGTGGGGCCACCTGCCACAACTGTGAGTGCCAATTTATCTCACTTTAAACTTGTAATTGCGTGAGAATCCCAGGTCTTCAGCTATGCTTTAAAGCTCAGCAAGCTGAATAATCCACATGGTAAATCACTTGATTTTGAAGAACCCAGATTTCATTGTTGCTTTTCTAGAATAGTATTCTAGTTGTCAAAATATATTCTCTTAAGCTTAATGACTCAAAATGAAGAACCAGTGTTTCCAATGTTCTGTAAACACGTAGTTGAGATTGGAATGCTGATCTTGGATGTGGCTGCATGTGTCTAAGCCATGTCTGTCTGGATAGATTGTTTAGAAAACTGTGTTAGTGTGACGTCTCTGACTGGATCCTCATTTATCAACTCATCAGAGAGGCAGACAGAGTGTAATTTGAACATTTAGTTTCTGGACGATAGTTGTCTCACACTCTTTCACAACTATTTGGCCACATTTTTTAGATCAGAAAAATGAGCTGGAAAGTGGAATAAAGACCCTTGAAGTTGTATATGTAAAATAAAAATGCAAGAAGGCAATTTTTTTAAATATTAAAAAATAAAAAGTAGCACGCAAAAATGTCTTTTAAAACACAGATATGCCTTGTTTTACATAATAGCTTTACCCTGAAAAGTTAAATAAAAATTATATTTTTGTAATTCAAAGATTATTGAAGTGAATATTAACTTTATAATTGCAATGTTAATTTTCCAATAATGCATAGCTGCTTGCAAAGCACTTTTGAGGACAGATTTGCCATAAAACATATAGTTGAAAGAAGAAGGTTATCTGTTATGTACTCTGTGTGTGTGTGTCTGTGTGTAAGGCGGAAAGAGGAAAGAGAGTCAATCTTCTTCAATTTTCTCTCCATATGAAAATCTAATATCAAACCCTCTAGTTATACAGAGTGGTTTCTCTTCATTTCACTTTTCGAAAACAGTAACAAGCAAAATGTTATTAGAGCAGAGTTCTGGGGACAGTGAAAATGCAATACTATTCTCTGAGCCTTTTCATATCATTATTTGTAGTAGTGTAAAATAAGGCATTGTGTTCAGCATATCTTGTAAGAACTCAACTAAGAAAGAAATATTTGTAATTTATTGTATTGCACTTATTAATTTGTTTAGGATGGTAGTTTAAAAAAAATAAGGGAGAAAAAATACTCCTAAAAATTGAAATTAATAGGAAGATATGAAAGAGAGTTAAAACAGACAGTAGATTCATCATTCTACAGTATTTATAAATGGGTATGTAAAAATGTATTTTAATGGATAAAGAACAAAAATGATTGATATTGAAATTAATTAGAATTAAGGAGTTATGACTAAAATTGTACCCTTCTAATCACATCAGCAAAGAAAAAACATATTTAAACATATTAAAATTAAAAAAATTAAAATATATGCCAGTGGTTAAATAGTTGAGGATATTTTGGGTTTTTTTTTTGGGGGGGGGATTTGTTTGTTTATTTGTTTTTTAAGAGTTAACAACTCCAAGTATTAGAAATGTCCTAAGTGTGGTTAGATTTGGCTCTTGGAAGTTATAAATGTAAAAGAGGGAAATTATCTCGTCCCTGCTGCTTATTCTACTCATCCTTCACTTAATTTTTGTGTGTGTGAATATAGAATCATTCATTTTAACAATGAAAGCCTAATCGCTTTTTGTCTTCCCTAAATAAGGCCAAACTGTTGAAAATCACATATGTGCATAAATAGAGGTTAGAAGACTATAGTGGATAATTCAAAAAAGGGTTGAGTAGACACAATTTTGTTGTGAAAATTTTATCTTGTAGGTTGTAGAAGGGCACATGCTTCCGAATAAGCTAAAAGACTTGATATATCTCTTAGTTACTCCCATGAATTAGTTAAAAATTGGGAGGGTCTGGCCCAGCACATAATACTGTGAAAATTATATAATGTAAGCCGTTTGGTTTGATACAGAATGAACCATTTGGTATTCTTGCATAGTCAGTGACTGCATGGGCTTCTGATGCTGGCTGTGAGGTCACCATGCTGGGTGGCTCGCAGGAAGTCATCCTCTTTTCTTGGATGCCCTTGATTCCTCTGTCGACTACGTGGCTCCTGAGGTCTCTTACAGTTCTGAAAGCCAAGGAGCTTAGACTTTTGCTTATTCTGTGGTCTGTGGTTTTGAACTTTGTTAGTGTTATTAAATTTTCACCCCATTATTTCCTGTGAAAGTCCAAGTACCCCTTTTGAAAAGGAACTATGGTAATTTTAAAATAGTACTAGTTTAAAAAGGTAAAAAGCAGTTAACTAAAGTCTAAAGTTTAGTAGAACTAAATGTTTAGGAGAGCTTCAAACATTATAATTAGGCTGCTAACTATTTAACACATTTCCTACCCTGGTCCAGGCTTGGCCAGGATGAGAAGGCTATTTCTTGGGTAACTCGTGATCGTCCAAGCTGGGGGTTGTAGTCCAAGATCGAGGCTTGAAGCCCTTCTGTGACAGGTCACACTGCCTGAGTTTGAACTTGGATCGACTTACTTGTAACTATGGGTACTAAAACCCTTTGAGCTTCAGTTTTCTCCTTTGTGAAATGAGATTAGTAACAGCACCACCTCATAAAGCCATTGTGAGATTAAATGAGATGATTTGTGGAGAACACTGAGAAGGACTTTAGCATATGTTAGTACTCAATAAATTATTGCCATTTCATCCCATTCAGCACAATCATCCCTTTGCTCTGAATTTCTATACTAACAGTTGTCCATATCACACAATTTGTCACTTACTTTCATGCTGCCGTTCGTTGTCTGCTATTGTTTCCATGGCAGATTTGGGCTTGGAGTGAATGATGGGTTTCAATAGGACTTTGTTTTTTCGGAAGAATTGAAGAACATTAAAAGTGATCCGGGTATGTCCCAGGCCTGTCTGTTTGTTTATTTGTTGCTTATACATGAGGAATTTATTTTCAAATAAATTCTATGCAGGGCTCAGAGGATTGTCATTTACAAACCACTCCCCGGAGGAATCAGGATGTCATCCTTCGGGAGAGGAAATCCCACAGGGAAAGCCATAGATCCCAAGAATGGGAGAGACAGTGTTTCCTGTTCAAAAACTAAAGAGGCTAGTTTGTGACAAAATGCAAATACATTACATTGTTGTAGTTTCATACCTTTAAAATTTCCTTATGCTGGTATTCCAATCTCAATCAATTTCTAAGAACTGACTAGTAGCATATCAAAACATAAAATCATGACCAAGGTAGAGAGTAGAATGATCCTGTTAAATCGTTTATTTGCTTTGTTATGTTGACTTATTCCTACTTCACTCTCCCAAAAGTGTAAGAATTTGTCTTTATTTTGAGCAAAACTTCATGTTTCTAGCTACAGTCTTTTTCTCTTAGTTGTGCTAGATAGACCCTTTTCAGTAGATCTCCAAGCTTGTGTTCCAATACCTCAAATACTGTTCATGATCTAATTATCATTTCATTTTGTTCACATATGTTCTTTACACTTCATAAGTATGGCTCTAGTTTACGTAAGTTAATTTAAAAACCTATCCCGTATCTCCGGGCTTAGCAGATAATTTTTCTAATGCTGCCGGGGTCTATCTTTGACCTCAGTCATTCTTACATACACTATTAGTCCCCTATGTGGAAGTGCCCTAAAAATCCCCAGGGTATCCTCACTAATATGAAACCTTTTGGCTATTTTCACAAGTGCAAGAGGATATTTGACAAATACAAGCAATGTTTTGGGGTAGAACTCTGTAAGAATTACTAGATGCCAGATCTTCATTCTGAGAGAAACTATTTTCCCAGGTAACTTTTTATTAAAGGAGAGACTTTCATCTTGCCCAGATATATAGACATGACTGTTTCCAGAGGAAGGAGGAGGAGGTAAACTAGATGACCTATGGAGATCTCTTTCAGTTTTAAAATTATGTGATTTCTGAATTCTGAAATACTAAGAAGAAGCAGGTACTGATGTTGCCACAGAAATGCAAAAGTAAATTTTTCACTAGCCAGTTTTAGAAGAAAAATTGAAATTTAAAAGGAAACTATTCTATTTTCTATAGTCTGGAACTATGACTCAGGGTCTATAAATTTATAAACCATAAGCTATACTGCACCTTATTACTGCGTGCATGAAAAGTAAATGGGTTTCAATAGCTCACATCTTGTTATTTATAATCCATTATACCTGTAAGTAACTTAATTCAAAGCATATATTTTTAAAAAGAAATTATTCCTACCTGCTGAAAGTCACACTAACCTAGGGCATAAAAGCCTAGATTTATTGGCACAGGGAAATATGGTCCCTCCATCCATTTGGAACTACCACAAACTTAGACACCAATGAAGACAACTTGGAATTTGAGCATTACTACCAAAAAAGAGATGGGGGAAAGTCATTGGGTGGAATCGTGGCCTTATGGAATTGGAATCTTTCAGCTGTAAGTTCAATTGCCTTACAAGGTCCCACTTGGTATGACTGTGTCTTTAGCCTGGTTTTTGGCCATACTTTTCCTTCCTGTTTCCCCTCTAGTCCCACTGGCCTCCTTTCAGTTTTCCATATGTGCCCTGTACCCTTACGCTGTTTCCTCTGCCCTCCCATTGCGATGACCACGGACTTTTGCACTTCCTTCCTCTCTGCTTTGCTTGGTACATTCCTTGTCATCCTTCAGATCTCAGTTCAGTAGTCACCTCCTTAGGGAAGCTTTCCATGAACCTGTAATTAAGTCAAATCCTCTTACTTAAAGATATATATCTTCCTCTTAGCCTTCGTGATGGCTGTGATTTTGCATTTATTATTTGTGATTCTTTAATAATGTCTGTCTTCTCCACCCGACTGTAATATCTGAGAGGAGATGGTACAAGATTCTGCCCCCCATTTTATCCCCAGAGCCCAGCCAGCATATAATATGTACTCAGTGAACATGCCCTGAATCGGAGAGTGACTAAATGGCAGAGAACGTGAGGAGCATCGAGAGCTTTTTAAAAATCAATGTCCTTTATCAAAATGTATGAAGGTTGTAAAGCTATGAAGACACCATAAAGCCGAAGGGGGAAAAAAGAAAACAGGGAAAGGAGGGTAGAGAATAAAAGATGCATTAATTAAAAGCAGAGGGAGCAGTGATAGACATAACAGCACAAACAATCATGAGAGGCGTGATTATAAGAAATCATATGGACGGATTCAATATATTGGCAAACGAATCTACACGTTTCAAATAATCTTTGGGGAAAATATTGCCATAAGACACCATCTGTTAAAGTAACTTGTGAGACTATATAGTAATAGTGGCAAAATAAGTTGCAACAACAACAAAAGATCTTAGGTAAGAGTGCAGTCAACTCCTTTGCTGGCTAATTGTATGTGCTGTTCTAAGATAAATATAGATGTGAGTAGATGTGTTTAAATATTGACTATCTAGTGAATTGCAAAATTACTGTTTATTTTAAACTCGGTATAAAACTTGAGTAAGATGAACATAATCCTTTGGTTTATCATGTAATATCATCTATGTGTTCTTACTACAGGGAAAAGAACTCGGGGTTTAAAATCAGATGATCTAATATCAAATCCTCAGATCCTTAGGCTATATGGCCAGCCTTATTTCTTCATCAGCTGAGCTTCCCTAGTTGTAGGACAATACTCTCTCCCGTACTTATTAATCCTCTGTTTCCTCCAACTCTCTTAGCACATTTATGTGGATTTCATCTGTACCCCTAGAGGGTGAAGTCAGCTCGTCCAGTACATGTACAGGTCACTAATAGCAATTAAATGACAAGTATTGAGTTTAATGCACTTCCTCCTGACTTCCTTTTATTTCCCCATCTGTGCTGTCTTGCCTTTGTGCTTTGGACAATCACTTTAACCTCTTTGAACTTAAGTTTCCTCTGGGATATTCAATGAAATATTGCCTTTTAAAGTGCTTTGTAAATATAGAAAGCATCCTAGATCTTGTTGTAACTTTTACTATAAGACTAAGTCTAAAAAAACAGCCAGCCAGATTTTTCTCTGCTTATAAGTAGTTTAAGGATACTGAGTACTGATGTAGTTGATTCTCAAAGAAAAGATCAGAGCGTGTCTAAATATTTAAGCCAATACTCACTGAAAAGATAAAAGGCTTTATTAGCAAATATAATGGCTACCCAAGGTGATTTATATGCACAGGGTGAATCTGCTCTTTCTAATCTAGACATGGTATTAAGTAGCCAGAATGTGCCTCTTTGTTATCAAGTGAACAATTACCAAATTCTTCCAATTTTACATTCCTCTCATCCTCCCATTCCATTCCTACACCATGACCTACTTCAGATGCTCAGTGTGTCCCTATCATTAAAGAGTGACTATGGGGCACAACTATAGGACCATGGGACACCAAGGTTCTATATTCCCACCATCATTTATTCACTTTTTATTTATTCTTTCAGTATATTGAGAGCTGACTCTGTCCTGCATATAACACAGGTGTTGAGAAGAGAATGAAAGAAGGCAGGGATACTAGAATAGAATGATAAACAGCCACCTCCAAAGAAGTGCATAGTTTCATTAAAAATAAAAGTCCTTATCATCTTAATTCATTTTCATATCCTGATTTATTGGGACTGTGAGCTGAGGGTAAATTGTGCCATGTGCTTACGTTTTACAGTCTAGGTTGGTAATTTTCACATTTACGAAATATGTATAAATGTAATTATATGGGAAATTAATGTTACATCACAAATTCTTCATGGTTTTAAGCAATCGTTTCATCTTTTTCAGAGGTTATTATCAGATTATTTACTTGTTTATTTTTCTGGTTTTTGTCTTATCAGATGGGCAGGGAGAAATCAGGGTGAGGAGGGTGCAGCTTCAGCATGATGCTGGGTAGAGAAAGCAGTTGTCAATAGAATATGTGCAGTTACGATATTAGCAAGCTCGTGCTTGGTTGTGTGTATTCTCTAGCTGAGAAGCTCACTGTCTCACCAGAGCTGGAGCATTTGGGGAAAGAAGAAAAATGACAAGTGGTGTCACTCCCTGGAATCACACTTATTAGGAAAAGAAGCAGTCAACCCAGCATCTCCTTTTCTCACATTCTCACTTGGCCTCTGTAGATAAAGTAAGGTGGAGACTAGTGGGCAGTGCTACCCATGTAGAAAGGTAGGAAGGGGATTTAGAGGCCATTCTCTCTTTCAGCTACAACCAAATAAATTACATTGGATTAAAATAGTGCAGGTCATTTGGAGAAACACAGCCCAAGGACCTTTACATTTCTAAGGCAGCCCAAATTTCAAATTAATCCCCTCTTTCATGCCTTGCTTTGGAAAGATGGCTAAGATTAAACATAGAAAGAAAGGATTTAATTTCAGTTTTACAAAGACTCAGTAGTTTCAAAAATATATCTTTCTCTTTGAATAAAGAGCCTTTGCAAAAAGTTGATCTGCAAATGCATATTGAAAAGCAGACTGCTCTAGAAACAGAGGAGCTGTAATCCTGTGAACTTCTCAGAGGTGATTAAATGCCAGAGCCAGGTCTTGAGGGAGTTGACATTATTCATTCAACTCCGCTGTGACTGTCTCATCCAAGGTTCAGAGTGAGGAGAAAAAGGGATAGAAAACACCCACCTCTGCACCTTTGCCAAGTTCCGTTAGGGGGAAGAAGATAGAGGGAAGGAGGGCTATTTAACTCAAAGATGAGGAGAACTTCTGAGATGTTTATATCCACTCAAAACACAAGAAAGGAGAAGTAAAGTTAAAAAGAGTGTGTGTCTCTCCTTTGATCCATTTGACATCTCCCAAATCAAACTTTTTTTTGCTTTCATATTGACATTAGTCACCGTGCTTCTATTGCAAGTCTTCAGCTTTACCAACTTGGTGTATAGGAGTATCTCTAATTCATAGACAGTTTCAATTCAGTCAGTAATATCATGTCTAGTTTGCATGCAGCACACCACTTGGATACAAAAATACAGGCAAGAGCCCGCTTCTTTATGAAGTAGATAAAGTAGTGAAAAAAGGAAGCAGGACAAATAGACAGGAAACATTAATGTATTAGTAGAAGGTAACAGATGTTTATGTGCCAAACTGGTGTAAAGGCTACTGTGCATACATCATAATTTGAGAGAGAGAACAGTGCAAACCAAGATGGTTGGGAAAGGTTCAAGGAGGAACTGAACCCTGGCTATATTCCTTGTTTGGTTGGGAATATAGATTGGGACTGGCGGAGTCCAAAGGCAGAAATAAACATGGACTGTGCTAGTGAGGAGACCCAGCTTTGGAGTCCTCAGACCTTAAGGGGAATGCTCACTTAGGTTTTTACATGTCATAGGATCCTAGGAAAGTTGCTAAATCTCCCTGATTAGCACCATCCTGTTTGAGTGGTGTGTTTTAGCCAGGATTGTTAAGTATTCGGGAACTTTGTGAGCTGGTTTTTAAAGCTTGGTAGCTTGAACCAGGTATAGTGGGAGATTTTACCCCATGGAAACTGACAAACCCTACAAATCCAGACTTTTTTTTTTTAAATAAAACTGGTTTACCAGAATATCATTGCCTTATTTCATTGTTAATAAAAGAAGAATAATAGTATCTCCTACCAGTATTGTTGTGAAGGGTACAGATAATGTGTAAAATGTCATCAACAGTTATAATCAACACAGGTGATTCTCCAGAGATGAGAGCTATGGTTACAGGTGTAATACTGTGAAGAGACTGGTCAAAGGGGCAGCAGGATGTGGAGTGAAGTAGGTGGGTTGAGACGGCCAGAGGACAGTGGTCTTTCAATGCCTTATTTCCAAAGTATGACTTCAGATGTGATTCTTCACCACTCATTTTTACCATGAAACAAATTTACTTTTATTCTTTGGAAGAAAAGAGTTGGGTTTTCCTCACCAAGTCCATCCTTAAATGATCTTAAAGTCTTCCTAACTGACTGTTGGCTTATAATGATCTTTGAATTAAGAGAACTCTTAAGACTACTGAACAGTGTTTGGAGAGCATTTATGAAGAACCATTGGATTATGTGGTGTCACTTCAATGGTCAACTTTTTTGTACTGAAAGTGACAGTAATGTTTTTGCATTACTAAAGTTTGCCTCAGCTGTTTAGGACATAATATAATGTTAGGCAAGAACCGATGAATAATTAGTCTTGGGATTCAAAACTAATTTTAAGATTTTACTTTGCGATTGTTAACCTAAATCTAAAGTATGAGAAGCTTTCTTCCTTCAGGAGCTACTCCAGCTGTGACCCAGGTGTGTCAAATTTATACTCCTTAAATTCAAGACACCTGGCTTTGTTTGCCAGACTATGAAAAAACCACTCAATAATGAATCTCCTGATTTTTTTTATTATTAATTTTTATTGATATATAGTTGTTTTACATTGTTGTGTTAGTTTCTTGCTGTACAGTAAAGTGAATCAGTCATACATATACATACATTCATTCTTTTTTAGATTTCCTTCCCATTTAGGTCAGCACAGAGCATTGAATAGAGTTCCCTGTGTTATACAGTAGGTTCTCATTAGTTATCTGTTTTGTACATGGTAGCGTATATATGCTAGTCCCAATCGTGATTTTATTTTTAACACTCATAGGATGAAAATCTGAAGAATGCATTATGGGGTTCCTGTTTCTATCTTTACATAACGGTAGTGAACAAAGAACTCTCTCCATCTCTTTTCCTATTGTTGCTTTCTGCTTTTCTTCCTCCTTTCTACGCCCTCCTGGCAAAAGAGTGTTGAGAACAGTGTAGTTGAGATTATTGGGATCTGGAATGAAAATGTCCATCCACGCAAATAATGTTCTTCTATTATATTTATTGTAAATGACTAATTTCATTAAAAGCAAAAATTTCCCGTGGAAAGTGCAGCAGTTTCCAAGAAAATTTTGCTGGTTCACTTTTTGGGTATTCTCACATCTGACTGCTTCCAAATTCTAGTAAAATGTTCTATCTGAAAATCTTTTATCTTAGCCAAGTAAAAGTGAAATATTCTAAATGTATTTGAATTTGCCTTTAAAATATTGTCTTATTTTCAAGTAAAGCAAGGGAAAGATCTAATGACTTGAAGTTCCTTAGTCTCACCATGTAATTTTGTTCCAGAACTGCCATGGTAGTTCTAGTCTGCATAATATGCCAACCCTACTCTTGAAAGAGATTTCTTGCCATCACAGATGCCAGCACCAAGTGCCAGATGATGTTGACACCTACAAAATTGCTGTCATTACTCATTAGCAGGCATCAAAATGTCCTAATAATACTCTTTTCCATTACCCAAGCCTGTTGAGACATCAATTAAACACGTCTTACTCGCAAGTTATGTGATCGATGTTCTCTGTGCTGTAAATGGCTAAGTGAAGCCATCCAATTAGACTGGATAAAGAAACACCTCTAAGAGTTCGGCTGTGGAAAGAGAAATTCTTTCCATCCATTTTCCTGCAACGGAATTCAGAGCTCTAGAAAACACTATGTGTGTTTTCCACTGCATGGCCATCTGTTGATGAGTTTGTCCCACTTAGAGAACATTCAAATATTCAGTGGAAAATATATTCCTACTCAGAAAATGCTAGCCTATTAAGGGTCCCTTGTGGTTTCAGTGACATAGATATAGACTCCTTGAGTGAATAAGCCTGAATTTTGGGGGGCCAGATTGATTCTTCTAAAAGTTCCTACAGTACCTGGAGCAAGGTGAACGGAACAAGCTTGGTTAATTCATTGTCCAAAAGGATTATTTTTTCCTCTGTATAATTCTTTAAATCAAGCTGACCTAAGCTATGTGAGAGAGAAGAAGGTATCCTGAACTTCTACGGGGGAGAAATGATCAGTAATAGAGACTGTCTTGCTGTCTCATGATATAGCAGTGCTGGGAGAAGTACTAGAGTTACACTTAGATGCCTTGAGGAAGGCAGGTAGGAAACTCCAGGTGGCGACACTTGCTTCCTAGTTATCAATGAGAGCATCTCCTACTCTATGATTGGGACACCTACTGGGAAAGCCTGAGCTGTTATAGAAAATCTCTTCTCAGGTGGCCATGTAGCTGATTAGCCACAAGACCAGTTGTCCAAAGGGTGCTGAAGTGAAACGGGGAATGGGAAAGGAAGCAGGCTCAGTGATGGGCGACAGAAGTGCAGTGACACAGAACAAATCCTCCTCTTCTCATCAACACTGAATCCGCTGCTTAGGACATGCTTTCCACTATCACCAGATAAAATGTGGCATCAACCCTGTCCTGCAACTTTTGCTTTGCCGCAGTACCATTTGCCACAGCTCCGGTGAAAATTGTCATTTCCACTAAGCTTTATTTCAACAGCCTGAACTAGGTTTTTGGGCTAACATGTAGCTTAGAAATAAAAAATAATGATACAGAATGATTCATAGGGCAGAAATAATATGGATAACAAATTTATTGAGGAGCATTTGACTTGCTATTAGCAATCACAGAAGAAAGTTTATTAATAGACAACATTTCTCCCATTCCTTATATATACAGATTAGATTTTGAAAGACCTTATACATAGTAAAAGCATATTTCTTTAAAACCCAGTAATTTATTTACTATATAAAAAATTCTAAGGGACTCTCAATTAGGATTTCAGTTTTCATTCAGACTGGTACTTCTTTTTCCTACTTATCTCACTCTGTGCTTCTCACGTACCACCTATCTTAAGATGAAATAAATGAATACCAGGCCTTAAATTCTACAACATGTGGTTTCTTAGGGAATGAGTTCACATTGACACTTGACTAACATAAATTTCACATGTGGTAATCAAAAAAAAAAAAAAACAAATTTAATCTGCACAAACTGTAATTTTCATGCTGGGATCATTTAGATTCCAGCAGTCTTTCTATTGATTAGTTTAAGAAAATTGTGTCTACATTGTGCTTTTTAAAATGAGGAGCCCAGTGAAGAATCATACTTGCATCTTGAGTAACTTTTGCTTTTCAAAAGTACAATAAACAGAGCTTTGATGGTTGGGAAGATGAGCTTGTTGTCAATTGACTTAAAAAATTAAGAGTAAACATGCAAAGTTTGAGAGGGGGTAGTTTAGCAGATATTTTGAAATATTTATCAGTGTCATAGTGTATTAAGATTAGAGGCTATGCCTAAAAAAACAAAGTAGATGCCCTGATATGCTGCCTTCTACAGTCTTCTTATCAAGAAGTATGCAACCACCCTGATTTCCTGAATTTTGTCCCAATTCTCTTCCCCAGTGTGTGGCTACCTGCTGCCTTTCAACTAAAAGAGGAAGACTTTAAGCAGGGGATGCTGGGGGAGGGAATGTGGAGGGAGGCTGTGAGAGTGGATGGAGAGGGAAGGATGAGTGTTTAACCTTTGAATGGCAAGGCTGATGGCACTAGAGTTTCCAGCTCCCTTGCTTTCTACAGTGTGATCTGTGGATGGAGATGAGGCTGTGTGCATATTTCAGGCAGCCCTATAGATCATGTAAATGCAGTTTAAAAGAAGTAGGAATTTATTTTTAAAGTAAGTTACTTCCTGCCTTAGGTTTAAATATACACTTAGGGCCAAAAAGCATTTTGAAAGTGAAGTCAAAAGAATAGTATTTTTCTTCAAAAAAACCAGAACAAGGTTTAAAAATAAACACAAAAACAACACCAAAATTAAAAAAAAAAAAAAATGGCAGTAAGCAGGAGTGACTGCTTACATAATTCTTCTTTTGGGGTAGTTTATGGATAAAGTTGGGGTGTGAATTACAGGCTCTATAATCTATGACAGCATTTACTCTTTTCTCTTTTATGAAGACGGACATTTATTCATAAGAAATAATGAGGTTACCAATCAGGTATTAAAACTTACTAAAGACAAAAGCACAGACATTTTTACATTAAAACTGTTAATGCAAAAATAGACCAGTCAGGTTTCTTACAAATCATCTACAATACAAAAGATAAACACCTTGACAGCTCTGATACTAGATAGATCTCAAATAGAAATCAAATCAAATACTACACACTTACTGAAGCATACTACACACCAGCCCTACCTGTGTCATCAGTAACGCCTTGCATTGAAATAAGCTCTCTCACAAGCCACTGTGACCTCCTTGGGGGCACTGAGCATGTCATTTCCATCCAGACACAAGTGCCTAACTCATTGCTCAGAACCTGGTAAGTATTAAATAAGTGTTAGAGCAACTGAATGGTGCTTGTGTCTACATGTGCACATGCACACACATGTATAGTGTACCTCTCAAACGACTACGAAGATAACGTTTATCAGGCTCTGAACATACTCTCAGGCTCTGCCTGCTCGATGCAGGATCTCTCTGCTGGATACAGCTTCTTATAATAAAATACCTTTTGTTTCTCAGTAAGAGACCAACTTTCTTTTCATTTCGTAATGTTCTTGGTATTTGGTCCATAATACTGTCTTTATGCCAGATAATGTTCAATAGAAAATAGCATGAAAAGGAGGCTGCATTATCAACAGAACTGAATCCATCTTAAATCTTATAGTGAACTACACATGAGGCAAAGCCTCTACTTTATCCATGATCAGAAAGGTGTCAGAGACCAAGATGAAGGAAGGATACTTTTTATCCTTTTCCTTATAAGAGATTGGATATTACGTGTATCATGGTCCCAGGGATGCCTTAACAAAGGACCATGGACTTGGTGGCTTAAAACAACAGATCTTTGTTCTCTCACCATTCTGGAAGACTGAAATCAAGGTACCAGCAGGGTCATGCTCCGGGGAAGAATACCGGCTTGCGTCTTCCTGGTTTTTGGTGGTTGTCAAGCAGTTGTCGGCGTTTCTTGGCTTTTATCATCCAGCCTCTACCTCTATCTTCTCATGGCCTTCCTCCCATTGCCCCAGTGTTTGTGTCTGAATCTCCTTCCCGTTCCTCTTAGGAAGACATCAGTCATTGGATTTAGGGCCTGTACGAATCCAGTATGATTCATCTTAACTAAATTACATCTACAAAGACCTCCTTTCCAAATACAATCTCAATCCGAGTTTCTTGGTGGACGTGCATTTTTGCTGGACACCGTTCAACCCTCTACACTCTGCTCACTCAGGTCCATCCCTATACGTGGTGCCGTGCAACCCCTCGTGCTTTCTTACCTCCTTTTATTTGCTTACACTCTCCTCCCAAGTCCATTCCCAAATGTCCTTCTTCCCACTTTCACCACATTCATGCTCTGTGGGATCCAGCTCACAGTCTCTTTCCATTTCGTGAAATTTTCTCTGATCACTCAAGCTAAAATAAATTTCTGCCTTTTTTCTTATTTTTCAATAGCAATTATCTATATGATTTTTCTGCTATTTGTACACTTTTTTCCAAATGTTTGTTCATAATTTTTCCCCCAGAATGTAAATTGTGTGGGCATAGGCCAACTATTTCCATGTTTTTTGTGAAAACTAGTAGTTTGTTTAAGCTGGTTGAATTTTTAATTTTCAGTGTATACTGTGGGTTGAAAGAAAATTGGTGGGAACAGAGAGGAAAGTGTGTTAAGTGTTGGACTTTACACATACTACCTCATGTAATCTTCAAAAGTTCATGTAAGGAATATATTTTTATTCCATTTTACAGATGAAAAACTCAGGTTCAAAGTACATGGCAGAGTCAAGATTTCAAACCCTCACTGTCTATTTTGTGAAACCTGTATTTTGCCGGACTGCATTCTTTCTGGCAAAGATTTTTCAACTTTCAGAGCATTTAAAATACCTAGAACATAGAGACTGTTTTGAGAAGCGGTCTTGAAAAGTTGATTTTACACTGGAAGATGTGGTTAGAGGAGTCCCATCCCACAGTTCCTGACGTTAGTCTCCACTGACGTTCATCAGCCTGGTGGCAGCTGCTGTCGAAGCGAGTTAGGGAAGCTCTGAGAGAGGCAGGGGCTCACATGCATGTTGGTTTGTATGAGCACAGAGGCCTCCGAGAGTCTCAGCACTAATTTATTATAATCGCCCGAGTTAATAAAGACTATATAAAATCATGTAAAAACATTTTGAAACCTCAAGGAAAGACTGAATTCAAATTATTTTAAAGTTTGTAGTTTGTGATGTGTTTATATTAGTATAAATACATGTGCATATATCATATACATATATAATAGGTAAATTATTACCTTATGAATTGGAAAGGGCCATTTTCCAGGCATTTTTGGTTAGTGGAATCTGTTCTTTGCGGCCCTGACCGTTTCAGATCTGATTAAATATGCACATGTACACGCACGATGATGCAAACTTCAGCAAGAGATCAGAGGCTGACTTTTTACAGGCTACCTTTTCTGACTCCATAAAATCCTATTGCGATATCCATTCCCACACAGACTTTCCTCCTCTCTGTAAAGGACAGAGACCCAAATGCTGCAAAGCTCACTGGGGGCTCCTGGCTCAGAAACAGTTCTCTCAGCACTCTTCCTGACGTTATTAATGGCTCTGATGTACAGACCCAGAATAAAACAGAATTAAAATCCAAAGTTAATTTCAAGCTCCATTAGAAATTAAAGGTGTTAGGAAAGAAATCAATATTTGCCCAGTGCAAAATGACTAAATTCAAAGCAATTAATTCTATTATTTTGTAACTTCTAAAAACTATAAAGAACCTTCAAACTATAAAATGTTACCACACTCACACATATACACCACATGTGACAAAAAATAATGAGAATGATTTCCAAAAGCAAGATGCAAAAATCTATTTTATACTTTATGGCTACACCATGTACTGTACACAATAAAATGTGTGTCTTAAAAAGAGAGCCAATTATTCTGTAAAATTCGTGGCTATTTCCAGCAATTACCACCACTTAGTTGTAAGTCTGGAAGGATGTAAGGGACAGAGACAATGCAAAAGAGCAAAGAGATTTATTTAAGTAGAATAAACGTACCCATTTCCTTAATTTTACTTTTTCTCTTTTCCAGCTTCTTTTTAGGTAACACTATAGATTACCAAACAAGTGACCTTAAAACACTGTAGTTCCAGCTAGTGCAAAGTATTTTGTAGCCTGTAGAGTTGTAGGTCATAAAAGAAATAAAACTAACACTCAGTAAAAGCTTTTTTGTGTCAGAATCATTGTCACTTCTTCCCTGTCTTGCCTTTATGAGAAAATCTGAGTTAACAAATGGATCTTTTGCAGGTCCAGAAAGATCAGAGTCAGAGGGGTCTGGATCAGACCTTGTAATGAGGATGTGTCATTGTTCCTTCCACCTGTGTCAAGAAGAAGCCTCATGAGAACTGGCTGAAGCATCTCTCATTATTTCAGCAGACTGAGGGAAACAACTTGGCAGATAGTGTGGGACTTAACCAGTTCTGAGCTAAGGCAATGTCATGAGCCTTCTCGTGAAACTTCCCTCTCTTTGTGGTTAAAAATAGTCACTATGATTTAGGCCTAATAGCAATAGAGGAAGACATAGTCAGACACTGGGACCATTCTCAGACTCTTCAATAAGAGAGAACAGAGCAATCACCATCAGCAAAAGCCTTATGTCCTTCAGGTTTCTAAATATTGACATATTCTTCCAGTGGCTAACATTCAACAACTTGACCTTTCAAAACAGCACCTTTTAAAATTCTATTAGATGTACTTTCCTAAAGGTGTGACTCATCTGGCCAGCGGATGCAAGGTTGGGATTTGGGAGGTGAGCTGCCTGGCCCACCAGCCCCTGCCCTGTCTTTGCTGTTGCTATTCAGAATTCTGCACGAGCTCTAACAAAAACAGGGGTTCAGATCAAGCTGATTTTCAACTCTCTTAACCTCCCTGTTGTTCAGATTTTCCTTCCTCCCTGTGATAAAAGGAAAGTGGATACTAGAATAAGACAGACTGGGATTGCAGCCTCAGTTCTGTCACTTACTATCTGTGTGATCCAAGGTGTCGACTTCCTGATCCTCTCTTCCCTTTCCTGTATAAGAGATGCAGAAATACTTACCTGGCAAGCGTTTTCTTTGTTTTTGTTTCTAAGAATTTAACGTGTGTGTGAATCTGCTCTTTCCCAGGCAGATTGAGGGCCCTCAGAAGTAGTATACATTGGTGTTACTGTGGCTCTCCATTTCCTGGGTGCCCAGGGGCTGTGTGTTTTCTCTCTCCACTTCTATCAAACCTACTCTCAGGAGGGCATCGAATAGCTATTAGTTCGTGCAGGTGAACAAAAGTCAAGTGAGCCAAAGGAGATAAGGAATGTCAGGTTAAAATGCAGGAGTGTAGAGGGGGTAGGAATGAGGCGTGGTGTGTGTTTAAAAACAATGCATCTTTCTCAACTCTTCTCATAAATGCAGCCATGGAATCAGGACAAGTTGCCCTTCCTTGCTTTCCTCCCCCGACGCCAGTCGACCCCTCAACATGGCTTGCATCTCCCCTACTTCACTGAATCTGCTCTCATCACGGACCTCATGTTGGTAAACTGATGCTAAGCAATATAAATGGGGCATCTGTACTTCATATATGTTGCCTCCTCCTTTTTATAACAGTTTTCTTTGTTTTCTACGACTCAATAAGCTCTTCATTTGGGTTCAATTTGAGTGAAGCCACTGTTTCTCAGTCTGTATACTGGGCTCTTCCTTTAGCCTTACCCTTAAATAGCGATGCTCCCCGGCGTTGCTCTCAGGCTTTTCTTCTCACTTACACTCTTCCCCTTAATGCCCCCAACCATATCTTCAGTGTCCATTTATACATTGAAGACTCCTCCAGCTATATTGCTTGTTCAGAACATTCTCCTGGATTAACTGCCTGATGAACAGCAACTGGCACATGGAAGGAATTTAATAAATATTTGTTGTATGTGTGAACATCTCAATACCCTGCATGTTATTAAAATTCAGCTTTTCCTTTCCCACATCCCACCCAGGCTTGCTTTTCCTCCTGTATCACCTACAAATGTAAACGGTCCATTACCAACCCAGTCACTGACGCCAGTAATCTAAAACCCCCATGTTTAATCAGTCCCCACATTCAGCATATTCTACCTCTGAAATGGCGTTCATACCCTACCTTCATCTCCAGGGCTGTGCCTCAGCTCAGCCTCCCCTCACTTTTGAGTAAGTGCCAGGACCTTCCAACGCCTGATCTGAGGGTCTTCAGTTCATCCTTCACATGCCTTCAATACTCAGCTCATGTCATTTATTGCAGGAAACATTCTATCATTGGGATTTAATTTAGGACCTCACTCTCTATGCTCCCACAGCATACTGTACATACTTTGTCAACAAAATGGCAATATAGAGTTACTGTATAGTTGCTTCTTTTTTTTTTCACACCAAAAAAATAGAAGTTTATTGAGTTTAGAAATGGAATGTGATGGAAAATCCTGGACAGACTTCAGGCATGGCTTAATCCTGGTTATTAGCTTCTTGATATCAAAAAACTCCTTATTTGACTTCCTAAACCAAGTCACATGATTGGACTAACGCAGTAAGCACTCAGCAAATATTATGCAAATATCATATAATGAATGAGAATTCCATACATGTTATACAATGAATGAGGGTGCCTGTCAGGTAGCCTGATACTCCCCAGACTAGTTATTGGCAGGACATTGGCTTGAAGGAAGGCAGTTGGGCTTGTGCTAAACTTTCAGTCTTCTCTTCCTCTGTTCTTTCCCTTTGTTGTGCTTTGTCTATAATCTCTGTCAAGTGAAGGAAGGTCAGATATCAGTCTCTTATTTGGAAATTCTTTGGTAAGAGTGGGATTCAATCATTGTTACTTTTCCCATTGGTTATACGGTCAAGCTGGCTTATATGTAGTTATGAAAGGAAAGACTAGGTTCCCAGTTACATAAATCTCAGGCCAGAAAAACCTTACTGCTCCTTGCTTTCTTACTTTCAAAGATAGCCTTTACTGTAAGGTTTAATCCTTTTATGTTGCTTGGAATGTGTTCTGAGTTTTTCTCTGCAGATTGTTTTCTTAATCCCTAGGTACTTCTAAAGGGAAGAAGTGCTTGAGCTTCAGTCACTGAACCTGGAGACCACCAGTCAGTCATCAGCTCTGTCTGTTTTTGTTTTGTTTTGTTTTCTCTAAACTAGTGATTCTTAAATTCTAGTTTGTTTGAGAATCACCTGAGTAAATCTATAAAGTACAGATTCCAGGGCACATCCCCAGAGTTTCTGATTTATAAGGTCTGCAATAGCCTCAGAGAATCTGCATTTTAATGAGCTTACTAGAAGATTCTATAGCAATGACATACCAATTTGAGTAGATAATACTTCCCTTCTGTTCTCTTCCTCCAACCAGAAGATAGAGCCTCTCTGGGGTTCTCCTTATTCTCTTCCCTTCCCTTGACTTCAAGTTCACCAGGCTCTGAAAGCTTAAACCCATCACTTAGTGACCTTTTCTGGAGCAAATCCACTGTCTATCCTACTTTAGCCTTGGAGCATCACTTCAACCACAAGCCACATGGGCTCTCTATTACCTCGTGATCACGAGCTTATGACACCTTATCTTCACCAGGATGCAAGACATGGTCAAGAAGCAAGTCCCTGCAGAGCATACTGTCAAGCAGACTTTAGAAGGAAAGAGAGTCCCTCGGGTCCTCACACCCCAGACAAGAGGATGGTGGACAGGTGAAGAATAAGAGAGCTTAAGTTTTGAACCATTCATTCCAGAATCTTTGTTTTTAACATTGAAGGTGTTTGAGATAACTACAAATGGTGTCAGGAAAAAACTGTTCCCTCAAAATAAAATTACAGCTACTACCAACACAGAAGAAATAAAAATCTCTAAAAGTTTTATTTAACAATAAGTGACATCCATACATTTTGAATTATTATTAATTCATAATTCCCAAGCAATATAACAATCATGCATTTTACAAAAGATGCAGATTAATACATGATATATATTAATGTTTGTAGATTTTGTTTTATTATAGCACTTAATTTCTAACATGTTTAAGTTTTGTGTTTCTGTAACACACAACTTAAAAAATTAATAACAACAGAGGTAACATTGTTTTCCATTTTTCTGAATCCAGACCATATATCAGTGAGCTGCTCTGGCTTTGCATACAGAAACTCTAGTCCTTTTTAGTCGTTCACCCCTCTGGCTACCTTTTTTATGTCAGTGACAAAAGGCAGTACATTTAGTACATCATGAATACCAACCTGGCACCTCTTTGAACCCTGCCTAACACTTTCTCCTTTTGTTCTGATCCTCATACACTATTTAAAGAGATACAAGTACCAAGAATTCATAGAGTAATGCTTTCACTATTTAATTCTGTGTTTCTTTAAGAAAAGGATTCTTTCCTCCTCAAGCTGGTTTCTTTTTTTAATGAAAAAGCTAATTATCCTTTAAAGCAACATTTTCTTTTTTTGCTTTTTGTAGTAAAACTAGGAAGTAATTTAGTAACTTCCTAATAGTAAGTTAATGAGTTTCATCCAAGAGCTAGTATCATGTGGTGCATATTTTTTATGTGTACATAATGTTTCTAATCTAAGCCCAGTTGATTTTTTTTTTTTTTACTTTTATCAGCAAGAAAGAGACGCTAAAAACAGACTCATAGCTCCCCAATGTGCTTAATAGGAGAATTTAACAGCATCCAAATGTACTCATCACTGAACACGTGGAAAGCTCTTTGCCACAAAATGACAAGGATCAGAGACAAATCGCTATGGAAGGTACCAGAAGACCTTTGATTTCTAGTGTTCATGCAGTGCTGGTTGTCCTTGGAGAAAACCTAACCTATTTTCTTCAACCTTGGATGAGAAACGAAGAATGCCAGTAGGTGCTTTGCACAGTGGGAGGTCCAGGTGCCAGTGAACGCCTAAATAAAAGTTTGTTTGTTTATTTGTTTCTCTTTAATCACACTCAGTGGCCTCATGATTCAAGTAATTACCTTGTCAAAGCATTATTGTAGCCTGTTTTATTTTGGAGGAAACTTCATAAGAAAGCTACAAACTGGGCAAATTTTAAAGGAAGAAATAATATGAGTTGGATGAGAAAAAATATAGGCTGGGAATACCAGTTAATGTATGTTGTATCTTAAAACATATAGCATGTCTGCTACAATGTCTGCCGTACTCCTGATCACAGATCTCAAACATGCACGCGTTCATGTAGGATCAAAGGGTTCACACTCCCATTTGCAGGCATGTTCTTTTGAGATATTTTTTTCTGGAACCACCAGGGAGTACTTTAATTGCAAGAGAGAATTTCAAAATATTTTTGTACATCTAAATCTTCAGTACGAATATTCACATCATCAACGTAAGAAGCATAGGGAACAAAAGTTCATATCACACAACAGAACCATGTTATGGTTTCATCTTTTAGTTGGATTGTCTTCAGTTTAAATTACAGAGAGTCAGACCTATCCCAGAAGCTGACCATATTCAACTTTCATAAGATGTTTTTTCCATAACTAAATAAAAAAAGCAAAGCTGTAGGACAATTTTCACAATAACATAATAAAGAGAAATTTCATACATTAGCTTATTTAAACTTATTAACCACTAGGAAAGATAAAAGTTTTCCTTCTCATTTAAAGAATTATAAATTGAATTTAAATCAAGATCTGTTCTCACGCTCCAGAGGCCAAGGTTTTTAAACTTGAATATGACCTTTGATCAACAATTCTATTTATGGAATTGTATAGCAAGGAAATAATTAAACATATTGACAAAGATTTATGTATGATTTTTATCTCAGCATAGTTTTGGATGATAAAAATTAGGAGCATCAAGGAAGGGAGGGAATACGGGGATATGTGTATAAAAACAGATGACTGAACTTGGTGTACCCCCCAAAAAATAATAAATAAATAAATAAAATTAAAAAAAAATTAGGAGCAAATGTTAACATCCATCAATAAGAGTATGGTAAAATAAATGATCATATAATGACATCCTGGGAAACAAAGTCATGAAGCAGAACTATATTGTTTGACATAGAAAACATAAGAGTCCCATTCTATACTATAAGGAAAATAAAATTAAAATCAGAATACATAGTTTAAAAGTATAAATAAATAAAAAGCATAAAATGTTATAGCATTTTGTAATTTTAACAGCGATTTTTTGCCAAGTGATGGGATTACTGATCATCAAATTCTTTTTCATATTTTTATGTATTGTCTTAGTTGCATTTAAATGAATTATTTTTATAACAGATAAATATTTTTATTTTTTAAGTGTTACATTAAAGAAAATTAAATAGGATCAAAAGGACCAGATATGAACATGTAACACACAACATGATTAGAAAAAGAAAAGGAAAGAAAAAGAAAAGACCAGATATTAAGCACTACTCTATTTTCAATCCCTAATCAAATTTTAAATATCTATTTATTTGCACAAATACCTGAATGGATTGTGAACTCAGGGAGAGAGACAGTATATTAATTGTCTTTTCCCCTTGCTGCAATGCTCTGCAAAAGGAAAAATAGTGGATGCATGGTAAATATTTTTTGAATAAATATGTAGCTTTGGTTAAGTCACTTTCCCTTTCTGAGGCTCATATTTCTTTTCTACAAAATAAACAAAAGTTTCTCTCCCCTCCCTTGCTGGTGGTTACTTTGAGGCTGAAACAAGCAAATGTTGTCTATAAAACGTTCCATGTGTGCAAAGGAATATCAGTTTTAACCTCAGTAGTTACACTCATGGCAATAGATGGAGCAAGTGTTGAATTCTCATCCTTAGGAAAGGCTCAAGGCAAACTGTGAAGCAAGCAGCAGATACACACTGCCCATCCGGCTGCCTTCTGCACTTCAGGGCCACTGCCTCCCTCGGGGTCCTGTATGTTCTTATGTTATCTCCAGTTTTCATCCAAATTTAATCTTGTGGAAATAGGGGCTCAAGTTTTAATTTACTCTGAGTGTAATTTGCATTCTCATCAGAGATAAGAAATTATTAGCCAAGATAATCAATGGCCAGTCTCAGATTTTCCCATTTGGATGAACATCCCCCACCTCCCCAGCTGAAATCATACCACCTTGCTTGCCCTCCTCTGAATGAAGGCCAAGCATCACTTCTCTTCATCACAAGTAGGGAGTGCTCTGACAGGCAACGCTTATGACTCAGATCTCTGCTGAGACTGTGAAAAAATCATAAATCTGCTGAAACAAAATTCCACCCCTTTTTAAGAAAAATACTAGGTATGGTTAAAAGTTATCTGTGTATCACATTTTAAAATGAGGGACAATACGGTGATAGTAGACTTTGCCAGTGTATTCCCATAATCATAATTATAATGCTGTATTGGGCACTGAGAACAATACTAGGCAAATATATTTCCTTATTCAGCCCTTTAAGTACATACACTTTTTAGGTACAAGAAGGTACAATATATATAGACAGATGTAGACGTATAGATATATATTTTACATATGTTATATTATTATTTTATATTTGCATAAAATATGTTTATATACTATATACATATGTATATTTTTGTGTAGATTGAAATTTATTAGACCTACAAAATTATCTAAAAATTGTAATTTCCTTTAAAAAATCTGCCATATATATGTGTGTGTATATATATATATACTGCCATATATTTACCATATATGTGTAATTTCTCAGCTTTCTAACATTTTATATACATATATTTACCATATATGTAATGTTAGAAAGCTGGCAAACTATTTTAATCAGGACAAAGTCACAAAATAAACCTATTCACATGCCTCAGGGAATGCAGTTTAATGGAGTGTTTAGAATAGCATGAGGTTAATTAGGTTAGGATTCTTAGAAGAGTGAGACTTAAACCAAAATGAACTAGTGTGTTGTACTGATAAAAAGGAGAGGATCTTATAATCCAGTAAGACTTACCCACACGAAGCACAGAGAAGAGAATGGGCACCTCCTTCCAGTTGTCAAGGCCAGAAGCCATCTTTGCTGCCTCTCTGCACTCACACCCCATACCCATTCCATCAGCTAATTCTGCTCTCATCACCTCCATTGCTACCCCCTCTGGATCAAACGCCTTCGTCTTTTACCCTCTATTTCAGTGACCTCCTACCTGCTCTCACCCTGGCCACACCTCAGTGTACTCTCATTACAGCAGCCAAGTGAGCCTGTTAACATATATGTCATGATCGTGTCAAACCTCTTCTCAAAGACAATGGCCTCTAAGGCCCTGAACTCTTGATCTTGGCTTCTACCACCCTCTCCATTGCTTGTTCACTCACTCACTCACTCACCTTCAGCTGTACTGGGTGTGTTGCTGTTCCATGAGCATATCAGGGCCATTGCATTTGCTGTTCCCCCAACATACCTACCATCATAACCGTCTCCATCAACTCCATCAAGTCACTGCTCAAATGTTACCTTCTCACGAAGACCTTCTTTGACAACCGTCTCTAAAACTATATCGCCTCACTTCAGCCCTCATCTTCCCTTGCCTGCTTTAGTTTTCTTCACAGCACTCATCGCTGTCTAATATCCCTTTTGAATACTTATTCATTTAATACTTATTGTGATAACCTGTCACATGCAACTAGAATGTAGAGTACGTGAGTTCAGGGATTTTTGCCTGTTTTATTCATTATGATGTCTCCAGAATTTTAAATAGTGCTTGGCACAGCAGTAAATTCTCTATAAATACCTGTTGGATTAAATAAATTGATTTATTTGTTTAGGGAACAGCAAAGAAAATAGTTTGGAAAGAAGTGGCTGAAATTAGACCTACAAGAGGTTAGTTCAGTACATTTTCAGTTGAAAAATATTGAAAGCTTGTATTAAGATATAGTTATGGAATGGTACACTGATAGTAACATAGTAGAAACCAAATTAAAATTTAAGTATAGATTCTAAAGTAAATAACCCCAAATCATTTCTTTCTAGAAAGTATTCTGACCCTATTTCTGCTATTACAACAGAAATAGAAGATTTACAAAATCTACAAGTTAATGAAAGATGAGAAATTTTTGAATTATTATAAGAAAACTGATAAAACCTGTATAATCCAATTGTAAAAAAATGCACAAACAAATATTTCCAGGGGTCGTTAAAAATTATCTGCTGCTAATTACATGTTTTGTACTTTTTAAAGAAGCTACTCGTGTAGAACAAAAAAAATAGAACAAATTAATCATAGACTCAGAATGATTCACTATGTACAGTTTACAAATTAATTAGCTTTCTCTTAATCTTTTCAATTAAAAGTGTTAAAGCGTTAGTTTATTGCTTACTTCAGTGTTAAAATGCTGGTTAATTGCAAAACATTCTTAAGGGCTAATATTAAAGTTCCACTTACAAGCATGAGGGGAACAAAATACATTTAAGGTTGATTTGCAAATCCAGCTTTCCTAAATCTGCTTGGGTTAAAGCAATACTATTAAAGTGCATTACCACACTCTGATGATGTGTGTGTAGAAGTTTTTCCATTTAACTTACATATGTATGTGTATACAAGTACACATTTATACACATGTATGTATATGTACAAATTCTTAGTAGCATTAATTCTAGTCGTAAAATGATAAAATAGCATTAAAAACTTTTTAAAAAATTGTATGAAAATAAAGAGCCATGCATACAAATCTACCTGTGATTTACAATCTCTGAGCTTTCTGTTTGAAGTGTTTTCTTCTTTCTAGTTCTCTGTGTCAATCAGATAGCTGGATCCAGCCCACAGATATCTTCTGTTCAGACAAAGTCAAAATGTGATGAATTTGTTTAGGATTTGTAATCAGTCCCACTGAAACATTCAAGGAGAAAATTGTGAAATAGGACCTGAAAGTATTCACAAAGAGTTGTTTCTTAATGCTTCAGAGGCAGCCTTGACTATAGGAGGGGAGTGGAAACCCTCCTACACTTAAATACTTAATGGAGAGGGTGTGGGGAACCTCCTTGTCACATTTTTCGCTGTGCACTGAACCAGTGTTGCGTACATGGAAAGTGGAACCCAAATACAAATGTTGTGACAAGTAGCAAATGTGAGCAGCTGAGAAATGATGTTCAAACAGGACATAAAAGATCAACTAACGGATGGCAGGAAAATTATTTCTAAAAATACTCAATGAGTAGGTTGCACTAGAGTGGCAAAACAAATGTAAGCCAAATATAGAAAACCATTATAAAGAAGGAAAACAATAAACAGAAACTAAATTTCCTTTGCACACATGTAAATAAGAGTACAGTATGGAATAAGAATCTTCTCTCAGTGTATTTGGCATTGGTTGTTTCTTTGTTAAAATGTTTAATCATGTCCCAGAAACTTAGACTTCAAATCCTAAAAAAGGATTTAAAAGTAAGATTAAATGGAATTGGGGGACAGGGATTTTTGAGGGGAGTGGTGGAGGTTTTTTTTTTCAGTCATCTTAGCGTGTTTAAACAATATATATTGTCTCTTTAGAAAAATATTATTTCAAGATGAGATATGTAATGTGGAAAAATTGGAAAGAATAAAAAAGGAAAAAGAGTCATCTATTACATCACGCTCTAGAAATAACCACTGTTATCTGCTTTGACACGTTTTCTATTTCTTTTTCAGTCCATATATATATCAATGCATTAAAAGCGAATTTCATTTTTGGTAGCTACCTTTAAAATTAAGCACACAAAATGGAAAGACATTTAAAAATAACTATTTTATAGCTTCAGGATATCATAATTGAGAAGGAATGAAGGTATATTGAACATAAGGAAAATGAAACTTTTTGGATAGTTAGAATTAGTAAGGTTGACTTTTGTTCCTAATGATGGCCAAGTTAAGAAAAGAAATCAGGAAGAAAAAAGAAGAGAATGTGAGGAGAGGGAGAGAAAAAAATGAGTGAGAGAAGGTAGGAGACAGAGCCTGTAAGCAGAGGATGAAGGAGGAGAGCGAGGGATGCTGGGATGCTGACATCTTTCCCTGGTCACGGCCCAGATTTCAGTGTCCTGTTCTGTCATCGCTCTCACACCACCTTTGGCTTTTGCAGTCCAGCACACAAACATAGGAAAATCACTGTGAAAAGGTCAGTGTTTTTCTCTGCCAGAAACTTTCCTTCAGGTCTTCAGGTGGGCAGAGTTGTATGGTGTGCCCTCCTAAGTGTTTTTATACATTTCATAAATGCTGAAATGCCCAGCACTGAATAGAGGAGGCCAGCCTTGTCTTCAACCTTAGATGCTGTGCTTTAATTTCATTATCAGAGTCTTCATCGTCTACCTCCTTTAAAGGAGACTTTATTTAATTAAAAAATAAAGTGTTAGATATTTGGAGGTTCCTTAAAAAACTACAAATAGAACTACCATATGATCCAGTAATCCCACTACTGGGCATATACCCAAAGAAAACCATAATCCCAAAAGAAACTTGTACCGTAATGTTTATTGCAGCACTATTTACAATAACCAGGACATGGAAGCAACCGAAGTGCCCATCAACAAATGAATGGATACAGAAGATGTGGCATATATATACAATGGAATATTACTCAGCTATAAAAAGGGATGAGATGGAGCTATATGTAATGAGGTGGATAGAACTACAATCTGTCCTACAGAGTGAAGTAAGTCAGAAAGAGAAGGACAAATATTGTATGCTAACTCACATATACGGAATCTAAAAATGGTACTGATGAACTCAGTGACAAGAACAAGGACGCAGATACAGAGAATGAACTGGAGAACTCAAGGTTTGGGAGGGGGCCGGGGGTGAAGGGGAAGCTGAGACGAAGCAAGAGAGTAGCACAGACATATATATACTACCAACTGTAAAATAGATAGTCAGTGGGAAGTTGTTGTTATAACAAAGGGAGTTCAACTCAAGGATGGAAGATGCCTTAGAGGACTGGGGCGGGGAGGGTGGGGGGGACTCGGGGGGGGGGAGTCAAGGAAGGGAGGGAATACGGGGATATGTGTATAAAAACAGACGATTGAACTTGGTGTACCCCCAAAAAAATAATAAGTAAAAAAAAAAAAAGAACCAACAGGCATTTTTTGCAAGTCTACTAAATACAAAGACTGACTAAATCAGCGATGAATGAAAAGAACTATAATGCATGGTAAAAAAATAAATAAATAAAGTGTTAGATTTTTAAATGCTGCTATAAAATTAGCGCAAGTGTAGTGGCTTGAAACAATACAAATTCATTATTTTACAGTTTGGTGGGTTAGACATCTGAAATGGATCTCATTGAATGAAAAACCAAGGTGTCAACAAGACTGCATTCCTTCTAGAGGCTCTAAAGGAGAATCCCTTCCCTTGTTTTTCCAGCTTCCAGAGGCCCTATATTCCTGGGCTTGGGGCCCCTTCCCCCATCTTCAAAGCCAGCAATGACTGGTCCAGTCTTTCTCACTTCATACTACTCTGATACTGACTGCTTACCTCCCTCTTTCACTTGTAAGAACCCCTGTGTTTATATTAGGTCCATCCAAATAACCCAGGATAAGCTTCCACCTCAATATCCTTAACTTAATCACATCTGCAAAATCCTTTTAGCCAGGAAAGGTAAGGTAGTCATAGGTTCCTGGGATTATGAGGGGACATCTTTTGGTGGGGGGAGGGTGGATTATTCTGCCTACCACAAACATTAAGTTGTACTCTGTGATAATTTTAAAGAAGGATAAGCTCATAGAATTGAATATTTTCTCACTATGTGGCACAAGCAGAAATTAGAAAGCATCATGACCATCCAAGAATCATAACATTTTTAGAAGAACGCTTAGGTCAACATTTTTCCCTTTGGAGGGAGATTTTCTTCCATATCTAAAGATTTCTCAATATAATTATTATATGGGTTTTGTGGTGGTGCTGGTGGTTTTTTTTGAGGGGAGGAGGTTAGTTTCAAATCTGTTCACTTTTTAAATTCTGTATTTCCTTCTCATTTGCTTCCTTTCCTCATTGCTTTCCCAAGAATCCAGTGACTGTATTTTGTGACAAAATATTAGGTGTATGGGAAACCGGAGTGTGAAAATGCAGTTAATTTTCTCATGAGCTCAAATATTTGGCAGTCAGTATGGTAGAATGTTAATGTATGTCCATAGTATTTCAGGTCAAGGACTGCAAAGAGAGAGAGATTCCATAGGAACAACTCAGTGTCTTACAGCTCTCTCTACAACATCGAATCAAACAGAACTAGAGAGCGTTCCTACTTTACATCAGTGTTCTCAGCAGAATGATTTTATTCACCACTTCTGCCCTTTAAACACTATACTTGGAAGGAAGATGTAACACAACTGTATGTGTCATCTCCTAGGTTTCTTCCTTCCTGTCATCAACTTCATACTTTGTCTACTAGGTGAATGACATGCAGAGGTGATTTCCTCTAAGCTGCCAGGACACAAGCACTGATATTTACTTTGGAAGAGGAGTATCAGAATGAAATGAAGGACCTGCATTTGATGTCAGTTTTTCCATCCGTTCCTAAGAGAAAGTAACTCCAGCTTCCTGTTGCACAAAACTTGTCAAGAGCATTTGATACCATTGAGAATTCTTACCTTCCTACCAGATATTTTTTTAATTTCCAGAAAATTCTAATTCACTAACCTATTCATTTCTTCTTCTAGTGTGTCCTTTTCAGTGTCCCCTTCCTAACCCTGAAGAGTCCCTGAAGGCCCATGCTCAGCCTCTTTCTACACTGTTGGTGGAACTGTGAGACCAGGGACAGTCAGGGACTGGCAGCAACCTTGCTGACACCTTTGACTGGCATTTCTGGCGGACGTGGGAGCAACAAACAGGGAACAGAATATATCAAGGAATAGTTCATCCTTACTCATTTTTTTAATATAGCATGTTTTTGTATAACATATTCTTATAATGAATGTAAGCTGCAAATCAGGGGCCTATACTTTCTAGGTCAAAGGGACAGAGAATATATCCTGTCCTATGCAAATGGCAAATGATGTGTGTGTGTGTGTGTGTGTGTGTGTGTGTGTGTAAGAAATAGAAAGACAGAGAAACAGAGAGAGAGGAAAGAATACAAACCAACTCACACAGATCTTGAAAGATTTCCCGAGTGAATAAAAAGTGCATTTGAAAGAAGTGAGATGCTATCACACTGGGAGAACTAGGATGACTGGTATGTCTGGAGAGGATGCAGGACTGGCAGGGGTGCAGTTGGGTGGATAGGCAGAAGCTGGTAATACAAAGTCCGGTATCTTAAACCTAAGCCCTTGAACTTTATCCTGGAAGGTCTTGATTTAATAGGGCAGCACTTCCTAACATAACAAGGTTGTACCTGGGGAGAAAAGAAATTCCCGTGCCCAAGGTAGGTCAGTAAACACATTCTTTATCTACATCAATTTAAGAACTCTTTAATATTCCAACATGTACCTTTTTTCCCCAAATTATTTTACAACAGAAACCTTTTCTTGGGGGACTGGGGATTACAGAATCTTAAGGGAGCAGTGTTCCACAGAACATGGTTTAGAAAATGTTTTTGGAAAACATTACAGAGGTACCTAGATCGTTAACATGATTTTTCATCTAATTCACAGTGTTACTTTGGGCAAATAACTTCATTTCTTTGCTGTTTTTTTTTGCTTGCAAACTAAGAAGGTAGGAGAAAATTAAATAGACTCTGTGATCCCTTCTAGCACTAATGTTTTAGCAGCCGATGGAAAATATCCTATAATCAGCCTGGATTAAATCAGTGACAAGTGACACATTTAAATATACATATATAATCAACTTGGGTACTCTAATAATGGCTTAGTGCACATTGCTTGAAGGAATGATTTTTAACAAGGTCA
Source organism: Hippopotamus amphibius kiboko (assembly GCF_030028045.1). Taxonomy (NCBI): domain Eukaryota; kingdom Metazoa; phylum Chordata; class Mammalia; order Artiodactyla; family Hippopotamidae; genus Hippopotamus; species Hippopotamus amphibius. The sequence continues at coordinate 8,501,045 of NC_080189.1, read as the reverse complement.
TGATTTTCAAGGCTAATGTTCATTTTTGCCTTGAACATTAGTAAGAATTAGAACCTGGGCTGTATAGATCAGTGCATTCTAAGAGGTATTTCAGTGTGTGCTCATCAAATCAATTAGCCTTTTAAATGAAAGTGAAAACCTCTTTGAGTTCAGGCTGTAACTAGCCTAACTGGTGAAGATGGAAGAATCTCATGCCTGCGATTAATGTTCTTCACCAGTGTGTCAAAGTGGTAAGAGACAAAATAAAGACACTTCCAAATAGCTTATGTGGCTTTTTTTTGGACTTTTTTTTTTTTTTTTTGATATGTACTTCTATTTATTCTCTTAAAATATGTGCCATAAGTTTTTTCTTATTATTTTGGCACCATCAATTATTGAACCAATAGAACACCACATTTCTGAGTTCCATGAATTATGCAAGACAGGTATTTCTTTTCACATTTTATAGCTCAGAAATCCAAGTTTCAGAAATTTTAGAGGTCATACCCAGGTCTTAAAAGTAAAAAGGTACAAAATTGCAAGTGCAAAGTAAGTCTTCTCTGTATATTCTCCATTTGTATAAAGTATCAATTATCTAAAGTAAAATCACATGTATAACATTTCTCACAAAGAAATGTATATATACTGTGTAAAATTATGCCAAATAATGCAAACTCTCAATGAATTTTTTTAAATGTGTTGTGAGTCATTATAGGACTATAATGCAGACCACATTATGTAGCAGAATTTGTTACAATGACCCGAGTCGTCTTACTCTTTGGTGTCAGCTGAGACTAGGTGGGCCATGTGAGTGAATAGCAGGTGTTAACATGTAAGAATCTAGTCCCCTTATGAAGCCCTTTCATGACAGGAAATGGCTCTTGTCATAGTTTTGGTTCTCCCCAAAGCAGTTCCTGAAACTTAGGACTTGGCTGGAGGTAGTTTACTTGGGAGGTTATCCTGCAGAGCCCAAGTGAAGCTGATGAGACACGGGCAAGATGAAATTACAAAAAGTACATTGATAAGTGAGTGACTGTGGTCATCATTGGGGCTCAATCCCCTGGAGAGTCTCTGAGAAACCTTTTGGTACATGGGGACACTGGCGCATTTATTCACTGACTCTGTCCCCCCACTAGGTCAGTGCGGACTCTGAGAACACTAACTCTCACACCCTTCCTGGCCGATGTGGCCAAGCAGGGACTCCCCGTGAGCCCAGGAGGGTCTGCAGAGAGAGGCAGTGCTTGAGGCGGAAGTTGTCATTGTACTTGAAGTAGTTATACAACCTCAGTGGTGCCTGAACTCAGAGGTATGTTGAAAGGATAAAAGAAAAACAAAGTTGAGTTTCCTGATTTACAGGCATCATGGCCGTAAGGCAAACTGTATTAATGAAGATCATTTTGGTTGCCAGTAAACATAAACGTTCTTTGTGCTAAGGCCACTGTGATTGGCTTTCTAAGGATGCAGGTAGGAATCATGGCACACGAGGGCAAAGAAGGACCCAGAAAGGATTTGGAACACTAAAGCCTCATTCTGTCTCTACTTCAACTTATCTCAGTGTGCCAGCTTCTCATTCTCCTTCCCTCTCTCCCCTTCACACACACGTGCACACACACATGTACACACACACCCCAGCTTTGTGTACATCTTACATGTTCCTAGTCTAGTAAAGAAAGACTGACTTCTGTCTTTTAGTAACAATTCTGTTTTCTGGGTGAAGGGACCCAGATTGACCCATACGAATGGGAGTAGATAGAAGTAGAATGTGTAAATTTGGAAAGAAGGGGCTTGGGAGAGAGCTGGAGAGTTAACTTCACTTGCAAATTTACTACAGTACCTACCAGAACAGATCAATATTCTACCAAACAACCAAATGGAGGGACAAGTAGGGATGTCCTCTGTGCTTTTTTTAATGACATGTTGGATGAGCCCAAAACATACCATGTAAGATAATAGCTGCCTGGAAGCTATTAGATAAGCAGAAAAACAGAGCCAGGTCAAGGTTCTGAAAATGCCTTTTAGGGCAGAAGTGGAGTAATGTGTGAGAAAGTTATGCTAATCTTAAAAAGGAGAAGAGCTGTGTCCATTTCAGAATCAAATGGTGCAGAAAGATGTGAATATATTAGCATCTTCTACATTATACTGTTGAGATTTTATAGATTCTGAGTTTAATGGTACCATATCATGAAAAGGTATTCTGGAGAATTTGGACTGATTTTACACATATGACTCTCAGTGAAAAGGTCAGCTTTTTCTTTCCCAATGGAAATAAAAGTTAGCAAATAAATTTGGCTAACATTTATAAATGTTTTGGTAATCATTTTGGCTTTTCAAAGTGAACCCCAGCATATTAAGAGAGGATCCTCCCTCCCTCCCTTGGTCCCTTTCTACCCTTCCTTCTTTCTGTCCTTCCTTCCTTCCCCATTGCTTTTTTATTCATTTATTCATATTACTGTGTTACAGGCACTGTACCACACACTCTGAGCAGTTGACAGGACAAGGTCTCTGCCCTCTTGGATGTAATCATGAGGCTACAACATAACATTGTGGCTTTTTCAGAGAACTATTCCCATCACTGCCTGTTCCCTGAGCAGAGTAACAATGTTATTTCAAATTGAGCTTTTATAGTGATGTTATCACCTGCTTCCAAAGCAAAATCCAGGAAATCAAAGGAATCAAGTTTAAAAAAAAAAATCAAAGCGTATTTGTATATTTTTCACGTGTTAGGGCTACAGGTTTCCATAAAATAAAAATTTAATGCCAACACAATTTTATTATTAGAGATTTCAAGGAAGACATAAATTCATCTGTTGTCAGCAGAGCACAAAATGATGTATGCTGGATAAAATTTTTTTCCGACTGTTTCCATAATGTTACATTATGTTGCTGAACACAGAAAAAATTATTCCAATCACTAGGAAATTGTAGGTCTCACCTGGGGGTGAAAAGGCCCCTGTCTGATAAGAGCTTAGCTGTCTCCCTGCCTGTCAGTGTTAACATATTTATTCAAGCAAGGTCCAGAATGATATTCAGAATATTCAGTGTATTATTAATGATAACGGGCATGGCAGTGACGGTGGTCACGGTGGTGACAATAACGGTACTTTACTTTTGTACTAAGTACTAGGAATCCTACAGCAGTTTCTCTTATACCAGTTGATTTGTTTCTCACAAAAACTTCAGGAGAGAAAAACGTATCACTTTTATTTTACTGATGAGGATACTTAGGCTGAAAGAGTTTGAGTGATATGTCCAAGATCACATAGACAATGATGACAAAACCATAGCTAGAATCCAGTTTGTTTGGTAATGTTGTTTTGTCTTAGTTAGATCTTTAAAAAAGGAAAGTTTTCATACTACATGATTCTCATTTTCATTACAAGCTCAAAGACAACAATGTTAAATCAGTGATTTAAAGAGATCAGTGTTGCCCTTAACTTTCTATTTTATAGACTTATATCATTCCCCATCAACACAGAGGCTCAACCTGATTTTTAGGCATCTTGTAGAACAGTTGTCCTCATCAGGAATGATTTTAACCCCCGGGGGCATGTGGCAATGTCTGGAGACATTTGTGACTGTCACATTGGGAGGGGGTATGCTGGTGGAAGCCACTTAGGTTGATAACATCCTAACAGCACAGGACAACCCCCCCCAACAGAGAATTTTCCAGCCCAAATTGTCAGTGGTGCTGAGTTGAATAACCCTGGTACTAGCCTAAAAGACTGAATAATGATGTGAAATATTTTATTTAAATCAGTTGGTATCGTACCACTTAGAATGTTATTTGTTAAGAAGACAGAGCTCAGTTTCATCTGGCCCAAGCATCCTTAGGGTAGAGCGGAAGGAGCCAGTAGTGCTGTTTCAAAGAACAAAGCCAGAGCAATCATATTGTTCTGAATGCCAAAGAGATTGTCAGGCTGATGGTCTTGTGAAATGACTGACACTTCTCTCAGTTCCTAAAAAAATGACTAAAACCTGAGTCTTTTGCAGGTATGCAAAATCTGTAAATTTTATAAAAATTAGGCCTTTATTTCAAATATTTGACTTTTAAAGTTTAAGGTGCAGACAAGTCGCTTCCAGGTAGAGAAAGAACTAGGAATCCAAATTTCAAAGGGGAGTGATAACAAGTGATAATTTACTCTGACATTCACAGCCAAGGTGAAGTGCATTTGTGATAAGAGTTTAGCCCTGTTATCCTCGCCCTGAAAATATGCTGAGTGCCTCTTCATGATTCCTTCGGCTGGTTTCCTCTCCCTCATGCCAAGGTGGATTTTCAAAGATTTCAGACACACAGACTATGAACAAAGATTTCCCCAAAGTCACATAAACTAGGGTGGCACCAGCAATTCATTGACAGAAGTCTCAGTGGGCACCAGGAAGCCTGGGTCCTCTGTACCCCCTCGCACCCCTCTCACCTCTCAGCACCATGTCCCAACATCTAGCACTTAGTAAATATCCAGGGGGGTGTTAAATACTGAACTTGATAAAGATCTGATGACAAGAGGTGGCCAGCAGCTGTGTTAAAATCAAGTAGTTAAAAAGTCGAAATTAAATGTCACAGTGCAAAACTAATGACTGCTGGAAAATAGAGTTGGAAACCTGAATTTCAGTCTCGAGTGACTGGATGTCCTTCTGCAAGCCACACTGACCGCCTTAACGTTTTCATTTCCTCACCTGTAAAATGGGGAGCTGGACAGGATAATCTGAAAGTCTAAAATTCCCTCCAATTTTAATATTCTACCACTTCTAAAGGGAAGAAGAAATAAAAAATTCCTCAAATGCAAGATAACTGCTATGAAATCTTTATTCAATATCTTGACTGTTCTCACTCGCACATGAGTAAAGGGTTTATTCTGACCCTAAAGGTCTAATCTTATGAGTATGTAATCGAGGTAAAATTTCTTTGAAATAGCTTAATGTGCTTTGGTCCTTTGTGTCTCTGTGTAGGACTTTCTCCCCAGTTATCCCAAAGCATCCATCCGTGGCTGGGGGATGGGGAGGACAGAAGGACTGATAAACTCGCAATAAGAATGCAAATAGTAGGAAGAGGTTAATAATATTCACCCTCTATCAGCAAAGTAGGCTTTCCTCATCTCCAGCAATATTCTGAAATATGCTTAAACATAGGCCTTGCCCAGAAATAAAGGATTTTCTAAATTCCTTTATCTTCCCATTTTTAAATATATCAAGAGGCAGTTGCAGTAGCCTTGATCGCAGCATTTCCCACAGAGGGGAGTATAACCAGACAGGAAGAGGGAAGTCCATGCATAGTCCTCTGAACAGTGGAAGGGACAGACCTCTCAAAATCTGAGCTTTCAGATTTTAGACTCAGTCAGGCAGGGACAAGGCTACCTAAGATGGCTTCTTTTTTATTGTTTTTTTGGGTTTTTTGTTTTAAAACTCTTTATTGGAATATAATTGCTTTACACTCTTGTACCAGCTTTTGAGGTACACCAAAGTGAATCAGCTGTATATATGCATATATCCCCATATCCCTTCCCTCCTGCGACTCCCTCTCACCCTCCCTGTCATGGCCCTCTAAGGCATCACCCATCATCGAGTTGATCTCCCTTATTATACAGCAACTTCCCACTAGCTATCTATCTTACAGTTGGTAGTGTATGTATGTCTGTGCTACTCTCTCACTTCGTCCCAGCCTCCTCTTCGCCACCCCGTCCTCCCAGCCCCAAGTCCTCCAGTTCATTCTCTGCAACTGCATCCTTATTCTTGCCCTATCACTGGATTCATCAGTACCATTTTTTTTTTTTAGATTCCTTATATATGAGTTAGCATACAGTATTTGTTTTTCTCTTTCTACTTTCTATCACTCTGTATGACAGACTCTAGGTCTACCCACCTCATTACATATAGCTCCATTTCATTCCTTTTTATGGCTGAGTAATATTCCATTGTATATATGTGCCACATCTTCTTTATCCATTCATTTGTTGATGGGCATTTAGGTTGCTTCCATGTCCTGGCTATTGTAAATAGTGCTGCAATAAATATTATGGTACAAGTTTCTTTTTGGATTATGGTTTTCTCTGGGTATATGCCCAGTTGTGGGATTACTGGATCATATGGTAGTTCTATTTTTAGTTTTTTAAGGAACCTCCAAACTGTTTTCCATAGTGGTTATACCAACTTACATTCCCACCAACAGTGCAGGAGAGTTCCCTTTTCTCCACACCCTCTCCAACATTTATTGTTTCTAGATTTTTTTGATGATGGCCATTCTGACCTGTGTGAGGTGATACCTCATTGTGGCTTTGACTTGCATTTCTCTGATGATGAGTGATGTTGAGCATCTTTCCACGTGTTTGTTGGCCATCTGTAAGTCTTCTTTGGAGAAATGTCTATTTAGGTCTTCCGCCCATTTGTGGATTGGGTTCTTTGCTTTTTTGGTATTAAGCCGCATGAGCTGCTTATATATTTTAGAGAGTAATCCTTTGTCCATTGCTTTGTTGGCAAGTATTTTCTTCCATTCTGAGGGTTGTCTTCTTGTCTTGTTTATGGTTTCTTTCTCTGTGCAAAAGCTTTTCAGTTTCATGAGGTCCCATTTGTTTATTCTTGATTTTCTTTCCATTATTCTATCAGGTCGGTCAAAAGGATCTTGCTTTGACGTATGTCATAGAATGTTCTGCCTATGTTTTCCTTTAGGAGTTTTATACTGTCTGTCCTTACATTTAGGTCTTTAATCCATTTTGAGTTTATTTTTGTGTATGGTGTTAGGAAGTGTTCTAACTTCATTCTTTTACATGTTGCTGTCCACTTTTCCCAGCACCACTTATTGAAGAGGTTGTCTTTTTTCCATTGTCTGTTCGTGCCTCCTTTGTCAAAGATAAGGTGCCCACATGTGCTTTGGTTTACATCTGGGCTCTGTATTGTGTTCCATTGATCTTCCTTTCTGTTTTTGTGCCAGTGCCATACTGTCTTGATCACTGTGGCTTTGTAGTATAGTTTGAAGTCAGGAAGCCTAATTCCACCAACTGCCTCTTTCCTTCTCAAGATTGCTTTGGCTATTTGGGGTCTTTTTGCGTTTCCATACAAACCATAAGATTTCTTGTTCTAGTTCTGTGAAAAATGCCTTTGGTAACTTGATAGGGATTGTGTTGAATCTGTAAATTGCTTTGGTAGTACAGTCATATTCACCATCTTGATTATTCCAATCCAAGAACATGGTATGTCCCTCCATCTGTTTGTATCGTCTTTGATTTCTTTCATCAGTGTCTTATAGTTTTCTGCATACAGGTCTTTTGCCTCCTTAGGCAGGTTTATTCCTAGGTATTTTATTCTTTTTCTTACAGTGGTAAATGGGAGAGTTTCCTTAATTTCTCTTTCTGCTTTTTCATTGTTAGTGTATAGGAATGCAAGAGATTTCTGTGCATTAATTTTGTATCCTGCTACTTTACTAAATTCATCAATTAGTGCTAGCAGTTTTCTGGTAGAGTTTTTAGGGTTTTCTATGTGTAATATCATGTCATCTGCAAAGAGTGAAAATTTTACTTTTTCTTTTCCAATTTGGTTTCCTTTTATTTCATTTTCTTCTCTGATTACTGTGGCTAAAACTTCCAAAACTATGTTGAATAATAATGGTGAGAGTGGGCACACTTGTCTTGTTCCCATTCTTAGAGGGAATTCTTTCAGTTTTTCCCTATTTAGAACGATGTTGACTTTTGGTTTTTCATATATGGCTTTTGTTATGTTGAGGAGATTTCCTTCTATGCCCATTTTCTGGAGAGTTTTTATCATAAATGGATATTGAATTTTGTCAAAAGCTTTTTCTTCATCTATTGAGATGATCATATGGTTTTTATCCTTGTTTGTTGATATGATGTATCACATTGATTGATTTGTGTATATTGATGAATCCTTGCATTCCAGGGGTAAAACCCACTTGATCATGGTGTATGATCTTTTGAATGTGCTGTTGGATTCTTTTTGCTAGTATTTTGTTGAGGATTTTTGCATCTATATTCATCAGTGATATTGGCCTGTCATTTTCTTTTTTTGTGACCTCTTTGCCTGGTTTTGGCATCAGGGTGATGGTGGCCTCATAGAATGAGTTTGGGAGTGTTCCTCCTTCTGCTTTATTTTGGAAGAGTTTGAGAAGGGTGGGTGTTAGCTCTTTTCTAAATGTTTGACAGAATTCGCCTGTGAAGCCATCTGGCCCTGGGCTTTTGTTTGTTGGGAGATTTTTAATCAAAGTCTCAATTTCTGTACTTGTGATTGGTCTGTTCATATTTTCTATTTCTTCCTGGTTCAGTCTTTGAAGACTGTATTTTTCTAAGAATTTATCCATTTCTTCCAGGTAATCCAATTTATTGGCATATAGTTGCTTGTAGCAGTCTCTCATGACCTTTTATATTTCTGCAGTGTCAGTTGTTACTTCTCCTTTTTCATTTCTATTTCTGTTGATTTGCGTTTTCTCCCTTTTTTCCCTGATGAGTCTGGCTAATGGTTTATCAATTTTGTTTATCTTCTTAAAGAACCAGCTTTTAGTTTTATTGATCTTTGCTGTTGTTTCCTTCATTTCTTTTTCATTTATTTCTGCTCTGATCTTTATGATTTCTTTCCTTCTGCTCACTTTGGGGTTTCTTTGTTCTTCTGTCTCTAATTGTTTTAGGTGTAAGATTAGGTAGTTTATTCAATATTTTTCTTGTTTCTTGAGGTAGGACTGTATTGCTATAAACGTCCCTCTTAGAACTGCTTTTGCTGCATCTCATAGGTTTTGGGTCATTGTGTTTTCATTGTCATTTGTTTCTACGTATTTTTTGATTTCCTCTTTGATTTCTTTAGTGATTTTTGGTTGTTTAATAGAGTATTCTTTAGTCTCTATGTGATTGTATTTTTTAGTTTTTTTCCTGTAATTGATATCTAGTCTCATGGCATTGTGGTCAGAGGAAATGCTTGATACAATTTCAGTTTTTTTGAATTTACCAAGGCTTGATTTGTAACCCAAGATATGATCTATCCTGGAGAATATTCTGTGTGCACTTGAGAAGAAAGTGTCTTCTGTAGTTTTTGGATGGAATGTCCTATAAATATCAATTAAGTTGAGATTGTCTAATGTATCATTTAAAGCTTGTGTGTCTTTATTGATTTTCTGTTTGGATGATCTGTCCATTGATGTAAGTGGGGTGTTCAAGTCTCCTACTCTTATTGTGTTGCTGTCGATTTCCCCTTTTATGGCTGTTAGCATTTGCCTTATGTATTGAGGTGCTCCTATATTGGGGGCATAGATATTTACAATTGTGATATGTTCTTCTTGGATTGATCCGTTGATCATTATGTAGTGTCATTCTTTGTCTCTTGTAATAGTCTTTAGTTTAAAGTCTAATTTGTCTGATATGAGTATTGCTACTCCAGCTTTCTTTTGACTTCCATTTGCATGGAATATCTTTTTCCATCCCTTGACTTTCAGTCTATATGTATCCCTTGGTCTGAAGTGGGTTTCTTGTAGGCAGCATATAGAAGGGTCTTGTTTTTGTATCCATTCAGTCAGTCTGTGTCTTTTGGTTGGAGTATTTAATCCATTTATATTTAAGGTGATTATTGACATATGTGTTCTTATTACCATTTTCTTAATTGTTTTGGGTTTGTTTTTGTAGGTCTTTTCCTTCTCTTGTGTTTTCTACTTAGAAAAGTTCCTTTAGCAATTGTAAAGCTGGTTTGGTGGTGCTGAATTCTCTTAACTTTTGCTTGTCTGTAAAGCTTTTGATTTCTCTGTCAAATCTGGGTGAGATTCTGGCTGGGTAGAGTGTTCTTGGCTGTAGGTTTTTCTCTTTCAGCATTTTCAGTATATCCTGCCATTCCCTTCTGGCCTGCAGAGTTTCTGTAGAAAGATCAGCTGTTATCCTTATGGGTTTTCCCTTATATGTTATTTGTTTCTTTTCTCTTGCTGCTTTTAATATTTTTTCTTTGTGTTTAATTGACGTTAGTTTGATTAATATGTGCCTTGGTGTATTTCTCCTTGGGTTTATTCTGTATGGCACTCTCTGCACTTCTTGGACTTGATTAATAATTTCCTTTCCCATGCTGGGGAAGTTTTCCACTGTAACCTCTTCAAACATTTTCTCAGAACCTTTTCTTCTTCTTCTTCTTTTGGGATGCCTGTGATTCGAATGTTGGTGTGCTTAATATTGTCACCAAGGTCTCTGAGACTGTCTTCCATTCTTTTTATTCTTTTTTCTTTTTCCTGCTCTGTGGCGTTTATTTCCCCCATTCTATCTTCCAACTCACTTATTCATTCTTCTGCCTCAGTTATTCAGCTGTTTATACCATCTAGAGTATTTTTAACTTCAGTTATTTTGTTGTCCATTAGAGTTTGTTTGCTCTTTAGTTCTTCCAAGTCCTTATTAACTGTTTCTTGTATTTTCTCTATTTTGTTGTTGAGATTTTGGATCATCTTTACTATCATTACTCTGAATTCTTTTTCAGGCAATTTTCCTATTTCCTCTTCATTTATTTGGTCTTGTGGGTTTTTTTCCTATTCCTTTGCCTGCATGGTTTATTTGTTTTCTCGTTTTGTATAATTATAGGATTTGCTGTCTCCTTTCACAATGCTGCCTAATAGTAATTCCTCTTGTTTCTGCCCTCTGCCCCCTGTGGCGGGGTTTGTCCAGTGTCTTGTATAGGCTTCCTGGTGGGGGGTGGGGGTAGTAACTGCTTTCCTGTGTGTGGCTCTGTGTCTTTTCTCTCTGATGAGCAGGGCCATGTCAGGTGGTGTGTTTTAGGGTATCTGTGAGGTTAATATGGCTTTAGGTAGTCTGTGTGCTCATGGGTGGCTTTGTATTCCTGTCTTGTTTGTAGTTTGGTGTGAGGTGTCCAGCACTGGCAGTTGCAGACAGTCAGACAAAGCTAGGTCTTAGACTCTGATACAGGGCTTTGTGAGTTCTCTGCAGTTAATCTTCCCTGTGTCTGAGGACTCCCCAGTAGTCTAGCATCCTGGATTCAGTGCTCCCTCCCCAGAGCCTCCTACTTGACTTCTGATGGAGTAGTCCAGACTTCAGAGGTTGCTTTTCCCAGCAATAAAGGGGTTTAAAGACTGTCCAAGCCCCAGACTAATGGCAGAGTGTTGAGTCAAACAAATACCAGTTATGTCCAGATCTTTGCAGTCCTTTCTGATGTCCAAGGTCGTCTGCTGGTGTTCAGCTGGTGCTCTGTGGGAATTGTTGCGTCTTTTGATGTATTCCTGATGCATCTGTGGCGAGGGATGCATTCCATGTCCTTCTACTTAGCTGCCATCTTTCTTCTCCTCCCTAAGATAGCTTTTTAAGTGAATACATTTTACTAAATTTACAAAACTGGACTAAAATTTCATATTTCTTTTTCCAGTATTTAAAAAAATAAATTCCTTCTTTGAAATTTCTTTCCAATTTATTCTTCACCTGCATGAGTTCATATATATATTCATTTATTTATTCATTCAAGTATTTATTTTTTATTTTTTAGATACTTATTGGAGTATGATTGCTTTACAGTATTGTGTTAGTTTCTGCTGTACAACAAAGTGAATCAGCTATATGTATACATATATGCCCATATCCCCTCCCTCTTGAGCCCCCCTCCCAACCTCCCTATCCCACCCCTTTAGTTCTTCACAAAGCATCAAGCTGATCTCCCTGTGTTATGCAGCAGCTTCCCACTATCTATCTATTTTACATTTGACAGTGTATATATGTCAGTGCTACTGTCTTACTACGTCTCAGCTTCCCCATCCCCACATGTCCTCAATCCGTTTTCTACATCTGCATCTTTATTCCTGCCCTGCCACTAGATTCATCAGTACCATTTTTTTTATATATTCCATATATATGCGTTAGCATGTGGCATTTGTTCTTCTCTTTCTGACTTACTTCACTCCAACAAGTACTATTGAGCATATGCTATGCACAGGGTCCTGGGAATGCAGCAGTGAGACAATATACATAAGGTTCCTGCAGTCAGGGAGCTCCTTTCTAGTTGGAGAGAAACAAAATAAGCAAGTAAACAGAATCCTAACCTGTGCTGGGAAAACAGCGAACAGGATGCCACTCCCTGGTCCCTGTGCTCAGGGTCTCCCAACAAGACTGTCTTTTCTGACTTTGCATTGTCGCTAATGCATCTTCTCTGCCGCTAGAACAGAGTCCTAAACTTCTGCCTGATTCAGTCACTTTCCTTTTTAAGACCTGCAGTGGCTCATCCTGCCTGCTGCTCCCTCCCAGGCCTTGATTACAGCCTCCAATGCCTGAAACCTGTTCCTAGAGATGAGGCCTCCCCTGCCCTCACGTCATCCCATTTATAGGCCAGGTCTCTGTCCAGATCCAGGATTGCACACTCTCCCCTCTTCTCTTCATCTTTCTAAATCCAGCCCTTTAGTTAAGATCCAACCAGTTTCCTGCATGCCTTGTTTCACTAGAAACCCAGCCCACACTGAGAGCTCCCTTCTCTGACCTCTCACAGCACACACTTCAGTAGTTGGGATCACAGACACCCATACTTGAAAGAAGCATATAGATCCAATCCAGCATTGAATGCCTGTGTAAAATGCAGTTGCAGCCTTTCTAATAGGTGGCCTCAGACATTCACACTCTCTACTAGTAGTTTTCAAATAAGTAAAATTTTTATATATTAATATGTGTATAAATATATATACACACATGTATATATATATTAATATATATGAATGTCTTTATGCTTACAGCTTTTATAAAATCATAAAAGAAAACAAATTTAAAATTTAATGTAAACCAATGACAAATCTAATTAATTTCAAATGTTCAGTGTTAATTTATTGTGACACATGTTTCACCAAAGCAAAGCATTTATTCTCATGTCGAAGTGATCCTGACTACTAGTGTCAAGCAGGTTCTCCAGAAAATGCCATAATGTGACTTTACTTAGGTATAAGGCTACCTTTGCCATTTTCTTAAATGAACCTACAACAGTTGCTGTAGTTTTGCACTAAAGAAATCCCCAGTACAAACACAATCCGGGCACTACTTAATTATAGGGTAGTGATCTAGATCATGTGAGATTTTATTAATTTAAAAATAAAAACTAAAAAGTTTAAACATTTTCACAGAAACATATGTGCTTCTTACAATATGTTTTTGGTTTTCCAGGCACCCAGAGATCCACGTCATATAGTTTTGGGCTGACTTAGGAGTTTATGCTTTGACTCAGCAAATGGCTACTATGTAAAATGGGCTGCCAGGAAGGACTATATTTAACATTTATTCTATTTTAATCATAGCAGCTAACACTGTACATAGCACATGCTAGATGCGAACAGCAGATTTCTGGGATGTGTTTTTTCTATTTCTTTCATCATTTCTTCTGAAATGAATTTCCAGAAGTTCATTCACAGACCTCCATAAATCTCCCAGAAAAGAGAGTTAGCGATTATTCCTCGATTCTGATTTTGTGGACAAATATTTACACATGCCCCATAAGACCTTTCCACAGACAGCTTCTCAAAATGATGAAAGTCAAATTAATACAAAAAAGACTGAAAAATGATCAGCAAGAAAATCAAAATCAAGGTAACCTAAAGGTCAAGCGATGGTTTAAGAATGAGGAACAAAATGTGGCTGTTGATCAAGGAAAATTTCCTGTTGCCAGCAATTATGTGAAGGGAACATCTTTTTCAGACTCTTTCCAGTTGTCTCCTATGGCGACAGTAGTACTGTTAGTAAGTCAGTAAAAAAGAAATTGCCTCCCTATCTTTGAAATTGTCATAGAGAAATCTGTATTTTTATGTTTTCGGGGGAAATAGAGTAAAAACAAATTCTGTTATACTCAACTAAAAGAGATGATATCACCTGCAGGCCAGTTTTTTCCTGGATGTTTTAACTCTTTTTCACTACCTTAGTTTCATCAGCTAAAGCCTTTATTGTTAATGGAGGGAATGTGTTTTCTTTCTTTAATTGTCCTCTGTAAATAGATGTCTTCCTTTTCAGTTGGCGAATTGATAACAGACTATGACCAAAGAAGACTGCTCATGGAGCTATTTTCTTTCCTGTGGGTGGTTGTCTCCCCAAGCTCCTCCCCTTTCTCATAATTATCCTCCTGAGTTTGGGTCTTCAAAATGTTGAGCCTCTAATAATTAGACCCTTGTTGTATGCCTTAGTAGTATGCTTTGGGGGTAGCTGGGAAGCCACTGGTCTTTAAATGTTCCTTTTCATGTATATGTCCCAAAGCCTGAAATTTACTAGTAGTAACAAAAGTACTTTGCCTTCCAAAGCACAGCCTTTTAAAAAAGATCCAAGGAGAGTTGTCTGGGGCTATTCACATCATAATAGGAATGAGCTTATCAGAACTCTTATCTCTGTGGCAGATACTAAAAAGCTGAGTGAAAAGCTAATTAGAGATGTATTGGGGGTTGGGGTATTAATCTGGGAAGAAAAAAGAATTGTTTTAGAGGAAAATTATACCAGCTGTGGAGGAGTGCCCTGGAGTGGCATTATGGGACAACAGGAGGTAATTGAGAATGAGTTTGTAAGTTTCCTTTGGGTTAATCCTGCTTACAAGTAACTGATATTCATAGCATTTAGGAATGCCTTATGTTTTCATGAGGACTAAATCTTAAGCTGATTTCAAAGAATCATGCAATTAAATTAAATTTAATTAATTAAATTAAAAATACTCTATATCATGAGAAAGGAGTAGTTGGCTTTTTCTGAGTATTCAAAGGGAAGAATTAGGATCTGTGGTAACATAGGGGTCCAATTTCAGCTCATTGTAAGAACTTTGGGACAATTAGAAGTTTTTGAAACTAGTTTGTTTTCTTCCAAGACAGTGAGCTGTCTCTCAATAGAACTGCTTATACAGAGGCTGAATGATGTCAACTTTGGACTTAACGTTGGTTTTAGGTTTTACCTAGGACGTTCCTTCTGATTTAAGAATGATTATAAATTAGGTCTGAATCAAGAAGCCAATATATTCTTTAATTACATCAAAGGAAAAAAGTATATGTGTATGTGTGTGTATATATATACACATCAAAAAATATAAGCTAAATTCCCATCTATAATACTTTACAGGACTTTTTCACTTCCAGAGTAATGGTCATTAGGACCATGATAGCTAAAACAATAGTAGCTAGTACTAATGCAAAACTCAATAAGTACAAGATGCTAAATGTCCACAACTCACAAAATTCTGGGAGAGGTAACATTACAACCCCCCCTTCTACAGATAAGGGAACTGAGCTGGTGTAGATTAAGTGGTGTGCTCAAGCTAACAGAGCACATAAATAGGGAAGTCAGCCAAGAATCAAACTATTTTGGGGTCAGAGGCCAGGATTAACAATGGCACTGCCCATTAACTAGCACCCTGTTGAGGAGCCACTAGGATAATCTCAGAATATTACTGGATGACCAAGCGAATTGAGATTCTGGAACACTGACCTGTGCTGTGTTTACCCCAATCATCGTAAATCTTTATGTTTGTACAGACCAGGAAAGTACAATCAATGTCAGAACAGCCTTAAAAGCCAACTACTGCTGCTTTATGACTCCAACGTGGTGAGGACATCAGCTTCCAGCTGCAATCAAGTAGAGATGAAGATCCCTAAACCAACCCAAAAACTTTCTTTGCATAGCATTGACCATGTATTAGGAAATAATCACAAGCTACAGAAGCACAGGGTTATAGGGTTTTAGAATGGAAGAGGTCTTCAGGATTGTTTCTCCCTTCTCATCACAGAAATGAGGATACTGATTTCTACTGAGAGGATCTTATTTCAAAACTGTGCCATGGCCTAATGATTGGTCTTCATGTCCAGTCTTCCTGTCATAGCCAGAGGGAATTCTTAATACAACTTGATCATCTCATCCTGCTTCTTTAAACTCCTTTACGTACCCCTAAGACTCAGTCAAAGTCCTTGACTTGAAGCACCAGTTCTTTGAAGACCTGGTCCCTGGTTGATTTTAGTCTCAACTCCTCCTACTTGCTTGTCTTGAACTCTTGACTCCAGTCACTCTGAAGTCCTTTCTGTACCCCACCCCCCTTCCCAGAACATCATACTCTGGCCTCTGAGGCTTTGCACATCCTATTTGTTTGCTTTCACAGCCCTTTCCTGTGGCCTCTCCTGGCTCCCTCCACTTTATCCTTCAGAAAGCAGCTTAATACCTCCTATAGGAAGACAACTCCTAATGGTCAGATTTGTTTCGTTTCATTTGTTCAAACACCCAAGGTAAACAAGTCTGCCTGTATTGTTTCCCACCTATAATATATAAGAATAATTTCATTTCTGTGTGTCTGAACAAGTAATAGAGTTTGAAATTGCACAATAGTAGTAGGACATCCCAAGTAATAATACAATAAAGAGTCATAGTTTATAAAAAAGGGAAAACAACAAATCAATGAAACAAAGTTTTCTGATATCATTTGGTGCGACTCTCTTGCTGTTACAACATAACCAAATGATTGATGTAGGTAATTATAAAACTTGAGTCAGCAAGAAATGGCACTTACATTTAATGTAGTGTGATTAAAGAGGCAGAAAACTGTGCAATAACTTTTAGAATGATTTTCTCTGAAAATATTTAAAATAAAATGAGTTTTAGTGCTTAAAGGCAGGAAATAGTTCATCAGTTCATTTACATTAAAGATCCAGTTATGTTAGAGGGTGTATGATATAGAGGGAATGTGATAATAGGTTGTCAGGAGACCCAAGTTCTGTGTCTAATAATTGATGCTAAATAAGTGAGTAACTTTGAGTAAGACATTTTCATATTTGATTCTTGGAGCTGGTGTAATACCGTGGCTAAAAACAGGGGCCATAGGTTCAAACACAATCCCAGATTCATTACTTTTAAGCTGTGTAGGCTTCAGTTATTTTATTCTAGGCCTCAGTTTGCTTATTTGTAAAATGGAAAGAATAATACATACCTCACAGGCTTACTGTGTAAAACAGATGACATATTGCTTTCAGAGCACTCAGCAAAGAATATGATTCATCGTAAGGGCTCAGGTAGCCATTGTTGTTATAATTATTATAATTATTCACAATGAAGAAGAAAGATTAGACGACCCAGGTCTTCTCAAGCACTAAAACTCTATGGTTCTATGAAAGACTCATTCCCAAATGATGTCAGATAAATGAGGTTTCACTGTATATTGGGCAAGAAATCAATATGTCCAATTTTCAATTGTGCAAAATAAAGTACGGTGAGCACAGCATGAATTATTCAAAACGTTGGTTACACGCCATATATTTCTATTTGATCTTGGAATGAGTAGGACGTTTTAAAAGAATATTTTCTATCCTTCTCATATTGTGTTTAATGATTAAAATGAGTTTGGCCTTTCTGTGTTCATCAAAGGAAGAGGACCAGAACAATGCTAGATGTTGTATATATGGTATTTCACTTGATCACTAGCGATTTAGATGAAGTCATCTGGCAACTGACTGGGTAATAGAAAAACCAAACAATATAATATAGTTTTGGCCCAGAAAATGAACATGCCTGGGATAGAGAGCCAACAGCACAGCATCACCTCATGAACATTTTTCAGAGTTTCAGGTGGCTCAGGTCCACATGTACTTTGAAATCCTAAGAGTGAAAAAAGCACTATCAAGTATTTTTCCACGGATGTCTTAATTTTAAAAATGGCCCTACCTAACAGAAGTGGTGTCCAATTAGAATTTCTTGGCACAGTGGGCAAGCCCAGCACTATAAGAGCCTAATTATCTAAATTCTCATTTATCATTCAAGACTCCTTCCCCACCTACCATACACCTCATCATGTAAAGACGATACCTATTTTTTCCTTTTTTCTTCTCTTTTTAATGAAGAATTTGTTCAGCGAGATATTTGAACTGTTCAAAGGTAAATGGCATCCCCATAGCAGATTGGGCAGCAGGCATTTGTGCTGGACCGCAGATGTAACATAACCTGGAAAGGCAGAGCACCTGTGGTGTCCAGGTGTCCACTTATGGACAAGCCATGTGACTTTGGTAAATCACTCAGATCTTCGGAGGCTTAGTTTCTAAATTTGTAACCTGGCAATAGTCAGAGGGAAATTACTCTGAATCTATTTAGTATAGTTCAAGGCCCTCACTACGTTCACTTGGTCATATATTTACGTAAAATGTACAAAGATGTCTTAAATGCAATAAGCCAAGACCACTGTCTCTTTTCACTCCCACTTTCCCCCACCACATGCTGGGGAGTAGCCTTGAACATCTTTGTTGTGGTTGAGGGGAAGTTAGAGATACACTAAAACTGGATTTAGTGACTATATTTATATGGTCTGAGATCATTTCTGTAAATTCTGAAGTTATTGCTGGTGTCCTGGTCTAGGAATGACTTCCAAGCACATTTCCACTCCCTGTTTTCATCCTTACATTTTCATTAGTATTTGAATATTCTTTTTTTCTTAACAATAGCTTCCAAATTGTATTATCTTCAAGTCCCAGAAAAGCTGGATCTGCCTCTGAGGACACTGACACTTACCTCTTTCCATTATTATGGAGATTAATACTGAAGTTTTTCCTCACTTTCCTTCTTTCCCCTTTTTTACCTTCTTTTCCTTCCTTTCTAAAATCAAATAATAATAATAAAGGACCTGAGGCTTTTGTATGTTTTTCCCAAAACATTTTCCCAAAATATTTCCTTCCTCAAATGAAATCATAGGCAAAATCATGGTACATAAAATAGACTAGTAATTGACTAGAATTTTTTCGAAGTTTAAACCTTCATTGTTTGGGAACTAGCCCCAAAGAAGTTTTACTCTATAGAAGAAATGAGATATTACCAATCCTTGAAAAACATAACTTTTAACTCTTGCACTCTTAACAAAATAAGCACCTTGAAAAATCAATCATATTGATCATAGACTGAACTTCTGATGGAAGAATGTGACTTGGCTTTTAATAGTTATTCTTCACATGGGTTTTTCTTTTTGAGAGAGCTGGGCACGAGTGGAAGAAAGTCACAAACTGAATGGAAGAGAAAGGAGGGCTTTGTGTGGGGAACGGAATGTGTACACAGAAGCAGTGGGTCTCTAGTTTTGTCCCTGGCCCCAAAGGAAGGACAGCACCAATCAAGGAGAGAACTGAGCACACACCTTCTGAACGAACCTCTACCCCAATAACCACAGCAGATATTAAATAGCAGGTGAACTCACAAGTAAAGCAGAGGTGAGGGAATTGTTCAGTAGAAAGTAAAAAAAAAAAAAAAAAAAAGTATATTAATACACACCACAATGCTGTGAGAATTCACTAATATATCTGGAAATACTAGGCAATGAGATATTCTCTATCAAAACATTTTCTACAGAACTTAACTATTCAGTGAGCTTTTATTGACCAACTCAGGTGTGCCAGGCACTGTGCTGCCCAGTGAGACTATAGAAAAAAGGATGATGTAGTTCTTATGTGCATTAAGACACATTTTATCCAAAAATGTATAAAACGTTTTCCTGCCTTCTTAAATGAGAAAACAAACAACCTATAGCTTTCTCCTAATGGCCCAGGTACATCATTATCATGGTCAACTAAGTACTTCGCAATAATGCATATTTCCCCTCTTTTATCGTCTCGTAAAAATAGGATCAGTTAACTCAGAGTAGAGGCCACAGAAGTTTACATTGCAGTGTGAATAGTATAACACAGCAGTTTCAATGTGCCTAGACTAGTTCAAGATTCTGAAATGTTTAAAAACATTACTTACCGGCTTCTCGGCTATGTGCAGGAAAGCTGATCTCCACTGAAGTGGCTTATTTTGAAGTTCGCAATTCCTCCATTTGTTTCAGAGATGGCTTTGACAGGACCTCAAGCAACAGGAAGTTTTATAAGCCACAATCATAGTAATAGTCTGATGCTTTTGAGACCTGTGCTGTTATAAAACAAGCCTGCATGTATATAATCCTCGCATCTCAAAAGAGGTTGGAGAAGGACACTGTCAGGGAAGTCCTTTATTCTAAATCTAAAGCTAATGCTGATGTCCCATTGCTCTTTCACTTTTACCAAAACAGTCTTGATGTTCATCCGTTGATGAACGTTCTCTGTTGTCTAGGGATGATCTGTATTTAAATCTTATTTTAACTTAGAGAGAAGAACTCATCATCACCAGTGTTTTCATCACTACATCAATGCTGAAATAACAAACTAGGTATAATAATAGATGCTTAGAAAAGATATTCAGATTATGCTGGCCTTTTGAAATATGAGCCATACACTATTAAGATCGTTGAGTGCTTGGCCAAAATGAAACTTGACTATCATCCCATCAAATTCTTCCCTTCCTTAAATGAGAAAATTCATACTCAGAAATTTTCTGAAACTTAACTATTCGGAGAAATTAAGTCATAAATAATCCAAGCCCTATGGACAGTAAATTACAGAACCAAAACTCACAATAAGAATTCTGCCTTTTAATGCAGACATCTTCCCTCTGTATTATTCTTCCTTACTACCTTTAACTTACGGGGGTGTATTTTCATTTGTTTTTGATTTGGGTTATGCAATACTGTAAAAAGAACCCTTTCTGCTATGGGAGCTGCTTATCTATTTCATTTTCAAGTTTTTATATTCATATTTTAATGGTTTATTTTTCCATCAAATTCAAATGGCTTTATTAGGCATTTAAAATCAGTCATATTGTCTCATTCATTAAATTGGATAAACTATATGAAAACATTTTTTATACTAAAACATAGTTTAAGCTGCAGTGAGACTAAGGACATGGTAGTATAAAATATAGTTACCTTTTTATTATTTGAACTACCAGGACAGCTTTACTCAAAATGACTGAAGTTTGCAAATGGATTAGCACTTTGTAATCAGTGCCAGATTTGATTTTTTGTTAAAGTTTTGTTTATCTAAAAACAAATGCAGAATTTCCTCACTCCATTTTTCTTTTCTCAGCACACATATGCACACAGATAGAAATAAGAAAAATCTACTCTTCCTTTCAAGAGACTCTTCCTCAGTGAAACACACCCCCTCACTTGTCTCTAAGCTCTGCTTCAGCAATAAAAACAAAATACCCAGTTTTCCAAGATGAGATTAGTATAGCAATTCAGCATAGCTTAAGAGCAGGGACTCTGTAGCCAGAATCCCTGTGTTGCGATTCTGGCTCTACCATTGCTAGGTGAACAATCCTGGACAAGCTAGCTAACCCTTCCTTCCGTGCAGATGGCAGAGAAACAGCATCAGCTGAGGACAGGCCCTCGGAGCATAGCGCCCTCTGGAGGCCAGAAGAAGAAAGGTGACAGTGCAGGACACAGGAAAGGAGTGGTCAGAGGTGCAGCAGCAGGCAGACAAGTGCAAAGGCACAGAAACTTAGAGAAGAATGAGTTTCCATGAGGGCGTGGCCAACAGTGACCAAGTCTACTTAAACCACAGAGCACGAGGACTTAGTAAAGTCAGTGTGGACATCAGTGGCATTTCGAAAGCGAGGTGGAAGTGATAGCCTTCTGATTTGAGGGTGTTAAGGTGTAAGTGGTGAGGAAGCAGAAGTTCCTTTATAAACAGGACTAGAGGGCAACATACGTATTTTTATTTCTTTTCCATCACCCAAAATAGAGAAGACAGATTAGTTAGTACAGATTATCAGACATGGAAGATGGAACCAATGGAAAAAAGAGAAAGGAAAATCAAGAAAACAGTCATCTTAAGTTATCTGAGGACTCCATGGAAGAGCATGGCACTAGAAAGGAGCAAGAGAGAAGGGTTCTCTGTTCCTCTTCCTGCCAAACTCCTGCTCATCCTATAAGGTTCAGCTTAAAGTGGCTTCACAAATGAAACCTTTCCGACTGCCCTAAACCAAGTTATCCAATCCCTTATCTAAAGTGTCTGAGTATTTTGTTTATATAATTTTTATAACAGAAAATTATACAATATTTTATCTATCAACATTTCTACCCCATATATTAGATAACAAATTTCTCAGAGCCAGGATCTAAGATTCCTTCGTTTTTTAAAATTTGTAGCACAAGGCATAGCACTAGATCAAGCACTATATTAGTAGCTATTTAAAATAAATTGATGAATTAGCAATAGGAAAGGGAAAAGGGCCCATTTAGTGCCGAGGTATATCGAAGGAGGGGAACATAGGCCCTAACACATCTTGAGTCATTGTCCTTAGTCTCATTAGTGGGACAGTAAAAATGAGAATGTTAAAATTAGGATAGGGAATTAAGTAGATAGAGCAAGAGACAACATAGGCAACCTCTAAAGGATCTAATAAGTCATTAATACGGTTGCTGAGCTCCATTGTACAGACCTGTTACAATGAGGAAGCATGAGTTTATAGTATGGCCACTTGGTTTTTTGTTTGTTTTTTAGCTTAAAAAGTTATAGTTTTATTGTCCTGTAGGACAGCAACCGATTCTACATCTAACTTAGTTTTATTTCAGCCTTCTTTCTGTAATTCACTAACTGTATATAGCAGTCTTTCCTATCCTCTTTTGGACCAGCTTTACAATTCTGCTGAATTCCTCATAAATAAGTCAGTCTTCGACACTTGCCCACTATTATTTGTATGAGATTCATATGCTTCAGCTTTTTGAAAGTTGTACTTTGAAAAACTCTGAGCATGCATCTGTCCTTTTCTGAACCAGTAGGAAATCTTCATAGAAGAAAGATGGTTACTTATCTATACAATCCCTATCGTTCTTAAAAAAAAAAAAGTGTAAAATGTGTTTTGATGGAAGAAAATAGAATGTTCTTTCAATTATCTGTAAGTATGCAGCTCAGCCAAAATAAATAGAAAAGGTATATTTCCTTGCATATTTAAATTAACATGAAAAATCAACAGGGAAGATGGTATATTATACTTGATAATAAAGGTATGAATGAATATTCTCCTCAACCAATCCATGTTATTTAATCTGTGGCTGAGGTGTTGTCAGAAGCTAAACAGAGTTAAAACATATATTCTGATAGAAAGCCCTGCTTTTGAAGGAGGTATGGTAAGATAAAAGTATTAATTTTTGATTTAGTTCATTCATAGCCTCATAGCCTCTCATAGCTTCTCTTCATATTAGGAACTCTTTTTTTTTTGGCTGAACCTCATGGCAGGATCTTATTTTCTTGACCAAGGATCAAACCTGTGCTCCCTACAGTGGAAGTGTGGAGTCCTAACAACTGGACCGCCAGGGGATTCCCGAGGAAGTCTTTTATAAATTGAATTTTTCCAGTTTTATGGAGATACAATTGACTTACATCACTCTATAAGTTTAAGATGTACAGCATAATTGTTTGACTTACATATATTGTGAAATGATTACTACAATAGGTTTAGCCAGCATCCATCATCTCATAGATATAATAAAAAGAGAAAGAAAGAAAAAAGAGAAAAAATTTTCTCTCTTGTGATGAGAACTCAGGGTTTACTCTTAACATTAGTATACATTATAACCAGTGTTAATGATAGTCATCATGCTGTTCATTACATCCCTAGTACTTATTTATCTTGGAGCTAGGAGTTTGTACACCTACCTCCAATTCCCCCTTCCCCCAACCCCATCCCCACTTTTTTTTTTTATAAATGTATTTATTTATTTGTTTATCTTATTTATTTATTGGCTGCTTTGGGTCTTCATTGCTCCACATGGGCTTTCTCTAGTTGTAGCGGGAGCTACTCTTCATTGTGTTGCGCGGGCTCCTCACTGTAATGGCTTCTCTTTTTGTGGAGCACGGGCTCTAGGCACATGGGCTTCAGTAGTTGCAGCACACAGGCTCCATAGTTGTGGCTCACGGGCTCTAGAGCACAGGCTCAGTAGTTGTGGCGCCTGGGCTTAGTTGCTCTGTGGCATGTGGAATCTTCCCAGAGCATGGCTCGAACCCGTGTCCCCTGCATTGGCAGGAGGATTCTTAACCACTGTGCCGCCTAGGAAGTCCCCCCACTTCTGGTGACCACACTCAAGTTTTTTTATTATATGAAGTTTTCTGACTTTTAGCTTTAGCACCTATGATTCCACTAAAAGTGTAGAAGATACAAGTATAGGGGTGAAGAGCATGAGTTTTGTAACCACAGAGATCTACATCATAGTTAAGATCCCAGCCACTTCTTAGTAAAGATCTTGGATAAATTACTTAACGTGTCCTAGCCTCAGATTTCTACTAATAATAATGCATTCTCATTTTTTCATTAAATGTAAATTGAGGAGGATTTTAACTTAAAAAAAATACTGTATGGTACAGGTGTTTCATATTCTTATTACTAGAAATTTACTCTTCATATTTTAATGATTAAATTGGTTTACTGGGGACTACCTAGGTGGCGCAGTGGTTAAGAATCCACCTGCCAATACAGGGGACACGGGTTTGAGTCCTGGTCAGGGAAGATCCCACATGCCACAGAGCAACTAAGCCGATGCACCACAACTGTTGAGCCTGTGCTCTAGAGCTCATGAGCCACAACTGTTGAGCCCATGTGCTGCAACTACTGAAGCCCACGTGCCTAGAGCCCCTGCTCCACAACAAGAGAAGCCACAGCAATGAGGAGCCAGTGCACCACAACGAAGAGTAGCCCCCACTCACCGCAACCAGAGAAAGCCCATGTGCAGCAATGAAGACCCAATGCAGCCAATAAATTAATAAATTTATAAAACAAAAAAAATTAACAGGTAATAAAAAAAATTGGCTTACTGGTGTTGCCCTCTTGGTTTTATAGGGGTTCTTCTTCCCTCCTCATAGTCTTCTATAACCTAAATGTAATAATGAAGAAAATACAAGTAGAGCTTGTCCAGATTGAGTCATGGAAAAAAACAGAGAATTTGATGCTCTGTGAAGTGATAATCAAAGAATAACAAGAATGAATATTGACATCACCAAGGAATAAGTCAGTCATGATGGTATAGAGATGAAGAATTGTAGGAAGTTTTGTAACTAGTATCGCAAAGATATGGGTTGTTGTTTCCTTTAAAGTAGTGCCTTGGCGCAAAGAATGAAGGAATTTGGGAAGAATCAAACAGAAGGCAGAAATGGATAGATGTGGGTTACAGAGAGAGTAGATTTTATTCTGATTTAAAAAAAAATTTGAAAGGCTTGTCAGGTAAGAAAACTATAAGCTATCGTGGGGCTTCCCTGGTGGTGCAGTGGTTAAGAATCCACCTGCCAATGCAGGGGACACGGGTTCGAGCCCTGGTTTGGGAAGATCCCACATGCCACGGAGCAACTAAGCCTGTGTGCCACAACTACTGAGCCTGTGCTCTAGAGCTCTCGAGCCACAACTCCTGAGCCCACGTGCCACAGCTACTGAAGCCAGTGCACCTAGAGCCTGTGCTCTGCAACAAAAGAAGCCACAAAGAGAAGCCCAGGCACCACATCAAAGAGTAGCCCCTGCTCACTGCAACTAGAGAAAGCCAGTGCACAACAGTGAGGACCCAACGCAGCCATAAATAAATAATAAAATAAATCTTAAAAAAAAAATTATAAGCTATTGTTTTATTAATAGGAAATCAAAACTTTGGTTTTTTTTTTTCCTTCTAAATCACCCCTTTCCCTTGATACTTGGACAGGTGAAAGAACCCATTAGAGGATGATAATGAATGACATCTCATACAGAAATTATAGTCATGGAAAGATCATGACATAATATCGGCGTGCAGAATATCCGTTTTTAAACCCCCACTCTCTCTACTCACCACTATTTGTTGTGTGTCGATTATAAGACAGTAGTTCCTCGGGGAAATAATGTAGTTTACTCAGGGCATTCATTCAAGCTTAAAAAAAAAAATCCAAAGAGACAGAGAACATATTAGGTTAATATTCGAGGGTTAATGAGGACTTAGGTATTGTAAAGGTTACATTGTGCTAATTAAAAATAATTGCACAGTCCTAGAATTAGGGAGCTTTCACAGGGGAAGGTCTCAAGGCCACTGCGCCTCTCTGGATTTTTCAACTTGGCTGTGTACAAACTTCAGTAGTTACCTTATATAATTAGATCCTGAGAAAACTAGTTTCTCCAACCAAATGCACTAGAGCTGAATTGAGATCAGAAAGTCAGTTTCATCGTTTCCAATGAGAAATATCTCTTTCCAAAGAAGAAACTTATTTTTGAAAGACAGATTAAGATCAGAGGTGGTTTAGTAATTAAAAGGGATCAGAATAAAGAGGGGCCTAGAGACTTTCTTTTCTGAGTACCACCAACCCAAATATGTCCCAGGCCCCTTCCAAGGGCTGAGAACTATTATTTCGTTTTTATTTTCTGCTATATCCATGTTTTCCATTAAAAGCTTTCTTTATTAATTCAAGGGTACAGTGTCCAGTAAACCAACTTTCCTTTTTAGCACTTTTATCACCCGGTTCGTATAGCAAGTTTGTGGTAAGTACTGGGTCACCTCCAATATAAGAGAGAAGGAATGTGAGGCCATTCATAAATTATCCTTGCTCAAAATGTCATGTTACAGCATTTATTAGTAAATGAACCATAAAGTTATTTTATGCTTCTTTCCAATTTTATATCAAAACATTAGAAATGAACTTTTCCCTTTCTGTGCAATTGGAATACTACTTACGGTGTTCCAAAGGTAACCTTTATGTATGGGTTCATTTTTGACTTGTGATTAATCTTCTCACATGGTTCATCCTTGACCACTTTGAAGGCTCTAGAGAGTAGTAACAGGAGGGATGTATGTTACATGCTTAATCGCCCCTCTCAAAGCATGAGACATAGGAAGGGGCTAGAAGAGCCTTCCTCAGCCCAGCAGCCTCATGGAGATCTAGAGAGCTGTTGCTTTGTGCTATTCAGAGCACCCAGCATCAGAGCTTGCACAGAGTGGGCCGGAAGCACCTCTCAGGAGGATATTCTTTCCTAAATTTAAAGTTCAGGAACATGGTGGAGAGTCCTCCTCCACATCACCTATAAGAAAGTTGGAAGAGCTCAGAGGTGGAGGTGAGGAGAGATTGGCCCAGTCAGTTTGCAACTGTGTATCTGTATTAGTTTCCTAGAGATACTGTAACAAAGTAACAAACAGATGACTTAAGGGAAATTTATTGCCTCATGGTTTTGAGGCTAGAAATCTGAAATCAGGGTTCTGCCTGGTTGGTCCTTCTTCGGGCTGTGCAGAGAATCTGTCCCATACTTCTCTCCTAGCTTCTGGTGGCCTCAGGCATCCCTTAGTTGTGGTTGGCATTATCCTTTTGTCTTTATATTGTCTTCCTTTTGTAGGTAGATACCAAATTTCCCCTTTTTGTAAATGTACCAGTCCGGGTGGATTAGGGGCCACCCTAACGAGCTTATCTTAACTTCAAATACTGTATTTTCAAATAAAGGTTAGAACTTCAGCACCTATTAGGGGGATACATTTCAACCCATAGCAATGTCCTTCTTGAATCATCAATATTTATGTGAAAATTGAAGCCATGGCACAAATCACAGATGTGTGTTCCCCTCTCTTTTCCCAGGGACTTTAATGTTTTAATCATATATGTGTATATGATCAGCGTCCGTATCCCCTTGCAATTGTCCCCTACTTAATATTAATTTCCCTAATCTACTGTCCACACAGCTGCCAGGAGACACTTCTTAAACACAAAAAATTGATGGTGTTACTACTTTATTTTAAATTCTTTAGCTTATGGTTACAGAGTAAATACAAACTCCTTAGCATAAAAGTCAAGGCCTTTATTGCCATAAATGGAAGATAATATTATACACTTAAGAGCTGTGAAAACAATTTTTTTTTTTTTGACTGCGTTGGGTCTTCACTGCTGCGCGGGCTTTCTCTAGTTGTGGCGAGCAGGGGCTACTCTTTGTTGCAGTGCTTGGGGTTCTCATTGTGGTGGCTTCTCTTGTTGCAGAGCACAGACTCTAGGTCTGCGGGCTCAGTAGTTGCAGCATGCGGGCCCTAGAGAGCATGGGCTTCCATAGTTGTGGTGCATGGGCTCAGTATTTGCAGTGTGAGGGCTTAGTTGCTCCAAGGTATGTGGGATCTTCCTGGACCAGGGATTGAACCTGTGTCCTCTATGTTGGCAGGCAGATTCTTAACCACTGAACCACCAGGGAAGTCCCAAAAACAACTTTTAAAAGGGAAATCTTAATAGAGTTAACATGAAATATTATACATCAGAAGGTACATATTCAAGGTGATAAGGCAAAAAACAAGGAAGACAAATATGATGGAACACAGATTTTAATTTTGATTTATATGTTAGCCAATTCAAATCAATGGGAAAATGCTGACAATAAATAAATGGGCAAAAGGCATAGCTATACACCTCACAAAACATTTTTAAAAACTCTCCAATGTATTGTATACGTGAAAATAAAATTTTAAATCAAAAAATACAAATCAAACAATAATGAAAAGCTTTTCTTTCTTTCTTTCTTTCTTTCTTTTTTTTTACCAAATAAGAAGAAACTGTTTTTTCTTTTTCTTTTGTTTTAAATCAATCTAATCAGTGCTGGTAAAGATGCACTAATAGTCAAAGTCATTGTTTTTACATTCTCAAGACTCTAAAATTGACCATCAGATTTAGAGCTTATTTCCTGGTGGCAGAGAATGAGGGGAATACAAGTCCTTGACACCCACTAATAAAACCTGGCCATTAGTTATCCTGGATTCTGACTACTTACATTAACTAACTTCCCATACCCTTGAAGGAGGCCTAGAAAAGAGGTAGGAGAAAGGCCTGGTGTCCCAAAATAATGAAACACAAACTCTCCAAATTTACTTCTGGAGCTAGAGAAACAGGAGGTTCTATTTTTTTTTAATTGTTATTTGTTATTTTATCAGAATTAATCCAAAGGGTATAGATTCTTTTTTTCCTCTTTCTTTCTTTCTTTCTTTCTTTTTTTTTTGGCCATGAGACATATAGGAGGATCTTAATTCCCCAACCAGAGATCAAACTCTCACCCCCTGCATTGGAAACACAGAGCCTTAACCACTGGACCACCAGGGAACTCCCCTATAAATTCTTGTTATAATGAGAAATTACCCCATTAAAAACAATAAACATAACTCTGTCTTACATATCCTAACACAAATTCCATCACTTGTACTTAGCAATCTCTATCAATTTTTATTCTATTTTTTCCTTTCATGGTTCAAACTCCTACAATAGTGTGGCCAGCTCCCACCCCATTCCACCAGCTAGTTCCTTTTCTTATAATCTGGTTTCTACAAATACCATCACCCTGAAATATTTAAAAAGGCACCCAGATCTGCTCACTGTTACCACTGCCCCTGCCTGATTTCCATTCCCTTTTTCTGCAAGAATCTATACTATTGAGAGTTACCCTTTACTTTAGGGATAGCTCCTCCTTTATACCCTGTCCTTACCCTAAACATTCCTTGAGTGATGCTTTATTTCCCAGCACATTAGGCCTGTTTCACGTCTTTGCTCTTAAAACCTTTGCTTTTCTCTCTACCAATGAGTTGGCATCTTTCATTAATCAACAGCACTGGGAGTACATTAGGTGCTTAGTAAAATTCATTCTTTAAACAGAACAATCATATTGTGTTTATATAGTTGTGATAGGCAGAATAATCCTCTCCCCACCAAACGTGTCTATATCCTAAGCCATGGAACCTGTGAATATATTACTTTGTATGGCAAAGAGACTATGCTATGATTAAGTTAAGGACCTTCTCGTGAAGGGACTATCCCAGATTATCTGGGTGGGCCTGATGCAATCAGAGCTCCTTAAAATAGAGAAAGGTGACAAGGCAAGCAGAGAGTCAGAGCAGGGTATGAGAAACACTCCACCAGCCACATCTGGCTTCGGAGATGAAGAAATAGGAAAATGAGCCAAGGAATGCAGGTGGACTCTGGAAGCTGGAAAAGGCAAGAAAATGGATTCTTCCCTAGAGTTTTCAGAAAGAACACAGCCCTACCCACACTTTGAATTTAGTTCAGTGAAACCCACTTCGAACATCTGACCTATAGAACTGTGAGATAATAAATTTGTTTCAACCCACTAAGCATTTGGTTATTTGTTACAGTAGCCTAATGAAACTGATACAATAGTACTTTGTCATTTTCCGTTCTACCCAATATGATGTCACACAGGCAACATTCAATATTTAATGAAAATGGAAAAGACACTTAGGATTTGTCCCTTTCTGGATTTTTACAGGCTATGAAATTCAATCTGATATGTTCAATTGTAATATTTCTGAACATCTGAGATTTATTTAAGAATATGTAGAATAATATGAGACCTTTTTTTGGGACTAGGAGTTGCAACAGAGAAAAATTACTTTTCCAATAAATCAATGGACTTGATGAGTCTATTTATTTTGCCATCAGCCCAATTGCCTTTCTGTTCTCCAGCAGTCTACTAGAAAAGATCGATTATTGATGATGGCTCAGATCCCTCTCTTTCTTCAGTGGCTGCTGGCTTAGCCCCTTCTGCCCTGTCATCTCCCCGGGGCTTGATATGCGCAAATTGTGCAACCCAGCTAGGACTCCCCTGCCTACAGTAAACTGGCTGAGGCATGCAGGTTAAATACTTCCGTTAGCTCCTTCTGTGCATTGAAATTTCCATACGCTTAATGCTTTTTAGTGTACCAAGTGTGTGATTTCATTTCATCTTCACAATAACTTGGTGGAGGAGGTATTATTGCCTTCATTTTACAGTTGAGAAAACTAAAAGTTAAGGGGAGTTCCAGATAGTGAGAGGAAGGAGATTTGAACAAAAATCTCTTAATTCCTGATTCAGTTATAAAACTAATGCAGTTTTACTATATACAGCTATTCTTGCCATTTTACCTCAGTGCCATTATTCCAGATATGTATTTTGTAAGTGTAGTTTTTAATAGTTTATCCTTCCATTTTATTACTCTTTTTTTAAGCTCTTTATTGGAATATAATTGCTTTACACTTTTGTACCAGCTTTTGAGGTACACCAAAGTGAATCAGCTGTATTTATACATATATCTCCATATCCCCTCTCTCCCACGACTCCCTCCCACCCTCCCTGTCCTGGACCTCTAAGGCATCACCCATCATCCAGTTGATCTCCCTTTGTTATACAGCAACTTCCCACTAGCTATCTATTTGCAAGTGTATTTTTAATGATAACATAACTTATGCACATTATAATGTGGAAAACACAGAAAATCATCCATAATTCTACTACTCAAAGATAACCACTGTTACTATTTGAGTGTATTTCTTTCCAAATATTTTTTCTATGCATTCATCCAAGTATATTTCTTTTGGCATGTATTTTTATTTAGAGTTTTGTATCCCATTCCATTTTTATTATTCTGAGTGAAGTGAGGTGGCATTCCACCCTTATGTTATTTAAAATTGTACTGTATTGCTTTTCAATGACCTATTTTTCCTATTTATACTAAAATATAAATAAAGAATTAGTCCACCCTTCTTGAGTTAACTTTTTTTTCTTCAAGATTAGAGCTGTGCTTCTCAAAATGCAATCAGGACCAGCCCCATCAGCATCACTTGGGAGCTTGTTAGGACTGCAAATTCTCTACTGAGTCAGAATCTTTGGGGGGAGGCCCAAGAATCCCTCTCCAGGTGATTTTTCACACATGATAAAGTTTGCACTAAAGTTTTGGTTTCCCATTTGTGTTGATGAGGCAAAAGCAGCTAGTAAACCTGTTACAGGTTAAAGACAAGCAGAATAATTGTCACACATTGAAGAAAAAGAAAGAGCTTCTTGCTTACCCAGAATTCCCTCATCCACATGCTTTCAACTCTACTATTAGGCAATTACTTGGGTTAAAGTCTATAGACCTCTTTAAAATGCTTATATGCTTACTTAGAAATGCAGTAGTTACCTTTACTTACTATCTTCCAATCCTGCTTTCATATGCATATACTTCTCCTGGTGAGCCAAGGAGGCATTTATCAAAATCAGAACAGAATGAAGGGTAGGTACATTTTAAGTTTCATTCTGACAGCTTTTTTTAAACACCTACCATGTTACATCAATATAGAGTAGAAAAGAAAAATATATTTTCTAGATCCCGCCCTCACGGCAATTCAGTCTTGTTAGGAAATAAAATTTTCATATATGGTTTAATTAACAACAGTCGATCAAGTCCTAAATTGACTATAATTAAGTATTACAGTACGTGAGAGGAACAGTGTATGCCCTGGACTGTACAGAAAGCTAGATGTGTTGATTAGGGAAGGAGGAATGTCAGTGGTGCCTAAATAATAATTACTATGTTAACAATAAACAGTCCACTTATTAATTACTATACCTATGATACCTATTCCCCAGACAAGGCTAAATGAGATTAGGAATCTTTGCCAATGTTATATAAATAGCACTTTGTGGAGTCAGACTTTAAACTCAGATCTGTTTGACTGGAGCCCTTCTGTCTTCATAGTTAACCCTGACTAAGGTTTACAGATTGAGAAAGGCCTGTAGAAAACCGCAGGCAGAGGCAACTCCAGGAAGGATGAGCATGGGTTAAACAAGTTCCTGTGTCAGCAGAAAGCAAGGTTGGTATTGGCGAGTTACTAAAACCGAAAGAGATCTGTAAGGATTATGGAAGGTCTTGCATGCTTAGATGGTGATCTGGGATAAACTATCAGAGATGCTGAAGAACCATTACACAGTTTTTAAACATAATGAAAGTAATGTTTTAGGACTAGACTATCATAGGGAGAAAAAGCATAATTGGGTGGGAAGGGAGGAGATATTTGGGTAGAACAGTCAATTAATAGGGTGATTGTTGTAAACCAGATACCAGATGATAAGGAAAATAAATGGGGTGTTGGCAGCGGGGAAAGAGAATAATTATTAAATCTTAGAAAACAAAGGTGAAAGTTTTTAATGGTAGATTGGCCAAAGGGACTAGTTGGAAAACCTGAAAATTTGAACCTGATGTTATGGTGATTTTGATCTGTACACAAAAATTGTAATAATCTGAAGAAGGATTGTGAAAAATTAACAAGGCAGTTGGCTTTTTTCAGCGATCGTCGTGAGTTTAAGTCGTTCTTTCTTGCTTCCTAACTACATCGGTCCACCTAGTCTCCATGTCCTGTTGATCTTAAATCCCATCTACTTTATCCTGCCTCATTTGCTTTATCCTTTCTTATAACCTTTTATAGCTCTGGCCATCTTTCAATAGGCCTAAGGCAATTACAGCCTACATGCTCTCATTACCTTCTGAATCACTTCCCTAAGATCTATTGTTTTGCTACAAGGAACTTTCTTTCTGAAACCTACCTCAAATTATGGCATCTTTCTGCTGAAAGTTTAAAAAAATGTCTTCACTGTCTTTTATTGCAGTACTTTACTTGGTATGGCATTCAGAATTAGAGCAATCATAGTTTATTATCCAAACAAGACAACTGGAGATTGAAAGTGGCATATTAATAAGTACACTGGGACAAAAGGTGTATGGGCTGTGTGTAACTTTCTGGCCACATCCTCTTCCATTAGTGCTTCATGCATGAGCAGTGCCCAAGTACTGAGTGAACAGTCCCTACTCCAAAGGTCCCTGATCAGTGTTGTTCACAGCTGTGCCTGTGTTGCCTTATCTACTGCTCAACACATCATATAGCCTCAATAACTATTTGCAGAAGGAAGGAAGGAAGCAAACCTTGAGTAAATCAAAGAGTTTTAGAATTGCTTTAGTCTAGTGTGTTGTGTTGTTGAAATGAAATAGAATTTAAGGTCTAACATCCTTGAGAAAAAGAAACCATGGAAAGATAAAGGGAGGCAAAGAGAACATGGGAGAGGAAAGTAGAAAAGGGAAGTGCCAGAATCAGACCTGCTACTTCATAACTTAGCAAAGGACAGATGCTAGGAGTGTTGAATTCAAGGGCACTTTAACAAGAGACTCCACTTATCAGATAGATAGATTTTTACCAGAAAGAGTTCTTAGTTTTGTAAAGAGATTTGTCAAATTCATCTTAAAGGTCAATGTGGAGCTATTAAAAAAAGTTTTCACAATAGTGTTTTAGAAGTTCCAGCTACAAAGGAGGTACCTAAATGTCCATTTTGCACTTCTGAAAACAGGTGCAGTCTCTGTGAGAAAAGGAAATGTGTTAGGAGCATGGGAACAAAAGGGAAAATGATGAAAAAGAACCTACAATCTAATTACATAAATGTCACTTCCTCCGAAAACTAGATTTGATGTAATTAAAGTACCTGTAACAAATAAAATGAAGCAGAGACATCTCTTTCCTTTTTCCTGAAATACAGGAAGATTAGAAACCACATGCTATTTGTGGGAAATTTGTAGACAAAAAATGTGTGTGTGTGTGTGAGAGAGAGAGATTTTCCTCTGATCTCTTAGTTGATAGCCCAACAGTACAGCCAATAATCATGGCCTTTCAGTAAAGTCCTTTTCAGTAAGGAGGCGATATCTATAAATAAGTACACATTAAATATTTT
The DNA here is from genome assembly GCF_030028045.1 of Hippopotamus amphibius kiboko. NCBI lineage: Eukaryota > Metazoa > Chordata > Mammalia > Artiodactyla > Hippopotamidae > Hippopotamus > Hippopotamus amphibius. Next base: position 8,466,798 of record NC_080189.1, on the reverse strand, counting down.
TCAGTGACCATGAGCCCCTGTGAAATAAACATTACATTTATTCAACAATTTATTGATTGTTTTATACCTTTCCCCAACTATAAAGCCATAGCAGGAACTTACTATCTTTATTAGGTCAGAACCAATGCTTATAGACTAAAGATCAAGTTATGAGTTTAAATGTAGAGAAAAGAGTGCTCATTCTAACGAGAGGATACACTCCTAAACAGCGGTTCGGTAGCATTTGATCTATTACTGGGGCGTTTATCTTGGGAACCATTTTTTTGGATGCTGTCCTCATGTAGGATGTTTCCTTCCAGCCATCTATGAGCCTTCCTGTGAAGCCTACAAACACCTAGGTCAGACATCAAATTACTACTGGATAGATCCTGATGGCAGTGGACCTCTGGGGCCTCTGAAAGTTTACTGCAACATGACAGGTAACTATGGCATATTTATGGTTCATGAAAATTGCTTTTCTATATGTCGAGAGTAAGTAGCACCACTGAAGTTTATTTCTTCTGTGCTGTATTCTTATCACAACGTGTAATAAGCTAAATACTGCTACCTTTGTTAGGCTAAATGGTGAAATGTATTTCAACACTGGGTTTTTTAAAAAAGTCTACCCTCTGATTTGAATGGTTAATAATTAGCATTAAAAAAAATCAGCATGCAGAGGAAAAGCTAGAAAGTGAAATTGCAAGGTTGAAATCCACAGAAAGAACTGGCCCATGAAGCAACATCCACAAGAACCTAGACTGGGGACAGTTAGCATCACCTCTCAAACCATCCACACTGCCCATGAGAGAGGAAAGTCAGAGGCCACACGAGATCTTCCTCTGCTCCCCATGGTTACACGACAAGCCGTTCTGGGCACTGAAAGCCCATTCTGACACTAGCAAAACTTACCTGCTGCTTTCATGCAATTTATCTGGGGAAGAGAGCCAAGTTTTTCTTCACTTCCATATTAAATTCCAGAGCTATGAAATGAGATTGTGGGTTCCCTGTGGGTCCTCACAGTTGTAAGATGCACACAGATCTCTAAGGTAAGAGCACTTCTTCCATCAGACGACTGGTAACATCTTGCCCTCTAAAAACCTGGAGAAGTGTGTGAGGTTAGTGCTATTTACTGGCTCCAGGAGAGGATCAGCATTTGATGTGAACTCCTGAGGCATATGATGATAAGGATAATAATTACATGATGCTACTGATGATGCTTGATGCGTGGACGGTTTACCATGTATCGGGTACCACGATAATTGCTTTATTCAGACAACCTGGGTTTGTATTCTGGCTCTGCTAATCACCAGATATATAACCTTGAGCACCGTATTAACTTTACGAAACTCAATAAGCCTCATTATATTTTTCTGTAAAATGGATTAGTAATAATATCTACCTCATAGCATTATTACATGAATGAAATAAGATAATCTACACGTGGTTCTCAGCATGTTGTCTGACACATAATAAACTTTCAGAAAAGGTTGCCAGGAGTCAGGTATAATTATTTTTTAAAGAATTAAATAACTCGCTTATACTATTCATGCAACATTCAAATTCAAATGTGTTTGAGGCCAGTGGTTCTTAAATCCGGCTCTGCTTCAGAAACATGGATGGAGTTTTGTCTTCCCCGTACAAACCTACTGGCTCCATCTCCAGAGACTGATTCAGTAGCTGTGAAGTGCAAGGAAGATCGTGCACCTAGAACTAAAAGCCCTAAACAGTGCTGTCGACAAGCAGACCCCAGTGGAGAACTTTTGGCAATATCAGGAAGCCAGACATGGCACAGAGTGGAAGGGAGAATGATGAGGACTTTGGTATAGCATGGAAGGCGTGTAGAGAAAATGGTAAAGTGAGAGCTACTGTCCCCAGATTTCCTCCCACGCCAAGATTCTGAGTATGCCCCAGAGAAATAATTCACTTACCAGAAAGCTACACCTAACAGTTCATTGATTGTTGGACTTGTCAGTGCACTCAGGTACTGGCATCTTTTTCATTCGAATCTTACTTGAACTAAAGTAGAATCCATGAGAACTTGATTTGATCCAAAAGAACCCTGATTTTGATTTCTCCAAATATATGTAAAATAATTGTCAACTATTGACGTTAAGGAAAATTATCAAGAAATCAGGGCATCCCCAGAAAGACACTGGAATTTACCAAAAAAGACACCCCACATCCAGAGACAAAGGAGAAGCCGCAATGAGACAGTAGGAGGGGCGCAATCGCATTACAATCAAATCCCATAAATGCTGGGTGGGTGACTCACAAACTGGAGAACAGTTATACTGCAGAATTCCACCCACTAAAGTGAGGGTTCTGAGCCCCATATCAGGCTTCCAAACCTGGGAGTCCAGCAACGGGAGGAGGAATCCCCAGAGAATCAGACCCTGAAAGCCAGCGGGATTTGATTGCAGGTCCTCCACAGGACTGGTGGAAACAGAGACTCCACTCTTGGAGGGCACACAAAAAAATGTGTTCACCAGGACCCAGGGGGAAGGAGCAGTGACCCGATAGGAGACTGAACCAGACCTATCTGCTGGTGTTGGAGGGTTCCCTGCTGAGGTGGGGGGCAGCTGTGGCTCTCCAGGGAGGCAGGGGCACTGGCAGCAGGGGTTTTGAGAAGTGCTAATTGGTGTGAGCCCCCCCAGAGTCTGCCATTAGCCCCACCAAAGAGCCTGTGGGCTCCAGCGCTAGGTGGCCTCAGGCCAAACAACCAACAAGGTGTGAACACAGCCCTACCCATTAGCAGACAAGCAGATTAAAGCTTTACTGAGCTCCACCCACCCAGCCCTACCCACCATCAGTCCCTCCTATGAGGAAGCACACAGGAGGCTCCTAGATAGCTTCCATCACAAGAGGGCAGAAAGCAGTATTAAGCAGTATCAGCAGTATTTCATCTTGCAGAACTGAAAACCACAGCCACAGAAAGATAGAGAAAATGAAAAAGCAAAGGACTTTGTACCAGATGAAGGGACAGGATAAAGCCCCAGAAAAACAACTAAATGAAGAGGAGATAGGCACCCTTACAGAAAAAGAATTCAGAATAATGATAGTGAAGATGATCCAGGACTTTGAAAAAAGACTGGATGCAAAGATTGAAAAGTTTACCAAAGACCTAGAAGAATTAAAGAGCAAACAAACAGAGATATGCAACACAATAACGGAAATGAAAACTACACTAGAAGGAACCAACAGCAGATTAACAGAGGCAGAAGGGCGAATAAGTGACCTGGAAGACAGAATGGTGAAAATCACTGATGCGAAAAAGAATAAGGAAAAAAGAATGCAAAGAACTGAAGACAGTCTATGATACCTCTGGGACAATGTTAAATGCACCAACATTCGCATTATAGGGGTCCCAGTAGGAGATGAGAGAATGAAAGGATCTGAGAAAATATTGGAAGAGATTCTAGTTGAAAACTTCCCTAACATGGGAAAGGAAATAGCTACCCAAGTCCAGGAAGTGCAGAGAGTCCCAGGCAGGATAAATCCAAGAAGAAACACGCCAAGACATATAGTAGTCAAATTGACAAAAATTAAAGACAGAGAAATGTTATTAAAAGCAACAAGGGAAAAATGACAAATAACATACAAGGGAACTCCCATCAGGTTAACAGCTGATTTCTCAGCAGAAACTCTACAGGCCAGAAGGGAGGGGCATGATTTATTTCAAGTGATGAAAGGGAACAACCTACAACCAAGAATACTCTACCCAGCAAGGATCTTATTCAGATTTGATGGAGAAATCAAAAGCTTTACAGACAAGCAACAGCTAAGAGAATTCAGCACCACCAAACCAGCCCTACAAGTGCGAAAGGAACTTCTCTAAGCGGGAAACATAAGAGAAGAGAAGGACCTACAAAAACAAAAACAAAACAATTAAGAAAATGGTAATAGAAACATGCATACTGATAATTACCTTGAATGTAAATGGACTAAATGCACCAACCAGAAGACACAGTCTTGCTGAATGGATCCAAAAACAAGACCCATATATATGCTGTCTCAAAGAGACCCACCTAGGCACACATACAGACTGAAAGTGAGGGGATGGAAAAAGATATTCCATGCAGATGAAAATCAAAAAAAAGCTGGAGTAGCAATACTCATATCAGATTAAATAAACTTTAAAATAAAAAATGTTACAAGAGACAAGAAAGGATATTACATAAAGATCAAGGGATCCATCCAAGAAGAGGAGATAATTATAAATATATATGAACCCAATATAGGAGCACCTCAATACATAAGGCAAATGCTAATAACTATGAAAGTGGAAATGCAAGGCAGAAATAGAGACACAGATGTAGAGAACAAACACATGGACACCAAGTGGGGAAAGTGGGGAGGGTTGGGGGGGGATGAATTCGGAGATTGGGATACCAAATTGTACACTCTAAATGTATGCTGTTTATTGTCTGTTAACTGTATCTCAATAAAAGTTCTTAAAAAAAAAAAAAGAAAGAAATCAGGGCATCCTTAATGGGCTTGGGTGAAAAAGAATTTAGTTACTTTCCTACATGTCTTTTCAGAAAAGAACTAGATGGGGATATGTGTATAAAAACAGATGATTGAACTTGGTGTACCCCCCAAAAAATAATAAATAAATAAATAAAATTAAAAAAAAAAAGAAAATAGAAAAGAACTAGAAAACTAAGCAAAACTGTAATATATACAATCCTCGTATGAAGAACACACAAAACAAAAGAGGTTTATTTTTGTTTTGTTTTGTTTTTTTCTTTCTTTTTTGGGGGGGGCGGAGAGATCACTTTTCTGTGAATTGAAGCCTTCATGCAGAAACACAGATCTCTTCTTCATCAATAGCTCCTTTAAAGAATATGACTGTAGTTTAACCTAATACTCTAGATCAGTCTGAGTGGTGAAGAGAACAGCACAATTTCTGCAGTTAGAAGATTTTTTTCCTATCATCAAGATAGTTGTGAACACCAGTGTGTCAGGGACCCTTGAAGGCCAGCAGGCAGTCTTTGGTCTTTTGCCACCCATCAACCCTTCCTTCATCTGGAAAGAACATGAACTTGACCTCATTGGAGAACATGGAACCAAGAGCTTGGCCTGAGCTGTTAAATTTCCAAGAAATACATGTTGAAGAAGAGGAGAAAGTGACAGCATGAGATAGTCTATGAAGTCTTGAGCTGTTGCTCTTTCTATATATCACTCTCTCTATAAATCACTCTATATATCACTCTATGGCCATGAGAAAATGTATATGCACCTTAATTCACAACATTTTAACTAAAGAATAGAGCTGTCCCACTTCTTAATGACCCAAATGTAATTGAGTGTTTATCACTGTTGAATATATCACATATTTTTAAAATGGGAGCAAGATATCTTCTCTGAGGAAGAAGCAATGTCTTGGTATGATCAGCCTCTTTTCCCTTCTTCCTAAGATAGAGGAGAGAGTTTCACTTGTACAGACATAGTGAATTTATAAGAGTCTTGATTTTGGTTTTTCTACACTGGAGAAACTTTACCGGCAAGTAACATCTGATGTAAATTTGTGTAGAAATGAAAAATCGCGCTGTTGAAAATCACTTCTGATTTATATTAATTATTTGGAATACTAAACTTTAAATTCACTTACTAATTAAAACAAACAAAGAAAGTGAAAATACAGTTAATTAATTTAAGGCCTGGAAAGAAGAAGGTAGTCTCCTTTGACTTTTGGAAAAGAAGTTTCTCCAAATAATCGTTACAATATCACTGTTCACTAATATCTCCAAGTTTTGTTTGTTTAACATTATCAAATAAATAAGGTGTTCCTCATCTTATCCTTAATATATTTTCTATTGAATCATAACGGAAGACTTGAAGTTTGTCCCTGCTAGGGTATTTTATTGTTGGATTCAGTCCCAAACGTCAGCGTATTCCTATCTCTTGTCACCTCAGGTAACTGTTTGTTAAATTCTCAATTTCTCCTTCCTAATGCCTCTTGCAAATCGTCTTTATTTCCATTCCCCAAACCATTATCCTGATTCAGACCCTCATTTGATGGGTTTAGGCTAGTCTAGTAATGTCCCAACTGGTCCCTGTTAGTTTGCAACCTCGGAAGTTCCCTGAGTGAAATCTGAAACTGGCCCCCATATATGGAGGGCAAGGAGAGACTGAAGAAAGAGGCGGCCATTCCAGATTGGTAGGGAAGTTTTAATAAGCAAGGAGACTTACTTACAAGTCTTGTCTTGAATGACCACAAGGTGAGTAGATCTCTGCAACCACGCCCCAGGATCTTAAGGGTTTATATTGAGGCCTTGACAAGGTTCAGTCACGTATTCAGTCCAGATGGTCTCAACAACACTTACCTCTCTCGAGTATTTACTCCCTGAAAGGGCTACTAGCATGGGAACAATAGGGAGAATGTACATTCCAAGGACAGGGGAGGGGTGAGGGTTCTGCTTGAGGGTCAACTGGCAGACACATCCTCTCCATGACTTCCTCCGACAGTCCCTTCAACTCCATTATTCTCCTGCTGCCCCTGCCTCCACGCCACCTGTCAGCAGGCTGCTGGATGAATGCTGCTGACATACCACTGTGATTATGTGACCACCTTGCTCCATCCCAACTATTGAATGATGGGAAAGGGCCTCAACTTAGTGTTCAACTTCCTTCATATTTAATACAAACTTTCTAGCACTGCCTTTTTTCTACCCTGCTTCCAGATAGCCATCCCATGCTCTGATAAGAGTAGAGTTTCCATCATTCCCCAAATTCAGTTTGGCTTGTTTTACACTAAATTTCATGCCAGCTTCCCTGTGTACAATACTCTCCTCTGAAACTCTCTATGAAAGACTTATCTCTCAAGAGTTGTCTTGAATCCTAAACTCCTCCATGAAGCTCTTCCTCATTTTCAGTATACCCTTCACCACCGAATGACCATTGTAAACTCTCTTATCAATCAAACTCTTCCCTTTTTTAAAAAAAATTTTTATTTTATATTGGGATATAGCTGATTAACAATGTTGTGTTAGCTTCAGGTGTACAGCAAAGTGATTCAGTTATACATATACATGTATTAATATCTATTCTTTTTCAAATTCTTTTCCCATTTAGGTTATTATAGAATATTCAGTAGTGTTCTCTGTGCTATACAGTAGGTCCTATTGGTTATCTATTTTAAATATAGCAGTGTGCACATGTCAATCCCATGATTATTTCCATCCATGTTGCTGCAAATGGCATTATTTCATTCTTTTTAATGGCTGAGTAATATTCCATTGTATATATGTACCAATCTTCTTTATCTGTTCACCTGTCGATGGACATTTAGGTTGCGTTCATGTCTTGGCTATTGTAAACAGTGCTGCAGTGAACATTAGGGTGCATGTATCCTTTCAAACCACATTTTTCTCCAAATATATGCCCAAGAATGAGATTGCTGGATCATGTGGAAACTCCATTTTTGGTTTTTTGAGGAACCTCTGTTCTGTTTTCCATAGTGGCTGCACCAATTTACACTCCCACAAGCAGTGCAGGAGGGTTTCCTTTTTTCCATACCCTTTCCGGCATTTGTTATTTGTAGATTTTTTAATGATGGCCATCCTAACCAGTGAGAGGTAGTCTCTGTATTATTTCTTAAACTGCATATAAAATTTATATTATCTAAAAGAAAAATTTAATTAAAAATGTAACATATACACAAAAACCCCCCCAAAATGTGAATTTCTTCATGGACTTTGTGAAAAGAAAAAGAACAGAGTATTTAAGCATCCTTTTTCTAGGTTTTTTCATTTCTGTATTCACCATGTGCCCAGAACTGTGCCCTGTGAGAATGAAAGGATAGAGTAAGTGCCTTCATGGTGCTCACAACTAATAATACAGATAAGCACTAAAAAAGTAAACACACATGTAATTTTTCTGTAGAGAAAAATAATGGAATTGTGAGGAATGATTTATTTTGGATAGAGGATTTAAAAAAAAATAACCTCCCTAGGAAGCAACATTTTAGCCAAAATCTAGTATATGAAAGGAAATAAGGCACTCGAAAAGATGAGGAAGGGAAATGAGCCCTGAAAAATTATACCTCAAAGTGTGAAAAAGATCATGTCCTTTCAAGGAACTGAAACCCCAGTGGCCGAAGCATAATGAGCCTATGGAGGGGGGAAGCCCAAAATGAAGTGGGAAGATGGGCAGGGGCCAGGTGGTGGTGCAGGAAAAAATTTGGTTTTTATTTTTTCAATTACATTTCAGTGTAGAGGGTGGGAATCTATGGAAAGTTTTTAAACAGGAGAATGAGAGGGTCTCGATTAAAGCTACCACTTGGGAGTACCATAAGCGACAGACTGAAAGCACTGGGACCAGTTCTGTAGCTATTGTAAAAGTCCAGGGAAGCAAAGATGCTTCTTTGGGCTAGGGTGGTGTAGTTTAAGTGATGAATAAGAGATGGATTTCAGATGTACTTTGAAGGTAGCATTGTTAGGATTGTTGATGGATGGGAGAAGGATGGTTGAAGACAGTTATCAAGAGTAACTCCTGAATATATGTATTAAATAACTGGATGAACTACAGTGCCATTTGGCAGATATGGAAAATTAAAGAAAGAACAGATTTAGAGGAATTTCAAGAATTCAGTTTTGACCTATTTAAATATGAAGTGCTATATGCCATCTCAATTGAGATGCAAATTTTGCAGTTGGATAAGCCCCCAAAGGATGTTTGGGTTAGAGATATAAATGTGCTAATTGTTAGCATATGAATGAGTGAGAAATGAGAATATCACTTAGGAGATGATGTGAACTGGGAAAAGGCATCTTGGGAATGAGCTCCTAGGAACTCAATAGATAGATCAGATTTCTAGTGATGAAATATTCTGTATGTAGGAGAATGTAATAAGCAAGTGGAGTAAAAATGTCTAAGAGGATTTTAGGGACAAATGGGTCATCCAGGTGGATGTTGAATTGACTGGTTGGGTCCTAAAGAATGATGAAAGAATTAGGAGGATGGAGAATGACATTGAATCAATGCAAATGTATATAATAAATGAGCAGGACCCTGTGGGGCCTTCCTGGATTCAGACTCCCCCCACCCTCCATGCCCCCCACCTCTTGTTTGTAAAAAACAGCTTTAGCCTCCTATGCCTTCCCTGAGTTCCAAAGAGCAAAATTAATCAGAGAGGTAAGAAAATGAGAAAATGCAGAAACAAAAGAAAATAGTCAAGCAAGACAAAATAATAATAGTTTAGCCATAAAACAAAGTCAAGACCATTTAGTTCTTCCTCAAGGGCTATAGATAATATCCTGAGCCATATCCTTTAGTTATCTTGCAGATACTAAAACCCTCATCCGATGGGAGAAAGTAACTACTTGCTGACCACCACTGTGTAGACCCCAGACAGGTTGGAGTCAAAAAGTTGATAATTGAAATTCCTGAAACATCACCCTGTTACCTCACCATATACCACTCAGAGAACTCTGCAGGAGCCAATCATGTACCCTACAACTCACACCCTAATGTTGCCTCTCAAAACTGTTACCTGAAAGCCATGGAGAAGTTCAGGTATTTTGAACATGAGCTGCCCATACTCCTTTCTTGGCACATTGCAATAAATGCTCTGCTTTCCTTCACTATAACCCAGTGTCAGTAGATTGACTTTGCTACATGTCCAGTGAGTGGAACCAAGTTTGGTTCAGTAACAAAAATAAATCAACTCATAACATATAAGTTTATATGGGATGCAAAGCAGTTGAAACTTGGTCCCAGAGAAAAGCAAGCAATTGATGATACTATATTTTTAAAGCATGGCTTTGGCAGCTGAGAATAGGATTTTCCAAAGGAGACCCATGCACAAGACAGGGAAACAAGTCAGAAAGCCCTCACTGTAATCCAGGAGTTAAAATTGAGATTTAAGGTGGTGGCCACCAGGTAACGGAGAGAATTGATTTGATGGATATTTAGAAAGTTGAATTGACGAGACTGTGGCTTGTGACTGGAGTGGAAAGTGATTCCCAAGTTTCTGCCTTGAGTAACCCCATGCGACAGAGTACAGAAGAGCAGGGACAGATCAGGAAAAGTTGGGACTCTATGTTGCCTTCAGTGCCTGTATTTCAGCCTGTTAGAGCTGTGCTGTGAGCAGATACTATATAGATTCCCTGAGGACTCTGAGCACAGTTAATCTCTGTCTTAGTTTCCTTGTAAATAGAGTAGGAATTGGAATGAGTTGATCTCTACACTGCCTTCTATTCTTAAAAAAAATTCTATTACTGCCATGGAATATGAAAGAAAAATATCAGTACTCAAATAATTTAGAGACAAAATCCTCTTGCTTGAAACAAACTTGAATTTACTCATTTCTTGGCCACATTTGACATAAATTGGTGCTCTTCATTTTTTATCATAAAGCAGTTTTTCTACTATGCAATTCTCCTTTTCACTATCTGCAGTTCAGCGCTTCATCACTTGGAAATTAGGGGGTGCCCTAAATGACAGCATCTCAAGTGCTCAGTTGACATTGAGGAGAGAGTATAGTCATTGAATCTTCTGTAGAAGAATTCATCATTCTGTGCAAATCAACGCCCAATTTCCTTTTTTAGATCTTAGGGAACATTATAAAATGTGGGCATTGTTATCTTCACCTTCCTTCTCAATTTTTATCATTTCTCTGAAGATTTGGTATCATAAATGTAATTTTAGTGAATGTATACTACCATATTTCTATTTACTTCTTTCATTAGTATAATTTTCTAACATTTCAGCTTCTTATTTCTATTTCCTTAAGATGTCTACCAACATCTTCTAGAAACCTTGAGCTTTTATATTTAAAGCTTCATTTAGTTCTCTCTGCCAGTGATTAAAAATAACAATAGTAAATAAAGCTAGATCCAGCCATTATCCTTGGAAAATCACTGCTTATCCCTAAACCAAAACCAATGTTTTCCTTAATATTCTATCCTCAAATTCATCTTTATAACTCTCTTTGCATTCATATTTAATTTTTAAAAATTTAAGTAAACATCTGTGCTGTCAGTGTGAAGTTTAAAGTCCAAATAAGGAACACCTCCTGCATTCTTCCCAGCACTACTTTTGTAGTTTTATCAAAAAGCCATTAAGCTTGTTTACATAATTTGTGCTTTATAAAGCCCTGGGATTTAGCTGATCAAATTCTATTATCCTCTATAATGGTAAAAGCTGTTCATGTCTTTTTAATCTAATATTTATAGAGAGCTTGTTACTCAAGTTCCTAAGCACTTGCACTCAGTAATATCATTTTATTTATCATAATGCCCCTCAGAAGTTTCTGTAGTGCAGTGTGGGGAGCGGGGGTGGAAATGGGCTGCTGGGGTGGGATGCTTGGGCTCTTGTGGAAAGCATCATGGACCTGCTCCCCACGCCTGTTGACATCAGCCCCTGCCAGCCCCCCAGCAAAGCAAAGCAGGTCCTTGTCTATCATATTCATTTTCTAAGCAGCTTTCAATAACACCAATTTATTATCTCATAGTTTCTGTGGGTCAGGACTCTGGCACTGGTTAGCTGGGGTGACTGCTCAGGGTCCCACAGGCTGAAATGAGGGGTCAGCAGGGCTGTGATCTCATCTGAGGCTTGGGATCCTATTCTGTGTTCATTCAGGTTGTTGACAGAATTCAGTTCCTCGAGGTTTTAAGACTGAGAGTCCCATTTTCTTGTTGGCTGTTGGCTGTTGGCTGTTAATTGCTCTCAGTGACCTCTAAATGCTCTTTCAGGAGCTCACCTGATTCGGCCATGTCTAATAGCCACCCAGTATAACTACCTGTTTGATTAACTTAAGTCAACTGGGGACCTTACTGACACCAGCAAAATCTCTTCACCTTTGGTGTACAGAGTAACCTAATCACAGGAGTGATATCCCACCATATTTACCTGTCCCACCCACATTCAAGGAGTGGGATCAGGGAGGGCACACCAGGGATCAGGAATACTTCCGTATTCTTCTTACCACACCTACCTCTATGCCTCATTATACTATTCATAATTCCAGCTGCATATAGTCTTGCCTTTTAAGTAACAATGCCATATTTAGTTTGGAAAGAATTAAGCTTTATTATTTATTATTTGTCTTATTTATTATTTATTATTTGTCTTTTCTAAAATAGGAGAATTTGAAGATATAGATAAGCAAAAATAAAAATTGCTTACCAGCTAGAGATAAGAATTACTAACATGTTAGGAAATACGTGATAAGATTTTGTATTTTACACTTATAGCTATGTATATACTATTGAGGGAAAACTAAATGCCAGGCACTGTTCTAAGTAGATAACACACATTAACTCATCTAATAATTCACAACAACCCCACGAGGTATATAATATGACTCATTCTCATTTTTGGATGAGGAAACTGAAGCTCACAGTAAGTAAGTCCTAAATTACACATCTAGTGGGTTACGGTGATTGACTTCTTAGACAGGCTTGAGTGATCCAGAGCCTGAGTTCATAGCTACTGTGAGTGCACGTGTGCACACGCATGCATGTATGTGTGAGTGCCCATGTGTGTGTTATTCATCCACATGGCCACATGTGTGCATACAAATGGTACTCCTCATTTTGGATTCTGTAGTCTGATTTTTAATATGATTTCTGACATGAGCATCTCTGATTCATATCTTTTCATTATCATCCAAACTTCCTCACACAACTCTAATTCATTGTGGTTTGGACAGCATTTTTGCTGTAAACTATTTACTTCTTAAGTGTCCCACTGATGCCTTGGGGTTTTTAATCAGAGAACACATTTTAAATGAAATCAGTTTATAAACCATTAAGCAATTATTATCAATTTTAGCTCTTAATTCGGCTACAAGTATGTTCTCGAATACAAATTTCTGAGAGCTTTTACAGGATACTTTGTGTATTTCTTGTGTACCTACATTAATTATCCCTTAGGGTTTGAGCCCAACTTTTAGGATGATTTAAATTCTATTCCCGAAACCTAGTTACTTTTTCAGTGTAAAATGTCAAACTGAACCTAACAAAATCTGGTTTGAGAAGGTAACAAGATTGAATGGAATTGTATTCGGTCTCATCAGTGATATTTAATATGATTGTAGCCCCTCATTTCCTTTTTTGCAAGGAAACCAGCTAGAAGTGAGGACACACAGAGCTCTCCTCTTCTGTATGAGGGCTTATTAACATTCACAGGCCAAACACCCCTATGCTTCTACCCCTTCGTGCTCCTGTGTGTCACGCACTCTCTCTCTGAGGTGTTCACGTTCTAAACGTGTAAGCCTCAAAACACTGGCTTCTTTCATTTTCTTCCCCCCACTCGTTTGTATTTTTTCTCATCAAAGGCATTTGCCCTCCTCTTTCTGTCTCCTAACCTAGTTTGCCTCCTCTGTCATTAACCCACACATAGAATAGCTCTCCTCTGTCTTCTTTCACATCATCTCCTCTTTGTCGACGTCTCACAAGCTGTCTTTGTTATAAACCTTTGTAATCACTCAGCAACTCCTGCTTCACGCGCTCAGCTATTTCAGTTCCTCACAATCAGTATAAATCTTTGAATTCAATTCTGTTCATACAGCTCCAATTGAAAATCTAGGAACCAACTCACTGATCAAATACAGCCTGAAAGGAGAGCTCTTCTCTGTAACTGATTACTCACCCGCCCAAGACTCCCTTTCAGATTCACACTCTTATTCCACAGATGACTTCTACCTGCCAGGCTTTCTTTTAAATCTCTTCATTGTGTGTCAGTCACAGTGACAAGTTAATACTACAGAAGTTCTCAAATGGTTTTCAAACTTTAAATCAAGAAAGGGAGAGGGAAGCTGTAAGAAGTCCGGTGAGGCCCACATGGTGGGATGAAACCCAGGAAGGGGAGGCAGGACACAAAGTAAAATCAAGATGGCCTTAGATCTAGAAACAAGCAGCTCTGTCACCTCTGGAGCCTCCAGTAGTGGTACCCCAGATACAAATGCGCCCACCTTCAAACATTTTTACACACCTGCCTAAACAATGTTTTAAACACACTGCCTTTTTGGTGCTTTAAAGGCACTGCCTTTGTTGTGCGATTTCCCTGCTCAAAAACTGAGAATGGTTTCACCTTGTCTATGGCTAGGGATTATTGTTTGTTTTCCTCTGTCATTTGGGATCTGAAACTCTTGTCTAGTCCACAAAAATCAGCTTGTGTATTATGCAGGTTGGAAAACAAAACAAAACAAAAACAAAACCTTGGAAAATCTAGTTAAATCAGCTCAAAGTGCAAGAATAACCTCACACTTATTCACTAGGAATTCCTCCCTTCTGACTAAACTTAAAACCAATATGCCTGCGCTTCTGTCCTTCTAAACCCTTGGTTTTTCAGTTTTCTAGGTTGCCTTTCATTCCTTCTGAGTAAATCAACTTCCATTTCAGAAGATTCCTGACAATTTTAGCAGGAGAATCTCATAGAGCAGCTAATCTCTCTTCTTATCTTTTCTCTTGCTCTAATTAATGCAACCAAGAAAATTAAGTAATAAACTGCACCAATATGGCATGTTACCTAAACTGGCAAATATTGGAGTCCTGTTTCTGGGGCTGACTTAACATAGAAGCAAAGCTCATCAATGCCTCACATAAGTGACTGCCACATGACAGCATTTGTCTCATTTATGACAAGTGAGAAAATAACTTTGGAAAAAGGTATACCTGTGGGTGAAGTTGTCAAAAATCTCTGTTGTATTTATGTACAAAGGGGGTCATAAAGCTGACCTCCCTCACGTAATCATTAATCTCATATCCTGTTTCTACTCATATTTTTGAGTGTGAAAATCAGCATTAAAAAATGAGACTATACAAGAACTTGCTAGATCCTCATCATTCTTTATCGTCATTACTGTTATTTTTCCTTTTTTGATTTATGTACATATATTTTATTTTCTCTTCACTGAAACCATAATTGCCCCTTCCGCCTCCAGGCTCACTTGGTGGACCTCCAGGTTTCAGGGCTGAGAGGAGGTAGCATGTTTTCGAGAGGTGATTTGACGCCCTAGCTGATCCAGGCGGCAGGACAGTCAGGTGAGAATAGGAAGTTTATGACGACACTGTCGCCGCTAGCCGCGTACAGAGTAGAATCCAACACATTCTGTTCTCAGTATTTAGAAGACTATAAAATACTAGTGGATGTTTTGCTCATGTCTCCTATTGCTGCAATCCAAACTGCTTGCTGTCTATATCTGGGGCGCCCTGTCATTATGAAATCCCCTTCACCACACCAGTGTTTATTCACCCAACAATTTCCTCCCCTCCCCTATGTCAGAACTCATGCTTCCTGTTTCCCATGCCTTCTTCTTGTTAATTTACTCCCTCATTCGGGTGTAGCACATTCTCTCGTAGTTTCTTGATCCTTTAATACAACCTGTCCTTCTCCCTAGGAATTAGAAGGACACTCTTTTACTCGCTGATGTTCTGAAATTTCACAACAACCTGCCTTAGAATAGGTCTGTTTTCATCTGTTGGCTAGGTGCTCACTTTCACACTGACAACTCCTCATATTTCTTTTTATTTTTCTATTTGTGATTTTTGTCTCTTCTGATTTCTCTGTTTTCTCCTTCTAGAATGACTTTTCATCCTGGTTTTAAATCAAAGAGCTCTTTTTTGTTCTTCAAATGTTCCATTTTAATAGCATGCTATTATCACTTCATCTATGCAAAATCTTTTCTTGTATCTCAAGGATAATAACATTTTTTTCCTTTCCACAGTTTTCTCCAAGTTCCTTTTCTCTGCTCATTTTCCTCTTTTTTTGTCCTCTAATCTCCTCAGCTTCCCTCAGATTCCTAATAATTATTAGCTATGTGTTTATTATTAGGAAGAGAGGCTCTTGGAGTTCCCTGGTGGTTCAGTGGTTAAGACTCCACAGTTCCACTGCAGGGGGCACGAGTTCTATCCCTGGTTGGGGAAGTTCCTCATGTCACGTGGTGGAGCAAAAAAACTGGAAAAAAAAAAAAAAAGTGTTGACTTTGAACTTTACTTTTAGTTAGACTGGCCATATGTCCTGTATGCCCAGTATAGTCCCATTTTACTTCTTTTGCCCTGATATAGTTATAAATAGTTCTCCCTTTTACTCGCAGTAGTGTCCTGGTTTGAATATGTCTATATATTTATCATACATATTTATGAATGTATGTGTGTACATAAATATATTTGAGCTTTAGTGGGGTTTTAGGTAGAAAAAAGTTAGGTGCCAGTGTTTAATCAACATTGTAACCAGAAAATCTCTTATTCATTTTTAATCCCCTGATTTAATACCATAGAACCAAATCATTTTTCTAAACACATATTTTTAAAATTCATTAAAATGTTTAAATTTTCATATTGATTAATATTTCCCTTTTTGTGTAAAGGATGTCATCATTTTTAAGTGTTTATTGTTGACTCTGTATAAGAGGTAATATGATAGATGCTTTCATCTATAGTAGCACTCCATCTGTTCCATCTATTCCTCACCACAACCCTGGGAGATGTTAGTATTCCAATTTAGAAGACATGTGAACTCAGACACGGACAGGTTTTAAAATTTTCCAAACAGCTAATGAGTGTATAAATATCTTATCATCCATGGGTGCATCTATAACAGGATTTACAAACAGCATAAAGAATGAGGTTTGAATGAGAAGCTTCCCTATCTTTTAGTGGCATAAATTTATCACTTTTTCATTTTTAATAGGTTGAAACATTTTAGAAACCCTTGGTTCTTACAACTAAAATAATATAAATTACTATTACTATTATTATTTAAAATTTTTCTTCCCCCAGTCCTGATGTCTGATTAACTAGCATTTAGGCTGTGTTCTGGGATGTCTGTCTTGTTCACTCCTGAATCCAGCGGTGTCTGGTATATAGTTGGCACTAATAAATGCACTGTTCCAAACAAACCTATGCTACTCTGGCTTTTTTGTAGTTGTAAGTAGCCACCATTAGTTACAGATAGATGAGTAGGTCTGAGTAACTTCTCCATCAATCTCAGTACTATATAAGAAACAAGTATGAGACAAAAGTCTGCCTCACCTACAATTAGAAGGCAAATATTTATTAGCAATAGGCTCAAAAGTTGCCTGTACATCCTGTTCTGTAAATTTGAAGGTCTAAGCTCTCTATCCCTTTAGTTTTTCCAACTGCTCCTCCTGTGGATACTTCTCTTACAGCAAATATGAAAACATTCTAGAAGCAAGACTGAGTTTACTTTATAATTGGGATCAGGCAACCAGAATCCTCCAGTTCAGTGCATGAAAAAGAACAATGTAAGAACCCAGCCTTAGTCACCTATGAAAAGTAAAAGGTAAACAGCTCCCTAGATTCCTTTATCCTTTTGAATCAAGAGTCAGGGGGAATCTCTAAATTATTTTAGCCAATCAATTTAGGTGAACATCGGTAATCTTACCAATAAAAATCCATCCCCCAAATTGTAACTAAAATTAAATTAACTTATAATTAACAATAATTATAATTACAATTAATTACTTAATAAAACATGAGGTATTGAGCAGTGACAAATGCTACGTATACACTTGTATCCACCTCTGAAGTTTTTTTCTTGAAATGCTAGCCAACCACCTGCAGAGTGTGTGTTTTTGCTTAGAGCAACCCTATGCCAACTATTGGGTATAAACTAACTAATACAAATGTAATTATATCAGACTGTCCCTATGGATTATTTTTAAGGTAAACTACAGACCACAAAAAGTATGAATTGAATAACTATCCAAATCGCCCACCAAGTATTTGTAAAAGGAATTTTGTCAACATAAGTTGTGAATTTGGAAAACATTTGCAGAAACGGATTCCTTTAACATTGTCAGTGTGCTGGTTCATTGTTGTAAAGCACAGCATTAAGTCCTAGTGATACTTATCATCAGTGATGCTCCTGTGTTAATTAATCACACTGCTGGATCACTCCTGCTGGTTACTAACTGCAGTTCAGGCCAACGTGGACACCATTGTCCTTTACATTCTGTTTGGTCCATTTTTCTTTCTCATGTCCTTATTTTCAGCCTTCCCTCAGAGTTCTCCCTTGAATAGGAGAAAAGAAATCTGATATGACATTAACGTATTAATGTAATATGTTACCTCTCCCAGTGGTATGTCCATTTCAAAGAGAATAGCAAGAGGAATCAAAATATGAAGAAGATATTTTCAAATAGAGCATTTTCAAATGCTCTCTAAGTCATTCCTGCCTGTGTATACAGAAAACAATAGCCCAAGTGATTTTTAAAGGCCTCCCCACGTGAAGTTTTTGTTTGTCTGAGAGCTGGTGAGCTCTGTTTCTATTACTAATTACTCTTACTTTTGCTTCAACGTGTACTTTACACCAAGTTGTTTTTTTCTAGTTATCTCATTCCATAAACAGACTCTAGAGGAAGATGAGCTCAGAGAAAAAAATCAAATTAAATATTACGTGGAAACAAAATATAAAGGAACACACTGTGCAATAGAATATTTACTCCCTCTGGGAAGAAAATCATCTATTATCGATCATATTTCCACCACCTCTACTCTCTCTGAGTTCCATCTTCCTTTTGAAAATTCTAGATTCTGTTTATTGAAAGATTCAGTATCCCCATGTACAATATTCATTTTTAATATTTGAAATCCTAATTTCCATTCCTATTTGAAAGTAAAACACTCTGACTCCCATGTAACATTTGACTAATTCCTCCAGGTGACAATACATTGTGAGGGTCTGTCTATAATTAGGGGTGAGTAAGAACCTGGCGTGCATCATTAGGGGTGAGTAAGAACCCGGCGTGCTCAGAAGCTTCTACGGATGCTGGGACTTTATCAGTATGTTGCCTGTCTGGATGATACAGTTTTGGTTGTCAGTAATTCCAATCTCGTTTAGGTATTTTTGGTTAGTAGTGGAAAGTAAAAAGGGGTCATAGTTTTTGCTACTTAAAAAAGGAAATTAGAAGTTGCATTTGGAGGAGATACATTGTTAAATCCAGTGATATTGTCTTTCTCCCATTTCAAGCCCTGGGCAGAAACCTTATGAAAACATTTGGATGGACTATTATGGCCCTATTGAGCAACTGACTGCATTGCAAAGTTGTTAAAATAAATTTTTGGTGCCAGTTCAGTTTGTCTTCAGCTTTATAGACATGGTCTTATTCTTATTGATCGCTCTTCCTTTCATGGAAAGCATAATAAAGGAAAGAAGAAAACAGTGGCCAAAGTGGTCAATATGTTAAGGCTTTCTTTTTCAGTACTCCTATGTCATGGTGCTTTAATAGACTGCAAATCTATTGGAGACGTTCCTACGTGATAATAATCTTGCTTTAAAGGGGATATTAATTTTCTGTGTCATTGTGCGAAAATATTTAATGTATAAATTATTCCTAAATATCATGGAAATGTTATAAGCATGCAAATCTCAACTTTGCTTTAACAAACTTACATAAGAAATCATTTCTTTTTTTTTTTTTTTTTTTTTTTACAACTTCCCACTGACTATTTTACAGTTGGTAGTATATATATGTCTGTGCTACTCTCTCGCTTCTTCTCAGTTTCCCCTTCACCCCCCGCCCCCTCCCATACCTCGAGTTCTCCAGTCCATTCTCTGTATCTGCTTCCTTGTTCTTGTCACTGAGTTCATCAGTACCATTTTTAGATTCCGTATATGTGAGTTAGCATACAATATTTATCCTTCTCTTTCTGACTTACTTCACTATGTATGACAGATTGTAGTTCTATCCACCTCATTACATATAGCTCCATCTCATCCCTTTTTATAGCTGAGTAATATTCCATTGTATATATATGCCACATCTTCTGTATCCATTCATTTGTTGATGGGCATTTAGGTTGCTTCCATGTCCTGGCTATTGTAAAGAGTGCTGCAATAAACATTATGGTACAAGTTTCTTTTGGGATTATGGTTTTCTTTGGGTATATGCCCAGGAGTGGGATGACTGGATCATATGGTAGTTCTAGTTGTAGTTTTTTAAGGAACCGCCAAATTGTTTTCCATAGTGGCTGTACCAACTTACAGTCCCACCAGCAGTGCAGGAGAGTTCCCTTTTCTCCACACCCTCTCCAACATTTGTTGTTTCCAGACTTTGTGATGATGGCCATTCTGATTGGTGTGAGGTGATACCTCATTGTGGCTTTGACTTGCATTTCTCTGATGGTTAGTGATGTTGAGCATCTTTTCATGTGTTTGTTGGCCATCTGTATGTCTTCTTTGGAGAAATGTCTATTTAGGTCTTCTGCCCATTTGTGGATTGGGTTATTTGCTTTTTTGGTATGAAGCTGCATGA
Organism: Hippopotamus amphibius kiboko; assembly: GCF_030028045.1. Lineage (NCBI taxonomy): Eukaryota > Metazoa > Chordata > Mammalia > Artiodactyla > Hippopotamidae > Hippopotamus > Hippopotamus amphibius. The sequence goes on along the minus strand of NC_080189.1, from coordinate 8,446,595 downwards.
GCTGCTTGTATATTTTGGAGGTTAATCCTTTGTCCGTTGTTTCATAGGCAATTATTTTTTCCCATTCTGAGGGTTGCCTTTTAGTCTTGTTTATGGTTTCTTTTGCTGTGCAAAAGCTTTTAAGTTTCATGAGGTCCCATTCATTTATTCTTGATTTTATTTCCATGATTCTAGGAGGTGGGTCAAAAAGGATGTTGCTTTGATGTATGTCAAAGAGTGTTCTGCCTATGTTTTCCTCTAGGAGTTTTATAGTGTCTGGCCTTACATGTAGGTCTTTAATCCATTTGGAGTTTATTTTTGTGTATGGTGTTAGGAAGTGTTCTAATTTCATTCTTTGACATGTAGCTGTCCAATTGTCCCAGCACCACTTATTGAAGAGGCTGTCTTTTTTCCATTGTATACTCGTGCCTCCTTTGTCAAAGATAAGGTGCCCATATGTGTTTGGGCTTACTTCTGAGTTCTCTATTCTATTCCATTGATCTTCCTTTCTATTTTTGTGCCAGTACCATACTGTCTTGATCACTATGGCCTTGTAGTATAGTTTGAAGTCAGGAAGCCTGATTCCACCAACTCCATTTTTCCTTCTCAAGATTGCTTTGGCTATTCGGGGTCTTTTGCGTTTCCATACAAATCGTAAGATTTCTTGCTCTAGTTCTGTGAAAAATGCCATTGGTAATCTGATCGGGATTGCATTAAATCTGTAAATTGCTTTGGGTACTACAGTCATTTTCACGATGTTGATTCTTCCAATCCAGGAACATGGTATGTCCCTCCATCTGTTTGTGTCATCTTTGATTTCTTTCATCAATGTCTTAAAGTTTTCTGCATACAGATCTTTTGCCTCCTTAGGCAGGTTTCTTCCTAGGTATTTTATTCTTTTTGTTGCAATGGTGAATGGGAGAGTTTCCTTAATTTCTCTTTCTGCTCTTCCGTTGTTAGTGTATAGGAATGCAAGAGATTTCTGTGCATTAATTTTGTATCCTGCTACTTGACTAAACTCATCAATGAGTGCTAGCAGTTTTCTGGTAGAGTCTTTAGGGTTTTCTATATATAGTATCATGTCATCTGCAAAGAGTGACAATTTTACTTCTTCTTTTCCAATTTGGATTCCTTTAATTTCTTTTTCTTCTCTGATTGCTGTGGCTAACACTTCCAAAACTATGTTGAATAACAGTGGTGAGAGTGGACACCCTTGTCTTGTTCCTGTTCTTAGAGGGAATTCTTCCAGTTTTTCTCCATTGAGAACAAGAAATCATTTCTTGATATCATAAAATTATTGTTTCCAACACAAAGGTAACTCTTGCACTGTTTACCTTTACTAAGCTTGGAAAACACTTATCTTGTGACCTTTACGTTAAAATCAACTATAGCTGAAGTTATTTACAAATACTAATACCTTTAGTAAATATACAGAAAAAAGATCAATTCTGAAATATTCTTACAAATCAGTCTCTTTTAACATAAGGTTTAAGTTGGCCCTTGGACTTGTCAATTACTTTAGTATTTAGTAGATCCTTAATTAATATGGTTCCAAATCTCTTTCTAATCCCAGTCATTAGCTTTTCTTTTTAATTTAATGAACTCTATGATTTGATTAGCAACAAATTTCAGGGTAGGTATGATATAATGGGGTTCTATCAAATATTAGACAGAGTAAGAATCATTTCCCAGTCTTATAAAATATCTGTTTATTGTTCTATATTTTCCCCTGGGTACAATTTTTGGAATTTTAATGTGCTTACCTAAGTTCAAATGATTGTTTGTTTATTCACATAACTAATATTTCTTAGTACATATTATGTGCCAGGCACTAGAGACACAACAGCAAGCATATTAGACATGACATATGTTTGTGTGGAGCTTATAGTATTATAAATATGTATAAAATTATTTTAAAGAATCCAACGGTATTATATCAGTAACAAAGTCATTACTATCAGACATTGAATTATTAAAATAAGTTATAAAATTATTAATGTACTATTTACAACAAATTTGTGATAAATACTCATTAAGTCAGCATTTTCCAAACTTTGGAATTGTATACCATCTTCATAAGTTTTGCAAAGCCCGCAGATCACCAATTTAATTATTAAATGAATATTTTTCTTTAAATCAACTCACTTTCTTTTAACTTATTCTCATCAAAAACAATAATATCCACAAAATTGTGTGTTTAAGTACACTTGTTTTTCTCCTAATGTACTGTTTAAACATTATATTATAGCAGACATACAACTAATATAATATATGATATTTCTCAAAGAATCAATGGTATACATTCTTTGGGAAATTCTGGCTTAACTAAACCCTGGTACCTAATTTAATATTTCTTTTTGGAAAGCTATTAGCTTGCATGGCCTTAGACCAAGAATTGTAACTAGTATGATACATGCATTTTCAAAATCAAATATCTTACCTAAATTCACGGAAGACTTCAGCACGAGAACTTTCTTTTAAAACATATAATTTGATAGTAAATAATCGACGTGGATGCTAATCTGCTATTTTGCTAACAGTTTTACATGTTGACCCAATATTTATTACCCACATTGGACCTTCTGACATTCTCTTTCTTCTGTCCTTCCAGCTGTGACTCTGATTTAAATTGGGTGTGTATGCTCGTAGAATGAGCCCTAATAATAATATTGTGCTTTGAACACTTCCTGAAATCATTTTATACTGCTGTCTCTTTTTCAATCAGCTTGCAAAATGATTTTGCTTATGTTATTTATATTATTTATTTATCCAATATCTTAGTCATTCTTCATCCACATTTTGGGCATATAAACAACAACAATAATAAAGTGCTAATGCTTAGCAAACCCTTACCGTGTGCCGGAATTGTGCTTTATGTGCACAAGTTCACATGAGGTCATATTATTATCTGCTTTCATGTATGAGGCCACTAAGGCCAAGGCAGTTAACTGGCCTAAATTCAAAATTAAGTGGGATTGTGGAAACCGGCTTTGCGTGACTTTGGAGGCCACTGTCTTTGTCACTTCATTACAGCTTTTCCTGGTGCCGTGCTATAGGGATAAGACACTATAGAAATGTATAACACTCAAATCATACCTTTAATAAGTCTTCAGTTTAGTTTGAAAGTCAGAAGTAAAAATATTATTCAGCAGATTCAGATCTGAATAACGTTTGCCTACTGTCAGAATTTAAGGCTACCCTCATAAAAGAAAGATTCATGATCCATACCGTGGAAGCATTTTCAGTCAAAACACTCCACATTGCTTCGCACAACAGCAAAATCAGTGAAATGTTTGTAGTTTTGTGCTTTCGCTTTTACTCCTGGAAATAAGGCAACATAAGGCCCCTGGTCAACCACGAGAAAAGCCCGTAAAGGCAGTTTCCAGCAGTGTGTAGGACTCTCATGGCAAAGACATTATGACCTATCATCTGGTGAATCTTCCTTATCTCATCCAAATCTGATGAATAATCACCGACTCTAATTTCAGGACAACTCAGTAGTAACACCCTGTTCAGTTCAGCTATCTGGAATAAAACAACAAAAAGGTTTCTAGTGGTATGAGTGCTATAAAAGTATACATTGTATACAAAGCAGAGAACTTATACATAGAAGGAACTCATTAAATAAATATTCCTGATTAATTATAGAAAATAAAATCACGAAGCACTGCTATTTAAACATGCAAATAATTTGAGACATGGAATACAATGTGAAAGTGTATATTTTTTTCTCCTTGTGTATAAAAGATGAGCTAAGGGGTTTTAGGAGAAAAAGTAATATAGAAATCATTTTGTAGCTTATTAGCAACTTAGAAGTTTATTGAAATTCTTTGCTAATAGACTTGGTACTTTTACAGAATTTTTATAATAGCTTCGATTTCCAAACAAGTTAACACACGTAATTGACAGCCAGTTGTAATAATGAGAATTGTGGTGCTGTAAATTAGCTTTGTAGCCTCCATTCTTCATCCTGAGCAGGTTTACTCTGGCATTTGTAGATTGCATGTTCTTATTGCAGGTGACATTGAGAGATTACGTTAAGTTGGTTATCGATCATCCTGTATAGGCTCACTTTACTAAAACGTAATCTCTGTTTCTACAAATCTAAATCTGGCAGAGTATATCATTTTCATGCCATTATAGTCTCCGCGAGAAATGATAAGAGAGACTAGAGGTTGGTTGAGGCCCCAAACTTTGGGCATTTCAAATCTAACCCACAGTGTTGTTTAGAAATATTACATTAAATGATACATATGAAAATATTTTTATACATTAGTATGTAGATAATGAAACTACTGTACTTTGAAAAGTACAAAACAAGTGTCATTGAACATCTAGTCTCTATAGAGTCTTACCATGAATAGATTATTCTCTCCAGGGATTTAAGAGTAAAGAAGCCTCTGTGACAATAGTGGCTTATATGTGATAATTATCACAAGAGGAAAAAAAATAGCTTATAATTTTCTTTACTTCTGGCTTCCCTTATTAATTGTGTCAGCTCCTTTTCATATTATTCCTTATAGCATATGAATTGACCTTGGCCCATTCTTTCTGAGCTAACCCTTATCCCACCCTAGGTCTGCCACACAAGCAAACGTAACTATACCCGAAGCTACCAGTACTAATCTGGACTTCATGCAAGATAATTTTCACATCCATTTAACTACTGACTCTAATCCCCACAGCCTACTTATTTGCTATTGCTATTTCCTATCTTTTTCATCAAAAATTTGATATGCAGGACAAAAAAAATGTGTTTATGTATCTCTGGGAAATCGAACAAGCAGATCCCCAGGGAGTCTTATAGGTGATATTCATTACATTGCTGATATTATTGTCTAGCAAGTTTCATCGTTAAAGAATAACAGGTGGTAAAATCCTAGGAGAGTGACCCATTAACTAAAACTCAGTGGATTTTTGATGTAAAAAACTAAAAAGTTAATTAATTTAATTTCTGAGGAGAACTAATTATATTGAAACCTGATACTGAAAACTGTTGCATCTTCTCCCTTATTGGCAGTCCTACAAATCAGACAATGTGGGGGCTTGGAATCAGCATAAAAGAAATTACATAAATCACAGGAATTGATGACATGAGACTAAGCCTGTGTGTTGCATAATTTTACTACTTTAGTCTGTTGACTAAACTTCCTTCTCTATTTCATAAATTATGCTTCTACAGCTCTTGCTTTTCCTAAGTTTCCAAAGTTGAATAAATACCATTCTGCTCATTTTTTCTTCATATACAAATGATGTTAAACATTAAGCTTAGAACTTCTAGACCTGCAAATTAACCCATCTGTTAAGATTAGTTTAGATTTTCCCACTCTGATTCATGTGTCAGTTTTAAAGTTCAACTCATCCAGAGGAATTTTATTCCTCACATATTCACATTTTTAGGGCCCTCCTCAGTGATGCTTCAAGGGATTCACAGCATATTCTGAGAGGCAGTGTTCTGTAAGGCAGCATTCTGAAATACAAAAAATTCTATTTATTGTCAAAATCTCAAGGAAAACAATAGTTCATTGACTCTTGGAGGCACATTGTTCTAGCATCTCTGATGTCAGAATGCGTCTTACTGTTGACAGCCTCTTGCCATCTCTCTTGGCCAAGCAGCGGCTGTGACACAGTTGTCTCTGCCTGTGCGCATGTGGCACCAGCATTAAAACTTGCAGATTAGGTCTCGGTGGCTTAGAAGAAGATTCTAGATCCAGTGGAACTTCCCTATCACCATCCTGTGGGGATGTCAGTGATTCGAGTTGCAAGTGCTACAGGAGAGCTGGACTACGAATGTGAAGAAATTTGAAGGGTGCCTTAACCAATTCATTTCACAGTATTTTCCTTTACAAGGATGTGCAAAGATACTATAATTAAATAAAATTAGAATAGCTATTTTGAGATGCGTTAATTTTTCTTTCTTAGTGGTATATCTTATAATTGATGACCTCCTACACTGTGAAATATGATAATGTATATTTTAAGTAATATTCCGTCTCTGTCCATATTTTGGCCATTTTAGAAATCTTTAAGCTGGAATCAACATCTTTTTTGAGGTGGACGGATCTCCATTTCTTTACTCCCTGATGAAGGGAAGTAGTAGGAGATCATCATCCTTGTTCTGAAAGATATAATGGGTAAATTTAAGTGATATTTTCAAATTCTATCCAAATAGCAAATGGAAAATTAAAATCCTTTATTCATGAAGTGTGATAAAGAGCTATTTCATTACTATATAGTCAAACCCATTATGCACATGGTTTGCATGTGAAAAAAATAGTAGAGAAATATAAATTTTTGTAAATGAGGAAGGAGAATGAAAAGGTCATGTTTAAATCTGGAAATGGGATTTCCTGGAATAGTAGGTTGGCAGTATCACTACCATTTACATGAAAAATTCAAGGCTTCTAGCCTCTTCCTCTCCACTGGGGCAGATGCGCCCAGGAAAGAAATGCCTCAGCTTTGAAGACACTACAGGAGGCAAGCATCTCTGTGCTCACGCAAGATGCTCTGCTGGGGTGGCCTCAGTGAGCAAGTCTCACAAAACCCCCTGGCTCCCAGCCCAGGAAACAAGGCTGCCCTTGACAGTGAGTGGATTCTCCAGGCCTACAGCCAGGGGAGGTATTGATTGGTGACCCTCACTGAGGATCTCAGGGACCCTTTGTGGGCCTCTGGGTCTGCTAGCACATTCAGTGTCTTTGAATCTCTGTGCTGCCCATGGCCTTCTGCCTGAACTGACCTGTTTGACAGAAACAGTGGCATAAAGTCAAAAGCAGTTACCATAAATCTTGTTCCCATGGTTTGACTTGATGTCACATCCCCAAATGTCACTTCCATGTCAGAAACAGATATACTCACAGACTTGGGTGGACTGGCTTACCCAGTTAAAGATGTTAACTAAAGTGTATGCTTTAAATGCATATCCTTATATATTGAATCATTTTATAAGCTGCCCTAGTTATTTAAGGCAATATAGAAATATTATTACTATGAGTTAGGAGTAAAATAACTTTGGTGAGTAATTTTATATGTATTCAAAATTTTATATATACAAATCTATATATAAAATTACATTCTATATTCTATTATAATATAAAATCTGTAATATATAATACAACATATATATTAAAATTATATATAATTATATGAAATATTATGTAATATATCATTAAATAGAATATAATTATATATAAAATTTCACATATATAAAAATTTATTCACCAAAGTTATATATATAGATGTAAATAAAATGTATTTAATATAGGTAATATATTGTTTATTATATTTATATATTATATAAATATAAATATCTGGCATTACTGCTATGTAAAGGTAATGAGCAGAGATAATGTGAGTCCAAATTATGCATGCTTGTAATCTACTGCCCTTAATTAGTTTAGACTTGAAATAATTGACCATTTATTTTAAATTATTTTCTATGCAATTCCTCTTGTGTTTTACTCCTCTTAAAGAACATAGAATGAAAGAAAAGGAGAAAGATACGGTTAGGGAGAGAATGAGGTGGAAACATAACAGAAATACCTGTAACAGCATAACCTGTGCATACGTGTGGCCACTGGGCTGGTCATACAGTTGTGCAGGCTGCTCCCTGAACAAGGGCAGCCAGACTGGTGAGTTAGAGCTGTGGTCAGCTCATGCTCCAAGCGGAAGCATGTGCTGGTTCATCGTCTGAATTCAGGGGCAAAGGGCACATTTTCTAAGTCTCACGAAGGCACTACAAGGGCTACTTTGGCCCAAGTGGTAGAAATACACTTTTCCCACCTTGGTAACAGAGAGTGTAAAGTTACACCCATAGAAATTCAAGTTGTATTAATCATTACTCTTTCCAAGCACACTCTTAAAATCCAATGACACTCCCATGTAAAGTAATTTAATTGTTACTTTTTTGGTGATTAGAGTAGGCACTTGGCGAGATAAGAACCCAAAGGAATTTGGGCAGAGGAATCCCAAGGAAAGTAGTGAGAAAAAGGGGCAAGAGGTGTTGAAAGCTGGCTTACCTGCTTCCTCAGGATAATCTTAGCATCCTGAGGATCTAGGTCACCTATCTCTTCATTACATTTTCATTCACTTTCTATTTGATTTACAGCACGAAGTGTCAAAACTTGAGAATTAGCACTATGATTAAAACATTCATAGAATCTTCTCAATTCAGAAGTGATACTGGGATAAGACTCAGGTCCAAAGCTCACATGACTAGTGACAATTTCACTTACTTACGTCAAGAAAAATTTTGCACCCGTGCTTTTGCAGCATGAAGTTAGTGAGCCTTGCTGCCTGCAAACCTCATTTGCTAGATACCACAAGCAATGGATGAAGACAGAGAATCTTCAGACCTGATTTCTGCTTTGCTGCTTATGCCTACATTTTTGCATATTTTAGATTTCTCAACTTCATTTTTGAACTTGATATAGTTTGAATTTTGTATAACCCTAAAAATTACCTAAGCTCAGCTCTAACGTAGATTGCTACTGAAAGCCAGACTTATAGAGTTGGAAGTTTTCTGTTAAAGAAACATTCATCTAAAAGCAACAGCAAAGATTTATTGACACATGGCTAATTCCTGCCAGTCCATTCTTTACTGTCCACCTCTCTCCCGAAGATAAGACATCCTTTTAAAGACAAATAAGACTCATAGTGGTATTTCACTTGGAACCCTGTGATAGAGAACTCAATATATTTGAACATCATAGCATTTGTTCGTAATTATTTTACATTTCTTTTTTTAGTGTTTCTTCCTTTTCACAGCAGAATGAGAGGACAAAATGTCATTATTTACAAGTATACTATAACAGGAACCAGAAGTCCTAAACTATATTTTTCTGCTTTCTGAATAACTGTGAGACTATGGACAAATCAGTTTGCCTCCCTGGGCCTCTGTTTTCTTATTTATAAAGTGAGACAATTGAACCACATCAAATTTAAAATCATATCCAACCATAAATATACCATAATACTACTGGGGAAAACAATAAGTTACTCAGAGCTATTTCTGGATCAAAAAATGAGAATATTTCATAAATTTTAAAATTGCTTGTAGAGTCAGACTTACTTTATTTAAAAAGAGAAACAAAGAGAGATAGACAGAGAGAGCCAGAGGCAGAGAAAGGCACTAGACATGTTTAGATCCCCGTCAGTCTAAGAAAGTCAGTTGATACAAGCTGCATCCTGAAGTGGTGGCACCATTGTGGACTCCCACCATCGATGTGTAAGACTGTATAGTGTTTGTTGGGGATCAGAAAGCTTTTCCTATTAAAGGACTAGACAGTAAGATTTTTAGGCTTTGTGGGCCACATACAGCCTCTATAGCAGTTATGCAACTCTGCTACTGCAGGTAAAAGCAGTCATGGAGAACATTTAAATGAATGACATGGCTGTGTTTCAATAATACCTGTCTTATGGGCACTGAAATTTGAATTTCATAAATTCTTCACATTAAAAAATACATACTAGTCTTCCTTTTTTTCAGCTATTTTAAAATACAAAAAAACACATTCTTAGTTTGTGGGTTGTACAAAAATAGGTGGCAGTCAGTTGATGTCTTCCCTTCTCTCTTTCTTCGTCCCTTATTTCCTTCATTCTTTTATTTTTATTTTTTTCTCCTTTCATTTTTTTATTTATTAAAAAAAAGTTACAGATAACCTATTGCATGTCATACACTTTTCCAAATAGTGAGGATTCTATCAGTGAATGAAATACACAGTGATGGTGGTAGGTATTAAAAAGACAAATCATGGGACGTGGATGTTGTAATAGGTGGTGATTTTTCAGACAGAATGCTCAGGTAAGGCCTCTCTGATAGAAAAACATTTGAGCTGAGCCCTTATTTTGAATGAGGGATTAAGACATACAAATATCTTAGAGGAAGTTATTTCAGTGAGAGATAGCAGCAAATCTATACACCTCCCCTGAGTTTCACATTTGTATTTCTAATGCCATGCTGGGCATCTTGTCACAAATCTGCCACAAGTTCCTGTGACTCTCCATTTGCCAATTTCAACTTACCATCTATTGCAATCTTGGGTTTCCCAACTTGGTGAATAGCATCTCTAATAACCTGTCACTCAAATCAAAACCTTTTGTGTTTTGTTGCCTCTCTCTTCCCCTTCTACCCCAAACATATATCTAGTCAACAAGTACTTCCTATTTTTATTTCCTTAATATTTGTATTACTCTGCTTGGTCTGCCATAACAAAATACTACAGACAAAAGGTCAAGTGTATTTTCTGACCACAATGGTGTGAGACTAGAAATCAACTACAAGAAAAAAACCTGCAAAAACCACAAGCAGGTGGAGGCTAAACAATATGCTACTAAACAACCAATGGGTCACCAAAGAAGTTACAGAGGGAAAAAAAACACCTGGAGACAAATGAAAATAGAAACACAATGATCCAAAATCTAGCAAAGATTAATAAAACTAAAAGCTGGTTCTTTGAGAAGATAAACAAAATTGATAAACTATTAGCTAGACTCACCAGGAAAACAAGGGGAATGACTCAAATCAATAGAATCAGAAGTGGAAAAGGGAGAACTAACAACTGACACTGTAGAAATACAAGGGATCATGAGAGACTACTACATGCATATGCCAAAAAATGGACAACCTGGAAGAAATGGACAAATGCTTAGATAAGTACAACATTCCAAGACTGAACCAGGAAGAAATAGAAAACATGAACAGACCAATCACAAACACTGAAATTCAAACTGTGATTAAAAATCTTTCAACAAAAAAAAGCCCAGGGCCAGACGGCTTCACAGGCGAATTCTATCAAACATTTAGAGAAGGGCTAACACCTATCCTTCTCAAACTCTTACATAATATAGCAGAGGGAGGAACACTCACATACTCATTCTATGAGGCCACCATCACCTTGATTCCAAAACCAGACAAAGATGTCACACACACACACAAAAATTACAGGTCACTATCACTGATGAAAATAGATGCAAAAATCCTCAACAAAATACTAGCCAACAGAATCCAACAGTACATGAAAAGGATCATACACCATGATCAAGTAGGGTTTACCCCAAGAATGCAAGGATTCTTCAATAATATGCAAATCAATCAATGTGATATGCTATATTAACAAATTGAAGGATAAAAACCATGTGATAATCTCAATAGATGCAGTAAAATCTCTCAATAAAATTCAACACCGATTTATGATAAAAACTCTCCAGAAAGTGGGCATAGAGGGAACCTACCTCAATATAATAATGGCCATATATGACAAACCCACAGGCAACTTCATTCTCAGTGGTGAAAAACTGAAAGCATTTCCTCTAAGATCAGGAACAAGACAAGATTGCCAACTCTCACCACTATTACTCCACATAGTTTTGGAAGTTTTAGCCATAGCAATCAGAGAAGAAAAAGAAATAAAAAGGAATCCAAATTGGAAAAGAAGTAAAACTGTCAGTGTTCGCAGATGACATGATACTATATATAGAAAATCCTAAAGATGCTACCAGAAAACTACTAGAGCTAATCAAAGAATTTGGTAAAGTAGCAGGATACAAAATTAATGCACAGAAATCTCTTGCATTCCTATACACTAACAATGAAAAATCAGAATGAGAAATTAAGGAAACAATCCCATTCACCATTGCAACAAAAAGAATAAAATGCCTAGTAATAAACCTACTTAAGGAGGCAAAAGACCTGTATGCAGAGATCTATAAGACACTGATGAAAGAAATCAAAGGCAATACAAACAGATGGGGAAATATACCATGTTCTTGGCTTGGAAGGATCAACATTGTGAAAATGACTATACTACCCAAAACATCTGCAGATTGAGTGCAATCCCTATAAAATTATCAATGGCATTTTTCACAGAACTAGAACAAAAATTATACAATTTATATAGAAACACGAAAGACCCCAAATAGACAAAGCAGTCTTGAGAAGGAAAAATGGTGCTGGAGGAATCAGGCTCCCCGACCTCAGACTACAAAGCTACAGTAATCAAGACAGTATGGCACTGGCACAAAAATAGAAATGGAATAGGATAGAAAGGCCAGAGACAAACCTATGTACATATGGTCACATTATCTTTGACAAAGGAGGCAAGAATAAACATTGGAGAGAAGACAGCCCCTTCAATAAGCGGTGCTGGGAAAACTGGACAGCTACATGTAAAAGAATGAAATTAGAACACTCCCTAACACCATACACAAAAATAAACTCAAAGTGGATTAAAGACCTAAATGTAAGGCCAGACTTCATAAAATTCTTAAAGGAAAACATAGGCAGAATATTCTGTGACATAAATGACAGCAAGATTCTTTTTGACCCACCTCCTGGAGTAATGGAAATAAAAACAAAAATAAACAAATGGGACCTAATGAAACTTAAAATTTTTGCACAGCAAAAGAAACCATAAACAAGACAAAAAGACAACCCTCAAAATGGGAGAAAATATTTGCAAACAAAGCAACTGACAAAGAATTAATTTCCAAAATATACAAGCAATTCATGCTGCTTAATATCAAAAAACAAACAATCCCATCCAAAAATGGTTAAAGACCTAAACAGACATTTCTCCAAAGAAGACATACAGATGGCTAACAAACCCATGAAAAGATGCTCAATGTCACTAATCATTAGAGAAATGAAAATGAAAACCACAATGAGGTATCACCTCACACTGGTCAGAATGGCCATCATCAAAAAATCTAGGAACAATAGGTACTGGAGAGATTGTGGAGAAAAGGGGACCCTCCTGCTCTGGTGGTGGGAATGTAAATTGGTACAGCCACTATGGAAAACAGTATGGAGATTCCTTAAAAAACTGAAAATAGAAATACTATATGACCCATCAATCCCACTACTGGGCATATACCCTGAGAAAATCATAATCCAAAAAGATACATGTACCACAGTGTTCATTGCAGCACTATTTACAATAGCCAGGACATGGAAGCAACCTAAATGTCCATCAACAGATGAATGAATAAAGAAGCTGTGACACATATACACAATGAAATATTACTCAACCATAAAAGGGAACGAAATTGAGTTATTTGCAGTGAGGTGGATGGACCTAGAGTCTGTTATACAGAGTGAAGTAAGTCAGAAAGAGAAAAACAATTACTGTATGCTAACGCATATGTATGGAATCTTAAAATATGGTACTGGTGAACGCAGTGGTAGGGCAAGAATAAAGATGCAGATGTAGAGAACAGACTTGAGGACATGACGGGAGGGAGGGGCAGCTGGGATGAAGTGAGAGAGTAACATTGACATATATACACTAGCAAAGGTAAAATAGATGGCTAGTGTGAAGCTGCTGCATAACAGGGAGATCAACTTGATGATTGATGATAACCTAGACGGGTGGGTTAGGGAGAGTGGGAGGGAGGCTCAAGAGGGAGGGGTTATGGGGATATATGTATAAATACAGCTGATTCACTTTGTTGTACAGCAGAAACTGACACAACAGTGTAAGGCAACTATACTCCAATAAAGATCTGAAAAAAAAACCAACAATCTATTGGATGTAGCAAAAATAGGAAACAAGAAAACTTTCAAATAAGTACTCTAACTTTACAACTAAAGGGACTAGGAAAAGAAGGATAAAGAAAACCCAAAGTTATTAGAAGGAAAGCAATCATAAAGATCAGAGAGGAAATAAATGAAATAGAGACTAAAAAAGCAATAGAACAGATCAATGAAAATAAGAGCTGGTTCTTTAAAAAGATAAATAAAATTGATAAACCTTTACCCAGACCCATCAAGAAAAAAAAAAAGAGAGAGAACCCAAATAAATAAAATCAGAAATGAAAGAGGAGAACATACAACCAACATCACAGAAATACAAAGAATCATAAGTGATTACTACAAATAATCACATGCCAATAAAATGAATAACCTAGAAGAAATGGATGACTTCCTAGAAATGTACAACCTCCCAAGACTGAACCAGGAAGAAGAGAAAGTATGAACAAACCAATTACCGGTAATGAAATTGAATCAGTAATTTTAAAACTCCCAACAAACAGAAGTCTAAGACCAGGTGGTTTCACAGATGGACTCTACCAAACATTTAAGGAAGAGTTAACACCTATACTCCTCAAACTATTTCAAAACATGGAAAAGGAAGGAATGCTTCTAAACTTATTCTAGAAAGCCAGCATCACCCTGATACCAAAACCAGACAAAAACACCACAAGAAAGGAAAATTATAGGCCAATGCCACTGACGAACATAGATGTGAAAATCCTTAACAAAATATTAGCAAACTGAATTCAACAATACATTAATAGATCATACACTATGATCAAGTGGGATTTGTCCCAAGGATGCAAGGATAATTCAGTATCTGCAAATCAATCAGTGTAATACACCACATTAACAAATTGAAGAATAAAAGTCATATGACCATCTCAGTAGAGGCAGAAAAAGCTTTTGACAAAATTCAAATCCATTTATCATAAAATCTCTCAACAAAGTGAGCATAGAGGGAAGAGACTCCAACATAATAAAGGCTGTGTATAAGAAGCGCACAGCGAAAATCATGCTCAGTGGTGAAAATCTGAGAGCATTTCCTCTAAGATCAGCAACAAAACAAGGATGCTCATTCTCACCACTTTTATTCAACATAGTTTTGGGAGTCCAAGCCGCAGCAATAAGATAAGAAAAAGAAACAAAAGGAATCCAAATTGGAAAGGAAGAAGTAAAACTGTCACTATTTGCAGATGACATGATACTATACATAGAAAATTCTTAAGACACCACTAAAAATCCAATAGAACTAATAAATGAATTCAGTAAAGTTTGCAGGGTGCTAAACTAATATATAGAAATCTTTTGCATTTCTAGTCACTAATAATGAACTATCAGAAAGATAAAAAAAGAAAACAATCCCACTTACTATTGCACCAAAAAGAATCAGATACTTAGGAATAAATCTAACCAAGGAAATGAAAGATCTGTACTGAGAAATCTGTAAGACTTTGATGAAAGAAATTGAAGACAACTTAAACAAATGGAATGATATACCATGCTCATGGACTGGAAGAATTAATACTGTTAAAATGACCATACTTCCCAAAACAATCTACAGATTCAGTGCAATCTCCATCAGAACATCAATAGCATTTTTTTGCAGAACTAGAACAAATAATTCTAAAATTTATGTGGAAACACAAAGACCTCAAATAGCCAAAACAATCTTAAGAAGGAAGGACAAACTAGAGTTATCACACTCTCTGATTTCAAACTATCCTTTAAAGCTACAACAATCAAACAGTATGGTGCTGGCACAAAAAAAGGACACATAGACTAATGGAACAGGATAGAGAACCCAGAAATAAAGTAAGCTTGTATGGTCAATTAATTTACAACAAAGGAGGGCTTCCTAGGTGGCACAATGGTTGAGAATTCGCCTGCCATTGCAGGGGACACGGGTTCGATCCCTGCTCCATGAAGATCCCACATGCCATGGAGCAACTAAGCCCTTGCACCACAACTATTGAGCCTGTGCTTTAGAGCCCGTGAGCCACAACTATTGAGCACATGTGCTGCAACTACTGAAGCCCACGTGCCTAGAGCCCATGCTCCACAACAAGAGAAGCCACAGCAATGAGGAGCCCACGCACCACAATGAAGAGTAGCCCCCACTCACCGCAACTAAAAAGAAAGCCTGCGCACAGCAAAAAAGACCCAACACACCCAATAAAATAAATAAATAAATTAATTTAAAAAAATGTGCAACAAAGGAGAAAAGAGTATACAATGGGGAAAAGACAACCCCTTTGGGGCTTCCCTGGTGGCACAGTGGTTAAGAATCCACCTGCCAATGCAGGGGACATGGGTTTAAGCCCTGGTCCGGGAAGATCCCACATGCCATGAAGCAACTAATCCCATGTGCCATGACTATTGACCCTGTGCTCTATCTAGAGCCCACGAGCCACAACTACTGAGCCTGTGTGCCCCAACTACTGAAGCCTGCGTGCCTAGAGCCCGTGCTCTGCAAAGAGAGAAGCCACCACACTGAGAAGCCCATACACCTCAATGAAGAGTAGCCCTCAGTCTCCACAACTGAAGAAAGTCTGTGCAGCAACGAAGACCCAATACAGCCAATAAATAAATAAATTTATTAAAAAAAAAAAGACAGCCCCTTCAGTAAGTAGTATTAGGAAAACTGAACAGCTACATGCAAAAGACTCACACTGGACTACTTTCTCACATCATATACAAAAATAAACTCAAAATGTATTAAAGACTTAAATTTAAGGCCAGAAACCAGAAAACTCCTAGAAGAAAACACAGGCAGTATGATCTTTGACACTGGTCTTAGCAGTTTTTTTTTGCATATGTCTCCTCAGGCAAAGAGAACAAAAGCAAAAATAAACAAATGGGACTACATCAAACTAAAAAGCCTTTTCACAGCAAACTACCAACAAAACGAAAAGCAGGTTACTATATGGGAGAAGATATTTGCAAACGATATATCTGATAGGGGTTAACATCCAAAATTTCCAATGAACTTACACAACTCAACATAAACAAACAAACAAACAAAAAACCTGAACAATCCAATTAAAAAATGGGCAGAGGACCTGAAAGGATGTTTTTCCCAAGAAAACACACAGATGGCCAACAGACACATGAAAAGTTATGCAACATCACTAATTACCAGGGAAATGCAAATCAAAACCACAATGAGATACCTCCTCCTACCTGTCAGAATGGCTATTATCAAATAGACAACAAATAATAAGTATTGAGGAAGATATGGAAACAAGGAAACCCTCATGCGCTGTTGGTGGGAATGTAATTTGGTGCAGTCACAATGGAAAACAGTATAGAGGTTCCTCAAAAAATGAAAACTAGAACTACCATATGATCTAGAAATTCCACTTCTGGATATGTTTCTGAAGAAAACAGTAATGATGATTTGAAAAGATATATGCCCCTTATATTCACTGGAGTATTATTTACAATAGCCAAGATACGGAAGCAACCTAGGTGTCCATTGATAGATGAATGGATAAAGAAAATGTGGTACATGTATACTCAATAGAACGTTAATCAGCCATAATAAAGAATGAAATTTAGCCATTTGCTACAGCATGGATGGACCTAGAGGGTAATAGGCTAAGTGAAATAAAACAGACAGAAAAAGACAGAGACCATGTGATTTCACTTATATGTGAAATCTAAACATAACAAAACAAATGACCATACATGAGAAAAAAGAAACAGATTCATAAATGGAGAACAAATTGATGGTTGCCAGATAGGAGGGGTGTTGGGGGATGATAGGTGAGGGAAATTAAGAAGTAGAAACTTCCAGTTATAAAGTAAGTAAGTCACAAAGATGTAATATATAGCATAGGAATATAGTCTATAGTATTGTAATAACTTTGTATGGTGACAGATGGCAAGTAGATGTATCATGGTGATCATTTTGTAATGTATAAAGCACCAAATCACTGTGTTTTGTACACCTGAAACTAATATGATATTGTAAGTCAATTAGACTTCAATTAAAAAAAGATAAGGAAGAAAGGAAAAAAATAAAACAAAAATAAAGACACCAGTCCCATTGGATTAGGGCCCACACTAATAGCCTCATTTTAACTTAATAACCTCTTAAAAGCCCTATTTCCAAATACAGTCACGTTCTTAGGTTCTGAAGGATTAGGGTTTCAAGATCTGAATTTTGAGAGGATACAATTCAAACTATAACAGTATCTTCTTTTCCATTTTAATGCCATTTTCTTACTTAAGAAATAAATTAGAATAAATGTATGTTTATCGATTTCCTTATTCTACTTCATACTCTTATGATCAACTCTCCCTAAAGGTAGCAGAATAATCATGCAGAAATGAAAATTTGTTCATGTTTTATTCTGCTTGAATCCTTCGTTGGTTCCCCAGTGCTCTTCAGGCAATGCCCAATACCATATCATATGCTCAAGGAAGTGCACCTGTGTTCACTTCTAGTCCTCTCGATTCCCAGGTAAACTCTCACCCTTTCAGCTGCAGCAACAGTAAACTACTTGCAGTTCAGGGCCTTTGCAAATTCTCTTTGCTTGAAATCCCACCTCTGCTCAAATCCTGTATTTTTATATGATTCATTAATACATCCCCAGAAGCACAGCTCAATCTCATCATCTTAGAAAAACATTAGGAGACCACCGTTCTCAACATTGTCTAAGTTAGCTGTGTCTCCTGTGTGCTCTCGTAGCATCACGGTCTGTTTCCACATCACTAACAGAATACAGTAGAATTGTTTCTGCCTTGGACTGTGGGTACCTTGTGAGCAGGGACTGCGTCTTTGTTTATTCTTGCATATTTAATGCCTACTGAAGTGCCTGCTCCTCTCAGGCGCTTAGTAAATATTTGATACATAAGTGAATGAATAAGTGAATGAAAAAAAGATTAGTTAGAAGGAACATTCTTGTATGGTTTTTTAATACTCTAATGCCAACATCATGAAAGTAATTATCATGAGAAACATACCTTTAGTTTTTACTAAGCAAAAATAATGACTATAAAATGGCATACGTGCTATGACAATACCTACATAAAAATGTTAAATCTATTTAAAAAAAGACACTGAAAATGAACATGCCAATATTTAAAAGTGGTGCTTTTTGTTTAGAAGTGATGAGTCTATAGAATTTATTTACTTTTTTCTACTTTCGTGCATTTCTCAAATGGCCTTCATTCTATAAAATGTCCCATGATCTCCCTCATGTTGGCAAATTTACCACCTTTCCTCAACATCCTCCGTTGTTCTCTCCTTTATATTTCAGTGTTTAGAGAATGAAAGTGGGCACCTGCAACAAATTATCCTGCCACAAATCCACGTTTTCATGAGAACCAAAATGAAACACATAACAAGGGCTGGAGGGTAAATTTCTCCAACCCACTGTGAAATTTCCATTAAGCTCTTCATAACTTCTCCAGGTATTGGCCTTGAGGACAAATGAAGAGTGTAATCTTTGATCAGGGGTCACGTTAAACTAAAATTATCTACTGTTAAAGAAAAACTCTCCCAAATGGTCACACCCTGCTGCTATGAAGGTGAGAGTCACCCCCATGGCTTGCATATTGCATAGCTGCAGGATGCGAGGCAAAGGATTGGAAAAATGATTAAACCTCACACAAAACATTATTTCCATTAAAATTACATCATACAGAGTATTATTACCTAAATGGTTTTATTTTTCTGTAACAGTAACAAAACAAATGCTGCCCTGAAGGCAACCTTACAGAATAACTCTCACTTAGGAGGATGCAAAAAGGAATAGACATTATAATTTTCGGGAAGAAATAAAATAATAATGGTATGGTTTATGGGAGCCTTTCCTCTGATTTTCTTTCATGTGCTGATTATCTCCATGGCTAGATAATAGAACTGTAGATTTTCAGAGGTGGAAGGAGTCTTACAGATCATCTAGTGTACATAGCCTCATTTACAGTTGAGGAAATTAAAACGCAGAGATGCTGAGGAACTTGGTAAATGGACTCATTCCCTTTTCTCCCAGCGACCTTGGAAATGAATTTCATGATAAGTGACGTCTCTATGATTAATTTCAGGTATTCCATTTGTCTGCAAGTTCTGCAGTCAGAAAGACTTGGGTTCCATACACCTTTTACTACATATCAATGTGATCTTGGGTAAATTATTTAGTCTTTGGAAACCTCCACTTCCTCAATTATGAAGTATTAATTTTAAAGGACCTATCATGTAAAGTTGTATTAGGATTAAATGAGAAACTGGTGAGAAGACTACCTGGCTTCATAAATAATACTGGTATTAGCTATTTTTGTTATTGTCCTCATTTATTCCACGTGAAATCCCACTATTTGAGATAAGACATTCTGAAAGATCCAAATTTAAGAGTTTATCAAGATGGTCCTGTGAACACTTTCACCTCAGACTATTTGGTTTTTGCCCAGCTTCAAAACCCCTGTTTCTTAGGAACCTTAAAGATTTACAGAGGAAGAGAAGGGCCCAAAACACCAACAATAGTCGACACAGGGAGTGCTGGTTTGAGACAATCTCTCTTCTTTTTTGTCCTTTTTGTGTATTTTCCCATTTATTCCTCAAAACGACTTCATCAGGTCAGCAGTTACTGTGATAATCCCCATTTTACAGAAAGGAGACGGACGCAGAGGGATTAATTTAGACGTGTTAACAGTGGTGTTGTATTACCATTACCACATCACTCCTCCAGCTCCTACAGTCACAAGTCAAGAGGATTTGCCACCCCCTGGTGTCTGGACTCTGATCTTTGGCTCCTAGAGCTGACAAAGGCTTGCCTGGTGGCAGGAGAGGTTCCCAGCCCTCTGGCTGTCAAATCTTACCTCTCAGCACACACCCCAGTGAGCAAGGATTTATAGAGCAAAAAACGTAGCCTATGATGAAGGGCTTGAACACCTAGTTATAAATAAACACACAGTCTATATAACGATGTGTAAGTTTTGCCCCTGGAACATAGAACATACTTTGAAATAGTATCTGATATGTTTTATTTCTAGGTTCTTCCCTTCTCCATCCCTTCTCTATCGCTTCCAAGTCATCATGTGACACTTCAGATCAAGTCCTATTGCTTCAGTGAAGGGAGGGTATTCACTAGAACTGAGAGTTGTTGCTCAGTTTTGAGTTTCAAATTACATTTTCAGAAACTCTTAGCAAGATAGCAGTTTTAAAGGAAGAAAATGTTTTTCTTGAATGCATAAAGTTAGATTTTATCATAGTCAAAAACAGAAATTAACTAAAGTAAGTTATAGAGTAAGAAAGAATGTGCTTAAAAACAAAGTTCTCGCCACACCATAAAAAGAAAAGCCTTTCTGTTAATGGTGTGTGAAAAAGAGAGAGGCAGAAGCAGAAAACAGAGTGGAAAGGAAAGAGAAATAGAAGTGAGACTGAGGTGAAAAAGAGAGTGAGAGAGACGATGAGGGAGATGAGAAAAAAAGCGAACCCCATGAGCTCCCTGCACCCTCCCACCCTCAAACCCCACCACACACCACCCTCTGCTTGGTGTCAAAATCCTGAGTGCAGGTAGAATGTAGAAATACCCAGATTGTTTTCAGGGAACTAAGATAGACAGGTAGGATCTGAGACAAGTTCAAAATGAGTCTATTAAAGAGATTATGAATATTCCCATAAATTTTTTCTATTCTTAATGTCAGCTCCTCTCCTATAACAGCTATAGTCAGTAAACTTTTTATGTATTCCCTTCTTCACTTTGTGACTCATATCTAGATTTAGTAACCCTGATCTGTATTTACCATCTCTTAACCTCAGCATTCAAATAATTCACCAATTTATGCATGCAATTGTATTGTTACGCCTTATTTTCCAATCTCCAAAGAAGCATCATTTTGGAAATGTTATGCAGGTCTGGATATAAATGTTTCTCTCTCTGATATGTAACTCATACTTATGAATTGAAAAAGTTTCGGAATTTTTATAGGGACATTTAAAAACGTGAGGTGGCTTGAAATATTCCCTCCTAATGTACATCGTCTCATTTGAAATAACGCATTCGATGGAAGCGAATGATCTACTGAAGAGTATTCTTCATCTTGTTTCCCATAATGACTTACAGCCTTATCCCATTTCTCAGAACGCTTTTCCAATTACAGTCAGCACTTGCTCATTTGAGCACACAGCAGTTTAGCTGAACAACTCGTGTGGTGCTTTTACCTTTCTGCCTTGTTACATGCCCTGAGACCCTCCTCAGAAGCTGTGGTTGCTGAGTTTGGAGTACAGAGGAGAGATACTGAGGATGTGCCGCATCTGACTATTCGAATTTTACAAGGTTTCATTGACCTCAGTCTTCTTTGAAGACCCTCTCTCTCGGTAACCTCTAAAAGTTGGAAATCCCCAGACCTTGCCCTGGGCTTTCTTCTCCTTGCTCTATTTCTAAACATCTCCCCTCAGTTATCTCATTCATTTCCATGGGATCAAATGCAACATCCACAGCTCCAGTTGTGACCTGTCTCTTAATCCCCAGATGTTTATATGTAATTGTTTATCTGATGTCAGGATTTAACTGTCTATTGGGCATCTCAAATCTAGCTTGTTGAAAATGGAAATTTTATTCTTTCCACCAGCAAAATGTGTTCTTCCAATTACCCATTCATTTAGACTAGAAAGCTGGCAGTCATTCTATATACTTTCTCACTCTCTCTCCCCCACCACCATGCCTGCTACCTGCCATATCCAACCAGTTACTAATTTCTATTTCTTTCTTTCTATCAAATATATTTCAAACTCATCCTTCTTGTCTCCACTGCCACCACCCTGATTCCAGTGCCATCATCCCTATTTAGGGCTATACATTACCTGTCTGCTTCCAACCTTACCTCCTCCAATCTACTTTCCAAATAACAGCCAGAGGAATCTTTTAAAAACAGAAGTTGGACTGTACTGCCTCCCTGCTGAGAACCTGTCTGGCTTCCTATCACCCTTTGCATCTTATCCACTCTCCTCCTCACAGTCTCAAACCCTTTGCAGAATGGCTCCTCAGTCCAAGCCCCTCACCACGTCCTTCAGCTGCATCAGTTTCTTGAGACCAGTGTTGAATGCAGTGCTACTCCATTAGTTCAGCAAGTATTTATTGAGCACTTGAGTCCCTATACCAGGTACTCAGATGATAAGGATTCAGCGGTGACAGTGACAAATGACATATTGCTTCAGGGACAGCAGAGTTGTGGTTAGAACAAATATATTCCAAATACGACGTGAGAAATGGAAACCCAGTGGTAGGATTGTTAGGGAGGCAGATGGAGATGGATAGATGTCTAATCTCAACTTGGGCTGGTATTGGTGGGGGCGGGGGGGGGGATTTGCTGGATTTAGAGGTACTTTAATATTTTAGTTTCTCAGAGAATCTTTTTTTTTTAAAAAGTGAAATCACCTACTACATTTGTACATCTGTTAAAATTAAAGCAAGAACACCAATTTTAGATCCTTTGAATATGTTAATTCTGCTATCTTAAGGGTTTTCTTTCCCTAAAAAGTTATTTCTAGCTAATTATCCTCACCAAGGAACTTAATCTGTCAGACTGTCGTGCTAATGTTCCTCACAATGGGGGCTGCTTCAGTGAATAGAAACTGAGTTAATGGGGAAAATTAAATACTTAGGGGAGTTGACTATGTGGGGATTTCCTTTCAAGGTGATAAGTATTATCTGTATCATCAAAAAATATATCTTTATTTAAGCCTGGTGCTTGGGTTGAAAGGAAGGAAAAAGGGCCACAAACTTTTTTTTTTTATTGATGTATAGTTGATTTACAATGTTGTGTTACTTTCTGCTGTACAGCAAAGTTATTCAGTTATACACACACACACATTCTTTTTCATATTCTTTTCCATTATGGTTTATTATAGGATATTCAATATAATTCCCTGTGCTATACAGTAGGACCTTGTTGTTTATCTATTTTATACATAGTAGTTTGTATCCGCTAATCCCAGACTCCTAGTTTATCCCCCCTCTCTTCCTCTTTGGTAACCATAAATTTATTTTCTATGTCTGTGGGTCTGTTTCTGTTGCCACAAACTTTCTGATGGGAAGTCACCTAAACCACAGTCCTTAGTGCCCCCAAAATGTAAATTGCTGGGTTGCATTTGATCTTTCCAAGTTTCAGGAGGCAGACAGTTAGGTGAGCTAGGGTCAACATGAAAGGAAGGGCCATCTTATAAGATTCTATCCTGTTAATAGTGAATCAAACTGTCATTTTCAATTATATGTTTTCTACTACGTCAAAGCTTTTTGGATAGAAACTTCAGAAAGAATATAATTTCTCAGGTTAGCCTGATACAGCTTAGGTTTAAACTAAGTGCTAACAGAAAATAAAATTCCCCAGCAATAAAAAAAAAAAAATCCATAAAGTACGATAGTAGAGAATTTTAAAGAATGTGTTATGTATGTTAAAGGATGTGGTGTAAGTTATAAGTGGGTTTATGATTTATATGCTAAATCTCATTACTTGGATTATTCTAACAGTTGCTTGAAAAGTAAGTTATTGTTCCATGTTGTGCAGTAATTACTTGTTTTGTGTACCTTCTTCCTACTAGCTCTTTGGTGGCTGACACACACGTATTTGCCTTTGTATGTTCTAGGGAACAGTGCTTGGAATAGAGCAAGTTGATGAAAGACAGCTCTGGTGTTTGGACCTCTTGCTGTGTAAGGAGATGTACACACACTTAGCACAGAATGATTATCTTACTGTCCAACCCAGAAAGACAGTAATGATGGTTTTAAGAAATTTATTGCACCTTAGATGGGTTATCATGTTGCTCTTTAAAAAAAATCCTTGCAGTTTACAAGATTTAAAAAATCTTGTAAATACTGCAAGTACAGTACCAGGATTCTATAATTTCAAACACCACTTTGTTCCACCTGTAAAGACTTTCTAAATGCTGATTTTTTTTGAAGCGTAATAAATTGTAGAACTATCTGATGGGATCTATAACCCCATGAACTGCATTTCAAATGGGTATTTTATAGGAATCACTGACGGTGATTGTGATAGGGGTTTGCTGGAAACTAAAGAAAGGGTTAAAGGATGTTATTAGCACAATATTTATGAATTTCTGCAAGCTGCTAGATATTATTCTAAGAATTTGATTCATCAGTAAACAAAATTTATTTAAAAAAGTTTCTGATATATTGAAGTTTATAGTCTATGAGGAAGGTGGGGTATGGAGGCAGACAATAAAAATAACAAACAAGTAAATTGTATACCCTGTTCAAAGGCCATATGTATGTGCTACAGGTGTAGAGAAGGTAAGAGACAGGGTGGGCTGTAAGTTTAAGTAAGATAGACATGGCAGACCTCAATGAGAACACACCATTTGAATGAAGACTAAATGGCGGTGAGGGAGTTAGCCTTGAGACCATCTGGAAAAATGCCTTCTTAGCAAAGGAAACAGCCATGCAAAAGCCTTAAAGCATGAGTGCCTGGCAAATTTGAACCATAAGTAGGTCAGTGTGGTAGAGTAAAAATGTGAAGTGATTTTTTTTAACCAAGTGTATGCAATATGTTTTAAGGTACCTTTAAATAATAGGAAGTAAGTGTTATCTTTAAAGGTCCACAGAAATGGTCAGTCATTGATCCAAGATGACATTTAGCTCGTGTCCAAGTTTGAACTCAGATCAAAATCTAATGACCATTATAAGCAACAAGAATCAAAGAGTAACATTTCCTTGCTACACAAGATAGAAATCTTCTTATTGCCACAGAGATGAATTCCCAACTATCAAATACACACAAACTACGTCTCTACCCAGTGTGAGAGAAAAAGGAAAGGGAAGATTAGCTTGTCTAAGTATTGATATAAATGCAGTCAATAACTCTAGCAGTATTGTAAAAGAATGTTAACATCTCTACAGTGGAAAAAAAACATTAACAAATATCCTTCTTCCCAGAAAATAGCTAATGTCTTCCTAGAAAAGAGACACACATAGGCTCCGAATTGTTCTTCAGGTGGGTGTGGATGATCCACCATTATTTATACTTGTTCACAGCACTCCATTTGTCATCTATCTCTGAGCTGGAATTGTGAGCATAAAAATAATCAACATTTTCCACCACCTGCAGAACATCATCTGTACTTTTAGCTCGTTTCTTCGGTGCTTCCTGCAGGGGTTCCATCTGCTTTATGTACCTTATTTCTCCGCACGCGACTAAAGCTGCTTATGCCACATAGCTGGCATTATGGAGCTGCTCAGACCATCGCAGCCCACCACGGTGAAATGGCCTCCTATAGTATTAGGGTCTGGGTTACCGAGATGCTTGTAATACTCACACAAAATGTATTTGGAGAGAAAAAAATACGACACCATAAATTTCCTTTTTTTAATGTTTATTTAAATTATTTATTTATTTATTGGCTGCATAGGGTCTTTGTTGCTGCACGTGGGCTTTCTGTATCTGCGGTGGGCAGGAGCTGCTTTTCATTGCGTGCACAGGCTTCTCATTGTGGCGGCCACTCTTGTTGCAGAGAACAGGCTCTAGGCACACAAGCTTCAGTAGTTGTGGCACACAGCTCAACAGTTGTGGCTCGCAGGCTCTAGAGCACAGGCTCTAGAGCACAGGCTCAGTAGTTGTGGTGCACAGGCTTAGTTGCTCCGTGGCATATGGGATCTTCCTGGACCAGGGATAGAACCTGTGTTCCCTGCATTGGCAGGTGGACACTCAACCACTGAGACACCAGGGAGGTCCTGACACCATAAATTTCTAATAATTTAAATTATGTCAGTAGGATCATAACTATCAGAAAACCTTCTAAACAAAATAATGATCTACAAAATTAATGGTCTTTGAACTTATCTACCTGGAAGACTGATGAAATTTTCAAATACACCCTCCTACAAATGACTAAAAAATGAAACGAAAACAAAAAACCATTATAGTCTACCATCATTATAACCTAATTTGTAGAATTATTTAGTGCTTCAGATAAGCAGCTGTAAGAAATTTTGTGATTTATGCAGTAAAGCACACATAGCTCATGTAAAGTGACCAATATTTGCTAGATTATTACTTTTGCAAATCTGGAATTCAAGTAAAGTTTACCTGAAATAAGGTACCTGTTAATTGTTTGTTTCAATATGAAGTATTTGAAACACCCAGATTAAGAAATATAACATCAAACATAAAATTAAAGTGTATGTATACCCCTAATCCTGTTCCCTTTGACTTGTTCCAGATTTTAGAAGAAAAGTTTTCCAGCTATTTCCTGTTGAGTATGATGTTAGCTATGGGCTTGTTGTATATGACTTTGGAGAATTATTTCTAAAAATATAAGTTAGTCTATCTCCACAGCTTTTTGTTGTTGTTGTTTTTTATTGGAGTATAGTTGCTTTACAATATTGTTAGTTTTTTTTAAGGTTTTTATTGGAATATAATTGCTTTACACACTTGTACCAGTTTTTGAGGTACACCAAAGTGAATCAGCTGTATTTATACATATATCCCCATATCCCCTCCCTCTTGAGCCTCCCTCCCACCCTCCCTATCCCAGCCCTCTAAGGCATCACCCATCATCGAGTTGATCTCCCTTTGTTATAAAGCAACTTCCCACTAGCTATCTATTTTACATTTGGTAGTGTATATATGTCTATGCTACTCTCTCACTTCGTCCCAGCTTCCCCTTCACCACCCACCCAACTCTGTGTCCTCAAGTCCATTCTCTACATCAGCACCTTTATTCTTGCCCTGTCAGTGGGTTTATCTGTGAACTGTGTTAGTTTATACTGTACAGCAAAGTAAATCAGCTATACGTATACACATATCCCCTCTTTTTTGGATTTCCTTCTCATTTAGGTCACTGCAGAGCACTGAGTAGAGTTCCTTGTGTTATACAGTAGGTTCTCATTAGTTATCTATTTTATACATAGTATCAAAAGTGTATATATGTGTCAATCCCAGTCTCCCAATTCATCCCAGCTCCCCTTTCCCCCTTGAGATTTCAACACCCACACCACAATGATCTACTAGACTTTTCAACCCATATGCAGTTGTTACAACTGCAATCGTATACTTCACTATTCCAGGTCCTTCAATTTCCAATTGATCCAGGTCCCATTTGCTGAACCATTTTGTCCCCCAAGGTATTTGGTCTGAGCTATAAGAAGAATGAAGTTGCTGTTATCACCATCTTCATATGGCTCATCCCTATTTAACTTTCATAATTCACTGAAAATTCCATGTCTTTTTGGTCACTTCATAGCCTTCTAAAGCTGGCTTATATGGACTTTCCATGTGAACTCACAGGACCCTGTGCATATACCTGTTTTAGAACCTGTTTGCAATTTGTAATTTCAAGCTTAATGTTTTGTCCCCTTCATTGGACTACAAGCTTGTTGAGGACAAGAACTCAAGTCTTTTTCAACCTTGTGCTTCCAGAACTTAACACAGTACTAAAACAGGTCAAAAACTGAATGATGATTTATGAATGTGTGCGTGATTGATTATATTACTGTTTTATGGCAATTTTTATTGATATAATAAGTTATATATTATTGTCATCTAAAATAATATTTAAAAAGTCTAAAATAGTGTCTATATATTCCCCTGCCACCTGAAAATTAGTGAGGTGCTATGGGGAAGAAAATAAACGTTTTGACATGTCACCAAGCATATCATCACTGGATCAAAGACATGTAGTGAAAAGAGCACTAAATCCAAAATTGGGGGACA
Organism: Hippopotamus amphibius kiboko; assembly: GCF_030028045.1. NCBI lineage: Eukaryota > Metazoa > Chordata > Mammalia > Artiodactyla > Hippopotamidae > Hippopotamus > Hippopotamus amphibius. Next base: position 8,418,409 of record NC_080189.1, on the reverse strand, counting down.
AAGTTTCTATCATGTTGCTACTAACTCTTTGTATTCATTTGATCAGACCATTTACCACTTCCTACACTTGGCTTTTTATTTTTATTGACATATAGTTGATTTACAATATTGTGTTAGTTTCAGGTGTACAGCAAAGTGATTCATATATATATATGAATATGTGTATATTTGTATATATATATTCTTTTTCAGATTCTCTTCTGTTATTGGTTATTATAAGATATTGGGTATAGTTCCCTGTGCTATATAGTAAATCTTTTTTGTTTGTCTATTTTATATATATAATATATATAATAGTGTGTCTGTTAATCTCATATTCCTAATCTATCCCTTCCCCCACCCTTTTCCCCTTTGGTAACCATAAGTTTTTCTGTGTCTGTGAGTCTGTTTCTGTTTGTAAATAAGTTCATTTGTATTATTTTTTTAATTCCACATATAAGTGATATCATATGATATTTGTCTTTGTTTGACTTACTTCACTTAGTATGATCATCTCTAGGCCCATCCATGTTGCTACAGATGGCAATATTTCATTCTTTTTATGGCTGAGTAATATTCCATTGTGTGTGTGTGTGTATATATATATATATATATATATATATATATATATATATATAAAACACATCTTCTTTATTCATTCATCTGTTGATTGACACAGGTTGTTTCCATGACTTAGCTATTGTAAATAGTGTTACTATGAACATTGGGGTGCATGTATCTTTTTGAATTGGAGTTTTTGTCTTTTCTGGATATATACCCAGGAGTGGGATTCCAGGATCATGTGATAACCCAATACACTTGGTTTCTTAATCTGTAATAGAAGAGAGTCAAAATGGATGCCTTCTAAGATGACATTATATTGATGGTATGTAGAACTCAAAATTTTCCACATGAGAACATGGTTTCCTTTAAATGGTAGGCTTCTTCTCTTGGCTATAAACATTTAAGCAATTCTTATTAATGCTGTAGCATTTCATTAGGGATCCTTGCCCATATCTTCCTCATAGTTGAGATTCAATTGTTGATTTATTAAATCAGGATAATTGCTATTAAGACTTCTATGCTCAAAGAAAGCCTCAGACTAAGTTATCAGAATGTAGTTTATGAGATAGAGGAGAAATTTAAGGATATACAAAATTGAATTCGCTAGTTTTATGCAGCAGGCCAAGTTTTACACACAACATGGAAAATCTTAGGTGAGGCATGTATTATAGTTCAGTTCCAGTTGTGTTGCTCTAAGAATGAGAGACCCAAGGATGTTCTGTAGAGTTACTGTAATAGGGAGAAGGGCTGCTCAGGGATTTAGGCTACAAGTGGATGTTGGTGATGTCTACCTAACAAGCTTTATATGCTATTTTAAACTTAGGTAATTTATAATATAATATTCCCTTATTTTTAAAGATCATTTCAGAGTTAATATGAATAAAGGTGTAAAAAGCTCTCAGATTAACAAATTGGTCAATAACCAGAACCATGATATTGCTTGAAAATCAGAAAAAAAATTAGATGCATAGGTAGATGTATAGGACATAAAATTTTTTTCCACTGGATTTAACTCAGATTGGACTTTTAAATGTGCTATATATAGACCTGCTCTATACTGTGAACTTCAGATTATATATGGACAACATGGAAAAGAATCAAAGAACAGCCATATACGTGATGAAGAAACTGATTATTTTCTGGGAGGAGTAATTCTTTGCTTTTATCACTGGTCATTTCCCAGCTTTATCAGGCCCTGGTCATAACTCTAGCTATGCAAGGAATTGAGTTCTCCTGAAGTGAATTACTTGAGAATTATAGTGAGGATAAGGATATGGGGTCACTGATACAGGTAGCAGAGGGGCCTTTCTAATGTACATATGTTGACATAAACAAGCTGGGTAATCTTGAAGACCCTTAACTGCTAAGGAGAGGGATGTATTTCCACAATACGTTCCATAGATGACCCAGTATTTGAAACATTTCATTAAATCAGCTATATTTAAAACAATGTACAATGTGACAGTTTTTAAATATGTAATAGCATAGTGAGACACATACTAAATACTCAGTAATCACAAAGGCCATTTTCATAACACAGTAATCCAAAAAGAGTATCTGAAATACACTAGTTTATCAATTGCTTCTTCATGAAGACGGAAGAGTGGCAGAAATTTAGAAGTTTTCATACACAGTTTCTATTTGCATTACACACATACCTGATAACACATACTTATAAAACACACTGTGAATATGGGAATAAGATTTTTAACTTTTCCATTTACGATACTAGCAAAGAAAATTCTATACAGCATAACTTTCTTCTAGATGCTGGATATCTGCAAAATTGTTAATATCCATTTGTCATTTAAGATTTAATAGCTCCAAAGGAGCCATTGCAACATGTAATATGCAAGCATTAAAAAGTAATCTGCAAGCTGCATCAACACTAATTGTTTTATGCTATCAAAATAAAGCTTATATATTACATTTTATAATGCCATGACACTGTAAAAAGTCTTACATCTTTATAAAGATATATGTGTAATATACATATATTATTTTTCAAACGCTTCTGAAGTATAATATTATTGAAGCAAAGAATAGTATGTCAAAGAATAAGTGAAAGCAAACTACTTTCACTTGAATCAAACCTTCCAAAGCCAATGGCTTTCCATTTCACTGTAAGGTCACAATCCACTCATTCTCATAACATTTCTGCCTTCAACTTCTGCTACTCTCCCCTTTCCTTACCCACTGTCTTTCTTGTATACCTGAATGGCATCCGGAATATTCCAGAATTAGGACATTTGTATTTTCATTCCCTCTGTCGGGAATACTTTTCCCCAGACACCTACACCTACATGTATACCTTGCTGGGTAGCTACCTTATTTATTCAAAGGTCACTTTTTCACAGGTCTTATATGGTTTCCTCTGTGTTTAAAAATGCAATTCTCATACACACGACCTATTCTTCCCTTCCCTGATTTAGTTTTTCTCCTTGCCATTATCACTGGCTAACTATATATATATATATATGTATGTATGTATTCTTTTAATTTTGCTCGTCTGTTTTCTTTTCCTCATAGAATGTAAGAATGTAAGCTGCAAAAATTTATGAATGGTCTTTCTGCTGTGGTTTCCCTGGTGCCTATATGTGTATCGGTCATTTAGTAGGCACACGATAATATCTGTTGAATGAATGAGTGGGCTATAAAACAAACATAAAGAGATAATGATCAGGGTTTTGATGATGAAATGTGTGTGGTGAGATGGCTGGAACTAGAGTTTAGGGTCAAGAAGTCACCAGGACCATAAAGTTAGGGATTCATCAATATTAACAAATTGGTTAGTATTTTTAAAGTTATTGACAGAGACCATAATGGGTGACTGTTTTGTTTTAGTTGCTTAATTAATATTTGCCTTTATGAACATTATTCCGTGTATATTAAAAAGGGGTTTATGATATTGCAAAGGAAGGTCAGATTAGAATGCTATTGCATCATGAGTTAAAGAAAGTGGTCTTGGAACACTGCTACAAATTGTTGGCAAGGATTTGTTAGAATGAAGGAAAGAGGGAGGGAGGGAGGGAGGGAGAGGGGAAGGGAGGGAAGAAGGAAGGAATGAAGAGAGGGAGAGAGGGAAGAAGGCAGGGAGGGAAAGAAAGAAGGAAAGAGAGGAAGGAGGGAGGGAGGAAGAAGTAAGTGGTGCAAACCTTTGACAATTCTATGCCATAGACTAATTGTAACAGAAAAGAGAGAGAAGTGACCCAATTCAATTAATGCATTTTTAATTAGGTGAAGGTAAATCTGCAGGTCTGGATATAAATGACAATCAATTTGTTTTCAGAATCATGTCAGAAAGTGACAGAATTACCAAAGCACATTGTAGCTTTTCTTGCTGTATCAGAGACGCTAAAGGAAGGCAGTTCTGATCAGACCAGATAAAACTGGAAAAATAATTATCCTATAGAAAATGACAACAGGGGGCACCATAACTGAGCTTGTTTTAATCGATTTAAGAACAGCAAGCTGGAAAGTCTTTTGGTAGAGAGGCGTGTTGTCCTAGATGAAGGGAAATTCTGTCTCAGTGGAGTGAAGTGGCCTGTCCACAGTCTCTCGGGGTAGTGTCGGCAGAACTTGAACCAAAGTGATTTTAAAAAGTTTCTAGATCAAGTGTGTGTATTCTGTTTATTTTTATTAATTCATTCTTCTAGTCAAATAATATTTTTGAAGCCCTACTATGTGCCAGTTACCATCCTAAGCATGATGCATATAGCAGTGAAAACAATCCCTGCTTTCTTTCCTTCTAATGGAGGGAGACAGACATTTAAGAATAATTTAAATGTGCCCTAAGATAGAGATTAACGCTATGGAGAAAAACAAAGCTGGGCAGGTAGATGGAGAGCAGCTGTGGTGGGGTGGGATTCAGGGAAGGAAAGGTTGTCACTGGAGCTCAGATCTGGAGAAGGAGGGGGCCTGAGGAAAGACGGTTCTAGATGCAGGAAAGAGCAAGTGCGAGTCTCCAAGGAGTGGCATACCTGACATGTTTAGGAACGCAAGGAGGTCAGTGTGGCCATAGTCCAAGGAGCAATAGGGAGATTAATAGGGCATCAAGGAAGAGCCGGATCCCAGAGGCCCTTTGGCTATTCTAAGAACTAGACTTTGTCTGTGAATGAGACCAGGGGCCACGTGAGAACCCTGAGCTGTGTCAGAATCTGCCTTGTGCTCAAAAACCTCAGCCTGACTGCCGTGTTGAAGGTAGGTGTGAGGGTACAAGGGTGGAAAGAGGGGACTGGTTAGAGGTTACTGTGAGATGGAGGTGAGGGGCTCCCGGGCTTCGACCAGAGCAGTGGTGGCGGAGGGGGCGGTGAGCAGTGCTCAGATTCCAAATAATTATTGAAGGTAGAGCAGACGGGAGTCACTGACAGACTGCAAGAGGAAGTGGAAGAAAGGGAACAGTTGAGGGCAACTCCAAGGCTTTTATCCTAGAACTGGAGGAATGGAATTGCCTTTTCCTGAAACAGGGAGACCGCAGGAGGGGCAAGTTCAGGACATCTCTCTTAATCTAAAGCTCTCTGTCTTTTTTGTCTGTCTGTCTCTCTCTCTTCATTTGTAATTTATCACTCACCTGTTGAAAAACTAGATTGTATGATGTGTACAGTTTTCCACAGCATGGATTTTGCCAAGTGTTTCCCTTTGGTGACATTTAACATGTTCCCCTTTCCTCTCTATTTTCTAAAAATTGGCAGGTAGGTCTATAAGCTTGGTGAGGTTCATATCTGAATTTTGTCTGCATCCCTCCACATGTACCTGCCCTCCCTTGCCATTCCCCAGGAAGCACCTCTCCTCCGGTTTCACTTGTTATATTAGCAGCCATGAATAACATTACTTAGATCCTACTAACTTGTTAGAAGTTAAAAAAGGATTACACTCTAATTTATCATTTAGCCTTCATTTATGAGCTGAAATATTTCCATAAAGAAAGTATTTAGCTACATTACACTTCATATAGCTAAGGGAGACTAAATGCTGGATTCTTTGCCTTTATTTACCAATATTCAAAACAACGAGTTAGTTATCTAGCCTCTTCCAAAATTAAACATTTCTTTTTTCGTGTGAACTCCTGGAGTTAAATATACTTGATGTATTTCAATTCATTGCATGAAATTCTTATTGATGTTAATTAAAATCATCCTTCTTTGGCCCTCTGTGTCCAATAGTTTGTTTCTGAGGTGACAATATGTCCCAGGCTCCTCTTAATCCATTTCCAGGCCTGGAATCAGCCATTTCCCCAGGAGCCTGGTTTTCTCCTAACGGAAAATGGTATTGAGTGATGACAGTCTGGTGTCAGAGGTTGGTCCTTGTTTGGGGAATTTTTCAGTGGACAGAACTAGGATGTCTACATTAAAAAAAAAAATAACACGATCATGGGTTCATAGCGATGCTTCTAATTCAAATGCAAAACTATAGGATTTTAATTTAACCTCATCAATCTTATATATGCTTCTCCTTTTCACATATTGAATCTTTCAGGGTCCAAAACAACAAGATAATTACTTACTTTCATCATCCCACATGTAGAGCGTTTCAATAACAGAGCATACAGTGTCTAATTTTACCTGAAAGGTCAGTGTGAAAAGAACATTTGTTGACAAGATGAGGATTCACATTCTGGTTAGAGCAAACAGCATGGACAAAGATCCAGAGGGTTGAGAGCACATGGTTCATTTAGGAAGGAGCACATACTGTTCTACAGAAGGAGTGAGAGATTACAGTCGGGAAGGCATTGGAACACCATGGGCCTCACATTCAATGCTGCAGATATGAGAGTACCACCAGATACTCAGGCTATTTGGTTTTGTTCTCAGGAGGTATCCTGTGTTTGTTTTTAATAAAAAAAAAATATTACTTTTCTACTTTATATAAGCAGAACTTAGGTATGAGAAAAGAGTAGGGGTTACTTTAAGGATTACTCTCCTTAACTCTGTTCTACAGCAGTTCAGGGAAAACACCAGTGAAAGTGTAGCTCACTTAGTTTCTGACATTTGAAGATGCATTTGCATACTAATGACCCATCGTCGTGGCGTTTTTCTCCCCACAGAGGACAAAGTATGGACCATAGTGTCTCACGATTTGCAGATGCAGACGACGGTGGTGGGCTACAACCCAGAGAAATACTCGGTGACACAGCTCATTTACAGCGCCTCCATGGACCAGATTAGCGCCATCACCAGCAGCGCTGAGTACTGTGAGCAGTACGTCTCCTACTTCTGCAAGATGTCAAGGTTGTTGAACACCCCAGGTAGGCTGAGAATGGAATGTTACTTTTAATTACTATCTCAGCTGGTGATTGGAATTACCTAAACAGTCCAACAGGTGTGGCTTCTCATCTTAACAGTCCAGTCTTCCAAGTGCAGGCAGCTGTGGAAGTAAAATATAACTACTTGGTTTGTTTTCTGGAGAAGGAAGCTAAGAATGTACAATTTAAAAAAAAAATTCCATTGTTTCTAACTTAGAGATTTAAAAATTTTATATGCAAGTGTGTATGTTGAGTGCTTCTAGTGCATAATTATCAGTATTGCTTTGGGCAAAGGTTTATCAGAGCTCCTTGTGAACTTTCAAGTAATTCCCTTTGAGTTCTTCAGTTGTCTTTAATGTAGAGATGAGAGAATTCCAAAGGCGGTCTGCAGGTAAACAACACATAGAATCGTGATAGAATTTAGAGCTCTTTGTTGTCTGTTGTCAATTAACAGTGTCTGTTGGTCTCAAGAAGTCGGCCCTTTAATTTTCCATGATGGCTTACTTTTAGCAATGCTTCAGGATGTGTGTGTGTGTGTGTGTGTCTGTGTGTGTGTCTGTGTGTGTGTGTGTGTTGGGGGTAAAGAAGAGAGAGAGTTTACGAAGGGTATATTGGAAATATCTTTACCACAAGAGCTACGCACTCTGGGATTCTTGGCAGTAAATTCAGTATGTTGACATCAAACTAAATCTCTCCATCTATGGTATAACACAGTAGAAATAAAGCACATGCTTTGAGTCACAGAAACATAGACTGACACTTCAGCCTTGCTGCTTCTCAGATATGTGACTTTGGGGGAGTTCACTGAACCCCTCTGCCTCAGTTTTCAATGTCTTTCAGTCAAATGAGGATCCTAATGCCTATTTCAGGGTGGTTGTGAGAATTTAATGACATAATCTACTAAGTGCTTATTATAAGTCTTGATGCACTTGACTTAATAAATAGCAAATAGTATATTGATGATTTTTTATTATTAAGCAACTTTGGAAGTGGCATTATGTCAGAGACCAAGGGCTGTTTGATGCCCCAAATCAGTATTGTTTTGGAGCCAGTGTTGAAGGGCATCACTTACAGAGAAGTGTCACAAGCAAAACAGTATATAATGTTTTGAAGATTTAAGTGCTTTTATGTGCAAAGCCTTGTGCTAAAATTATAGACAAGTGTAACCTATGAACTCTAAGAAAGTAAAATCTGTAAAATATGAAAATGATTGGTTCAGACAATTAGTGCTTCTGCTATTTGGAAAAAGAAGACATGCCCATAGCTGGGATGTGGAAGTGATGCTTCATTAAAGAGGTGGAAAGACAATTCGAGATTGGTGAAAGAGAGTAAATGAGAGTCTGGAAGACAGAAAAAGAATGATCCTTCAGGCCATGGTGAGAAGTAGTTTAGCAGAAGCAGAGTTCATGTTGAAGAGCCGTAAGAAATAAGGTCAGAAAGTAAAAATGGGAGAAACCGTGGAGGAACCTAAATGGGATGCTGGGAATTTTCCCTGGTGGCCTGTGCTTCTTAGGCTTTAGTATGCATGCAGATAACCCGGAGGGATTAATAGAACAAAAACTGCAGGGCTCCATTTTCTGAATTTCTGATTCAATATATCGGAGGTGGGCTCCAGAATTTTCATTTGTACTGCGTGCTATGGACTGATTTGTGTCCTCCAAAATTCACACGTTGAAATCCCAGTTCCTAATGTGACTGTACTTGCAATAGAGCTTTTAGGAGATAATCAAGGTTAAATGAGGGTATAAGACTGGGTTCCTAATCTGATTGGATTGCTGGTTTATAAAAAGAGGAGGAGCCAGGAAGAGCACTCTCACCAGAAACCAAACTGGCCAGCGCCTTAATCTGGGACTTTCAGCCTCCAGAACTGTAAGAAAAGTCTGTTGTTTAAGCTGTTCAGCCGGTAGTATTTTGCTATGCAGCCTGAGTGCAGCCCAGGTAATGATGACATTGCTGGTCTAGAGACCATCTAAGAACCATGGCTGTGGGCAGCGGACATCCCTTAAGGTCCCTACAACTGTTTTTCTATCCACCTTCACTTATTACAGCCTTTTATTTTATTTTTACTGGATTCTGTTTCCAGTGCTCGGAAAAGTCAACCAAGGGTTAAAGTCAACGAAGGGTTATAGAAAATCCAGGGCACTGGGCACAATTAATAAATCCCATCAGCTTGTCTGCACTCAGTTTCATGAGTGAGTGCTCCTTGTTGAAGTTCATTCCAAAGATTCCAGTCTATCAGTCTCTAGTCCAGGAGGGGATGGTGTGAGGGAAAACTCCTAACCAGAAAAATAACTTGGTATCATCATCTTTATTTTTTTTTTCCCATTCTTCTATTAAACTCCACAGTCAACTTTTACTGTTTGAATTTTGCTCTTGTGGTTAAAAAACACATTTTGCAACTTCCAAATAAGTTTATCTTATAGTTCGGTCACCAGGAGGACCAGGCTGGAGGTAAGAGAAACAATTTGCCTTTAGTGCTTATGGCCTTGCAGTTCGTTCCTTCCCTTACCTCATTGGTACCCTCTGTACCTTCCCCCAGCCACTAAGAAGCCTCACCCACTTATTACCCTCCTTTTGAAAATACAGGATGTCCAAAACCATCAGGAAAGGTAGGATAAATTTATTTTTCAAACAGTACTTCAGTTACGTCTTCTAACAATAAGCTAAACGCACTTCTCTTCAACCTCCAGACACTCTTTCAGAGGAAGAACTACTAAACTGAAATCAGGAGCGAATTGTCAATCTGCACAATAAGCACACTATTTTCTTTGTGTTTCCAGACATTTGCAGATTATTATTGTACTTCATAAACTGTACCTTGAAAACAATGTTACCATATGCTTCTTGCCTTTGGGGACGCCCTCCATGTATCAAATTTTTACTCCCATAGGATCAGCACTTAATAAATGTTTGCTGACTGGAATGAAATGAAAAATATATTGTTTTAAATATTTCCTCATCCAATCTTCTGGCAGTTGTTTTTAAAAACGTGTATATGTCAGAATTTTCAGGTTTGCTGGTCACAAAGCTGATTCCAGTCATTCTGACTTGGGAGAACTTGGTTGGGACACAGGAATGTTTGCTTTTAACAAACACCCAGGGGTCGCTCTGTGAACCATACACTGAGAAATGCCGTCTTTAATTTATGGTTTGAAGCCTCTCATCTTGGATTTTAAGGTGTCAGTCCCCTGTGTGGGAGAAGATTAAAGGGAATATCAGAACTTGTCTGACCAATTAAAATAAAATGGTGCACGTACTACCTGTTTCTCCAGCTAAAATAAATTGGCATAGTAGTATTTTAAAAATCCTTTTCGTAGACTAAATATTGTAAAGTGAATTTCAGCCTACTCTTCTTAGTCATTTTTCATATCCCAATTTCTATTTTCTGGGCTAATTAGTAGACAGGTGAGGCAAGGAAAAGGAGTGGTTGATATAGCAAGTTTTCCTGTATTATTGTATTCTGTGTATGTCCAAGTATGAAAGAACACAATTTAATACAAATCTTTAATTTGCTATTTTAAGGAGCTGATGTTTGCTGTAATTGGTTTTTTTCCCTCCTTCCTGGTAGCATTCCATTTTAAATATCCATTTACTCGTTCTTAAGTAAGGCTGAATTATATTGGAACTTCTGTAGTAGTACTTGTGACATCTGTTTGAATACAAAGTATATTCATTATAGTGGTAGCAATTAAAATGAATATCAAATGGGTTTGTAATAGCTATGCACTTAAAATGTTATTCTTTGTTTTAAGAGCCTTACCGTCAAGAGTTCATTTGGGACTCTATAGTTTCTAGTGATACTTATGATAAAAAGTTGATTTTACATGTTTTATGTATATATGGACCTCATTTTTATTTTGATAAATGTTTGGTTGTACCACACCATTAGCTAACAAATGTAGATTTACTTATTAATGGTTTCTCACAACTTTTACAAGGATAGTAATATATGACTTGCAATATTACCACTTCTTTTTATTACTACAAAATTTTTAAACAGAATCAATTTTAAGGTAATGCTTTTGCCGCTTTTTATGGTCATATCTATTCTTGCAATGTAACTGTTAATTCAATTGTCTTTAATCAACTTTACACAAGACATAGAAACTAGACAGTTATTTTATTTCATATAAATTTGAAAATAAGCAAATTAATTCTACCCAGAGAGAAAAAAAAATTCATAACTATCCAAAACCACAAGGATGTTAACATGTTTTATATTTATATTCCCAGAACTCCAAATATACTGATACCTGAACTTAATGAAAGGCAGAAATCTTTAAATGATGAAACCCACTTCTGAAAATAAATACTTCAAGAACTTAAATTTGATAAATTAGACACCAGGAAAAAGTTTCATTAGATCCCACTTGAGTCAAGTCTTAGTCAACAATCCTACTGCTTTTAGATGGCAAAAATATTTCTCTATATTTGGACAAGACCTATTAGCCTGATTTTAAGTGCTTATTTGTGTATCTTAGATGCACTGTTGTCATGTATTTATTTTACAAAACTTTATACTTTCTAATTAAGCATTTTCTGCTGAAGTATTTATTCCCTGCATATATACATATTTATTTAATTGTAGGGATATAAAGTTATGTTTCCTATTTTTCTGACTATATTTAGTGTTATTTTCATTGGTTCCCAGTTTCATTTCTTTTCATTGCGCCATGTAGTTTTGTTCTCATAAGTCATAGTTTTATTCCTTATTTTTTGGAAAGAAACAATATAAATTATCCATCCTTTTGGGTAGTTTACTATTAGATTTTGTATCTATCAGAAAGGAGTTATATTTACAATTTTTGTCTGTAAAGTAAGCTGTGTAAAACTCAATATACTTTAATGATACTAAACTGATTTAGTGGCATCTAAAAGACAAGGAAACATGACTGGCATTGTAACTTATAACCTATTTTTGGAAAAAAATTCTAAACTTTGGTGAAGTTATCAAAAAAAGTGAATTTTTTGTTTGTGATATGCATTATAAGAAACTATGATGTGTAACTCTTGAAACAACATAAATAAAACACCGCTCAACTGCCACTAAACATTGGCATTTTCCATAAATGAGATTTATTGTTCTAGTCAGTATGTTAGTCAAAAAATTAATCACTTATCTAATTAATTATTGTGTTAAATAATTGTACTGAAGTTGGAGCATACAATTAAACAGGACAAGCAAGGAAGATAGTAATAACTAAAAGGTAAAACAAGAAAATTAAATCTAGCAATATTTCACAGCTAGGCAACTAGCATCTTCGTAGAGGACCCTGTGGTTAATAGGGACAGAATAGCCACAGGGAAGAGTAGAGGCTATTTCAGCACTGTAGATAGGAGTGGATCAAAGCCTCAGCTGGAATAGTAGATGAGGTAATCACTCCACATATATGTATTTTTCTTGTTATCAGGACTTGTGATGTGTCAGTGAGATGGGAAGGATTTGTATGTGTTAACTAAGAAAAAATGGCAGGGGGACATCTAGGTTTGAGATGTGAGAATGTGCAGTAATTCTGAGATGCAGTCCAAGGAACACAGGACTTGGACGGGAATGAGAGAGGTCAGAGTGGCTGCAGCAGAGAACTCAAGGGTGAGAGAGAGAGGAAAGGAGACTGAGGAGATCAGTCCGGAGTGTGTGCGTGGTGTTAAGGATTTCACTCGCAGGGCAAAGGGGTTGGTTGTAAGTAGGGGAATTCTGGCTGTGATGTGGAGGATAGAATCCAGGAAGAGCAGTTTGTGTGACGGACCATCTGGCACAATGTCACAGGAGTACAGATGAGACTAGATGACTGGGAGGTTCACTGGGAATTAAGAGGAAAGTTGTTTTTTAAGTTTAGAGAGTAGAATAAACAGGATCTGTTATTGTGTATATGTGAAGTAACTTTAGGGGAAGGGAAAATGCAATCTTCCCATGTACCCAGGGGTAAAGGTAAAGTGGATGACTATGAACAGGTGTAAAACCTTCAAAGGATGACTCAGGAGGTCATGAGAGGAGCAAGAAAGGAACAGAAGGAAAGAAACCACTAGTTTGAAAACGCAATTTAAGGACAGGATGGTGCTAACTAAAGAGGCTCAAAGGCAATGATCAGAGCAGTAGGAAGAGAATCAAATTTGAAAAGCCATATAATGGGGAAGCTAAGGGAAATGCGTGTTTCACAATCAACAGGTAGAAAATAAACAAAAACAGGAAAACTGAGATGTGGTCAGTGGTGAGACATCCAAGAAGGAAGCCAGCCCCTGGCTTTGGCTATTGCGAGGCCACTAGAGTTTCATGTCTATGGGGCTGGTGGGTGCACCCACTGAAGAATGTATGGGAAAAGGAAATAGCAAGTGAAGGTTTTCGCAATATTCAGTGGTAAAGGGATGGCTAAATACAGAATTGCTGCTTAATTGGAAGGCAGAGCGCAAGTAAGGTTTTGGGATTTTTAAGGATGAGGGAGTTATGAGTACATTTATAAATGTAGGAGGCAGTGGAGAGGAGGAAGCTAAAGATATAAGACAGAAAAGGAATGTAATAGGTCCCACAAGAGAAAAGAGTATGGAATTTGCCTTGGCAAAGAATAAACACCTGCTCTGAGGAAGGAGACAAATGAAAGGGTAGAGATTTCCATTAAATTCAGGAGAGCTCCCTTTTCTCCACACCCTCTCCAACATTTGTTGTTTCCAGATTTTGTGATGATGGCCATTCTGATTGGTGTGAGGTGATACCTCATTGTGGCTTTGACTTGCATTTCTCTGATGATGAGTGATGTTGAGCATCTTTTCATGTGTTTGTTGGCCATCTGTATGTCTTCTTTGGAGAAATGTCTATTTAGGTCTTCCGCCCATTTGTGGATTGGGTTATTTGCTTTTTTGGTATTAAGCTTCGTGAGCTGCTTGTATATTTTGGAGGTTAATCCTTTGTCCGTTGTTTCATAGGCAATTATTTTTTCCCGTTCTGAGGGTTGCCTTTTAGTCTTGTTTATGGTTTCTTTCACTGTGCAAAAGCTTTTCAGTTTCATGAGGTCCCATTTGTTTATTCTTGATTTTATTTCCATGATTCTAGGAGGTGGGTCCAAAAGGATGTTGCTTTGATGTATGTCAAAGAGTGTTCTGCCTATGTTTTCCTCTAGGAGTTTTATAGTGTCTGGCCTTACATGTAGGTCTTTAATCCATTTGGAGTTTATTTTTGTGTATGGTGTTAGGAAGTGTTCTAATTTCATTCTTTGACATGTAGCTGTCCAATTTTCCCAGCACCACTTATTGAAGAGGCTGTCTTTTTTCCATTGTATACTCGTGCCTCCTTTGTCAAAGATAAGGTGCCCATATGTGTTTGGGCTTACTTCTGAGTTCTCTATTCTATTCCATTGATCTCCCTTTCTATTTTTGTGCCAGTACTATACTGTCTTGATCACTATGGCCTTGTAGTATAGTTTGAAGTCAGGAAGCCTGATTCCACCAACTCCATTTTTCCTTCTCAAGATTGCTTTGGCTATTCGGGGTCTTTTGCGTTTCCATGCCAATCGTAAGATTTCTTGCTCTAGTTCTGTGAAAAATGCCATTGGTAATTTGATCGGGATTGCATTGAATCTGTAAATTGCTTTGGGTAGTACAGTCATTTTCACGATGTTGATTCTTCCAATCCAGGAACATGGTATGTCCCTCCATCTGTTTGTGTCGTCTTTGATTTCCTTCATCAATGTCTTAAAGTTTTCTGCATCCAGATCTTTTGCCTCCTTAGGCAGGTTTCTTCCTAGGTATTTTATTCTTTTTGTTGCAATGGTGAATGGGAGAGTTTCCTTAATTTCTCTTTCTGCTCTTCCGTTGTTAGTGTATAGGAATGCCAGAGATTTCTGTGCATTAATTTTGTATCCTGCTACTTGACTAAACTCATCAATTAGTGCTATCAGTTTTCTGGTAGAGTCTTTAGGGTTTTCTATATATAATATCATGTCATCTGCAAAGAGTGACAATTTGACTTCTTCTTTTGCAATTTGGATTCCTTTGATTTCTTTTTCTTCTCTGATTGCTGTGGCTAAAACTTCCAAAACTATGTTGAATAATAATGGTGAGCGTGGACACCCTTGTCTTGTTCCTGTTCTTAGAGGGAATTCTTCCAGTTTTTCTCCATTTAGAACTATGTTGGCTCTTGGTTTTTCATGTGGGATTGTAAGTTGGTACAGCCACTATGGAAAACAATTTGGAGGTTCCTTAAAAAACTACAAATAGAACTACCATATGATCCAGTAATCCCACTTCTGGGCATATACCCAAAGAAAACCATAATCCCAAAAGAAACATGCACCATAATGTTTATTGCAGCACTATTTACAATAGCCAGGACATGGAAGCAACCTAAATGCCCATCAACAAATGAATGGATACAGAAGATGTGGCATATATATGCAGTGGAATATTACTCAGCTATAAAAAGGGATGAGATGGAGCTATATGTAATGAGGTGGATAGAAGTACAATCTGTCATACAGAGTGAAGTAAGTCAGAAAGAGAAGGACAAATATTGTATGCTAACTCACATATACGGAATCTAAAAATGGTACTGATGAACTCAGTGACAAGACCAAGAATGCAGATACAGAGAATGGACTGGAGAACTCGAGGTATGGGAGGGGGCGGGGGGTGAAGGGGAAACTGAGACGAAGTGAGAGAGTAGCACAGACATATATATACTACCAACTGTAAAATAGATAGTCAGTGGGAAGTTGTTGTATAACAAAGGGAGTCCAACTCGAGGATGGAAGATGCCTTAGAGGACTGGGGCGGGGAGGGTGGGGGGGACTTGAGGGGGGGGAGTCAAGGAAGGGAGGGAATACGGGGATGTGTGTATAAGAACAGATGATTGAACTTGATGTACCCCCCAAAAAATAATAAATAAAAAAGAAAATTCTAGTGACCAACACCATCCTTGGCATTTTATCTCATTTAACTCTCAAAGTTATGCAGAGTAGACTTTATCATCTCCATTTTGCAAAAACAGGGCTCAGAGAGGTGAAGAAACTCACGGAAGGTCGCTACAGCTGGAAGTGGGCAAGCTGGGGTTCAAATGCAAGTCTATCCTATTATAAACCGTTTTTCTGACACATTAAGAAAGTGTGAACATGTAGAGAAGGATCAGTGCCCTGCCACCAAAGTGAGGGTAGAACTAAGCCCGGCAGTACCTGTTCCCAGCCCATCTCTTCAACCACCATGAAAGAACATTTTCCCTCTTGGCATTTACGTTTTCTGTCTATGATTAGAAATACTCTCTGTCAAGTGGCCTTGGGTCAAATCCAATATTGCTGATTAATAAATTAATCTTAAATTCAGATTTATTGAGGATAGCTTGTCTGACTTCTACTAAAAGTGTACTCATTTCAAGTTACCAACATTTTGAGCTTTAAGGTGAGACTTTGAAGAACATTGACCTTCTACAACATGATAAAGGCTGTTTCTACTGCTGCAATTTTATTTTGTGAGTGCCTGTGTGTGTGTAGCTTCATTTTTTAATGAATAAAATAGAAATGAATGAGAACTCTGAAGTTATCCTATATCATTCTGTAGAATTTGGAAATTGTCTCTTTGTATGATTAAATCATAAACTTTTTTGGTTGTGTATAATATTTAAAATTATCCATTTTAATGACATCATAAAGTGAGGATAAACCTAATTGGTCAGATTTTATAAATTATGTTTTTATTAATCATTTTTAATTGAAGTATAGTTAATGTACAATGTTGTATTAGTTTCAGGTATACAGCAAAGTAATTCAGTTATATATGTTCATTCATATATATATATATTCTTTTTAAGATTCTTTTCCATTATAGGTTATTATAAGATATTGAATATAGTTCCCTGTGCTACATAGTAGGTCCTTGTTGGTTATCTATTTTATATATAGTAGTGTATATATGTTAATCCCAAACTCCTAATTTGTCTCTTCCACCCTTCCCCCCTACTATCCTTTTTGGTAACCGTAAGTTTGTTTTCTATGTCTGTGAGTCTATTTATGTTTTGTAAATAAGTTCACTTATATCATTTTTTAAGGTTCCACATACAAGTGATGTGATATTTGTCTTTCTCTGTCTGACTTACTTTACTTAATATGATAATCTCTGGGTCTGTCCACGTTGCTGCACATGGCATTATTTTGTTGTTTTTATGGCTGAAAAATAGTCCATCATTTGTCGATGGACACTTAAGTTGCTTCCATGCCTTGGCTATTGTAAATAGTGTGGCTATTGTAAAAAGATGCATGTATCTTTTTTCATTAGAGTTTTCTCTGGATCTATGCCCAGGAGTGGGATTGCAGGATCATATAGCCATTCTGACTGGTGTGAGGTTATACATCATTGTAGTTCTGATTTGCATTTCTCTAATAATTAGTGATGTTGAGCTTCTTTTCATGTACCTGTTGGCCATCTGTATGTCTTCTTTGAAGAAATGTCTATTTAGGTCTTCTGCCCATTTTTTGATTGGGTTGTTTATTTTTTTAATATTAAGCGTATGTGCTGTTTGTATACTTTGGAAATTTATCCCTTGCCAGTAGTATCATTTGCAAATATTTTCTCCCATCCTGTAGGTTGTCATTTCATTTTGTTTATGGTTTCCTTTGCTGTGCAAAAGCTTTTAAGTTTAATTAGATCCTATTTATTTTTGTTTTTATTTCCATTACTCTAGGAGACAGATCCAAAAAAAATATTGCTGTGATTTATGTCAGAGTGTTCTGCCTACATTTTCCTCTAGGAGTTTTATAGTGTCCAGTCTTAAATTTAGGTCTTTAATCCATTTTGTGTTTGTTTTTGTATATGGTGTTAGAGAATCTTCTAATTTCATTCTTTTACATGTAACTGTTTCATTTTTCCAGCACCACTTATTAAAGAAAATATCTATTCTCCATTGTGTATTTTTGACTCCTTTGTCATAGATTAATTGACCATATGTGCATGGGTTTATTTCTGGGGTTTCTATCCTGTTCCATTGATCTATATGTATTTTTTGTGCCAGTAGCATATTGTTTTGATTACTCTAGCTTTGTAGTATTGTCTGAAGTCAGCAATCCTGATTCCTCCAGCTCCATTCAAAATACCTGTCTTAGGATATTTAAAAAAAAAAAGAGAGAGAGAGAGAGAGAGAGACTTACTATAAAAATATCTTGGAAGTATCTAGAGTGTTATTGATAAATTGCTCAGTTATTTATTCAGCAAATATTTATTGAATACAAAATACTCTGCTGGATGCTGTGAGAATATAAGGAAGGCAAAGATAATACTTTTAAGATAACATTTGCCTTAAAATATAGACAGAAATGTTTTAATACTGAAAATAAAGTCATTTTGCATATGACAAACACTGGAGGGGTTTTACTGGTACATCTTGGATAAAAGATTGAATAAATTTAGAATTCACAATAATTTAAACATTTTTTGACTTGTGAATTTTTCATTAGCTAGTCCTTCCTCCCCTGTTTGCAAAGGTTACATCTGGAGGGAGATCAGGAATTATTTGGGGAAGCTTAAGAATAGGAGGAGATAAGGGTTTAGAGTTCTTTTGTCCAGTGTATCAGTCCAAGATCAATGAGAGAAACAGAATCAGTTAAAAATATATATATTTAGAGATTCATTGCAAGGAATGGGTTTACATAATAGTGATGCCTGGCTAGTCAAGTCCCAAATTAGGCACTGTCAGGAGAGGCAGTCTGGAACTCTCAAAGAAGAGCTGAATCTGCTATCCACAGATGGATCTTCTTCTTCAAGAAAGACTCAGCTTTACTCTAAGTCCTTTCACCTGATAGAATCAGCCCATCCAGATTATCTGGCATAACTGTTGCAGGAAGGGGGACCCTTCCCATGGCCTGAGAGTGGCTCTTGTCTAACACTCAGAAATGAATTGTACGAGGAGCCACACATGCTGACGAAGCAAGAGAATGTATTGGGAAGGGGTGCCCCGGCTGAGAGCAGGAGGAAAAGGGAACCCAGGAGGGCAGCTCTGCCACGTGGCTCAAAGTCCTGGGTTTTATGGTGATGGGATTAGTTTCAGGTTGTCTCTGGCGAATCATTCTGACTCATAGTCCTTTCTGATGGCGCACGCAACCATTCAGCCAAGATGGATTCCAGCAAGGAGGATTCTGGGAGGTTGGTGGGACATGTGGACTGGTGTCCCTTCTCTCCTTTTGACCTTTCCCGTATTCTCCCAGTTGGTAGTGGCTTGTTAGTTCTGTGTTCCTTACCAGGACCTCCTGTCATAAAATAACTCATGCAAATTGTTACTGTCTCTGCCTGGCCAGGATGGACAGTTTCAGTCAGTGTTTCCCCTAACATAACCACTCTTACTTAAAGTCAGTTGATAATGAACTTTAACGATATCTGTAAAATACCTACATAGTGTTTGGTTGAATGACTGGGCGCCTTAGCCTAGCTAAGTTGATACATGAAATTGACCAGCAAAGATAATTTTTTAAATGAACAACTGAGAAATTCTAGAGTAGCAGTGAGTTATTCCTCAGTTGTACAATGTGTACCTATGTCATCATAGACAAGCGAGATCAACCTGTTAGAAATGTTGACGGATATTGCATTCTCATATCTCTCCATTTCTGATGAGAGTACACTTGAGCCTGGTATCAAGTTGCCGAATGAAATATCATTTTATATGGTTATAGCAATGACAATTTGAATGAATTGAGATCAACTTTAGTCAGGAAGATAAGTCAAAGAAAAGATTTTCCTGTTCTCTGTGTTGTTTCAGGAAAAACTATAGATGCCTCTATTTCACATTTCAACCAAGTTGTCATGTGTCCACCAGAGATATGGCATTATTAACTCATTATCCACTCAGAGTTCTGCCTAGAGGGAAATATCTCCATTGATCCAAATAAGAACACTCTATATCCATAACCTTAGAAAAGCTGCAGAATAGTTCTATCATCCCTTCAACATTATTTTGCAGTCTTGTTGTTGTTTACTTGTAAATGAATCAAATCCCACTGACATGCAAAGTAAAGGTAATGTTAAAGAAGTTCAGAGAAATAAAGTTAAAAGAACTCATTTTTATAGAATTGCATATGGATGAAATAATAGATAAATTTTATTTCAAAGAATGTATGCATTTTCTCACCAGTGAGTGACAAAACTTCTCTAAAATACTGTCACCCAAATAGCAGCTGGATTCTATTACCCGGTTGTGTTTGCTTATTATTTACCAAAACCAGTGACCGGTAGTTTTAATGCAGTGAATAATGCTGCAGTGTGTTAGTTGACTAGGAATGCCACAGCCACTTTGACCTTAACCCCCTGTCTTAAATTCTCGTAAAGAAAATGATGACTCTCTTTTCCTCTTGGTAGTGGATCTGGAGTTCAGGCTAAATATAGTGTTACCTATATAGTTGGATAAATAATACTTAAAAATAATTATTTCCAAATTAGATAGCAACATAAATGGAGGGGAAATGGCATTAGTATTATGCATTTACCATGGGATTTATGTCTATTGGCTCATTCAGTCCACCCACAAAACTTTGAAGTTATATATCACTGTTTCCATTTTATACCTGAAGAAAAACTTCCAGAGGGGTTAATTTACTCACCAGAGGAAAAACGGTAAATATGGTGATGAGATTAAAGATTAAAGATTAAAATCTAGGCTTATGTGTCTCTAGAACTCATGTATTTTCTACCAAAATGTTAAAAAAGGAGGGATGGTAGGGGAGAGGGAGAGAGATGGGGGAGAGAGAGAGGAAGGAAAGAGAGAAGGAAAAAGAGGGAGTGAGAGAGAAGAAAAGATAAAAATAAAATGGAGCCCTTGATAAGTTAATCGATTATGAAATGTTTAATTTCTTCTAGATTGCAGAATTAGTGTGTGCTTTCAGCATAAAGATAAAGGCTCAAGCATTTTTGTTAAGCAGTAGGCCAAAAGAGACATTTATAAGAGCTTCAAAACCTTCATTTTGAAATCCTACCTTTTTATTTTCAATATCCCCAATTTGTACCTGACAAGTATATTAAAAAATATGGTTTAGATGACAATTTGTTTGGAATCATATTGAAAAACATTTTATATGAAAGAAATAAAAACAGGCCTCTCTTTCTATAGAGCACTTGACTTTCATGTTTTTAATATCAAGGTATTTCAAATAGAACAGGTGAATTGTATATTGATGAAATACAAAAATGTTGCAAAAGGTTATCCACTTTTTTTTTCAGACGTAAGATATGAAAACAATATGTTGACATTTTATTTTCTTTTTTTTTTTAATCTTTGCAGAAGAAACTCGTATCCCTAAGCCTAACACGCATGACATAACCAATGTTGCATTCTTGTCCTATTAATTGCTGTTGACAGATTGCTCAGAGAGTTAGAGTGAGGAAGGACAGGGATGGCCAGGTCTGCCATTGGGTGGGCAATGCCTGAGGAGTGGGTTCTAGGACACTGACATGGACAGAAAATCAACCAGCAGAGATATAGAGATTTGTTCTCTTAGACTAGGGAATTGTTTCCTGTCAAAAGAATAAAATAACTCTCACTTTGGTCTTGTAAGTGGGAGGGGCAGAGGACCAGAGGAGGCAGTTCTGCATTGAGTAGCAGGAGGGATGAGACTGAGTATAGGGGGAAGGGCAGGGCAGGATGGTGAGGCCAGAGGGAACAAAGAAAAATAACTAGAACAAATGGCCCTCTCTGCAGTTCAGCCCCGCCAGACTATTGGTTATATTTAGTATCTTGTAATTTTTATAAAATCATATTAATCTTCTTAGCCCAAATGTTAAGATCAATTAATTTTTCTTCTTAGAAGGCAGCCATGTAAAGGTCTCTAGAAACCAAAAGTTTTTATTTTGTTTCATTTCAAAACATCAGAATGGTAAGGTGATCAGACAACAAAGTCACGAGGACAGGACTGGTATTATGAGGTGCTCGCATCTACGAAATGAAGCTTAGTACATAACCATGGACACACCAAGGTTTCAGCTCTATTAACCAGTCGTGAATTTGCATAAAGAGAACTGATAGAATGATTTATAAGGTTTTCATGTAAAAATGAAGGTATTATTGAAGTAATGCCAGCAGAAAAGAAATGTGTTCTTCCCGAATGAGTAGTCATTGCATGTAGGTCTCGCAGATGGTCACGGAGGGTTTGACTTTGGGACTCACTACATACACATACATTATACAGACTAACAAAAGGCGGCAAAAAAAATGTAAATGAATATAGTAAATGATTTTGAAGTTAATATTTGGCTTTGGATTGTTTTAGCATAATTTTTTAGATATGAGTAACCAATATCTAAAAATGTACTATAAACCTGATTGTGCAGTTACAAGATATTCAGTGGTGATGAATTCTTCTTCCTTCTGTGCCTAGGCAATTTATTATTCCTCTTCTTTCCAATCTTGAAATAGATATTTTTCAGATTAAGTAAAGCACCCATCTCATATATATATATATATTTTTTTCATCCATTGGGGTATGTACCAGTGCATATATGTCTCTGTAATAATATATCTATATGTGTATATAGATATACATACATCTATATAAATACTACACACACACACAGACATGCACACGTGTACGCGCACACACACACACCTATATACACAAAAGCTCCATGGTTCCACAAATAACCTAGTCAAGCTGAATTGTTCCATTGAACTGTCCCTAGAATGAGAAACTGATTGGTTCTGATAGGCTTCCATACTCTATGGTACAAACTTCTTGAAAATAATAATACACAAAGCTTATTTGAAATGCAAATGAATCAATTACCTATATGGTATCTGCTGTTAAAGTTGAAAGTGGAATTTGTGGAGAAAATAATCAGGCTGGAGATAACTAAAAGTGGGCTGTAATTTACTAAATTGATAACTATAAGTGAATTTAAGATTCAAAGTGACAGAGGTGGAAAAAATTAAAACTAAATGTAACTCAATACCATACAGCTGAAGTAGTTTACCAAGAGCAGAGATATGTTCAGTGGGGAGGGGTAGGCTTTAGTCAGATATGGGAGATAAATATATAAAGTTAACATAGACCAAATATAAATTTTAAAAGCATCTGGGATAAGAATAGTGTGAAAATATATCTCCCAATTTTTTCATTGCCTTTTCTACTACCACTCAGAATCACTATTATCCTGTCTTAAGTATCACCTCAAAATAAGGACAGTGTAGCTCAGGCAAAATGTATAAAATATGTGGAGGCATGGTTCAGAGAAATAAAAGAAAGCATAAATGACCTGAGAAGGAGACATATAATTGGAGTTATATATGTAGGAGAAAGGTCTATAAAAAAGAAGTCCTTGAGAAAATAAAAATAATGTTGAACTGCCTTGGAAATTTCATTTTTAATGAGAGAGTAGAAAAACAAAGAAACTGGGCTTCACTTATATTAGAAAGGATTTAGTAGAGATTTTATCTGAAGCAACTTCTTAGGCTAGTAGGGTTGAAATGCTTGCCTATGCATAGAAGTTTCAGAAAGGAAAAGAAACTTAGCTTGCTGCATCAGATTCTGGGAGCTGAAATTAGATTGCATGGAGAAGTCTCAAAGGCTGTCTCTCAAGATATCTGACGTGACCTTAATGAGTTTTCTGTGATTCCAAGTCAGGTTCTTGTGATAGAACTTGATTTATCAGCACACTCTAGTTTGATCTCAGATATAATCAGAGTCTGTGAGATTGAGATCTGCAATCAAAGTGCTGTTATGTTAATTTACAATGGGAAGTGTGCCTGCTGAGGGGGTAGGATGGGCTGGCCAGCACACTCTATACTGGCAAGGTATGTGGAGAGCCGAGTTATAAACCAAGAAACCAGTGGATCCGTTTGCAATGAAAAATGTAATGCTGGAAAGACTGGACACTTGTGTCCTCTACTCTGCCAAACCTCCCCTGGGAGGGTTTCCATGTGAGTAGCCAAATTAGAATCAGATGCCTGCTTCTCGAGCATGGAACCAGAACAGCAGGAGTAAATTATGATTCGAGAGTTAAGGAGAATAGACTCTCTTTGGACCATGGAGCCCTCTTCCTTAGGCTGTAGTTGGATATAAAATGTATCTTGCTCACCACCATTTTGCCTCGGTGTTGGTCTATCTTTCCAGCTTCCATCTGACCTCATCGTTTATTATTTAGCTCTGCTGATACATGCAGTCAGATTACAGTGAAGTCTTGCTAGCCTGGGAGCCCTTTAGTCTCGTAGTAATTTTGTTCCAATTCTTTAAATGTCGATATTTTAGTTTAACTCAGAGGCCAATTATTTTCAAAACTTCTCAGGGAAGCCCCCCAAGACCCCAACCATGACAACCTAAGACAACAGAGATGATTTCTTAAGTCCTTTCCAATCATATCTTTTTGTCAGAAAAAAATGTTTATCATGCTGTATTATTGCACACGGATAACTGAATTTCCTTTTGAAAGAATAGGAAAGACAAAGAAAAGGAAAATTGGGTAGACTTAAAGATATGTCCTACATATCACTAAATCCTTAATTTCTTTTTTTTTTTTCAGTTCTGAGAGGGGGGAAAATGACAGTGATTGAGATGTTTACATTCATTGCTAGGAAACTTGAATTTTGGCTCCCCATCAGATCAAATGGTATATGCAGATACAATACTTTACTTCTTGGTAGCGTTTATGATATTCTGATCATTCTCCTCATATTAGACTTCCAGTTTGGGACTGACTGTGAAAATGAAGAAATACTTGCTCAGCAAAAAAAAAAGTCTTTTGACAAATGAAACCAAGTACTCCCTGGAAGCTTTCGTGAAAACAAACACTACCAAAATGGAGAAACCATTGGGGTGAATAAACCTTATTATCTATCTGTGTGCTGTTGTTGAAAATACTAAAGGCAAGCCATATGTTTGCATGGGACACCACTGGAAAGCTATCATGTGATAACATAAAGATAACAGAAGAAATGCAAATGACAGTGACTAGAGATGAATATGATTAGTTTATAGCCAGATACGTTAAATTTAAACTTGAGAGTAGATTTACCCCTGGGAAGAAAAAGGAAAGAATGGAATGGGTTTTATTTTAAAGAACTCCTCAAACCTACCAGCATGTTGCCTAATGAGGTGATGTAATATCACTTGATGCTAAATTTGCATAATGCCTTTTTTCCCTAAGAGATTACTTTGAAAGAATAACAAAGAAACTGAAATGAGGTGGAAAACAGAATAACAGAACACAAATATTTTCTCAGTGTTTGCAAATACTAAAAATAACTTTCTTTCTTCTGATTCATTAGTTTGCCTGAGAGCCCACCTGGATGTCCTCAGAATATAAAATGATATTTAAATTCATATATTGGGGTTTAGATTTCTTTATAACTATGCCACTTGTCTAAAAAATATTCTTATCTGCATCATGCAAAGCAGCAGTGGTCAGGTGCGTTATGCCGTGTTGCTCAGGACCAGACAAACCCTTATGAATAGCTTTAGTTTATGCACAAACTGTTGTAAATAAGGCCAGCCCTTCAGAAGATCGTTCAAAGAAGTCTGTCTTTTGCCATCTATTTCTTTCATTTTGCACCTTTTTCCTTCTCATGGAGAACTTTCTCTTCCTGTAGGTACCTGTTTTCTGACTCACTGCTTATCCAAAGAGGAAAAAGTTTTGATGCTCTAATTGTTGAGTTACTCTGGCACCCCAGGGTCCACACATCTTCCCCTTATTGCTTCTCTCGTCCCAGTTTCATATGAGACCTAGTGCTTATATTGTCTGGCTTTAAAATCCCCCCTAGAGAGATTAGCAAGACTCTGCTGTCCAACATTTTATATTTGTTACTTACTTAAGTTTTAGTGTAAAAAAGTTTTAGTCACTGCACCATCTTGTACGTATCATTTTGCATTTAAAAGTCTTCATGTTTAATTTTGAAATTGCTCAGCATTCCTTTGTTTTTTCATTCATTCTCTGAATTAATGTTTATTGACTGTCTGCTCTCTTTAAGGTACTAAGCTAACTTTTGTGGGAGATTAAAAAGTGAATAAGACCTGATTCCTTATGGCAGTGAACTCCTATTAAAGGTGTTTTAAACAGCTTCTGCCCAGGGAGAAGTAGGAGAGCGGGAGGCTGGTGAGCCTTTGAAATCACGTTGTACCTGACATTGGCCCTAAAAATATCCTTCACTGAGGTCTTTGCTGAGAGAGCTGTGGAGCAGATGGAACCATACACATGCTTCCCTTGTCAGCATCCTCATGCCTGCCCCCCCCCCCAAACATGTACATTAAGTTATAAGTACTTACATCCAGACCTCTGTCTTCAAGGGTCTGCCACCCTCGTTTTGGTGGTTGTAAACCTAACTCTGTTTCTTGATGTTGTATGTGTCTATCCTGGGCCCCTTTCGGTACCTTCCTGCCCTCCTTTCCCAACCATATCTTAGATATAATGCACCTGTTAACCCAGCCTCAAACTTCTGAAGTTTCAAGGTTTTCCCTTCCTTTGTCTCAAGATCACAAATGCTTTTATTGCATATCTGATGTAATTTTTAGGGACTACAATGTTATTTTCTTTCTGTAGCTCTTCTAACATTCCTGCATTTTAACTTTAAGCTGTATATTTTTATTTCTGGAAACAGAATTTTGGCCAAAATGTTTAACCCAGTTCAGTAAAGGTCAGTTCCCCACTTTAAGCCACAGTCCATGCTGAGTACAGCAGCCTCTCTGAGCTGTTTAATAGTAGAATTTGGTAGTAGTGTGCTACTCCCAGGCTTTGAAGAAAATTCCTTTGCTCTGACCTTCCAAATTCAGCTGCTTCCCCAGTGATTGCTTTTTAATCTGAAGCAATCACCCTCTAGTCTACCAGCCTGCTCCATTCCATAACACTACCCTAGTAGAAGGTTGGACTTACATTCCAGTCACCAAAGCCATTTGCCCTTCACATCTGTGTAACTGTTAAAAGTACCAAGGCCCTCTCCCTAAGAGGTCCATCATCATAACTCTCAGAAGATACACCTAGTCTTGGTGCTCTTGTAGGCTTGCAAGAAAGGCCAGTCAATACTTTCTTAGAAAATTCAATACCAGTTTTCAACTTATTTTCTTTAACCCAGATGGCACATGTATTAATCAAAATATACAACCCCCCAAAAATCTGATTTCTATAATATAAATGCAACATCAGACACTTTGCACAATAAATTTAATCCTCCCCTCTTCAAGTACCCTTTGTCCTTTACAAACCAGCTCCAGATTCTCCATCTCTATCTCTGCCTGAAGGATAACATCCCAGTGCTGTCAGGAGTCATTTAGCTCACTGATGGGATGGCACAGTCCCTACATCTGCTCCCAAATCAAGGGACGGATTAACGGTGCATTGCAGCTCTTGGCAAGAGTTAGAGCAGAAAATAAAATTAAGGTGTAGGGGTTAGGCAGGAAATTTAGATAAAACTACTTGGGAAATGTAGCTAAGCAAGATATAATTATCTAACTTATAATTAGTGCAGAACATCAGACCTACCATCCCTAAAGGCTACTTTTTTTTTTTTTTTTTTTTTTTTGCAAAGAGGCAAGTGATACCATAAAAAGCAGATGGTACTGTTGTATGAGTGTGAGTGAGTAATGGACACTTCTTACCTTAAGAGTAGCCTGCACAGAATTTGGTTTAGGAATTCCTATTGGCACTAAATTGTCAACTTAATAGTTCATTATTTCTCTGTCTCCTATTCCTTTGGGCTGGTTCAATTCTTACATTAAAAAAAAAAAAAAAGAGTTCTGGAAAATTTTAGTAATGTCTCTAAAGGCCTATTGACCTCTATCATCTGATTACCTAAAACTACCTAGCAAATTAACACAACCAAGGAAAGCCAACAAATTTGATTAATTTGAACATGACTCCAACAAGTTTTGCTACATTTCAATTTTATTCCTTAAAAATTCTATGCTATACTTTATTTTGTAGAAAAGAGAAAATTATTCAAATCTAGAAGTGTGATTTTTGCCCCACTGAATGCTCCTGCTTCAAAGGCCCTTACATGTGGCTCTGTAAGTAGTCCTATAATTACAACTTTTTTTTTTTTTTTTAAATAAAAAGCTAAACGAAGTCCCCTAGGTTCCAGAAATGCACTGTGGAGAGAGGGTGACCTAATACCATAAAGGGTTTATGGCTTCTGTTTACATAATAGGCAAGGTTAATATGATGGAAATTCTAGTTTGTTCTTTCCCTTGGTCTCTTAGTTTGCTGAAAGCAACCTGGCCAAAAACATGCTGTCTATAGCAAATGGTTTTCAGTTGTGTTTCTCTTGTGACATGGTGTCCTGGAATTACTAGTTTGCATACTGTTTGTATGTGTAACCACAAAGGAGTTTAGCTTTTAAAACTATTTCTAAATGTGGACTTGTTCACTTATTTACCCATTCATCCATCCTGCGACTCCATTAACTCTTTGTACCAACATTTGCTGAATATCTACACTATGTAAGTTACTTTCTAAGTCCTGTGGAGAACAAAAATAAAGTCCAGTTTTCTGTGTAGCGAAATCTGTTTAATCGCTAAGATATTGAGAGTATCACACTAACATACATTTCCATTTTATTTAGGAGGTGGAAATGCATAGAGTAGCGAAATAATTTAAAACAGAACAGATTTTATACAATCATATATACACAAATATATATAACTTATATATATGTATATATTTGTGTGTATATGTATATATAGTTTTGTATGTAGATATAATTTTAGAGGTAGTAACCATGATTTCCCATAATTATTTCTTTAACAATAACAAATAAAATGTCTTAATGCTTATAAATGACTCAGAAGATATCTGTTTGCAAAACAATCAAGTAGAGTAATTATTCATTTTTGGGGATACAAGGAGAACAGCCATAACAAGCTGCCTTAATCTTTAGATTAGGGCTTCCTAGGCTTTTTTGGATAGAGAATATTAGCTGCGTAAGACAGGACTGCTGTCTTTGTGGTTCGTCGCTGTGTTACCAACCTTCAGAACTGCACCCAGCACATAGGAACATACATTACCAGAGTAAACAGTAGCTGAATGATTGAAGGACAGAAAGCAAAACCTTTTCAATGATCCACAAAGACAGGTGAAGCATCTCCACAGAGAAATGACACAGATCCACACATTATTTTGTGCATATTTCAGGGGAATGGTGGGCTTTCCTAACCCTCGCCCACAGCTGCCAGGTCAAGAGCCCAGCCTTAGCTGAAGGAAAAGGAAAAAAGACAGGGCTTGCACAAAAGAGCATCAGCCCAAAGCAGAGAGTGCAGCTGCCGTCACAGGCTCGGTCATCCCTGAAGTGTCCCATGACACTAACAGGGCTTTTTACGTACAGTAGATTTGGTGTGAAGTAACTTATTTTTTAAATCAGTTGTAAGTGATACTCCAAGATTATCCCAGATATTCAGAGTAAAGACAATGGGGGATGGAGGAGCTCATGTGTTGAAGGGCTGGGGGGACAGATAGTGAGTGATATTTAACAGGAATCACTGTTCACCTTAAATAATGCCATGGGGGAGAAAACATCTCTATTAAATTATCATTTTGTTCCTTCTTAAGGTTACAATTGCTTAAATATTTGAAAATATTGAAGTTATTCCTACTTCCCCCACACACTGTAATTTGTGTGCCTGTACCTGTGTCTCCCAAATTCATGTTAAACCCTTAAACCCCAGCATCTGAGAATGTGACTGTATTTGTAGATAGAACCTTTACAGAGGTAATTAAGTTAAAATGAGGCTGATGGGGTGGACTCTAATCCAGTATGACTGTTGTCCTTATAAGAAAAGGAGATCAGGACACAGAGAGACCCCAGGAAAGCACACAGAGAAGGGACCACATGAGGATACAGTAATAAGACTGCCATCTGCAAGCCAAGAAGGGAGGCCTTGGAAAAAACAAAGCTGCCAATACCTTAAACTTGGGCTTCCAGCCTCCCAAGCTGTGAGAAAATAGATTTGTGTTGTTTAAGGCACTCAGTCTGTGGAATTTTGTTGTGGCCCTAGCAAACACATACATCATCTTTCCTCTTATAGATCAATGTACTATCTTTAAAAAAACAAGAATAAGATTCATCATCTTACTTCAGATCATGTGGCTTTAATGTCCAGTTCCTAAGACTTTACTTTGAAGAGCAGCTACTTTGACCGTTATATTGTGAATTAATAATACCAAAGAACTGTTAAATTTCCTTTCCGTATACAAGGAAAAGAAGGAAAAATAAATTTATGTAATATCAACTCTTTGCTAGGCAACTTCATGTCATCTGGTTTTTTGTTATCTGTTTTATCATTCAAAGAATATTAGGAGGTAGATATTGTTAGTGATGCTATATGGATAAGAAAAATGAGGTTCTGGTGGGTTTAGAATGTGTTAGGAGTGCCCTTAGGATACTCACGGCCAAAGCCAGTGCTGAGAGCCACATGTGGACTCTGACACCCACGCTCTCTTTTGAATAATATCTCTGATAATATCTCTGGGTCACCATGTTCTGAGGTATACCTGAGATGCTTGCTTGTTAAAGAGAGACTGGAGCGTTTGTTGTCACTTAGTTTTGATGTGTGAAATGATGGCACTGGAAATGTAAAAGCAGGTTTTCTCTTCTATCTGTGATGACACCAAAAAAATTAACACTTTCATTTCTTTTTTCCTCGATGAGAAACATAACCCAGCAATTAAAGTAAAAAGAAAGAAATGTGACTCTCAGGATCCATTCTTGTATTTGTGTTTAAAGGTCAGAGAACATGTAATCAAAACTGATTGATTACATTTTTCATCTTGCCCCTAAGAATTCAAAGATGATCAGTTCAAAAAGTCAGTTTCGCATGAGATAATATTCATAGTGAAAAGATACAGGTTTAGCATATTCTATCAATGTTTATATTTTATATACCTCACAATTACAGTAAGAATATCATGTAATTGTTTCTCATATTCTCTGAGAACAAAAATTGCCTCTTTATATGTCTATAGAAGTAGAACCTAATCGGTATTATACAAGTTCTTACAATATTTTTTAATTAGCGCATATGTCAAAATTTCCAGAAATCAGCATAATGGTTGGTTTTCTTTTGGTGTAATGTAAGCACAGCTCCCATTTTATTTCTCTGGAAAAATCCTTTATATATTTGGGGAATTTTTTTAAAGCTAATCTGATTAGACAAAATTTCTTAATCCATCTTAGTCATTTTCCCTCAATACAGTGATTTCTCAACATATTCTAATATTTACAGTTGTCAAAAGAGGATACAGTTTTTAAATTTTTCTTTTTCTACTTTTAAGTAGATATCCTCATTGTTAGTTTCAATTATGTATTACTTTCCTAGTGCCTTTTTCTTTCAAAATAAACTGTCTGCTAGTTTGGGGGAGGTCTTATCTCATTTTACAACATAAGTATTTCAATTTCCATCATTATCATTATAAAATCCTGTTTATTTTCAAGTGGGTATGACCAAGTGAGAACATTGTATTTCTATTGAATGCATATCTGGCAAAGGATTTTAGGGCATCTGCCAGCATGGAGAAGAGACTATTTCACTTGGATATTTGTCTATGGTAGTAGTGATGGGACAGTGAGAGGGGTTTTATTTTAAAGTTTTTTCCCCTTTTTTTCGAGGTAGGTGGGGGATGGAGAGAAAGCAGGGTGTCTGACTGCCATGAAGACAAAGAATTTTTTCTTTCTCCCCAAAATAACATTTCACCTGCTTCCAAACCTGCTGCTGGCTCTGCAGGCTCTGACATGATGTGAAGAATCTGTCTCAAGATTGTGTGGTCTTGCTGTCCCTGCATCCTTTTGGTTTTCTGCCACAGTTTTAAGATTTATTCTCAGAATTCAGTTCAGTCTTTTTTCTCCTTCAAGATAAGGATGTGTATTGTACAGAACATGAAGTGAGACATTTAGAGATTTTGTTGTCTCTTTACCTTTATTCCTATGAAATCTCCTCGGACCTGTGCTGTAAATGGGCAAAACTTCCCATCACACTTAGAATGAAAACCAAAGTCCTTATCTTGACTGTATAGAGTCTCTCATGGTCTGGCCTCTGACTGTACATTTGGCCTCATCTATTGCATTTCCTGTTGCTAACACAGCCAGGAGCCACAAAACAGAGATTAAAATCCAGTTCTATCTGGCTGAACCCAGTGCACTCAGCCAATGCCCTACACTACCTTTGTAAGCTCCTCACCTCTCTCCCACAGAGTTTCGGTGCCAGGTGGCCCACAGGTCTCACCCCAAGTCCTGTCTCCACCTCAGAGCAGGTCTTTTCTTGAAGTCAAGTTTTGCTAAAGTATAATATCCACCGAGGTATGTGTAAAAGTCATAGGCATAAAGCTTGGTTACTTTTCATGGAATATATAAACTCAGGCATCCAGAACCCAGACTGAGAAATGAAATGTTCCTTTGCCCCAGCAGAGCCCCTGACCCCCCTTTTAGAACCTACTTCCCCCAGGGCAACTTCTTTCCTGAATTCTGAAACCACTGGTGTGTTTTCCTGTTGTTGAACTTTATAGGTAGTCTTTTGTGTGTAGCTTCCTTTGCTCTCAATAGCGAAAAATGGCCCTTCAGCTGTAATCACACACCCAAGGGCTGCATTTTCCAAATTATCAATATATCTCATGAAAAGTTAGTGTCCAGTGATGTTTGTCTGAGAATTAAAAAGTTATTTGGTCAAAATAACTAGGTTGATTTACTTTAACAAGCATTTTGAATTCCTAAGAGTAGAATGCAGTATGGAATGTTTCCCAAGATGTTTCCACAGAACAGCTAATAACGCATGGAACATATCACGTATTCATCGTGATATGATGGGTGAAGCTGGAGTCCAGGGATTTTCTGAGGGGCTCTCAAGATTTTATCCATTCATTAGCTCCTCTGGCAGGGACCCAGTCCCTGCTAAAGGGAGGGACAGGCTCACTCAAATGGGATGGCCCCAAAGTTAATGGACCAGTGTGTGCTTGTCCTGGGATATGGGCTACACCTGCCTGCAGGACTGGTGATTCAACCTTCAGCTCATTAACCATAGCAGATAGTATGAAGGTCCATTAAAAGGGAGCGGTTGTGTTTCCCCAAATTAAGGGAAACCCTCTGGGCATCTGTGTCTCCTTTTTGTAGAGAATTCATTAGAGAATCAGATATTGGTCTTAGTTAAATGCTGGTTTGGATACTCAAGAGATTTTTTTTTTTTAAGTACTTTAAAATGCCAGGATGAAATCATTGAAGGGAATCCTTAACATTAAGATGGAATAAATTCCTGGACAAGGTGTTGTAAATTGAAGTGATATGTCAAATCTGATTTTATTTTTATTTCCATAGGAAAAAGTTGTTATAGGGAGATACAGTCCTGACCACATTCCTGATACCCAAAACTTAATAGGAATTACCACAAATGATCTATTTATTCAATATAAATAACACACAAACATCCTGTTAAACTTTTAAAATTTGAATTGTTTAAACAGGATAACACAGTAAGGAGTCAGAAAATGACATTAAATATGACCGAATACCAGAGGCCTTTGTATTAAACTTCTGTCTTCCTTATAATTTCTAGTCTTTTTTTCCCCCTTTCTTTCTTTCTTTCTTTCTTTCTTTCTTTCTTTCTTCTCTCTCTTTTTTATCCTCCCTCTCCTCCTCTCCCCTCCTCCCCCCTCCCTTCCCCTCCCCCTCTCCCTCCTCCTCCTCTTACTCCTTCTCCTTATTTTTCTGACTGAGGAGGGCATGTGGCAAAGCCATTAACATAGCAGGGAGTACTTCTAAGTACAGGGAATTCAGAAAGTATTCTTTGGGAAATTTGGACTGACTTCTCAGCAAACACTTTAGAGAGACTTAAGGAAGCAGATACAGAGAATGGACTGGAGAACTCGAGGTATGGGAGGGGGCGGGGGGTGAAGGGGAAACTGAGAAGAAGCGAGAGAGTAGCACAGACATATATATACTACCAACTGTAAAATAGTCAGTGGGAAGTTGTTGTATAACAAAGGGAGTCCAACTCGAGGAGGGAAGATGCCTTAGAGGACTGGGGCAGGGAGGGTGGGGGGGACTCGGGGCCGGGGGGGCGTCAAGGAAGGGAGGGAATATGGGGATATGTGTATAAAAACAGTTGATTGAACCTGGTGTACCCCCCCAAAAAAAAAAAAAAAAAAAAGCTAGTAAATGGCTTCTTGAGAAAGTAATCCAGGGAGCTGCCCTTTTGGTTTCTATTTTTTAAGTGTATAGTTCCCTGTTAAAATATAGGTATGAGACAGATCACATTTTTAGATGCTCCTCAGACTTCAAAACCTTCCTGCTTTCAGAGAGCTATTCCTGAAATAGCTTTAGTGTATTCACAGTGGACCCTGCTGTCCACTGTCGAGGCACCATCATCTTAAAATTCACGAGACCACTCTTGTTTGCATTGTATTTTCTTCTCCTTCTTCTCCTCCTTCTCCTCCTCCTCCTCCTTCTCCTCCTCCTCCTCCTCCACCTTCACAATGTTGCTGCTTCTGTTTCAAAAAATCTCATAGCTTTGGTTTGAATGCAACTGGATTCAAAGCTAACTAACACCACATTTGATCCTGAATCTACAAAATCAAAAGTATTTACATTTCAGCTTATGTTCTGCCCTTGGCCATGTAGTAATAGATAGTGACCATCACTGCAGGTGGTGTTTTATTTTTTTCTGATCAGCCATTTTTATGACTGAAAATGATAGGAAGAAGACCCCTCTTCCAGACTGGGAATCAATGGCTTTGATTCTACTACACATTTACCAATAACCAGCAATGTGTTACCAAACAAAGCAACTGGCTTAAGTCTTTAAAATTTCTTTTGTTCTATAAATTCCACAAGAGTTGTGACTTATACAGCCACCTGATCTCTCTGCTATACTGCTGCAGTTTTGCTGTTGGGATTGTCTTTTTTTTTGTTTTTTTTAAGCTCTTTATTGGAATATAATTGCTTTACACTGTTGTACCAGTTTTTGCTGTGCAACATAGTGAATCAGTTGTATTTATACATACATCCCCATATCACCTCCCTCCCACGACTCCCTCCCACCCTCTCTATCCCAGCCCTCTAAGTTATCGCCCATCATCGATTTGATCTCCCTGTGTCATGCAGCAACTTCCCACGAGCTATTTTACATTTGGTAGTGTATATATGTCTATGCTACTCTCTCACTTCGTCCCAGCTTCCCCTTTACCCCCCTGCCCACCCCGTGTCCTCAAGTCCGTCCTCTACATCTCCATCTTTTATTCTTGCCCTGTCACTGTGTTCATCAGTACCATTTTTTTAGATTCCATATATATGAGTTAGCATATATATGAGCTAACGTGGCTTAAGAAACATGTACCACAATGTTCATAGCAGCACTATTTACAATAGCCAGGACATGGAAGCAACCTAAATGCCCATCAACAGATGAGTGGATAAAGAAGATGTGGCACATATATACAATGGAATATTACTCAGCCATAAAAAGGAATGAAATTGAGTTATTTGTAAGCATTGTCTTTTCTAGAAGGAAAAGGCAAAGTTGTGGGAGTAGAGGAGTTCACTGCAGGTAATTACCATGTCACTGAGTATCATCCCTGTTCTGAGTGCTGTGCTACTATTACATTATTTTATTTAATCCTTGCAAATCCTTATTCCCATTTTCCAGCCAAGTAAAAAAATGAGGCTCAGAGAAGTGAAGTAACTATTCTTGGAGAGGGCAGATCCACAGTTGGGAATAAGTTGGAGTGAACGTGAAGCTCATCCTCTTTCAATAGAGCATGCTGACTCCTAGCTGTACAAGAAAAAATAATCTCATTATCAGACGAGATCGGGCGCATTCAGGGTGGTATGGCCGTAGACTAATCTCATTATCTACTACCCCGTTGAGAAACTGCTATTGCCTCTTGTCCCCCCTCCTGCAGCTGCCTGCTTTACTAAGCTCCGTTGAATCTAAGTTAAAACCTGCTGCTGCTGATGATGACTGAGCCCTAGAGTGCATTAATCATAGTTCCAGGGGACAGATGGGAAGAATGAGCAAGACTGGAGATGGGGATATGAAATTTCTAAAGGCAGACCAACTGAAATCCGACTATGTTTTAAGTTAAT
The DNA here is from genome assembly GCF_030028045.1 of Hippopotamus amphibius kiboko. Classification (NCBI taxonomy): domain Eukaryota; kingdom Metazoa; phylum Chordata; class Mammalia; order Artiodactyla; family Hippopotamidae; genus Hippopotamus; species Hippopotamus amphibius. The sequence continues at coordinate 8,382,626 of NC_080189.1, read as the reverse complement.
AATATGAGTTTAACTGAATCATTTTAAAAAATTAGAGGAAGCTGAAAAGATAGGAATCAGAGGCGAACTGTATTTCCTTATGACTTTCAAAGTAAAAAATAATGTTCAGTATGTATTAAGTGATATAATAATCTGATACATCTTTTAAAAACTTCAAGTCTTATGAGATAAAATAATAAAACATGTGTTGAAAATATCTGAATATTATTAAAGATAAGTGGTGTATTATTAACAGCACTGGCTGTTTTGGAGAGGTTTAATAAACAAGAGATATATTGTAGCTATGACTTTTTACTTTTTTTTAATTCTAAAAGGAAATTTCAAACTGTGAAATACATAAGCAGAAAGGAAATGAATAATGCATCTGAATAATTGGGTTGGCACGAGATGCTAAGCCTCACTCTCATTGTGGGCAGATAATATGGAAGAGAAGATTTTGGTGGAAAGACGTAGAAGCTGTTTAAAGGGAGGATTTTTGTTGTTGTTGAAAACATATCCAGCAACATCTGAATACCAAATAAAAGACTTTACAGTTTCATCTCTCCTTAGAGATATTTTTTTAGTTGTTGTTGTTTTGTTTGGGAGAAAATTGCAGTTTAAGATTTACAAACCACTTTATTTGCAAACTGCTATTACAATACTTTCTGCCTCTGAAAATGTTTAAAGCTGCAGGCAATGAAAAGACATGGTATTAGAGTTTTTCCCTGTAATGAAAGCTCTCATTCTGTTGTTAAAAAAGTGAGCAGTATAACAATACAACATTATTTATAGAGAGGTATTTGTATAAGTAGTATTTCAATATGCCTTACTGAGTTTGTGAGATATTAGGTAGTGAAATCTCAGAGAAAACATATTTTACATGGTTGTTTAAATGTGATAGAGTCCAGGTGATTATCTTCATCATGATAAGATCCAAAGAAATTTATGTTGCTATTTGGATCTTGTATATCATAATATAAAATGAAGTTTGTCACTTTTATTTTTTCACATGTAAGGAAGGTTGGATTTTCCCTATTTAGAGTTGAGATTCTGTGGTTGTATTTGAAAAGTCCTTAAATATTCAATTTGCTCTTTGAAGACTTTCTTGACTTCAATGTGTTTTATAAAAATATGCATGATCAGCTGTTTTTTTTCTACTTTCCTATCAGCTTTTTATCTTCAATCTTTCACCTTAAGAAATTATTCCTTTTACAGGGCCATGTTAGTTTCCTAGGGCTGCCACAGCAAATTACTATGAAATTGGTGCCTTAAAACAAAAGAAATTTATTCTCTCACAATTCTAGAGGCCAAAAGTTTGAAATCAAGGCGTTGACTGGGCCAAGCTTCCTTCGAAGGCTTTCAGGGAGAATGCTGCATCTTCCAGCTTTTGCTGGGTCCAGGCATTGCCTGCCTTGTAGTGACATCACTCCAATCTCTGCCTCCATCTTCACATGACTTCTCTTCAGTGTCTCTTGTGTGTCTCAAATCTGCTTCCTCTAATAAAGATACCAGTGATTGGAATGACAGTTCATCCTAAATCCAGAATGGTTTTATTGTGAGATCCTTAAATTAATTACATCTGCAAAGACCCTGTTTCCAACAAGATCACATTCACAGGAATCATGGGTTAGGAAGCGGACTTGTCTTTTGAGACAATACCATTGAATCCAAAACAAGGGATTAAGAACGGATTTTGGAGTTAGGCAAAACTGGCTTGGCTCTTCTGCTTACATTGAAGACATGTCATCGTGGTCATAATTCCTAGCTTATTGACTTCCTCCTCTGTAAAATGTGGGTGATGATATCAGCTTCATGTATATTGTGTGAGATAATAGTGTGTTATGAGATAGTATGTATAAAGCAGTTAGCCCAGTGCCTTGCTAATAAATGGTATTTCTATTGTTTTTGATGATAATGTTTCTTTTCTCTAGTGGGTAATTCTATTTGCTCAGTTTCCTTAGAATTCCTCTTTTCTCTCCTTAAAGAAGTTACAAAAGAAAAAATTACATGAATCATGTCTGTATTGAAAATCAGAAGTATGCTGACTAATTTTGTCCAAGCAGAAGGATGTGATTGTTGTCAGGATTAAATGGAAATAATGTATGTAAAGTGCTTAGCACTAGGGTTTAGTGTTAGCTACTATTATCTGCAATTCCCTAAAACCTTCTAGATTTACAAGGACCACGGCAACACACATTCCTTTTTAAACCTCATCATCCTTTAGGGTATATAATATAATTAATAATTTCTCAGATATAATGTTGCACCTTTCCATATAAGCCATATATGTTCCAAAAGTTGATAACTAGTCATGGTTTTATCTACCAACTGGTGGTTCCTTTCTAACTTGCCCTAAATTCTGTTATTTGATACACATACCTTCCCAGGATTGCTACATGAGTCTTCAGTTAAGCTTATCAAAACTCAGCTCTCCAAAAGTTTTTACTCCCTTCCAGCTGTCTTATACCTATGCCTAATGCCAAACTATGGTTTAGGTGGCTTTGAAAATTTTCTGAAGATGTGTCTTCTCCAGAAAATCATTTTGGACCCATCTCCCTACAAATTAATTGCACTAGAATTATTTTACTAATAATTGAACTTTCTTCTTCTCTGATGATTGTTCTCTTTGTTACTGGTTTCTTTTATGTTATTAATCAAAAGATGCTCGATATCTGAGTTGATTCTTCACTATATTAATAATATGTACCTAAAGGTCTCAGCTTTGTTAATACTGAATAAAAGACTACAGAATGAAGATTTCTAACTTGTAGGTAAAGTCTTTGCCTTCTCTGTTCAGGGTAGGATCCATAAAGATGGCAAGCTAAGAGCATGGGGAATCATATGCCTGCAGGCAGTATGGTTAAAGTTGTTCTCCCTTAGTTCTGATATACAAATTATAATTTGCATTTTAATTTTAATGTCTCTAGAACCATGAAAGCATATTTAGGTAAATGTGCTAATTAGATCTTTGTAAACAACCATATGTTATTTTGGTTTGTGAAATTTAAAGAGCAATTAAAAACACATACATTTTACTACTTATAGGTGGGGGAGGAGATGGGGATGGATTCAATCTGCAAAACATACATGAATCTGGGGAAAGAGCTAACTTAGAAATGTACTTAATGATCTAAGGGGAGAAACTCAAAGAAGTTTGAAACTTTTCTTCATAAAACCATAGGACCAAGCAATGCTATTCATTGAGGCTTGCCATAATTAAATAGAAATGCTTGAAAATTACATTTCAAACTTCTTTTCAACTAGTGTACCTACCTTAGAGAAATTTTCAAAAGAAATCTGTGGTATGTCTATTTTTAATGAGAGCATGTCATTCCTTCTCTGGTGCCTTACCCGTTTTTATCAGTTTCAACTGTGACGAGCAGAGTGATGTATGAGTGTGATAACTTGAGGTGACATCTTACAATGTGATCCATTATCTGAAAGATTTAGGGGAAAATTTCTCTGTAAAAACATAATTAAGGAAACAAATGTTTTCAGAAATATAATAAAGACCTTTTATGGTTTTGGTTCAGGAACATCCATTTCTATAATATCATATGCTGAGGAAGTAGTCTGCCAATCAAGTAAATAACATTTGTATTTTGATTTTTCTTGATTTTAGTTTCCTCACAGAGAAACTAACAAATCATAAACAGAATAAGAAGGAAAAAAGTGCCTAAAGTTTGCTTAAAGTTCCTTCCTGAAAGCTGTTATTTAGGAAATAGATTAAAGAAGTATATTAAAAGTGAACTCAAAAAAAAGGAGGGGGGCAGTGTTTTCCAAAAATATAGCCATGGTATTATAAAAGTGTATTTATTTCCTCATCAATAAAAATAGACAATGGATTGCTAATTGTCAGGGTTCTTGGCCTCCTGTTTTTGACCCCTGCCTCTTGGTCTGGGTCTATGGAGAAAACAAAAAATTTTTTAATCTGCCTCATAATTACCTCCTGATGATTCCACTTAGGGAACCAAAGAATTCCATTTTTCAACAAATGCTCTTGTGCCTTGCTTTGGAATGGTATAATTTCCTTAACATTTACCTTGTTTGATTCCAGAAGTCTCTAGTTTCCAGGCCAGGATTATAATTTGAAGGTACAGAACTCATTAAAAATGAACCCAGAATCTCAAATCAGCATTGCAAAACTGACTGAGTCAAATCAACCAAAGTGAAAGTTTAAAAGATGCTATTACCTTGAACTGAGAGTTCAGCCTGTGGCTTCCCTCATATACAGAGCAAAACCAGTGGCTTCACCTGATCAGGGAACAGTGCACACTTTGGCCTGATTCAGCTCTCCAAACCATAATTTGTATAGTCTCTGGGTCCCATCCTGCTGCCCTTCCAGGGCAGGGAAGCTAACTTATGGCTCTGTTTAATACTGAGTATAGTAAGCTTGACCAGAGAATGTAGGCAACTGCAGAGCCGATCCTACAGGCTCATTTGGGTAGGAAACCAAGTCAGCAGTACTATCCAACTGCTCTCATCCAGAGGCATAAACTATAGCCCCAATCCTCATAGATAAAACTGTCACCTCATCCAAAAACAAACCAACAAACGTACCCAGAAACCCAAATTGAGCTGATTGATGTAGAATAGTTTCTGCCTAAACAAATCTGTAAAGTCTGGAAGAAGAGCCCAAATGTGCAGATACCAATGTAAGGAATCAAGGATCATGAAATATCAGATAACTATGACACCATCAAAGGAAAAATAATAAAGCTCCAATGACTGACCCTCAAGAAATGTAGATCTATGAATTGTGAGACAAAGAATTCAGAATAATCCTGTTACAGAAGTTTAGTGAAGTACAAGAAAACTCAGACAAACAACTAAGCCAAATTAGGAAAACAATGCACATAATGAGACAACAAAGAAAGAGCAACCATAAAAGAAAAAAGTATGTATATCCTGTTGATAAAAATACAATAACTGAACTGAAGAGTTCAGTAGAAATTTTGAAAGTAGACTTGACCATGCAGAGGAAAAAAGCAGTAACCTAGAAGACAAGACAGTGGAAATTACCCATCAGAAGAGCAAAAGAGTGAATAAAGCCTAAGGAAATTATACAGCACAATGAAAAGAAACAGTATTTATATTATGGGAATTCTATAAGGAGAAGAGAAAGAGAATGGACAGAAAGTATATTTAAAACAATAATGGCTGAAAACTTCTCAAACCTTCAAGTAGAAATGGACATCCAGATCCCTGAGGTCCAAAAGACCCCAAATAGGTTGAACACAAATGGGGCTGCACCAAGATAAATTATAATTAAATTGTTAAAAATCAAAGACAAAGAAAGAATTGTAAGAGCAGCAAGAGAAAAGAGAGAAGTTACATACAAGGGAACACCAATGAGACTATTGGCAGATTGCTCAACAGAAACATTTTAGGCCAGGAGAGAATGGGATGACAAATTCAAAAATATTGAAAGAACATAACTGTCAACCAAGAATTCTATACCCAATGAAGCTGTTCTTTAGAAATGAAGGAGTGATGAAGACTTTCCTGAAGAGATAAAAGCTAAGGTAGTTCATTACCAATAGAACTGCTTTACAAGAAATGCTAAAGAGAGTTCTTTGAGTGGAAGTAAAAGAACACTTAGTAATGTCATAAAAACATAAAAAGGTAATGTAAATATCACTGTTAATGGTAAATATGTAGTCATGTTTAGATTCTGCAATATGGTAATAGCATTACATCAGTCATTAACAACTCTAGTTTAAAAGTTAAAAAAAAAAGAGGATGTACAAGAGTGCAGACAGCAGTATCAAGCAGTATCAGTAGTATTTCATCTTATGGAACTGAAAACCACAGCCACAGAAAGATGAGAAAATGAAAAAGCAGAGGACTTTGTAACAGATGAAGGGACAGCATAAAAACCCAGAAAAACAACTAAATGAAGAGGAGATAGGCACCCTTACAGAAAAAGAATTCAGAATAATGGTGGTGAAGATGATCCAGGACTTTGAACAAAGACTGATGCAAAGATCAAAAAGTTTAACAAAGACATAGAAGAATTAAAGAGCAAACAAACAGAGATATGCAACACAATAACTGAAATGAAAAATACACTAGAAGGAACCAACAGCAAATTAACGGAGGCAGAAGGGCGAATAAGTGACCTGGAAGACACAATGGTGAAAATCACTGATGCAGAAAAGAATAAAGAAAAAAGAATGAAAAGAACTGAAGACAGCCTAAGAGACCACTGGGACAATGCTAAATGTGCCAATACTCGCATTATAGGGGTCCCAGAAGGAGAAGAGAGACAGAAAGGACCTGAGAAAATATTGGAAGAGATTATAGTTGAAAACTTCCCTAACATGGGAAAGGAAATAGCTACCCAAGTGCAGGAAGCACAGAGAGTCCCAAGCAGGATAAACCCAAGAAGAAACATGCCAAGATGTATAGCAGTCAAATTGACAAAAATTAAAGACAGAGAAAAGTTATTAAAAGCAACAAGGGAAAAATGACAAATAACATACAAGGGAACTCCCATCAGGTTAACAGCTGATTTCTCAGCAGAAACACTGCAAGCCAGAAGGGAGTGGCATGATATATTTAAAGTTATGAAAGAGAGGAACCTACAACCAAGAATACTCTACCCAGCAAGGATCTCATTCAGATTCGAGGGAGAAATCAAAAGCTTTACAGACAAGCAACAGCTAAGAGAATTCAGCACCACCAAACCAGCCCTACAACAAATGCTAAAGGAACTTATCTAAGCAGGAAACATAAGAGAAGAAAAGGACCTATAGAAACAAAAACAAAACAATTAATGAAAATGGTAATAGGAACATACATCTCAATACTTTGAACGTAAATGGACCAAATGCACCAACCAAAAGACACAGACTGGCTGAATGGATACAGAAACAAGACCCATATATGTGCTGTCTACAACAGACCCACTTCAGACCTAGGGACACATACAGACTGAAAGTGAGGGGATGGAAGAAGATATTCCATGCAAATGAAAATTAAAACAAAGCTGGAGTAGCAATACTCATATCAGATAAAATAGACTTTAAAATAAAAAATGTTATAAAAGACAAGAAAGGACATTACATAAAGATCAAGGGATCCAAGAAGAGGAGATAACAGTTATAAATATATACGCACCCAATATAGGAGCACCTCAATACATAAGGCAAATGCTAACAACTAAGAAAGAGGAAATGCAAGGCAGAAATAGAGACACAGATGTAAAGAACAAACACATGGACACCAAGTGGGGAAAGTGGGGAGGGTTGGGGGAATGAACTGGGAGATTGAGATACCAAATTTTACGCTCTAAATGTATGCTGTTTATTGTCTGTTAACTGTATCCCAATAAAAGTTCTAAAAAAAAAAAAATGCCCCTGAATATTCAGGTTGTCTGTCAATAATTAAATCAGTTAATTTTACCTGCAAAAAAAAAAAAGAGGATGTAGAAAAATAACTATACAATAAGTATAATTAGTGACATAATATTAAGAAAACATGTAAATTGTAACAGCAGTAACCTGAAATTTGAGGGGGAGGAGAAATAAAAGTGTAAAGTTTATGAATTCTATTGAAATTAAGTTGATATTAGTTTAAAATATGGTGTTATATGTTGAAAGTATTTTCTGATAGCCTCATGGCAACCACAAGGAAAAATCCTGTGGAGTTACACAAAAGAATACAATAAAGAAGTCAAAGTATACTGATACCGAAAAATATCAAAACACACACACAAAAGATAGCAGAATAAGAAACAAAGAACAATAGATCTACAAAATAAACAGAAAACAATTAACAAAATGACAACAGTAAGCTCTTACCACTCAATAACTACTTTAAATGTAAACAAATTGGGCTTCCTAGCTGGTGCAGTGGTTGAGAATCTGCCTGCCAATGCAGGGGACACGGGTTCAATCCCTGCTCCAGGAAGATCCCACATGCTGCAGAGCAACGAAGCCTGTGAGCCACAACTATTGAGCCCATGTGCAGCAACTACTGAAGCCCATGCGCCTAGAGCCCGTGCTCTGCAACAAGAGAAGCCACGGCAATGAGGAGCCTGTGCACCACAACGAAGAGTAGCCCCAACTCACTGCAACTAAAAAGAAAGCCTGCACACAGCAAAAAAGACCCAACACAGCCAATAAAATAAATTTATTAAAAAAAAGTAAAGAAATTCTCCAATTAAAAGAGGAGGGATGGATTATTGGATTAAAAAAAATCTAAGCATATGTTGCCTACAAGAGGCTCACTTTAGCCTTAAAAACACACATAGACTGAGAGTGAAGGGATGCGAAAAGACACTTTAATCAAATGATAACCAAAAAAAGCAGGAGTAGCTATGCTTATAGTAAACAAAATAGAATTTAAACTAAAAATGGGAAAAAGAGACAGAGAAGGTCATTATATAATGATAAAGGGGCAGTTGTACATATTTATGCCCCAACATTGCACCACCTAATTATATAAAGCATAAACTAATGGAACTAAAGGGAAAAATAAACAATGATACAATAGATGTGGACTTTAATACCCCACTCTCAACAATGGATAGATCATCCAGACAGAGAATCAGTAAGGAAACAAAAGATTTAAATAATAATATAGACCAAATGAACCTAACATACATATATACAGCACTCTATTCAACAACAACAGAATACACAGTTTTCTCAAGCACACATGCAATGTTTGCTAGGATAGACCATATGTTAGGATACAAAACAAATCTTAACAAATTCAAGAAGATTGAAATAATACCAAGTATCTTCTCTGAACACAGTGGCATGAAACTAGAATCAATAACAAGAGGAACACTGGAAAATTCACAAACACATGGAAGTTAAACACTTTCTTGAACAATCAGTGGATCAACAAAGAAATTAAAGAAAACTAAAGAAGATTCTTGAGATACACAAAAGTAGAAGCACAACATGCCATAAGTTGTGGGATGCAGCAAAAGCAACTCTATGAGGGAATATCATAGTAATAAATGCCTACATTAAGAAGCAAGAAAGACCCCAAATCAACCACAAAACTCTATGCCTAAAGGAACTAGAAAAGGAAGAACAAACCAAAACCAAAGATAGCAGAAGAAAGGAAACAATAAAGATTAGAGCAGAAGTAAATTAAATAGAGAGCAGAAAAACAATAGAAAAGATTAATGAAACTAGGAGTTGGTTCTTCAAAAGATAAATAAAATTGACAAACCCTTAGCTAGACTAACAAAGGAAAAATGAGAAAGGACCCAAATCTAAAACTACAGATGAAAAAGAGACATTATAGATGATACTACAGAAATCCAAAGGTCTATAAGAGACTACTGTGAACAACTATATGCTACCAAACTTTAAAAAGCTAGGAAAAAATGATAAAAATGTAGAAACATAGAACTTACCAAGACTTAATCATGAAGAACTAGAAAGTTTGAATAAACCAATTATTTGTAAGGAATATGAATCAATAGTCAAAAATCTCCCAATGAAGAAAAGCCCAGGACCACATGGCTTCACTGGTGAATTTCACCAAACTTTTAAAGAAGAATTCATACCAATTCTTTTCAAACTCTTCCCAAAAATTGCATATGAGTGAACACTCCCAAACACATTTTATGAAGCCAGCATTATCCTGATAACAAAATCAGAAAAAGACACAACTAGAAAGAAAACTACAGGCCAATAACTCTGATGAATATAGATGCAAAAATTCTCAATAAAATACTAGCAAACTGAATTTAGCAGCACATTAAAAGGATCATACGCCATGGTCAAGTGGAATTTATCCCTGGGAAGCAAGGATTGTTCAACATACTCAAATCAATTGATGTGCTACATTTCATTAATGTAATGAAAGAAAAGAATCCTATTATCATCTCAAAAAGCATTTGACAAAATTCAACATCTGTTCATGATTAAAAATCTCTTAGAAAATTAGGCACAGAAGGAACATATCTCAACACAATAAAGGCAATATATGACAAGCCCATGGCTTACATCATACTCAATCATGAAATGTTGAGAGCTTTTCCTCTAAGGTCTGGAACAAGACAAGGGTGCCCACTCTCACTACTCTTATTCAAAAATAGTACTAGATGTCCTAGCTAGAGCATTCAGGCAAGAAAAAGAAATAAGATTATCAGAATTAGAAAGAAAGAGGTAAAATAATTTCTATTTGATTTATAGAAAATTTTAGACTCACCCAAAAAACTGTTAGATCTAACGAATGAATTCAGTAAAGTTGCAGAGTACAAAATTAATGTATAAAAATCAGTAGCATTTCTATACACTAACAACAAATTTTCTGAAAAACAAATAAATCAATCCCATTTATATAGCATCAAAAATAATAAAATAATTAGGGATATATTTGACCAAGGAGACAAAAGATTTCTACTCTTAAAACTACAAGACAGAAAGATGGCAGAGTAGGACGTGTGCTAACTCCCTCTTGCAAGAGCACCAGAACTACAACTAACTACTGAACAATCATCAACAGAAAGACACTGGAACTCACCAAAAAAGACACTGGAACACCCCACATCCAGAGACAAAGGAGAAGCCACACTGAGACAGTAGGAGGGGGCACAATCATGTTAAAATCAAATCCCATAAATGCTGGTTGGGCGACTCACAAACTGGAGAACAGCACAGAAGTCCATGCACTAAAGTGAGGGTTCTGAGCCCCATGTCAGTCTTCCCAACCTGGGGGTCCAGCAATGGGAGGAGGAATCCTCAGAGAAACAGACTTTGAAAGCCAGTGGAATTTGATTGCGGGACCTCCACAGGACTGGGGGAAACAGAGACTCCACTCTTGGAGGGCACACAAAAAATAGTGTGCTCACCAGGACCCAGGGGGAAGAAACAGTGACCCAGTAAGAGACTGTTGGAGGGTTGGCTGCAGAGGTGGGGGGTAGCTGTGGCTCACCCCAGGAACAGGGACACTGGCAGCAGGGGTTCTGGGAAGTCTCAATGGTGTGAGCCCTTCAGGGGCTCCATTAGCCCCACCAAAGAGCCTGTAAGCTCCAGTGCTGGGTAGCCTCAGGCCAAACAACCAACAGGGTGGGAACACAGCCCCACCCATTAGCACCATTAGCAGACAAGGAGATTAAAGTTTTACTGAGCTCCACTCACCCAGCCCTACCCACCATTAGTCAAGCCCATCAGGAAGCATGCATGAGCCTCTTAGATAGCTTCCTCCACAAGAGGGAAGACAGCAGAATCAAGCAGTATCAGCAGTATTTCATTCTGTGGAACTGAAAACCACAGCCACAGAAAGATAGGGAAAATGAAAAGTCAGAGGATTTTGTACAAGATGAAGGGACAAGATAAAACCCCAGAAAAACAACCAAATGAAGAGGAGATAGGCACCCTTCCAGAAAAAGAATTCAGAATAATGATGGTGAAGATGATCCAGGACTTTGAAAAAAGACTGGATGCAAAGATCAAAAAGATGCAAGAAAAATTTAACAAAGATCTAAAAGAATTAAAGAACAAACAAACAGACATAAGCAACATAATAACTGAAATGAAGAATACACTAGAAGTAACTAATAGCAGATTAACTGAGGCAGAAGGGCAAATAAGTGACCTGGAAGACAGAATGGTGAAAATCACTGATGCAGAAAAGAATAAAGAAAAAAGAATGAAAAGAACTGAAGACAGCCTAAGAGACCTCTGGGACAATGTTAAATGCACCAACATTCACGTTATAGGGGTCCCAGAAGGAGAAGAGAGACAGAAAGGACCCGAAAAAATATTGGAAGAGATTATAGTTGAAAACTTCCCTAACATGGGAAAGGAAATAGCCACCCAGGTCCAGGAAGCACAGAGAGTCCCAGGCAGGATAAATCCCAGGAGAAACACGCCAAGACATATAGTAGTGAAGCTGACAAAAATTAAAGACAGAGAAATGTTATTAAAAGCAACAAGGGAAAAACGACAAATAACATACAAGGGAACTCCCATCAGGTTAACAGCTGATTTCTCAGCAGAAACTCTGCAAGCCAGAAGGGAGTGGCATGATATATTTCAAGTGATGAAAGGGAAGAACCTACAACCAAGAATACTCTACCCAGCAAGGATCTCATTCAGATTCGAGGGAGAAATCAAAAGCTTTACAGACAAGCAACAGCTAAGAGAATTCAGCACCACCAAACCAGCCCTACAACAAATGCTAAAGGAACTTCTCTAAGTGGGAAACAGAAGAGAGGAAAAGGACCTTCCAAAAAAAAAAAAAAAAAACAAAACAATTAAGAAAATTGTAGTCGGAACATACATATTGATAATTACCTTGAATGTAAATGGACTAAATGCACCAACCAAAAGACACAGACTGGCGGAATAGATACAAAAACAAGACCCATATATATGCTGTCTACAACAGGCCCACTTCAGACCTAGGGACACATACAGACTGAAAGTGAGGGGATGGAAAAAGATATTCCATGCAAATGGAAATCAAAACAAAGCTGGAGTAGCAATACTCATATCAGATAAAATAGACTTTAAAATAAAAAATGTTATAAAAGACAAGAAAGGACACTACATAAAGATCAAGGGATCCATCCAAGAAGAGGAGATAACAATTATAAATATATATGCACCAAATATAGGAGCACCTCAATATATAAGGCAAATGGTAAAAATTATGAAAGAGGAAATTGACAGTAACACAATAATAGTGGGGAACTTTAACTCCCCACTTACACCAATGGATAGATCATCCAGATAGAAAATTAATAAGGAAACGCAAGCTTTAGATGACACAATAAACCAGCTAGATTTAATAGATATCTATAGGACATTACATCCAAAAGCAGCAGATTACCCTGTCTTCTCAAGGGCACATGGAACATTCTTCAGGATGGATGACATTTTGGGTCACAAACCAAGCCTTGGTAAATTTAAGAAAATTGAAATCATATCAAGCATCTTTTCCGACCACAACTCTATGAGATTAGAAATCAATTACAGGAAAAAAAAAACTGTAAAAAACACAAATACATGGAGGCTCAACAATATGCTACTACGGAACCAAGAGATGACAGAAAAAATCAAAGAGGAAATCAAAAACTACCTAGAGACAAATGACAATGAAAACATAATGATCCAAAACCTATGGGATGCAGCAAGAGCAGTTCTAAGAGGGAAGTTTATAGCAATACAATCCTATCTCAAGAAACAAGAAAAATCCCAAATAAACAATCTAACCTTACACCTAAAGAAACTAGAGAAAGGGAGAGCAAACAAAACCCAAAGTGAGTAGACAGAGAGAAATCACAAAGATCAGAGGAGAAATAAATGAAATAAAAACAAAGAAAACAATAGCAAAAATCAATGAAACTAAAAGCTGGTTCTTTGGGAAGATAAATAAAATTGATAAACCTCTAGCAAGACTCATCAAGAAAACAGGGAGAGGACTCAAATCAATAAAATTAGAAATGTAACAAGAGAAGTTACAACAGACACTACAGAAATAAAAAGCACCATAAGAGACTACTACAAGCAACTATATGCCAATAAAATGGAAAACCTGGATGAAATGGACAGATTCTTTGAAATGTACAACCTTCCAAGACTGAATCAGGAAGAAATAGAACATATGAACAGACCAATCACAAGTAATGAAATTGAAAATGTGATTAAAAATCTTCCAACAAACAAAAGTCCAGGACCAGATGGATTCACAGGTGAATTTTATCAGACATTTAGAGAAGAGTTAACATCCATCCTTCTCAAATTCTTCCAAAAAATTTCAGAGGAAGGAACACTCCCAAACTCATTTTATGAGGCCACCATCACTCTGATACCAAAACCAGATAAAGATACTAAAAAAAGAAAATTACAGACCAATATCACTGATGAATTTAGATGCAAAAATCCTCAACAAAATACTAGCAAACTGAATCCAACAACATATTAAAAGGATCATACACTATGATCAAGTGGGGTTTATCCCTGAAATGCAAGGATTCTTCAATATATGTAAATCAATCAATGTGATACATCATATCAACAAATTGAAGGGAAAAAACCACATGATTATCTCAATAGGTGCGGGAAAAGCTTTTGACAAAATTCAACACCCATTTATGATAAAAACTCTCCAGAAGGTGGGCATAGAGGGAACCTACCTCAACATAATAAAGGCCATATACAACAAACCCACAGCAAACATCCTTCTCAATGGTGAAAAACTGGAAGCATTCCCTCTAAGATCAGGAAGAAGACAAGGATGTCCACTCTCTCCACTACTATTCAACATAGTTTTGGAAGTCCTTGCCACAGCAATCAGAGAAGAAAAGGAAATAAAAGGAATCCAAATTGGAAAAGAAGTAAAACTGTCAGTGTTCGCAGATGACATGATACTATACATAGAAAATCCTAAAGATACCGCCAGAAAACTACTAGAGCTAATCAATGAATTTGGTAAAGCAGCAGGATACAAAATTAACACACAGAAATCTCTGGCATTTCTATACACTAACAATGAAAGATCAGAAAGAGAAGTTAAGGAAACAATCCCATTCACCATAGCAACAAAAAGAATAAAATACCTAGGAATAAACCTAACTAAGGAGGTAAAAGACCTGTACTCAGAAAACTATAAGACGCTATGAAATACATCAAAGATGACACAAACAGATGGAGAGATATACCATGTCCTTGGATGGGAAGAATCAACATTGTGAAAATGACTATACTACCTAAAGTAATCTACAGATTCAGTGCAATCCCCACCAAATTACCAATGGCATTTTTTACAGAACTAGAGCAAAAAATCCTAAAATTTGTATGGAGACACAAAAGACCCTGAATAGCCAAAGCAATCTTAAGGAAAAAAAGTGGAGCTGGAGGAATCAGACTCCCTGACTTCAGACTATACTACAAAGCTACAGTAATCAAGACAGTATGGTACTGGCACAAAAATAGAAACATAGATCAATGGAACAGGATAGCAAGCCCAGAGATAAACTATGGTCAACTCATCTATGACAAAGGAGACAAGGATATACAATGGAGAAAAAGCAGCCTCTTCAATAAGTGGTGCTAAGAAAACTGGACAGCTACATGTAAAAGAATGAAATTAGAACACTCCCTAACACCATATACAAAAATAAACTCCAAATGGATTAAAGACCTAAATGTAAGGCCAGACACTATAAAACTCCTGGAGGAAAACATAGGAAGAACACTCTTCGACATAAATCACAGCAAGATCTTTTTGATCCATCTCCTAGAGTAATAGAAATAAAAACAAAAATAAGTGGGATCTAATGAAACTTAAAAGCTTCTGCACAGCAAAGGAAACTATAAGCAAGACAAAAAGACAATCCTCAGAATGGGAGGAAATATTTGCAAATGAATCAACAGACAAAGGATTATTCTCCAAAATATATAAACAGTTTATTCAGCTCAATATCAAAAAACCAAACAACCCAATCCAAAAATGGTCAGAAGACCTAAACAGGCATTTCTCCAAAGAAGACATACGGATGGCTGATAAACACATGGAAAGATTCTCAACATCTCTAATCATTAGACAAATGCAAGTCAAAACCACAATGAGGTATCTATCACCTCACACCAGTCAGAATGGCCATTATCCAAAAATCTAGAAACAATAAATGCTGGAGAGGGTGTGGAGAAAAGGGAACCCTCTTGCACTGTTGGTGGGAATGTAAATGGATACAGCCACTATGGAGAACATTATGGAGGTTCCTTGAAAAACTAAAAATAGAGTTGCCGTATGACCCAGAAATCCCACTACTGGGCATATACCCAGAGAACACCATAATTCAAAAAGACACATGCACTCCAATGTTAACTGCAGCACTATTTACAATAGCGAGGACATGGAAGCAACATAAATGTCCATCAATAGATGAATGGATAAAGAAGATGTGGTACATGTGTACAATGTAATATTACTCAGCTGCAAAAAGGGACAAAATTGGGACATTTGTAGAGACGTGGATGGACCTAGAGACTGTCATACAGAGTGAAGTAAGTCAGAGAGAGAAAAACAAATATTGTATATTAACACACATATGCAGAATACAGAAAAATGGTACAAATCAACTGGTCTGCAAGGCAGAAGTAGAGACACAGATGTAGAGAACAAACATATGGACACCAAGTGGGGAAAGTGGAGCGTGGGGGAGTTGAATGAATTGGGAGATTGGGATTGCCATATATACATTACTAATAAGAAAAAAAAATCAAATTGTACACTCTAAATATATGCAGTTTATTGTATGTCAATTGTATCTCAATTAAAGCTCTTAAAAAAAAACAACTACAAGACATTAATCAAAGAACTTGAAGAAGATACAAGTAATTGGAAAGGTATCCTGTGTTCATGTGTTAGAAGAATTAATATTGTTAAAATCTTAGTACTACCAGAAACTATCTATAGATTCAGTGCAATCCCTATCAAGATCCCAATGCATTATTTAAAGAAATAGAAAAAAAACTCCTAAAATTTATATGGAACCACAAAAGAACTCAAATAGCCAAAGAAATTTTAAGAAAGAAGAACAAAGCAGGAGGCATCACACCTCCTGTTATCAAGCTATGTTATAAACTTATTGCCACCAAAACAGTATGGTACTGAAATAAAAATAGACATATAGACCAATGGAACAGAATCCAGGGCTCAGAAATAAACCCAAGCATATATAGTTAACTAGTATTTGACAAGGGAACCAAGAATACTCAGTGGAGAAAAGACAGGCTTTTCAATAAATGGTGTTGGGATAATTGAATATTCACTTGTAGAAAAATGAAACTGGACCAATATCTTATACCACTCACAAAAATTAGCTCAAAAGGGATTAAAGACATTAATGTAAGACCTTTAACCATAAAACTCCTAGAAGAAAATGTAGGAATAAAGCTTCTTGACATGGGTCTTGGTAATGCTTTTTGGATATTATACCTAAAGTACAAGCAACAAACCGTGGGACTACATCAAACTAAAAAGCTTCTGCACAGCAAAAGATACCATCAATGAAATGAAAAGACAACCTACATAATGGAAAAAATATTTGCAAACCATATATCTGATAAGGCTTTAACAGCGAATATATAGCAAGAACTCATACAAGTCAGTAGCAAAAAATAGTAATAATAATAACCCAATTAAAAAATGGGCAAAGGACATGAATAGATATTTCTCCAAAGAAGACCTACAAAATGGTAACAGGTATATAGGAAAAGATGCTCAGCATAGCTAGTCATTAGGGAAATGCAAATTAAAACCATAATGAGATATCATCTCATGCCTGTTAGAATGACAATCATCAAAAAGACAGGACCTAATAAATGCTGGCATGGATGTGGAGAAAAGGGAACACTTGTGCACTGTTTGTGGAATTGTAAACTGGCACAGCCATCATGGAAAGCAGTATGGAGGATTCTCAAAAAGTTATAAATAGAACTGCTATATGTTCCAGCAGTTTCACTTCTGGGAATATATCTAAAGGGAACCAAAACCCTAACTTGAAAAGATATCTGCACATCCATGTTTTTAGCAGCATTATTTACAATAGCCAAGATGTGGAAACAACCATCTATAGATCAATGCGTAAAGAAGCTGTGGTATATACAACTGACTCTTGAACAACAAAGTTATACATGGATTTTCAACTGCCTGGAGGTCAGTGCCCATAACCCCCAAGTTGTTCAAGGGGTCAAATGTATATAAAATGGAATATTATTTAGCCATAAAAAATGAGCAAATCTTACCATCTGGGACAAGATGATGGACCTTGAAGGCATTATGCTAAGTGAAGTAAGTCAGACAAAGACAAAAACTGTATGAAGTCACTTATGTATGGAATCTAAAAGAAACAAATCAAAGTCATAGAAAAAGAGATGAGACTTGTGGGAGAGTAATAGGAGGCAAAATTGGAGGAAGGTGGTCAAAAAGTACAAACTTCCTATTATAAAATATTAAGTACTAGGGATATAATGTACAACATGATAACTATAGCTAACACTGCTGTATGATATATAGGAAAGTTGTTAACAGAGTAAGTCCTATGAGTTCTCATCACAGGAAGGAAGTTTTTTCCCTTTCTCTTTCTTTTTTTTTTATTGTATGTATATGAGAGGATGGATGTTAGCTGAACCTATTGTAGTAATCATTTCACAATATATGTAAATCATACCATCATACTATATGTTTTAAACCTATGCAGTGATGTATGTCAGTTATTTTTCAATTAAATGAGGTGGGGGCAGGAAGGTGCTCTTAGCTGTGCTAATTCCAACTGGTCATCTCTGAATGTCCTAGTTTCTTTCCTTTTCCTTTTTTAATTCCACTGGGTACCTCCATTCCTTCCAGCCTTAAGCTGTGATCTGTAAACTGTGCCTTCACTCAAATTCTCTAACTTTATACAATTATTACCCAATATCAATGGGTAATATGGATATTGTATCAGACTTGCCACATCAAAAACAGAAATATGCATGGCAAGTTCAGAGGACCATGTGCAGTATATTTGTAAAAAAATAGTAGATGTGAGATATGATAGAAAATTTTCTCATCATTCAGCCCAAGACTGTGTAGAACTATCCTATTCTTATTCCTTAAAAGTATATGCACTACTTTGCATGTTTATATGTGGATGAGTCAAAAATTATCCGCACTAAGACAATATGTCCAACAGAAGTTTTAATATAACTGGAGTACGGATAATTTTTGACTCACCCTCGTATTGAAACTGTAGTGCTTCTACAAAGCCTTCGCTATAACATCATGAGTGTGTCTTCTGTTTCTCTTGATGGTGGTGGTTTTAATGTAGAATATCAGGACATATCAGGAGGGGTAGTTAAAATACTCAGCCACCAGTAAGTATGTCATGGGCATTGACCATTTAGAAAGGACACTAGCCTAGTGCTAAAACAACACTAAAGCAATATCTTGGGGCCTCCAACTTTGTGAGATGTGGAGATATTTGAAGAGGGAATCTATGGGGAGAGCCCAGGATAGATGGTATAGTGCATATCATGACTAGATTCAGGGAGCTTAAGCAATAGCTCTTTACCAGTTGTACAAAAATATTTCTATATTTTAACAACTGTTAGGGCCACATCAGGGCATATTTACTAAGTATCAGCTGTGGATCATGTAAATCAAAGTAGACAGACACCTAAGGAAGTCACTTGGAGAAAGACAAGTCATTCTGTTATTGCCATTGCCTATATAATAATAAATAATATAATATGTAAAAAACTAGAACAACATAAAAGCATATTAGAAATATTTTTTCACTCAGTTAAGGATTTTGTTTTAATAGAATAAGCATACTCATAAGACTGGAGTAGAATTAACAGAATAATATGTGTGTGTGTTACTATTATATTATGTTATGTATTTTACATATATTTTATTATTATATATAATATGTATATATATAGAGAGAGAAATGACAACAATATTGGAATGTTATATTGTTACATTTTTGTTTGGAATTGCTTTCAAAATCCACTTTTCCACTGTGTAGGAAAATTAGTATCAGGCTTTCATAATCATACCTCACGTGTAAAAGGGCAAGTTTTATGTGTATGAGATGAAAGTCTAAAGAGCATAGTCTTTATTGTTATTGGTGGCTTGTGCTTGTTTCATTTGCTTTTTATAGAAATAGATTGGATTTGGAAGCTCAGTATAAACATCGTGAAATGGTAGACTCAAGAAGCTTTTCTCAAATCTCTCAACTGCTGAGTGCTTCCTGGTATAGCTAAATGATTTCCTCTTCTAATACCTAAATGAATACAATTCTTCAGTGAAGCACTGCGAAAAGTCAATGGACTACATTTGCACTTTTAGGAGTAAAGGCCCTAAGAATGAACCCCAAGAACCTAAAGCCATGCCAGCACTTCCTGAAGGGCATCCGCAGTACCAGATGGCATTTGGACCAGGAGAAGTTACACTTCTCTTCCCAGAGAGTATCATTTTAGAATTCTTCAGGCCAGTTGTTTCTCATTCATCTTCTAATCTGAATATTACACCCAGTTTCTGACATGTAGAAGTGACTGGATAAATGTTCTCTGAATTGATATCATTTGCTTTATGAACATTACCACCTGATGATATAAAAACAAAAAATATTAAAGTAATTCATTAAAAGTAAAGGTATTAACAAATATAAAAATTTTAATATAATGTAGATAAGTGTGTAAGTGGACAAAACCTGTAATTGAAATAAGGAGATGGAATTTTTTTTTACCTTCTAGCCATTACTCTAATATATAAACTGCTAAAAAAATGTATATCAAAGCAATGTAAGAAAGGATTACAGTGATGAATTTTATGAGATTAAACTGCAGTTAATTTCCTTATGCATTTAAGATTAATAAACTGCTAATTAGAATATGCAAATAAAGGTTTCTGAAGCCTTAAAAATATTTTCTAGCACCTTACCCATAAATCTAATTCAGTAACTATTTTGTTAGGTAATTAGGAAATAACAGATTGATGGGCCAATCTAATTAGGTGAAATTTACATGTGTACACTATTTTATAATAAAGGATATGAAACTAATGTTAAAGTAGGGAAAAGTAGTTGTAACATTCATCACAGTTATTAGCTACAAATTTAACTTGGTTTGAAAGTACTGATATTTTGTGCCATACAAAATATCAGCCACACCAAATAATCTGTACTACATATCTGGTACATAACTGTAGGGTGAACGCATCAGCTATTTTAACGGTTATTGGGACTCTTACGTTTACATTTCACACACATTATCCTCAAGCACATATTTCAGGAATACTACTGATTATTCAGAGACCTGGGTAACAATTAATTGCCTCATTATGCTAAGTGAGAAGAGATAATCGTATTCTTGAATTGTCAGGTCTACAATATACAGATGGAGATGTCTGTCTTACGGCAAGTACCATATAAAAGCATATTAGAATTATTCGTATGCCCAGTTATGGTTTGTTTGTTTGCTCGTTCTTAATAAAGTAAGCACCCTCATAAGGCTGGGGGACAGAAAGCAACTTTGAAGTTTAAAAAACTTCTAAAGAGTTTATACACACACACACACACACACATATACACACACAAAATGAATGAAGGAGAGAGGATTCTAATGATCGTATTATTTACTTCTTTGGCAAGATCTCAAATGGAATAAAACAAGAACTCTATTGAAAATTAATGCAACTGAACTGCCAGAACACCAGAAGGATTTTGGACATTCTTTTTCATTTAATAGCTAACATATCCTAATATATTCAAATAACATAAACTACCTTTATACAGTTTATCTATATTCTATATATTTGTCCAATATACCTATGAAGAACAAATGTAGTTAATTTAATTTCAACTTAAACAGGTAAAATTATGAAACTTTGAGATATGCAGACTTTGATTCATAATTAATAGTGAGAAAAGGGAAACTGAAGTCTTGGCAATTCAGGTCCTGTTGTCTTTATATCAGGTTTATTGCCTGAACTATGTGTGTAAACAAAATTCAACAAAGAAATATCCAAGGATAGTGGTTATGGGGTCATTTATAACACACTTATTTGAAATATCATACTACCAACTCTTCCATATTGGGCTACTTTTTTCTGATTTTCCTTACCTTCAGTATTTTATTAGATTTAGTTTAATTTTGTCTTTCTGCATGTATGAAGACACTGGTATCAACAGCGACAATTACCTTGTCAATATTTTCTCTTTCCAGTGTTTTCAGAGCAGTTCAAACAAATGAATAGGAAGCAGCATAAAGGATGCCTGAGTAATAAATCAGGTATATGCATAGTAATTTTAAAAAGGATCAATTCCCGCTTTCTGTGTACACATTCAAGCTTCTTTTGAATATTCAATTAGCATAATAACCCCACAAAATCCCCTGCTATCCCTTTCCGTGAACAGAACAGTGAATGGGGCTATATTTTTTCATTCTTTGATAGTTTCTCTAGGAATGGGTGATAAAAAGAGATCATGCAGATTTGAAATTTTTGAGAAAATTTTAAAACTGCTTTTATCCTCTACGTTATATTATTCTTTTATCCCAATGTGAGTAAAGCAGTGATAAGATCATCCTATTTCAACTACCACATCTTTAAAGAAAAAGTAACAGATACAATTTTTCAACAAATTAAGCTGTTTTCTAAAAGACTAACGAAACTTGCCATTTGGGAATAAAATGTTCTAAGAGTTGCTATCAGCCCCTAAAGACCTCTTAGCATGTATGTTTTTAATGTGGTAGTAGTTAACATTCATTCCTGCTTCACTTAGAGATTGTCAGTATGCTTGATCACCGTGGATTTTAAACATACTCAAAAAAATAATTTCTCCTGTTAAAATTATTGAAATTCCCCAAAGTAACTTTAAACATTCAAAGAAGTATCATTTTCAAATATAAACACTATTTTATGTCTTAACTTTCAGTTCCCTATAAAAGTCAATCAGGCAAATTGGATCCAATAGGAATTCTTTAGTATTGGCAAACATATTACATGCATATATCTATTCACTTTTCAACCTCACCCTGAAATACCTTCCAATTTATTAATGGACAATAACACAGTAGGCCATTGTTATCTAAAATTATGCTATTTATTACTTTGGCAAGTTCTAATGGCATGACCTTTGGTGGCCCTAAGAGACTGCATTAGCCCGAATTACTTTCTATGTTATTATACACATTCAGGGAAGTTGTAATGCTAATTGCATCATGCTGTATCTTAAATTTTAAGAAATTGGTAGTAGAAATATGGTATATAACCTAGCATTCTATTAAACTACATATTTGATTATTTATGAAACAGCTATGTTAAATGCGACTTTACCATACTTATTTTTGACAAAAGAAAAATATAGATTAGTCAGCTATTAGTGGGAGAAGCAGTTATAACTTACAAGCTATCATTTACACCAAGCTTTTGAATAAGTACCAGGTTAATTCACCTTGATAGTCTACTGCTTATTAAGAATTTGGGTTTTTTTATGCATGGGTAGATTGTTTCCTTTTCATGTAGCTTTTAAAAACACAACCAGAAGTATGAACTGGATGGAAGTCGTCTCTGAAATATGGCTCATTTTATATTGTTGACATATGAGGATCTAAAATATCATTTTTTCACATCTTATTTCACCTGTCGTTGCCATCGCAAAAAAATCTATTTCCTCTTGCATAAAACCACAGTGTTTAAAACTATAAAAGCAAACACAGCAGTGAAGAAATTTTCCCTTGGGTCTATTTGCCATATGCTTAAAACAGAATTGTTTGAATACCAAAAATTAGTATTCCAGAATTTGAAGATAGAGACTGTTGTGTTGTTTTGTTTTACCACCTGCATGAGGGAAACTGATCTGAAGAATATTCTTCAAATTCTAATGGCTTGCTGAAAAATCATTTTTACATTGCAGAGTGATGATTCTTGCCACATTCTTATGATTGGAAGAGTTTCCAAGAGATGCAGAATGAACTTGACTTCCTTTGAAAATATAATCCAAAATGTTTGAGAGATTTAGAAATGTGTCCTCATTCTGTGTCTTTCCAGGTGCTCATTCTTAATCATAAGTAAAATATATTTCAGTTCCAAATAATGGTGAGCTTCACATTATTCTTTGTCATTCGACAGTGAGTTTTTATTAAGTGCTTTGTCTCAGGCATTTTCTCCACATGTCAGATACAGCAATGAACAAAACAGAGAAAAAATCATTACCCTATGAAGCTTATATTCTACAAAGGGAGGCAAACAAACAAATGCATACATAGATACGTAAATTATATAGCATGACAGGTGGTAACCTTGCTATAGAAAAAAAGTAAGCAAGGAGTAGGAATAGTGAGTACAGGATTAGGTTTGGAGTGTTACAGTTTCAACAAAGATCTGAAAGAGATGAGAGTGCAGAATGTAAAGATACCTAGTGAAATTTGCTCCAGGCCCTGAGAGTAGGAGATATGAGAGTCCTGACACGGGAACACAGCTGGGGAGGAGCAAGGGGTTCAATGCGGCCAGAGCCCCGTGAGCCAGAAAGAGTAGCTGAGTTTCTAGGAGGGCCGAGGGCAGACTTACTGAGTCTTGTGTGTAATTATAAGGGCATTTGCTTTAATCTAAGTGAAAGGGAATGCCATTGGTAGCATTTGAGCAGGTTAATAAAATTTTCTACTTTTTAAAAATAACTTCTTAAAAGTAAGTAAATAAAGAAGAACATTTTTAAGTGCTATAGACAGATAAAAGAAGCAGTGTGGGAGTGTCACTTAGGAGACTACTGAGCTGAGGCTATTGAGATGATTGTATTTGGGACCCGGATAATGGTGATATAGGTGGTAAGAACTGGTCAGATCTGAATATATTATGACATTTGAGTCAATTGGCTCAATTGTTGTAGGGTTTAGATATGAAAGGTGAGAGAAAGCATGAGTTTAGTATAACTTCAAGGCCTTTGACTTGAGCCAAGCGTGGGATGGCTATTTACTATGATACAGAAAAATGTGGGAGAAGAAGGTTTGGAGCAAAACATTAGAAATTTAGAGTTAGACTCATTAAATTTGAGATTTAATATCCAAGTGGGAGTATTGAGTAGATAACTGTATATCTAACCAGATTTCTGAGAAGAGGTCAAGACTAGACATACATACTTGGGTGTTGTTAGTGTGAAATCGGTATTTAAATCCCTGTGTCCAAAAGGATCACTAAGAGAGTTATAAAGGTAGAGAAAAGGAGGTGTTTGAAGACCAAGCCCTGGACTCTGCAAGATTTGTAGTTTGTAGAGATGAGAAAAAATAGAAAGAAAACTGTAGCCAGTTAATTAGGAGGAAAATCAGGAGGGCAAGCTGTCCTGGAAGGAGGGTGGATGTGTCTGTTGGAGTTAGGTAATGAAATCATGGATGCAATGGATTTGCAAGACAACAGGAGGAGAGGAATTGGAAGCAATGAAGTTTTTCTTAACAGGAAAGCGGGGGGGGGGGGGAAGGGATAGTAGCTAGAGGGGGAATAGGTTAACAAAAAGTTTTGTGATTTTTGAAGTTGGGTGAAATTTTGTTGGAATGAATCAGTAGAGAGAAAAATAAATGATGAGAAAGAAGGAAAAACTGGATAATTGACCTTGACTGTGCAAGAAATTATGAAACATAGTGTACAGTGGATGCAGTGCCTTTTATAGAAGCGAGGATAATTTATCCAAAGTGATAGGAGAGAAGGCAGAGTCTATGGGCTCACTTGCAGGTCAGTTAAAGGATATTGTGATGAAAGCTTTGGAATATTTCTTCTGATTCCTTTTATTTTCTCAGTGAAGTAAGAAGCTGAGATGAGAATATGCAAAGGCTTGAGAAGGAAAAGCTATGCCACAGCTATCAAGGAGAGAGGAGATGAATGGACTCGATGTGTATGGTTGGGTTGCCAGATGTCAACAGCGGTGGCTCACATGAGAATAGTGGTCATGAAATTAAAGTAGGACCATTCTTCATGTTACTGTTTTCCTAGAGTTATATTTGACATAGGCAGAAGGAATAATTCAACCATTGTTTGGGGATTGTACAACTGTATACCACACACAAGAGGAGCAAGGGAGTTGTATACAAGTAAATGAATGCAGTGACTAAGTATGGAACAGGAAATATGTGAGGGCATGAGGAACAGAGAGAGTGCAAAGGTGGCAGAAGCAGTGATGCTGCGGTGCTGGAGTCCTACGGAAGTGAACTCCTCTTCCCTGGGGTAACTTCCGTGTTTAAAAGAAAAGATCTGTTTGCACATGTTATGATACAACAGAGCATTTTCCATTCTCCATTGAGAATAATTCTCATCCATTTGTGCTCAGCCTCACTTTGTAAGGAGGGCATTCGTATGTGGGGAAATCTTAATGACTATAAATGCTCTGCATGTAGCTCATGCTGACAGAAGCCATGTTTCACTGAAGGAAGAAGGTGTTAAATGTCATAGGGAAAAGGTCTGCATGATCCCTCCCCAACATTTTTTTCAATATTTCTCTCTCTTTTAATAGTTTGCATTTTTTTAAAAAATCTCCTTTTACCACGTGTCCTATGAAAATTCCTGGGGGGCAGTTTTTATCAGTAGATGTTGCCAGAGGTAGATAAATGGTGGGAATTACAGAAGAGAGACCAATGATTAAAGAATAAATTGTCTCCAGCCCAAAAGGGAAATCTAAATTTAAAAAACAACACTAAAAAAAAAAGAAAAGGAAAAAACAGACATCAAAAGCCCTAAAGGTATTTAAATGCCTAGAAGATTAATGTTTTAATGGAAGAACTCATGCTGACTTCTCATTGCCATCCTGATCTCTCTCACCCACACGTCAGACTCACAGCTCTCACTTTCTCCTTCCAAACCCCCCGCCCTGCCTCACCCCGCGTGTGAGCTCAATTCCCAGACCAGTCTGTCAGGTGGCAAGCCTTAATTGATCATTTTCATGTGCTTCTTCAATTCTGTTTGCCTGGCAGCAGTTTCTCTTTTAACATTATTTTTTTGTTAAAGGAGGGAATGAAAGAGAAGGAGATAAAAATGTTAGCCTAAAAGAGACAGGGTGAGGATACCAGTGAGCCTAGCACCAGATTGGGCGTGAATCTTTAGGAAGTGACAGAGACCGTATGCGCTGCTGTGGTTATCCACAGTTCAGACAAGAGGGCAAATTAAACAGGAAGCATAAGAATTTTGTGAATGGCCCTAGGTTTTAATATTTGCTTTAGCCCAATTACAGCAATTGTGATGGCTATTATAAATATCTGAGTCACCTAGCTTTACCCAAATGATACTCTCAAATTCTCTCCTATAAACATATTAATATTTTGAGATTTTAGTTATTTTCTTAAACAACAAAATACCATCAATGGCCATTGAAAATGCACTGTACTGAGAATGTTGTAAGAAACAATTATCACCTTGTTTAACCAAATTTTCCATTACAAGCTATATAATTCCAAGTTTCTGAATCTTATTCCACCTTTGGGGGAAAGCCAGAATTTAAATAAAACATACCATTATTCTTCAAGTTTTGTAGGATATTCATTTTTAATTCTTTGAAAGCGTTTGTTATTCTTTATTGCTTTGACCTACCTCTAATATAATTAAGGAAGGGATCCTGTTGTCTTTTTTATCTCCCATATTTTCCTCTTCACACCTTTTCTGTTTCTTTCTGCTCTTCTGTAGTAACCTATTTTAATCCTCATATCTCATTGTGTTATTATAAATAGTTATAAAAAATACTTAGCAAATATCTACTTTGTGCTAAACATCTTATTGTGTACTGGCAGTGATCACAATTTTAATTCTGAAGGTGTGAAAATCTAGAAGGAGCTCAAAGGCATACATAAAGGAGTATGACTTTATGAAAATCCTGTGTTTATAGAATATATGTGATTAAAGTTGGATAAGATTATTGAAGAAAGTAAGTTTTTATAGAGGAGCCAGGATGTGAATAAGTGGATTTTCATGAAAAAAAAATGAAAAATAAATTTCAAATTGATAAGGAAACAAGAGAAGAAGCTGGACTTGGCCGAATAACTTGCCCCTCTTTTTATCTCAGTGATAGCTTTCCCTGAAACCAATGCTCAGACAAACCTTGTGACTAATGCAGTTGTGCCGTGCTTTCCTCTGGATCACATGGCCCTAGGGGCTAAAGTGTAGGAGCCACATAATCAGAGCAGCGCTCACCAAATCCACCTTCCAGCCCCCCTGCCTCTCCTGCTTCCTCACTGTTTCCAGAGGGCATGTCCACTAAGAATCTCATTTCAGTTCTTTTCAGTAAATGCCCAGAAGTGGAATTGCTAGATCACTTGGTCATTCTATTTTTAATTTTTTTAGGAACCTCCATACTATTTTCTTTAATGGCTGTACCGCTTTATGTTTCCACCCACAGTGTACAAGTGTACACAGTTTCTCCACATCCTCACCAACACTTATCTTTTTATATGTAACAGCCATTCTAATGGGTGTGAAGGGATATTTGCACTCCTATGTGTATTGCAGCATTACTATTCACAATAGCCGAGATATGAAAACAATCTAAATGTCTATCAGTGGATGAATAGATAAAGAAAATGTGGTATATACATATAATGGAATATTACTCAGCCTTTGCAAAGAAGGAAATCCTGTCATGTGCAACAACATGGATGAATCATGAGGACTTTATGTTAAGTGAAATAAGTCAGTCACAGAAGGACAGATACAGCATGATCCTACTTATATGCCATATCTAAAGTAGTCAAGTTCATATAAGCAGAAAGTAGAATGGTGGTTGCCAATTGCTCTAGGGAGAAGGGAAGGAAGAGTCATATAAATGGGTAGAAAGTTTCAGTCATGCAAGACGACCTTGAGATATACTATACAACATCATGCCTATAGTTCAGAATACTACATTGTGCACTTAAAAATCTGTTGAGAGGGTAGACCTCATGTTAAATATTCTTACTATAATAATACAAAAAGAATCTGATCTCACTATTTTCTCACAGAAGGATTCTGTATCCTTAGTGTAGTCTACAGTCTTCTCCGTGATGTGGGCCCTACTTCACTAATCCTCTCCCTCTCTGTTGGCAGTTTCCTGTCTTGAAAATGACTGTCTTCCCTGTCTCTGGCAAACTGTCTTATTTTCCAAGACTCAACTCAGAAGCCACCTTTTTTTATGAAGCCTTCCCCTACATAGAATACATGAATCTTTTTGCACGTCTTTAAACATAAACAGATTCCCTTTATTTTATTGCATTTAGATGTAGACTTCCCTCTGCTTCTGGAAGTCCCTGAGGGCAAGGGCTGTTCACTCGTCAGTACGGAGCAGCTACTATGTCTCAGAAATTGCGCCTGGTGTTTGTGACAGTGGTGACCAAAACCAGACATCGGCTGTGCCTTCTCGAGGATAATTGATTAATCAAAAGATAAATGTTCATCACGTGTGATTATGCAACTAATTATTTTAAACCTGTCATAAAGGAAGACTACAGAGCAATATGAGAACATAGAGCAAGGAAATGGAATAGAATCTGGGCTGTTGGGGTAGAAGGCAACCCTGGGAGTCAGGAGAGGCCTCTTTGAATAGGTGCTTTTCTTTTGATAAATTGGAATCATTTGTAAAACATTAATTTTCCTAGTGGTTACCATTATATATTTCAATAATATAATTAATCATATACGTCTAGCAGTATTAAGCTTAAACTCTATCAATTGACTCTTCACTATGGAAGATGAGGAAATTAAATTGTATTTGCAGTATAATTTTTATAATTGATTTTTTGTTTGTATTTGTAATGTAATTATTGCTTACTATGTTTATTTCCCCTTTGCCTCAGTATTTCGGTTAGTTATGTTGTCATTTCAGGGTTTTGGTTTTTTTTTATGGTTGTCTTTATACAGTAGTATGCTGCTAACTGGCTCTCCGAGTGTAATTCCAACAAGAGTGTTGGTTGATATTTCATTTTATGAAAATACATAAAAGAAAAGGAAAACAATGAAGGAAGGTGAATGTCAGGACATCTCTCATTTGCCAGTAATTTGAGAAAACTATTCACTAAGTTAGATAATAGTATTGTAAGTCTGGAAGAAGGTTTTCTGAATGTTTTGTTCTATACAAAATAGACACAGACACAACACACAAGTTAAGTCTGCATGATTAACATTTTATTACTTTCTTCAGTTTGACAATCGAGAAAGCAGTAAGTCAAACCCTGGTTTGCAGCTTTTGTCAATTACCATAACATGAATACTCCCACCTTAGCTGATTTCAAGCTTCCAGTCTATCCTCATAGAATGTAGAGTAGAGAAGAGAGGGGCAACAGCTACCATTGTTAGGATTTCCATCCTGGAGTTGCAATAACATAAACAGCCTTAAGAGCATAGATAATAGTAAAATAGAGTAAAATAATTAAGAAATGATGATTTTTGAGTGTTTAGTACATTTGTTTTGATACAATGTAATCATAAATTTATGTAATTTAACTTTTAATAATAGCTTTAACAACCAGCTTGCAAGTTGCCTGAATATTTAACAATTATCCCTGTGAACAAGTTTGAAGGTCGAGGAAGAGTAGAGCTCCAACACATCACCACCTTCATACTATTACATAACATACTTAAACATCTTTGATTGATCAGTTTGTTTTTAAATAGTGTCCATTACCAGATTTCTTTTAAAGATGAGAAAATTAGTGCATGTGCTATTTTTTCTGACTCTTCCCCATTTATCCCTAAGTTTCTCAGCTCAGTGCCACATTTGACCACATAACTCCCTATAAAACCAATGCAGGTCACTGATGCATATCATCACATATTATCAGAGAAATAAATAAGAAAAATTAAAACCTTTGGGGAAAAGAATCATCAACAACAACAAACTTAACAAGTGATGGAGTGAGAAAGATCTTTCCAAGCAGAAAAGAGAACCTAGACATTATAAAGCAAAAGATAACCAGTTGAGTGAAAGCAAGAGCCTGATAAATTTGACTCCATATACACTTTAACACATGTGAGAGGAAAAGGGCTCATGGCCTTCATAATTGATAACCTAATTTTAAAAACTATAACTTGATAAAAATAAGGAACAAATATATGGAGGGTTTTCCATTGTACCTTAAACCAAATAGGAGTCAACATTCATGCCTCCTCCCCACTAATTCTTTTTTTAAAAAGTAAATTTTTTCTGAGAATAGCTTTAGTATTACAGAAAAATTACAAAGATAGTTTTTCCTTTTATTTTACAGAATTTTTTTTCAAGGTGAAATCTTCATAACAAAATTAGACATATTAAAGAAAATTCAGTGGCATTTAATGCATTCATAATATTGTGCAACAAGAACCTCTGTCTAGTTCTAAAACATTTTCATCCCCTCAAAAGGTGATCGCCCATACTCGTGAAGCAGTTACTCCCCATTACCACATCCCCCAGCTCCTGGCAACCACCAATCTGTATTCTGCCTCTATGGATTTACCTACTCTAAATATTTCTTATTGATGTATGTGGAATAATACAATATGTGACTTTTTGTGGTTGGCTTTTTTCACTTAGCAAAATGTTTTTGAGGTTCATTCACCCACTAATCCTTAATGGCTTTTCAAGTTCTGACACAAATTGGGGGATTTATTATTTTCCTGCTTTATTTGCAGCCTTTCTTTTCTCCTCACCCTGTGATGTTGATGGTCTGAATCAACCCTAGTCCTAAGTGGGGCTGAAGTTTTTTCCTAAGACATGTTTCTTTCAATTCCCTAGTTGTATCAAAGAAGTGAATGTAGATGTTTAGAATATGTAATGATATCAGTAAGAATACGATGGTAAAAGTCTATTATGGATTAGAATGATTTAGGAAACCACCCGGAGATAATTGTGAATTATTGAAATTTAGCAAAATATAACCTAGGGCCACCATGGTGCTATTTCAGGAAGGGCTAGTCACGTTGAGGTCCAAGTCATACAAGATGACTCAAGAATATAACTGTACCAGTCTGTTACCCTCATGGTTGCAACAATTTTCTTTATTCAACTGAATTTTATACCTATAATTTCAAATTCATCCTCAGGAGTTATTCTCACCATTTCTCACTTTTATTCTCAGAGGGCAAGAAGGTTAAAAGTCACAAAACATATACCTAAAAGATTAAAGAATTGAGTCACAGTATTAGTGCTAAATTGAAGAAACATCAGAAGGAAGAAATGAAAGCAGAAGTAAAGTGATCAAAGCTTGGAAACTTACTGGTGTTTTATGAGGAGACACAATTACTCCCCCTGCACTGTACTGAAGAAAGTGCCAGCCTCGAAACGAGAAGCTGAAGTAGGAACAGTGTGAGACCATGTTAAGTGTTTTGCTTGGGAGAAATTGCTCAAATGGGAGCAGTCCCTAAACTCCTAGCATCATTTAATATGTTACTCATAAGTATTACTCATCATCTGGTCCACCAGGTCTCCTTTTTAACCAGAATGGTGCTGCTGAGTGGCTTCCTATTGTGGACTAATTCTGGAAGGAGAGGCACCACTGGGGACCTCTGTGTCTGCTGTGAAATCTGAATCTCAGAGGATGGATGGCATTCAGTTCACCATATTCCCCTGGGATCCTCATGTAGGCAAATCACTTAATTTTTAAAAGTATCTCAAATTGCTGTTAGGGTTTTTCATTGAGCTCCTCTCATTCACGCACTTAACTCCTCAAAGATGCGTTTTGTTATTGAGGTCTTTCAATATGTCAGGCTCTTTCCACTGAAGCTTAGATGTTTTGGATGTTGGACTATTGTAGCTGAATATTTTTCTTTCTTTACCTTCATGGAAAAATGACCCTTGTGTAAAAATATAGATGAAGTTTGTTTGCAAGGAAAATGCACTCTTCAGTTGCAAAGTTTCTAGGTGAAGGAATCTGTCAAGTGCTGCCTTTAGTTAATGGTAACTGTAGCAAAATCAGCTTCTTTTACTGTAACATTAATTTATCATGTGATTCAGTGAGTGTGGGAATACAGCCCATAAAAAAACATAAAAATAAGTTATTAGCTAGGAGGTATTTCAGTTTTTTAGCAATTCACTGAGTAACTTCCCCATAGATACATTTTTTATTAAATTACATACCCAGAGTACTATGCAGTTTAGTTTGGAAATTCAGGTTGTCTTCTAACAGTTTTTTTTTAATTCCCATTAATCCATATTCAACTGTGATTCTTATTTGAGACCATTTTAATTCTATTAACAGAATCAGAGATTATATTTAATTACAGACGTATAGACTTTTCATTAACAGGAATTCCAAGTTTCTCAACTAAACAAACATGGTATATTAAGTTGAATACCAAACACATTTAAGGAAACTTCATTCTGGTCATGAGGTCCAACTTTTCCTAAATGTCAATATCTAAAATCAGTTGGCCCTCCAACTGAAATATTCAGAGCCCAGTGGTTGTGATGTACTTTCATTAATACATGTACACATCTAACCCAAAATTGACAATATAATAAATGTTGTTTCATTACTATGTACATCTGAGTTGTCTTTTATTTGTTACATTTTCCCCTGAACTAATAAATGTGAAAGCAGTTTGAAAACCCTGCTACAGGGACATCATATACCTGGGTTTTGGGTCCAGCTTTCTCTAACTACCTGTGTGAACATGAGCTTGTTCCTAACCTATGTATTTCCCACTCTTTCATCTGTAGGGAGCAAAAAAAAAAAAAAAATTGAAGTAGAGCGTAGTTCTTAACCAGGAGACAGTCAGATCACCTTGGGAATTTTTTTTTTCTCCTTTTCAAAATAATCTGTCCACACCTCCCTGCCTCCTTCCAACATTATTCTGATTCAGTAAACTTGGGTGGTTCATTTCCAGCTAAATTCCTTCCGGGAAGGTGACATCGTTCCTCTGACTCAGCTCTACAAGCTCTGACTCTGCAGTCACCATAGCCGTGTTTGTGGTAGCATCTGTGGCACCAAGTGTTTATATCCAGTTCTAGCAAAGGAAGTCTTGATCCCATGACACGTCTTGATGAGAAGTGAGTTAGCTCTTTTCAATCTGTTATGACGACAAACCAATTTTTGAACCAAAAAGCTTGACGTGTAGTGTAAGATATGGTCCAACACGTATTTCAACAAGGATACAGGGTATTTAAAAGTAGAATGGTGATCTCTCAACTCCGCTGGTGAGAAGTTGGGACTGCCTGGGGATTTTGTAGCCACTGCATTCATGGGCAGCATCCCCTCCGCAGAGCCCAGTGGACTAGCTCACAGGCCAGACCAGCCTAAGGGCAGAGTAAGAGAAGCGGAACTTTCTCATGTTTACGGTTGAGGTGTTAATTGGCGATCTGAGGAAAACGCACTCCGTCTTTCTTGTAGTTACCTTTTGAGTCTGTAACCAGGGCCAACCTTGTGCGCATGTGACCTGTACAGTCACACAGGGCCACAAGCCCAGAGGGTCCCATGCTTGTTTTAATGCTCTGCTCTCACTGTCTTGAAATTCTTAATAATTTTTGGACAAGCATCCTATATTTTCATTTTGTACTTTGCCTGCAAATTATGTAGCCAGACCTGTTTATAGCAGTAAAACCAAGCACTCCGTATCATCGTTCTTTTCTTTTTCCTTTGAGGATTTCTCTTTACATAGTTTAGTCGCTGTCAGGAATCACCTCCTTACCTGGACGCCATCACACTTTAGCCACAGAGCAAGTTCGTCCTCTTGGGTTCTGATGACCGGCCCATTCTGGTCAGTACAGCTTTGTCCTGGAGAGCGGCCCTCCTCACCACTTGTCCACACATCGACCTCGTTACCAAGCCTGTTTCCCATCACGAGAGGAAAATTTGCTTTCCTAATGCCCAGATCACAGTAATTATGACACTTCAAAAATTGACAACTAAGGCAAGTGACTGCCACATAGTCTTTATATACTGGCCTCTCTAGCAGAAGTGAATTTCAGTCATCATTTCATTGTTGCTAATAAAGCACTAGCAGGAAAAGGGGGAAAGTGAGGAGCCCCTAGAATTTTATTTCTTCTTTGCATTTTTAATAGCCAACTAGAGGGCCCTGGGCATTTACTGAAAGGCACTTTAATGTGTGTTAGTAAATATCTATTTAGGATGACAGATCAATAATACTCCACAAATGATTAGATTTATAATTTAGGTATTTATAGAGTAGGGACGAATATATATATATTTTTTGCATTCAAAGGCATTAATTAATGATTCTCTCTCACTTTTGGATTGAATCGGATGAGGCCCAAGCTAAGATTCAACATAGTCCCTTTTTTTAAAAGATTTTTTGATGTGGACCATTCTTTTAAAGTCTTTATTGAATTTGTTATAATATTGCTTTTGTTTTATGTTTTGGTTTTTTGGCCCCGAGGCATGTGGAATCTTAGCTCCCGGACCAGGGATTGAACTTGCACTGCCTGCACTGGAAGGTGAAGTCTTAACCACTGGACCACCAGGGAAGTTCCTGATGTAGTCCATTTTGCATCATGATCTATCATGGGATCCTGCAAATCACTTTATGGAAAGGTAGTTCTACTTCAAGATCTAGTCTTTGGCTAAAGTAATTTATGTGTTTTCCAAGTAAAAAGGAAACAAGAGAAATGGATAATGCAGCAGGTATGGTATTAGTATTCAAAACGTATTTTATGAAATTCTGTATGAACCCTGTGAATTTAGCTGTGAGCTCCATAGCAGCCAATGCACAGAAGGAAGGCTAACCAGCGATGTGGATACCAGTGTCCAAAAAACAGAAACATGTCCCTTGTAAGGGTTATGCACAACTATTCCAGCTACCAAGAGCCCTTTCTCCCATGGGGTTTCATGAAAAATGTATTGCATAAACAAATCTTCAAGGCCTTTGTAGCAACACAGAGATACACCACTCAGATCCCACTTCTTCAAGAAAGGACTAGACGGCCAGCTGAGAGGACTGTGGTCAGCTGATGCCTCCAGCTGTTGGTTCCTTCAGGGTCTGTCTCAGCTTTCAAGTTGAGGTCATATCCTTCTCCAGGTAGCTTCCAGGTATGACAGCAGATTAATGATACAAGGGCTGGGTCATCTCCACCCTCTGTGGGGCTCCCCCAGCACACCATCTTTGGTCCAGAGCTCTTCCCTGGCTGACAAAGACTGGGTCAGGTCTACAATAGGGTCTGTCAGCCCACATGCCCAACCCTGCATCTTGCTCTTTTCTTTCACTGGTTCTACTCCCAGTAAAACTTTTGTAGCTCTAATTCCATCTTAGCATCTGTTTCCCAGAAAACCCAACCCCTACAACATCCTTATAGTAGATGCAAAGATGAATTTTACAGGGCTCCTTTTTATTAAGATGCTGATATATAAAGTCTGAGCAAATTTAATGGAAGCAACACAAGGAGGGCAGCACCATAATAAGATGGGACACAGCCTCCAGCTTGGATTTATTCCAGAAGAAATGATACCCCACCTAACTTTCTAGCAGTTTCCTGTAAACACTATTCCTCCGGACTGATCATTTGATCAGTCCTTAAGTTCAAGGTTGGAGTCCCTGGAAAGTAGATGGTGTCCAGAGACAAGGCCCACTAGGTACCTAGACCTCTGTGACTTGAAGTCTCATTGTCATCTTAAACTGAGCATGTTTGTGGATTCATCTTTAGCATCTATTTTGTTTTATTATAAATCACTGAAGAACTTACAAGCCCAGTGGTTTAGAACCAAAATTTCAGTCACTCATTTTTTTTTAGCCCCTTATATCCAACTTATCACCGAGTTCTGTTTATATTTGCTTTGAAGTCTCTTGCCTTTCTCTTGATGATACCACACCTGATGAATCTTTCCTTTGTCCTAACGCCACGGCAGAGCTGAGCTAGTCGTATACCAACTTTGTTTTCTTTTCCTCCTGGGCAATATAACTGACTGACATCATATAAAGCATGACTTGTAAATAGAAGTTTGTAAGGAGGTATTGTTTCTGCCTGTTCGAGTTCCTGTAAATTATGTTTACAACTCTTTGTTGGTGTCATGATGCTGATGGAGCTGTGGGTCTCCTGTGAATATGTGCACTGACCATTGAACTGTTCCCTTGGCTAACATTTGGTACACATTTTAAGCTCCTTAGTTTAGCACATACATCACATTCTAATTTATGGCCTGCTTCCCCCTAGCACTACCCCTGCAGTACCACTACACAAACTAGTATTACAGCTACTGGCAATTATAATGCTTCATGCTTTGTCTGTGCTGTTTGTTTTGTATAGAATCCTTTTCCTTGCTTTCTGCTTAAAGATAACTCCTACCAGCCTTCAAAGCTTGGCTTAAATATCTCTTCCTATGTGAACTTTTCTCTGAGCCCCTAGTTTGATTCTTTTCCTCTCATGTATTTCCATCATACTTCAGTCATACTTTTATCATAGCACTTGTTCCCTAAATGTTGCACTACTCCAAATATATAGTGAACACCTTGAGAACTGTAATCCTATACTACTTGACTTTATATCTAAATGACCCCCAAAATGTTGAATGAATATGGTTTGTTTTCTGTTTTGACACTTCATGCCCTCTCTCTTTTACTCCAGGGCCTAAAATTAGCTCTCAGAACAGATGGCTGATAGAACTGGCCTTAAGTATGCTAAGAAGTAGGTTTAATTATGACCATGGACATGCTTCTTTCTCAGGGGTTCCATGTCTGAAACGGAAATTAATTTGATGCTTCTCAGGAGTGATGTCCAGATTAATGTTATGCCATTTGTAAAGGCCTCTGGGACTCTCAGATGAAGGGCATTTGATATTAGCCTCATTGTTACTTGAAGCTGTTTGTAGGGTCCATCTATTTGCTACTCAGCAAGACATTTGACATTCTCTCTTCATACAGCACATCCCACAATTAATGAAGAGATTTCTAGAAGATTCAGGGACACACCTACTTCCACATCAATGTACTTGGAATGTTGATCTTGACATCTTTACTTGGAATAGTTAAGGGGTATTTAAATGATAACCTAACATACAATCAAGACTCCCTCATCCCTGTAAGGATTCTGAGTAGAATTTTATACAATAGGTAATGAATACATTCTCCAGGATTTTCTACTAAATTTAAGAAGAAACCCAAGTTCTTGAGATTTGGTCACTTTACTATAATGTCTTTCTAAATAAAGACTCTTAGCTAAAGCCATAGATGAGAGAGCTGAGGCATTCATGAGCACAGATAGTGACCAAAGCAAGGATTCAGAATTGAACTCTCCTATACTCACCCTGAGGCTTCCAAGATAGGAATGGATGCCCTTTCTTCAGTGACTTCCTATAGGGGTCAAAATGTATTTGAACTCTGGAGCAGAAAAGCACTGCTCTGTAGGATTTCCAAGTGTTCCTTCTTTATGAGATCAGGAATGACTTGAGCACGTGGCAATCCAGGCAGCTGCAGTCCACAAGGCATAAAAGAAAGCAGCTGCTGAGCAGCCATTCCTATAGATGATGCCTTACGCCCAGAAGCTACAGAAACAAACTGCCGGAGGCAGCTGTGCTCTCCTTCTGCTAAACATGCAAAGATTCCATTTTTAACACAGGATATCTATTATTAAGACAATCAGCTAAGATGTCAATTCAAAAGCCACAGAAGAATCCAGGTCTGCAACATAAATAACGTACTGATTCCCCTTTCCTACTGCGCCAGAACATCTCTTCTCTCCTTCTAGAGGGAACACTACGTCCAGAGTGACCATCAGTACATACTGCTTTTATAATAACTCCCATTCAAGAACTTACTATAATTGTGTTATGAAAAGTCTTTAATCTTATCATGGACTGTATTTAAATTTTAAGACCTTCTGCAATCTGGCTGCATCGTCTTTATCAAATCAATTTCTTATTACTCTCAACACCAGCTATGCTTCCGTCAGGTAAGACTCCTCATTCCTGCTCAGTGTTTTATTCAGGCAAAGATGCTCTTTCAGTTCTCTCTGCCCGGCCAGGTTCTGCCCATCCTTTTGATGTTTGACACTGAAGCCCATGTGAAGCCCAGTCTTTCCTCTTCCCACATAAGTTCAATCTATACCTCTCCCTAAACTTAATAATTCAGCAACAAATCATCTATGAGTACATGGGATTCTCTTATTTGTGTTAGTCTTATCTCTTATATTATATCTGAAGGCACACAGTGGCAAAAATTAAGTGTCCGTAAATTTTAGCCTACAATTCTTTTTTTTTCTATTTTTGTAGATAGAGGTGAAATTTACATAAGGTAAAATTCACCCTTTTTCATGTATATTCCTGTGAGTTTTGACAAATGCACACAGTCATGTAACTGCCACTGCAATCAAGGTATAGGACTGTTCCATTTCCCCAGATATTTCCCTCATGACCTTTTGCAGTCAATCTCCCTCCCACCTGCAGGCCCTGTTGACCACTTGTCTTCTGTCTAGAATTTTGCCTGTATGGAATCACACAGTATGTAGACTTTCATGTGTAGATTCTTTAACTTAGCATAATGCATTTGCAGTTTATTCATGTTTTGTGTGTCAGTAGTACGCTCCTTAGTGTTTCTGAGTAGTACTCCATTGTATGGACGTAGCAGTATGTTTATACATTTACCAGTTGGAGAATGTTTGGGTAATTTCCAATGTGGGGCAATAAAGCAGCTATAAACATTCTCATACACATTTTTGTTTGCACCTAGTTTTCATTTCACTTGGATAAATGCCTAGAAGTGGAATTGCATGGTAAATGAGTGTTAACCTTTATGAGAAACTTCCAGACTTTTGCATAGGGGCTATAGCATTTTGCGTTTGTACCAGCAATGAATGAGATCCAGTTACCAGAAATTTAGTCATACTTATAGGTGGTATCATACTATGGTTTTAATTATCATTTTCTTAATGACTAATGACATTGCTTTTTCATGTTCTTATTTATGTTCTATGCATCGGCTGTTTCATAGTACTGGCAAAGTACAAAGAGTATATTAGATGCTTACGGAATATTTCTTTGTGGATTGTTAAGTTGCAGAACTCTATTACCACTCCCTTTTGTGTGCCAATTGCTTCCTGTTACTCGCTGCTACCATTATTGAGCATCTACTGTATGCCAAGCACTGTACTATATACTTTATATATAACATTTCATATTTATCACAACCCCATGAGGCTGGTGGGGGTTTGTATCCCCATTTGATAATAAAAAGGGCAAACTATTAACGTGTCAATATTCAAATCCTTCTCTTTCCTCAAAGAGGTTTTTGCGTTTGCTTATTCAAGTTCTGAAGCTTTTTTGTACTGCTGCTAATGATGGATGAAGAGGCGAATTAAAATAATCCAAAATAGGCTAAAGTTATCTACAAAATAGATGATCCAGAGACTGGTGGAACCATGGGAAAGATAGCGACCTGCACTTGGGGGAGGCAAGGGGAAGCTTAGTTATAGAGATCAGGAAAGGGGAAAGGAGACAGAGGGGTTTTTTGTTTGTTTGTTTGTGTGGTTATTTGTTTTTTGTTTTATTTGGTTTGGGTTGGGAGAAAAGGCAGAGTAGGGAGCCACAACTATGAAGAGGAGACGTTGGGAAGCCGAACAGAGGGAGAGAGCGCTTAGGATGCTGGCTGCCTAATTATGAGGCAGAATTCTCTCTTGGGAGTTTTTTGAGTGAATTAAGCAAAACAAGTTTTTTGGGGGAGAAGACTGAATTGTTTTTTCATTTTGATAATGGTGCAAATCATAGAGCTTATTCAGATTTCACCAATGATAGAGGACCCTGTGTGTGTGTGTAATTTTATCAGATGTGTAGCTTTGTGTCACCACCACCACAATCAAGATACTTAAATGTACCATCAGCACAAAGCTGCCATGTGCTACTCACTTTTTAGCCATATCCACCCTTCTCATCTCTGACCCACAGAAACCACCAATTTGTTCTCCATTTCTGTGACAGTGTTTCACAAATATTATACATATGGAATCATGCAGTGTGCATTTTATTTATGTTTTAAGCTCTTTATTGGAATATAATTGGCTTACACTGTTGGGCCAATTTTTGCTGTACAGCAAAGTGAATCAGCTGTATTTATACATATATCCCCATATCCCCTCCCTCCCGCGACTCCCTCCCACCCTCCCTAGCCCAGCCCTCTAAGTCATCACCCATCATCCAGTTGATCTCCCTGTGCTATGCAGCAGCTTCCCACTAGCTATCTATTTACATTTGGTGGTATATATATGTCAGTGCTGCTCTCTCACTTCATCCCGGCTTCCCCTTGCCCCACCCCCCCACACCGTGTCCTCAAGTCCATTCTCTACATCTGCATCTGTATTCTTGCCCTGTCACTGGGTTCATTTGTACCATTTTTTAAAGATTCCATACATATGCGTTTGCATACTTTATTTGTTTTTCTCTTTCTGGCTTACTTCCATGTGCGTTTTAGAGACTGGTGTTTTCATTCATCATAATTTTCTTGAAGTTTGTGAAAGTTGTGATGTTTCATTGTGGCTTTAATATTAATGCCTCTAATGACTAATAATATTGAGCATCTTGTCATGTGCTTGTCACCTATATAGCCCCTTTGTTGAAATGTTTTTTTCACCTTTTGCTCATTTACTAATTATGTGCTTGTTTTCTAATACTGAGATTGAGTTAATTATAAGTTCTAGATACTAGTCCTTTGTTAAATATACAATATGCAAATATTTTCTGCCAGTCTATTATGTGTATTTTCAGATCTTTCAAAGAGTAAAAGTTTTTATTTTCATGAGATCCAATTTGTCAATTCTTTTTTTTTTAATGGACCATGCTTTTGATGTCAGGTCTAAGAATGTTTTGCCTTGTCCTTGGTCCTGAAGATTTTCTTCTATGTCTTTTTCTAGATGTAAAGTGTTATGTTTTACATTTAAGTCCATGGTCCCGTTTTAGTTGATTTTTATATTAGATATGAGGTTAAGGTCAAGGTTCATTTTATTCATTTATATGTTTATTTTTTTTGTTTATGGCTATCCAGTTTCTTCAGCATCATTTACTGAAAAAAACTATCCTTCTTTCATTGAATTGCTTTTGTTTTTTTGAGAAAATTAATTGGGTGGTATTGGACTTTTATTTCTGTAAGATGCAACTTGTGCTAAGACTGTTAACAAGACAGCCAATTCTTACTCAAATTTCATGTGAATTGAGAAACTGAAACTCAAAGAGTTTAAGTAACATGTTATAGCATCTATCTTTCTACTCCTTAATTCTCCTTCCTTCAGTGTTTGTAAGTGCTGTATTACTAGGACCAGGAATTAGACTGTATGTTATATAATTTCTGAGACTTCAAAATAGCATTCATATGCTTTATTATCACAGCAAGGTCAATCTGGTACTGAGGTTGAAGTGAACTTCACATTTGTACCTTCCCCTTCTCTAATAACATCAGGAAATTGGAAGCTGCAAGTTTGGCAAATACATAAGAATCCCCCTGGTGTCTTTGTGAAATTATTTTGACATCAACATCAGCAGAATTCTTAGATGCTATTACCTAAATGTGGGTGAAACCAGTCTTTTGATTTCTAAAGAAAGAGAAAGAAGGAA
Source organism: Hippopotamus amphibius kiboko (assembly GCF_030028045.1). Taxonomy (NCBI): domain Eukaryota; kingdom Metazoa; phylum Chordata; class Mammalia; order Artiodactyla; family Hippopotamidae; genus Hippopotamus; species Hippopotamus amphibius. The sequence goes on along the minus strand of NC_080189.1, from coordinate 8,340,723 downwards.
TTGCAATTGCCTTTCATTTAGCTACTCTGCTTAGTATGAAAAGTGTTGAGTAACCATGATTTAAATGAAATGTCATATTCTTAAAACACTGAAAGCTGGAGTGATGATGGGCCTGGAAGGTTATCTTGTATTTACAGCAGATCAGATCTGCAGAGGGTTCACAATAATGCTGGAGGTGTAATATTGCAAGGTTTAAAATCTCCATCACTAATATTTAAATACAGCAGAAAAGTAGCATAGGAAGGCTCGATTTACTGGCAGTATCCTCACCTAATTTCACATATATTTTCTAAATTGACTTTGAGTTGGGTAATATCCCATTTCACGGATCTGGAAACCAAATTCAGAGAAGAAAAGTCACAAATCAAAATGGCAAATCTGTATCTTGATTCCATCACTAATGTTGCCCCTTGGAATTTTATTTCTTCCAATGTAGAACTTACAGTGATCTTCACTGTAACTTCAATTAGTATCAAATCACAGACTGTTTATCCTGGAAGCAACCCCAGGATCTCACTGGAGATATTTCATGTTACAATATGCTTTCATATTATGGATGAAGAAATTTTTATATAGAGTTTTAAAAGGCAGTGCGAAGGTAACACCAACAGCATAATTCCCTTGGTTTTTCTGAACTCATTCATATTTCTATAACAGCACCAATTACACTTTATTATAGCAAATTGTCTGCCTATGCCTCCCTTAACTAAATAGTAAGCTCCATGAAAGCAAGGATAAATTTATGGTCATCTTTGTGTCTATTTTGCCTGGTAAACTACCTGGTTTATGAATACTAATGTCAGCATGATTAGTTGTAATTAAATGTGCTTAACCAGATTAACTTATTTATTTTACTTTGACCATATAAGGACAATTGTATCAGCCATGAAATAACTGTCTCAGATAGTTTTCATATGTGGGTGGTAAAAAACTACACAGAAAATTACTGAAATCCAGCTTTCACAGTAATTTTCATGTGCACACACCACACAGGCAATCAATAAAACTTTGGCTCTTTTTATAAATTTAAATGCTCTTTAAAAAGATTATTAGCTTCCTAATTACCTTGTGATGCAATGCTTGGTGATGTTGGAAAATATGTATTCTGCATGCTGTTTACTGACTATAACATTATTAAGTCTCCATTTTCATATGAGAATCAGAGCACTAAGAATTTTTTTTTAAATGTGAAAATATCACAAAAGAAAATATCAATACATTTCAGTCTTCATTAAACACGTAGACACCACAAATTCAAAGAGCAGAATTTGAGGTCAGTTTTGGTGAGACCTGTTTTGCTGACTCGTCTTTTGTCTAAATGGTGCTTTCCTATTTCCTGCTGTGAGTACCATACAAGTGGATAAAGAATGTTCACTGAACTCATTTGGGCCAACCACTGTTGGTTCTTCTAAAAACTAATTACTAAAAAAAAATGTCACATAGTCACATACTTACAAATATCAATAATAAGTTTCTGCTGCAGAACATCACTTCTGGAGCCTGATGTAATAGTATATAATAAAATTGCACACATATATGCTTGTAAACACATGTAAGTTCCCAATCAGCAATAATAAGCCTCCGGATCTATCTCAAGAGCTGTAGTATCACCATTGTACTGAGAAGTAAACATTTTTAATAATGTCCCCTTAAAGGTTTTTAAAGAAAAAGCTATGAAAAACTCCCTAACATGAAACTTTCCTTAGAAGGGAAATAAAGAATAATGGGCATAAAGAGATGCTAATATTTTGAGGCTGTCTTCAAGGAAACTTTTTATTAAAAGATATTTAAAGAGGTTATTAGTTCATATTTGCAAATATAAATACATGTTTTTGCTGTCCACAAGAGTTTTAGGGGGCAGGTTTATTGCGGCAATTCTGGGTACCTAGGTAACTCTGGATGTTCCAGCCAGGAATCTTAGCTCCAACCGTAAACCAGCTCCAGAAAGGATGTCTTTCTTATCTCTCACATTCGATGCAACTCGCTGGTAGACACAGCTCCAGAAAACAGTGATTGCTGTAGCAAATTGACAGCAAAGCCTGCCACTAGATTAATTAAAAATATTCTAATCTGGCAAGTATTCTCGTTAACTATAACTTTACATGACTGTGGCAGAATTTGCGAGCTACTACATACAGATCTCTTGCTGTCTCTAAATTACTTACCTAACTACCAGTGGTTACTAAAAAAATAATAGTAACAACAGCAAGGACAGGGCTGAATGGAAATGTTTGACCCTGAGTAATGTTTTAGTTCAGCTGAGACAGGCACTTAAAGTCATAAATTATCTCACGAAGAGCGTGAAAGTTCAGCTCAAATTGTGAAGTAAGTCTAAGCTGTCTCATGTCTGAATAATCTTAAAAACCAGAGTGAAATACTTAAGCGGGTTTTAATTTCCCATCATTCGTCTTGTCTCCACCCACACTGTGGCTTGTGCACCTCTGTAATTGAAACACCCACGTCTTTAGGTTTCCCTCACTAGACAAGGCTTTATGTTCATGTCCTTGTTACCGCTAGTATAACTGAAAATTCCTTACGATCTGTATTCCCATCATCCACATCGAAGTTAGTACGTTCCCACCTCCTGACACACCCACCATGTGCATTTTAATTAAGACAGACATCCCTGTATCCTTTACGTTCATCACCTAAGCTTAACTCATGTTTCCTTTTTCTTTCAGTTTTTTCCCTTATACTCAGTATCTGTTAATCACTCCTCCCAGAGATGCACATATTTTATGAATTCCAATTTTCCAAATGTCAAATGACATATATGTTCCTTCCAATGTAAACTGACCTGAATACTAGTGAGTCTCAACTTTATGCTAAGAATAACAAAAGCCTTTGTGTTACATAAACTACGTCAACCTGTTGACGGGTCATAATACTATTGTATCTGTGGGAGAGAAGTTCTAAAAAGACTTCTCGAAAGCAAACAGCAGATGCTGAGGAAGGTTATCTGAATCTCCTTTCTTCCTGTTGTGCTGAAGATCACCAAACAGGCTAATGACCCTGAAGTGTGGGATCATGTTAAACAAAAAGAGGACATTTTTGATTCAGGGATGTGCCAGGTTACAAACCTTGTCCTTTCCAAAGTTTAACCCTGGGCTCCAAGGCTTCTCTGGCGCTCAGGAGGGTCCTGAGGGCTATAGTATGGTCTGGTGACTCAGTGTGATGGCAAATCTCAGTAGTTGCCAAATCTGCTGAATTTGTTAATTAGCACATCAATTCAACACGAACTTATTCGGTGCCTTCTCCTTATACTCAGCACTCTGTTAGATGCTGCCTGGTAAACAAAATAAATTGAGGACATGGTTTCTTAACTTAAACAGAATCCTGGGGAGTTAGGTGGGCAGTGATACCTCATCTATGATTGGGTGGCAATAGGATCAATGCTTTTTTTTTTTGCTTTTTTTTTCTTTGCGGGGGGGAGGGCCTATGTATTTCTACTTGAGTTAGTTACATTACAGCATTTTTGTTGGTTTTGTTTTCTTTATGTTTGGTTTTGGACTCAGTTGACAAAATCAAGATACGTGTGTTCAGGATTTGTGGTTTTCAATCACTTTTCTTTAACCTTGTGAACTTTACTCCCAAGTGGAAAAAAAATAAAAAAGTCACTAGGATGTCTGTTAATCTGAATAGAGTTGACATCAGGAAAATTGTCAGGTTGTGGTATTTACCTTTTGTGCTGCCCTTTGCCTCGGTATGTGGGCCTTCCCTGAGTCCTCCAGGCTGACATTGGTCCCCATGGAAACAAGACTTCTAAGGAGCTTTCTTCTCTTCTGTTCATCAAAATTTACCTTAACTTTGTGCCATTTCTTCAGAGAATTCCCTCTAATTTAGTATCTAAAAAATTATCAATTTCTCTTTGATTTCATGTCTTCCTTGTTCCTGTGCCCCAAGGTATCCTGGGGGAAAACATCTTTATTAAATCAAGCATGAAACTCAGATATTCATTAAAATAAGGGCTCATAGTGTCCTGTTAAGCTGGCTGCATTTTGAGAGGGACACTAGCTCAAGAGCTACTTCTTCTGACTATAATAATCTAGGTATTTCTGTGATTTCCAAGGGCCAGTCAAGTTCTGGAGCACTGATTTATAAACTCATAGGCAACTGTTTACCAGTGCTTCAGTTTATTTTTAAACTTTGGAAATTATACCAGACATCCTAGTCCTGGGTGGGGCATGGCTTTCTGATCTGCAAATCTGTTCAGTTATAGACCAAAAGGGCATGTGGTGCAAGGAAAATAAAGACAAAGGTAGAGGTATTATAAAGAGGTTTTCTACCAAGTCCAATGATCAGTTGTTTCCCACTATTGGCTATTTCTATTTAAGGAATTGGAGCCAGTTTTCCAACAAGAGTAGGCCCTTTCCACATAGTACAGGAGAGACACAGATAGATCCTTCCTTTGACTCTAGATTTCATGCAGAGCACCACACTCTAATTTCATTTGTCAGTAACATGTTCCAATCTCTGAGATAACAATTAATCTTACATTAATTATATTTTAAATTAACTGCAGTGTGCTTTTACAGCAGCACTTAAAATGTCATCAGCAAGACATTGCGTATATCATTGTTCAGGGTGGTTTACTTTTTTTTTTTTAAGCTCTTTATTGGAATATAATTGCTTTACACTTTTGTACCAACTTTTGAGGTACACCAAAGTGAATCAGCTGTATTTATACATATATCCCCATATCCCTCCCTCCCATGACTCCCTCCTACCCTCCCTGTCCCAGCCCTCTAAGGCATCACCCATCACCGAGTTGATCTCCCTTTGTTATACAACAACTTCCCACTAGCTATCTATTTCAGCGTTGGTAGTGTAAATATGTCTATGCTACTCTCACTTCGTCCCATCTTCGCCTTTGCCCCCCAACCCCCCCAACCCCATGTCCTCCAGTCCATTCTCTGCATCTGCATCCTTATTCTTGCCCTGTCACTGGATTTATCAGTACAATTTTTTTTTTTTTTTTAGATTCCGTATAGAGAGGGTGGTTTACTTTTGAGGAGATTTATGTGGCCAATAATTCCTTAAAAAGCACATGGATTCTTAAAAGGCTTTTTTAAAGTATAATGTTTCTGGGATTTAACCATAATTGAAGGGCATCAAGTATCAGGCAGTTTGTATATTCCTTCATCTAATTATACCATCAAGCACAGGAGGGAAGATATATTTTCTTCCGTGGTTGTCTTTTGGCATTTTGTCCATTTCAATAACCTGTCTTCCAGATGTAGAAACCTTATATGGCACAGTTGTGTGAGACTATGATGGTTAATCTCATGTGTCAGCTTGACTGGGACTCAGCGAGCCCAGATTAAACATTGTCTCTGTCCATGAGGCTGTTTCAGATGAGACTAGCATTTGAATTGGTAAACTTCATAAAGCAGATTTTCCTCTCCAGTGGTGGTGGGCATCGAGTCCCATTGAGGGCCTGAATACAACAAAAAGCAGAGCAAGGGAGCATCTGGCCCCTTCCTACCTTCATGAGCCCATGGACTGGGATGTACACCATTAGCTCCTCTGATTCCCAGGCCTTTGGACTCAGACTGGAATTTTATGACCAGCTTAGCTTGGTCTCAAGCTTGCAGGTGGCAGTCCATGGGACTCTTCAACCTCCATAATCGTGTGAGTCAGTTCCTCGTGATAAATAAATACATATGCATCCCATTGATTCTGTTTCTCTGGAGATCCCTGACTAACACGGAGACCTGTTCCACCTCTCTGCCTTTTTAGTGCCTTGAAACCCCTAGCGACACAGTTATGAGATTTCTCAAATAAGGTTATCACTTAAACCATTAAAGTCTCCAGAAGCTCATAGCATTATTTATAAATATGTAACTTATTAAACTGCTGGCCTGCTACCATGTAGCTGTGTCACAGGCCATTTCATCTCTCTGGGCATCAGTTTCCTCAAATGTCAAAATCAAGGAGAGCTAGAAGCACAGTAATATCCCTCACAAGTCTAAAATTCTGATATTCAGTGAATAGGGCTATAGATACTCTACTTTTTTGCTTTACTCACATCACACTGACTGATGTTGATTTTTATCTCAGAAAATAAGATTGTTAGCTCTGGAGGGACCTTCAAGATTATCAGCTCTAACACCTTTGTTTTGCTGATAAGGAAATTTAGGATTTGAGAGATGAAGTTACTTCTCAAACTTTCCACAGTCAGTGGGAGGCTGACACTCGATGTCAACTCTCCTGCTGATGTAGTTCTCCCTCCTCTATGCCATGAAATGTTTCCTGTATTTTCATTTAAAGCAAAGATATTTTAAAGTAAATCTGATCAACGAGATGCAACTCCTATGCACAGATATTTCAGAATATTAAAGTCAGAAAACAGGCAAAGGAAGATGAAAAACAGCGTGTGTAATAGCACCCAGACAACCAAATTAGCGTTGATTCACAATACCGGGGACTGAAATGAAATAAGGACAAGCCTAAAGAAATTCACAGGTTTGGGGCAAGTAAGGAATTTAATAAAAATGGAAATAAGGCCTGGAGAAGTGCAGCTATGCTTTTGTCATTGACATTCAGTGCCATTAAGTTCATCTTTACTGGACATTGGGGAAGAAAGGGGTGGGGTCTCTGTGTAGACTGAAAGGCTTTTTCACCCTAGAATGACAGACTTTAGATTTCTCTTTAGAACTGTAGTTTCTAAACTCTTACTTATAATATACATGAAAAAGGAACAATCTAAGTCTGTCGCTGTTTCCAATAGCAACCATCTTTCAGCCACGGCCACCTTTCATAGCAGGTAAACATTTTGGTCCATTTCACTTCATTCCATTCAGTCTTCAGTGCTCACTTCGTTTCTCTCTACATTTTCAAGTGTTTTTGCAACCGCCAGGAATGCTTTTTGAGTTCTCTCTCTGGTCTGTGCAGTGCTTTTTTTTTTTTTTTTTTTTTTTCATTTCATCTACTGCTTGTCCTACTCCTTCATTTCTTCACAGCCATCCTGATGCATTTCAAGATTTTTAAAAGCATTACTGGAAGGAAATAATGGAGCTGTCACATTTACCATCTGTTCCACAGTCCTATAATTTATAGCATTTATAGCATTCAGGAATTTTCATACAAGAAAGCCTATCAAAATTCAACTGCCATTAAATGTTAAATTGCATAAATAATATGTTTTTAAAATGCCTGCAGGCACTAGTTCACAGGCTGAGCACACTGATTTGGTGTTAATAAAGTCATTCTAGCTCTATGTAGAGTACATGCATCTTGGTCATACCACTTACCCAAACTTTCTAAATCATCCTTTGCCATTCAGTCCATGTAATTCATACTCAAGTTTCCTGTGATTTCTCCAAGACTCCATGGAAACCTTGGAGAAGAAAGGTTGTACTGTGCATAGAGTTCTCAAGCCTCATAGATACAAGTTCTGTTTTTCAATTTCATGTCTTGCTTCTGCCTCCTTGCATTCCATTGCAAACCAGTCCACCCCACCTCTTTAAACAACAGCCAGATTCAATCCCTATTGAGGTGTTCACCTTGATTAAGCCCTCTCTCTAGAGAACTTGTTTCTTAAAACTCACCACAGGAATCCCCTGTGATCCACACATAATATATATAAGAATCAGAGCATCACATTAATTCCTAATCTTTCTGGATAAATATACTGAATGTAATTTCTACTTCCAACATCATAGTTCAAAAGCTAGAATTCAAAAGTATAGTCCTTGTTACCTTTTAAAGATAATACAACTTCAAGGTAGTATTGCAGAAAACTGTCAAACTAGATCTCACTATTGTAAAGTTGTTGAAAAGTTTAAATGCCAGAAACAAACATAATTAGATGACTTAGAAATCATCTAAGTGCTTTTTTCTAGTAACTGCTTTTTCTTTGTATCACAAACACAAGCAACATATTTACCCCAGACTCTTCAAATCAGGGTTAAGTCAAAGGGATTGCCATTCCGTTTTATCTTCCCTCTTCTCAGAGAAGCAGATAAGAAACAGGAAAAGATGAAATCAGGTTGTAATCCCTGCAGAGATGGTAGTTTTAAAACTTTTCCACTCGAGCAAGGAGAGAGGACACTCACACCGTTCCCTTGTTTGCTGCTCCATACTAGAAATCTAGAGACGAAGCTATTACAAAACATTCAGCTTCTGAAGAGTCATTATCTTTTCCATGGTTAAAAAAAAAGAAAGATATTTTTGAACCTTTAAACTCATTATTTAGCGTGATTTTCAGATCAGGACATATGGTGATTGCACTAAAATCTAAACCAGAGACACCATTACAATCTAATCATTTATGCAGAGGAATTAATGCTATTTTCTTCTAAGGAACCAAAGGTAGAAAGCATAGATGTCTTAAATGCAGTTCTTGAAATAATCCTGTCCTCTTCATGCTTCAGAAATTGTTTAAGATCAAAGTGGCTTCCTGCCTTTTCTGATTCAAGCCCTGTCTTGGGCAGAGAGCAAAGAAGAAGATGCCACAACTGGTAGGAAGCTCAGAGGGAGAAAGGGGGCCCCTCCTCTCTCTTCCTCTCTCTGGAGTCCTACTTCAGCGGTGACTTTGACTCTGAAAATTGAACCAACAAGAAGGAAAGCTGGTTCCCCACCAGGATGTCATATGTGAACAGCCTCCATGACCCTCAAATGAGAGCCACCCCAAGGCAGGGCACATGCCTTGAACTGTTTCTCAGGTAAAGGTGATAGGCTTCCACTGAGCCAGTACCCTATAATTGTAGACCCCAAACAGGACTAGATAGGAGGCTTTCTATGTTCCTGTCCTCTTTCTGCCAGAAACCAATTTTATGAACTCAGGAAGATCACGTACCTACTCTAGGCCACTTTTCTCCTCTGTCAAGTGGAGAATGTAGAGGGTGTAGCTTTTAGTTTTTTCCAGTTTGTGAGTGTGTGAAAACAACATTGTTTCTGATTGATGAAAGTTTAATGTATGATCCCTCACAGAGGACATTTTCCTCTTAAAGAAAAGACAACAAAGATAGATAACTTCCTGGGGATTCTCCCCAACCTACATAATCCCTGGTGGACTGAGCTCGCCGAGTGTCAGCGGGACCTGGGTCTTCCACTTCTGTCTTCCCGATGTCTAGTACCCTGGCACATTGTGGGTTTATGTAAATGTGAGTCACGGCTCTGTATTTGAATTGAGCAACTCCCAAGGGCTGACTAGAAGACCGAAGTGGCAGGTGCAAGCTGAGACCCTGCCCTGCTGCCTCTACACACACCATTAACCTTGCCCTGGCCTGTTAATTCTCCTCATTAATCATCTAATCTAGTGAGTTAGCCATCAGTTGTATGATTTTTATCTGATTATTCCAATTCGTCACATTTAGTTATGTTATTGTTTCTACCTTCCATTAGTGAGGAAGAGAACATTTGCTGAGAATTTTACGCGGTAGGACTATGCTAAGGTCTTTACATACTCCATCTTATGTAATTTCATAGCATTCTCAAAAACACGGAGATAGGAATCATGACACGTATTTTACAGGTGAGGAAACAGACTGAAGAGTTTAAGCAACATGCCCAGATTCTCATCACTAAACAGCAGCAGATTTGGGACTGGAAATAAATCTGTCTCCAAAACCCATATTCTTTTCATTATGCTGCACTAGCTTTTTCTTCCCCTACCAAATAATTCAACATTATTTCTGAGAGCACATAATGGGATTGTGGGAGGCTTCTGCAGGAAGCAGAGAGGGGCTGACTTTTTCTAATAGTGGTGATAGATTACATCGATCCAGTGAAAAGAACTTCTCACTGACATCATTAACGTAATTTTGTTACATGTTTTGCTGTAGGTCATAGTAAATATTAACACCATGGATGATATCCCCTGTGTAAAGCAGTAGGCTGTTTTAGATGCACCATCCATGTCTTTTGTCTCAGTAGGCCCATAGTCTACCCAATCCAGTGAGCAAACATTAATAGGTGTCTTTTCAGATAATACTGGTTAATGCCATTTTTTAATGTAAGTCATAAATTCTTTCTGTTGTTTAAAAAAAAGTGCTATTTGATATTTGAATTTTTGCACTTAAGGTTTTTGACAGTTATAATGGTAAATGAATAGCTCTAATTCTTTTCCTCAGGTAAAGCCAAATATAAAAGTACTCAAGTACTGATCACTGACTGAATGAGCAAGGAAATGGTTTAGTCTATCATTTTGGAGAAAGGGGATATTTTACCTGCATTCTTAAAGTTATGAAAAGAGAAACTGAAATTCATTTTCTCGTTTGAGTTATAATGATACAAGGACATAAATCACTTAGTTTCCATAAATATAAAAATGCAGATCATAGTGGCCCCAAAATGATGCTGTAACACACCTTGCAGATTCTGCTGTCATGAAATTAGCGAGGCTGATGACACAGCTTTTCTCATGTTTCCAGGCAGCCCCTTTATTGCATGATTAATAAGGGCAAAAGGAGGAAAATCAAGGAAAGGAACTCAGTCGGCAATGTATGCTGTAATATGCAATCAATTTCCTTCTGCAAGTTTTATTACATTGAGACTTCTGGTGAAGAAAATTGACTGGGTTTATGCGCCTGGGAACCTTTAGGGAAACAAAGTAGGTTCTTTTCGTTTTCTATCACAACCGATTTTATAGGTCTAGAGCTAGGGAAAAATGAACAATCCTGCTCTAATGAGTTACTTTATTCTGGTTTTTATGCCAAGTGTTTAGAGAACGGTCAGAGAATTAAATGGGAGGGAAAGTTTAAAGAGGAAATAGCACAAAAAAGAACAGATCAAATTTAATATAAAGAAAGATGAGAGAAAAATATGAAAATATGTTTTAAAGGTGAGATAATTTAACCCCATCTTACCTCAGGTATCCAGACATGTATTGAGCACCTACTGTGTATCTAGACTTAAGTTCGATGCTGGAAATACAACGATGATAAATAAATCATTCATACCTCCTGTTCCTGTGTCCCGTATGAGACAGGGAATCTCAGGAGATCAGTTTGGGGAATAAACATGGCCCATCACAGAAAACCACAATTGCCATGTTAAGTGAAGTAGGTCAGACTTAGGCAACAGAAGACCAGCGTGCTTTTATGCAGAGGATGATATGGTCAGATTTACATTTGGGTAGGCAGCTCTGGAATGATTATGAACATGGATTTTAATAGGAAAAGACAGGAAACCAGTGAGAATATTGGGGTTTACACTCTGTGAATGGAATGCCTCTGACAATTTCATTTTGAGGAGATCTCCATTGGTTTAAGTCATCAATGAATTAAAAAATAAAATGAGTGGAGTCCCTCCATCAGGAAGCACACAGGAGGCTCCTAGATAGCTTCCTCCACAAGAGGGCAGACAGCAGTATCAAGCAGTATCAGCAGTATTTCATCTTGTGGAACTGAAAACCACAGACACAGAAAGACAGAGAAAATGAAAAAGCAAAGGACTTTGTACCAGATGAAGGGACAGGATAAAGCCCCAGAAAAACAACTAAATGAAGAGGAGATAGGCACCCTTACAGAAAAAGAATTCAGAATAATGATAGTGAAGATGATCCAGGACTTTGAAAAAAGACTGGATGCAAAGATCGAAAAGTTTACCAAAGACCTAGAAGAATTAAAGAGCAAACAAACAGAGATATGCAACACAATAACTGAAATGAAAAATACACTAGAAGGAACCAATAGCAGATTAATGGAGGCAGAAGGGCGAATAAGTGACATGGAAGACAGAATGGTGATAATCACTGATGCAGAAAAGAATAAAGAAAAAAGAATGAAAAGAACTGAAGACAGCCTAAGAGACCTCTGGGACAATGTTAAATGCACCAACATTCGCATTATAGGGGTCCCAGAAGGAGACGAGAGAGAGAAAGGACCTGAGAAAATATTGGAAGAGATTCTAGTTGAAAACTTCCCTAACATGGGAAAGGAAATAGCTACCCAAGTCCAGGAAGTGCAGAGAGTCCCAGGCAGGATAAATCCCAGGAGAAACACGCCAAGACATATAGTAGTGAAGCTGACAAAAATTAAAGACAGAGAAATATTATTAAAAGCAACAAGGGAAAAACGACAAATAACATACAAGGGAACTCCCATCAGGTTAACAGCTGATTTCTCAGCAGAAACTCTGCAAGCCAGAAGGGAGTGGCATGATATATTTCAAGTGATGAAAGGGAAGAACCTACAACCAAGAATACTCTACCCAGCAAGGATCTCATTCAGATTCAAGGGAGAAATCAAAAGCTTTACAGACAAGCAACAGCTAAGAGAACTCAGCACCACCAAACCAGCCCTACAACAAATGCTAAAGGAACTTCTCTAAGCGGGAAACATAAGAGAAGAAAAGGACCTACAACAACAAAAATGAAACAATTAAGAAAATGGTACTAGGAACATACATATCAATAATTACCTTGAATGTAAATGGACTAAAGGCACCAACCAAAAGACACAGACTGGCTGAATGGATACAGAAACAAGACCCATATATATGTTGTCTACAAGAGACCCACTTCAGACCTAGAGACACATACAGACTGAAAGTGAGGGGATGGAAAAAGATATTCCATGCAAATGAAAATCATAAGAAAGCTGGAGTAGCAATACTCATATCAGATAAAATAGACTTTAAAATAAAAAATGTTACAAGAGACAAGAAAGGACATTACATAAAGAACAAGGGATCCATCCAAGAAGAGGAGACAACAATTATAAATATATATGCACCCAATATAGGAGCACCTCAATACATAAGGCAAATGCTAACAACTAAGAAAGAGGAAATGCAAGGCAGAAATACAGACACAGGTGTAGAAAACAAACACATGGACACCAAGTGGGGAAAGTGGGGAGGGTTGGGGGGGAATGAATTGGGAGATTGGGATACCAAATTTTACACTCTAAATATATGCTGTTTATTGTCTGTTAACTGTATCTCAATAAAAGTTCTTAAAAATAAATAAATAAATAAATAAATAAAGTGAAGAGAAAAGAATTTATATATATAGCCAACCATTTAGATGTGTGGGTATGAAGATCGAGTTTGACTTCATTTAGCACACCAGAACACACTTTAATATTTGGGCTATTGAATTAGCACATCTGATCATTTATAATTCAATATGTACATAGGAGATCTTTTTCAGGGGTGCTGTATTAACTGCTCTCATTGTAGTTAAAGCATTTGCAAAGAATTGACCCAATTCAAATGTTCAAAGAAATTGAACAATACGGTGAATCCAGAAGGGCAGATGAAATCCAATTAACTGCCAAGGTTCAGCCTTGCTTTCAGTCACAACTGTATTCTTTAGGCAAGTCACTTCATTACTCCGAGTCTTTGTTTTTGTAAGAAGTGTACCAGTATACTTCCTATCCTACTGACTTCATGGGGCTGTTGTGACAGGGAAATGAGAAACTTTAAGAGAAAACTGCATACCTTTACAAATCTAAGAGCTTTTTGTTTGTTTATTTGCTTGTTTTTTATCATTTATTGAGGGAGAGGAAGAGAGAGAGGGAATTTACTGTTGATATCAATTTTCCCCTCCTTGGGGCAACGCCATCCATTCTCACTCTCCTTCCAGGTATCAAGTTTTCCAATACCTTTTCTTTATCAAATGTTAAGTGCAAAAACATGATAAAAGTATTAATATGTGGAATAAAACCAGTAAGTTTCCCTTGATAGGAACTGCAAATCTCATCTTAGCCCCATCAGCCATGAAACTAAAATAAGAACTTTTAGTGTTCTAGTGCAAAGGTGGATCTAATAGCTTCGAGTAGGGTCTGGTATACGTGTATGACATCAAGACCGTTAATTGTATTCTTCAGATCTTCAAAATTCTTTCTCACTTATTGTCTGGAAACAGTTTTTACATTATTTTTCAGCGTGGGATTCTGGCAGCAGGCAGGCAGTGGTAGCTTTGTGGTCCCCACACTGCATGATGCAGGTTTAGGGGCCCAACATGGACAGCCAGGGAAGCAGGGAAGCCCAGGTGTCCTTGACTCTTTCCTGGGATGGTGGGCAGAGCTTGTCCACCCAGACAGGACAGCCCTTTGGTGTTCCAGCGCTTTGCAGCCTTCTCAATCCCTCTCTCTACTGGGCCACTATGAGAGCCAATTCCATCCAGTTGCTGTGGCCTCAGCTCCCAAGGTCATTGCCATGTTAGCTCAGTTCTCCATGTTGCCCAAGGCTGGCCATCCTTCATGTAGTCTAATGACTCTCTGTGCCCATGACTCTGAGTTCCTGTGTAGCTGTGACTGGTGTCTCTGCAGAGCTGCCCTGTACCAGATGATGTAGCTGGAGAGGCGCAGTGGGAATTCTCTCTTCCTCCAGGCATCCACAGAGGGCTGGCTTCAAGTTTATTTTAGTCCCACTGCCCACTGTGGGTCAGAGAAATAGATTAATTAGGTTAGCTCCTGTGTGAGATATTGCTTTGCAGGTTAAATCGGTTCTGATTCTATTCTGGTCATACTGAAGGGTTTTCAAAATTTTTGTAAGATTATGATGTATGCAGCAAGCTTTCCTTTTTAGACTTGAAAAAGGTTTTTTTTAAATTAAATTTCAACCTCAAAAGTGATTTTTAAGATTGCCATTGAATGGACCAGACAATAGTAAAAATAGATGTTTACATGGAGGAAAACATTTATACGGCAACCTCTCACCCCTATCACACCCCATTCCCTGCCCCTCCCCCAGGCCCACTGATGCTTGCTGCTAGAAATAGCCTTATTAAATAGGCTCATAAGAGATCTGGAAGAGGTAATACAGAGTGAACTCTGTTGAGATTTTCTGTGTAAAGACTAAATTGCTGGACTGATAAGGATAAGCTTCAGACAGTCTAAGATAGGTCTTATATTAATTTTTCCAGCTTTTTAAAGATATAATTGGCATAATAACACTGTGTACGTTTGTGTATACTATGACGATGTATGTACATATTGTGAAATGTTTACCACAATAAAGTTAGTTAACACATCCTTCAGTTAACATAATTACAAAATACTTAGTGTTGTTGTGATGAGAACATTAAAGTTTTATTTCATAGCAACTTTCAAGTATATAATACAGAATTATTAACAGTAGTCACTCTGCTGTACCTTAGACCCCTGGAACTTATTCGTGTTGTAAATGAAAGTTTGTACCCTTTGGCCAACATCTCCCCATTTCTCCACCTCTCAACCTCCGGCAACTACCATACCACTCTCTGTTTCTATGAGTAGATGCTTTTAGATTCCACATGTAAGTGAGATCATACAGTATTTGTCTTTCTCTGATGTCTTTCACTTAGCATATTGCCCTCAACTTTCGTTCATGTTGTTGCAAATGGCAAGACTTTTTTCTTTCTCATAGGTGACTAATATTCCTATATATATATATATATATATATATATATATATATATATATAAAACATCTTCTGTATCCATTTATCTATTGATGGAAACTTAGGTTGTTTCCGTATTTTAGCTATTGTGAATAGTGCTGCAATGAACATGGGAGTAGAGACATCTCTTTGAGATAGTGATTTTGTCTCCTTTGCATATGTACCCAGAAGTGGGATTGCTAGATCAGGTGGTAGTTCCATCTTTAGTTTTCTGAGGAATCTCTATACTGTTTTCCATAGTGGCTGTGCCAAGATGGGTTTTATGAATACAAAGAAACTTTCAGCTCATTGTTTGTGTAGACAGGTAAAATACATGAGTTTAGGGGAAAATATCTTAAGTAACTCCTTCAAATTATTTTTGGAAGTAGTAAAATGTCAACCATATTGTTAAATAATGAAACTGTCTGTCTTATGTAAAGTTCTCCAGTAGCAAATCCTGAGATGAGGATTTGTGTGCAAGAGATTTCTTAAGGGGAGAGAGGTAAGGAAACAGGGAAGAAAACAGGAAAGCAAGACAGGGGTGAGAAAGAAGCCAAGCAAAGAGGAGATCTTGGGCAAAAGTCCTTGAGATCAGCGTATAGACTTTAGCCAATTCCACCAGGAACCTCTGGAATGAGTTAGGATCGTCCCAACCAGAGATGAGGGAACTTAGCTATCATTCTCCCACACCCAACAGTCATTGATTACCGAGCCCCCAGGCACTTCTGACTCATGGAAGCTCCAGTAGGCAAAGGACAGTCAGCCAAAGAGTAGCACAAGTGATGGTCATTGAAAGTGTTCCATGGTGCCATAGACTGAATGCTTGTGTCTCCTCTCAAATTCATATGTTGAAACCTAATTTCCAGTGTGTATTTGGAGGTGTGGCTTTTAGGAGGTGATTAGGTCATGATGGTGGGGCCCTTATGATGAAATTAGTACCCTAGTAAAAGAGTTTCCAGAGAGCTTTCTCATCTTTTCCATCATGTGAAGACACAGGGAGAAGGAGCTGTGTACGAACAAGGAAGCAAACCCTCACCAGACACTGAATCTGCCAGCACCTTTTTCTTAGACTTCCAGCCTCCAGAACTGTGAGAAAAAAGTTTCTGTTGTTTTTAAGCCACTCAGTCTATGGTATTCTGTTATAGCAGTCTAAACTGACTAAGACACATGAGTTCAGATTTTCAGACCTGGTTAGATGAGATAAGAAGGGATCTGGTCATCACAGCAGTGACCATGGTATTGTCTGCTAGGATGGACATTGAGCCATTCTTTAGGTCCTGCCAAGGAATATAGGTGTCATTTTACATATTGGTTCACGTACCTTCCTGACCACAAAAGCCAAATCATCAGGAATATAATGGCCAGTAAAATAGGTCCTGCATGAGACAGTTTGCTGCTGGGTCACAGTTTAACCTGTGACCCACTTTCACTTACGTGAGATCTTGAAGGAATGTTAAATTGAACATTATGTTCTATCCTGACATAAGGAACAAATAATTTTCCATAATATAGACACAGAATATTTTTAACGTGCTAAATCTGTCAAAACAAGAGGTTAACCGGAAATTAATATATAATCCTTTCTTCATGAAGTTCTTAACTCATAGTTTATACATACTTTTGTATCAGGTTGTGTATGATAGCAATGAAATAAATCTATAGGGATGACACAATACCAAAGGATAATTCCTAATGGCAGGTGTTTGACTCTTTCAAGTAATGTGCAGTATTATAGTACAGTTGTCCCCCAAACCGGTCTTGTATTATGAGAACTGACTGATAGTAATGTAAATTAATCTCTCCATCCTTTTGTGCTCATCATAGCACTTTGTAGAAATCACCCTACAGTACTTATGCCATTCTGTTCCATGTTACTATGTTGAAAGCAAAACAGTATGTTTCATCTTTAGATTATCCAAGACACTTATCACTGTACCAGCGCATAGTAGGTGTTTGGAAACATTCAAATGAGAAAATTGGCTTACAGTTCCCCTTCTTTGAAACATCTTGTCATTTATTTTAATAGCCAAGTTCATTTGCTCTTTGAATAATGATTCACCATAGAGTCTCCTAGCTGCTTGTTAATTCTTGACTTCCTCTCTCTTGCTCATTTGGAATCTGTCAGCCGTGTTTCTGCAGGATGTGTCAAGCATCAGAGCATATATTATCTGCATATATATCAAAGGAGGCATATCTTTCTTTCCTCTTCTCTCCAAAGTTTTTCTCTTTAATGTAACTGTAAATTCCCAGAATGTATTGTTACATCCTATTTTGAAACAAGAATTAGGCTTTGAATAAGAGTTTGCCCAAGTAGAACAGAATTCTAGGTGTTCAGCCTAAATACAGAAGGTAAGAATTTCATGTAACTTTTTCTGCTGTCTCTGAAAATTTATTTTAAACTAGTCCTTGGCTCTGACTTTGTTCCTTCTCAGAAATAGAGACTATACTTATATAAAACAAATGCGCAGCTTTTTTCAAAGATAGAGTGAGAGAAAGAAGAAGGCTCTCTAATAGGCTTTAATACACAAGTGAATTTCACGGATTTATTTCAGAGCAAATCATCACAGACATAGTCCCAATACAGTCAGAAGCCTTGAGAAGCTGAAAATTGGGAAGAAAACTTGGACAGTATGTGTTCCTATGAGAATTCCATTTTCACTACACACTAAACGTTTATGCTGCCTGTCAGATGTTTCTGTAATAAAATTTATCATCAGAGTTTACTAAAAAAAGTGTAAACTTAATGTGCTCTCAACGTTACATGTTTTTAAACATACGTTAAGTTCAGAGCCAGCAATATAGTCAGCTACTATAACATGAGAGTAACACAAAGTCCCGCCAGCCTCTAATAGCTCTTCCCTGACCTGCTCACAATGAAATCTCTACCATGATAGTTACTCTTTCAGAAAATAAAATCTTCATCAGAATTCTCCTTCTAAAAAGTGAATTAGCATCTGGCAGAGGGAAATTGGTAGGAATTAGTTCCTTAGACCATCACTGAGTGGAATAAAAGTTCCTAAGTAAATGAGTTAGAGAAGAGTTCAACTTTGATCCGGTAATCAGAGTAAAAATATCTTGTGCTGGTGGGAAGGGATTAGGCAAGCCTGCAGGACTGGATGCCCCAAAACAAACTTGTTTTTTCTTTTTCTTTTCCTCCCACACACGCCTTCTTTTCTTAGCTATCACACTATCACCATTCTCCCCTGGCACCGAAGCTAAAAACTATGAGTCATTCACATGCCCAGCCTCTTACCCCACCTGTCCAAATAGTCACTGAACTCCAGCTGTTTGTCTTCTGCTTTATGCCTGCTGCCTTGGTCCAAGCTTCCATTTTCTCCCACTCAGCCCAATGCCATTTTCTCCTTCCTGACCTCTCGTATGTTCCCATGGTGCTTTTCAATACCAAGCACTTCTTCAGTCCCAGGTTTATCCACAGCCCTGCCTGCTCCCGCAGCCCTGTGGGGTCTCCTCACTCTCTGCTCCTGCCTTTGCCATGGTGGTGGCTGCTGTTGAGCAGAGCGTTGGTCAGGCCACAATGTCCAGAGGATCTGCCTTCAAAGCCCAGGTCTGCCTCTTACTACCTGTGTGACTCTGGCTGTTAGGTATTCCCATCAAATCTTACTTTCCTTCCTTGTGAAAAAAACAAAAACAAAACAAAGCATACTATTAGTTCCTAACTAAAAAAATCTTTTGTGGACATTAAATAAGACAATGCCTGTAAAGACCTCAACACAGCACCTGTAACAGGGCTATGTATTCTCAATGAACATAGCAGTAATATGAATGACTAGTGTTCAATGTCACTGAGGCTAGAAGATGTTGTAAAAACCTCAGTGGGTGTGAGAAAATGTTAGGTAGATGACCAATATTTACTAAAAGAGTTGGGATACCTGTCCTCTGCCCTTTTTATAACTTAAAGATGTTTTTAAAGATTAATACAATAAGCAGAATCCCTTCATATAATTATTAAATATCAAGTTTTCAGTTGACTTAGCTATAAATCATGTATTTGTTGATATAGAGACATAACCTAAACTTCCAGAAGTAATACCATCATTCTACTTTATATCTCAGCAGCTCATTTTTTAAAAAATGTGCGATGCTTTCCTGCATGCAGTGCTTAACTGAGCTAATTGTTGAGGATGTCGGAGGACAAGGCATGTTCATTTCCTTCCCTGAGAAAATTTACGCTCTAATGAAAAGATCAGAAAATTAAAAGATCAATAATACTTTACTATTGATAAAGGCACACTTAGCTCAAGTCTTTAGATGAATCATGCCCATTATAAATTAACATAAAAACATTTCTGAAAGGAGAAAAAGAAGCACTACATTTGGCACTCTAATTTGAAGATCCTGGACTGAGAATTGGAATATTTGGGTTCTAATCTTCCTTCCATGGTGAAATTGCAGTTTACATGAATCAATTGCTCAAGTCTCTTTGTCTCTCTGTGACTGAGTCCAGTGAAGCCTAATGATGCTTAGGAGGTTGTGAAACATAAGAAAGGTCTTTAAGGGCAAGGCTCTGTGACTTTCATCAGTGGCTTCCAGGCTAAAAGCTGAAGCAAATATATTTTTGCCTTTGCAGAGACGGCAATCTTCACCACCAGTTCAATTATGTAACATAATTTCAAAGAATATTGATGTTAAAATGTGAAGTTTACTATCCTGACATTGATTAGACATGATTTTGAATATGTGAGTAGAGAAAGCTTCCACCTACAAGCCACTGTTACCCATCGACAGACCTCAATCAAGAACATCTTTAATAGAAGATTGAATTCTCCTTTGTTGAAATTCCATGGCATGTGTTGCCTTATTCCAATTACAAGATGTCTGAACATGAAAATACAAAGTGATTTTCATTCAGGTCTTAATTTCAAACAGCCAGAGTGTATTTCTTGATAACTAATGGAGAAGCGTGACTATAATGAAGTCAGTGCTACTTGATAAAAAGAAAAAAGAAAGCTTTTTCCCTAACATCCTAACACTAGTCAAATTAATACTCTTATGCATAGTTAGAGGACGTCTTTAATGTAAACCAGGTCAAGGATATGCAACGAATAAATTCAAGAGTCTTCATCAGCACAGACATTCTTTTCTATTGAACTGGAATTATTAAAATCATTTTCCATCTTTGAATGTATCTATCTGTTTTGTAGTTTCCAAGTGCACGAAGCTTTAAATTCTATAGCTTAGATGTGTAAATAAGAATGACATATTATTCAAAAGACTTCCTTTTCATGGGGTGTAATCCATATAAATTGTTTTATACAAAGAAAAGCATAATAAAGAAAGCACCCCTATTCTCTGGGGATGGAGAATAGTAGCACACAGGGTCATCCAGCAATCCCACTCCTGGGCGTAAACCTGGAGAAAACTCTAATTTGAAAAGGTACTTGCTCCCCAGTGTTCACAGCAGCACTATTTACAACAGTCAAGACATGGAAGAAACCTAAATGTCCCTCGATATATGAATGGATAAAGAAGATGGGGTACATATATACACAACAGAGTATTACTCAGCCGTGAAAAAGATTGAAATAATGCCATTTGCAGCAACATGGATGGACCTAGAGATGATCATACTAAGTGAAGTAAGTCAGAAAGAGAAAGACAAATACCATGTGATATCACTTATATGTGGAATCTAAAAGATGATACAAATGAACTTATTTACAAAACAGAAACAGACTCACAGACATAGAAAACAAATTTATAGTTACCAAAGAGGAAGGGGGTGGGGGAGAGATAAATTAGGAGTTTGGGATTAGCAGATATAAACTACTATATATAAAATAAACAATAAGGTCCTACTAATGGTATAATATAGGGAACTATGTTCAATACCTTATAATATCCTATAATGGAAAAGAAGCTAAAAAAATACATACACACACACACACAGCTGAATCACTTTGCTGTACACCAGAAACTAACACAACATTGTAAATCAACTGTACTTCAACGAAAATTTTTTAAACAAACACACAGGGTCAAATGTACAAGTTTATATATGTAAGAAACGTTGGTGAGATGCATATCTTAGTTTTACGTACTTTTATGTGATCTTTCTATGACAGAATAACAAAGTCCCTGCTCATCTCTGGTCATGACAATGATTAAAACTTGGGTATAGAGCAGAAGATGATCTGAAACTTTTAAGTAAAATTCTTTGATTTCCACTCTATATTTTGCTCTACTGCATGAAAGATACCCAATTTACCAACTTTTAAAACAATGCTGAGCTTGAACACAGAATACTCAGTGAAACTCAGCTGTTTATTCCTGTGCCTTTTCGATTATATGCAGTCAGTTAATATTTCCTGAAGGAACACATGAATCACACAGATGAAGCACAGTTGGGCGAGCTAACCAGGTATATCTTCTGCTGGAACAAGGGAGAGATATCTAAAGGTTGTAGACAATGAAACCTTCCCAGCCCACTACCCTTCTCCCTTCTTTTTCTATCCTAATGCAAAAACTCACCCAATTCCTACACTTTCTCCACACACAAGATGTTTCTAGTTATCTCATGTTACTTCTGAGAAACTTTCCTTGCCACAGAAGCAAAGAATATAGGCAGAATTTCTCCACTGACATCAGTGGGACAAACTGTTTGTTTCCCATCTCTGTCTTGGTGGCCACTCAACCCTAACTGCTGCCTTAAAATAGAATATTTTATTAAGGGTGGTGGAGTCTCAGTTTCACAAACTATTTATAGATCAGACACATCACGAGTACCAAACTTTACCATACTCTGTGAAATTAATACAATATAATATGGAGATGTTTCGAAACCCACACTAGTTTATTCTCCTTCCACTTAGTGATGGCTTGGGCTTTTACAGTCACTGATTCATATGATTTATATTTATATTTATTTATATTATGTATATATATATTTTTGCCAGTTCACCTGCCATATATATGTGTGTGTATATGTATTTGTGTGTATGTGTATAAAAATTTTTTTTGGCCAGTTCACCTTAACTTCAAATCCAAGTCCTAACTGATCATATAAAGGGATATAAGCAGAGTTGTGGAGAAAGAGTGCCTTGTATGTTCCACAACAGAGGATTACTTTTGGCCTTTGGTTGTCAATGGTCCATTTACTTCCAGCCCAAACTCAATTAAGATAGCATCCTACAGATTCTACCCACAGTAATTTACTGCAAACCTCTTGTCTGAACCAGAAATGCACACTCTTCCTCAGTTCCTCTGAGATGATTTTTACATCTTGGCCTGCTCCTCTAGGAACCCCCCTACTTCTCATAACATCCTCCTGGCTTCTCAGTTCGAATCATCTTTCTAAAGACCTAGTCAGTCCTTTTCTTTCACTCTCAATTACATCAGACTGCCAGCTCCTCCATCTTCCTTCTCTTTCTTTGTTTCTTTCTATATTTGAAACCAAAAATCTTTTCAAGATTCCAGGTTTCATCAGCTCTGCCTCAAAAATGCTCCAAAGTTTCCTTGCAAAATTGAATCTCCATACAAACATATGTCTTTTGTGATTGACAATTTAATTACAGTATTATGTCCCTTTTCTAATCAGTCTGGAGACAACTTGAAATCTACAGGGGCTTTAAGGCGATTTCCTTGAAAGTAATTAATTACTTGTTGACCCACCCTGCCCATTCTGAGATAAAGCTTATCTTGTGCTGTGGGGCCCTGAACTGGCCAGTGCATCCCCAGAATGGGAGAACCCCAAAATGGAGCTTAAGCAAATGCCAGACATTCATATTACAGGCACCTCTGCTGAGTCCTTTTCCATTCAAGAGCAATGATCGAATGGAATGATTTGCATGATGGAAAAGAACATTCTTATCAATTTTGCATATTGAATCAAGGTGTGTGGGAAAGATGGAGATATAAATGTAATGATCTTGACAACAAGCTAAGAAAAAACTAGTCAGAGCATTGAACTCAATGATGTTTAATACAGATATTAGTTGAGTTGCACATTTACACATTTTTTATAAGACATATAAAATAGAGTCTAAGCCACTGCACCATAAAAACTCATGTGAGAAACTTATTGAATATGAATTGGAATTGTTCTTTTTCTGAACCTATGCATTGAAATAAGATGAATAAAAAGAGTGCTGCACAGGAGAGTTAGAAGGTACTGCCATTTGGTTGGATCTTTTATTAGCACTCATGTTGAGAACTGACAGAATTACACTCAGATTTGCTTAAAGAGAAAAGGTAATTTGGGGACCCATATAATTAAGAAGCCTTTGGACTGGCACTAGCTCCTGGCATGAGTGGATCTGAGGATTCAAAAGATACCATCAAGAACAAGTTTCTGTTCCTTGTCTCTCAGCTCCGCTTGTCTTTCTTGGCTTCCTGTTGCTTTCGCATGGCCAGCTTGTTACTGGCACACCTCCCTGGAACTTAGAGCATATGACCCCAGAGCATCTCTATACCCAGAGGGCTCTGATGGGTCCAGCTTTGATCACATGCCTCTCCCTGATCTAGTTACTGTGTCCAAGAGATGGGATATTCTGTGGCATGGCAGACAAGCTCGCCTGAATAAGAATTCCACAGCGTTGTGTGGAGTAGGGGACTGACGCTTCCTAAAGAAAATGGTACTGGAGAGACTGAAACTAAAAGGGAGGGGGCAAGAAAGATGATTTCCTACAGACTCTCATTAAGGGATCTTGAGGATTCACAGCATTTGGTTGAGAAAGATTTTGGGGAAGATGTAAGTGATCTAACTGGTATATAGGACTGATAATGAATGAGGACTTTTAGATTCCAAGATGTGTATCAATGACAGGACAAAGGTGAGTTTTGAAGCAGGTTTTTTAATTTGTTTGTAGCTAATCATAGAATTCGTAGGAGAAAACAAATGTAGCTAATTGTAGAATTCTTAGGAGAAAAAAAAAACCATAAAAATCAGAAGGAGAAAATAAAAAAAAATCTAATAATCACTATTACTAGAGAAAGCCTGTGCACAGTAACAAAGACCCAATGCAGCCAATAAATAAATAAATAATTACAAAAAGAAAAAAAAAGATTCATTTATCTTTAAAAAAATAATCACTATTAACATGGGCAAATTTTCTTTGTGTTTTATACAAAGAGCACATGTGTTTACTAATCAGAGTAATTCAGAATAAATACTGCATTTTTGTTTACGATATTGAGAACATTTTGGCACACAACTAAACTAATCTTCAGAGATTATAAAGGCTTAATGACTAAATGATAACATTAAATGCATTTATCATAGTCAGTAATCCATGTCCGTTTTTCATATTTAAGTTTTCCATTTTTACTTTCAAAGATGATATTATGATAAACATTTTGGGACCACATCTCGTCATTTTTCTAATACTGAATCCTTCAAGTGGAATTACTGAGTCATAGAATATGAACGTATAAAAGTTCTTGGTATGTGTTGTGAGATTTCTACACTGACTATTACTATTTTTATCAGCAATGTGATGGAATGATCCTTACTACTGCCCCCAAATAATGATTTTTCAGGAATTAGATTTGTGAGATTTACGAAGCAAGCATTCCTGTTTGTTTCCCAACAGTGCCTACTTTTAAAGTCACCAAATAAATTTTAAAGAATGGGCCTACAATCCACAGCAAGTGTATGTATTTAATTCTGATTTATAAAACCAGAGGAGACAGTTTGTGTGAGTGAGTAAATCATTGCTCATTTTGGTATTGACAGCACTGATTGTTGAGGATGTAGGGAAATGACTATCCTGTAAAATTGTAGTATTCAATCTGGCAATGTATATCTGAAATGAAGATGTGTAACTTTTAATGCAGAAATTCTATATTTGGAAACATATCCAAAGAAGTATTTGATCAAATACACAAAGATATACTTGGCGATCATCAATGAGGTTTTAATAACATCAGAAGTATTCAATCTAATTACCCATCAGCATTTATTTAAAATAAACTCTGGATATTCATTCAGTGAATACGATGCAGCCATTATAAAGGAGTGTCTTAACTCAGAATTGGCTGTGTTGAAATCTTGTTGCACCTCAAAGGGAATAAATAACAACTTTGTGACCTTGAGCATATATCTTCTCTGTGACTCATATTTGTAAAATTTGAGTATTGAGTTAGATTTTACATAGAAAGAGCTTATCAAGTCCTCGTTATTATAATTTTTATAATTTTATTAAATGGAAACAACGATTTAGCATTCAAACTTATTAAATGGAAAAAGCACTAAATTGTTGATATGAACAAGTGATTAAATAGCATGGAGGAGAATATCACATTTGTATAAACGTGTACATGCATGTGTCTGCATAGAGATGCAAAGTGACATTTACCAAAATGTGCATTGTGATTATTTCTTGGGTGGAGAACACTGGGTGATTTTTGCTTTCTTCTTTATGTTTTTCTCTATTGCTTGAATTTTCTTTATGAGTATTTGTTATGATTTACGATCACAAACAGTTAATGAGACCGTTCCCGTTTTTAAAAAATCTGGTTACATAAGAACTTTAGTAAACTCTGCAATTCCTGGGTGACTTGCCTAAAGCCATGTAGCCAACTGGTGGCAAGACAGCAGGAGAACAGTTTACTGATCCCTAGCATGTAGATCAGATGACTGCTGTCAGCTAAAATGATCAAGAGGAAAAGGAACCATCAATGAAATTAGACTAAAACAATTAAAAGATTCCAGACTGTAAAGACAAAAGCTAGAAGTTCTGTCCTGTTTCACCATGTGACCTTGGTCAAGACTCATGATCTCTCACATGTTGTTTTATTTTTCCTTTTTAATTCCATTTATAAAATCATTATCTGAAAGTTCCTGTCAACCTAAATAAAGAGATAAACTGAGGCAAACTCAAATGACCAGAATTGAGTTTATTTGGGAATAGCAGAGGAATTGCAGTTCAGGAAATACTTGCTGTGGTGAGCTACAGGCCATTCTGTTGAGAATTTGGGGTAGGCTGTATTTATGGGCAAGAAATGCAAAAAGGGAGGAGTCCAGCCAGAGTCCAAGCAGTAAGTTCATGGGCTTGAGGTGGGGGAGAGATTCCTGGCAGATGTTCATTGGTCAGGAGATGAGCCTGGGACTACTGCAAATCAGGCATTCACCGGAAGTCAGCCTCTAGCTTCCTAAATTCCATTCTTCTGAGGTTGCAGTGTGAGGATTTCCGTTTCATCTCCTCTGGTTCCATTTAGATTGAAATCCTTTCACATTCCTGTACCTTTAAGAACATAAAGGAATGAGGCTTATGCCACAGGGGAAGCTGATGTAGTTA
Organism: Hippopotamus amphibius kiboko; assembly: GCF_030028045.1. Taxonomy (NCBI): domain Eukaryota; kingdom Metazoa; phylum Chordata; class Mammalia; order Artiodactyla; family Hippopotamidae; genus Hippopotamus; species Hippopotamus amphibius. Next base: position 8,314,157 of record NC_080189.1, on the reverse strand, counting down.
TTTAGTTCAATATTAGTTAGTTCCTTCTAACCAAATCTCAAAATACTAGTATTGGAGTAAATATTTATTCATAGTTGGGCTATTGCTGCTTAATGAGCATCACGGTGGATACGGTCAGAAAATATGAAATTTTTTGTCAGCAGATGAGTCTGCTGATCACCGGAAGATATTCTTTAGAATATGTTTTTGACCCAGATTTGACTCCTTTTTAACCTTTTTAACTTTCCATGCCTTTTTGACTAAAGGGAAGCAACACGTTATTGACTCATACAACAAAGGAAATTTTTAGAATGTATGGTAACTTGTTCTGCACAAAGAAAACTTGTTTGGGAGTTTTTATTTTTATTTTTTTCCTGAAGGGCAATCTTAAAGGCATTTCCCTTGAACCCTTTGTCCTCTGCAGATTATAGAGGATATGAAAAGACTGAGATGAAGCACTCCTGATAGAAGTTATGATGACAGATGACCAAGCTTAATTGTGACAGGCAGCATTGGTCCCTTTCCTGTTTCTTCTGTGAAAATGGATCCATCCTTCAGTCAGCTGGGAGCTTAGTCCATAGGGTGTGTCCTGAGTGGTGTGTATGGGAAGGGGCCTTCCATAATTGCAAGAGGCAGACAATTCATCCTGAAGCTCTAGAAAATGAGGGAAGAAAAAAAATGAGCTTTAAATGTCCATCTGGGTTTTGAAAAGTAGATATTTGAAGTTGTGGCAGGCTGCTTTGTAATTAAATCGGTCACCAAGGTCCATTTTCAGTCCAATTCCAGATGTGATCATAGCATGATGAACCATGCCTTTATAAACGTTACATTTCCCGCGATCAAAATATCTGCCGGGATTTTCCTCCCAATTTAAAGAGTTTAAATACCACATTATTTTGAAAAGTGCTTTGCTCTACTGGTGTTTTGTGTCACAGAAAACAGTTGGAGGGCATGGCATGGAATAACAGATAAAGGAAAACCTCCCTCCTGTTTTTATAAAAACAGAATTCACTGTACTTGCGTCCTGCTGTCCAGCCGTGATTCACGTGGACCAATTTCTCTTCTGGCTACTAAGATAAATGTAGTATTTACTGAATAAAGGTGGTCATATTTTCTACTCTGCTATATATCAATCTTGAAGGGTCAGATGCACTTATTATCTAGATACACAATCCATTATACGTAGAGGTATCTTAACATGTCTCTGATTCGAACCTCAGCTTCAATTTATTTCTGTTTTGAACCAGGTTTAAAAGTTGATTACCCATCAGAGAAAAAGGCTAGCATAATCAAGTTAGACAGGGCATGCTCCTTGGAGTCTCTCTTGTGTAACTTTTCTAATAAACTGAAACTAATTTTGAGACTCTACCTGACACTAGGAACAGTGTGTCATTCCCCTACAACTATGTGAGTTTGTGTGAAATCTGTCTTTCTGAGACCCCCAGACAAAGTTTGTCTCAGTTATGAAGCAATTACTATTAATACCTTGAATGACTCCATACTGAAATTTATGTGCAGACTGAATCATGCCAATCCAGTTGTGGTGGGTGCAATCAGAGCAAATTATGTAAATGAACTATGAGAGTTCATGATTCCATAATGATGCTCAGAAAAGGATTAAAAAAAGGAAAGGGAAACAAAAGAATTGGAGAAACAAAACAAAATGCACTGATACCACTGGAAACTAAGGCACCAACTCCTATCTCAAAATGGATAGCTAATTGTAAATCATCTATACATCAATAAAAAACATACTGGGAGAAAAAAAACAAAATTAAATTTTTAAAAATTGATAATTAAATGGAAGAAAAGGCATTTTTCCTGGCGCTCTGGTGGGGACCCTACTTCAGACTAACCAGAGTTCTTAGGAAATGAGTGAAACTTTCTAAACAGGAAGACTTATAGGAATAGAAAAGCATTATGTTGCAGCCCCTAGTGAAATCATTGGTTTAGGTCATTGGCAAATAGTAAAACATTAGTGAAGATTTCACGGGAAATTTTAGAGTGATGGGATCAGACTGACACCACCCAAACTGCGCTGGTGTATCTTAGCCTCACTGAAGTACGTCACTTGGACTTAATGTTGCCCCTGAGATTATGCAAAAGTAATGTGCAGAGTACCACTTCTGAAACAGCTTGGAGGAAAACAACTTAAGTAAAACCAAACCATTAGATTTAAAGTCCGATTTACAGGAAATGTGGGGGAAAGGGGACCAAACTAAGCTTCAAGAAGCGGTCAGTCAAATGTAAAACATCAAAGACTTAACAGGATCAAAGAAAAAAATGAAAAAGGTAGGTATGAGTGCTGTTACTGCTTTAAAGAAACAAATGAGATGTAACAACTAAATATGTGTGGAACATTTTTGGATCCTGATTCGAGCAAACAAACCATCAAATTATATTTTTAGACAACAGGAGAAATTTGAGTACAGGCTGCATGTTAGATGATAGTAAGGAATTATCTTGTACTAATTTTGTAGGAGCGATAATGTACTGTCTTATATAAGAAAAAAATTTGAATGTATATTGAAGTATTTATGGGTAAATGACTTGAGATTTGGAATTTGACTGAAAGTAACCCATCCCACTAAAAGGGAAGGGGGCACGGAGAAAAGATGGGAATAAATAAAAGAGAAGGCAAAATAATCATTGTTGAGGTTTAGTGATGCATCCAGGTGGACTATATTTTCTACTTTCGACATGCCTGGAAATTTTCATAAGAAATTGAAAATAAAGTCAAGGCACACACAGAAAAGGACAGACAATAGAAGGTAAGGCATTAAGTTCCATTGCAGCTATCCATTCATTTATGTGTTCCCAAAAATCTTCATATAAAACAGAAGATTGTGAACTCGAGATAAATGGCTACACATAAGGAGATGGGATTTAAAGAGAGAAGTGCTGAGGAGTTGTGACCTCAGGCAGAAAAATTAACCCTGATAGCTGGGAAGGTGACAACTTAAATTTATCTGAGTCATGAGATGGTCAGGCAGACTTGTGTTTTGTGACTTTTGGAACAATGACCTTCCCAAGCCTTATCTTCACAGGTGAATCAGACATGAGGTAGATTTGAAGAGCAAAGTACAAAAAAGGGATTTGTCAACATTTCAAATGTTCTTGTTGTATTTTGGTTTTGTCTTTAAAAGGTCACTATAGTTAATTTAATCGCAAACAAAAGTATTACAGTTAAGGCCAGGGCCAGCTTCCTGGGTGTGTAATGTGCTCAGATGGGCCCCACAATTGATTCAGTGCTCTGAGGTCACCATCTTGAAATTCTTCATAATTTTTGAACAAGGAGCTTCAAATTTTCATTTTGCATGAGGTCTGCAAATTAGACAGCTGGTCCTAGTTAAAGTGTATTATATATAAAGTGTGTGTTGGGAGAGAGTAGATCTAACGGACTCAATTAAGTTTATAATTCATTCTCCTGCAGGAGACACATTAGTCACTTCAGGGTCACTTCATAGCATCTTTGTTTTTTAACTTTCCAACTCTTTGGGGGACAACTAAGTAAACACAGCCTCTAGCACTATATTATTACGTGGGACTCTATTAACTTCATGAAAATGACACTCAAAAGTGTCAATTTTTTAAATCCAATTTTAAAACATGCTGTCTAGATCAAGAATTTTATTTCAAAATACAATTATCAGATGCAGGTATGCTTCCTGAGTTCTAAAATACTGAATTTAATAAAAGGTAAATCTGCCTAAACATATGGAACTCTTCTGGTAGTCTTTGTTATGCAAACATATACATTTACTGAGTGTAGCTTTATTTTTTTTCCTCTAATAGAAGCATAGTTTCATTAAGGAAGTAACAGCAAGACTTGCGAGGTTACTATTTGTTGTGTATGGGGTTTAAATAGCAATGAGCTATCCAATTAATAGTGATGGATCAACAATCCCAATTATAGAAATCTTTACTGAAGTCACCCAGAAAGTCACTTGTCACCATACAGCCCATAATCTCGCAAGCAGAGGATTAGGATGGCTGATGTTTTGTCACAGTGCCAAAGCTAATCATGGTCTAAGAACACTGAAGAAAGGCTGAGATGTGAGAATTAATCACCATTAAAAACAGATTTAAATAGTAATCCTGAAAGGCAACTTTTAAGAAATATTGTTTTGAATAATTCATAATTCTTCTTTTCCAATATGGAAAAGATGCTTCTAGAAGGGAATACTCTTTCTAAGAAGTTAGTGTTATAACAGTAGGCAGGAAATTGGTTTTTGGAAATTAACCTTTCATGTTAACTCCATCAGGTCACTAGTTTATATTCCTCCAAAGACACCAACTTTGCATCAGATTTCTATGTGAGTTTTTGTGTGGCCTCTGACATTCCAGAAAGAACCAAAAAAGAAATTACACCCTAAATCATGGCTTCTTAAGTTGATGCCACATATACTTCTCTCTCTGTTCCACCCTCCATCACTTCTCCATCTCGCTCTTTCCCTCTCCCTCTCTTTTTCCCCAAATAATATTGTCATGATTAGTACATATGTATTTATTTCTTCTTTTATAGATATACCACAATTTATGTGGGCATCCCTCACACGGATAGTTTTATTGTTTCTAAATATTTACCGTTTCAAATATTGCTTTATTGTACATCCTAAAACATGTTTTTTTCCCATATTTGTCTTCTTATTTGTATAGGATAGATTCCTAAAGGTGAACTTCTGAGTCTTAGGGAATGTATTTCACATTTTTGAAACATGCCCCCAAAGATTGTGGCAGTATACACTTCTGCCAACAGTGGTTTTAGACTGTTTTCCCTAACCATTATCAATGCTTGTATTTTAAGAATGCCAGCTTAATGGGCAAAAAGAATTGTTGCGTTAATTTGCATTTCTTTTTCAGCGTTCTTAAGGAATAACTGACAGAATTATAAAGTATTTAACGCGTCCGTGGTGATTTGATACACAGAGACATGGTGAGAGGATTCCCCTCCCCGCATTTATTAACACATCTATCACCTCACATATTCACCATTTTTGTGTGCCTGAGAGCATTTAAGTTTTACTCTCTTATCAAATTTCAGTTGTACAATACAGTGTTATCCATTGTAGCTACCATATTATACATTAGATCCTCAGACCTTATTCATCTTACAACTGAAACTTTGTACTTTTTTACCAAACTCTCTCTATTCCTCCCACCCTAGCTCCTAGCAACAACTTTTCTAGTCTCTGTTTCGGTGAATTCACCTTTTAGTTTGCTTGTTTTTTAAGATCCCACACATAAGCAATACCATGCGGCATTTGTCTTTCACTGTTTGGTTTATTTCACCTAGCATAATGCCTTCCAGGTTCATCCATGCTGTTGCAGGTTTTCCTTCTTTTTTAAGGCTAAATAATATTCTACTGTGTATCACATTTTCTTTATCCATTCATTATCAATAGATACTTGTTTCCATACCTTAACTATTGTAAATAATGCTACAGTGAACATGGGAGTGCAGGTGTCTCTTCAAGATAATGATTTCATTTCCTTTGAATATACACCCAGAAGTGGGATTGCTGGATCATACGGTAGTTCTATTTTTAATTTCTTGAGGACTTCCTATACTGTTTTCCATGATGTCTATACCAGTTTACATTCCCATCAACAGTGAACAAGCCGTGCCTTTACTGTAAATAAAATAGGAACATATTATTTTAACAGGCTACATTTATTGGGTATCAATTATGTTCCAGGTACTGGTTTTTTGTTCCTTTAAAAAACTCCTTCATTTAATTACCACAGCAAACCTGTTAGTTAGCAAATATTCTGTCCTATTTTACTGACAATGAAGCTGAGGTTCAAAGAGGTCATTAACACATCCAAGGTCATGAGGTTGTTATTGATAGAACCAGAGTTGAAACCCACATCTTATTCAAAACCCCAGCTCCTTGTTTTAATCTATGCTCACAATTAATGACCTTGAGAGGCCAGATGTAATAAGTGTTTTTTCACTGTGGTGCAAAGTGTGATGAAAGAGAGATGTTTTAGGCAGAGGAAGGTGGAATTTTGTAGAGAAGTTGGTACCTCTGATTTTGAAGACGGTGGGCAAGCGTTGCCAGCAGACTGACGTACCCTAAGGAGTCTTTGCAGCCTGTGTCGTGATTTCAAGCTATATTGCTTTTAGGTCCTCTGTTTCCTCCCTTCATAAGAAAAAACTTGTGCAGTTAGTTTTGGTAATAGTTTTTTTGCTACTGGTGTAGCTCAGTCCTGTCACTGAGGTTTACAAGTCATCAGCTTCTGCCTAAGAACTAAATAAAGATATGAATTGGAATCTAGATACATGTCTCTTTGGCATCATGCCTTTAGTGGATTCATCAGAATTAGCCAGAGAACTTTAAAGTTTCAGAATACTCAAATGAGCCCTTCTGTTAGATGTGAAGGGAGGAAGATGGTCATCTAAATGATTAGATGGTCGTAACATGAAAATAAGTTATTAAACACCCTGGTTGAATAACCTCAGAATTCACTTACATATTAGCTTTGATACCAGTGGAGTAATCTGTCAATTTGCTTTAATATTTGCCATTGGGTATAAGAACGGAAACACTAGAGACCTACCTCTCCCTGCTGCAAACTGCCAAGTGACTTGTAATTAGGGCACCTGTTTGGGACAGTCCATCATCAGTCTTTTGTCCAAACACTTCGTAGCTCTTCCAGTCCTGACTCATGGCTTACCTGACTTGACTTTGCTTTTCTTTCTTTTTTCCCCAGTTTTAAAGAGTGCTTATTTCTGAATAAGCCATTTCCTTAAATTATTCAAGGAAGCAGATTTCCAGGCAGAAGGAGATTTGCATTCTGAGGTTGTTTAGAGTTCCAAAGACTGATGGCTCACCTTCTCTAAGTCACCTCAGTCCTATGTGGCATTTCATGGCCTGTCCTAAGAAGACTCATTTGAAGCCTTTTAAGTCTCATGTGTCCCTTAACCTTGACCTCTCTCAATATAAATAGAACAGAAAACCAATGCACAAATTAGCACAAAATAATAATATGTCTTTGCTCTTGTTCTTTCCTTCAAAGTTATACAATTAAAATTTTCTACCCTTACTTTTCTCTTAATTGGCGTTTCTAGATATTCCTCATACTAGTTTCCTTAGACCTTCAGACAAAAACCTGAGCCTGGATTTTAATAATTATACCCTACAAACCAAGGGCTGAGTTCAGTCGCATAAATATAGTAAATAAGAAAAGTCAACTCATTAACATGTGGCAAATGCAATACTTTTATAAGAAATGAAAAGTAGCAAGTTGCATAGATGCAATATGCCCATTGTCTTCTAGCTACCAATTCTTGGAGGGCATATTTAATTATTTATAAGAAAGTTTTATTTAAAAAAAACCCTGTAACTCTGGAAAGATAGATAAGCATAAAATAGTTAAGAAAGAGAAAAATTGTCATTAAAGATAAGAGAAAATGTATATAGATATCTCCCTTAGTCTCTTAACGTGCAACAAAGTAAAACTGAAAAATGAATCAAACATGGACAAGGAGCAACATTCCTCCTCATAAGATTTCAGGAACACATAGTTTTTAAAGTTCCCCAATATGATTGGTAACAAAACTGGTTACAAAAGCAAAACATAGTTTTAATGAGAAAATGTAGTGCTCCTGGCATCACCCGAAAGTCTCTTTCTGGAAAAATTGGAACATCTGATAACTGTCTTACTTAGCTCACTGAAAAAGTTACCTTCTAGAAGATTATTCATAATGCCCCTCTCTCTTTTTTAGTTCTAAGAAGTCCACAGGAGCACACACGAGAAGCAGTGAGAGGTCATTCTTACTGATTTCTCTTCCCTAAGTCCTAGCTTAGGTTCTGATGCCCTGAACTTCAAGGAAGAACTATATATCTTGTTCAAGGCCAATTCGGCTGTGGCATTTGGGGTGGGTAGAGAGCCCACAGCAAGCGTCCCTGAACTTGTTTTTCAGGAGGTTAATTAAATATTTCGCTTTTAACATACACAGGCATTTGTGTTGGGTTACCTTGGAGGAACGCTCTTCTTTTCCTTTAGATTTCCTTCCATTAAAAGAAATTCTTAGTTTCTAAAGAATTCCACTTATCAAGGTAATAAGATTTTTTTATTACTTTATTCATTGAGTTTTCCAGATAATAAACTACTCATAAAGCCTTGAAGAAAAAGTAAAAATTATTATTATTATTTTTACATTTACATCCACTTACTATTCCTAAATCCAATCTCTCTTCCCATGCATAAACCTTTTTACTAGTAAATTGTGCTTTTGCTCCCTAGTTAGGTCTTGGTTGTTACAGATAGACATGAAATTATTTTTGGAAAATAAATTATGCTCAATGTAACTGCAGTAATCCATTTAAAATCCCCTTAGTTCCTGAATCCTTTTTGTCTAGACTAGTCAAAGTAATCTGAATTCCCTAAGACAGTTCCTCTGAGAACAACATTTTTTTAACATGAGTGAAAACGTAGACATTCCACATAAAACAAGGGAATTACTGACATGCCAACACTCTTTGAAATGAGCACCTACAGCCTACCAGTGTGGAGGAAATATTAAATGTACTTTTTACCAAAACCTATTTGTTGTCTGTAAAAATGCCCATTATTCATTTAAATTAGTTTCCAGACCTGAGATAATACAAAGGATAAGATTGTCAAATCAGACTCAAAGAAGCAGAGATCTTACCAAGTATCAAACTTTGCTAATAATTTGCAGGGTACAGGTGAAGACAACGGCAATACACGGAAACATCTAGACCACCAGTCAACTCCCCAAGTCCTTCTGTGCCACATTAAGATGTGGCCCAGTCCAGATTTAACATTTGAAGTCTCTCAGTGATGCATGCAGTTGTGAAACAGCTCCTTCTGATACTTGGGTAATTGTATAGCTGACCTAACACTTTCCAATGGGCCATATCCCACAAATCCAAACGTTCCTCATTTGTTTGCTACAAAGGACCTAACCAGACTAGATGTAGCCTGCTACAAAGATTCCACAGAAAACACTCTCATTATCTCTCTGCTAGGAAATACCATCGGGGGTCTGATTAGCATGTTTACAAGGAGTCTTTACTCGGTCATGTATTTCTGTTTTCCCTTTTCTCTTCTTCTTGCACATCCCCCAGGGGAGAAAAGATGGGTTACAGATAAGCTACAAATGCTTTCTTTCCCAAGACTCATCCCTATAGCAAATTTGTGTGTTTTCAGATGTGTGCTGTCTTCCGTGTGACAATTTATCATTTGTAACATACATAGCACATACACAAACCTTCAGAATCACTATCCAACACTTTGTGTCACTATTGACAATGATAAAATTTGGGCTTCCCTAAGGAAAAACGTTCTAGAGGAACTTCCGAGGAGTTTTTCCTGTCTTTGTTACTGATCACTCTCACCATCCGAGGAATTAAACGTATTTTTTTCCCTTTAAACCAGCCTTGGGATTATTGCTGGGTCTTCTACTAATCTCAGCATCTTCTCTCTATTCTAAATCTTCAACATTTTTCACGTACTCTCAGCCACTTAGAGCACAGAAAGATACATCATTCAGGCATGGGAAATAATTGGAAACAAATGATGTATGTTTAGGAAAATTATACATTTGTACCAGAATTAAAAAATCTTATTTTGAACAAATAAATTATTTTGGCTGATTTTGACAGCTCCTCCTGTTTCACGTCAAACCATCTAGGTAATGTTCCTAGCCCTTTCGTTCTTTGAGTTCTGAATTACAGAGTTCTTTGAGCCTGAATCCCCAGGCAAACCTCTTAGTTGAAATCAAACCAGTTGGCCACAGTAGTTCTGGTCCATTAATCCATTAATTGAACAAATTGCTACTGGACCCGTACTCTGTGGAGAGTATTGTCTTAGATGCTGGGGTTACAGTAGGGAACAAGACGCTCACGGTTCCTGCCCTCATGGGCTGATGTCTTTATAAAGATCTATAGAAGAATTTGAGGAAGCAAATGCAACTAAAACAATTACAAATTGTGATAAGCTAAAGGATCTTTGAATTGGGATTTTTATGGCAGTTATATTCTTATGAGGTTATTCAACAAAGGTAATGAACAAATGAAAGAAGATTGCATTATGGATTCCAGCTGCTGGGCACTATGCTCTTGGTTTAGATTAACTCTTCACCAGACTCAAGAATGAAATTAATCATTCAGTATCACAGAAAATCAATAAACTTCAACCTGCTCTGAAAACACTAACATAAGAATGTTAATGCTTTGATTATAAAGTTATCTGAAATGATAGATAATGACAAATGTTTGTCTCCTAAAACGCACACTGAAAACTTTTTGAATTCACACTGAAACTGATATGATTTTTTTTCCTTTGCACAATTTAATCTTTAGACAGTCGTTTCAAATTAAAGATTTTCTATTCCAGACAGAGGGTACACATACAACTTTCTGAAGCCTGATCACCTTTCCCTTTCCTGCTTTCCTCTTCCAAACCCCCAGGGACATGGAATTTCCTGTCCCTTTGTCTTTTTATATACAAAAATGCCGTTCAAATTCTGTTTTAAACATATTGAGGCTTCAGAAGCTTCCTTCAAACTGAAACCATATGAAGGGGTAAAAGACGTTTTTGTCTTCTAGGACCTTAAACTGCCCCTTTCTGGACTTTCTCCTGTTCTTTGGTGGTCACCATTTTCAGTACTTGCCATTCTTCATCCAACCCCTGGGTTTCAACCCCAGCCCTGTAGAAGATCCATGGGGAATTAATGTTATAGATCCTGTACGCAAGGTGGTTATAACCTTATAGAGGAGATAAAAATAACCACAGCACCATGAAGTTGTATATCTTACCAAACATTGGGTTCTAAAATCAAAGAAGAAGGTAAAAATTGTGTAAACTCAAAATAACAGACAAGTTTTTAAAATTCACCCACAAAACACAGAATATATGGTCATACAGGACAGATTAGAAACAATCTGTTGAATCCAGCACGGCCAGATTTCCCTTTAGGATTAGAGCAGAGAGCAGACTCTTCAGCTGAGCATCAAGGAAGGGAGATGGTTGTGCTCATGGGCCACCTTGCAGGAGAGAGACATGCGGGTTAGGCTCCGTCTCCGCACAGGATTCTGCTCACACTAACACTAAGAGAGACAGCAAACATGAAAAAGTAAGGCAAACGCAGACCTGGGACGTCCACCCACACTCATGAACACGCGGGGCAGTGTGCACTGAGTGGGTGCTGAGCAAAATTGTCTGCTTTTCTTAAATCTCTCTCTCTCTCTCTCTCTCTCACACACACACACACACACACACACACACACACACACTGTTCTGGTCAACAGTATTAACATAAGCTAAGGTTCAGAAAGCTTAGATTATGTGATAGCAACGGAGCAAAGAATATGTGTAATTTTATTAGAAAATAGTAACAGCGTAGTATGACTGGGAATTCATTATAGAATATTATAGATAGTAGGCAAAAGAAACTGGGATCTAGTCAGGAGGTTATATAAAGCCACTGAAGATGTTTGAGACAGATAGTTAGCATTACTGTTTTGCTGGAAGGCAAACGTGATGCGTTCAGTTATGAACCTACTGAGTGGAAGCTGTTACAGGGACATTCGAAACCAGCTGGACACTCACATCTAGTCTCTGGAAAGGAAGTCATAACTGGAGATGAGTCTAATGAGCCATTTCCAAAGATATCTTTTTTTTAAAATAAACTTATTTATTTATTTATATTTTTTTGGCTGCTTTGGGTCTTCATTGCACGCAGGCTTTCTCTAGTTGTGGAGAGCGGGGGCTACTCTTCGTTGCCGTGCACAGGCTTCTCACTGCGATGGCTTCTCTTGCTGAGGAGCACGGACTTCAGGTGCACGGGCTTCAGTAGTTGCGGCACACGGGCCCAGTAGTTTCAGCACGCCGGCTCTAGAGTGCAGGCTCAGTAGTTGTGGTTCATGGGCTTAGCTGCTCTGCGGCATGTGGGATCTTCCTGGCCCAGGGATCAAACCCATGTCCCCTGCAATGGCAGGTGGATTCTTAACCACTGTGCCATCAGGGAAGTCCCCAGAGATATCTTTTTTATTTCTGTGTCTTCAGCACCTAGAATGGCCCCAGGCAATAGTACACACTTGATAAATAATTACTGGATTAATGGTACTTGATTATATTGAGGTGATGATGACTGTATAGCTATTAAATACTGTATGGATAAATGGATGGATGGATGGATGGATGGATGGATGGACAGATGGATGAGTGGGTGGAAGGAAGGAAAGAAAGAAGGAAAGAAGGAAAACCATTTTGTTTTTCTAGCTAGGTTGTCCCTTGAAATTTTCTAGTCTGAAAATTTTTGCTAAAGATCTATTGTGTTCACAGACGGTTATTTGTAGACATAAGGTCAGATTCTGGGCAACTTTCAGTGTCCCAACAGTGTTTTTTAAGTGCTGTCAAGAGCAAAGGAGCAGCACCTTTGGAGCAGCCAATGAAGAAGAAAACAGCTGAGAAGGAATGAGCACACCCAAGGGTTGCAGCCGTGATCACCCAGCTTGCTAACCAGATGAATGGAGCATCCTGTTGAAGAACTGTCGCTGTGAAATGCAGGCCGTTTGGGATGAAAGCTGTGGGGTTGGGCGAAATGAGAGGAGAGGAGAATGCAGTAATCTGCTTGTGTTTCCTCTTTCTTGAAACCAAAGTGGCGGTAGGGATTAGAAAACATCATAGTCAGCATGCATTCTGACAGTTGGAGAAGAGAGGCAGCTGTTAAGGAAACTGCAGATAGCACAGCTCTCCTGTCTGGGGAGGCAAAGAGCCATTAAAGGTGTCAGTCACTTCTAAGGTTAGCATTGTGTTTCTCTAAAGACACCATACATGGCAAGTTCTACAGAGTGGAAAGCGGGTCAGAAAGGCATTTGCTAAAAGGACAAACCAGGCCCTTCTTGCTTCAATAGTTTCCTGCAGCCTGACTGCATCGAGACAGCTGAACTTCACACTCCACTCTCACTACCCAACACAGAGCAGCAGGGTGGGGAGCTGAGCCTGGTTCAAAAGAATGTATATGCTTGCTTGAAGGGCTGTGAGCACAAAATACACCCCAGAGGGTGTTAGCAAGTGTCTGTCCTCCCTGCTTCCTGCTGCTCGGTCTCATCAACAAGTTCAAAGACATTCCAGCCTCTGGGATTGCCAGGCTACACCCCACGGGCCTGCAGCCCTGTACATGCCCAACCTAGAGATGGAAGAAAGAGCCAGGAGTCAGCACCAGAGACATCAATGGTCTAACGGATGGGGGAATCTTACACGTCTGAAGCAAGGTCCTGGAGACACAACCCACCGTGTGCCTGTGCAGGCAGAACATGGTGGCAATCTTTGCCCCCCAGGGGAGAGGAGGTTACCAGTTATAGGAGCTGATGGTCAGGTTGGCTCATTGGTTACTACGGAAACTAGCAGAGGGGCACGCCCCTCACCTCCCATTTGATAAGCTCCATGGTGGAGATGTTCTGATCTGAAGATTAGAACAGTCACTAGCTGGAGCCTGGAACAAGTATGTAGATAGATCAGTGATGTGAGTGGGGTGTAGGTGAAGCAGGCACTGGTGGGGCAGGGGAGGGACAGAGAGCAAGAGAATGGCCATTGTGGGTGGCCTGGCCGCGCAGGGGTCCGTCCAGAGCTTCGTCAAAATGAAAGGATCCCAAGTGGCTTCTTGCCTTTTTGAATTTTTAAAGTGATTTATGTTGAGTTTTTTAAAAAAAAGAAGACATAGACAAACCAAAAGAAAACTCAACTATAGTTCCGTTACCTAGAGATAATCACTGTTAACATTTTGGTGTATATTCATATTCACATTTAAATTCTTTTTATTTATTCAGACAGAGTCTTCCCTAGCTTTATTGAAGTATAATTTACCCCCCCCCACACACATTCAAATGTGTATGTTTAAAGTCTACAACTTGGTGACTTGATATACATATACATTGTGAAATAATCACCACAATCAAGTAATTAACATATGCACCACCTTACATAGTTACCATCTCCTTTCTTCCTCCCTTCCTTCTTTTCTTTTCTTTCCCCTTCCTTCCTTCCTCTCTTTCTCACTCTCTTTCTTTCTTTCTTTCTTTCTTTCTTTCTTTCTTTCTTTCTTTCTTTCTTTCTTTCCAGACCTGCCATCTTTCTGTGACCATACCTTATATTGATACATTGACTTCTTCAGAAACTGTGTTCTTGGCTTTCATCCTGGTTCTCAGCGCTCTACATCATTTACTCCAGAAGCAGGACCCTGTCTTACTAGAGGTCATTTTCATAGGTCCTTGTTGCCTCACCCTGCACCACAGCTCACAGCTACAGAGTCCCCAGCCTCTTACTCTGTAGGGTTCCTGCATTGCTGTGGGTTGGTCTTCCCAGCCTTCCAGGTGCCCCTCTGGCCCTTCTGTTTGGTTACGCTGTCACTCCTGCTGAAAGTCGCCAGCACTTCAGGACTACGTGTCTACTTTTGCTTCCAAATGTTATAGAGGAGAACACATCAAAACATCTAACTTTACTCTTTTAGGCATTTCTAATCTTCCCTACTTTTATCTTCCTCCACCATCACCTGGATTCACAGATTGACAGAGACAGCTGTGACATGGCTCACTCTTATTCCTGGTGAAAGGCAAAGGGCACTTGAATCAGAAGGTTGTGTTAACCTTAAAAGTGTGCATATAAATCTTTACATAAATTCAAAATGTCGAGTGTAGGAAAATATCGATGGATCAATACAATCTTGGTTTATCTTTGTAACATGCCGTGAAAACTCACCGAGAAGGGTCAGTAGTTAAATATATTACAGGTTCTGGAATTAACCTGCTGGTTTTGCTGAACATGGCCCATGAGTAAATCAGAACACCTGAGGGTGTGTTTTATGACTAATTCTTAATTAAAAAAAAAAATCAAAGGTCACCCCATCTCCGCTCAGGGCCAACTGGAAGCCAAGAAGTTAGTCAGAACAAATGTCGTTCACAGACCCATTTGCTTTGGTTGTTCAGAGTGAATCACAGCATTAGAGACTCTAGAATAATAAGCACAAAGGCCATATTGTGTGGCTTTTTATAAAACTTATTTCTAATAACTTCATAATGCTGTTGAAGCTCATTGGATTTAATTATGCTTATAAAGTCTACCCTCTTGTACACTAGGGAGTCAATTACTACGGTTTTAAACAGAGTAAGACTAGTTTTCTAAAAATACATATTTGATCACGTCATACCTCTGGCTGCATCACTGTTATTTCTGTGCATATTCTCTGAGTTCTCATAAAATAAAATATTTGGCAACTATTACATTTCATCATTTTCAACATTTCAAAAGTGTCATTCATTTATCTAGAGGTTACAGTATAAGTGACTTGATAAGAAAGTGTTTCACACTATAGTCACTCTGTCCCTCCAGCATTTGCATAGAACCCACTCAGTCACATGATGACTGAGTGGATGAATGAATGAAAATAAGTGAACACATCAAATAAACACTGGACGAACTAGTATTTTCTGGCTGATATAATCATTTAAAATATTTTTACCATAAAATAATTTCACAGCTCTAAGATTATTGCAGTAAGATTGGGAAACCCACTATGAGGAATTTAAAAGTAAAAAATTATGGAAAGGCATATGAAAACATGCACAGCATCCTTAGTCAGCTTGGTACTGTTTATTGAAACTGCAATGACCTACCACTACACAAAGCAATGCCTAAAATAAGAATATCAATAGCACCAAGTGTTGGCAAGGATGGGAAGAAAATGGAACTCTTATATGTTGATATTTGCATGTAAGTGTTACAAACACGTTGGAAAACAGTTTTCAAGTTCTTAAAAAGTGACACATGCAATTAACATACGACCCTTCAATGCTACTTCCAGGTTTTTACCCAAGAGGAATGAAGACATATATCTGCATAATGTCTCTCTTAATTAAAAATGCAATTTAAAAATAATCCAAATGTTCAATTTAAGTCGACAGGTAAATTGATAAAGTTATCAATATAATATATCCATACAATGGAATACAACTTAGCCAAAAAAAAAAAAAAATGTGGTGAACCATTGACAGTAACGTGGGTGGATCTCCAAAACATTATGAGTGTAAGAAGCCAAAGTCAAAAGGGTAAGAGTTGATACTAAATAATTTCATTTATATGAAATTCTAGAACAGGTAAACCTATAGTGATAGAAAGGAGATAAGTGGTTGTCTGGGTCCAGGAGTAGACAGAAAACTGACCACAAAAGAGCACAGGGAACTTTTGAGGTGATGGCAAAGTTATTCTTCTTGATTGAGGCGGTGGTTACACAGATGTATGTATTTATCAAAACTTATTAAACTATCCACTGAAAATTAGTACATATTATTGCATGTAACTTACACTTCAATAAAATTGATGGCAAATTAAATAAAATTAGGGGAAATTTGGAAAGTTGGTTCCTGTTTTTATAATGACAGAAATTTATTTACTGTTTTATTAATTATCAGTAATGTTTTTAGCCTATTGAATCAATTCTTCATAAAAACTTGTTACATAGTTGTCTAATATTGATAGCAATAATTGCTCCTTCATTACCTGCTGAATAATAACTGTGCAGATAAAGTAGAAGAGAGATTATAAGTTCACAAAATGTTACCCAAGTTCCACTGTATTAATGATGTATTCAGTATTTGGTATGATAGTAAGGGTAAGACAAATTCTTTCAAAGGTCAAAATTACCGCTTGGGAGAAGGCTGTGCTTTCAACCTTTAACTCTGCAGGTTACTTTGCATAAAGCTGGTTTTGTTCTGTTATCTCAGATATGAAGCCATCAAATATCATTTATTCATTACCTTAGGGAAAAAAAATAGAAAGTAACTCCAAAGAAAACTCATGGTAGTTACTTTTTAAAGACAGCAAGCTCTAGGGCTAAAGGTGAGACCAACAGCCACTCAGCTCTATGCCTCATCCCATCTGCACTGTGTATATACAGCTCAGTTAGTGCATGAAGATGCTGAGTCAGCAGGAAAAGGTTACATTGTGCTGAGGGTGCCCTCTTAAGGCAGAGGAATATACAATCATTTCTGAAAAACTGTCATGAAAAGCAATTGAAATACTGTGTTTGCCCTTAGGACATTGCCCTCAAGTTATCTGGCAAACTTTCTTATCCAGAACAGAAAGTTCCTGATAATGCCAAATAGCCAAGATATCACAACCACTGGGAGACAGTTTCATAGGCAAATTGCTAGAATTTAGGGTGACCACTAGACTTATCATCCAAATCAGGACATTTTAAGAAAGGAGGCACTATTAATAATTATGCTGGGACAGCAGGCATAAACCAGAACTGTCCCAGCCTAACTAGGACCAGGGCCACCCTAGTGGTATATAGTTTCTGAAGAATGCCTTTAATGTAGGCAGGGCTAAACTATAGCAAAATGTCCAAAGAATGTTTAAGGAACACAAATGAATGTTGTCAATGCAGTATCGTTCATATTAACCCAAATTTGTTTTTTACCAAAGACAGGACAGAGTGTGGTTTTTGATACTTTTACTCCAAAGTATATGTATCAAAAGTTTTCATTAAGAATGAAAATGACACAATCAGAGCAAGAGTAGGGGAGGGAGAGAGGGAGAGAAGAGAGTAAAAGGGGGAGGGAGAGAGAGAGAGAAACTTATCTGTTGAGCACCTTGTATATTTTGTGTTTATTATCAGTCTTATTTCTGCTTCTAACCCTGAACTTTTCAAGTACTTGAACCAATAAATTCTATTTTTCCTTAAGCTAATTTGTACTGGCTCTCTGTTCCTTGGATTAATTCTGTCGTATAAAATTCAAAAGGAACAGAAAGTTTAATGCATTAATATACATAGAGTTTGGTAGATTTATTCTCGAAAATGCTGTATCTTATCCTTTCTTCTGTATCAGTCATCTGTTCCAGGTAATCAACTGGTAGATTTTTTTTAATGAATAACAGTTGTGTTTCTAGTCTTTATTGAAAGATTTCAGGTTATTGAAAATTTGATAGAGAATTTCTAAAATATGCATAAATTGTCATTCTATGAAATGTGCCAGTCTATATCAATGAGTACTAACTAGTTATCTGTTGTTATCAACATACTGTAACATACCATTATGTATTCCCTAAAGAGTTGTTGAAGTTTAAGTTAGCTATACTGGCAAAGAAAGAGCCAATTTTTGAAAAAGATATTATTTACAATGGAACTAAAATAGATATAGGGTAAAATCTGTCAACGGGGTGATGTGGTAGGGACAAAGATTCTTTGCTATTGAAAGGATGGACAAGTGAGAGTACACCTTTGGATTTAAAGGTATAGTGTCTGGTAGTGGTCACTAATCATATTCCTAGGTGAAGAAGCCATGTGTGATTAGTGGTGGTTTTTGCATTGTAGGGTAGCCATAATTAATATTATTTGGCTTGATTAACATTTTGTCTACATAGTCTGGACTTGGGAAAGACAAGACATACAAGAAATGTTTAGATATAAAACGGTAGACTAACACTGGGAAAGTATAAGTGATGGAGCTTTCTAGATCAATCAGCATGCTGTAGCTATGGGTGAGGTCAAGTGATGGGTTTTAGGGGAGAGCTGCCTCTTATATGTGTGACCTTTACTAAATAACTTAAATTTGCTGAGTCTCGATACTGTAGAAAGTTGCAGAGTGGCTGGAAGATTGATAATGGGCAGATATCATTTAATCTCCAAAGAAACTAGAGTTCACTCATATGGTCCAGCAATCCGACTTCCAGGTACATATCCAAAGGGAACAAAATCATCATCTCAAAGAGAAATCTGAAGCCCCATGTTCATCGCAGCACTGCTCACAATAGCCAAGATATGGAAACAACCTAAGTGTCCGTCGACGGGTGAACGGATGAAGGAATGTGATACACACACACACTCACAGACGGACACACACACACACACACACACACACACACACACACACACACACACAGAGGAATATTATACAGCCTTAACAAAGAAGGAAATCCTATCATTTGCAACAACATGGATAAACCTGGAGGGCATTATACTAAGTGAAACAGCAAGACAGAGAAAGGCAAATACTGCCTGGTATCGCTTATATGTAGAATCTGGAAGGAAGGAAGGAAGGAAGGAAGAAAGGAAGAAAGGAAGGAAGGGAGGGAGGAAGGAAGGGAGGAAGGAAGGAAGGAAAAAGAAAAGGAAAGTAGAATGACGGTTGCCAGGGGCTAGGGGCTGGGGGAACCGGGAGAAGTTGTAAATGGGTACAAACTTTTAGTTATAAGGTCTGAATAAGGTCTGAGGGTCTAATGTATAACATAGTGATTCTAGTTAAAAACACTGTATTGTGTAATTGAAATTTGCTTAAATATTCTCACCAAAAAAAGAAAAAAAAAAGAATCAAGGTAAACATGGGAGGCGATGAATGTGTTAATTCAATGGAGAGGAGTCCTTCCACAAGTATGCATCAATATCAAATCACCACATTGCACACGTTAGATATCTTACAATTTTATCTATCAACTGGGGGAGGAGGGAAACAGAGTCCTAAAGGTCTAGATTTGAAATTGATATTGACCTTGTAAATGAGCCTTAAATAGATTTATAAGGGGACAGAAAAAAAGTAAAGCAACTTCACAAACACAGGAAACCAGGAGCCGGCAGGAACTGACTGTCCCTATTATCAAGGTATTAGCACATACCACAGCAAGTTTGGGAGACAGAAGTGACACAGGAGCCTGTGTTAATCTCAACCTGAAATGGCAGTGAGGTACAATGTACTGGGTTATCTCAGAGGTTCTGCTAGGTAGGCAAGACATCACACGTGAAGGAAGATGGTTATCTCCAGAAAGGCAGTTGTTTGGGCCTGGAAGTTTCTACCTAAGCACCCCATCTGTGGGCAGAATACTGTAAACCCAGGTAAGCATGCCATTCTCACCAAGGTCGTGACCACAGAGATTAAGACCCTCACCACTAGTCCGGGCCCAGGGAAGATGCTTGATTTCTGCTACGGGGAACTAGCAGGAATCAAAGCAGGAAATTTACGCCTGTATAGAAATTATTGATACATAGATCTCAGAATAACGATTAAGGATACATTCCGTTTCTTCAGTTTGAACCACTAAAAGCAAAAAGTGGGAAAGAGGGCCACTAAACTCATGAACAGAAGAGGAGCTGTGAAAAGGGCTGTGACTTGGGAGACACAGTCAGTTGTGGTCAGAAGGCAAGGTATAGTAACCAGGGCTGGCTTACGTCTGGGAATGGCTGAGCAGTGAGTGTGGTCGTGTGATCCCTCACGGCTAGAACTGGTGTGGGGGCCAGAGGAGAGGATCGTTATACACCTGCTGCTTTGAACCCTAGTTGAATCAGGTGGTGGAGCCCTACCTATCCTTCTATAAATGGACCACAATCTTTTTTTTTTCACACCTTTACACAGATGGTTTCCTCCGCCTGGGATGCCCTCCCCTCCATATTTTGTCCTCATGGTGAACTTCCTCTAGACTTAAGTCAAACATTAGCTGTCCTGTGAAGTCTTCTGTGCCTTCTCCAAAGAGAGTTAAATGTTTGTCCCTCCATATCGTTTAACAGAGCACACATGTAACTGGATTTGCCTGTATGCCCGTCTTCCTAAGTAAGTGGTGAATAACTCCAGCTCCAGGGCTGCAGGAACAAATCTATTCATCTTTAATTCCCCCAGAGCCTGACTCGTTTCCTGGCATAATGTTAAGCAGTTAATAATGTTTGAATGAATGAATGAATGGACATGAACGAATGAAGAATGAAAGAAAGGAATCAAGAAGTCAGAAAAGAAGGAAAGAAGATAGGAAGTTCACTCTACCCACTTATTCACAGGGCAAGCAGTGATTTTAAGAATCGAGAGAAGATGAAGATAGTGACAAAGAGGAGGAGAAGGAAGAGGCAAAAGGAAGGAGGAGAAGAAGAAATGGCAGCAATAGATGGACTATGTCTTCTTCAGTGACCTGAAATTCTGAAGGAGCAAAAGATAGAAGTAGAATGTCATCTTGGTTTCTTACTGAAGGTTATGACTTTGAAAAACAAAGCAGAGTATTTGGGGAATAACAACTGGGCAAATGGAATGAAGTTACCAGGGCGTTGGGTTCCTGTAACACAACCAAGATGAGAAGAAATGGCTTGCGAAGACTTGCCAAATCAGTGAGGAGGGCTTTGTCTTGATATGTGAGAAGTGGAAGAAAAAGGAACAGATAAAACCGGGAACCTCAGTGCTACAGGTGAAAACAGCAGTCACACAGAAAGAAAAACAATGTGAATATCCTGTTGTTTCAAGAAGAAATAGAAAAGTAATTTAAAAATAATTCTTCTAACTCAGATTTAGATTTTTAAATACAGAGAGCATGAGAAATAAAGGAAAAATATTTTAAAACCATCTATTGAGGAAACAACTTTTGAAGTGCTGATAACAGAAATGAGAGACATCATTATAACGTTCCTGATCTAAGTCACCTGTTATTCTCTTTAAATGATTTTTAAAGACTTAACTGTGTACTATATACGTAAAATTTTGAAAGACCAAAAAACCTGTAAACCCCAAAGTAATCTTTTAGATACGCATATCTATGCACACACCACCCTCTTTCTCTCTCTCTCTCTCACACACACATGCACACAGGCGCACTGTGACACAGTGGTCATACTAAAGAGATGGTATTTCTCATCCTGCTCTTTAATTTAACATTATGGTGATAACTTCTTTGTTTAAGTATTCTTTGGAAACATATGTTTTTTTTTGTTTTTTTTTTTTTCTATAAAAGTGCTCCATTTTATTCAAAAGGAAATTGTACCAGGAAGAGGAATAGCTAAAGACCTAGAAAACATAAAATATGCCTTTGTTGTATTCACAAATATTCAACGTTTCTCCAAATATATCCAGTGACTAGAAAACAATGGTGTCAGAGCAGCCATAATAGCAATAAACTGGGTTATACGGAAGGACATATAAAGTTAGAAAATTTGGGGAAAAAAACAAAGGTTTTAGGACAAGAAAATCACTTTAAATATCCTTCTGGAGGTACATCTGTCACTTCAGTATTTGTTCATACACTGTTTCTCAGGGTAAAGGCTTATGTGCCAAATGCATGTGTATACTGCAGCACAGAAAAATGGAAATTTTAGAAAAAGCAAGGAACATGCTGTCAGGTAACTGGTAGCTGTTGGCATCCATAAAAATCTCCATCCTCTAGACTCTGCTTTTTAAAAAAATATATGCAAATTATCATTTATCTGTAACAAAGTCTAAATATTCTGCATTGTAAATAAAACTGAACAGAATAAACCTGAACAGAAAGGGGGGAAAACAGCAAGAGTAAGTACATTTCTATTGTCAAATATCATTTCCGAAAAAATAAACTGACCATATTACATCCGGAATTGACGCTATAATATTTCTCTCCAAAGAATGGACACATAAGATTCATAAGACAGCCTTAATTTTCAAGAGCTTTCAAGAACAGAGAGACAAGAGATCATCATGGATCTATTAGCTAAGTACCATCTATCTTTTCTAACAGGTAGGAGTCATTTAATCTGATACTAAACAAGAAGTATGGTTTAGATTTTTAAATATTTGTGAAGTCAATTAATACAACAGTTGCAAAAAGATATGAAGTTCTTCACACAAAACTGGGAGGATCATTGTGGATTCAGGTTCATCTCCACTGGGGCTCATTGGCATGTAACCTAATGACTTTTGGGGAAAAAAATACATATTGGGAATAAAATGGGGGACAGAGGTAGGCCTGGATATCTTCATCCCCAAATCATTCCTCGACCCATCTACATCAACCCCTCCCTAAACAGATTACTTCACCCAGCTTACTCTCACATGCTGAGGGCCACTAGAATCCTGGGGTCTTCTCCCAAACTGTACATTGATTTCTCTAACTCAACTTCAGAGTTCAGGGTGTTAAGAAGCTCTTTACAGTGATCATAGAGGAAGTGAAGATGCTGTCCTTCCCTTTCTGCCTAAATCTGCAGAAAGACCTTCCCTGACCACATAAATAATCCAAGCCCACTCCTGCTTATTCTCTCTCCCAGTTTATTTCTGTGACTGCATCTGTTACTCATTCAACAAACATTTAAGGAGCACATATTGTACTTTTTTCCTGTTAAAATTGGGAGTATAGTTGTTTAGTTAACATTTGTTTCCCTTAGATTATAAATTCTGAGCTGCTTTTTTTTTTTCCACCAGTAGGTGCCTGATATATATTTACCAAGTAAATAAGTGAAAGAATGAACAAGTCTCTGAATTAAGTTTTTTACCTTCACCTGAAGCCAGATTTTGGCGCTTCTCCCTTTTCTGCTCACAGGAATGAGGGTGGTAGGGTGGGAGGGACCCTAGGTACAGCATCCAGCACAGGAAGGCCAGTCTCTTCTCCTCCATATTTTCTCCATCCCCTGGCAGGGATGAAAGGAGGCTTCCGCAATTCTGAAGAACCCTCCACACCCTACCTTCCTTTACTGATACTGATGGATGTTAGGCCTGAAAAGGGAGAGGTTTTCAAGAGTAATTCACATTGCTTGAATTCAAGAATCTTAGATTAAACCTTTCCTTCCTATTCTGCAGAAATCTTGAAGTCACCCACATTTTAGCTAAAGATATGTTTTGTGAGTGAACATGAATCCAAAATTCAAATGTACATTCCTAGATGATAACGTTAGAGACCCTAAATTTTGTTTTCCTATCTCCACGTAGCTCCATACTCCCATCAGTAACATCTTCCATGAATATGGTAACCACACATCCCAATTTGCCTGGCAAAGTTCTACAATGCCTACCCACACCTTGATATTTTCCATGTGGCTGAAATGGAAAATTTTTTTCCACTCACCTCCTATATGAAGCTTATTTTTTAACTTCCAGAAAAAAATATTTTCCTGCCCTGATTTTTTAAAAATATTATACTATAATTTTTCTCTGATAGTTGGGTACATTATGTCTCTTTATGTAGACATATCAATTTCCTTTAGGGCAGATTACATGTCATAAAATATCCTGTATCCCAGTGCGTTGCACTAGGAATTCATAAGTGTTGACGTCAATTAAGAGTTTTCAAAAGCCTACAAATAGAAATTGCAGAATAAAATTTTAGCTGAGTGTTAATATAAAAATTCACTATCTGCACATATTCTTATATAATGCTCACTCTCTGACTATAAGATACTGAGGATATCTTATAAGTATAAATAGAAAGTGTGCATTTATTATTCAAATGGTTATCTGAAATTCATGTCAAAATTATTACAATGTAAAACACTGTATTTTTATCAAATCACTGCAAACGCTTTGAATTATGAAACTACCTACTCTTTTTTTTTTTTTTTTTTTTTTTTTATAATTTTATTTTTTTTTTGGGGGTACACCAGGTTCAATCAACTGTTTTTATACACATATCCCCATATTCCCTCCCTTCCTTGACGCCCCCCCTCGATTCCCCCCCACCCTCCCTGCCCCAGTCCTCTAAGCCAACTTCCATATGTTTTGATATAAATAAAATATTCTGTCATATAAAAAGACCACATTATACTTAAACATTCCTCTATTTTTGGATCTTCAGAATTTTTCCATTTTCTTTTTTAGAAATAAATTGCTTATATCCATATAAATAACTCCTTGAATTATTCCCTTAGAATATATTCAGAGAAGTGGAATTACTGGGGGAGAAAAGTATGGAAAGTGTTTGACATTTTGTTGTTTTTTGATTATAATAGTAGCATATGCATGTTATAGAAGATTTGGAAAATACAAAAAGTTACAAAGTAAAAATATAAACTTATAGCTCTACTCTTTATTGCCTCAAATGCATATTTTAATTCTGTACTGATATTTTAGTTTCTTTAAAACCACCCATGCCCTCTCTCTATTTTTTTTTTTTTTTTCCATCTCATCCTGCTCTCTTGTTTTATGGGCGTTGAGTCCATTTCATCAGGGCTTGTCCTCCTGCCCTCTGGCTCCCGTGCTTTCTTAGAAGTGTTTCCTTTAGGTAGATGTTCTTTTTCTTTTGTTCTGAAGCAAGTTTTTCTTTGAGCAGAGAAGCACGAGAACACAGAGGTCAGAGCTTTTCCTAGAATACAACTGTCCGATTTGAATCCCAGCTCTGCCATTTTTGAGCAGTGTGATCTTGGCCACACAATTTAAAATATCTCTGGGCTCTTGTTTTCTCAACTGCAAAATGGAGATATTTATAATTCACTTCTGAAGTCATCAAGAAGATTAAATGAGCTAGTACACGTAAATCACTTAGAATACACACAGGAAATGTTAAATCTTCTTAGTATGGCTCTGTACTGGCTTTTTTCTATTCATTTTTCCTTAAAGGGGAGGAACCTGTAAAGATTTATTGATTGTCAGCCTGTGTGTGAGACAATATATACACCTGTCCTTTGGGGCATGAGTCAAATCCTCATTGAGGTCCGTTCCCCATTCATAGTCACCTTCTGTGGCTCTGCCACTCCAAGGTGAACTTGCTTGCTGCCTCCATTTCATGGTGGGTCACAGGACGATCACAGGTGACCTGTGACAGTCCACGGTCCGTACTATCACCACGACCAGGACGGCCTCCATCATCTCCCTGACTAATAGTTTTATTCCAGAGTTGCAACACAGCCCCCTCAGCCCCCTCTACTTCCTGTCTAACAGAATGAGATGGAAGAATGATGAGGAAGGGGTGGGGGAATGGACAAACAAGGATTCCAAGGAAACTGGGAATGTCATTACGGAATTAAAATATGCATTCAACATGATAAAGAACAGGACTGAGACTGTTTACATTTTTGTTTTGTAGCTTTCTATATTTTCCATATTCTTTGATTTTTCTATCTTAGATTTAGAAAGAGATGTAATAAAAGCAGCAAACAGAAAATGAGATCTTTAAAAATACCTTTTACAATACTATCAAAAATATCAAGTAATTCTACATAATCAAATGGATATGTTAGCATTCCAAAGGAAAAAATTGTAAAACTTTATGAGAGATGTAAAAGAAGATCTAAATGAATGGAGAGATAGAATATGTTCATGGATTAAAAGACAATATTTTAATGATGTTACTCTTGTCAAATTGATCTATAGAGTTGATTAAATAGCAATCTAAACTCCAACAGGCTTTTCTTTGGTAAAATAGATAAATACATAATAAGTACAAATACACAAGCAAAGGGCCAAGAGCAGCCAAAACATTCTGAAAGAAGAAAGTAGGAGGACTTGCTGTACCTCCATAAGGACTATTTGTAAAGAAAAGTTGTAAGGAGAGTGTAACTTTGGCATAAGAATAAACTAAGTTAATAGAATGGAATAGAGAACCCCAAATCAACATATGCAGTTATGAATGTTGGATTCATGGCAAAAGTAGTGAGAGAAAGAGAGCAGCTGCAGTGAAATACTGTGTTTTTAAGGAATAATTTTGGGATTATTAGGTATACACATTTAAAAAATGAAATCTTACTTCTACATCACATCATATACCAAAAGCAATTCCTAGCTGATCACAGAACTAAATGTGAAAGGTGAAATTATAAAGCTTTCAGAAGATAATATAGAAAAATACCTTAATAACCACCAGATAGAACACATTCTTAGACAAGAAAGCACAGATCATAAAGAAAAAAATTTAAGAAATGCTGTGCATGAAAAGATGCTATAAATAAAATGGAAAGAAAAGTCATAGAAATAAAGATAATAACATTATATAACTCTGACAAAGAACTCTCATGCAGTAGGGGGCTGAGTGAGCACTTTGTGGTTGGTTCAGGGATGACTTTTCCAAGGTAGGGAGGCCACAGTTAAAAGAACAGTGCCTTTCTATTTTGTTCTGCCATTGGGTTTGCTTTGTTTCTAGTTGGCATCAGCATAAAGGCCACGCAGGCATAGTACTTAGCAGAAATTCTGTTCATATTCTTACATTATATAAGAGATCATTTCTCCTTTCCAATGCCATCATTAGTTTTCACTTTTCTTTGTGTCTTTATAGGTATTTTAGGGGGAATTTGAAGTTGTCTGACCCAAACTGCAGGCCAGGTGCCATCTGAACCCTGTTTTCATGTGCTTAAGATCTTTTATAATCTTTACTGCATGATTCTTTAGTATTGGCATAGATTTATGATTGATATATTTTATTTCCTTTCTGTATTCCCTTAAAATTACACCAGTAGTTTTCCATGTTGAAATATCATCCTGCGTAAAATTTCTAATTGGATAATTACAGTGTGTTTGGGTTGTAATCTAATTAATCTTCCATTCCCCCACTGTAGGGAATTTTAAATTACTTTTGCTTTTTCATAATGACAAAAAAATTCAGCGAGAGATCTCTTGGATGGAATTTACAAACTATAAGATTGTATTTTTAGATGAATTCTCAGGCACGAGATAACGAGGTCAATGTGTTTACATTATTTTATGCTTTTAAAATATATTGCAGCACTTTTATTGCTACCAACAATAATTGAAAGTATCGATGATCTTGACATTTTAGGATCAGAAGAGAAATATGACCTCCTGATTAGGACTGGGCTTTAATAGTACAGGACTCTGACCTGGATATCCCTAACTAGACATGATTTTTCCTCAAATTGAAACAAAACAGGTTTTTCCTCTTGTCTTCTCCTTCTCAACGTAGAGAGTTGCACAGCTGCCCCGTTCCAGCGTCTGAATTTACTCCTACCTTAATCTCATTTCTCATTTCTGATTCAGCTGTGATGCCACCAGCTTTGCCTTCAGACATCTCTAACACCAGCCCCTTCTTTCATTCCCATCATAGCCCAACGCTCAACTGAACAGGAGCAAAGGTAACCTAGCCAGCCCCAGCCTTTTAAACCCTTCCTCAGGCTGCCTCCAGAGATGTGTTCTACATCACAGATGCAGCCTTACTGATCCACCACCTGTCACCTCTGACAGCTCGCACTCTGCACACTAAATAGAGCCAGTCCTTAGCATGTCAGCTAGACTTGTCACACCTGACTCCAACCACATCACCGGTGTCATTTCCATGCCATCTTTGACTTGTGGTCACATAGCCTAATTAGTCCATTCCCCCAAAATGCCTTTATTACAGACCACATCCCACCGCCTTTGTGATTGTACTCACTCCTACCAGATTTTCAGCGTTTCTTTAGGACGATTATAGGTGAATGCCCTCACCCCCACCACCACTCCTGTGCCTCGCACAGCACCTGTACGTGTGGGAGATGTTTAGCAATGACGAACTAAAGTGAAGAGAACTGAACTGAACTCGATGCGATTGATGAATGTACAATCGTTACACAAAGGATATCGAGTTATTAGTTTTTAAAAATAGAGGTAATTTGTGCTGGTGCAGAGGTCTTTTCATGACCTGAGCCCATTTGAGATTTTGTGGGAACCTTAGGTAAGGATAGAAGTCATGTTTATTACAGATGCTGAAAACACAAACTAGAGAGCTATAGCTAATATGTTAGAAAAAATAACTGGAATTAAAGATAAATTTTCTAGGTCTGGTCAGAAATACAGAGTCCAAAACAACAGCAATTTTAGCAGTTTTTGGAGAATTTGGCTACCTCCCGGCACCTTCACTGCTGCCACATAGGCTCAAGCCCCTGTCTCTCACCTGGACCATGGTGGTAGCCTCCTAACTGGTCCCTCTCCTTCTTCCTTGCTCCCTTCAAACTATTCTCAACGCGCCAGTCAGAGTCACCTTGTTAAAACATGAGTCAGGTCCTGTCCCTCTCCCAGTATAAACCCTCTAATGCCTTCCCATTGTTCTCAGTAAAAACAAGTCTATTTTATGATAAACCAGAATCTCATGATTTTATTCCAGTAACCTGTTGAACATCTACTACCCTAACCATCATTCAATCTGTACCAGTCACATAGATGTCCTTCTGTTCCCTGAGCAATCAACCGTGCTCCTACCTCAGATGCTTTGATACCTACTCTTCCTTCTGCTTAGAATATTCCCCTCTCAGATATCAACATAGCTCCTTCTCTCATTTCCTCTACCTCTAAAGTTACAACTCCCCCATCCCAATATTTAATAACCCCTTTCAGCTTTACTTTGGTGCCTTGACTCGTAATACTATCTATTGTACTAAAATACAATATTTACAAAACATAGTATATACTAAAATATAGTACTAAAATATACTACTATATATTTTACTCTCATTTATCATCTGTTTCTCCAGTGTATGAGCTCCACGTGGAAGTTGATTTTTGTCATCTTCTGTTTATTGATCATTTCACAGACTTAGGACAATGTCTGATAGATAACTGATACTCAACTATGAGCTCGTTAGAAACAAATAAGAAATTTCAGGAAGGAAAATAATAATTTGCTTTTTGGTTCAATATGTTACTTATACAATAGGACAGACATGACTTAGCATGACCTTTATGGAAGTAATTAAGGTTAAATGAGCTCATAAGCATGGGACCCTGATCCAGTTGGACTAGTGTCCTTATAAGAAGAGACAGGAGAGAATTAGCTGTCCCTCTCTCTCCACCGTGTGAGGACGCAGTGAGAAGGCAGCCACATGCAAGCCAGGAAAAGAGCCTTCGTTAGGAACCAGATCAGTTGGCACCTTGATCTTGGACTTCCCATCCTCCAGGACTGTGAGAAATAGATGCCTGTTGTTTAGCCACTCAGTCTGTGGGATTCTGTTACGGCAGCCCAAGCAGACTAAGATAGACATGTACCTTAAAAGTCATTTAACCGAATTTCCTCACTTGACAGATAAGGAAACTGAAGCCAGAGAGATGAGTGACTTTCCATAGGTCACCCAGTCAGTTTATAGCAGAATTAAACTCAACGTCCAGACTGCAGCTCAGCACTTTCCCCTCTTACTGCGCTAACTCTTACACCACTCTGTGTAATATATAATCCGTATGAGGCGGGGGTTCTCAAACCTCATTCTCAAGGAAATTGTTCTTCCAAAGTTGGTACCAGGAGGTGTGCCATTAGAAGATAATGATGGTGGTTGTTTCACAATATTTTAAGGGGGTTAGCGGTTATTTAAGTGATTTTTTTCACAATTCTACGTTTTTTACCAATAACCTTTCTTACCCCCACAAAAAGATATAAAAGGGGGAAAATATTACTGGAAAAACTCTGAGCCATAATTCTCTAAAAGTAAACTCTGCCCTTGGGAAAAGTGGAGAGATAGATATATTTAATATGGGAAAATTTTCTGCCAGTGCAATTGATCCTGGTTCAAAAGATAGAATGAATGCTACTCAGAATTTTACTGTATTCCAGAAAAGGTCGCATGACCTCAGAGCCCTTCTTCCTGGATACATTTAAAAAGCACTGATAGAACAACACGACGCAGTAGCTCAAAAAGCTATTATGAGCCTGAGCTGAATCAATAGAAGAGAAGTGTTTGAATGGAAGCGATCTCAGTACCTCTGTCCTCGGCACTTTAGAACATATACACGGTGTCATGTATGTTGCCTGTTCTTGGATCCCATCTTTGAGGTGTTGTTGACTAGCATCCAGAGGAGGTTAAAAGAATGGGGAATGGTTCGTTTCGGAAGTGAAGAGTAGGAGGAATATGAAGCTGCTATTTCTATTTTCAGAATTTTGAGAGGCTGAAATAAAGATGAAGGAGTAGATTTATTTGGCATTGTTCCCTGAGCAAAACCAAGCTCTGTGCACACTGCAGGGAAGTTGGCTTTGACTCAGTTTAGGAACAATTAGAGTTGCTATCCCTGGAAAATGTTCTGTGGTAAAAGTATAAAAATGTATTGAAAAGTACTGGAGGGGCTTCCCTGGTGGCACAGTGGTTAAGAATCCACCTGCCAATGCAGGGGACTCGGGTTTGATCCCTGGTCTGGGAAGATCCTACATGCTGTGGAGCAACTTAGCCCGTGTGCCACAACTACTGAAGCCCGAGAGCCTAGAGCCCATGCTCCACAACAAGAGAAGCCACTGCAAGCAGGCAGCGAAGATCCAACTCAGCCAATAGATAAAGAAATTAAAAAAAAAAAAAAGTGCTGGAAATGTTCCAAACATCACCCCAGAATATACAGAAGAAATCCTGTCTGGGAAGTGATTTAAGACAGATGACTTCAAAAGGTCATTCCAGCATGCAGATTCTGCCATTGTATGAGTGAGAAGAACTGGATCATCATTTACTATAATGAGTGTGTTACAATCTGCTGCAAATGATTGGTTCCTTTCTTTTCTTGTAAAGGGGAAGGGGGTAAAACAGAAAAGCCTTAGATAACTAAAATGAGTGTGGGCGGTGGGGGGAGGGGTCGGGGAGGAAAGAAAGTTGACATAGTACTTCACCATTGGCTTAAGCCTTAGCCTTTTTTTCAATGAGGAACTGCACTGAGATAAATTATATTTGTGGTCCTGCCCATTCAAATACATTGACTGTTGTCTTGTCTCTATGAAAAAGTCAGTTACAGTCTTTGAGACCCTCTATTTTCACTTGTCTGCTGAGATGTTCACAAATGCCACAAAACAGGAAAGAAATCCACCTTTAAGGAAAAATACCTTTAAGGATGGTATTTCAAATTATTGCTTACTGAAATAAATATCACTACCTTAAATTCAAGAGATAATGAAACTAAACGTTTGAGAAATTCCTTTGATTCTAAAATCAGGTAGAACACACATATCCTTAATTACTGCTTTTTTCTTTTAATATTGTCATCTAAGCAATGGGATTTTTACCTTGATATTTTTCTCTTCTTTAATCATCTTTTCTTCTGACGAGTCTTCCTCATGGTGTTTTATTTCTAATCTAAATGTTGAGTTTTCCCTTTTTATTGACACTTACAATAGTTTTTTCTCTTTTTGTAAAATCTTTTATTCTTTCTTTGAAAGGTCATATCTGAATAAAATATATGTGCTTAAAAAAAAGACGAGGCACTTTTTGAATTTCATATTTGATTCCTCCACATTCTAAACTTCTCAGGTTAAGAGTAATTCTGTACTGTTATTAAGTATTACTTAATAAAGACTATGCTTAAGTTGTTGGTATACATTAGAATATAGCAAGTCAAATCCAATACAGATTTTCTTTCTGTATTTTGGGGAATTTATGAAGGAGGAGAAGAGAAAAATTTACCTTCTTTGGGTCAAAACACCATCACATTTAAAACACATAAACTCCCATAACACAGCATATTATTTTAAATATTGGAGTAGAAATGTCTCAAGTAGAGAGAAAATCAGGTTATCTTGTCCTTTACATGGAAATAAACGATGAAGACTTAGAGAATAATTTAGAATGGCAAATGTTTGCCTTTATAAATTCCCAAAGAGCCCCCCAACCCACCACAGCAAAATGGCATCCCTAGGAATGGAATGGCGGTGAACAAAGCGGTCCTGGGGACCAGCCGCCCAGCAGCCGCCCGGGCCAGCCTCAGGTCCCCTACCTGGGGCAGCACTGTGGGCAGCAGCTTGGGCACTGGGCCTCTGCCCTCCATCCTCTCCAGGTTACCTCACTGAATTACTTTTTTTCCCCCAAGGTTTTGTAAGTGACAGTAATAAAACTGATCATCTAATTCATACCAAGGCATTAATGATTAATAGTGGGCTAATATACTTTCCCTCACAGTTGATATTTTCATTTTAAGGATTTTTATAACTTAACCTAAAGTGGTGGTGGGAATTTTAGGCCCATAGGCATATAAACCTATGCACATAACCCATCTTTTTCTCACAGCATTAATATACGTTGACATTTTATTTACTTGCTACAATTTTCTATGAGTGTACCACTTTGTTCTGTATTCAGTGTTTTAAATAGTACATCTTCATCCTAATGTATCTTGCAAGTATTTGTAGATCTAATCTCATCTCTCTTATAAAGCCTACTTATACATACACATGTATCTTTTTCTCCTCACCTTAATCCTCGTTTTTTTATTCTTTCTTTATTCCAGTTTACTCTATGGAGATCTTTTGCCATTTGAGGAGAATAGATATTTTAAAGAAATTTGAAGGTAATGGGAATTTCAGAAATGCTTTCACCTGACTCGTGTATCAGCATAGAATCCCCATTCTATCCTCAAATTCATCTATATATTTAGTTTTCAAAATTATGTTTTCACCTTTTGACTACTGTGCCACTGAAAAATGTATATGCATTCCTCATCCAATGCTTTCTAAACAGAGACAAGTGGCACCGTCATATTTTCTAATATGATAGTCACAATTTCAAATAAAGAGAAGATAGATTATTTGTTGAAGAAATAAGTGTTGAAACACAATTTACTTCATTGTCATGGTGCTGAATTCTTCGTGTACTTGAAACACTCAGACAATGATTTGGGGTAAATATAATTAAAACTAAGAAACGTATGAAATTGTATCTTGGGATTTATATTCTGGAATAATTATTTGATATTAATGCCCTGCTAGAAAAGCTGGAACTATTATCTGTGGAACTAAAAAGTGAGGAAAAGAAGTGACTATCAGTTCACTTGCCATTAACAGTTTAGAAGTAGTATCTTTAGTTTCAATGAGAGATGCCCTGGTTTCCTGATGGGAGAATTGAGCTTTGACTTGCAAATGTTCCCAAAGGGATGAATATATTATGAAATCTAAGCAGCTCTCATATTTTTTTCTTTTGTAATACACATGAGAATTCCTTACTGAAACAGACCTGTGATTTGCCTCTCATACATTACTCTATGTGTGGAAAGGAGAAATCATTTATACAAGATTCCAACTATACACAATGATTACAAAAACTTAAAGATACACTTCCAAAGTATTTTTAGTTTCTTTAACAATCTATTATACATATGATATTCAATGAAATTTCTTAAAACTTCATATATTTGTGAGTTGTGCCATCTTTTACAATCAAAGCTTTAAAAAAGGATAGAAGGAGAATTACCAATAAATATAAAGCATAAAGTAAGGGCTGAGGGAAGGAGCTGAGAGTGAAAGTAAATATAAGTGCATGGAAGATTTTGATAAAAATAAATATTGTGTGAATGTCACATGTGGTTTAGACCAATGGTAATTTTCATGTTGGTCACGTATGTTTATAAGTTTGGGTATATAAATGAAGGAAAAACCTAGAGTAGGAAAAAAAAAAATCTCTATATCTGTGAATAACAGAGCTAAAACAAATAATGGTTCCTTGCAATATGTCTCATGGTTTGCAGTTTGTGTTATGATTAATGCTAAACATCACTTTTTCAAGTCTTTTCTTTTAAAACAGTCCCCAAATGGAGGAAGACACGTACTTTTAAATAACTGTTAAATGACTGAATCAGGATTCCTAGCCATACGTTATGACTCTAAAGCCTGTGATTAAATTTCTATAGCATTCTTCGAAAATTCCAGATTCAGGGAAGTTAAGGTATTTAATCTAAATTAAGCTAAGAATGATTTGACAGAATAGCAACTGTTTTAGCAGAATTAGAGGTTTTGACAATTCTGTGAGGCTGCCCTGAAACATACTGTGTCCTTACAACTCATCAGAAGATCACCAGAAGTCTACCTTTCTCAACTGGTTTCCTTACCTGGAAATTTTAAAAAGTGAACAGAAAAACATCACACTTTGCGAAATTTGAGAGGTCCTTGAAAACATAATTTATCCCCCGTGAACAAGTACACATCTCACCATAATGCAGTGTGAAACTACAGAGTGACTTCAAGTGTAGTTATTTTTCCAATTGCCTTATGCCACAAAATCATTTTTCTACATACCTTGTGTAACTCCTACAAAAGATTTTCAAGGGGTCTTTTGACATGTGCACTTATTTATCATCAAATATTTGTAGATGAAAGTGCCAGGAAATGAGACAGAATATAGACAGCTAATCTAAAGGCTGCTCTGAATGACAGGCACGGAGGCAACAGGGACATTTCCAAAGGAGCAAGGTGTCAGTATGGAAAATTGCCTTTCCTAACATGATTTGAGTCCTCACTGTTCAGAAGTAAAGATGGAAATCATTTGCAAGGTGTCCTAGTAGAACTGGCAGCAGCTGCTTCACTGTACGATTAAGTAATATATGTGTGCATACGTAAACAAAGCAACAGAAATTATTTAAAGGTGAACATCTTTAGAAAAAAGTTTGATATTATAAGAGTATTTCTGAAGTCAGTCTTTAAACTTATACAAATCTACATGTGGCCACTGCAAACCCAAATACTCTTTATTTTAGAAATAAAGTTTCTTATCTGCTAGTCCTTAAGAGTAATTGCTGGTGAATTATTGAATGATATCCAGGACAAAAAAAATAAGATGCATGAAAATACATTCATTGCTGCTGTCAGCAAGTGAATGATTCAGTTTGAGTTTGCCTCAAGTTGTCTTAGAGGACACCTGTCCAAGCTCATTGCAAATGCCCCTTTGATGCTTTGTTGTGCTCTTCTCCTAGCAAACAAGTAAGATTTTTAAGTCTAACTCACAGAACTGAAGTATGAGAAGTGGGATCTACCAAATAATAGGGCTTTGGGGCCTGTATCCCAGGATGCGTGTTTTATAGTCTTTTGGTTTTGGGTGTGAAAGTCTTAGTCCAGAAGAGGGAAGACCATTTAATGAGTATCTATAATTTCCCAGGTACCGCAAAAGAAGTTATTATTTTCTCCAGCTTTAAAATGAAGAAACAGAGGCCAAGAGAAGCCCTGTGCTCACATAATATAACTTTCTGGGGCAAACTCTGTCCTTACAGTTCCCCAGATGGTTACAGGACTTCCCAAACAGCAAGGACCCCTGAGCTTCAGTGACTAAGGTGTTAATTTTGTCCTCTCTTTCACTAAGATACCAGCGTGAAAATAATGAAAAATACATTTTTTTTAATATTTCTGTACAACAGTGCTGATATTTTCTTTATTTGGGTCATTTCTCTAATATTATAGGAACTCAGTGGGTTATCTCCATAACTGCTGATATTTCCTTTACTTATTATAATAATCAATTTATTACTAGTACACTATTGTCAAAAGAAAACTGGATAGTAAGTGTAATGTCTGGACTCAAGACTCAGAACTACTAGTTTTGCTCATGGTAACAGCAAACAAGCACTTAACTTCTCAAGAGGCAGAGATTGGACTTCCAGCTCCTCCAGGCACAGTGAACGTGACCCAGGGCCAGGTAGTGCTGGTGGGTTTGGGAAATGCTGGGGAGGGAGAATCTTTGGAGATAATGAAGTTGATTGTCCATGCACTCACCAATGATGGCAGCACCCTGAAGAAAGCCCTTCCAGCACCTACAGTCCCATACTTCATAAATGGCTTTGAAGAAGAGGAACTACCAGAAGAATGGATCCTTCTACATATCATTCAGAATCAGACCAGATTTGAGATTCAATCACAAGGAGAAGAGAATCCTTAGAATCTTCACAGCTGATGCAGGCTTGTATGTACCTGATAGAATCTCCACCCGAGTTTAGAAGACTATGAATTACAATCTCTAACAGGGGCCAAGATATTGATTTTATATCAATGTATGTCCAACACCCAGCCGGAGGAATGTGGACGTCTATCTTACCATGAGAGTCAATTTGAAGTGAAAATATAATAGAAAATTCAAAATTAAATAAAAAGAAGAGTTTGGATTCAGTGAGCTCTAATGTCTTTTCTAGGTTCAAATAGTTTTGGAAGATCCAGAAAATGCAAAAGCAAGAATCTCTAACCCCAAATTTGCAAAGTATTGCTTACAGCTAAAGCATTCTTTTTGTATTTTGCCTGTTTCTGTCACTTCCTCTTTGATTCCTAACCATTGCCCCACCCACTCACTTTAGTCTCTCCTCTGCCCTCCCAGGTACCCACTATCTGGCTGTATAATAACTATATATGTGCTAAACATCTTTAGTTTTCACTTAAACAATCTTAGGGTATAATCAAGAAAATAATACATAATGTTATAAATTAATACTGAAATCTAAATTATATCCATATTATATTTTTTTAGGCAAGGTGGGATTGTGGTTCCTTCTATCATGTAAGTAGAAGGAACATCTTCTCTATCTCTGAATATTCAAGGCATATACAGTACCAACTACATTAATAGCCACCCTAATATTTGCCAAATAAATACATGAAGCAAGCAAACATCAAAGGAAAGCAGTTAGTTTTAGTTTTCATTTGAATAATCCTTAGGGCATAATCAGGAAAAGAATGCATAATATTGTAAGTTAATACTGAATCTAAATTATGTCCACATTATTGTTATTATTTGCAATTAGTATTGAGTTCATGGAACTACATTTTAACTCCTTTTCCTTCAATGTATAGATTTTTCAGAGAGCTTGGTTGCTGTTATTATTTTGTTTTTGTATGATTTCTTTGTTATTTGTGAGTTTGCAGGCATATTTTAAGATTTTAATTTAAGAATAATTTTTTCATAGAAATTTAAAAGATTTATCACAACCTGAGCCTCTGAGTGGTTCGGTTCCCTCCAAATGAAATATTGAGGTCAAAATCTCTTTTAGTACTTATGTTAGTTTCCTGGGTAACTTAAACAACAGAGACTTATTCTCTCAGAGCTTGTAGGCTAGAAGTCTGAAGTCAAGGTGTTGGCAGTGTCAATTTCATCCACGACCATGAGGGAGACTCTCTTCCAGCGTCTCTCCTAGCTTCTGGTAGTTTCTGGCAATCTCTGGCAGTCCTTTGGCTTGTAGACTCATCACCCTGATGTCTGCCTTCATGTTCACATGACCTTCTCCCGGTGTTAATGTTTGTCTCTATGTCCAAATTTCCCCTTTTAATAAGGACACCAGTCATATTGGATTAGAGCCCACCCTCATGACCTCTTCTTAATGTAGCTTAATGGACCTATTTCCAAATAAGGTCACATTCTGAGGTATTAGGGGCTAGGATTTCAACACATGAATTTTGGGGAAACACAACTCAACTCATAACAGTGATCATTTATCACAATGAAGCCAAACAAAAAGACAAAGTTAAAGTACAAAGGAAAATTGTATCCATAATCTCTCTATAAGCTGAAAACAATACTTAAAGTTATGATCTCTGACTATATTATGGGTTATGGGGGAAAATGACCTTTGAATTTTCATATAAGAAAGATGGTTTTGTATCACTGCTGTGCTTATGCGATCATCTGTATCTTCTCCAAGGAGCACAGATTTGCCCTAACATTCTGCATAGTCACATAAGTCATTCATGTCTTCACCCATTGATGGTGTAGAACACCATCAATTGAACACCATCAGTTGAACAGTGCTAGGCATTGTTCTGGGCACTGCAGATACTATCAGGAGTTGAAAGAGACTCTGGCCCTGTTCTTTGGAGCTTATAGTCTAGGAAAGAGAGAGATTAATCAAATAAGCATTTTATTAAATGTAAACCACTATTTGGACAGCAATATAAAATAAACTAGGGGTGGTACTATGAGAATGTATGAAAGGTGAATTTAAGCTCATGGGGTTGGGAAGTGGGGGCCAGTCAATGAAGCCCACCCTGCAGAGGTGATGTTTGAGCTGGGATCTGAAGGTTGCATAGGCATTAACTTGGTGAAGAGGGAAAGGAATATTCCAGGCAAAGGAACAGCTGGTGTAGAGGTCCAGAGGCATAAGGGAGTATATGTGTTTAAGAAACTCTCCCTCCAAAAAACAAAAACAGAGGCAAAAACTTGAGTGTGGCTGGAGTGTGAAGATCTAGAGTGAGCAGACAGAGGTAAAAGGGTCTTTATTTGGAGAAGACAGGAAACCATTGAAGTGTTTCCAGTAGACATGTGGCAGGATCAGATTTGTACTTTTAAAAGATTATACCCACATCAGTGTTGAGAACCTGAGAACTGGTTAAAGCCAGGCTTGAGTGACTGGCAGAAGTCCAGCTGAGAGATGACCATGGCTCATGCTGCAGTAGCGATGGTGTTACTGACAGACACCCTTTAGCAGGTATTTGGTAGGTGAGATGGACAGGATATTTGGTAGGTATTTGGTAGGTGAGATGGACAGGATGTTGTGATTGCGTGGGCATGGGGATTAGGATAAAAGAGTCACCAGAAGTGAGTCCTGGCTTCTTGTTTACATAAACAAGAGTAAGAATGCTGAAAGAGGACCCGTTTTGTGAGGAAAAACCATGACTTTTATATTTGAAAATGTTGAGTTGAATGTGGCTGTGGATTACCACGATGCAGAGAGCAAGGAGGCAGTTGTGTCCTTCTGTCTGTCTGGAGCTCAGAAGCAGGTCTTGGCAAGATGTGCACATTCCGGGGTCATCTGTGTGTGTTTAACAGAGCTTGAGATGGGGTGGTTGTCACCTAGGGCAGGAAAATAGAATGAGAAGAGTGCCTAAAAGTCATCTCTGAGACACCCCAACGTTTGATTCCTAGACTAAAGAACATATTTCAACAGACAGAGTAGTAAAAGGAAACTCAGGAGCCTCTGGAGTGAGTAGAACCAAGAGATGTCGGTGCTTCAGGAAGAAAAAGCCAGACGCTGAGAGATCAAATGAGATGAGATCTCAAAGGATCCAGTAAACTCCCTGACACGGAGCAACACGGTGCCCTGAAAACTGCCTAGGTGGAGTAGAAGGAGAGAAAGCCAGAATATAGTAGGCTGAAGGAGTAGATACTGGGGAGTAGAAAAATGGGCACAGCAGCTACAGGGTAAATGAGCAAACATGCTGGAAACTAGGAGGCTGTGACAGTTGGAGAGGCTTGAATTCCAGGTTTTGGAGATGGAGAAAATGCAAGGTCCATGAGACCTAGTAAGGATGTGAAATGTAAGCTGGATTCAGTGGCTGAAATGGACAGGAAAACATTGTTAAAAACAAGGAGGGAGATTATTATTGATAGAAACTGTATTCTTAGATGAGAAATTTGTGTGCTCTAGGACGGACAGATCCAGTCCAGACCCAGAGACGTCAGTCAGTGAGGAGAGATGGGAGAGCTCAGGGTGACAGCAAGGAGAAGGCAGAGAGTGTCAATACGCTAGACGGCCTGAGCATCTTAAGGGCGGGTTGTACAGTGTATGACGAGTCTGGATGTGAGGACGTGGAAAAGATGGAAAGTCTGGCCTCAGTCCCACCAACAAACCTGGGTCACCTGGGATGGGAGAGAGAAGCAGCCACACCTCGAGAAGGTACAGGGGTGCAGCAGCCCAGGGAGTGCAGTGAAGGGCACAGAGCGGAGCAGGAGGAAAGACTCGGCTGGGGATGGGGGAGGGATTTTAGAGAGCTTTATGGATTTTAGAAATCACAGTGGAAGAATTTCAGGAATGAGTGGGCAGGTGGCTGGGTTCAGGGAAGGAAAGAGCAGACCAAATGATCAGGATGACGCTGTCGCGGAGGATGATGTCGGGAGGTGAGGGATGAAGGACTGCCACCTAACCTGTTAAATGATGAAAACAGGATTGCAGGGCATATGGACATGGGGCCACAGTGGTCTCAGGGGTTGAATGGCCACTTGGTGTGAAGCGGATGATTCATGTTCACCCAGGTGCAGCTCACAGGAAATGTCAGAGGTGCAACCAAATTTTCAGATAGTTCTGTAGATACCATTATGTACATACAGTTTTTATGGAAAAAAAAATTCAGGGGAGGCACACAGTCAAGTCCAACTATCAATTCTGTGTGAAGAAATTATGCAACAGTGACTAACACCCAATGTTTAAAACAATTAATTAATGGCTTGAATTATTCATTATTTTTAGCTGTTTTTGTATCGTGTAGTTATAGCCTAGGGCCGTACTTTAACAAAAAGCTGCAATATTTACCTGTTTGAAGTAGTTATCAGAAATGGGGAGAGGAGCTGGTAATCTCTGAAGGTGCTCGGAAAATAGGCTCATAAAATAGAATTTTCACACACACACATGCACACACAAACACTACTGAGAAAGCTAGTTATTAACATCCCATTAGTAAGCCTTTTTTTCATTTTATTATAAGTAATTAGCCGACCACATTAGGCAATAATGAGAGTTAGTAATCACTTTTTTTATTAAAGACATTAGACTGGACTCGTTTTAAAACAACATTTTAATGCATATGTTGTAATGAATATGCAAAAGGTGTAAGTTGCTGAAGCAAATGCTGTAGGTTTTGGTCTCCTCCAACCAAAAATAATGACTCAGGAAGGACTGAAAATCAGTTACTTTTCTCCACTTACATAAGTACCTTCTGTTTGTAACTCCTGAATGACTGAGTTTACATGACAGGCGGACTGAATTTTATACACTTTGGGATGTATTCTGAGCCAGCTGCATTTCATTTTCATAATACTTTGCCACCACGATTGGCAACAGAAATTATTGTCTCTCTGGTTATATGCAGTATCTTAAATTGTTTGTTGCATATTTAAGATACCCACAACTAAGTGCAAAGTTTCAAACATCTACGTGAGTGTAGATTGCTGTCAACTGTGAGACGTGATGAAAACTGAGCTATCCTAATCAATTTTGCATTCTTCTGGAAATCTTAAATGAAAGAAACAGCCTTTGTAGGAAATAAAATATCTGACTTCGCCCTCTATGAAATGAGATAATTCTAATATGGTCCTTTCAGTCTGTGGGAGACTTAGATGTTGTTGTGTACCACTTACATTCCAGATAAGCTAACAAAGGGTTAGGGAAGCTAAGAGACCTAAGTTCCCACGGCAGACCATGCTTCTTTAATGCTTATGCCCTTTGCTGTGAAAAGTCATGAGGTGAAGATCTTCACTGTGAATTGCCAGTGGGAGAGCGCTTCAATTCTAGGGCTTTAAATACTATCTATATGCTAATGCCTTCCAAACTGGTATCTGTCATACCGCCCTCTTCCCTGAGCTTGAGACTCATATCCATCTTGCTGGGAACACCTCTTTCAGATGTCTGATACACATCCTTATCTTGGCGTGACCTAACCTGCCCCTCTCCAGCCTCGGCCGTTTCAGTGAAAGGACCCACCATGTACCCAGACACTGACGCAAGAAACTCCAAAGCCTCTTCCCTTCCTCTTTTCCCCACATCTCAACCAGATGCTCATGAATCACCCAGTAGGATATATTTTAAAGATAAAAAAGAGGTCCTGTCATTGCCAACTTTAAGATCGATCCTAAACTCAGCTTCTCTTACCACATCCCAAACAACTGTCATTTCTCACTCCACCACTGCAGTGGCCTCTTGGCTGGTCCTTCTATGTCCAAGCTGGCCTTCCCATTGACTATGCGGCATGATATTTTGTATTTTAAGATACACATCCAATCACTCCCCTGTTCATAATTATCTTTTGGCTTCCCATCCCCCTTAGGATGAGACCTTGACTCCTCGCACAATCTACAAGCCCCTGTACCATTCAGCTTTTGCCCACCTCTTTGTCCGAGGCTTACTCTGTTTTGCCCACCTCGGCCAGCTGCACATGTGAATCTACTGACAGCTGCAAGTCCTCACCTTGGCCCTTATTCTGCCTGGAATGCTCTTCCCCCAAATTTTCCATTATCATATCTCCTCATCATTCAGTTTCCTGCTTAAATGCCACTTGCTCGAGGAGGCTTCCTCAACCGCATTAGTAAACGAGTTCATGGTCCACCCGGCACTCTATACCACCCTGTCCTCTTTCCTTCATCACACGTATCACTGTGTGAGATTATGTTATTAATCTTCTGTCTTCCCCACTAGGGTGTGATTAGGAGGAGCTTGACTTTGCTCACTACTGTATCCTTAGTACCTGCATATAGAGTTCATAGTTGAATGAGGAATAATAATATACTTCTTCCACTGTAATTTGATTTTTAAGGTGTAAACGTTATCAGTCGACTCACATCGTTAATATAAGGAGATCTAATCAATTGCACTACTTCCCACTTTCTCAACTCCACTAGACCTCTCAAGCTATGCTAGTCATATTATTATTTACGTATTGTTATAATTAATGTTACTTACATTCCATTCTATAACTTGAGTCTCCCAGTTGTTTAGACAAAGTTCTACATTTGCTTGGGTTCTATGGTCACTACTCTTTCTTTTACCACAGATACTTTATCCATCTCTTGGTTGTTGGAAATCTATTATTTAATAATTTTTTTTACAAAATGCTCATGAGAGTTAAAGTCCCAGAGGTCTTGTTTGTTGGAAAATATATATCACCACCTATATGCAGGTTTTCTATGTATGAAAATTATTGAGTCATACCTTCTTTCCCTGAGGATTTTGCAGACACAATTCTGCCATCTCTTGCTACCAATCATTACAACTAAGAGAATTAAGGCCACTCTGATTTCCTTTTCTTTTGTCTGGATACCTGTAGAATTCTTTACTATTGTTTTTCAATAAATTCATTATAAAATTCTCATTTTTAGTCAATTTCTACCAGCATTCATTGAAAATTTATACTTTCTGTAGATTTAATTTTCCCTTTTTAAAGTTACCTTTTTATTATATCATTAATTTTTTAAATGACATCTCTAATTTCCAGTTGCATTTTTTCTCTTTCATTCTTACTATTCCTTTACTAGTGTTAATCAACTTTTTGTCCTTTTCAATTTTATTTTGTTCATTTTTCTCAAGTTAGTCCTAGATGCCTCTGACAATAGTTTCAGTAAAGGCTATTTTCCTTTGTGCTGATTTTCTGTAACTTTCACTTATGTAATGATTTTGTTTTTCCCTTCCACTTCTTTCCCAAGATTTATCGGCTCTCTTTCCAGCTACTTCTATTGTTTTACCACATCTTACTGAGTACTTCTATCCTTTCATTGCTTCTTTGGGCTCTTGTTAATTAGAGAGCATATGCTGTACATTGTATTTGCTCTGTGATACTTTTTATCTAATGTACATCCTTCTCTCTCTGGCCTTCTGTTTGCTGCATTTGTCTTTTTATTTGAATTTAGGCAGAGTCCTTGCATAACTCTCATGTGCTTCCTTTTTGGCATTTACTCATCATTGAAGACAAGAACTTTTTCATGTTCCAGCCATTTGCACAGAGCGTGGGGAAGGGACAGGGGTCAGGACGACACGGTTTGCAGTTTGTTCTGGTGTCTTCTGTGTCCTCATGAGTCTCTGCCCCACGCAGTGAATCTGCTCTTGGCTGGCTGTGTGAGACACACAGGACAAGCTTCTGGTGCTTGAGCTTTGGCTTGTCTTCAGTTGGCAGAAAGGTAATTTCAGGAACGTGTGTCACACACCGATTCTCTTCCGTTTGGCCACATGGACAGTCTGGCTCAAGAAAATGTGCCACAGCTGTTGCTTCCTCACTCAGCCTCCTCTTCCCTGCCACGCTTTGTGTCACACTGACCACAGGGAGGCTCAGTCCATGGACCACAGAACGACTAGACCTCGTTGTTCCAACCTGGGTTTCCCTGTTTTTTCCCCTTCGGATGCTACCTAAGTAGAAGGATCATTTGCCCTACTAGCCTACCTAAAGTCTGCAGAATCTGTAGTCCTCTCTGTGCCCCTCACCTGCCTGAGCTGCTCACAGAGTCCTTTTCTTCCTATGTTGCAGTATGTTCTTCAGGCATTTCCAAATTTTATTAAAGATGCAGTCTCTTTTTTATATA
Organism: Hippopotamus amphibius kiboko; assembly: GCF_030028045.1. Taxonomy (NCBI): domain Eukaryota; kingdom Metazoa; phylum Chordata; class Mammalia; order Artiodactyla; family Hippopotamidae; genus Hippopotamus; species Hippopotamus amphibius. The sequence goes on along the minus strand of NC_080189.1, from coordinate 8,269,816 downwards.
ATGACTTTATTGAGATATCATTTACATACTGTACAGTTCACCATTTCAAATTATATGATTTAGTGGTTTTTAGTATATTCATAGAGTTGTCCAATCATGACCACAGTCAATTTTAGAACATTTCATCAACCCAGAAAGAAACTCCATACTTATTAGTAGTCACTATTTCCCCCCAATCCCCAGCCCTAAGTAACCACTAATTGCTTTCTGTGTCTATGGACGAACCCATCCTAGACATGAATATGAATGGAATCACACAATATGTGGTCTTTTGCATTTGGCTTCTTTCACTTAATGTAATGTTTTCGGAGTTTAACCCTGTTGGAGAGTGTGTCAACTTTACTTGTTTTTATTGCTGAATCACATACCATTGTATGAGTAATCCATGTTTTATTTATTCCTCAGTTGATGGACAGTTGGGTTGCTTTCACTTTTGGGCTCTTGTTAATAATGCTGCTATGGACATTTGTGTACAAGTATTTCTGTGGATATATGTTTTCAATTTTCTTGAATATATTCCAAGAAGTTGAATTGCTGGGTCATTTTGCAATTCTATGCTTAACCTTTTGAAGAACTGTCAGACTGTTTTCCAAAGTGGCTGCACAAACTTACATCCCCGCTAACAGTACATGAAAGTTCCAATTTCTTCACATCCTTTCCAACACTTTCTAATGTCTACTTCTTTTTTTAATTATAGCCTTCCTAGTGGATGTGAAGTTGTGTTTGTAGTTTTGATTTTCATTTCCCTCATAACTAATGATGTTGAGCATCTCTTCACGTGCTTTTTGTCCATTTTTGTATCTTATTTGGAAAAATTTCTGTTCTAGTCCTTTGCCCATTTTTTAAATTGGGTTATTTTTCTCTTTATTACTGAGTTATAAAAGTTGTTTATGTATCCTAGATACAAGTCCTTTATCAGATATATGGTTTTCAAAAATTTTCTCCCTTTCTGTGGGTTGTTGTTTCACATTCTTTTTTTTATATCATAATGATTTAATATATGTATACATGGTGAAGGATTCCTCCCTCCCATCTACTTAATTAACACATTTATTACCTCACATGTTTATATATATATATATATATATTTTTAGTAAGAACATCTAAGTTCTCTTTTAGCAAATTTCAACTATACAATACAGTGTTGTCAACTGTAGTCACCATGTTATGCATTAGATCCTCAAAACTTATTCATCTTGTTGAGTTTGTAGTCTTTAACCAATCTCTCCCTATTTCTCACATCCCCAAGTCTCTGGCAAATAGTTTCCTACTCTCTATATCTATGAGTTTGACTTTTTTTTTTTTTAGATTCCCCATATAAGTGATAGCAGGAAGTATTTGTCTTTCTCTGGCTTATTTCACTTAGCATAATGCCCTCAGTGTCCAGCATGTCACAAACAGCAGGATTTCCTTCTTTCTCATGGCTGAGTAATATTCCATTGGTGTGCATGGTGTGTGTATATATATATATATCACATTTTATATATATATTTGCCACATGTATATATCATATATGTATATATGCCCCCCAACACACACACATATATATAAATATGTATGTGATATATATATATGCCACATATTCTTTATCTACTCACCTATTGAGGGGCACTTAGATTGTTTACATATCTTTGCTATTGTAAATAATGCTGCAATAGGAGTGCAGATATCTTTTCAAGATCTTGTTTTTATTTCCTTTGTATGTATACTCAGAAATGGGACTGCTAGGCCATATGGTAGTTCTATTTTTAATTTTTTGAGGAAGCTTGATACTGTTTGCCATAGTGGCTGCACCAATTTACATTCCCACCAACAGTGCATAAGGATTCCCTCTTCTCTACAACCTCACCAACACTTATCTATTGTCTTCTTAATGATAGCCACTCTAACAGGTGTGATCACATTCATTTTTTTAAGAACTTTTATTGAGATATAATTGACATACAATAAACTGCATAGATTTAAAGTGTACAATTTGATATTTTTTCTTATTAGTAATGTATATATGGCAATCCCAACTTCCAATTCATCCCACCCCCACTTTCTATTTCACATTCTTAATGGTGTCTTTTGAAGAACAAATGTTTCACAATTTTGATGGTGTCCAATTTATCTATTTTTTACTTTATTGCTTGCAACTTAAGTGTCATATCTAAGAAACCATTGCCTAATCCAAGGTCATGAAGATTTACACCTATGTTTTCTTTAAAATATTTAATAATTTTAGCTGTTATATTTATATCTTTGACACACTTGAATTAATTTTTATGTATAGTATGAGGTGGGGGTCCAGCGTTATTCTTTTGCATGTGGATATGCATTTGTCTTAGCTTCATTTTTTGAAAAGGCTTTTCTTTCCCCCATTAAGTTGGTTGGCACCCTTGTTGAAGATCAATTGACTATCACTATGCCATGACGAGAACCTCCTGTAGAACGTCAAATCAAAGTGGCAAGAGACAACAGACTTGTCTTATTCCTGATATTAGGGAGAATGTATCTAGTCTTTCACAATTAAGTATGATGTTAGCTGTGGCTCTTTCTTTGATGCCCTTTGTCAGTTTGAATAATCCTCTTATTCCTGGTTTGTTGGGTGTTTTTATCACAAACAGGGGTTGAATTTTATCAAATGCTTTTCCTGCATTTATTGAGATGGACATGTGATTTTGGCCCTATTCTATTGACATGTGTATTAAATTCATTGATTTTTAGATGTTAAACCAAATTTGTAAGTCCCTTATTCATGGTGTATGATCCTTTTGATGTATTCCTAGATTTGATTTGCTAGCACGTTATTAAAGGCTTTTGCATCTTATTCAGAAGAGATATAGATCTATGGGTTTTTTTTTTCTTGTGATGTCTTTTTCTGGTTTTGGTATGAGGCTAATTCTAGCCTCATACAATTAATTAAGAAATGTTTCCTCCCATGATATTTTATGGAAGATGTTGTGAAGAATTGTTATTAATTATTATTTAAGTGTTTTATAGAATTCACCACTGAACCCACCGGGGCTTGGACTTTTCTTTGGGGGTACTTTTAAAAAAATTATTAGTCCTTATTTGTTATATTTGTTTTCTTTTTGAGTCAGTTTTGGTAGTTTGTGTCTTTCTAAGAACTCATCCATTACATCTTAGTTGTTTAATTTGTTGGCATAGAGTTGTCCAAAGTATTCCCTTATAATTTTTATTTCTGTAAGGTCAGTAGTAATGTCTCATATTTCATTTCTGATTTTACTAATTTGAATTTTTTTTTCTTGGATCAAACAAGTTAAGGGTTTGTCAGTTTCATTGATCTTTTCAAAGAACCAACTTTTGGTTTCATTTTTTTTTTTCTGTTTTGTTTATCTCCACTATAATCTTTATTATTTCCTTTCTTATTCTTACTTTGGGTTTAGTTTGCTCTTCTTTTCTCAGTGTCTTAAGCTACAGTTTGCATGATGTATCTTTTTCATCCTATTACTTACAACCTATTTGTATTTTTGAATCTAAAGTATATCTCCTGTAGATAGCATATGGTTGGATCTTGTTTTTTTATCCAGTTGGACAATTTCTGCTTTTTGGATTGTTTAATCCTTTCACACACCGTTATTATTGATATAGTTGAGTTTATATCTGCCATTTTACTTTTTGTTTTCTATGTCTCATGTCTCTTATGTTCCTCTATTTTGCTTTACTGCTTTCATTGCCTTAAGTGAATATTTTATAGTGTTTCTTTTTTAATTTCTAACTTACTTTCTTTCATTTGGTTGGTTTCGGGGGGCAAGAAGAAGCAGAGGTCTTTACTCTCATTTTAAACTAGAAATTCTCTGTCTTGGTCTTCATGGAGCAAATACTTGGTAATACGTTCTAAACCTGTGGTAGATATGTGTGAGTGTCCTCACAAATCATTTTCTCCTGAGCTTCTTTTCAGCTTGGTTCAGTGACTTGGTCATGGAACACTAGGAAAGACATCTGGGCTCTTGTCATGGCTCTATTATTAACGAGTTGTATGATGGGATAGTCAGTATCCTCTTTTGGACTGATATTTTTTAATGAAAAATAAGGAAGTTGAATTGAGGATTTCATTTAGTGTTCCTTTTGATACCAACGTGCTGAAATTCTACGAATGCAATGATTATATGGCCCAAAATACATAAGCACAAGAATGAGGCAGAGTCAGACCTTTTTCCTCTTAGAATAGGCAGTTTTGTCTAAAACTGAAGCATTTTGGTGTATAGAATTTAACTAGACCCACACCACAGTGAAATGATTATTTGGCTCACACACTGACCAAATATCCCACAGACTACCCCTTTATGTGTGCCTGACCATGATTTGGGAATGGGAGGAAATACAGACTTTGAAGTGATTATAAGCTAGTCCAAGATGCCTCATTAGAATAAGAGCTTTGTGTGAGTCCTGTACTCGTGTCCAGTGATTTTGTAAAGATATTTTGTTAGCAAATCTGTTATCCATTGACTGTCTACAGTGTGTATACCCCTTAAGTGTAGCTCATATGCCATTATGAGGTGTGATCCCTGCTCTAATAGGCCCTATTTTTAAATGAAAGGGAGAATAAAACAGAAAGGTGCTTTTAATTATTAATGACAGTTGAAGGGAACTTTAACACAAATAATTCCAAAGACATTTCTATTTGGCTTGGAATTTTAATATGATTTTTGACAGATCTATTTACCTAATTATATTTCATCTAGAAGAGTATTAAACTGAGCCTCTATTCTCTTAATCACTCACAAACAGAGCAGTAGAAGACATGGCTACAAAGTGTGTTGGTTAAGCAGGAAGCTGGTCCAGGATTTTAACATGTTTTGTGAATTGTCTGTAAGGAGGGAAACTCTCAGGTAGATAACCAACAATCGAATATGCATAAAACCACAGATGACAAAAAACGAGCTCATTTCTCTATAACTGAGCACAGCTGGGCAAGCACGCACAAAGGTGCTGAAGGGGATTCACGGGGTGACTGGAGCCAAGATGATTACTCTGTGCTGATGCCCTCCTGCTGCACATTTCTTTAACACTTTAAAAATGTTCCTGGTCCAGCTGTTTCATGGAACAACGTAGACTTTTTATGACCTCTCTTTTTCAGTCGTCTTCATTCTTTTACTACCATTAATAAAGAGTGGATCTTAGACAATTGAATGTTCTAGTTACTTAATGATCAAAATCATGGAAACACTTTTTGAATACTGATGGATTAAAGAATCCAGGAGTAGTTTGAAATTTATATTTCCAAGCTAATCCTCTAGCTGAATGTCTGCCCAACTTAACTAGCTCTCACTTGGTTCTGCCCTGATGCCCCGTTGTTACTTGCTATTAAGTTACAAATCATATCCTCCTGTTTACAATTCTAGTTGGAGTCCAATCTCCCAGATTCCATCACCATAATTACTTTTGCAAGAAATTATCTCAACGAGACTCCTATACTTAGTCACGATCATGTATTATTATGAATTATACTGAATGGTTTTGGTCTTAATCTTGCTTTGTAATAGTGTCTCAATTTACCTTCCTGTTTTATGAATTCCTGTTCCATTTGATATTTTAGATTTCAGATTCCCTTAAAGCCAACCAAAGATGCTTTTATTTGACCACCAGTGAAAAGCATATCTAACAACAGGTGATATTGATTTAAGGCATGTACTCAGTCAAACCATATATTTGGAGGATAATCTTTCCATTTTTAGCTGCTTGGTAACAACCATCCTGTGACAGCATTCCCCAAAATACGTTCCACAGAATGTTACTTACATGGAATTTTAATAGATATTTTGTCAAAATAAGTTTAGGAAACTGAGTAAAATACGTTTAAACAGGTTTTATTATTTAGGACTTATATGTGGTCTGGATAGGCCTTATGAATCTCCAGGAGGGGAATATAATATAATGCAATCCCCCGACGTTTTTCACTGAGCATCTAGCAGGACTAGTGTTCTGAGAAATACCCCTTGAGTGATGTCCTAGCATAAATTTATAGAGGCAGAGTGATAAATACATGGGCTGTGAAGACTAGACCTCATTTCCTGCTTTCATTTCTGGATGGTGCAAAACTCCCCACCAAAATTGCAACATTAAAACAAATAGATTGAGAATTTCAATCCAAGCAGAGGAATATATTATAACACAAGAAGTTTTGTAAGTCTTGGGTGCCTGTAATTACTCTTCAAATAACATGATGTCAATATTGTAAGTATTTTTGTGATATTTCTGACACTATCCAAGAAATACAGCTTGTAACTGCTCTTTCTACATAGACAAAAATGTTAATCTAATTGTTAGGTAGTAGGACATACAGGTAATATATGTGTGTTCATTTGGAAATATTGACCATACTTCTGCCAAGTAGATTGTTGTTAGTACACAAAGCACTTGATTTCACAAGAGATTTTATAAGATCAGTGGTGTAACTTTGAGTAGGTTTGGCAAAAGAGTGTGAAAATTCCAGCAATACAATTATATCATTTTCCCTTATGGTTGCCAGCCAACTGAGAAATAGACCCAAGGGTCAGATGGGGAATTAAATACAGTATCAGCTTTATTACTGGGTCAATTAGCACAGTCATGGCTACAAGGAATGGAAATCACCAAGTAAAGCTGGCTTAAAAATAAGGTAATGTATCATCTCATACAACAAGAAGTTCATAGGTAGATCTGCTCCAAGATGTCAGGGCTGTGGCGCTACTGCTCAGTTATTTTCTTGGTTTCTGTCCCTCTCTATGTGTTGGCTTCATCCTTAGGCTGGAAGTAAGAGGGCTGTGTTGGTTAAAGGTGTGATAACTAGACACAGAGACATCCAGAGGAAGAAGAAAGACTCCACTCTTACTCAGGAGTAAGCTATTTTTCCTGAAAGCCCCTAATGACTTTCCCTCACATCTCCTTGGCCAGAATTGGGTCATATGCTCATTCCTAAATCCCAGCAAGGGTAATGGGATTACCATGATTGGTTTAGACAACTCAGAATATTCTGAAGCTGGGGGAAAAGTCACCTTTTCTTCAGCTACTTGGGAGAAACAGGTTTCAGTGAAAGGAAAAAGGAGAGCAGGAAATGAATATTGAGCTGTAACCAAGAGTGTCTGTTACCCAACACACGGGGTCCCTGGTAAAGTCAAGTCGTATTTTCTACTTGGTGCCCTCTATACTGAACTTACCCACCTTAGAGGCAGGCAAAGAAAGTAGCAGCTTGTTGAAATTGGTCCTTTCTCATCTGCCTATCACATGCAGAAGCAGCCAATGTGGAACTCCAGCTCTTTCTACAAATCTATGTGCCAGGCAGTGAGGGTTGGGGGGAGTGGGTGGTTACAGGAGTACTAATAAGAGGAACAAGATTGTTTTGCTTTTATCTCACTGATTATATAAATCACTTCTCCTCAGGGAAGAGTAAATGAAAGGATGGAAAGAATGCTGGATATTTACTTCCGATTTATGTCCCAGGATGTACTTGCAGAAGCTCCTATTTAATTAAGTGACAATTCCTGAACAGAAGGCCAGGGTTTTCTTATTAGTGAAGAGTGGGTCAGGGGAAAGGTGAGATCACGCTAGTTTTAGGTACCAACGACAGTCTTGTGGGCATTTGTTCATCCTGCAATCATTTAGTCATCCCTAATCTTTATCACGCAGGGACCTAGGTCCTGGATAAGCACTGTGAAGAAGATGTAGTCCCAGACCTAAAAAAGATCCATGCTCTCTATCTCCACTATGATATAACAAGTAAATATAATACATAGGAGAGACACTCTAGTAGTTTTATCTACAAAGTGCTATAGAAAAAACAAGGCAAGAGATATATTTTCCTGCCCAGTAGGTCCAAAAACAGGTTTCACCAAATACCTAAAATTAGTTTAGGTCTTGGGAAGCTATATAGGTTGTCATTAGATAGGCTACAGGAGAAAAAGTATTTCAGGCAAAGAGAAGATCCCAAGTCAAGGCATAGATGCATGGGACCAGATGTTGTGTTCAGGAAGCCGTTGGTAAACTTCTGTGGTTCAAAGATGGTGCCCACTGTTACATGGATCACTGTGGCAGAAAATCAGCCAGGAAGGGAGATTAGGATCAGGTTATGAAGAGTTGTAACCACTCAGTGTTAAGGCCAAATACTATTTTCTTCTCTCCACCCTGATCTTTGCAGTGAAGTCATTTGGTGGAACATATACACTCTATGATGTATGCAGTAAGAAAATAATTAACAAGCCTTTACCTTGGGCACTTGAAGATGGGAATAAAAGAAATAGAGCACGTAAATTCTTTTCACAACAAATATAGAGCATGTGTCAAAATTAAATTAGATAATAATATAAGACAATGAGGCAGTAGTGCCATTGCTTGTGGCAATTTTTAATTCCTCTTTGGAGGTAGTAATGCCTGATTTTGACTGTCCTCCCAGATGTCTAATTCAATCACACTGTCATCAAATATTTATTGTATGCTATGTGCTGGATAAAAATCTTCACCTTTGAAGGCAGATTTGATTTGGGGAACCCTCCCAAAGTCATTTGTATCAAAGTCAGCTGAATAAGGGGGCCAATCAGGATAAGGAATGTCATTATAGAATTAAACTCTGGTGCAAGTATGAAATGAGATTTGTTTTCCTTGTTTGACCTGTAAACCATGAAGTGTAAAATAAGCACTGTAAACTTAAGGCACTTTAAAAAGAGAATAACAACAAAGCATTTTAAGCAAAGGCCGCATCAATGAAAAAGAATTGTCTGACTTCCTGCTGAGACTTCTTCCAAGGACATGCTCATTTGGACGTCTCTGTCCCCCTACGCTTGTTATAACAAGCTTCATACATCACAGTCACACCTCAGCTTATGAAGTCCTATAGCATGTGGATGAGACAGCATTGTTTCAGCAGTTCAGAGCACACTGAAATCTCTTTGGTCTGCAGTAACCCAAAAAAAGGTCTTTAAAAAGCTTTGGACCGAGCATGGACCTTCAAAGCAAATATTGCAGAACAAAACAGTATATACAGAGTCTGGAATGTGTGCTCTGTTTAATATCACCTCAAAGAAGAGTTCTAAATCAAAAGAACTGTGATGTGTACAGAGTTATTAAATACAGAGAGAAGACATTATATATTACTATGATATTATATATAATTGATATTTACATATTAATATACAATTACATTTTATAAACATATATATTTGTACATTAAGTAGGTCTACAGCTTTTACCAACATCTATGAAGTATTAACCTGTCCCCTGAAAGTAACATGTATGAATTACTATTCACTTCTCAAAACTTACTTCAGATAGGAAAAAATAACAACCATTTGGAAGCAGCAGCAATAATAATAGTAACAGTAATAATAATAATAAATAGCTTAAATAGTTGAAATAAAAATCCAATAAAGAGAGAAAGGAAGTGACACCAGTGGGATAGTAATGAACAGGCGTAAAACCTTACGGTTGTGGAAATTAGATTATAAAATGGCTGTAGAGGAAGTGCTGTAACTCACATTCCTATAGTTATTTGAGAGAAAGAGGCCAGACCAGCTTAGAAATATTTCCACTGAGAATTTAAAAGGAAAAAAACATGCTGTAAGTGTGGGATTTCAATTCTCCCCTTGTTTAGCAAGGATTAGCTGGCACAAATCTGCACCCAAAGAAATGTGACCTCTGGCCTTGCAGTCAGTCCCGAGTGTTTCAACCCCAGATTCTACGCTTCGAGACAGGTTGTATGCTTGCGTGTGTGCATGGCCCTGAGCTTTATATTTACAGAAATGCAGCCAGGAAACCTGGGTACTGGATGGGCCAGGCGCCTTTGGACCCGCTGGTGGCAGGATCCCAGGGGAACACGGGCTGGTCCCCGGGTACAAGCTTAGAAACCGCGAGCGCTGTCCCGGGCAGAGGCCCCACTCGTGTTCTTTAGGAGTCTATTTTGTTGTTTCTAACAGTCACGGAGCTGGAGATTCGCTGATCTTAGAATTAGTAATAGATTTCAACTCTCAAAATGCAGGAACTACGTGAAATAAAGGTCAGCCCTGGCCTTCCTCTGCAGCTGCCAGAGGACGTCTCCACCTGGCTCTGGAAGGAGTATGTCTCGTTCAGTACACTCCATTTAGCTCCCATGTCTTGGCCTGTTTGGAGGCTGTCAACTGGGGGCCAAGCACTGCCATTTAGAAAGGCGGACACTTTAATGTGAATGCTCCTCTGCAGCAACAGCACAGAGACTGCCACCTCCTCTCAGAAGTCCTGTGTTCAGACCAAGGGACCCGGCACAGAGCCCTCCCCTCAACAGCAAAGCACAGCCACTCCCGCTATCGCCTGAACTCAATCTCCTTGACTCATTTACATATCAGTTTTTTTTTTTTAATCTAAGTGAGAATGTGAATTTAGGTTCCTCTGTGGCTCCTGGCAGCTTTTGCTGTGTTCTCAACGACATAAGACAATGTAAGGCAACAGTCCCATTGCTAGCGGCAAGCTCTGAATTGTTGGGGTTTGTTTTCAGCCAATTTTAGATAAATTCTAATCTAATATAGTTCCAGATTGGGCGTCTAGGTCTTTACAAATACCAGAAACACTTACTTGGAAATCTGCCAGGTGTCTAAAGGCATCTGCTAATTTTTCTCAGGGATTTTTTTAAAGAGTTTGGTTCCATACATCGATAACTTAATTATCTGATTCTCTAAAAGCCAAGCTGTGCCCCAATTTAAGACAAAATGATTTAGCCTTGATAGTTGGTGATGGTGTCTGCTTGACCAGGATATTCCACTGAGAAGTGTGAAGTCTCACTGGAAATTTTATTCCTCTCCTTGGTCTTTCTTTAGGTCAGTGAAAGATTACTCTGCAATTCAAAATCTTATGAGATTACTCCCCTCCTAAAACCTTCCAAAGGCTCCACATTGCATGTAGGATAAAATGTCCAGGGCTTTGCACGACCTGTAAAGTGCTTCCCCCTTTCCTGTCTTTTCTTCTCTAACTCACGGCCTCACTGGTGCTCTGGGCACGGTTGCTTCATCTCTGTACTTGGAACCCTACACTGAGGAGCATCTCATCCCATCATCCAGCTATCCTCTGCAGCAGACCAGAAATCCGGGTCCTGGAGTTTCCTCTTGGTCAAAACTTCTTTATCCTGTGCTCATGCCTTCCAACAGCTTCCCCTCAGTTGTAATGATAAACAATTCAATGCTATTCTTGATTAGTTAGCTGAAACTTAACAAGAACGCATTTGAAGTTTCTGCTGTGCTCTCAGAGCACTTAGTCATTCTGTCTATCCATGCCTCCATCTGCCAATCAATCAAGTGCTGTGTTCCAGAAATACAGGTTTTTCACCTAGTACTTAATCATATTTTAGAGTGACTATATTTCTTTAGTAAGCATCTGTTATGTACTGGAGATAGAAGTTATTGGTCTCTGTGTATAATGTAGGTAGTTGGGTTTAGTGGATTAGACAGACCAATAAACAGATTCAAATATGACAGAGAAATAGATCAGTTTTTTAGGAACATGAACGAGGGGCTCCTAACACACCATGATTTGTAGGGTGAGAGTCAGAACAGTTTATCTAAGAGTTGATTTGAACTAAGTGTTAAATCATGAATAAGAGGTACTGTTTTGGTTTCCAGAAGAGCAGTGTCACATTCTTAGTGATGTACCCTTAACACTTTGCCAGCTGCATGGGACAGGCTCAAAACATGTCTGAGACTCATTCGCTTGCACTTTATTTTTAAGAAAAGGTGGGGGGGGTGATTTGAGACATTAGTAAGTGCTTGTAAGTAATTTTGGGGTGAACACGTCTGGGACCCTGGTGCTGAGTCTATTGGGACACCTCGGTTCTCCTCCAAGTGGCCTCCCCTTCCACGTGAGACCCCACTGCCATGGGCCTCTGCCGGCCTCTCCCTGTGGGCCATCAGGGATCCCCTTACAGCATGTCAGCTGTGATCCCCGAGAGTGAGCGCAGGAGCTGCCAGGGCTCATGAGATAACATCACACAGCATCACATCACATCTGGGCCCCCAAAGGGCACAGCATCACTCCTGTAGTATCGTGCTAGTCAGAGAAAGTCACAGGCCAGCCCAGATTCAGGGGAGGAGACTTTGGTTCCAGCTCTCCTGCACACAGGGGGAGACGGGACCGCTGGTGGCCATCCCTGAAGATTACTGCATTCCCTCCTCCTCACGTCACTGTGTTCTTTCCATCCTCCCGAAGACGACGATGTGTATATTTAAACGTATTCAGAATATTTGTCATAAATTGGTTGTTGTTGATGACGTTTGCCTTCATCCAATCCCTACCCTTATCCTGTAGTTCTCCCTGGATCCTGGAATTAATTTCTGTGCTTCCAATATTATTTCTTTGTTTGGCGGTATAATTTACGGCCACATAAAAATGCTGCCGAATGCAACTTCTTTCTTAACAGAATTAACACTCTAATGTGTAATTGTTTCTTATCCTTCAAGACCCAGTTAGAACCGACTTCTCCCATAAAGTCTTTATTGATCATCTTGAAGAAGATAAGAATTCTTCCTTTCTAAAATTCATAGCAATGTATTTCTGGAACATAGTCTGGTCTCAATTATGGTTAGATATGCGTGTGCCTTACCTCTCTAATAATATAGAGAAGTCAAGGCAGATACTAAGATCGAGTCATTGTTCAATTCTCCAAAGCACCAAGATGCGTTCATTACATAGAATTCAGTGTGTTTTTATTGAGTTGGCCTGGCTTCTGGATGAGGTTCAGTGCTTATTTAAAAGTCTTTACTTCTGGGATCCTACCACCCTCTGCTTGCAGCATAAGCAGATGGTTGCTTTCCTGGGATGACTTAGATGAGGGACAGTGTGGTTGGAATGCTCTGTGGTACTGATGTGATGTGGCATGTTTTAGATTAAGCTGTTTTCTCCCCCTTGTTCTAATTTCAGGAAACACTAGTGCATCTCCAGAATCACTTTCCCTCTTTGCTACTCTGTTACCCGTTCGTAAGTAACAAGGTTACTATTCACTGAGAACTTCATTACTGCCAGGCAGGATGCTAGGTATTAATGCTAATCTTCAAAATAATACCGAAAGGTGCATTTTTCACTTCTTTCCTCCTTTCAAATGAAGACCAGTTATGGAAAGAAGTTAAGTAACCTGCTGTCAGCAGAACTGGATTTACGCTCTTATGTCACATGAGAACCACGTAGCCCTATCAAGGAAGAGACGATAAGCTCTAAATTCCCCTTATCCTTTACCATGCTTCTTACCAGGGATGTCAAATACAGTCTTCTGGCTTTATTCCTTTCCTCTAGAGCAGCTCCTCTGTACCTTTTGTTTGTTTGTTTTGGTCTTTATCTCGTTCAGAAGTTCAGCTGAACTTTCTCTTTTCAGTCATCGGCCCCTTAGCCAGCAGTTTCTTTTTGCCCCATACTGTATCCTGACAGGTTATGTTACAGTTTATAAAAAGATTGAGACAGAGAATGATTTTGCTAATGAGGAGATCTACATTGCAGAAACAGACCTATTTTTTCCTTAAAAGTGTTGACCATGTGCAAGTCTTTCTGTTCAGGTTAGAATGTAGAGCACCTTTGTTCCTTTCTGATTCTCATCCAGCTCAGCCCCATTTTGATTTCTGAGTCAAAATCTCAGTTTCCACTATATCTAGTTTTACTGGGAGTTGCTGGCTGTATTTGGAGTGGACATTTGTAAATGAATGAACAGTCAATTCATTCGAAGCTGCTTCATGTTTTTATTCAATGCATGCTTAAAACCAATAAATGTGGGTGTTAGAAAACATTTTCTTTTATAGCACTGCTCTATACAGCAAATGCCAACTATTTCTAAATCCAAGTCTTGAGTTCTACTTGAATAAACATTATTTAGCTTTCATTTTCAGAAAACCTTCAGCTAGAATTATATCTTGCAGCACATTGGAAGCATGTTATTTTGGAAGCTCACAGAACTGTGGGTGGGCAGAGTGGAGGATGTGGATTTGGACTTAGAATTTGTATGACCTTAGGAAATCTACTTTCTTTCTTAGTTTCTGGGGCTAAAAAAAAAAAGCAATAATAACATGTACCTCATAGGTTTTATGTCAAGGACAAAATTAGATATTATGTCAAAGAGCTTGCCACATGAACAATAGATTTTTTTGTGTGGTGGAAAATATTCTCTTAGTTAGGAAATGTCCCAGACAACCTCTTGCATGTTGATTTAATATGGATGGGAAAATCTAATATTCATTTTTATTTTAATGACTTTCAAAAAAAGCAGTCCTTCCCCTTTGCATGAATTTTAGATAAGAAAAAAATAGCATTTTAACTGAGTCTATATTAAATACATGCATCTGAATAAATATTGGAAATTATTTTGTAGAAATGTGAATATAATCTGATGACGTGTGAGTGATGCTCTCCTAGGATCTTCCATCCTCCCCAAATGAGTAAACATTAGAGACCATGCCTTCTTCCTGACCCTGTTATCTTTCCAACTTCACAATACATGCATGAAAGGGATCACTAAAATCAAATGTTTTTCCAAATATTGTTTTGGATGTTAATGATTTCAAATGCAATTTTATCTCCTTGCAAGGTTAAAACATACTATTTTGTTTAGCGTATCTGAAAACTATACATGACTGGTAGAATACTCTACCTAAATCAGTCTCTAACAAAGAATGACAGAAGTTTCAATCTATTAATGAAAAGCAAGAAACAGGTCCCATTCTGCTTTTGTGACATTGTAGCTACATCAACAAAGGCTGAATAAAAGTCAGACCTTGGCTGGCAGTCTTGTTCGAGAGGCACACAGTTATGGTACATGTGTTCAGAACTGATTGATAAAGGCTTGAGAAAGAAGATCTGAACTCTTAGCTGGGCTTTTTCTCCAGTTATCAAGCTAAGGTGGATTCTTAGAGAAGCGCAGTTTCACAGTGCCGTCAAATCCTGGGCTTTCTGATAGCCTCCTGTCTCAGCAGTTCCTTAAAAGGTAACCTTTCAATGATGTTTGGCCTATGAAGACACTCTAGAAGGCACGTGCAGTCCAGGGAAGAAGTACTGTGGTTGACAATAAAACATCATACTATGATTAAATAAATGTATTATTAGCCAACATGCTTAAACTCTTTAGGAGAGAGGAGTTCGAGATCCTTTGATATGTCCATTAAGCCTCTTTAGTGATTCGCTGATGCACATAAATTTTACTTTAAGTCCTAATCCCAATAATTTAGATAACATTGGAATGCACCTCAGTAACCTTAGGGCAAAAAGATTTTTCTTGATTCTTTTTCTCACCCATTCAACACATATGTATAGACTACTTACTATGTTTTACAGAAGTAAACAGAGAAGGAATTCCCTTTGGGGCACTGCATTCTAGCAGGAAAATTCAGACTAATAAATACTAAGCACAAGAACATAAAGTATGCACTATAACAGTATCTCGAAAAGTATATGAGAAGGACTAGGCCAATAATAGCAGTAAGCGGCTGCATGGGCTGGGGATGGTGGAGATGGCTTGAAACTTTTAATAGTTGTGGGAGTTGGCCTGAGCGACAAGGTGACACTTATCAGAGACCTGGAGGAGATGTGAGGATTCACCAGGTGGCTGTTTGGAGAAGAGCCCCCCAACAGGGAAACAGTGCAGAGTCTGCAGTGCCAGTGCAGAGTTTCAAGACAATGTCTGGGACATTCCCGGAACAGTAAGGAAGCCAGTGTTCCTGGAGCAGATTTTGTACCTTATTCTTTCTTTTCTCGCTTCCAATGTTATTTTTTTCCTTAAGGGGAATTTATTTTCCCAAAACTATAGTGTTTGGTTTGTAAAAATAGCATCTAACTATAAAAAGATAATTAACCTTCATATAGGCATTCATCTGTTCTCTTAGGACAAAGCACAGTTTCCAGGAAGATGTTTAACTTGGAAAGTGCTTATACTAACCATGACAAGAAAAGGGTGATATTGAAAAAAGGGAAAGGACCAGTTAATACGGGAACTATCCCTTCTGTAGAAAAATGCACTGCATGAGCTCAGCCTACTTTCAGCTCCCTTTACCCCAACCTGTCTGTTCAATGTCCTGCCTCTGGTGCCACGTCAACTTTTGAGACCCAAGACACTAAAGCTTCCTTCCTCTGCTCTAGCTGGTTCTCAGAGAGGGGCTGATAAGCTGTTAGCACTAAGGCGTAAGCACTAAGGGGTAAGGACAATGTATTTTTCCTTAATAGAATGAGTATCTAATAGAATTTCACCTGGCTATGGGAAATGGGGGAGATTTTATATTTAAAATTGGTTTTCTTTCTCACAAAGCAAAGGAACATCTGTTCTCGTGATGAATCAAGGTGCCCTGCTGGTATGAACTATCATATATTAATATTATGTGACATATACATAAAACATGTTATATATATATATACACATATATACATGCAAATTATGTATATTAAGGAATATGCACACACTATAATTAAAGAACTTAGAATATAAGACAATAAATTAAATTACATTGTAGTCACCTAGCTCCTAAAGAACAAGCTGAATTTAATCAAATCACAGAATTTGAGGGAACATTCAATCCTCAGTGGATGGGAAAATTAGTTGTTTCACCATACCGACTTGAAAAAAAAAAGCAAGTTCAGGTAGGTAGTGGATTCATGGCTTATATTATACTATGTCATAATGCATTGGGAAGTATTAATTGGAAATGTTTTCGTTAAAGAACTAAATTTTTATTTCAGTAGTATTTACCTTTATGGAGTGTTAGTGTCACCAGGGAAAGTCAGAAGCATCACTGTTTCCTCCACCAGGTAATTAATATTGTCCCCTGGCAAGTCAATGGGATGGTATATACCTGAAATCTCCAAAAACATGAAAGCTTCTTTAGGGAAAAAATAGTACTATATCTTTAAACTAAATGTGTATGTGTATGGTGCAGAGGAAACTAATTGAAGCAGAAGGTAGCTAGAATTTTAAAATGGAATCATTAATAGCTTCACAGTTGTGTTGATAGCATCCAACAGGGTTACCTTCTGGGGTGGAAACACAGATCATTCCCACTGTTCTTAGGGAAAGAATGAGGGGGAAATGAATACATGTTCACAAGACCTCTTAGCAAAATAAGTGCTCTCTAGAAAGATATGGTCCATTCCCAAACTCACCCTGTAACTTTCCAATGTCAGTCCTGTAGAATACCAGTCCTGTGAAATTACTCATTGAACTGACGAAATTAAAATATTTATATTCTGCACATGCAGGCACGGAGGAAAATCTCACTTCAATTATAGCAGTTAAGAAGTCTGAAGTAATTTTCCCAGCTAGCATTTGGCCATTCCATTGAGATTGAAGGAATCTGGTACAATAATGGTTCTTATTAATTCACTGCTCTTCATTTTAAAAGAATATTATAATTCCTTTGTGATGTAAATTGTTTGGGCAATATGATGGTGCAGTGCCTTGTGACTAAAAAGTCAGTCTACAGGCTAGAAGGACAAAGTATTCAGAAACAATAGCTAACATTTACTGTTTGGCACTTTTTAAATGTTCTCTGTAAGATAATTCTTATTTCTGATACGCTTTTCTTTTTGCCTTTCCCAAAAGGGATTTAAGTTAATTACTTTTTGTAATGTGACTTTGATATTTCAGTCCCCCCGAAATCTTCCAAGGAATACATAGCTGAAATGTCATTCTAGTTCCTTTATTTTCCTAGAAACTCTGATATTAAATATGGGTGTCACACTGGAAAATTCCACCAGAAGAAAAAGTTAAACAAGGCATAAAATTTACATTAGTAACATCCCATTAACCCATCACCTAGAAAGTTTTTGTTACATGATTTTCATCATTTATGAAATTATTTTGATGTCTTTTCTGGTCTTTTTTGCCTGTAGGAATGAACCTTGCTGTGCACTTATCCCCATCAAAATGTTGTAGCTGTATTTTGCATCATTCCTTCACATTCTTCTCCTTTTTGCAAAAAGATGAAATTAGCCTAGTTTAATAATAGTCATCCCTGATTACTCTCTCTGTGGAAAACAGCTTGAGACACACATTATTTAATTAAAGAAAGTATTCACATTGCCCTTTAAAACCTTCATTTTATATAGCCTATTGATTTTGAAATCAAGTAGTCTTACATGTAAAAATGTTACTGCTTTTAGTACAGCACTTTCACATGCCATTGGATAGTCATCACTGTGTAAAATGTGTATAGTTTTAAACTTTCTTTTTAAAAAAAATATTGGAGAATAGTTGATTTACAATGTTGTGTTATCTTCAGGTGTGCAACAAAGGAATTCAGTTATACATATACATAAATTCATTCTTTTTTAGACTCTTTTCTCATATAGTTTATCACAGAATATTGAGTAGCGTTCCCTGTGCTATACAGTAGGTCCTTGTTGGTTATGTATCTTGTATACACTCGTGTGTGTGTTTGTTCATCCCAAGCTCCTGATTTAGCCCTCCTCCCAAACTGTCAAACAAGATGTAAAAGATCACTGCTAAGTTCCAATCTGAAAAAAATATATTTTAATACAAATCGTTATATAAACTATAGTTGGGTTTCTAGGGTAACATCTAAAGCAAAATAATTATAACACTTTTGTTAATAATATATTTAGTAATAATAATAATGTAGTTTAAAAATAATTGACAAAGTAATACCATCGCCCTAAGCTAAGTATTAAGACAAGGTCAAGAAGGCAGCATTGAGGTAAGAGGGGTAGAGTAAGAGCAGTTCTTCATCTACCTTGTGATAATTTAGACATTGTACAGTCAGGGGACACTGGTAATTCATTAATAAAAGAGTGTAATGCCCTTCTATGAGTGATATTGTAGATATCACTTCACAAATTACCACAAGCTTAGTGGCTTAAAACAACCCAAATTTATTATTTCACAGTTCTGTAGGTCAGAGTCTGAGTTGGCTCCAGCAGTTTCTATGTTCTGGCTCATAGGAGACTGAAATCAAGGTGTTACCAGCTGGACTCCTATCTGGAGGCTCTGGGAAAAATCCCTTCCAAGCTCATTCAGGCTGTTAGCAGGGTTCAGTTCCTTGTGGTTGTAGGACTGAGGTCCCAGTTTCCTTACTGGTCATCAACTGAAGGCCATCTTTACCTGCTAGAGGGCTCTCTCTGTTCTTGCATGTGGCTCCTACATCTCAGAGCCAGCAAACATGGACTCTTTCTCGAGCTTGGAATCTCTCTGACATACCCTTCTTCCACATTCTTCTTCTACTTTCAGCCCATGAATGTTCTCTGCTCTTAAGGGCTCATGTAATTCAATCAAGCCAACCCAAATGATCCAGGAAAATCTCTCTACTTTAAGGTCTGTAAATGTAATCACATCTACAATGTCTCTTTTGCCAGTAACATCTTCACAGGTTCTGAAGATTAGAGTGTGAACATCTTTAAAAGCCCATTATTCTGCCTGTCACAAATATGATATGCTTAGAGTTTTTCTCCCAGAATTGAATTTGTGGGTAGGTTGTATGGCCCAAAGCACAAGTACAGAAGATGATTTCCAGGGCTCAGGAAGCAGCCCCCATCACAGAGTCAGGTGATGCCCACTGGCCTCACAGGTTGAAGATAACCAGTACTCTTTCAACAGTTCTTAGTCTTTTTTCCACCGAGACACAGCCCAGATACCTTCTCTTGTGCTCACATACTCTCAGACTCCAGTTACTGCACTGGTAAACTATGTTGTGACTTGTGCTTAATTTCTAGTGAAAATTTAAAGGGTTTTTATGTAAAAACAGAATGACCTATTTCACTACCATTGTCTAATGCATTGGCATAAGTAACAGTGTTTTAGATCACTTTAGCAGAATTTCTCTCCAAAGCAAGAGAGGATCATCTTCTATCCCACTTTTCCTCAGAGTAGGGAGTATTTTTGACATCTCTATAAAGCCCACTGCACCCTCTATGAAGTAGCCCTGTCAAAAAAATTGAGCCTGAATCTAACTGATTCTTAATAGATTAACTTTCAGCCAAAAGGAAATATAAGAAGTTAAATGACACAATGATGAAACAGAAAGATCTAGAATGAGGGACATTTTATGGGGTGAGTGACAGTTTCTGCCAAAAATGAATGACATGGGGAAAAAAGGAGGGAGAGGAGAAAATGACTGTTGTAGATCAAAAAAAAAAAAAAAAGACTTAGAAGACTTGACAAATAAAATATTTGTATCTTCTTTGGATCTGAATTTGAACATAACTCTATGAAAAAGACATTTTTAAGACAATTACAAAATAGTTACTATGGACTAGACATGATGCAAATCCATTATTGTTACTATGTAGATGGGATAGTATCACTGTTATTTTGTGAAAACAATGTCTGTGCTTTCAGAAATGGCAACTGAAGTATTTAGACATGAGATTACATGCTTCTGGGATTTGCTTTAAAAATTTTTAGCTAAGGGGAAAAAATGAAGCAAATGTGGCAAAACCTTGATAGTTATTGAATCTAAATGATGAGTGTGTGGGGATTGACTATACCATCATCCTATCACCATATCTTTGTTACATAAAATTTTTCATTTAAATTTTTTAAATTGCTTATCACTACTTAATTGTATACCTTAAATCTGCTGATATGTATTTTAACAAAGAGGAATAATATTATTGTTATTGTTCTGTAGTGGGATGAGTGGGATCTCTATCTCATTGAGTATCGTCCTCTTAAATTGCTGGTTTCTTGTAGTATTTGATCTAATTTCCTTGAGGCTCTGCTCCTCAGGGCTTATGTTAATTGATAAGGCTCCTTTTTTGAAATTTTCCATTAATGGGCAGTCTTCAATCAGAAGCACATTAGTTCTGCTAATATAATTTGTATGCAATTTTACCCTATTCCAAGATTTGCAGAAGCTAATCATGTACTAACAAGGGAACAGAAACAATAATTGATCACATTTGCTTTGCCTTAGAGAGAAGTGCAGTGATCAGTCTTAGAAGACTGACTTAATGAATCCGAAGTGATGGATGTCCAGTGCAGTCACGTTTGCTACACCTTCTCTGGGTGTACCAAGAGAAGGCACATCATCTGTTAGGAGATGCAGACGACAGGATTATTTGGAAGTGTTAGGTGGAGTCAGTGTCAGAGGGAAATGCTTTCTCCATTTCTATAAACAATGCAATTCTAGTTTTGTCCTGGCCTCCCCCCTCCCCCCCAAAATTTAACAAAGTTAAATCTAAGTTTGTGTTTATTTTTCCCCAGTGGTTGATTATAACCCTTTCCCTTTATTAAGTTTCATTTTCTGTCCTTTGAAAAAAGCAATTAACAAAATGGCTTAAAGGCTAAATGAGAGCAAATCTCATATTCTTAGGAGACTGTCATTTTCTTATTTATAGTTATAATTCCTGTTTTCAGAGAAAGGAAAGGAAGAGAAGGTAGCTGGATATTAAAATAATATCCTTCAAGGTGCATTCCATAAATGTGAAGTCCAGCAGGAAAACTCTTAGTTTTTGTAGCATTCTAGAGACATTGAATCCAGTTTCTTGATGTTTCTTGTTGCCTTTCTCGCTTTATTCTACAGAGCGATTTTGTTTACAGGTAATTTCAGCTTTGGATGAGGCTCTAGTTAATTCTGTTTCTGGATAAAAGAAGGAGTAATTCAACCTAAAGTTCACTATAGAATTTTAATCATAGAGGTAAGAAAGCACAGAAAGGTACAAACCTCATTAGTGATATAATGGAAAAAGAATTCAACCTCAGATAAAGGGTAGCGGCTCTGAACGTTGTGCTGTGAGCCGTACCAGCACTAAAAAAAAAAGGTAGGATTAGAAATGCAGGACTTTAGACTTCATCCCTTACTAATGGTGCCATTTCCCCTTCAGCTCTCAGCAGCCCCATTGAAGGGGTCCACTGGCCAGTGCCCATCTAATCTTTATCTTCATTTCTCCAGCCCCAGCCAAATCATGAATTCTGAATCCCAAATCTGGATCCTTATCTTTTAAAGTTAATTCCATTTCATTTAAATTTTAGTTATTGTTATTATTTTATGCTTTAGAATATTTTATTTTATTATTATTATTGAGGTATAATATTCACATAGTAAGATGCAGATTTCGAACATACCGTTTGACAGGTTTTGACAAATGTATACACTTGCGTACTCCCCACCCCTATCATAATAATCGAACATTTCTATTTCTTAGAAAATTCCTCCATGCCCCATCCCAGGCTGCCAGTGATGGTTATTAACCTAGATTAGTTGTTCCAGAATTTCATGTAAATAGTATAATATATACTCTTTGCAGTCTGGCTTTTTGCTCCATCACAATATTTTTAAGCTTTATCCATGTAAGTAGTATTCCATTGAATAAATATACCTAAATTTATTCATCTATTTTCTAGTTCATGAGCATTTGGGATGTCTCTACTTTTTTACTATTATAAGTAAAACTCCTATGAACATTCTTGTGTAAATCTTCTGGTAGATCTATTTTTTTAATTACCCCTAGGAACAGACTTGCTGGGTCATAAAGTGGGTATATGTTTACAGTTATGAGAAACTGCTAAGCAGTTTTCCAAAGTGGCTGTACCTATTTATACATCTACTAGCAAAGGAATGTAGTTCCGGTTGCTCCGCCCTTACCAGCATTGGATGAAGTTGGGGTTTTAAATTTAATCTTATCCATTTTAGTGGGTATGGGGTGGTATGTCCTTGTGGTTTTAATTTGTATTTGCTTAATGACTAAGGATACTAAGCACTTTTTGAGCTTACTGGCTATTACATAACTTTGTTAAAAGTCTGAGTCATTTGTCTACTTTTTGTTGATTCTTTATTATTGAGTTATATAAGCCTACTTTATTTTGGATCTAAGTTCTTTAAGATATATTTGCTGCCAGTCTGTGCCTGCCTATTTATTTTCTTAATGATACATTTTGATGAGAAGTTTTTCAATTTTAATGAAGTTCAATTTAACTTTTTTGTGTGTGATTACTGCTTTCTCGGTATTATCTAAAACACCTTTGCCTCCCAACAATATTCTCCCATGTTTTCTTCCAGAAGATTTACAATTTTAGTTTTCAAATTTGGGTTACTGACTTATTTCAAATTAATTTTTATATATGATGTGAGCTAGGGATCAATATTCTTTTTTTTCTACAGTTATTCAGTTGAGGACATGGGGCAGGGGAGGGAACGGGTGTAGGGGAAGCTGGGACAAAGTGAGAGAGTAGCACTGACATATACACACTACCAAATGTAAAATACATGGCTAGTGGGAAGCTGCTGCATAACACAGGGAGGTCAACTCGACAAATGGTGTTGACTTAGAGGGGTGAGATAGGGAAGGTGGGAAGGAGTCGAGGTAGGGAGGGGATAATGGGGATATATGTATACATACAGCTGATTCACTTTGTTGTACAACAGAAACTGGCACAGCAGTGTAAAGTAATTATACTCCATTAAAGAGCTTAAAAAAAATTACTTTCCTCTCCCTGTTGAATTCCTTAGGCACCTTTATTGAAGATCGGCTGACCATGTACCTGTGTGTTATTTTTGAACTATCCTATCCCATTGATCTATTTGTCTGTCCTTGCAGCAGTGTTGCTCTACCTTAATTAATGAATATTACAGTAAGCTCTTTGTGTACTAATGTGGAAATATTTCCAAAATATTTGGTTGGAAAAAGAGTGTGTAGATCAATGTGTATAGCATATTGCCATTTTCCTGAAAATGAGGAAAAATAACAGATATTCATGTATGTTGACTATGTGTTAAAAACCCTGGAAGGATATACAAGATATTAATGACACTAATAAGAACACAAACATACCTCATTTTATTGTGCTTCACAAATACTGAATTTTTTACAACTTGAAGGTTTGTTTCAACTCTGCATTAATCAAGTCTCTTGGCATCGTTTTTCCAACAGCCCAGCATTTACTCACTTTATGTCTCTGTGTCACATTTTGGCAATTCTTGCAATATTTCAAGCTTTCTTCTTACTATATTTGTTATGGTGATCTGCGATCAGTAGTCTTTGAAGTTACTATTGTCATTGTTTTGGGGGCACCATGAACCTTGCCCGTGTAAAACTGTGAGCTTAATCGATAAATTTTGTATGTGTTTCGATTGCTCCACCAGGTGGCCGTTCCCCTGTCTCGTCCTCTCCTTGGGCCTCACTATTCCCTGAGACAGAACAATATTGAAATTAGGCCAAGTAATAACCCTACAGTGGCCCCTAAGTGTTCCAGTGAAAGGAAAGTTTGCACATCTCTCACTTTAAATCAAAAGCTAGAAATGATTAAGCTTAGTGAGATAGATGTGTCAAAAGCTGAGATGGAATGAAAGCTAGGCCTCTTTTGCTAAACAGTTACTCAAGCTGTGAATGCAGAGGAAAAGTTCTTGAAGGAAATTGTCACTCCAGTAAAGACAGGAATGATTTTTTAAAAAAGTGAAACAGCCTGGTTGCTGATATGGAGAAAGTTTTTACTGGTCTGGACAGGAGATCGAACCAGCCCCATTAACATTCCCTTAAGCCAAAGCCTAATCTGGAGCAAGGCCCTAACTGTCTTCAATTCTATGAAGGATGAGAGAGATAAGGAACCTGAAAAAAGGTGTGAAGCTAGCAGAGGTTGTTTAAGAGGTTTGAGGAAGGAAGCCGTCTTCATAACGTCAAAGTGCAAGGTGAGGCAGCAAGTGCTGAGATAGAAGCTGCAGCAAGCTATCCAGAAGATCCAGCTAAGATAAGGAATGAAGGTGGCTGCACTCAAGAACAGATTTTCAGTGTAGACAAAACAGCCTTCTGTTGCAAGAAGATGCCATCTAAGGACTTGATAGCTAGAGAGGGGAAGTCAATGCCTGGCTTAAAGGCTTCAAAGGACAGGTTGACTCTCTTGTTAGGGGCTAATGTAGCTGGTAACTGGTAACTTTAAGTTGAAGCCAATGCTCATTTACCTCCCCAAATCCTAGAGCCCTTAAGAATTATGCTAAATCTACTCTGCCTGTGCCCTATAAATGGAACAACAAAGCCTGGATGACAGCACATTCTGTTTACATCATGGTTTACTGAATATTTTGATTCAGTTGAAACCACTATTGAGAATTACTGCTCAGGAAGAAAAAAAACATTATTTTGAAATTTTGAAATATTTTGAAATATTGCTATTCATTGACAATGCACCTGGGTCACCCAAGAGCTCTGATGGAGATGGACAACACGATTCATGTTGTTTTCATACCTGCTGATACAACATCTATTCTGCAGCCCATGCATCAAGGAGTAATTTTTACTTTCAAGTCTTATTATTTATGAAATACATTTCATAAGGCTATAGTTGCCATAAATAGTGATTCTTCTGAAGGATCTGGGCAAAGTAAATCAAAACCTTCTGGAAAGGACTTATTCTTGTAGATGCCATTAAAAACATTCATGATTCATAGAAAGAGGTCAAAATATCAGCATTAACAAGATTTTGTAAGAAGTTGACTCCAACCTTCATGGATGACTTTGACGGGTTTGAGATATCGGTAGAGGAAGTAACTGCAGATGTGGTGGAAACAGCGAGAACTAGAATTAGGAGTGGAGCCTGAAGGTGTGACTGAATTGCTGCCTCTCATGATCAGACTTGAACAGATGAGGAGGTGCTTCCTATGGAAGAGCAAAGACAGCGGTTTCTTGAGGTGGGATCTCCTCCTGGTAAGGATGCTGTGAAGGCTGTTGACATGACAACAAAGGATTTAGAATATTACATAAACTTAGTTGATAAAACAGTAGCAGGATTTGAGAAGATTGACTCCAATTTTGCAAGAAGTTCCACTGTGGATAAAATGCCATCAAACGGCATAGCATGCTAAAGAGGAATCATTTGTGAAAGGAAGAGTCAATTGATGCAGCAAACCTCATCATTGAGGAACCTGTGCACCACAACGAAGAGTAGCCCCCACTCTCCGCAGCTAGAGAAAGCTCGTGTGCAGCAACGAAGACCCAAAACAGCCAATAAAATAAAATAAATAAGTAAATAAATAAATAAATAAAAGAAATTCTCACAGCCACCCCAGCCTTCAGTGGCCACAACGCTCAACAGTCAGCAGCCATCAACGTGGAGGCAAGACCCTCCACAAGCAAAAAGGTTACAACTCAAGGCTCAGATGATGGATAGTGTTTTTAGCAATAAAGTATTTTTAAATTAAGGTATGTACATTGTTTTTTAAGACAATGCTATTGCATATTCTAGACTGCAATACAGTGTAAACATAACTTTTACATGCAATGGGAGACCAAAAATATTGTGCAATTCACATTAATGCAGTATTTGCTTTACCGCCGTGGTCTGGAACCAAACCCGCGATATCCCTGAGGTGTGCCTGTAGTTGCCTGTGACAGGTGGGCGTGCATGGTGACTGAGCAGGAGTGGGACAGAAACATGAAGAATTCTCACTGCATTTTTAAACAATGCAATTATATTAATTACCCAAAACTTTAATTTTTAAGAAGAGTAATTGGTATCAGAAATATCATCTCAGAAGCGAGAAAACTTTGAGGTGGCTATTCTTTGGAATGAATCTCTTTTAGGTCAAATTATATTTTCAGGGCTTGAATTTTGTTAGTATATGATTTATTTATTCGACAAATATTTGAGTGCCTATTATATGTCAAGCAATATTTTAACCCCTAGGGATGTAGATGTGAACAAAATTGGCATGTTCTTTATGTTCATGCTATGTACATTCAAGTGGAAGAAAAAGATAAAATGATAAAACAGATATTTACTGAATGCATAAGTTCTATGAATGAAATTTATATGAGAAAGGCTAGAAAAAAATGAGATGGGGGAAAGATTTTTAGAGAAGATTACTTATGAGCTGTGACCCAAATGCCAAGAATGATCCAAAGGTGTGAAGAATTGAGGAGGTGGGAGGGGACTCTTTCCAGGCAGAGTAAGCTGCAAAGGAAAGGGCCCTGAAGATGGAAGTGGCTGAGGAGAAACAGGAGGAAGGCAGGTAGGGGCTGTAGCATAGTGAGAGTGATACAGGATGAGATTGTGCAGGTAGGCAGGGGCTCGACCAAGCAGAAATTACAGGAAATGGTGAGGAATTTAGATGTTATTCTCAGTGCAATGGAAAGCTGTTGGAGGTTATTGGAAAGCTATTGAAGGAATGAAATGATTCTGATCTCAGTTAAAAACAAAATACCATTCACTTTGTTGGGGGAAGAATCGATTGAGTAGGGATTGCCAATGGAAAAGGAAGAAAATCAGGAATTTTATTACGTAAGCCAAGAAAGGAAAGCATTTGAAAAAGAAGAAGGTGCCCAGTTGTTCCAACTGAGGACAGAAAACTGTCCACTAAATAGTAACATAGAATTCTTCTCTGGTCTGACGTGAGCAAATTCTGTGAAGCAGTGAGCACAGAGGACACAGGAGAACACGCTGGAACAGGAATGGATTCTCTCTATTGTATGTCCCTGTCCCCATCACACACACACACACACACACACACACACACACACACACACAGAGCAAATCAGGGAATTAAAGAAAGAAAAATTTAGACAGTTCTTTCGAGTGTTCTGTAAAGGCAATAAAAACACGGAGATGTGTATATCCCGAAGGGCAGATCTCTGTGTTAGTTTAGCACATTTGGTACATAGTTTAAATCTTCATAAGGAAAACTGCTTTATAACAAGGTGCGCTCAGTGTTTTAGTAATAAAATTCCATGAGTAATTCAAAATGAGTCTATTTTATATAATCCCACCCCATTGGAAGTAATACTATTGGACTTTTCCACCTAAGGCTTAAATCTGACTTCTAGGAATATTTTTGGAGTGTTGTAAATATATTGCACCAGCCTCTCAGATTGTTCCAGAATGTCCATATATAATGACAGAACATGTCCTACTCCTTTATGCACCCCGCTTACTCACATCAGCTGTGTTAAGTGTTTTTGACTAAGCCCCATTGTTTATACTCCTTTAAGGAGCTGTGCCCTGATCATTGGTGCTCCTTCACTAAGCAGACAGCAAACAGATGTTTCAAAGATCGATGCTGATGACTTATCAACTGGATTTGTAGAATATCACCAAGACAACACTGTCAGTCAAATATAGAGCTGTCATCTAAAGTATGAGGGGCTTATTACTTATGAAAAATAATAATAATAATATATAAATTTAAATATTTTAGCACTCTACTTTTGTTTGCTATTTGTCACCTAAGAGACCATGTTTAGTGCAGGAAATATTTTAACCAAAGGACACTTTGTCTTCTATAATAGGTACCACCTTTTCAAGCTGATCCTGGGTGTAAACTTGTTTTACAATAATCCGGAGTTTTCCAAAGTGTATATTTGACTCTCTCTTTATACCATCTGCTTATATCCTCCTTGTGTTTAACTGTTATGGAAAATTGTGGGTCCTTTTTCTCCCCAGTCTCATACATTACACTTTCTTTTCTCTTCTACCTTGAACTCGTGTGTGTTCTCCCAGTTTTCTGCCTCTGGGGGAGGCTTCAGTTCTTGCCCCTTCTGCAGCCACAGTTGCAAGAAACCAAATTGTAATCAGCAAGCTGCCTGCTGCTAAAAGCTATTAGTGCCAATGTTGTTAATGAACGACCCGGTTGAATGTGGTGATTTAAGAGGAAGACTTATTCCTCGTGCCTCCCTGGGGCCTTGTTCTTAAATGATTCCTATGCTGTTTACTCCTCTAGCATGAGGAGTATTAACCACTACCCACCACACTTCGCATATTAGTGCATTGAATTGAAATAATGAGGAACTTAAAACCTATCACCACATTTCAGGTAGGAAGCTGCACACCCTTGAAGAAACTTAGAACCCTCATTTTAGCCTAAGGAAATTGGATAACACTGCCATTTGCTCTGAAGTTATAAATATTATTTTCTCCTGGGGACTAGAGGATGAGAGGGGTACAGTCAGATTTCTTTTAGGAACTAAACACATTAGAAGTAACCTGCAAAATCAATACCAATTACTTGCAAGCAAGAGCTGAAAAATCATTGAAGCCATAGAGTGTGCACATAGGTGATGGCTTAAAACAAAGGAAATACTGGCTGTGGCTCAAAACTCTCACAAAACAGGAGTGAAGTAACAAAGTTCTCTTCCATTTATTTTGACATTTTTTATCTTTATTTGTATAATCCAACAATTGTTACATTTAAAAAAGAAAAATAAACAGAGCAGCAAATAACTCAGTATAAGAAGGATATTTTACTGACTCCCTGGCAAGACTGACGTTTATGTCGTCCTTCTGGTAAGCATCAAGGCATTCAGAACCTGTGTGGGAATGGCTTATCTACATAAACCAGCAAACCTTTCATTCAGTACCCAGGCTTTTTGCATGCCAACGTTATATGTTTAGTGTCTCAAGATTCTATTTAGCAGAAATTCACTTTGAAGGGCCTTTAGAGGTTTAACTGCATAGTCTCTCCTTTATTCAAAAGACTGAAATAATGCCTTTCAAATTCCTGGAATTCTTAAGCTTGTGTCTCAGATTAAACAGAAAATAGATTTTCTTCCTTTCTCATTGTCTTCCAATACTACTGGGAGTGGGTTGGGGAGGAGGAACATGTCTGTTAAGATATAGACCCAGAACCTAACTCTCTAGCCTGGTCAGGATGGAGAAGCCCTGAGAGCCTACTAAGTCTCTCCAGCTCATTCAAGTTCATGACTAGTTTGTACATGAGTGTATGTTGGGGGCGGGGGGTGGCGGAAGGAGATATTATAGAATTTCCTCATAGTTTACAGCCCTACTTACCACACGAATGAAATGATGTGGAGATGATGTCTATTATTGAGCTCAAGTTAGAAGGAAAAAGTGTAAGTATGTCTATATCACCAGTATGAATACCACAAAAAGTAACTCTGGATCTCCCTGGACTACTTTTTTCCTGGACTTCATTTTTGCCCTCCCTAGGCATAGAATGGTGTGATTCTTAACACTTGGAAGATTTCCTCAAAAGACAATATCACCCAAAAAAGCCCCTTCTTACTGGCTTCCTTCTGTTTTTAATTGTAGAGCCTCTAACATGTAGGAAATAAGAGAAGTGAATGGCCGGCCACACAGTGCCTGAAAATAAGAGCTCTTGATAATTGCTCAGGGGAGAACAGAAAGAAGGGAAGTGTGTCACTGATCTTGTGGCGGCCATCCCGCACTTTTCATAAAGGACAGGCAGTCAGGGAGAAGGAAATTCGCTTCACATGAGCTCAGGAAGTGTTTTGGGTTAGATTAGGTTTGGGGAATTGAAGTAATTTTACAGGATGTACAAAGCACTGGTAAATTCACTTGCTGCAGATTGTACTGAAGGTGAAACGCTGCTGGAAGAGTCTGATATTTTCTCAACCTAGTATTCACCTAATTTTTAATTTTTTAAAAAAGCATTAAAACTATTGGGATTCAATACGTATATTTACTTTTATCCTTTGAAACAAAAATAACTCATTCCCAGTAATGTTCAGCTGTTAAAAGAAAATCGAAAGAGGCAAACAATATATATGTTTGTCTCTATGGGTTTATATGGTTTATAGATATACTCAGCAGTGCCTCTGATGAGCATTCTCTGTAACATGAGGTTGGTTGGTAATGGAGTATTGACCCAACAGTTTATTGAGATAAGTCCTTATGCTTCACTCAGTTGATGTGTTTCATGTTATAATTGCATCTAACACTTTAATTCACAACTTAAATTAGCATAGTTGGGTAGAACTTTACGGAAGTTTATAATAAGGCTATAGATAGAGTCCTTAGATACTGTAAAGGTGAGTTTTGAGAGGAAAAAATAAGGTTAGTGTTAGGGAAAAAAATTTTGAAGTGTAATAATAATAATCTTCAATAAAATTTAAAATAAACATTATAAAGGGGTATAAGATTTTTCTGGAACATAGAGAGCAAATTGTGTGCTTACTATGTTCAGCCACAGGCATAGTATCTCAAACAAGGTTTATCGTTAGCTGCAAGGAGAAAGTGTATATGCAGAAAGTCAGGAGGTGAGATACAGCTACTCAACAAGCAGGAGAGGTAAGGAGTGCTCTGAGAGTCTGTAGGCAGCAGAGATCTCTCTGGACCGGAGAGGCCAAGACAGGTTTTCTGGAGAGATGATATTGAGGGAGGTATTGAGGAGTGGTGTGACACGTGGGAGAAGGTCTAAACAGGCAGAGTTTTTGCCCAATAAAACTGAGTTTTTGACTTCAGTTCCAGGTTTTTGCAGAAGAGTAGTAGCAGAACCTTGAGGCCAGATTACAGGACGCAGTTCATCTCGGGCCAAGGAGCTGTAGGCATTCTCCTTTAAGCCAGGCAGTGGAAAGCCATGGAAGGTTTACAAGCTGAAATATATTATGACTTCCACAAAGAACAGTATGGCTGTCATATGCAGGATGACTTAAAGAAAGACCAAAGCCAAGAAAACTAAGAAAATGTTTTAACAGTAATTGAAAAGAATTAATTGGACATTTTGCCTCAGATTTCTAAAAGCAAAAACAAAAACAAAAATAAAAAAGCAGTAAGAAGAATACAAAAGGAAACTATAGGCTCTAGTTCAACAGTTTTAAAATTTGTGATGCTATAATCCTGTAATTTATCCAATCGTTAGAAATCCATCATCCTGATTCTATAATTGGAATAATTATAGAATTCTGCATCCTATTTGACATTAGCTTAACTTAAAAGAGTCCCTTAAATCTCAACCAGTCAATATGAGTGTAATTAAGAATTAACTCTTAATTTGTAGTTTACTATTGGCTAGAGAATGGAAACTAAAGAGCTATAGCCCATGGTCTGCATTTGACCCATAAACATGTCAAACTCAAATCTGATGACTCTAAAACAACGATTTCGTGTCTATACTTTGTTTTCTTCTAATGTTTTATTAGAGATATCAATGAGACTTCAAACCCAAGTCACTGACTAATATAACCAGCAGCCTTCTTTAACAGATGGAAATCAATGGGGGTGAATGGAAATTGCTTGGAATTTTTTCTAAAGTTAAAAAAAATAGTCTAGGAAATATGTTTGTAATATCCACATGGCAAAAGTAGACAGAACTTCTCGTTACAGTAAAATTTAATGAATCCAGTTGGTTCTTCCAACCATCATTATAGTCTTATCAAGAAGTAAGAAAGAATATCATTAAATGGATATGTCCTTTAAGTAAATAATGAATAAATTTTAAGGGCTGAAGTCCTTGTCAGTAATAACTTCAGTAATTACTTACTATTGAAAAATATGCTGGTGCCAAATGCTTTCTTCATCTTCCCCATCCTTGGTGGGGAAATAGATGGAGCAAGGTCTTCTGAGTCAACCTGACTTCTCTCTGAATCCTGCCAAGCTCTCCATAGCCATATGGTTTGGGCAATCCATTCAACCTCTAGGAAAATATCTTACCAAGTGGTTGTGTAAATTGCACATAATAAATGTAGCATGCTTAGCACAGAGCCTGGCACACAGTAGGTACTCAGGAAATATTTGTTAAATAGATGAATATTTTCACTCTAAAGAGTGGGCCCGTAGGTTTACGAAACAAATTAGATTGTAAAACTTCTCAAGTGTTCACTTCTTTGTATTCATCGGAGGAAAGAGGAGAGAGATTTGTAAAATGACTAAGTATGTTCTTTACGTTGGGAAATTTTTTCTCCCCAAGCTTTGGGTTGGGAGTTTGGGGATCTTAGATCCACAAGAAAAAAATACATAGTTTCTGTATTGCTACCTATATTCTCACAGAGCCCAAGAAGGTGAAAAGAAAAAGAATAAGAAAGAATGAAGGGGAAATTGCTGGAGAGGTTGCTGACCAATTGTCCCCCAGGCTAAGACAGTAACAAAAAGCCTCCTTGGCTTAAAGGCATCGTTTATTTATTTGAAAATAAAGCATATTTCTATTACTGGAGAGTAAAAGGGGTGGAGAAGGTTTCCTTAAAGAAAGCACCCATTCTACTCTTCTTATGGTTTCTGAAGTGACAAGTGACCCATACAGGGGAAGAGAATGGATGCATCTGGGGAAAAATTATTTCTAGACTTAGGTCATTGATGAATGAGGAGAGACAGTTGAAAGAAAGAGGAGAAATGGGTGAGTGTAGTAAACCTTTTTAAGATCTGAAGCTGTGCTTTTGGGTGCAGCACTGGGAGCACAGGTGCATTCTAGAGCCCTGCTCACCGGTTCTCATTTCCTGCAGAATCACACATTGCAGGCCCAAGCCACTGATGCTCAGGTTAATACAGGTTTTGGGGAGCAGACAACATGGGACTCAAGTCCAGGTTATCTTGTTTCCTAGCACAGTGGGCTGAGGCATTTCATTTAAAATCTCCGAGCTTCAATTTCCTCATTTGTAACATGAGCCTCATAGAGGGGATGCAAGGAACCGTGGGTTACTGTATTTTTCTATTCTATGACATGCACAGTTCCCACTTCAATTGAGATGATTCTTAAAATCAGTGCTATGTCCACTGGTGGGGGTAGAGAGATACAAAAAATAATGGACATGATACAATAATTGGAATCTTCATTTGATGAAACACGTGAAGGTCCTAAAGGCAAAGTGCTCATCATAACATCTGCAGTGTAATAAGCAAAGAGCAAATGGTTTGGGGGAGATGCTCAACGTGCTGCCACTACATTGTGCTACACCTCGCAGAGCAGACATCCCCTTCCTCATAAATGCTCACTTCACCGATGCTCCAGCTCACGTTAGTGCCATTCAGAATACATGTTGTGAAAGAGTAATTAAAGTCTCAAATGTCCTAGGTTCTCTGATCATCTAAAGTGTCATGATTGTCTAAGGTAAAAAAAATAAAGTCAAGTCATGAGTACTGAGGGTCTGTGATGTGCTCAGCACTCGGCTCGGCACAAGCTTTTATTGTTTTTTTCTAACATGACTTTAATATTATTTAATTTCACCACTACCAACAGCACCATATGGCAACTTCCCCATTATCTCTAAAATGATTTATTGAGGCTTTTGTGTGTTCAAGTGACCGAAATCTCTATGCTGATTTTTTCTCAAGGTTTCTTCAGGACATCAGAACATAATGGAGATTTTTTTCAGGTGGCCCTCTACCAGCTGAATATGAAATTGGATCAGCTGGAGGCAAGAACAGATGGGGTTGAGCAGCAGATGGAAAGATTCTGTTTAGGATATGCAGACTCACTCTGGCAAAATCAATCATGCCACAGGAGTTAGTTTCAGTTTGGTTAAAGAAAATGAACTGAAGTAGACAATTGAGTTTCTAGGAAATTAATATGGGTTCACACTTTAGAAATCTTCTTGATTAAGTGTCAATAAGATAGATGAGCTAATGATACTGAATTAGGAGTCTTAAAGTGTCATGTTTGTCAATGACAATAGTTCTCTTTATTTGGTGCTTACTGTGTGCCAGGCATTTTACATACATACTTCATTCAGTCCTCACAAAAACCCCACGAGACAGGCATCTTTCCCATTTTACAAATGATGAAACAAGCATTAAGTAAATTGATCAAGGTCACATAACTCTAGGTAACAGAGCCAGGATTGGAACTTTTCTAACTGGAAAGCGCATGCAAATCGTGACCCCTCTACTATGCTGCCTTCCAGTGTTAAGTGATGTGTATGCAAGAGAAATTAGAAGAGCAAATGGTCAATTTGCCGGACTCCCGGGTCTTTCCCACAGTAACAATTAAGACAGGTCTATGATATCCTGAGTGATACCTGGAGTACCTGCCTGAATCCCTGGTGGAAAATACAGAGCACTCACGATGGCCATGTGGCCACCAGTGAAGTAGAGGCCCACAGGAGCCACACACAGGACTATGGTGAATCACATGGACTCCCTCCCTGTAGGAGCCCCCTAGAAACCCTCCCAGAATCCTGGAGCCACATTGATACAGAAGTGGATCTCCATAGAAACCTTGGGCCAAAAGAGCCCCAGGTACCCACTCAAGCCAAAACACACTATGAAGAATCTTGCTTAGGATTGCCATATATACATTACCAATAAGAAAATAATCAAATTGTACACTTTAAATATATGCAGTTTATTGTATGTCAATTATATCTCAATAAAAGTCCTTAAAAAAAAATCTTGCTTATGTTCAGCAAATACGTGCATCTGAAGATGTGGTGACTTGGAGTACCCACTTTCTTCTAAACTGTAGAGAAGCTATAAAGAAGGAAAAATCATTTCAGCCCAAATATTTACCCTGCTCTAACTTTGGAGCAAGACTAGGAAATAGAAGGGAATCATCATTAATTGAGTGCCTGCTATTTGTCAGGCTCTGGGCAGACCATATAATTGGTTAGAGGGAAGAAAAGATGAGGCAAAGCAACAACTGGAGACAGATCTGCCAGGCACCATGCTCTTTATGCATTATTTCATTTTATATAATGTTCTATCATATCCCCGAGTTCCTGCTGATGTCAAAGCTGTGTTTGCTGCTCAGCTAGGTATTCAAGAGGCAGGTACTAGCTATGAATAAGCAGCCCATTCTCTGAGAAAAATAGCAGAAATGGCAAGTATATCCTCTTAAGGAACTAAATTTTTCTCTGACTTATTTTCCTCAAACAAAACAAGATTTTTGCCATTTCCATTACCATAGCCTTGCTATTCATGCATAGAGATCACAGAAATCCTTGAGCCTTCAAGAAGGTAGAGGAATTCTTATTAAGTATGAGAGTGAAGAATCTGCTCAGATGCAACTATGCCTATAGTATGAGGACAGTAAATATTTTGGGGGTACAAACATGAATTACCTCTATAGGTGTTACACATTATAGACATCAAATTAACCATAAATTATCAGTAATTAGCTGATTTCTTTAAAACAATAAGATTATGAATACACAAGGCATAAGATGATATTTTAACAATTTATCATTATGTTTGTATTCTGAGACACTAAAACCAGTTATATGCCACGAACTCTACCTTGAAAATACACACAGTGAAGAAGTAGAATGTAAAATGGAATTTAATGAATTTTGGGACACATAATTTTTGATCTTGCATTCTTTCTGAAATTGTTATGCATTTTAGATTCAATGACATCTTACACTCACTCTCAGGCGGATGTCAGTTCTGATGGAGTAGGCATTGCTTACACGCTTGTGAACATCAGAACTTGCAGAATGTATGTCAGCATCTTGCAAGAAAATTCCAGAGACAATAATGGTGCACTCATTATCCTTAGGATAATGTGTTTAACAACATAATGGAAGCAAGAGTAAAAAAAATGAGTCTAGCTCTGTCATTGCAAAATGGCCTAAGAACCCAGCACCAAAGCATTTTAGTTGCTTAATAAATGTGTTTAAAAAGTATTGTATCACCTTATCTCTTGATGCCATAGAGATTTATATTTAAAAGCTTATTATATTAAAAAATGAATACTAAATTACTCAATTGAAACATGATTCAAAGAGTCAGACTCAAAATGAAGGAAGTTTTGGAAATATCTTAACCAATTTATTTTGTTTATATTTTCTTTATCATATATACATGCAAGAAATGATTTTTAAAACTAGATAGCATCAAGTCAAAAAGAGTTCTCTCAATAAGTATAAAATTTATTTTTTCAATCACTTGACAAAATTCAACATGCATTCATGATAAAAACTCTCATCAAAGTTGGTATAGAGTGAGCATGTCTCAACATAATAAAGGCCATTTATGACAAACCCACAGCTAACATCATACTCAACTACTCAATGGTGAAAAGCTAAAAGCCTTTTCCATAAAACCAGGAAGAAGACAAGGATGCCCACTCTCCCCACTTCTATTTAACATAGTATTGGAAGCCCTAGCCCACAGCAATCAAACAAGAAAAAGAAATAAAAAGGTATCCAAATTGGAAAGGAAGAAGTAAAACTGTCACTATTTGCAGATTAAATGGTACTAAATATACAAAATGCTAAAGACTCCACCAGAAAACTACTAGAAGTAACAAATAAATTGAGTAAACTTTCAGTATATAATATTGATATTAATATACAGATATCTGTTGCTTTTCTATACACTAATAATGACCTATCAGAAAGAAAAAGCAAGAAATCAATTCCATTTAAAATCACATCAAAAAGAATAAAATACCTAGGAATAAACTTAACCAAAGAGGTGAAAGACTTATACTCTGAAAATTGTAAAACGATGAAGGAATTTGAAAATAATACAAAGAAATGGAAAGATATCCTTTGCTCTTGGGTTGAAAGAATTAATATTGTTAAAGTACCATACTACCCAAAGCAATCTACAGATTTAATGCAATCCCTATCAAAATACCCATGACATTTTCCACAGAACTAGAAGAAATAATCCTAAAATTTATATAGAACAACAAAAGACCCCAAATTGCCAAAGCAATCTTGAGAAAAAAGAACAAAGCCGGTTGTATCACACTTCTTCACTTCAGTCTCTACTGCAAACCTACAATAATCAAAACATCATGGTATTGGCACAAAAACAGATACATAGATCAATGGAACAGACTAGAGATCCCAGAAATAAACCCATGCAATTAATCTAATACAAAGGAGGCAAGAATACACAATAGAGAAAAGACACTCTTTTCAATAAGTGGAGCTGGGAAAACTGGACAGCTCCATGTAAAATAATGAGCTTAGAACATTTCTTCACTCCATATGCAAACATAAACTCAAAATGAATTAAAGACCTAAATGCCACAGAATCATAAGACTCCTAGAAGAGAACATAGGCAGAACATTTTTTGACATAAATTGTAGCAATAATTTTTTGGATCTGTCTCCTAAGGCAAAAGAAACAAAATCAAAAATAACAAATGGACATTGTAAATCAACCATACTTCAATAAAACAGACAAATGGGACCTAATTAAACTTAAAAGCTTTTATACAGCAAAGGAAACCATCTATAAAACAAAACAAAAAAACTTACTGAATGGGAGAAAATATTTGCAAATGATATGACTTATGAGTTAACAGCCAAAGTATATAAACAGTTCATATAACTAAACATCAAAAAAACAAACAACCTGATTAAAAAATGAGCAGAATGGGAATTCCCTTGCAGTCCAGTGGTTAAAACTAAGGGCTTTCACTGCCGAGGGCCCAGGTTTGATCCCTGTTCGGGGAACTAAGATCCTGCAAGCTGCGTGGTGCGGCTAAAAAAAAAAAAAAAAAAAAAAAAAAGGGCAGAAGACCTGAACAGACATTTTTCCAAAGAAGATATAGGGATAGCCAACGAACACATGAAAAGATGCTCAAGATCGTTAATCACCAGAGAAATGCAAATTAAAACCAAAATGAGATATCATCTCACACCTGTCAGTATGACTATCTTCAAAAAGACCACAAATAAACACTGGCAAAGATGTGGAGAAAGAGGAAACCACATAAACTGTTGGTGGGAATATAAATTGGTGCAACCACTGCAGAAAATAATACAGAGTTTCCTCGAAAAACTAGAAATAGAACTACTATATGAGCCAGTAAATTCCACTCCTGGGTATAAATCTGAAAAAAATGAAAGCACTAATTTCAAAAGGTATGTGTACCCCAGTGTTCATAGCAACATAATTTACAATAGCCAAGATATGGAAGCAACATGTGTCCATCAACAGATGAACGGATAAAGAAGATGTGTTATACCTATACAATGAAATATTACTCAGCAGTAAGAAGAATGAAATTCTGCCATTTGCAACAATGTGGATGGACGTAGAGAATATTATGCTTAGTGAAATAAGTCAGAGAAAAACAAATACTCTGTTATCACATATGTGGAATCTAAAAAATGAAAACAAACAAGTGAATATAACAAAACAGAAACAAACTAGTGGTTACCAGTGGAGAGAGGGATGTGGGGGAGGGGCAACATAGGGGTATGGGATTAAGAGATAGAAGCTACTATGTATGAAATAAACAAGCAACAAAGATATATTGTACAATACAAAGAAATATAGCCATTATTTTGTAATAACTTTAGAGTACAACCTATACAAATATTTAATTACTGTTGTATACCTGAAACTAATAATAATATTGTAAATCAGATATACTACAATAAAAAATCAATAAAATAAAATGTATTTTTTTCAGTAAGTATAGTTTTCAAATTTTTCAATGTTTCTTCAATATATAACATTTTCAAGTGATAAAATATATTGAGTCAGTTTATTTGGCAGTGTTTTTTCTTTTTTTTCCTAATATTTATTTATTTATTTATCTTGGCTGTGTTGAGTCTTCATTGCTACACAAGGACTTTCTCTAGTTGCAGCGAGCAGGGGCAACTCTTTGTTGTGGTGTGCAGGCTTCTCATTGTGGTGGCTTCTCTTGTTGCAGAGCATGGGCTCTAGGCACATGTGCTCAGTAGTTGTGGCTCGTGGGCTCTAGAGCGCAGGTTCAGTAGTTGTGGAGCACTGGCTTAGTTGCTCCACGGCATGTGGGATCTTCCTGGACCAGGGCTCAAACCCGTGTCACCTGCATTAGCAGGCAGATCCTTAACCACTGCACCACCAGGGAAGTCCCTCTTTTTTATATAAAACAATTATAATTGCTGATATCATAGATATAATGAAATATGGTATATACAAGGATGCAAGAACATTAGGAGATGTCTGTAAATCCAGAGGTGTATGATACAGTAGAAATCAGTGCCAGCCTGGAAGTTGGGAGACAGGGATTCTTAGTTTCATTGTATAATTAAGTGGCTGAGTGACCTTGAGCAAGTCACTTAGTGTCTCTGGAACTCATCTGTGCTAGGTGATTCCTGGGCACTGAGAAGAGAATGGACAGGAGGAGACAGCTGAATCAGTCAGGAAAATAGAACCTACTCTAGATATTCCAAGAAGGAAGGGACATAACGTAGAGCATTATTCAAGTGATGCAAAGACTGAAATAACCAAGGCCAAGGAGACCACTGCTGCCTCTTAGCTTCTTCACTGGCTACCAATGAATTAGACTCTACTTCTTACCTCCCAGGTCGGAAATTACAGGAAACTTCCACCAATGGTCACAGCCACCTACAGCACCCATGAGAGATCTTCTAGAGGCTACCACAAAACCTTGGATGTCCTCAAACTCACACATCTACAGACCACTGCCCACACATGTATTTCTCTGCCACTGGCCAAATCTCAAACAGGGGTTCTCACTGGTAGACTCTAAAAGGGCACTCTGTTGGCAGGGGACTTTGGAAAATGTGTTCTCAGGCTGCCAGTCTTAGTGCTGTGGGGAGAGCACTGAAGGGGGAAGGAGGATGCTGAGTACCACAGACACATATCTGACACCCCAGCTAGAGAACTAGGGGGTGCAATGGCAATGCAGTTGAGTGAGAATAAGAGAAGGCATGAAGACACGTTCAGGAGTCGTGGACGGGGAGGTCCGCGTTGGAAAGATGCTTCAAAGGAAGAATTGAAAGATTAGATATGGAATTTTTCCTTTCACACTAGCAAGTCAATATAACCTATAAATCAGGTCTCTTTGGCTCTTCTACTGACTATCATGTTCTTTTTCTCTGACTTTCCAGTAACTGGGAATAATATGCCTGCCCCCTCACAGCGCAAGAATAATGATTTGCTGGCAGAAGCTCCATGAATCAGCCTTTGCACTGAACATGTTATATTGTTTGGGAACCCAGCTAAAATTTTCCATAACTGCTTTAAGAGTGATTTCCATTTAGAGCTAGGTGGAACAAATTCCTGCTGCCGGCTAAATCTTCTTTTTCTTTTTCTATGAGCAGAGTCTCATAAAAAGGGCTATTGCTCTTTTGTACTTTTCTGTGATGCATTTTGTGTTGGGGTCTATGGAGGAAGCTATCTAAAAATGCATTGAGTGTTGTAAAAATATCCTCATAACTCTACCAGAATTCAACTTTTTAATAGTTGTCTTTCTTCCCCCCCTTTATGTCTCTTTTTCAATTATTTCTTTCCTTTTGGTACACTGCCAGATTAATCTTTCTGGGTCTTTCATAGACACCCACAATGACTGAAAGGATCCATCTCCCACCTTTGAAATCCCCATTACACCCCAGCAGAGTTTGCTGACTGCAAGAACTCAAACCCCAGATACAGGGAGAGAGAATCACTTTTAAAAGGAAACCTAACATTACCAGTAGTTGGAATTCTATTTTTATGATACATAAATATAATTGGCATCCCTTATAGCCAATTTTTGGTCTGTATCTAAGTTACATTATGGCAGACCTCAGTTGATAAAAATGCTGCTGTTGATTTAGTAAATGCTGTCGATTTAGCTTATCTCAACATTTTATTGTTGTTATGTTTACTTTAAACCACACAGAAGTGCTTGTTTTCTTTATAACAGCTGAATCAGAAACTTTTCTCTCTGTTTGCTCACACCTTCTTCTACCTTTTTAACTGAAGTGCCAAACTAACTTCGCGTAGGGACTGATTCTCTACTAAGAACGACAAAAGACTTGCCTCAGCTTCCAAAGTATCACTGTTTCATTATCCAGTGAAATAGTCCCCTATAAAAATGTTAAGTCTCTGTACAAGGATTTGGTGAGTCACAGGCTAGAGCTGACCAGCTGGGACATAAAGTAGGGCTACAGCTACATAGGTCGGGGAGAATCCCACCAACCTCCCCCTTAACCAAGAGAAGAAAGATGCAGGTATTTTAAAGCAGGAGGACCAGAGGCCAAAAAGTCAGCATGGGCAAGAAAAAGTGAGCAGAACCATGAATAGAACCATGAAGTTATAGATCCATGGAAGAAGTGTATAGACGTGTAACGTATGTAGCAATCAAGAGGAACTCCTCACTTTAAGGATGGGAAAATGAGGCTCACAAGAGTGAAGTGTCACCCAGTGGATAGGGGCCCAACCAGGATGAGACCCACATCCAGCACAGTCTGATGCTTGCCTCTGTAGCAGCTGCTGTCTTTAGTGGCAGTAAAGGGAAGAGGAAAACTGACATGAAGACTCTAAGAAGTAATACAGCAGTAACTCACAAGTCCAATAATTTGTTTAAAATAAACATTGATTTAGTAGCTTGAACTGTGTCCCCGCCAAAAAGATATGTCCAAGTCCTAGAGCCTGTGAATTCCAGTTCCTCTGAATGTGACCTAATTGGAAACAGGGTCTTTGCAGATGTAATGAAGTTAAGGATCTTGGGCTGAGACCATCCTGGATTTATAATCTCCCCTAAATCCAATGACCGGTGTCCCTATAGGAGAAGGGAGAGGAGTATTTGACGGAGAAGGGAGAGGAGTATTTGACAGAGACAGAGAGGAGAAGGTCACGGAAGTCCCATGTGAAGAGGAAGGCAGAGACTGAGGTTATGCTGCCATGAGCCAAAGAATGCCAGGAGCCACGGCAAACTGGAAGACGCCAGGAACATCTTCCCCTGCAGCCTCCAGAAGGCACGCTGCCCTCCTGCCACCTTCCACTGCAGATTCCTAGCCAGCAGCGCTGGGGGAGAAGGCATTTCTGTTGCTTTAAACCACCAAGTTTGCGGTGATGTGTTACGGTAGCCCAAGGAAACGGATACAATTATGAATCTTTCCAACCCAAGAAGAAATCTAGGAAGAAGGTTTAGTATTTCCAATAGTTACCTTTTGTTACTTTTAATAAAGTAAAATGACATTACTTTTAACTTTATGTTAGGAGTGACGATACACATAAGGGCTCCCCTAAACGTTTCCAGCCCAACGTCCTAAACATTTAACACTGACCTGAAAGGCCCCTCCCACCTCCCCAGCCGCATTCCCTCCCACCTTCCCTTCGCGGGTGTTTCAGGCACGCGGGTCTTGCCTCAGTCCTCAAACACGCCAACCTGCTCCCACCTCAGGCTTTGTCATGTGCTGCGCTCCTCTCTGTCACACCCCTTCCCCACCCGCACCTCCTTCCCCAGCCTGAAATCAGCTCCAAAAGTGTTACTGTCTGGAACCCCTACTGACTCTTTAAAATAGTTCAGCCCCACCCTCCCTGCACTTTATAAGGTCTCCTAACACCTGTCCCTCCCATAGTAATCATCACTGCTTGTAATTCCCCACTGATAACATTGCTACTTTGTGTCTTTCTCACCAGCCCGCAGATCCATGAGGGCAGGCACAGGAATTTTTTTTTTTAATTTTTTCATCTTTATTGGAGTATAATTGCTTTGCAGTATTGTGTTAGTTTCTGCTGTACAACAAAGTGAATCAGCTATATGTATACATATATCCCCATATCCCCTTCCTCTTGAGCCTCCCTATCCCACCCCTTTAGGTCTTCACAAAGTGTGGAGCTGATCTCCCTGAAGCACAGGACTTTTTGCTTGATGTTATATTCTGGTGCCAGCATCGTGGCTGACATATAACGAGCCACTGTAAATATCTGATAAATAAATGAGTGGTAATGTTAACCTTGGATGAAGCTGTGGTCCATTATTTACATTTCAAGCTGTTCGTTGTTCACACTTACAGCTGTCCTATTCTCAACATAGAACATTGACAGTGTAGGAAAATGAGTACACAGTCATAACCCCAAAATTAATATATTTCAATGATGTCTTATTTTTTCCCCTGTGAATTTCTGCATAGATGAAGTTCTGCTCTGTCCCAAAAGCATTTTATAAATAAGTAAACATAACTATAGGGGCTTAAAATGGTTACAGTCATTTCACCATGCTGTTGATGTTCTTGGAAGTGTCAGCTTGTCCTAATTATCTTTATTCATTTGTGTAATCAATAAGCATTTGTGGGCCACCTAATAGATTCCAAAGATTATATTCCAAAGTATTCTAAAATCTATAGGTGAGAAAAGAAGAAAACAGTAGCTATGGTAAGAGTTGCAGCAGTGGGGTCTGCAGGGTAAAGGACTGAAGAGGTGAATGAAAATGAGACCAGGCTGTGGGTCTTACAGGAATATTTCCAGAGGCAGTAACTCTGGAGCTGAGTCTTAAATGACGAGTAGGAGAAAGTGGATAAAGACATAAAGGTTAATCTAAGGTACAGTTTCTCATCCTTGGCAGTTTGGACAAGACCATTCTTTGTTATGAAGGGCTATGCTATGAGTTTTAGGATGTTATCAACATCCCTGGTCTCTGCCCATGAGATACCAGTGCGGCAATTGAAATCCTCCCGACGTTGCCAAATATCCCCTGGAATGCCACATTCCCCTCACTTGAGAACCACTCCTCAGGGGCAGGGAAGGCTGAGTTACCATGAACATTTTCACAGAGCTCTTGGGAAGAGTGGTTAGAGGGCTGTGGAGGGGGCTGGAGGGAAAAGATAACTTTATCCTGAAAGCTCTTGCAAGGAACTGAAGGTTTTTAAGTAGGGGAGGGATATAGGTCAATTTGTGGTTAAGAAAAGTCACTCTGGTCACAGCGGAAAGGATGGATTGAACGGCGGTCGGATGAAGGCTCTAATCCAGGAGAGAAGTAAGGAGTGAAGATGGAAAGGAAAGAGAAGGTAGGAGAGGCATTCAGATCAAATCTCCAGGACCTTGTCCAGGATGGTGTCTAGATTCTTGGCTTGGATGATCAGAAGGTAGTAACATAAATGTTCTCCAACAGCAGTTGGAAATTAAGCCCCATGCCTCTATGAGAGGAACTATCTGAGGCTTGAACACAGAAAAAAATACTTGTAAAAGTTTTTAAGTGTAATCTAGGTGAACTCATGGTGTAGTAAATACAGATAGCACTACCTAAGGCTTCAAATTCAATTAGGCCTTCAGCAAAGATTCCTTGAGTAAATTGTCAAAAAAAAATTATTAGTTTTAAAAGTAATCAATATAATAGAAAACCGTAGTAAACTTCCACAACTACCACCCCCCCAAGCAATATCTTACACAAGTGAGGCAAATTGAAGAATTGAAGCCATTTTCCTTTCCTGATTGTCCAGATAATTCTCTTTTTTTTTTGCTTTACTTTCTAAGTCTATATAATGATAAGCAAAAAAAAAAAAAAAAAAAAAGTATGTTTGGATATTTTTAAATAGCTGGATCTTTGACAATACTGAGATAAATAATTATCAGCAGAAACTCTTAGCATTT
Organism: Hippopotamus amphibius kiboko; assembly: GCF_030028045.1. Classification (NCBI taxonomy): domain Eukaryota; kingdom Metazoa; phylum Chordata; class Mammalia; order Artiodactyla; family Hippopotamidae; genus Hippopotamus; species Hippopotamus amphibius. Next base: position 8,225,013 of record NC_080189.1, on the reverse strand, counting down.
GGCAGAATTTCTGTTTTCATTCAGCCTTTTGGTGGTGGATGAGGCATGTCCTTTATGTGAGAACTGACCAGATAGAACTTCATGAGCACCTTTTCCAGAGGAAGGAGAACAGGACTGATAGCTCAGTCCTAGAGAGACTTCCCAGCTGGCTAGTGCTATACCATATACAAAGGTAGTTAACAATTCAGGGCAAAGAATGATACCTTTCATAAACTGTTCTGCAGAAAAGTTCTTTGCTCCCTATTTTACAAAGCTATGAACGTTCTTTGCTTTTCAGCATGAGGAATGCAGGAGATTCAGACACTGCTCAAGGATTTGAATGGTGTTCCTAGAAAATGTGGGTAGAGTTCAAAGCAGTTGCTTTAGCTAAAAATCGTTATGCAACTGGAAAAGCTTAACTAGAAATATTCCCTATATTTAACTATATGCCAGGACCCAGGTTTTGACTAGGAGATTGTTTGAGCAAGTCCCAAAAGGGAAATCCTTCAAATTGCAGCAAGAATGTTTCAAGTCATCTGAAATTTTGAAAAAAATTAAAAACGTATTCATACATCAATAGGAGGCATAAATAGATTTTTTTATGTGTTGATAACTTATATATTTTCAAGTATTTGGCTTCAACGACACATAAAAGATAGAAATTCTTACTGATCCAGATAATGATGTATGCTCTCTTTAAAAATCATCAACCTTAATATCATTAAAACCTCACACATTAACAAAACATAATTCAGAAATTAAAAATTATAAACCATAGCTTACATGGATCAAACTCACCATTAATTCTTCATTATTAATTAAAAAACACACACACGCAGGCTTTTTTTTTCACTTCACATATGCCAAACACTGTGCTTGGTGTTTTAAATGCGTAGCTCATATGCTTTTTACAACCATAGAGGTAGATATATGATTATTCTCATTTTACTGATAAGGATGTCAACATCCAGGTGAAATAATTTACCAAAGGTCATACAGCTAGAAAGTGGCAATCCTGTAATTAGGGGAGAGCATTTTCCCTATAATTCATGAAGAACAAAAGAAACATAAGCAATTAGTCATTCATGGATTTTGAATAAAGTTTTGATAAAGACAGTTTGTTATAGATACATAAGGTAGTACAGCCAGCTCTCAGATGGAAGAGCACAATCTGGATAAGACAGAATGCTGTATTTATTTCCACATATCTATATTAATAATAGTATTACTTTTATTTTTTATATGCTTTCTTTTTTTATATACATCTTTATTAAAGTATACTTGCTTTACAATGTTGTGTTAATTTCTGGTATACAACATAGTGGATCAGCTATATTTATACATATATCCCCATATCCCCTCCCTCTTGAGCGTCCATCCCACCCTCCCTATCCCACCCCTCTAGGTCATCACAAAGCACCAAGTTCATCTCCCTGAGTTATGCAGCAGCTTCCCACTAGCTGTCTGTTTTACACTTGGTAGTGTATATATGTCAGTGCTGCTCTCTCACTTCGTCCCAGCTTCCCCTTCCCCTCAGTGTTCTCAAGTCTGTTCTCTACATCTGCATCTTTATTCGTGCCCTGTTGCTAGGTTCATCAGTACCATTTTTCTAGATTCCATATATATGCATTAGCATATGATATTTGTCTTTCTCTTTCTGATTTACTTCACTTTGTATGACAGACTCTAGGTCCATTCACCTCACTACAAATAACTCAATTTTGTTCCTTTTTATGGCTGAGTAATATTCCATTGTATATACATCCCATGCCTTCTTTATCCATTCATCTGTCGATGGACATTTAGGTTGCTTCCATGTCCTGACTATTGTAAATAGTGCTGCAGTGAACATTGTGGTACATGTATCTTTTTGAATTCTGGTTTTTTCAGCATATATGCCCAGTAGTGGGTTACTGGGTCATATGGTAGTTCTATTTTTAGTTTTTTGAGGAATCTCCATACTGTTCTCCATAGTGGCTGTATCAATTTACATTCCCACCAACAGTGCGGGAGGGTTCCCTTATCTCCACACCCTCTCCAGCATTTATCGTTTCTAGATTTTTTAATGATGCCCATTCTAACAGATGTGAGGTGATACTTCATTGTGGTTTTGATTTACATGTCCCTTGTTACTTTTAATTTAACAGCTGCAGTAAGTACACTCAGCTCTGAGAGCAAGGGGAAGAGAGTAGTTTTAGCAATTTTAAAATAATTTTAAATTTATGCTTACATATTTCTGTTCCATGTCAATATCTTTTTCTGCTGAAAATTTGGCCTGTCTGGATTCTAAAAGGCATTTGGGCTTCAAACTTTGTTTAGTGGTAAGAAAACATAACTGAATATTTAATTTCCTGAAATGGCTCCAGATTGTAAAAACATAGAGGAAGCTTAAGTACCAGGGAATAAAAATTCACAGAATGTGAGGATTCATGATTTATACACAAAATACTAAACCTTTAAGTGAATAATTGTGTTGTAGCCGGTTTGGAGGAAATTTTAATTTTGTTTATATTCGAACATAATGCTATCAGAGTCAAAAGAAACTCAAAGATCTCCATGTTGGAGACTGTGAATCACACCAGTCATGTCAGGCTCCAGCTAAATCTTCTGAAAAGTACATTAAATCAGGATGATAATTGTTCACTAAAATTTCTCCTTGAAGTATAGTAAATATGATTGATTGAATATATCATTGAGAGTCTATTGGAGAAATGGCATGAAACAGCAACATTTTGTTGCTATTTTATAACTTGCATTTTTGTAAAGTGACCATTAGCATAATATAGTCACATCGTTACAACAATCTGCACAGATGAAATATCTCAAAGCCAATATTACATTTTCATCAAACAAATGACCATGTGTTTCAATAAACACAATTATGAATGTTAATATACCAACAGATTGAGTAATTTAATTTTTCAGCATGGGTGTTTACAGGGGGAAACAAATTAATCATCTTTGAGGTAACACTTAGGAATTTAAACTTTTAAAGGATGTAATCTGTTTCACCACAGCTATTCTCTGCTACACAGGAATCAAGGTTGTGTTTCTGTGTTCCTTTGGGATAGGGATTGGCAAACTTTTTCTACAGGGGTCAGATAGCGATTCCCTAGGCTTTCCCCGTCATAGCCCTCTGTGGTATCTGCTAAACTCGGCCACTGCAGGTGCAAGCAGCCACAGATTATACAGAAAGGAATGAGCATGACTGTTTTCCAATAAAAGAAAAAAAGATAGATTGTGTTTCTGACTGTCCCCTTCTGAGATCATCTTGTCATTAAGTAAGTAGCCAATGCAGCAGCGTTATCATTGCAGGGCCAGAGAATTTGGAGGAAATCATAATCTTTGTTTCGATAAGGGTCCACAGGCACCTAGTTGCAGAAGAGAAACAACCAAGGAAGTGTGCTTCTCCTGCCTGTGCCGGTAGTGTGGGCCATTCCTGAGTGAGCTGCTCTCTTCAGACCCCATCCCACCCACTTCCACCATAGTCATCGTCAAGAAGGCAGGCAAGATGTGTGCCATCCATCACCTTCACTCCAGCCCCTTTTAGCTATGGGCACGCGCTTGGCACTGGCATGGACGTGCAGGTGACGTGGACACAAGGGAAAACTAAAAGCATCCACTGTGATAAGGCTTTCAGAATCATACTGACTGCCTGCTTCAGCCTGCAATAGTAACAATGATTACATACCACCAGGGAAGAGAGCTTGCTGGAAAGAGGCAACATTTTAAACTATTCAAAATGAACCTTGATGTAAGCGCAAAATTTCTATTCTCACTTTTTAACAAAGATACTTCAAAAATAATAGATCTCTCTTTTTTAAGAGACTGCACTGAGAACAGATTAACCTTTTCCTGAAAATACATTGTTAACATTATAAGGATTAATTGCTGTATTCCTTGGCTGTAGCATAGCTGCAAATATAGATGGTATGAGAACTCCTTATGCTGACTTGGGTCCCAAAATATAGTTTCTTGAAATAATCCATACGATGATCATAACTTTTAGTCTTTTTTCAGTCTTTTGGTCTTTTAGTCTTTTCAGTTCACCTATTTGTTAATTCCATGAACTCCAGTGTGAAGAGATATATACATAAGCCTGTGGTCTTTAGGTTAGTATCACACAGCTGAACTTTCTGCAGTATTAATTGGTGAACTCATTACTTAATTAACATAACAGAGTGGAGCGCTCCACAGGGGCATCTCCACACTTGTCACCAGTTGTCTGAATTCTCTCCCCAAGACCTGAATGTTATTTGTCACACTAGTAGCTGGAATCTTCTTATTAGGGTCTATCTACACTTCCCGTTTGCACACTAAAATTACAGAGGAAGTGTGAATGAGAAATTTTCTGGATCATTTCAAAACTTTGTTGGGATGTTTTGAAAAGTTATGACTCAATCTGTGAGTGATGCAGCAACATCATTAAAAACACATAGCTACACTTCTTTCTCTAAAACTCTCCTTAATGTTGACTCCTAACAAAGTTTCAGATACTTTACATTTTTCATCCTCTAACGTTGAGATTGAGTAGCCTATATAATGGCTTTCTTATGGCTCCCGTTTGTTTTGGGCTGAGACTTTCTATTTTTCATTGATTTCAAGCGTCTTTGTAATTGCTCATTGAAGCATTTTTAGAAGAGCCGCTTTAAAATCTTTACTAGATAACTCTTAACGTCTCTGTCATCTCCGTGTTGGCATCTATTGATATCCTTTTTTTGCTTCAGTTTGAGATCCTCTTAGTTCTTTGTATGATGAGCCATTGTTTACTGAAATGTAGACATTTTGGTAATTATGAGACTATGGATGTGTTGCTGTCGTCTTTTTATGGTTTTGTTTTTCTTCTCCTCCTACCCCCACTTCTTTAAACTGAAGCTCAAGTAGGACTGGGGAAAAATTAAAAGCTGGCTCACAGATCGAGCATGGCGCCTCATGTGTCACATTTAAATTCTCCAAGGAGAAGGGACTTGTCATTAAAGGGTCTTTCTGAGTCACAGTGGTAGCGAGGCTGAGCTACCCCCCCTTTCCTTCCATTCATCGTCTCCCAATGTCATTTATCTTCTGGAGTAACAAAGCAGCTCCACCAGTTTCCAGACCATCACCCTCCAGTCATCTGCAACCATAATTCACTAGTGAAGATTCATTGGGGAGGATGCGAGTCTGAATTTAGGAATCACCAAAGCACTATTTTTGAAAGAAATGCAGGTTTATTGACTTCAATTGTAGGCTTAATTCAAAAACATGTGCGGAACTAAGGAAATGTCTTAGAGGGCCTATTTTAAAGCATAGCGTCGACCCATTTGTACATTAGCAGAAAGTAATGCGCTTTAAATCCTTAAAAATAGCCTGTTTTATTGATTAGATTAACCACTGCTTTTAAAATCCTCTTTATTTATTCCCTTAACAAAGCTCAAGGAAATTTCAACAAAACCCTTCTCTGAATTTTCACAAATTCTAAAGTAGTGGGATCCACATTAGAAGCTTGAATATATGTGATGTTTCCATTTAAAGAGCATTAATTAAGCTGCTTTGTACCATGAGCACTAGACTCTGGTTTGGCACAATTGTTCCATGATCTGAAATCTACTAAGACTGTTTTCTGGGTGAGTCATTTGCCATAAAGTTTAACAGTCTGTATTACCTGCTGGTTTGAGTTTATGATCTGTAAAGACTGTGCCTTAGCTCTTTGAATATTTATTTCTTTTTCTTTTTTATAGATAATTTGGACTTTCATTGATTAAGCATCTGGTTGTACAAAGTACTTCTTGATACCAAAGACTTAAAACACTGTACTCTACACATTTTAATGTAATATCATTGGACATGTTTATGCTTAAACATGACTGAGAGTTGCAAAGTTTGACTGGGAGTAATACAGTTATAAGACTTGGAAACTGCTTTAGGAAAACCTAAGACAGTCTTGTAGAAGAACTGGCTCACTGTTTTACAAATGGCATTTGAAATTCAGAGAACAATTTAAGCTGGGAGCAAATGGAAAATCAAAGATATTCAATAGTTTCGGTCAATTACACACACTGTGCAAGATGTTTATGTGTTGATAGCTTGTATCCCTAACCCCTGATCAATCTGGCTATTTTACCGGTTTATTCTTTATTTTTGCTTTTTTTCTTACTGGAGTATAGTTGATTTACAACATTGTGCCAGTCTCTGCTGTACAGCAGTGACTCAGTTATGTACCTATAGACATTCTTTCTTTTTATTTTTTTAATAAATTTATTTATTTATTTATTTATTGGCTGCGTTGGGTCTTCATTGTTGTACGTGAGCTTTCTCTAGTTGCAGTGAGCTGGGGCGGCTCTTCATTGCAGTGCTCGGGCTTCTCATTCTAGTGGCTTCTCTTGTTGCAGGGCACAGGCTCTAGGCATGTGGGCTTCAGTAGTTGCAGCACGTGGGCTCAGTAGTTGTGGCTCATGGGCTTAGTAGCTCCAAGACATGTGGGATCTTCCCAGACCAGGGATCGAACCCATGTCCCGTGCATTGGCAGGCAGATTCTTAACCTCTGCACCACCAGGGAAGCCCCCCAAGTATTATTTTTCTAATGTGATTTTTAAAGTTATTGTCTTTTTACATTCCCTTTCTGATATTTCATTGTTAGTGTAAAGAAATGCAACTGATTTCTGTGACAGATATTCTTATTGTAAAATAAAAATTTTATTTTGGTTAATTAATTTAAATTTAAGTTTTAAAAACTGATACTCAATTCGCATATGGAAGATTTTTAAGTCTAACTGAACAATGTAGCTAGGCGAATCTACCTTTTCAATTGTAAGTAGTATGAAATCTGAGTATTTGTCAATTATTTCCCATTAAAAAGAAGGGGCCAAATTAATATATGCTGTAAGCATAAAATATTCACAATTTCAAAGACATAGTACAAAAAGGAATACTGAACAATTCATTAATAATTGTTTACACTCACTACATGTTGAAATAATTATTTTGGATATATGGGGTTAAGTAAAATATAAAAATTAATTTTTTAAGTCATTTAAAAATAATTTTTCAATGTGACTGCTAGAGAATTTTCAATTACAAATGTGACTCCCACCTTATTTCTATTAAACACACTCTAGTTGGCAGGTAGAAATCATGGTGGAGACTTAATTGTATCTGAGGGAAGGAGGATAGACTGAAAAGAGTAGGGAGGAAGAGAAAATCTGGCTTTTGGCTTCCCTGGAGGCTGACTGGTCTAGGCTACTCCATGTCCCTACATAGCTTATGAACCTGAACTCAAGCAGGAGAAATCTCCCATCAAGAGAGTACTTCTGCTGCCAAGTGTTTGTTTCTTCCCAAACCGAGGTTTTCAAGGCTCAGATGGGCGTCTTTGCTTGATGTTTCTCCCTGAAACTTGCTTTCCTGAAGCATATACTTCCTCTAGGATTTGGTTAACATTAACTATTCAAATTGCTGTATAAAAATCCCCTTTTACCATCTATTTTCCTACTGACGCATGACTTTGCTTTCCCTGCAAAGAAAAGTATAAAAAATGAAACACCTACCAATGCCCAGCCCTCCAAAAATCTTACACTCACAGCCTGGTGGAGACAACACAGAAGATTGGGTTTCTGGCATTTGAAAAGAAGTTCTGCCAATGCTGATTTGAACATGTTCCTTTTCTAACAGAGATACTGACCTTTCTACATGGACTACGAAACCCCCACAGAAGTGATACTGCCTCTCTAATCCAGATTCCCTGGGAGGACCTCTCCCGCCCTCGATAAAGAATGGCTTTCTCTGTCCTAATATCCAAGCTCTGCTTGGTAGTTTGAGGTCCAAGAAAAACTATCTGGATCACTAAGATAAGTGCTTTTTCTTGCTAAATCAAGGCATGACCTGGTACATTGCTCAGTTCTTCAACTGAGCTCAGCCTGGGTGGGTTCCTGCTGCCTCCTGCTCAGTCGTGTTTCTTAACTTTGACTGCATATTGGAATCCCCTGAAAAACCTTTAAAAATAAACAAGGCCCAAGACTTAGGCCAAACTGACTCCAGAAACATCTCAGCTGCTAAGGGAAGGGACTGAAAAGAGGTTGGCCGATCAGAGGACTCATGAAATGGGCTGTGGATTTGTCATCACTCTTGGTTAATTTTCTTGAAGTCTGTACATAAATAAAATTATGTTAAGGTAAAGAAGGATGTTTCCTGTATTTTTACATAAACTAAACGGAGCAATAGTTTTTCCAATATATGGGATGATTACACTTGTTTCTGTGTGATATCCATGTTAATGTTATTGTTTTACTATGTTTGAAATTCAGTCTTAAAATGGACTCTCTCTAGTCTTCTTTAAGGTTAAAATTTTCAGGTATCACATTGTTTAGGTAACATTACTGACTGCAAAAGTTTTCAAATGCTATATGCACTTAATTTGAAACTTTTTTGCATTTTTATAAAGTTAGTGTGACTGTGGCTCTAAAGTTTCATCGATCATATTATCAAAAGGAACCTGATAGCTATTAGAATTAGATTATTGAATAAAGCCGGTTTTGTAAGATCTAGAATTTGTCAGAAAACAAATGACCAAGGACTTGACGTCGTGGGAAGAAGTTCTGCTCTTGTTGGTGCTTGTTATTAATTGAGAGCAGGGATCCTAAGGAATGACCTGGACATCTGCCTCTAAGAAGCAAAGCCTACCTATCGTTTAGAGGCTAAAGTTCAAAAATAGAACTCTGACACAATGAAGCTAAACTTGAATAGAGTGAATCTCTACTGCAAATCTACATCTCTCATACAATTCATACTCCAGCAGCAGTGATTTTCATCCGGTGCAGACAGTTATTGTACCTGTTAGTAACATTTAAGTCATGTGAATCACAGCAAGAACATGCACAATATTGATTCCCTTCAGAGGCTGTGCTCTGAGAAATCCTTCCAGCTCTAACTGCACAATATGATACTTTAAAAAATAAACTTTGTGCTCATTTCTGACTCAGGTCCATTGAACTAAATGAGGTATTGCTTTCAAGGACAAAGAATAGACATTAATTAAAACAAAAATACTTCCCACATGGCAAGGAGGGCTTTCCAGTGCTGATGTTTCTGTTTTCTTAGAGTAGAAGAACTCTGCTAAGAAGAAAACTAGATGTTACCGAAATGTATTTTAACAAGTCCTTGGGTGTATAGGTTAACTGCATCCCCCTAAGAAGGTATGCTGAATTCCTTATCCCTGGAACCTGTGGATGTGTTCTTGTTTGGAAAGAGCAGTAACCAAGTTAAGGTCTTACTAGAGTAGGGTGAACCCTAATCCACTGTCTGGTGTTCTTACAAGAAGAGCGGAATTTGGACACAGGCACTCAGAGAGTGTGCTCACGACATGAGGACAAAGGCAGACCCTGGAGTGATGCATCCACAAGACAGGAGCACCAAGGGCTGCTGGCAGCCACCAGAAGCTGGAAGAGGCAAGGGAAGATTCTCCCCTGGAGCCTCCCGAGGGAGCATGGCCCTGCTGACACCTTGATCTCAGACTTCTAGACTCCAGAACTGTGAGACAATAAATTTCTGTTGCTTTAAACCACCCAGTTTGTGGTACTTTGCTGGCAGCCCTAGCAAACTACTACACTGGGTTATATCCAAACTTCTTACCTCTTCAGATACCAAATTTGCATCCTTAAGAGAGTATAAGATAAAATGTAAATTCACAAATTACTCAGAATGCCCTCCCACTTTTTGGAACTAGTCCTGGGTTTGCATTATCCTTATAAATGCTGTAAGATTACTTTTTAAACCATATGTTCCCAAGAAGTAGGCAAGTTTCTGCATTAACACTACATAGCTTTGTAACAATTAGCCATCTGTTTGTAATACTGTTAGGGATTGACAGCATCTCAATGGAAGCAGGGAAAACAACAGAAATATTTTATCTGCCAAGTTCTAGTCATTTGTTATTTTACATTGTAATTTGTCGTCTCATGAGATCACTAAGGAGAGGAAGAACCATGCCATGCTACAAAATCACCTTTGTAAAGCAGGTAGTTTAATGGCAAATTAATGATGTGCTGACAAGATCAAGGCAAGATTTTTAAAAGCACAGTCATAATTTCTGCAGTGCAGCCAACAACACGAGTTTGCAAGGTTTCTCAAAAGAAGGTAATATTTATTTTCTCCAGGGAGCTATTTTAAAACCAGAGGGTAAGATATCCTAAGATGTTTTTTTGCAATGCCAATTAAAAAATAATATTGCTAGAGTTCAGATATCCCTAGTCTGCTGTCATTCTTGATACATGGTAAAGTCTAAACTCTTTCAATTTCATCTCTTGGCTTGATGACTGGTTTCATAGAATGTGTTAATACAATGGGGATTCTTTTCAAGAATAAAGTAACTTCAAATAAAATTCATGAAAAGTAAAACAAAGTAGATAGCAAACATTGCCTGTAATATTGATTATAATATTATTTATTAAGAAATGAATTTTGTACATTAGATGATAAAGGCCTTGCGGTTCTCATTTATTCCCATATATATACAACATATATGTTACAAACTGTCATTGTGATGTACAAAATATATACATATTAAAATATGTATTTTTAGATATAGATTACAAACTGGCTTTATTTTAAATATTTATTTATTTTTATTTTTGGCTGCAGCACGCAGGCTTGTCATTGTGGCACACAGGCTTCTTTCTAGTTGTGGCGCTGGTTCCAGTGCATGTGGGCTCTGTAGTTGAGGCACACCGGCTTAGTTGCCCTGCAGCATGTGGGATCTTAGTTCCCTAACCAGGGATTGAACCCACGTCCCCTGCATTGGAAGGCAGATTCTTTACCACTGGACCACCAGGCAAATCCCTGGCTTTATTTTAAATTATTGTAAGATGAATTTAATATTTAAGAGCTTTCCACAAGAATATAGAGTTCATATATTGCTCAGCTTGAATTAAAACCCTATATATGTTACCTCTTGAATCAAATTGTCTTTACCATGACAGAGGATGATGGCAAGTGACATGTCCAGGTGAGAGATAGTGACCCATTGTTTCTTTCTTGTAGATTTCTCTAAAGCGGAGAAGACTGATCACAACTTGTTTCCATAAGCCTGTTAACCTGAACATTTCCTTAATGTCACCCCAAGTGCTAACCTTACAGTTGTTCCCTTCTATGTCAACCAGGTGTCTTCTATTTGTGATAAGTATTTGTACCTAGTCTAAACAAAAGAGTACTCTACTGCAAGAAAGAACTAAATTTTTAATCCCAAAGGACAGATAGTTTCTGTTAAAGCAGAAATCACAACTATGGCCCCTTGCAACTTAATCCAGTGCCTTTCCAACACAATATTGGTCATTGAGTCATCAGCCCATTCTTTCAGCAGACACTTACGCATCTACTTTGTATGAAGCATTATATTATATATGCTATAAAGGAAGCAGAGATAAATAAGGTCCAGGCCATACCTATATGGTTCATAGCATCAAAGGACAGAGAAATTGTGCATAAATGAATACAAAATAAGCTTATCGCTGTCTCCGTAATTGCTCACTTACTTAGGCATTCAATAAATCCATTGAATTTCTACTACATGCCAACTTTGTCCTGAAGACTCATGATACAAAATGAACAAGATTTAGACAGCCACCAAGCCCACAGAGTTTGCAACCCAATTGGGAGAACAAGACAATTAAACTACCAACTATATTATAAAATCATAAGTGCAATGAGAGATGAATCCTCAAAAACTAAAGGAGGCCATAACTGGGACTCAGCCGAATCCAGAGTCCAGAAGAAATTTCGTAGAAGTGGCATATAAGATATAAAGGATAGGAGTTAGTCAGTATGGAATTTTGCAGTGGTGTAGATATAACCTGATCACCAGTGAAACTGTCTTCAGCAAGCCACTTCAATGCAGCCTTAGAAAGTGGCACCATACTTTTGGCCTGGCCACCATCAGAAAAGATATTACCTGGCAAACCATGGATTTAAAGTGCCTGCTACATAATTGTGATTATCGCAGTGAAGGTTTAAAATGAAACTAAGGAAACATGAAAATAAGAAATTTACCGGAATCAAGAAATTGGAGGAATTTCATGAAATCAAAATGGAATCTCAATCAAAGCTTTCCATTAAGAAAGTAGTTACTTATAGCATAACATGTATGCTACCATGCCCCACCATCCTTTGCAATATTTTCAATATGAGCACCAATTTTAGTAATAGAATCACAAGACATCTGTATCAATTTCAACAGCATGCCCATCTATTTGGCTCTTTACTATATCCAAGATAACTTAATTGCAGGCATCTGAAAGCACAAAATAAAAGAGCTATAACATGCATCTTTTGTATCCATAATAATGCATTTTGACAATTTATGATTTGTTATAATTTCCTCCAGTGTAGTTCTTTATTGGTTCTGTATTACAAAAGAGGGAAGTGTAGAAATATTCTTACATGAGGACTTCCTAGGAATGGAGTATGTTAGCTTCAAATCTTTATAACTGGGACCCCCTTCACGTTAGCACTCAGGTGGAACCATAGTTCAGTTAAAAAAAAAATTGTTGTGTCTCTGGGACCGCTCTTTAATGAAAGAAAAAATATTTTGTAATGTTTTAATATTATAGAAAGGGACTTGCCACTGATGATCAGTGAACTTTTAAAAATATATATCCTATCACCATTGTTTAGACTGCGCCTCAAATCACTGATTGCATATGGTATAGATTACCTCTAGCAATTCATGCTTAAGACATTCATGGCACTAAGTGGCCCGGTGCTAGGAACTGATTTCCAAAGGCATTATCCAAGAAATTAGTCATCTACAAGTAAAGCCAGGTATCCTTCTCTTTCAATGCAGCCACTTTACCGATTCTCTTAAGAGCTAAAAATTTACTGGAAAAGCTAGACCCTTTCAACAAGTCTCCCTATTACCGTGATCTTGGAGTCATTTACCGTGTACATGACAGTGTGTTATTGCTTTGTAGCTGCATCAGCGTGGCATTTTCAAAATTAGAACAAAGACATCAATTGTATAAAGTAGGATGAGAATGTATGGTTTGATCATGAGGTCTTACTTTCAGATTAGGCCCCAAACAGTGTAAATTTGCAAGAAAAAATGTTTGAGAATATAATAAAGGGGAAAAACTCTAGATTGACAACCATGTGTTAAGGGAATGAGAATTTCAAATTGAACTGTTGAAAGAGCAAAATTTATGCAGACAAAGCTAAAAAGAACTGAATCCACTCTGGGGGCGAAAATCAGCACATCAGAGACAAGGAAAGTAAGTACAATAATTTAGGGTTATTAATTTCAGCTTGCAAGAAAGTGATAATTTCAAAATATTTGAGGAAAGGAAGTAAAAAAGTAAACTACAATGTGAAGACTGACTTTTGATCCAGAGGGACATTCAAGTCTCCATGAATAATGATTTTCATTATAGTTTTGGTTTTCTGGTCTCCTTGCTTGAGGACAGACTGCAGAATGAGAGAAAATATACATTGAGGGTGATAACTCTGTGTCAAGGATAGACTAGTCTGACCCAGTTTCATATGAGCTTACAATTTAGCCCAGAGTATTTTACATTTCATCAGTTTACCATTTAAATTGATCATTGTGAGCTTCTTTTATTTTTGTCATCCAATAAATATTTATTCAGCATCTCACATTTTGTTAGCACTGGGGGAAACATAAAAAATAATTCACAACAATCCTTTGAGATAGGCATTATTACTACACCCATTTAACAGATGAGGAAACTGAGGCAAAGGCATGTTAGATGCCCAAGGTTACACAGCTAGTAACTGGTAGAACTGGTGTGTTTGTTCCGGTTCTCTAAGAAGCAAATGCTAAGACAGGATTCAGTGTGCAAGAGATTTATGACATTTGGCTGTGAGTGAAAAGAGAGAGAAGGAGTTGGAGTGTTAATCAAACGGAAGTCCAGCTTCCCACTGCTCAAAATTCAGTGTTCAAGAAGCAAGTGTTGGTAGAAACCAACATTGCTTTTAACCAGAAAGCTGGCATTCTTGGGAGAAGGTGGACTCATGTCCCAGATCCATCTCTGAAGATTTTGCTCAGACATGAAAGTTTTTAAAGAGAGAGGGGAAGTAATCTCAGTTAATCATTGAGATGGGGGTCAGAGGCATCACCTTCGCCCACTGCATGCAAGCTTGTCAACTTCTTGTAATCTTTCTTTAGATGCTGTCTTGTTCACACAGTTTGTTCACAAGATTACTGAAGGGGAAACTAGGGAAGAGATCTGGTCATCTGTTAATTACTTATTCTTCATTTCTACCTCTTTGATCTACAGAAAGAACCAACAGGTTAGACAAGGTATTGTGTGATCAAAAGATTTGAAAGGTGTGTTTGGGCCAGAGATGAGTACAGCATGGTGGTGCCTGGTTTAAGGTTAATTGCAACATAGCTTTACAGAAGTGACAAGACAAAAGGGGCCTCCTGCAAAGAGCTCTTTCCTGCCAAAAGCTGCTTATAGGAGGAGGCTGGGAGAGTCTTAGACCATGAAGCAGGTATGACTTTGTAGAGGAAGGAGAGAAAAAAGGGAGGGAGAGAGGGAGGGAGGGAGAGAGGGAGGGAGGGAGGGAGAGAGGGAAGGAGGGAGGTTGAGTAGGTAGATTCTTAAGACTGTGGTACAATTCTCAGACATTATGGCAAGGCTGATGGGGAGCCACCCATCATACAGGAATGGACCCGCCTGTGCATCTGTGCCACGCCCAACATTGGGGAGGGAGGCCCAGGCACTAATGCAGCGTTGGTTTCATCAGTCATTCATACCTGTGCATCAGGAGAGCTGAGAAACCATTTCACTGATGCCACAGCTGAGACTTTAAGCCCCAAATCTTCTCCCAGAGTGTATGTACCTAACATCTGATCAAAAAATGCAAATCTTTACATGTGGCAACCTCTGTTCTTATACATAAATACTTCCCGTTCTTGGAGTCCACTTCTGCTTATATTGGAGTTAGAACACCTAAGGCAAACATTATGCTTCTCTTCCATGAAAATGGGTAGAAAACATCTAGACTGTAAGATGGAGTGTGAGGAGGATGGGATCCCTGTATGGCTTCACCCACAACCCATTGCCCCCTTGGAGGGTAAGAAGAGAGAGATTCTGTCTCACCCCCGCCCCCCGCCCCGGTCTGAGGATGGATCCCTTTTATGAAAACCTTCCTTTGCATAGAGCTAACTAAACATCTCCTCCAGATCCCCGACTTATTACTTGATCCCTGCAGGAAAGTAAGGAGGCTTTGCAACTCAGTCTTCCTTCTAGCTGTGCTTAGCAGAGTCGTAACTCTCTGCTGGAGCAGTTTTGACCCCCTGGCCATGCAGGAACTCAGAGTGAAAAACTCACTTCCTTCCCACCATGTCATCTCTTTGTGGACAGTTGTGATTATATCTTGTAAAGTAAATTATGCTCATTTAAGCAGAAAAGAACATAAACATCTTTTGGATATCTATTGAAAGAAGTTGCTAGACATTTTAATTATGCTTATTTTTTTGGTTTGTTTTTGTTTTGTCAGTTGCATTAGAGGAAGAATAATGTCAGTGAGATTAAGCAATTTAGTCTAAAGTCCTGCTAGTTGAAACAGGATTTGAATTAAGTCCATTGGACCTGAAGGCCATGTTCTTTCTCCTGCACAGTTCCCTATACCGGATACTTACTATGCTTGTACTTTATGAAGTGCTTTTTCATGTCCTGTTGCTTTTGGACCATAAAAGTAGCTTTCATACCATCCAGCATTCTGGGACTTAAAGAAGTTGAGTGACAGAAGGTCTGATGGTCTTTTCCTTGCCACCCCCACCTGACATTCCTGCCCATCGTCAGTTGCTTTCACCAAGGCTATGAACCCCCAGGGAGATGAGTACAGCAGGTTATCATGTGCCCCTGGGATGTGCAGACTTCCTTTCCCCAGTCATTATTTCCGTCCTTGTGCTGCCTCTTTGCTCAACCAAGACTCTTTCTTGAATTCACTCTTGTCACACTACTCCACCAAGGCTCACGTGTAGCCCTGTTAGCAGCAGTGCCTTGACTTGAGTCTGAGGGAGATCATGGCAGAGTGTTGTAGGGGTTTATTCAGCCAAAGCTCCACAGGACAGCTCCTGCCACATCTGCTTCCACAATCTCTGCCTTTATCCTCCAAGTTCTGGTGTCACTCCTTAAGCTCTGGATTTCTGCTTGGATTGGAGCAACTACCTTGATGTGTTACTGTGTTGTTTTGCTTTGTTTTGTTTTTCCTGCATTTTTAAATTGCTTTGCTTACACAAATGAAACTGATTTTAAAATCACTGCAACCCCTAGGGGAAAAAAACTAGTGGCAGAGCCAGAAAGAACACACCCTTTTTTGCCCATCCCACACTCTTTTACCATCGCAAATGCCCCACGGGAATGAAGGAAGCTTCCCCCTCTGTGTCACCACTTAGTGAAATATTATGTGAGACATTATTTTGGCTCTTTTGAAATTTCTCTATTTCTTATGCTGTCTTCACAGATTGTCTGGACCTTTTCTCTTTCAAGTGTTCACATGTCAGATCCAACTCTGTAATTCTTATTCTTAGCAGTTGTTTATATTTGTGAAGGGCCCAAGACCAATTGCAGGGAAAATGTAAATATTACATCATTCATTATTAATCAGAAAACTACAGACATTAATAGGACTATAAATATTACTTATGCTTATGATCTGATGTCCTTATTTTTCTTAAAAAACTGTGAAATACATTTACTGTTGTCTAGAGATCTAAAGATTTACCAATCTACCTTCTAAGCATAGAGGGTAGATTTTATGATGAGCTCTTTCAATAAATAAATGCCCTAATAGATTCCTGGAAGGAATGTTGGTGTCTTGGGGCTGTGATATTTCTGGTTCAAATTGTTCACGCATTCATCTTCACAAAATGATATAAGAAGAAGAAAAAGTGAATCTTGACTCAATGTATTAGTTATACCATGAAGGTTTTTATTTATAAATTAGTAGAGATACATACATTCATCCAATAAACGCACTCTTTTTGGTGTTGATCCTTTCCTTAATTCCATCTCATTACAGAATCAGATATGAGGATGATTTTTTCTTTCTCCCGTATATGTCCATTAGGTATCCTTTTTCATTTGGAATCCACTCTATAGATACCAAACAATGAAAAAGAAAAGTGAACAAATAATTAAAACACATATATGTAGTGTATGTTAGCAGGTATTGTTTGCATGAAAAAAATCTCATGTCTCTTTAGATTTACATAAAAATAAGAGATCATAGCCAATATATATGCTGATCGAAGCCTAAATACGAATGTTTAATAAAATAAAAGTGCTAACAAAACTTTGAGCTTGGCATTTGATTACTAATAATGCTAATAGATTGTACTTATTTACATACACAATGAAGATAACATTCTAAGTCTATCCTTATAGGTAGGAATTCCTGTTTGAATGTGGGATCCATTTTTTACATTAATTTGTTTTGTTGTTTACTTTTTTCTGAAGTATAATTGACATAAAACATTATATTAGTTTTAGGAATATAACATAATGATTCAATATTTTTATGTATTGCAATATAATCACCAAAACAAGTCTGGTTAACATTTTTTACTACACATTGTTAAGAATTTTTTTTCTTATGATGAGAATTTTAAATTTTATTCTCTTAGCTTCTTTCAAGTATGCAATTCAGTGTTCTTATCTATGGTCACCATGCTGTACATTATATCCCATGGTTAATTTATTTTATATCTGGAAGTTTGTACCTTCTGACTCCATTAACCCAATTCACCCACCCTATACCCCTAGCCTTTAGCAACCACCAACCTGTTCTCTGTACCTAAGAGCTCAAGAGTTTTTTTCATTTAGTTTTAAGATTCCACATATCAGTGAGATCATACAGTATTTGTCTTTCTCTCTCTGACTTATTTCACTTAGTATAATGCCCTCAAGATCCACCGATATTGTTGCAAAAGATTTCACTCTTTTTTATGACTGAATAATATTTCATTTTATATGTACCTATGTATCTATATCTATATTTCACAATCTTTTTATCCATTCCCCATCACTGAACACTTAGGTCGTTTCCATATCTTTTTCGGTTTGTTTTTCATTTTGTTTTGTTTTATTTAAAATCAGTTTCATTGAAGTATAATTTACAAATGATAAGCTGCACATATTTAAAGTGTACATTTTTGTGTATTTTAACACATGTATACACTCATGAAACCATCACCATAGTCAAGATAATATATGTCCATCACCCTCAAAAGTTTTCTTGTATGTCTTTCAAATTTCTCCTTCTTTTTAAAAAAGTCTGTTTATAAATTACAGGAAAAAAAACTATAAAAGACACAAACAAACAGAGGCTAAACAATGTGCTACTAAATAACCAAGAGATCACTGAAGAAATCAAAGAGGAAATCAAAAAATATCTAGAGACAAATGACAGTGAAAACACAGTGATCCAAAACCTATGGGATGCAGCAAAAGCAGTTCTAAGAGGGAAGTTTATAGCAATACAATCCTATCTCAAGAAACAAGAAAAATCCCAAATAAACAATCTAACCTTACACCTAAAGAAACTAGAGAAAGAAGAGCAAAAAAACCCAAACTTAGTAGATGGAAAGAAATCATAAAGATCAGAGGAGAAATAAATGAAGTAGAAACAAAGAAAACAATAGCAAAAATCAATAAAACTAAAAGCTGATTCTTTGAGAAGATAAATAACATTGATAAACCTCTAGCAAGACTCATCAAGAAAAAGAGGGAGAGGACTCAAATCAATAAAATTAGAAATGAAACAGGAGAAGTTACAACAGACACTGCAGAAATAAAAAGCACCATAAGAGACTACTACAAGCAACTATATGCCAATAAAATGAACAACCTGGATGAAATAGACAGATTCTTAGAAAGTTACAACCTTCCAAGACTGAATCAGGAAGAAATAGAACATATGAACAGACCAATCACAAGTAATGAAATTGAAACTGTGATTAAAAATCTCCCAACAAACAAAAGTCCAGGACCAGATGGATTCACAGGTGAATTTTATCAGAAGTTTAGAGAGGAGCTAACAGCCATTCTTCTCAAACTCTTCCAAAAAATTTCAGAGGAAGGAACACTCCCAAATTCACTTTATGAGGCCATCATCACCGTGATACCAAAATCAGACAAAGATAATACAAAAAAAGAAAATTACAGACCAATATCACCGATGAATATAGATGCAAAAATCCTCAACAAAATATTAGCAAAGAGAATCCAACAACACATTAAAAGGATCATACACTATAATCAAGTGGGGTTTATCCCTGGAATGCAAGGATTCTTCAATATATGTAAATCAATCAATGTGATACACCATATTAATCAATTGAAGGGAAAAAACCACATGATTATCTCAATAGGTGCAGAAAAAGCTTTTGACAAAATTCAACACCCATTTATGATAAAAACTCTCCAGAAGGTGGGCATAGAGGGAACCTACCTCAACATAATAAAGGCTATATACGACAAACCCACAGCAAACATCCTTCTCAATGGTGAAAAACTGGAAGCATTCCCTCTAAGATCAGGAACAAGACAAGGATATCCGCTCTCGCCACTACTATTCAACATAGTTTTGGAAGTCCTTGCCACAGCAGTCAGTGAAGAAAAAGAAATAAAAGGCATCCAAATTGGAAAAGAAGTAAAACTGTCAGTGTTCGCAGATGACATGATACTATACATAGAAAATCCTAAAGATACCGCCAGAAAACTACTTGAGCTAATCAATGAATTCAGTAAAGTAGCAGGATACAAAATTAACACACAGAAATCTCTGGCATTTCTATACACTAGCAATGAAAGATCACAAAGAGAAATTAAGAAAACAATCCCATTTACCATTGCAACAAAAAGAATAAAATACATAGGAATAAATCTAACTAAGGAGGTAAAAACCTGTACTCAGAAAACTATAAGACACTAATGAAAGAAATGAAAGATAACACAAACAGATGGAGAGATATACCATGTCCTTGGATGGGAAGAATCAACATTGTGAAAATGACTATACTACCCAAAGAAATTTACAGATTCAACACAATCCCTATTCAATTACCAATGGCATTTTTCACAGAACTAGAAAAAGAAATTTTATGATTTGTATGGAAACACAAAAGACCCCAAATAGCCAAAGCAGTCTTGAGAAGGAAAGATGGAGTTTGTGGAATCAGGCTTCCTGACTTCAAACTATACTACAAGGCTACAGTGATCAAGACAGTATGGTACTGGCACACAAACAGAAATATAGATCAATGGAACAGGATGGAAAGCCCAGAGATAAACTGCGGTCAACTAATCTATGACAATGGAGGCAAGGATATACAATGGAGCCTCTTCAATAAGTGGTGCTGGGAAAATTGGACAGCTACATGTAAAAGAATGAAATTAGAACATTCTTTAACACCATACACAAAAATAAACTCAAAATGGATTAAAGACCTAAATGTAAGGCCGGACACTATAAAACTCCTAGAGGAAAACATAGGAAGAACACTCTTAGACATAAATCACAGCAAGATCCTTTTTGACCCACCCCTTAGAGTAATGGAAATAAAAACAAAAATAAATAAGTGGGACCTAATGAAACTTAAAAGCTTCTGCACAGCAAAGGAAACTATAAGCAAGACGAAAAGACAACCCTCAGAATGGGAAAAAATATTTGCAAATGAATCAACAGACAAAGGATTAATCTCCAAAATATATAAACAGGTCATGCAGCTCAATATCAAAAAAACAAACAACCCAATCCAAAAATGGGCAGAAGACCTAAATAGGCATTTCCCCAAAAAAGACATACAGATGGCCAAGAGGCACATGAAAAGCTGCTCAACATCACTAATTATTAGAGACATGCAAATCAAAACTGCAATAAGGTATCACCTCACACCAGTTAGAATGGGCATCGTCAGAAAATCTACAAACAGTAAACACTGGAGGCTGTGTGGATAAAAGGGAACGCTCTTGCACTGCTGGTGGGAATGTAAATTGATACAGCCACTATGGAGAACAGTATGGAGGTTCCTTGCAAAACTAAAAATAGAGTTAACATATGACCTAGCAATCCCACTACTGGGCATATACCCAGAGAACACCGTAATTCAAAAAGACACATGCACTCCAATGTTCATTGCAGCACTATTTACAATAGCCAGGACATGGAAGCAATCTAAATGTCCATCAGCAGATGAATGGATAAAAAAGATGTGGTACATATATACAATGGAATATTACTCAGCTGTAAAAAGGAATGAAACTGGGACATTTGTAGAGACATGGATGGACCTAGAGACTGTCATACAGAGTGAAGTGAGTCAGAAAGAGAAAAACAAATATCGTATATTAACACATGTATGCAGAATATAGAAAAATGGTACACATCAACCGGTTTGCAAGGCAGAAATAGAGACACAGATGTAGAGAACAAACATATGGACACCAAGTGGGGAAAGCAGGGAGGGTTGGGGGGGATGAACTGGGAGATTGGGATTGCCATATATGCATTACTAATAAGAAAAAAATACCAAATTATACAATCTAAATATTTGCAGTTTATTGTATGTTAACTCTATCTCAATAAAAGTTCTTTAAAAAAAGTCTATTTGAAAATGTCTTTATTTTGTATTTCTTTTTAAGGAATCATTTGGATATATTGTAGGTTGACTTTTTTTTTCATTTAGCACTTTAAAGTTCTTGTGGTTTGACTATAATATACATATGTGTGAGCTCTAGTTTTCTTTTTTATTATTACTAAAGTATATAGTTGATTTACAACATTGTACTATTTCAGGTGTACAGCAAAGTGATTCAGATATATATCTGAATCACTCATATATATATATGATTCAGATATATATATATGATTCTTTTCCATTATAGGTTATTACAAGATATTGAATATAGTTCCCTGTGCTATACTGCTGTACAGTAAATCCTTCTTGCTTATCCACTTTATGTATAGTAGTTTTTGTCTGTTAATCCCATACTCCTAATTTATCCCTCCCCTCTTCCCTTTCACTGTTGGTAACTATAGCTTTTTTCCTATGTCTGTGAGTCGATTTCTAATTTTTATATAGATTCATTTGTATTATTTTTTAGATTCTACATATAAGTGATATCATATAATATTTGTCTTCCTCTGACTTACTTCACTAAGTGTCATATTCTCTAGTTCCATCCATGAATATTGTAAGTGCCAGTATTTCATTCTTTTTATGGCTGAGTAATATTCCACTGTGTATATTTTATATATATATGTGTGTATTTATGTATATATATATGTATATATTCCATTATCTGAAGAAAATGAAAACACTGACTCAAAAAAATGTCATCACCCCCATGTTCATTGCAGTATTATTTACAATAGCCAAGACATGGAAACAACCCAAGTGCCCACCAACAGATGGTTGGCTTAAAAAGATATGGTATATATATACCATATATATATACCATACATATACCATATATGTTTTCATCTTCTTCAGATGAATTCCTAGAAGTGAGATTGCTTAATCACATGGTAGTTCTATTTTTAACTTTGGGGGAAACTCCATACTGTTCTTCACAGTGTTGCACCAGTTTACATTCTCACCAACACTGCACAAGGGTTCCCTTTTCTCCACATCCTCACCAACACTTAATATTTCTTGTCTTTTTGATGATAGCCATTCTGACAGGTGTGATGTGATAGTTCATTGTGGTTTTGATCTGCATTTCCCTGATGATTAGTGATGTTGAGCATCTTTTCATGTATCTATGGTCATCTGTATGTCTTCTTTGGAAAAATATCAGTCAGATCCTCTCCTCATTTTTTAATTGGATTATTTGGTTTTTGCTACTAAGTTTCATGAGGTTTTTATGTATTTTGGATATTAACCCTTTATCAGATATATGATTTGCAAATATTTTCTCCCATTCAGTGGTAACCTTTACATTTTGTTGATGGCTTCCTTCGCTGTGCAAAAGCTTTTTAGTTTGATGTAGTCTCACTTGCTTATTTTTGCTTTTTTTAACCTTTGCTTTTGGTATCATATTTAAAAATCATCACCAAGACTGACATCAAGAAGCTTACTGCCTACATTTTCTTTTAGGAGTTTTATGGTTTCAGGTCTTAGGTTCACAAGTCTTTAATTTTGAGTTAATTTTTTATATTTGGTGTGAGAAAGTGATCTAGTTTCTTTTTTTGCATATTGCTAATCAGTTTTCTCAATACCATTTATTGAAGAAACTATCTTTCCCCATTGTATGTTCTTGGCTCCTTTGTCATAAATTAATTGACATATATGCGTGGTTTTATTTCTAGGCTGTCTATTGTGTTCCATTGACCTCTGTGTCTGTTTTTATGTGTTTGTTATTATTAAAATTAGTGACACTGATTGTTTTTCATACACCTCAGGGACCCTAAGCACAAACCTTCATTTAAATAAAAGAGTGAGGTGTACTCTTAGCATGCTTTAGGAGTTAGCTAAGAAAAATGTAAATTATAAAGGTTCCCCTTTCTTCAAAATTCTCTCTACTGAGTGTTTCAGGTTAATAGGCTCAGGGAAAGAACAAAACAACGTAAGTAAACATACAAACCAAAATGCTTTACATAAACTTTTTTACTTCAGCAGCAGTAATAGATACACATTTTGGATGCTTGGGCATCAGACTCCTCTAGCGACCCTGTCTTCTGAAGCAGACAGAAGTGGTAACAACATAGGTAGGAAGTATTTGCCAGTGAAAAAAAATATGCAAGAGTAGTGGACGAAGGTGAGAAATAAAGCTCCAGGGTCCCACCTGGGGCTGGATTCACCACAGTAAAAATCATAATGTATCACTTGGTCATATCACTGCAGAACAGAGACTTTTTCCACTTATTTATACTGAGACCGAACTAGATTCCACCTTACATACATGAATGAAAAGAAAATTCCAGCCACCTGCTAGAAGAGATCCCTCTGCCCTGTGTTTTCCATTCTCCTTTGCATATCTTTCTTTTTTTTTTTTTTTAATGGAAATACAGTGAACTCTTTGTTAGCCTGGAGGTGGTTAATGATGATAACAGCTACTGACTGCCCTGTACTGCAGTGTGCTGAGGGCCTCCATGGGAGTCTCCTTGCTTTATCTCATTTAATCTTTTAACAAGTTTGTGAGGAATATGGATTCATGAGCAACATAAAACATAAAGAAATTAATAAAGTTGTATGGCTTATAAGTGGTAAGGCTGTATGTATGTATGTATGTATGTATGTATGTATGTATTTATTTATTTATTGGCTGTGTTGGGTCTTTGTTGCAGCGCGTGGGCTATCTCTAGTTGTGGCGAGTGGGGGCTTACTCTTTGATGTGGTGCGCAGGCTGCTCATTGCCATGGCTTCTCTTGTTGAGGAGCACAGGCTCTAGGCACATGGGCTCAATAGTTGTGGCTCACGGGCTCTAAAGCGCAGGCTCAGTAGTTGTGGCGCACGGGCTTTGTTGTTCCGTGGCACGTGGGATCTTCCTGGAGCAGGGATCGAACCCGTGTCCTCTGGATTGGCAGGGGATTCTTAACCACTGTGCCACCTAGGAAGCCCAAGTCGGGCAGTATATTAATCTGATTCTAGAACCTGTTCTCTTGGCTGCTATGCCATGGACTAGTTTTGTGTTTAGCAGTCTGTGCTTCATTTTCTCCAGTTTATTCTCCACCCTTGATAATTGTGTTATACTCTTCATTTTACAGGTCCAGAGTATAATAATACATGGCCTATGATAGTATCAGCTAATACTTACCGAATCTTTTTTTTATTGAAGTATAGTTGATTTACAATACTGTGTGTTTAGTTTCAGGTGTACAGCAAAGTGATTCAGTAATACATACACATATATATATTCTTTTTCAGATTCTTTTCCCTTATAGGTTATTCAAAAATATCCATTATCGCTCCCTGTGCTATATAGCAGGTCCTTGTCATTTATCTGTTTTATATACAATATTGTGTATGTGTTAATCCCAAACTCCTAATTTATCCCTCCCCCTCTTCCCCTTTGGTAACTGTAAGTCTGTTTTCTAGTCTTTTAGTCTATTTCTGTTTTGTACGAGGGTGAGTCAAAAATTATCCACACTCCAGTTATATTAAAACGTCTATAAATTCTACAGCCAGAGTGTGGATAATTTTTGACTCACCCTCACAAATAAATTCATTTGCATCATTTTTTTTTTTAGATTCCACATGTAAGCAATATCATATATTTGTCTTCCTCTGTCTGGCTTCCTTCACTTAGTATGATAATCGCTACGTCTCCTTTGTATATCCCTTCTTGTCTCTCTCTGTTCTGCTCTCTTGTGCCATTTTCCTCTCTCAGTTTCTTTTCTCTGTCTTTCTTTCACTCTCCTTTGGTGTCCACTTTGTCTAATTTGCTACTGAAGTTGAATGGCTTTTTCCTTACCTGTTGTCTTCCTTCTCATTGCTTGTCATTGCTGTTGTGCAAAGCTTTGTTTCTTTTCCTTACTTTCAAAGCAGATTAGAACATTTATATTTATAGCTATATCTCTCAAAGTCAAAATAATTATTTGTATGTGAACTTCAGTTTACTTGTGCATGTGTGTGTGTGTGTCTCACCAGAGAAGGCAAAAAAAAAAAAAAAAAAAAAAGCCATTTCCCCCATTATAGAACAAGAAAGGGATTAATCACTTTTTTTTGATCACACAAGATAATAGGTGAAGTTGTTAAAATTAGTTATTACCGGCTTTACCAAACCTCGGAGTTAAACTGAATAAATATCATTGGCATTCCTTCCTTTGCCTCCAGAACTGTAGTTTCTTAAAGTAGCAGTTGTAGCTGCAGACATTCCCCTGCTTTGCTCTATTAAGTCATGAAGTCAATACAATACCTTCTAGAAAGCCTGAAATTGGGCACTTTTTAGTCATGTAATGTTTAGTTTGTGATGCCCACCAGCAAAGCCACCAGGAACACACTACAGGAAGTTAGGTTTTGGAGCCTCCTGCACTGAGGGAGGGTGTGAACCATCAGGAACTGGGGGGTGTCCTAGTAAGAGACTGTTGGGAGAGAGGATTATAGGTTTGGGGCAGTGATGGGTGATTTGGGGGAGAGTTTAAAGAAGTGAAGATTTATTCTGGATTGGGGTCTGTTGGGAAGTGGATGCAACGTGATGGTTGATATTCTTTCCTAAGAGGCAGGAGGGACTCGCTAGGTGGGGCTGTTTGTCACTGTGAAAGAAGCCATAGCCGCTTGTGGAAGCCAGGAGAGGGAGCTGTTTGGTTATTTTTGTGGCCATATAGGGCATTTTGTGTTTAGACATGAAGTCTTTTTTGATCTTGCTTTACCAAGGTCATGAAGTGACTCTGTTTGATTATTGCTGATATTCTGTGGAGTCAAGCTTCTTCCCCAGCCTAGCTGTTACTTGCAAGCTGAGGGCTGCCAGAGCCTTTTTATTTTTCTTTCTTTCTCAGGTCCCAGAATGAGTGAAGAGTAATCAATCAGTCAATCCATGTATAATAGCCCCAGTGCTGAGCTAAATATTTAGAACACATATGAAGAAGTACTCATTAATATAGCACCAAGACTAAAAAGCAATGTAAAGGAAAATAAAAACTAAAAAATATTGTACTCAACCAAGACTTGAAACTGAAATAAATATTCCATCATGCATCAATCTTATGCCTTAGAAAGTTTTAAATAAAAAGTTTTGCCAAAGCTATTAATTTATTTCACAGCTATAGGAAATATTACAGTTCAAAAATTAATTTTTATAGATAATCCATTGAATTATGTCTCCTCTTTGTTAGTCGAACAGTTGAGAAGGGCTTTCTTTTTTTCCTAATTACAAATTAGAGATATTAGCTGGTTTTTGTTTTTTTTTCTTTTTAGCAGCTAAAAATTGTATGGTCTTTGATTCTGTATATTTATACCTTTACTCTTTAGAGATAGTAAGTCATTAAAAGAATTTAAATGTGGGAAGAAAAGTCTAAATTGGCAAAATGATTTGACAGTGTCACACCAGTGTTTAGTGGCGGCTTGACTATTGCCATTCGACAAGTTGCATTGGAAAATTCAAGGGCATGGCCCTGGGAAAAGCAAGGTTTAGAGGGACTGTTGGTTTTCCCCTCCATTATTCCCAGTACTAAGCTTTCTCATCCCTTGATTTTGGTAGCACCAACTGATGCTGCTTGTAGCTATGATGGTAACATTTTCTGGTCATCATTTGAGTATCTCTTTCAATGGAAAGTTTAGAGGTTTTCTTGTTCTTTTTGTTTTAGTAGGGTGACATGTAGAGATATTCTCTTTTAAAGAATAGGATATCTAAGAAAGATTTGTTTTGTTTTTTGTTTTGAGAAAAGTGAATTAACTTTAGGTTTAAAAATCTTAGCAAAAAATAACCCAAATGTCCATCAACTGTTGAATAACTAAGCAAACTGTGGTATATAGATGCAATGGAATATTACTCAGTAATATAGGGAATTGAACATGGATACATGTTCCATCATGGATGAACATCAAAGCATTAGGCTAAGTGAAAGAAGCCAAACACAAAAGGTCACATAAATAATTCCTTTTTTATGAAATATCCAAAAAAAGCCAATCTATAGAAACAGAAAGCAGATTAGTGTTTGCCTGGGGCTGGGGATACGGCATCAAGGATTGATTGCAAATGGGCAGAAGGGAATTTGAGGGCTGATGGAAATGTTCAAAAACTGGATTGTGGTGATCGTTACACAACACTGTAAATTTACTATAGATCATTGAATTGTATACTTAATGTTGGTTAATTTGGGGATCCTTATATTTCAATAAATTATACTTCAATTTTCTAAAAAGTCACAGCATCTAAGTGTATACATAATACGTATTTTTGTGCTTCAGTTCTCTTTTTATATTTTATGCTTTTACTTTTATTAGAATATATTATAAGATATGTGTGTGTGTATATATATATATATTATATGAGGGTGAGTCAAAAATTATCCACACTCCAGTTATATTAAAACTTCTGTAAGTCTACAGCCAGAGTACAGGTAATTTTTGACTCACCCTCGTACATGCGTACATTATATATGTGTACATACATAGTACAGTACATTGAATTAAGTCATGAATGTTAAGAGTGGAGCCCAGTAAATTTTCCCGCACATACACATGTGCACCCACTATCCAGGTCAAGCAATGGGATCTTGCAGCACACCATGGTTTCCCCCGTGCCCTCTGCCAGTCAGCACCCCCAGAGGTAACCGCTCTGAGTTTTTTCCTGTTCTCGAAATGCACAAAAATGGAATCACTCCATGTATATTGTTTTGTGTCTGTCCTTTTTCACTCACCATGATACCCATGAGCTGCATTCATGCATCAAATATTCTTTACTGATTTGAAAAATTCTTTTATTAATGGCCTCATTTTCATATAGATGGACATTAAAATGGTTTCTAGTTTAGGACTGTTATGAATAAAGGTGCTATGAAAATATTTATATATATTTTTTGTGGACCTAGACATTCATTTCTCTTGGGTATATGTCCAAGAGTGGAATATTTAGGTTACAGAGTACACATGTATTCAGTTTCCATAGATACTGCCAACAGTTTTCCAGAGTGGGTGAATCAATTTACACTCCTATCAGCAGTGAGTGAGGATTTCAGCTCCTTCACATCCTCACCAACACTCAGGATTGTTAGCAGTTTTAATATTACCCGTTCTAGTGAAAGTATAATGGTATATATCTGTGCTTGTAATTTGTGTTTACCTAATGAATATTGAAGTTCAGTACTTTTTAATATGCTTATTGGCCATTTGGATATTATCTCAAGTGGCTATTTAAGCATTTTGTCTATTTTTAAGTTGAGTTTCTGGCTCTTATTGATTTATGGGAGTTTTTAATATATTCTAGATCAGAGTCCTTTGCCAAATATGTGTATTTCAAATACCTTCTCTTAGTCTGTGGCTTGTATTTTCATTGTTTTTAATGGTTATGTTTGACAGAAATTTTTAATTTTGAGGAAATTCATCAATTTTTTTCTTTTATTTTTAAAGGAAATTTATAAATTAATAAATTTATAGAGGTGTGTAACCACCACAATCCAGTTCCTTTTTTTCTTTTCTTTTCTTTTTTTAAGCTCTTTATTGAAATATAATTGCTTTACACTCTTCTACCAGTTTTTGAGGTACACCAAAGTCAATCAGCTGTATTTATACACATATCCCCATATTCCCTCCTTCCCGCGACTCCCCCCCACCCTCCCCGTCCCGGCCCTCTAAGGCATCATCCATCACAGAGTTGATCTCCCTTTGTTATACAGCAACTTCCCACTGGCTATCTATTTACAGTTGGCAGTGTAAATATGTCTATGCTACTCTCTCACTTCGTCCCAGCTTCCTCTTCGCCCCCCGCCCCTCCCCCCCAGTTCCTTTTTTAATGCTGCTTAGAAAATCTTTGTCCATCCCAAGGTCTACATGAAATAATATTTTAATAATTATTCTCATTGGAAAATTACCATTCCTGGTGTTTCTTCTTAACACCGTAAAAGCTACCTCTCATCCCAAGTGTAAATGTTATGCTTGCCTCTTTTATAACACATATCACACTGCATAGTTACCCTTTGCTAATCTATCCGTCTGTTCCACTAGCTGTGAAAACAGTCTTATCTGGGGTTTAAGAGGTTAGACTCAGGAATCAGTCAAAAACCAGCTCTGCCACTTACTGAGCCTTTCTGGGTCTCAGCGTCCTCATCTGTAAAATGGAGAGGATAACATGTGTCTCCCAGGCTGTTTCTTAAAGATACGTGAGAGAATGTATTTATAGTGCTTACAACACTGGGTACGTAGTAATGGTTCGATAAATATTGATGCTGAAGAGGAAGCAAATGATAATTATTTTTTCTTCAAATCAAGATCAATGTCAATTTAAATCTTGTCTTCTAGCACCTTACACAGTAGGTATTTGATTCAACCTTCCCACACACCAATAGCCCTTGCTAATAATCATTTATGTCTCAGTCATTTGGCAGTAACTTTCTAAAATCTCTTTGTATTCCTTGAAAGAAAGTTACTGTTTCTCTTTGTCCAAATTTAAGCAGTCTTTTTTTTCCTCCCAAAAAAACCCTCATTTATTTATTTATTTATTCTTAGCGAAGACTTCTGTTGATTTAGAGTAAGTCATTCAAGTTTAATAAATTAAACTTAGCCCATTTTTGTCACTCTGTAATATTTCTTTTTTTCTTGTGGGGAGAAAAGATCATTTTAGATCCTTTTTAAATCACTCTGATTTCATCCTGGAAAGAATAAGGCAACATATGTCAAATCATTTTGAGAACATACATGTTAGCTAGTTTTCTTTTAAGTGTGACTATGACAGACCATGATACTACTAAGTAAATTCTTACCAAACTGAAACTTCTGGGCTGAGTTTCCATATTTTATTTAATATTATTCTCACCAGCTTTCTTCTGACAGGGCTCAATCAAGATGCTGGTTAATATCCTTACAAATCGCATTCTAGATGGGTTTCCTCTCCTTGGCATGTACTTCCTTAAGGTTTTCACAGTAGCACACGCTTGTGTTGGCTTATTACTAACCTTCGTTGTTATTGAGGAGACCCTCTCTTTTGTCCTCAGTGATCTGGGAAGCAGTCATTTCACAACATTTAGAAGTTCCCCTTAATGCAATGTCTGGTACATTTCTGAACATGGTAATTTTTAGGCACTTTCAACTTGCAAAGTAGCAAATTCATATGCTCAGGGGACTTTCAATAGCTTCTTTCACGAAGTGAACGACACTCCTGCGACGGCGCTTCCATGTGAGAAAACAAGGCCTCCGATGCTGGCTGGAGACACTGCCATCTGGACTCTGAATTCTGAGGAAGGTGTCGTCTCCTCTGGGCTGGCATTCAGACGCAGAGTCACAAAGCAGCTCTTTCCAGGAGCAAAATGAAGTTGTCAAGACCATATTTGCTGTGACTCTGCCTGGCGCCATTCCAATATGACAAACTTGTCTTCCTGTTTTTATTATGGATTACTAATTCTGGATCAAGATAGAACTTTCTTCTTTTAACACGTGCTCATCCAAAGGTGAAAACAATTTAAACAAGGGCAGGCACGGTCCTGCCATAAAAAGGCCGCAATCTAGTGGTGCAATACGTCTGTGCAGGTGCTGGGAGAAGTGTTATGTTTACCTCTCTGGAAAGGGCACTTTAATCAAAAGACTGATGGAGCGATGAACTTTGAATTTGTTGTTCTATTCCTCCCGCATCTGCATGAAATTGTATCTTGGAAACCATATATTATTGAAATGAATGATACCAGAGAGAAACATGCTCTGAAGTAAAGAGAAAAATAGAGCAGCTTACTAGAATGCTTTGCCCACTCTTATGGCCTCTGTGGTGGTCATCAAATAGGAGGTGCCGAGTACGAGAGGTGCGGAGAGATGTTTGGAGGAGGTTAGTTTTCCACATTACACACAGGCACTTGGCGTCTTCCCTCAGCTGGGTTCTCCTTAGGTGGGCTGTGACAGTCAGAGGGAAAGCCAGTGCCTGCTGTTCAAACACAGCATGAAAAATGAAGTTTAAAAGTATAAAAAACAGTGATGATGAGATCCAATTCTCTGGTATTTCTCTCACAGGTGGAATAAAAGCCTTCCTTTCTGCAGCTTTAGGGCTCACTCTGGCCCTCTCAGCTCCAAAGAAGAGGGGATTCTTTGGGCAGTGGTCTGTGTTTCCTTGGTACAAGGATTAGAACTCCCTCTTCCCAGGGCCCCATGGGTCACTGCACAGACACACGGCCGCCTCCAGCCCCGTGGACACAGGGTGACTGCTCACGGGCAAGAGAAACAGTAGTCAGAGTTTTACGCGCCCCTCCCCTGCCGTGGCTCATGCAGCTAGATGCACTGGGTGGGCTATTAGCTGAAATGCAAAATCTTTTTTAAAGAAGGACCAGATTTAGCTGGGAGGATCATGACTATTACACGCACTTAAATTGGCTTCCAGATACTCAAGCGGAGGTGTGAAATAAGCAGCTGGATATATAAGTTGAACCTCAGAGGAGAGAGCTGGTTTAAAGGTAAACATACGTGAGTCATGTGCCTGTTGAAGGCCTGGGTTCAGATGAGAGAGCATGAAAAGAGGAAGCTAAGAAAAGTGGCTAGGAGGGCACCAAACTTTAATTGCTGGAGTAAAAAACTTTACAGCTACCCAGAGACAAAAATAGCAGTTAGAGAAGTAGGGGGAATCAGGACCCGGTCTCATGACATATTTTAAGTGTAGATTGTTTTGAGACAGAGGGTTGGGGGTAAAATACTGCTGAGGAGTCCAGTGAAATGCAGGATGCAAAGTGTCCCTTGGATCTGATGAGATGGAGGGAGGGGTGGCCTTACGGTAGCCATTTTAATAGAATAATTGGAGGAGAATCCACGTAGAGGTGACAAGGAGTGAGCAGAAAGTGAGGGAATAAAAGCATCCAGTACAGAAAACTCTTTCAAGAATGTTTGCTTCTTGGGGAGGAAAGAGGGTGATGTCTGGAAGGGGATGAGGCATCGAAGGAGTTGAGTTGTGTTTGTTTTTCAAATAGAATGAATTTTCAGCTTTAAATGCTGGTGGAAGAATTTCAGAGGTTTACAGTAAAGAGTTAAAAAGGATAAATGATAGTGTACAGCTCCTGAGAAGGTAGGGCAGGGGTGGGAGCCCAGCATAAGACCAGAGAGCAGCCAAAAGGAAAAGGAAAAATTTTGTTTGTTTTTATTTTTTTATATTTTTAGCTTCTTCTAAGACTTTTGTTGTAACTATTCAGGTTATTTAAACTAAAAACAAAAACAGTTCACCTATTTTTCCTCCCACCCACCACCTCTGTAAACTACTTATCTGTTCTTTATAGTTACGAGCTTGGGTCTTATTTATTTATTCATTTATTTGTAGATTCTACATATAAGAGAGACATACCCTATTTGTCTTTCTCTATCGGACTTATTTCACTTAGCATAATACCCCCAGGGTCCTTCCATATTGTTGCAAATGGCAAGATTTCATTCTTTTTGATGGCTTGATAATATTCCATTTTGTGTACGCTCTATGCCAGAATTTCTTTATGCATTCATCCATCAGTGGACACTTAGGTTGTTTCCATATCTTGGATATTGTGAATAATGTTGCATTGAACATGGGGGTGCACATATCTTTTCAAACTTAGTGTTTCTGTTTTCTTCAGATAAATTTCCAGAAGTGGAATTGCTGGATCATATGGTAGTTGTAGCTTTAATTTTTTGAGGAAACTGCATGCCGTTTTCAAAGTGACTGCACAAATTTACATTCCCACCAACACTGCACACGGGATCCCTTTTCTCCACATCCTCACCAACACTTGTTATTTCTTGTCTTTTTGATGATAGCCATTCTAACAGATGTGAGGTGATATCTCGTTGTTTTGATTTGCATTTTCCTGACGGTTAGTGATGTTCAGCTTCTCTTTATGCACCTGTTGGCCATCTGTATATCTTCTTTAGATAAAGTCCATTCAAATCTTTACCCATTTTTAAATCATTTTTTGTCATTTTGCTATTGCATTGTATGAGTTCTTTATATATTTTAGATTTTACTCCCTTATCAGATATGCGATTTTCAAACGTTTTCTCCCATTCAGTAGGTTGCCTTTTTGCTTTGTTGATGGTTTCCTTTGCTGTGAAAAAGCTTTTTAGTTTAATGTAGTCCCACTTGTTTATCATTGCTTTTGTTGCTTTTGCTTTTGGTATCAGATTCAAAAAATCATTGCCAAGACCAATGTCAAGAAGATTACTGCCTATGTTTTCTTCTAGGACTTTTGTGGTTTCAGGTTTTACATTCAAGTTTTTAATCCATTTTGAATTAATTTTTGTGTATTGTGTAATACACAGTGGTCCAGTTTCATTGTTTTGCATGTAACTGTCCACCTTTCCCCAACACCAATTGTTGAGAAGACTATCCTTTCCGCATTGTATATTTTTGGCTCCTTTGTCATAAATTAATTGATCATATATGTCTGTATTTTTTTTCTGGCCTCTCTAGCATGTTCCATTGATTTATGTAATTGTTTTTATGCCAATATCATGCTGTTTTAGTTACTATAGATTTGTAATACAGTTTGAAATCAGGAAGTGTGATGCCTCCAGCTCTATTCTTCTTTCTCAAAATTGTTTTGCCTTTTCAGGGTTTTACATGGTTCCATGCAAATTTTAGGATTATTTGTTCTATATCTATGAAAACTTGCCATTGGAATCTTGATAGAGATTGCATTGAATCTGTAAATTGCTTTGGGTAGTATGGACATTTTAGCAGTATTAGTTCTTCTAATTTGTGAATATCTTTCCATTTATTTATGTCTTCTTCAATTTCCTTTGTTAACGTATTGTACTTTTCAATATACAGGTCTTCCACCTCTTTGGTTAAATTTATTCCTAAGTATTTTATTGTTTTTGATATAATTTGTGAATGGAATTGCTTTCTTAATTTCTCTTTCTGATAGTTCATTATTAGTAAATGCAAGCACAACATATTTTTGTTTAATGATTTTGAATCCTGCAACTTTACTGAATTTGTTCATTAGTTCTGACAGTTTTTTGATGGAGTCTTCAGGGTTTTCTGTGTATAATATTATGTCATCTTCAAATAGTGATAGTTTTACTTCTTCCTTTCCAATTTGGATGTCTTTTATTTATTTTTCTTGCCTAATTGCTGTGGCTAGGACTTCCAATTCTATGGTGAATAAGAATGGCAAGAGTGAGTATTGTTTTGTTCCTGATCTTAGGGGAAAATTGCTTCAGCTTTTCACCACTGAAACTGATGTTGACTGTGGGCTTGTCATATATGGTCTTTGTTATGTTGAGGTATATTCCCTCTATACTCACTCTGTTGAGAGTTTCTATCATGAATAGATGTTGAATTTTGTCAAATGTTTTTTCTGCATCTATTGAGATGATCATATAATATCTTTGTGAAATAAAAGGTGAGCTCAGTTGAAGAGTGAACAGGAAGTTCCTTAGATCACAAACACAAGTGGATGCGTGTGTTTTGGTGAAAGCAGCAGTGAGTTCTGTTGGAGACGGATTGAGATCCAGGCACCTATAGCACCACCAAATGCAGAAATCCACCAAGTTGTTAGATATGCAAGCCCGGAGCCCAGGCAGGAGGGTGGAGCTAGACATAGCTGGCATTAACATTACCTTAGATGTGTGGTGTAGACACAGAATTGCATTCATGCTACCATTTAATAAATATATACTGAATGATAATTATGAACTTTAGTAGCTGTGGAGAACACAAAGATAAAGAAATGTGGCTCCCAACCTCCAAATAGTCACGGTCTGAGGAAGGCAGACCTTTAACAGGTGATTATCGTGCAGCATGACAAGGGCTCTCATAGGCAGGACAGGCTTTATGTTAATAGTTGTCATATGAAAGGGTACCTCCCTCTGCTAGTGAGACTCAGGGAAAGCTTGAATGAAAAAACAATATTTGTGTTTAGAGGAGAAGAATATATTTTAACAAACCTGATGAAGAAAGGGGAAGTGTGGGCAGTGG
This sequence comes from Hippopotamus amphibius kiboko, assembly GCF_030028045.1. Lineage (NCBI taxonomy): Eukaryota > Metazoa > Chordata > Mammalia > Artiodactyla > Hippopotamidae > Hippopotamus > Hippopotamus amphibius. The sequence continues at coordinate 8,189,527 of NC_080189.1, read as the reverse complement.
GAACAAGTATGAGCTGTGTTGCTACAACATGTGAAATGTTTAGAAAAGAGGGATGCTGTAACACAGACCAGTTAGGTCAGTTCTGAACAGACAGACAGAGTGTCCTGGCAGGAGCAAAACCAGAAGCAATGATCACCAAAGTCCATGCCCCCATGTTACAGAGCAGGAAAGAGCCCAAGGGAGGAGGAAATGGGACGCAAAGGTAAAAATGGAAGAGGAAATGGAATGCACACCTCCTGACTCTCACTCCAGTGTTTGCCACACAATGATCTCTGTCTCACCATCAGCTCCACTGGCTGGAATACGTGAGGTCTGAAAGTCTGCCTAGGAAGGGGCAGTGTTTTCTGAGCTCCACTCCCAAGCAGAAGGTGCTTGGATCAGCTACTTCTAGACTAGGTGATGCTTTATGTCTACAGTTAGAACACAGTCACCACATGAGTCTCTAGGGTTTCACATCTCCCTCGCGGACCTGTAGGGTTTATGTTGCACTGGAGATGTAACTTCTACCCCACCAGGACCGGAGTACAGACTGGGGAAGTCTGTCCGTAAAGCCTCTGGTGATAAACTAAGCTTCCACAGAACAGAGCTTCCCTCACTTCACATGGGTTACGCCATGTGTCTCCAAAATTTCCTAGGAATCTATCAAGATATCGGCCTTAATCATATATTCTGCTAACCCAAAAATACACAGAGAAAAGAGGATAGAACCCAGGAAATCCAAAGTCCCCACAAGTGAGTGGAAAATTTAATAGAAAAGTATCTGTTTCAACAAATATATGCAGCAATGTTTTGTTTGTTTGTTTACACTAAGGTTTGCCTGCCTTTGTAAACATAATAGGCTGCATACAACTTAAATTTACTTCTTATTTTGGTAAAATTGTCCTCAGGTCATGATTCTGAACATTGGGATAACTGTATATATAGCATGACAGATATAGCAGGTGTAGAAAATTGTGCTGAATTGCCATCGACTGTCTATACCAGGGTCTCCCAGCGTACGGGAAGCCTGGTACTGCTTCATATATGCACTCTCCTTCGCTGCAGACCAATTAGGCTCGCCCAGCCTAGGGAGCAGACTGCAGGCTGGACTGGACCCCCACCCTTGCCCTCTCAAATCAACCTGCACAACCATAGCCTGTGACAAACTGTCAAAACAAGTCCCTGACTTACCATTTTTTAAAAGTCAGTGTAAGATCCAAGTAGATTATTAAGCTTCCTGAAAAGCTAGATTCAGAATTAAAGTTTGATTTTAGCGCTGCTAAGAAGAGAATAGGAATATAATATAAAGTCAGGATATGATATGTTTCACAAATTTGATTATTGCTAATAGATGCAGGCTGATTGAAGGACAGACATAGCTGTGGACACCAATACTGACTGCACATCTGTGGTCAGAGATGGTTACATAGGTGGCATAATTGCTATAACTTTTCAGAGACAAATTGCAGTATTTCTAAAATCACCTGAGGCCAGGAGAAACTGTGATTAGGTAGGATATAGTTGCCTCGAGTGAAATCAACTCTCCGTCAATGCAGCAAAGAATAATGAAAGTAAAAACAAAACCAATAAAAACAAATTTTAAATTCCCAAACACCAGAATCTAGAATATGCATATGATATTTTTTTTCTTATTTGCTTGGATAGGAAAAAAGGAAATAGAAATAAGAACTTGCATTCATGTATTTAAAAAATATTTGTTGAACACCTGCTGTGGACAGGCCGTACTTATCAGAGACCAGAAACAGAAGCTGGGCTCTCATGGATCTTAAACCCTAGTGGGGAAGGGAAGATAAAAACTAAACAATAAACAGAACAGCACATCATGCATCTGGCAATAATAAATGCTAAAGAGTAAGCGGAGCAGGGTAGGGGGTAGGAAGGGAAGGAATGATGCTATTTTAGGCAGGTTATTAAGAGAAAACCACCCTAATAAGGTGTCTTTGAGCAATATCTGAGGGGGGAGAGGATGAGACCTGGTGAATATTAGGGGGGAAGTAGTCCAGGTGGAAATAACGGCACCTGCAGAGGCCCTGAGGTGGGAGCGTGCTTGGATGTTTGAGGAACGACAGTGGTAGCATGACTGGGGCAGCTTGAGGAGGGGAAGAGGGAGCAGATGAAATTAGAGCAGGGGGTGCAAATGGGCAGGAATGCAAAGCACAGGGAACATGGCAAGGACTCCGGCTTATACTCACAGTGAGATGAGGGTGAGCAGAGGCTTGCCACCATATGACTAACTCTTGGTGACCCCTCCAGCCTAGAGGTACGGACAGGGAAACAAGAAAACCATTCAGCACAGTCATGCTGGCTCAGCCATCAGCTTCCTCCAGCAGCTGCCCAGTCATCCATTCTGTCTACCAGCAACCAGCTGTGGAGGCTCAGAGCATCCCAGACACAGAACAGAGAGAGGAAAATATAGAGATGAGTAAGCCAAACCCCTACCCCCAGAGAGCACACAGTCTGGACTGGAAGACACATCTATGGTCAAGTTCAGACCCACTGAGAAGTGCCAGGGGAGGGATAAGCAGAGGCTGGAAAGGGATCCTACAAGAGGCATCCGTCACAGCATAGCGCTTTGTAATAAATAATTCCTCTGTCCTCTGTCTATCCAGCCTGAACTGGGCTGCAAACAGCAAAGAACATAGTTTATCACTGTGTGTCCCCTGCCCCCAGCACATAAAAGGCCATCACTGAATTTTTGTTGTTTCTTTCTTTCTTTTCTTCTTCTTCTTTTTTTTTTTTTTTTTTTTTGTGGTGGTTGTTGTTTCTTGAAATAAAGTGTGTGTCACTTAACCTGACTTGAGTGGGGGAAAGAAAGTAGATCAGGCATTGGAAAGACTCCCAGAGCAGGCAACCAGGATCTCGAGGTCCCCCCAGAGACATGGCCATGAAGACAGCATGGACAAGACACAGAGATACAGGGAAGCGCGCCATATATTCAGGGACTGGGGCCAGTTCTCTGTGTCTGGGGGTGGTGATCTGTGTCAGCAGGGGGTAAGGCTGCACTTAATAGGCAGAACCTTTGTTATAAAGGGTTTGGGGGTGAGATTTGATACTGAGGCAGCAAAGAGCTACTGAAGAAAGTGGTTTTGTGAAGGGCCCGCCTGGGAGAATGAGAGGATGTGTTCAAAGTGAGCAAAGAGACGCAGAGGAGACTAAGGTGATGCTCCAGATTAGAGGGAAGAAGCGGAGGCAGGAGGGGGCGGGAACCGTCAGGGACTCAAGAGATACAGAGGAGGAAGAGTGAAGATGTAAATGACCGACAGCAGAAAGCGCAGGACTAGGACTCTGGTTTCCATCCTAAGAGATGGACTAACACTCTGCCCTCTACGGAGACGAGGAGTGGGAGGTGGAGCGCATCTGGGGGGAAGATCATGCGTTCCACTTGGGCATTGAGTGTTCACTTGCATTAAAGAGTCAGTGACAGGCTTGTGGCTACTTTGGAGATCTGTGTAATATGAATAGGCAAAAAGAATTATCAGTTGTAAGTTCAGCAAATATTCATTGTATCAAGCCAAGCACAGGGGTGTGGTAGAGATGTCATTGCTCTCAGGGGCTCACATTCAGCAAACAGTGAACAAGTGCGGAAATACTGTAATTGCAGACAGCGATGAACAGCGTCATTCAATAAACCAGATGCTCTGAGCGAGGACAACAGAAGCCCCAAATTTTGATGGGTTGTCCTGGACATTATCTCCCAGAACTTGTTATTTAAGTTTAAGCCTGAAGAAAGCCAAGCATAGCCAGGGAAGGGGTGACAGGCTCCAGGTGGAGGTAACAACAGGAGGAGAAAAGCTCTGCAACAAGCGATAGGTTAGCAATGAAGAAATAGGGACGTGTATTATTCTTAATAAAAAGTGGGACAATGTGTCCAGGTAGGTTATAAAGAAAATTAACACAAAATGAGAGAGGCAGGTGGCTTCACTAAGTTTTGGAGTTTACTTCCTAATAAGCATCTTAATAAAATTATTCATCCAGAGCTGCAAGGCAACAGTACCCAAAGAGTGTATCTGAATGTTACATAATTTGTTACATTCATTACAATCAAACTGAAATCAGTTGCCTTGCTGGAAAAAAAAGTGACTAATTGACATGATGTGAAGGTCTTTGAAGAATCTCATTTCATATCAGCAGGTTAATCAACAGGCTCATAAAACAAGTTTTAGTTAAATGCTTACAAGGAAACATTTCTTCTGTGCTTTGGTGTTCAATTCTTTTGTTGTAGGAAAAACATAGTAAGGGCAAATTTTAGAGGGTTCACTGTTTAAATAAGTTTCCCTTTTACCCACTTGAAAAATATGATACATTATTGTGATTGAATTTTTGTCATCTCACTGCTCTTCTGCAAGATTGGAGGACTTTGAATTTGTGCCACTTTTATTAACTGCTGTGCTATCAAGAAAGGCTTTAGCATCTGAGTTCCCTGGGAGAAGGGCCAAGTAATGGATGGATAATGAGTGACTCTGCGGGCTTGGTGTCCTGTGAACAAGAAAGGGGTTCTGCCTCCACCAAACGGCAGGTGTGATCTGTGACCTCCGGTTGCCTGTTACATAAGTAGTGTCTTTCTCTGCTGTTAAAGGACACCCACATTTTTCATAGTAACACATTACTGTCTTGAGAGTAGTATGACAGGGTTAAAGGTCAAGGCTAATTATTTTAATGTCATCAGTTTTTATTTTCTTTTTTAACTTGTTAATTAGTAGAGAAGACAGGATTAGTTCAAAAAGTCTTGGCATTAAGGCTTATCCTCCCCTCTTGTCCTTTTCGCAACTCCTCTGGTAATGTCTTCATCAGAGTGGCTTGGAGATAAGGAACCCGGCCTGAGATCTTCTCCAGGGCAGTGTTTATGTGAGGTTGATTCAGGCTCCTGTATGCTGGGAAGAAGTAGTAAGAGTCATCACAGTGATTGTAGGTATTGATCAACATTGGCCCAATCATCACAGCTTTCGTCTTTTCCTCTTTGTAAATTTCCCTCCTTTGTGACCACAAATATGTTCAAGACCCCCCCGTCTTGTAGAATCTGCACTTGTTCCCTGGTCACCCCCTTGGCTGGTCTCTCTCTCCTCACACTTCTGGGGCTTCCCTATTTTGATCATTCACGTTTGCTTCCCTACGTCCTCATTGCCTTGACCTCGTGAAGTCTGATTTCTTGAAACATGAAACTGTGCTTCAGGTTCATCAGTGATCCCCTAAGCCTCAAATCCACTGATGTTGATCAAACTTTGCCCTCCACCTTTCTGAAACAGTCAGTTATTTACCTGCTGTGCTAGGACTGTGCTAGAAGCTAGGGATACCGAATCAGTGTCCAGATGGAGATTCCTGTCTACAGGGTACGTGAGCACATGAAACAACTGCAACACAATATGATGAATGCAGTAATTCAGGTCTGTATAGGCTATGGGTTAACACAGAGAGGGCAGTGATATAAGTTGCCTTCAGGAATGAGAATGAGAGCAGACTTCAGAGAAGTAACCTTCCTTCAGACTCATTGCCTCACTTGCCTTTCCTCTTTGCAGCTGCCTCCTTTTTTAAGACTTTCTTCTTCTCCTGTGTTGTGAGCATACCTTTAGGCAAGCACTCAGCTGGCCACTGATCCCATTCCAAGTACTATGTCCCTTCTCAGGTTCCTTGGATGACTCACAGATGCACAGCTTTGGCTCTGATCTCTCTCTTGAAGTCATAAATCTTGTCTCCTGTGTATCCTCATCTGGGCATTGCTATATCAGAGGGCTTCTCCACCGCAGTACTGTTGGCATTTGGAGTGGAACATCTCTTGTTGTACAAGACTAACTCACACACTGCAGGACATTTAGCATCCCTGGACCCAGGACACTAAATGCCAGTAGCACCTTGCAAATGTTTCTAAATCACACCTGAGGAGGTAGAACCAGCCCCAAAGGAGAGCCATTAACACCTCAAATTCACCTTATGTAAAATCAAACTGAACTTTTCTGCAAACCAGCACCCTCCTCTGAAATAGAAATTTCTTTCAAAACATTCATATTTGCTTAACCTTAAAACCAAGGAGTCACCACCAGCTGTTCTACCTGGTTCCAAATTCCCACTGATTCCCTTTAACGGTGTATTTGACCCCTGACTTTGTTGTGGGACATGTTCATGACCCTCCAAGCCTTTATTACATCATTCCTAGAACAGTTCCTCTGCTTCTAGTCTCCTTTCCCTCATGGCACAGCCCAGAGCAGCACACTGACCACACCTCTCACTTGCTTTAAAACCCACAGTAACAGACTTCTACTACAGGATTAGGCCAAACAGGTACCATGAAAGCCTTCCCTTATAAACAGTTAAAACTGCATGTAAAAAAAAAAATTTTTTTGAATACTTTGAAATGTATAATTGAGCTTGAATGAAGGTGAGGAAGATCCTCATTTGCAAAACCATGGACCAACAGCGCAATGGCTGCTAAAGCCAGAACTGGCCTAAGGGCTTCTGCCAGTTCCTTGCAACCTTCATTTTCAGTTTCCATTACTATGTGGGGAAGAAGGGTCATACCAAGTGATGAGTTGAATCAAATATCCCTTTATGGAAAACAGAATTCAAGAGTCTAGATTCTCAGTGAAGAAAAAAAAAACCTAAAAATCCACTCGGCAAAGGAAAGATAGCATAGGAATTTTGAGTCTGGACCTTGGTTGGAGGTAAAGAGAGAAAGAAAGAAATTATTTCCTGAAGTTGTGTAACAAAAAGCCAGTTCCGATGCCTGTTTAGAGGTCAATTTCACACTATTTGCATCGTTGGAAAAAAAAATTCAAGCTGAAGATATATTCTAAAGAGGTCTCAGCTTGGTAATACCCCCAGGTATCTGATAAAAGCAAATATAAACTGAGAGGTTCAACTGGACCTCAAAGAATTCCCAGAGATGCATTTCCAAGGAATATGATCTCAAAGCAAAAAATAATCAAGAAATGTGTAGGGAACCAAGATACCATTATTGTGAGTCAACAGAAATAACTAATAGCGTTTTTAGTCCTATAAAAACTTAAATATTGGAATTGTTGGATCAGAGTTATTTTTAAGGAGAAATTGAAAATATGATGACAGAAGACTCTATCAAAAATCATTAGTAGCATTTGAAAAAGAACCCAATAAAGGTTATAGAAATCAAAATATAATGGATAAAATTAAAAGCTTAATAAATTTAGATGGCAGTTTCTACCCAACAAGTGAGAATAGTGAAATGGAAAATAGATTCTGAAGAAGGTTCCCAGAAATCTTCCCAGTAAGACAGAGTTGTTAAATATGAAAGAGATATTAAGAGCAAGAAATTAGGTTAATAACATCTAATACATATCTAATTAGCATTCTGGAAGAAGAGAAAAGAAAAAGGACTAAAAACATTTAAACTTGCATTATTATAATTATTAAAGTATCATTTTCCTAAGCATTTTCTACAAATCAATAAAACTTAAAAAGCCAATAAGAATATGCAAAAAAAGAACAGATATTTTTTAAAGGCAATATAAATGAAGAATAAACATGGAAAGGCAAATAATCAGGGAAATATAACTAAAACCAGAACAAGATACTACTTGTCATTCACCAGTTGTCAAAATTAGTGGCTTAAGACCAAAGGTTGTCAAAGATTTGATCAACTGAAAGTTTTACATACTGCCTGTGGGACTCTACATTCATACAAATGATTTGCAAAACAATTTGAAGAGGCACAAACCATGTGACCTAACAATTCCACTATAGGGATATGCTCAAAAGACTCTTACACACTTTCACAGAGCGTGTTGAAATAGAAAAAATGAGACACAGCCCAATGTTTATTAATATTAAAATTAGAAAGTGTGATGGACTCAAAGAACAACATACCATATACCAATGATAATGGATAAACTAAGTACAAAGCTATATATCTTATTATTATTCCCTATACTTTATATAAACTTACAGTATTTGTATGTGTAAAATGTTTTAACCTTTAAAAAATTTAAGTTTAACTTCCCATTACTACAGAACTAAAGTGCAAGTATGAAAATACCAGTAACCATTTCTCCAACCACAAATTCTACTTCTCGATACTGCCCCCACCATCCTAACTGATTACCCCATAGTTCCTGAAATGAGCTGGATGCTTCCCAGCCATTCAGGAGATTCTGAAATGCTCATATCCTCATTCCGGTTTTCTAGATCCTACCCATCCATCAAAGCTGCAGTCAGATCTCTCTCTTCATGGAGGCTCTTCAGTCCCCTTGGTCCTTGGTAATCACTCCCTTCTCCAAAATCCTATAGGACCCGTTGCCTGAACCACATCTGTGACATTCCGTGTGTGTTGTTTCACCTTATTATGTGTGTGCCCTATCGGATATCAAAGCATAAAGCTTTCATAATTGTAAACTACTAAACGTAACTCAGTCTCCACTAACTCAGAAGCTTAAAAGAGCAGGAATCAGGTTTTCACTTCTGTCCCCAAAATTGTCTCTCCAGCCCTAAGAAGGTGCTTCTTGATTAAGTAGCATGCCATTTCAGTTGCAGAACAATATTTTGCTACTAATTTGAAAAGTTATAGCTATCTTTTACACATAAAACAAGCTGAGGTGCTTGTTTTATATTTAAAAGATAAAAATTAATGAAATCAAGCACAGGATATCAAGACATTCAGTATAAATAATAGGCTGAGGGAAGGCATGCATTTTCAAATAACTACAGTATTTAATAGAGAATAAAAATAGGAGCATCCATTACTCGCACAAATCATTGTCCCTTGGATTCAGTTAATTCCTTCTTCATTTGTTCTATAAAGAGGAAAAGAAATATTTAAAATAATTGGCCAGGGCTTTTCCAGTGAAAAAAACTCAAAAAGTGCTTTACTGTATCCTACAAACAGCATGGGGTTCCATTCAATCACTTTGGTTTTATTAATCACATTTGTTCCTGGGGCCACAGGACAAAGGAATTAACTAGCATTACTGAGGGGACCACGAATGCCTGTCACCTCTATAGAAACCGAAGCCAAGTTAACTTAGAGTGGCCTATTCTGTTCTCTTTAATATGCTCAGAATTACAAACTGCCATCTAATCTGTCATTTCAATTCCATTCAAATTAATAAAATCTAATTCATTTGAATAAGATTCAGAGTGATTTGATTCAACTCAATCAAATTCTGCTCAGTGGAATCAGCCCTTGATTGAAATCTATTAAGTTCAATTCAATAAAATAAATTTAAATATTATGCAGTGAAATTAATTTTTAATTAATGAACATTTCATTTCAGGTCCATTTTGACCTGAACTTCAATTCTCCATTTCTCAGTTTGGTCCCTATTCAAATTAATAAAGTATAGGAAAATCCGATGTAATTTTGAAAGATGCAATGTGAAGCTAATCAGCTTCATTCATTTCTATTCAGCCCTAATCAAATGAGTTTAGTGACATTCAATCACAGAGAGATAAAATGTTCACCTTTAATACCAAATTGAATGTTTATATGATAACTTCAAAATTATAAGTTTTCCCAACTTCACATCACTGTCTGCAGTATGAACTCCATAGTACCTTTTTGGATTCATTCTTTATTTTAGTCTTTATATTAACATAGAACAACATAGAACTAGATGGTTGGGAAGCAAAAAAGCACATTGTTATCCAGTTTAGTAAAGTTATTTCACAAAAGTTATAGGCAGCTTGAGATGATGGCTTTTGTTTGTATGAAAATGCCAAGATATAAAATTTTTAATTTTATTTTTAAATTTCTTAATCTAAATAGTAAAATACAGGCATTTGGACTCAGAATCATGGTTATGAAACTGCAAAAAGAAGGGGGGGTTTACAGTGACTAAATTATTCAGAGAAAAATTAATTGGGAATTCTCAATGCAGGTTTTACTGTGGTAAACACCATCATTACCTCGTCAGATCTTAGAAAACAGGTCCTGGATTGGTGTCCCTAGAAGACCCAGGCACGGGGCCTCTCACTATTTTGTGAACTAAACCCCCTGCCATTTCCCCAGGGCAGTGTGTGGCAGACCTGTCTGGTGATAAGAATCACTAAGGTATTAAGTGACAGAGTCCCAAGATGTTCCTCTGAGATTCTTATTCTATAGACCTTATTCTGTAGGCCAGGAAACCTATACGGTTTACAAGAGCCTCAGGGGAATCTTATTTTAGGAAAGTTGGAAACCCTTCCCTATACTGAGTTCCCACTAGAGGGAAAACACTTGGAAGCACTCACTCCATGATGTCCCCCCTTAGCCCTCATCTTTCTCTGAGCATCCTGAGACGGGCTGCCTTGGTCCAATTCTTGGATGTGATTGCATAGGGACCCATTTCACATGTTGAGGAAGAGAGGCTTCCTCTATTTAAGCCGCAGAACTCTAGGACAATGGCCTATTCCTCCTTCCAATGCTGGAGGCAAGGCCAGCTGTCAGCGTTATCTTTAGGGCTCTGCAACCCGTGGACTGTGCACATCTCTTACTGAAGGAAAAGGGGATTCTGGCCTGCTTGAGCTTTCAAATTACAACTATCAGATTATCTGGAGAGCTCTATAGTAGCTACAGCACTTCCAAATTTTCTCTCTGCTCCAGCCCAGCTTGTTATAAGGGCTCTTTTACCTTCCTTCTTCTCTAGGTCTTTTGCACTGGGAGGAAGATTCTCACAGGTACCAAAATGTTTTGCACCTACAGTCTAGAATTACACGAATTAAAGATGTCTTTCCTCCGTAAGCATATTGTCACCACAGATTATTGTAATCAGATGAGAGTGTTCAACTGAAATTTAGTGCTAAGTGAAGGAAAAAAGATTTGGTGGTGCTGTGGAAAGGATGGAAGGATGTTGGGAGATTTTTTCAGAGTATGAGTCTTTCTTTAGAAAGAGGAGCCTGCACTGTAGGGCCTTCAAACAGCCAGAATGGGCCAGACGGCAGTGTGGGGAGCGCTGTAAGGGAGCTGTCAGCAGGGGGCGCTAAGCAGAGCACCGAAAGGCACGTTCTTGCTGCAATTTTTTACCTGCTCTAGCTCCTCTGCAAAAAGCCCCCTGCAATTCTGTAACACAATTTGTAGATAAGTAGATAGTAGTAGATATAATAAGGCTAGGTTTCATCAAGATAAAAATATGCTTTTAAGTTTTCATTTTGGAGACGATAAACCTTTGTGGTATTGTTTTTAATATTCTATAGAAGTAATTCAGTGTCCCAGTGACCATACAGGGTCTTATCGTAGATGTGTCAGGGTAATATTTATGTAATCAGACTATTAGGTTACTTTGTGTAGCCCAGAGGTTCTAAAGGACACGTTTTGAAAGTCACAGGTCTGTGCCACGTTGTTAAGAGGTCCCCACGCATTTGCCCTTGTGTTTCCGAAACAACTTGTTATTGGAGAAAATAACACAGCTTACTGGTTTCTTTAAGTCTGGGAGAACAAACTGCCTCTTTTCTTTCTCCCTTTTTCAGTTTATTCATCCAACCCGTAATAAATCCCCAGCATGATGAAGTTTAATCTTGAGTACAAACAGTGCTGTGATTACATTTAATTCAATCTATATCTGGCTGTTTTCATATAATATGCCTTATGTTGATAATTTAGCTTCTAGTTAACCTAGAATGTGGTTTATCATTACATAATCTTGTTGCAATGATTACACCTCCTCAATATAGTTTAGAAAAATATTCATATTCTGAGGTCAGAGAAATTATTGAACTCAGCACTGGGTAATTGTTTCTTTTTGCACCACTTTTTATTCTTGTCTTTTAAAAAGTCTTTCCATTTTTATCGCCTTTAACTTCTTTTCCCCAAAGTCAATTAACAGGTGAGTAATGATTTGTAAAGCAGAAAGCAGCACTTCGTTAGCACAGCACTGAAAGAAGGCAATTCTTTGCTCAACACAAATTGAACCATTCTCTTCTCGCTGAATATAAAATATATGCCAAATTAATAAATTATAATGATTTGATTTAACCAAATTAGCCAACGCTAATAACAAAGGGTACCACCTGCTTTTTTCCCAGAATGTGTTGTTCTTATTGGCATTCTTCTGTTCCTGGCAGATGTGAAAACAGCTAAGTAAAATATTTTGTACTGCCCTTAACTTATTTTCCTAGAAAGGAGAACAAAATAACATTGATTTTGCTTCACCCTCACTGGGAACATTAGCTATATAAGACTAGAAGTGACTTGAGAAAAGGGTGAGGATGAGGGGAAGAACTGGAAAACTGAGCTACTCTCACCTGGTCAGTAGTGTGTCTCCTTCTTGCACTGAATACAAGAAACATCACTGCAGATCATCTCCTTGGATCCCATCTGATGTCCAACAAGAGTCCCTCCCTACAGGAACTGGGGGCTTCCACGGGAGGTTAATTCAGAGCCTGGGTCCCATGCAGATCCTAGAGCTTCTACCAGAACACCCGCGGCCCAAACAACTTGACAGTGAGACTTCTCTTCTGGGCTTCCTGGTACTCCCTGTAGGTGTGGTTGGGAATCAGCTGGCTCTTTCTCCACTTCCTCTACAACACATTTCTCAGAGTCTCATGCTGAAGAAGCAACTAATGATTACCTTGCTCGCTTGACTGACATCGTCCTGATTTTTATAAAGAATGCTGAGCCACACAGCTTCTCTGTTTCTTGCAATTTATCATCACTGTCTATGACAAAAATATAACAGTGTTAGGTTGTTTCTGCTGGCCACTGGAAGGAATAATCAGGAATTGAGCTGAGGTTCTGAGATATGTACTCTTTCATTGCTATTTGACGTAGAGGCAGAACAAGGGCATTTCCTGTCAGACAAACCATTGGCTCCAGTTCTGCGGGTGTCTGGTTGCTTCTTCCCCTCCACCAGCTGTGTTTCTTTCCCCCCAACCAGTATCCCTTGGTTTCTAAAAACAATGATAGTAACTGAAATATCTTTTGAGAGAAAGAATGTAGTGTTAAGTCAGCTTGAAAAGGTGCAGTGTGATGAATAGATGTGATAGTCAGTCTAGGTCGTGTTCTACATTTTCAGGGTCAGCTGTGGTCTGGAGGGCCCCAGGGGCCTTCGCAAGGTCATCATGACACCATCCGCTTTTGTCCTCTTCCTGCAACACAGCCGGCCAGAGACAGAATCAACAGAGACCGCGTGCCGCCTACTAACAAAATGACCTGGCTCAGATTTGATAGTTTCCATAAGTGCAATTTTATAAGCCTTGTTTTTTTTCAGCTCTTGACTGCATCAAAAGAAAAACAAGGGTTTATTATTGGTCCTGGTTCCAGCATTGGAAAGCGTCAGAAGTTGGATGTGTTACTCTTCACCCTGATAGAAAGAGAAGGGAGAAGCAAAACAGCTTGAATGTAGAAAGCAAACAGTCCCCGATATGCTGGGACAGGCCCAGAGAGGCAGGAGACGGGGTTTCAGGGTGGACCTTATCTCAGAGAGCTGGTTCTTCTTCCCTTCCGAGGAGGGCGCTGAAATCTCCTTCTCTACCATTTGCCAGATCAAGTCAAATGTATTTCTTAAAATTCAGGTGCCATAAATGATCTTGTGAAGGGAAAAATGGTAACTTTTCCAAATTAAGGCAACAAAACTGGAAAATCTGGAAATTTGTATGAAGTAGAAAAATACCTGAATAACCCCTTTCCAAGTTCAGAACATTTGCTTATTCATTACATCAAGCCTGAATTTGCAGTAGACTTTCATAACTTTAAATTGCCTATCTCTAAAAAATGAAAAACAAAAAAACAAAAAACAAGCAAAAAAAGGCTATTGGCATGTCTGAGAAGCCACGGCATCAGGTTTTACACGGTTCCAATATGTCCCTTACTTACTTTATTATGTTGTTTGCTTAGATGTTTTGACTACTTACGTGATAGCTCACTGAGTGCAAGACTTTTCCCTCCTTTTATTGCTAAGCACAAGCACACACACAGATACTGGGACAAGTGTACACCTAACATCCTGAAAGGGCAGTGAATTATTAGAATGGAATTTTAGCCACACGCGTGGAGACTTTAATTGTCAAGTGCAGGTTTACTGGCTGCACAGCCTCCCCCAGATTCCATTCATTCCCCAGCTTCCTGAAAGGGAAGCTGTTCTCAGGGCCTCCCCCTTCCTTTTCCTTCTCTTCCCTCCTCTGCTTGCTGCTGCCTGGCTGCTTCTTCCCGTTGTTGACCTCAAACTCCTCTCAACAAAGACAATCCAGCTGTCAAATGAAAAGAAAAAGTCAAAACCTTCATCTTAATGGACTTTGCTATGAAATCTGACAATGTCAACCACACTTCTCTTCTGGAAATTCTTTGTTTGTTTCCCCTCCACCCTCTCTGACTATTTTCTTTCTTTCGACGGCCAGCTCCCTCTCTTTCTATTCTCTAAATGCTTTTAGAATCCCAAAGATTCCAATAACATCTATCCTGCTACCACTGATTTATGCCAATAGTTCCTAAAATGGGATTTTCAGCCCAGAGGATGCTCCTGAGATCCAGACTTCAAGAGCCAGTTGCCTACTTCATGTATCAGGTTCATCACCCATCCTTTGACACACCCTACACTGCTTGTCTTCCTACCCTATGATCTACCTTGGTGAGTCACATCACCATCCTCTTAGTCACCTGAGCCAGAAACCCAGGATTAATCCCCACACCATCTTCCCACCCAAATCCCAACAGTCCCAAGCCAGTTATACCTCCTAAATCTCTTTCCATTTTCTCTTCCTCTGTATTTCCACTACTATCTTATTATTTCTCTTTTGTATTAACATAGGAGCATCACATCTGGCCTCCGTGACTCCATCCTCCTGAAATATGTCTTTTGTGTTACTGTAGATCTTTTAAAACACAAATTTGATCATGAAAATCCCCTACTTAAAATACTTTAATGGTTTCCCATTCATTTCAGAATGAAGTTCAACCTTCTTAAACAAGAGGAAGTAAACACAGAAAAGCAAGAATAAACCAATGCAAAGTAACTTATTTGGACAAAGTTTGCTGTGCTATGGTCCTCACCCACTGTCTATTGTGACCTAGTCCTGCTACCCTCTCAAACTTATCTCTCCATCCCTATTCCACCCTGGATGCCTACACTGCTACATGTGTGTTCCATGTAGCACTATACCATTCTGCTTCCTTTGCCTTTCCATCCTTATCTCTCTCACCTCCTCATTCACCTGGGTAACTTAACCTTCAAGACATAGCTCAAATATGTTACCTCTTCTAGAAAACCTTCCTTCCTGATCCCCTTCCCTCACCTACTCTCCTGTGTGTTCATAATAGTAATTGAACTGAACTCTCAATCTGTATCTTTTCCCTCCATCTTTCTGCTGAGTTTCTTATAATGTTTGACACATAATGGAAACACAATGGATGTTTGATGATTGGATGAGTGAATGAATGAATGGGTGAATATTAGGCCAAATAATAAAGCAAAGTAATATTGTATAAAGAGCATTATACAATATCTTGTGAGATACAGTGTCAAACTTCCAGTTTGGGAGCTAATCTGCTGTGTAATTGAAAGAATTGCTTACCTTTTCTGTACCTAGGTTGCTTACTTGTAAAACAGCACTATACTAAGGCATAATGGAAGTCCACATTTATCTCTAATATTCTGCCATCTCCATGACTATCATGTCATAGAAAAGCACACCTAGCCATGAACTTAGTTGTACATTACAGAATTGATGCCTGGTGTACACACCTTCATTGTGGATGTACCCCATCTGGGCAGCCACTTTACAGACCAGGCCCCTAAGCTCCTGCAGCGTGAATGTAAATGCCTTTCAAAGGAAGAGGTGCATATCCTGATGGGAAAACTTGAGCTTACCATTCCCTCTGATTTTTTTTATTATTATTAAATATTCCTATTATTGAAATGCATTGACTTCTAAGAGGGTTGAGTGATGTTGAGCGATGCTTCTCCTGGGTTGGGTGGATGTAAGTGTGAAACGATGATGGCTGGGTCCTGGTCCTGTTTCAGCATCTTTCTCCTTTCTCGTAGATGGAAGCCCTTACACCTGGTGGGTTGGCAAAGCCAACGAGAAGCACTACTACTGGGGAGGCTCCGGGCCCGGAATTCAGAAATGCGCGTGCGGCATCGAGCGCAACTGCACGGACCCCAAATACTACTGCAACTGTGACGCGGACTACAAGCAGTGGTGAGCGCGAGGGTTGGGGGCCAGCGCGCGAGCTCGCCCTCCCGGCGTGCCTGTAGGTCAGACTAATTAGACGGAAGAGAAAGTGTGAAAAGTGCTGAAGTAATAAGATAATAGGTTAGAAAGGTTTGGAACTAACCCAGCTGACAAATGTCAGGAACGCTCTGAAAAATATAAAAGCGGAAAGAGGTCAGTGCTACAAGGGTATGCATTTAGAAATAGAAGAACACATAATTGATGTGTTCATATTTTATTCAGGTTGGGAAATAATGAGCCATGTAGTAGACAGTGATTTGCATTATAAAACGTGCTTCGTGACAATAGAGGGGGTGGCCGCGGGCAGGAAGCCGGTGTGCAGGCCTGTGAGAGCGGCCTCTGCAAACAGCCTCCTACGGTGAGGGCTTCCACCTCCTGCAATGTTTGCTTTCAGTAGCTGGGTGAGGAAAAAAAAAGACAGGAAGGGGAAGAAAGGGAAAACATTGTGCTTTGCTCTCGTCTTCAGCAACAGTGCTTGCCGGTCTACTTTTCTTTCATGCCGTGAACTGTTTATAAATGATACAAATCAGTTCAAGGAAAATCTATTTGAGGGTTTCTTTCATCCCTCTGCTGGCTTTTGTCCTGCTTCACGGTGAATGGCTGGTTTTGTGTCAGTAACAGATAAAGATAAATCAGCTGTCAATCCGTGGGGGAAAAAAAGGGCCCATAAGTTTGAGAGGAAGAATATAAGCTTGAGTACTCTTCTTCTGAGAATCACACATCCTGTACCTGCTTCTCGTTTTCTAACACGTGGAAAGGCCGGCTGTGCTCCACTCCTGCCTCTGGGCGGCAGCAGAGAGCAACCTCCTGCATTTCCTCACGTGGCCAACCACGATTTCTTAGGGTTGCCTCTGTTTTGCGCTATTTAGGACAATTTGCAAGAGAAGTTCGTCCTACCTGTTAACTGAAAACTAATTCTGAATGCAAAGTTATATGATTGTCAGGTTGCATGCCTACCTATTTTAGAAAAGCCGTTTTTCTTTTAGTAAATGAAATAAATTACCAAGGCTATATGTTTCGATGGCTTAGAATTTCTCAGTGTGTGTGTGTGTCTCTGTGTGTGTCTCTCTGTATGTAAATAGTTATCATTATTTTTTAACTGTGGTTTATTCTAAAGAGGAAATCAAGATATTCACTTTTTAATTTTGTTTGAAAGATCTATCTACATGCACACACACGCATGCTATACAAAGACTAGAAATCAGGAGAATGAAATCAGAAGGATCTGGGCTTTGAAAATAACTTTGTAGTCAGTCAGTCTTCCATTGTTTCAGTCATTCACTCAACAAATATTGATAGATCTCTTATGTGCCAGAGAGGCTTCTAGGTACTGGGACTGAAACAGAGAGTGGCGGTAACAAGAACCCCTGCCCTGGCTTATGCTCCTGTCACTTTCTCACTAATCCTGGGTCCTTAAGCAAGTTCCATGAGCTCTCAGATTCCTTTCTCTGTTCAGCATTGACTCCCAGCCCCTTCGGGAAGCAGACTTGAATGCAGTCGCCCTGACCAGAAACAAAAGCGCTGTCCCAGATGGTTCATTGTCCAGGGAACCCAGACAATTCTTTTTGTCCCACCACAGAAGAGATACTCAAGAGGAAAAGGAAAATCTTGTATGTGAATCCAAGTGAAATTTATTTTTATCAGACGTCATTCCAAGTGCTAGGGATACAGTGACAAATAGAATATGCATGCCCTTTGTCCTCCAGGTACTCAAAAACTAGTTGGGAAACACATACACACCCACAAATAAACAACAAAATACAGTCAGTGCTCTGATGAAGATATTGCAGGATACAACAAAACCAGTGCAAGAAAATTTAAGTCCAGCTGAGGGAGAGTTGGGAGGAGTTGGGAGAGTCCTTACAAGACAGGGATGCTTGAAAGAGAAGTAAGAGTTTGCTGGGCACACTCTTCCTTGAAAGATCAACTTGGAGGAAAAGCATGAGTAAGGAGAGCTGGTTGGGGAACCGTCATTGCAGTAGGTCTGGAATGTGATGTGAAGAAGAAGTGAGAAAGCACAGTAAGCCTGAGCATCTGGGCAGGATGACATTAGAGCTGCCATTCTTCGCAGAGGGTGATAGGAGTTTGGATTTACTGGCAGTGAGCCCTGTGGAGGTAACCTTGATAGGGATGGCGGGAAGGGAGGAGGGGGTCAGCAAAGGATGTCAAGATAGTCATTGAAAGGCATTGATGGCAAGACCATGGAAAAGGGAGATTATATGTGAGATATTTGGGAAGCGGTACCTACAGAACTTGATAGTTATGACTAGGTGAGAAGAAACAGAGGAGTCTGGATAGGCTCCCCACTGGGCACCTAGAAATGGTTAAATTCCTTATCCAGCTAAGGAATAACAGTTTAAGGGGGCAGATGATGAGTTCAGCTTTGAAAATGTTAAGTTTGAGGCTCCCAGCATAACACCATGTGTAAACCCAGAGGGGCATCATCAGTGGTATTACTGATAAAATATACAGGCTTCAGGGCAATGTATTTCCAAGAACATACCTGAGTTCAAACACAGATGAGAAGATGGTATAGACAGACCTGTTCAGCCTCACTCACAGACACACCCCTCTGGTGAGCTCTTGATTGGATCATAACATTTCACAGTTACTCGAGGACTTGGACACTGGTGATGTCTTGTTCCCTCCTAGCTGAGTAGCAGCTAAGACATTCTCACCCCTTCACTTCTATGAAGTTTGTCTAATGTCTCATGGCAGGGGCACTATATTTTGAGCAAAATGAAAAGTATAATAAATCTGTTTACAATAAATAGCTATTAAAATGATCTTCCCTATTTGGCACAAGAAGGGAAGCTTTTGGTGATGTCTTATTGGGCTTTGAATTCACCAGCACCTGGCAAAGACCTGTTCTGTGGATGCTTTCAATATTTTATAACAAATAGGTTTGTTTCTGGAGGTGTGTTCCAAAGTTCCCAGGATCAGTAGAGAGAGAACTGGACTTGGAGAGAGAAGACTTTGCATCCAGGCCAAGATTTGCCACTTTGGCAGGGGGAGGTTTTTAACCAGTCCAAAACTTAGATTTGTCATCTGTATGATAAAAATAAATCTTGACTGGTAGATTTCTGTAAGAATTAAATAGAATGTGTAATAGGAAAATATTCTGTGAATTGTATGGTGTGGATACATAGCTATTTGCAATTCTTAATTATGTAATTCTCATTGCAATTCTTAATGGCTCCAAATGAATCTTAAGAAATGAAAAAAACTATGGAAAGAGGTCCCTTTGCGTCTCAACCTGCTGTGCCACGGGGCTCCAGTTAAATTCCATGATACCATGTGGCAGTGATATGGAGTAGGCTTTATCAGAGAAACTTACAAATCAGAGATCATCAAGGTGGTCCAGGTCCACCAACCCCATCAACCCTCAGTGAGAGATGCTGAGGTCAGGCTCTCGTGCTGAGCACAGTGTTCCTAACAACCCCTGGCTTCTCTCACTTCTCATAGAGCAAGAATGAAAGCAACTTTGTCAGTGGAGGAATCAGATTCTGAGGGCACCAGGCCAGTTGGGAGTAGGGCTAGCTGTTTACTGCATTGTCTGGGAGTCCTGCAGGAACAGGGAGGAAGCTGGGACCCCTGTAGGAGGCTGACTTGAGTGCAGCTTCCCTGACAGGAGAACTGACCACTTCCAGCTGGTTTATTGTCCAAACTACCCAGAGTGTGTGCTCCGTGATCAGTGGTATCCAGTTCTTTTCTTATCCAGCTGGACAGGATAACAGCTGTCCTCTGGTATCTGCAGAGGACAGCTGAGAGAGTCAGGAAAAGGAAGATCTAGTGCATACAGCCAAGTGAAATTCGCATACGTGATACCACATTTGTTATGATGTAAAAGTAAAAATAGAGGTTCTACTGAATCTCATGCTTCCAGACTCCTTATCCAGCTAAGAAAGTTACTTCTTCCAATAATCTTACCTTAGTCACAGCAAATTATTTGATTACAGTGGACTGAGACCAAACTGGGTGCAAGTTCTCCTGTGCCATTTCCTCTGTATGTGAACTAAGTCAAGGCATTTCTCTAAGTTTTCATATCAGCAAAATATAAAAGTACTTCCCAGTTCATGTAAAGTTCTGGTAAAGTGTTGCCATTAATGAATGTTTAAAATTGCAGTAGAATATATTATTTTTATTAGTTGAATGTTGAATGGAATCCTAGATAAAATTGTTAAAATTTTCTTTTTTTTCATTTTATTGAAGTATAGTTGATTTACAATGTTGCATTAATTTCTTCCATACAGCAAAGTGACTCAGTTATACATATATATGTATTCTTTTTCATGTTCTTTTCCATTATGGTTTGTCACAGATATTGAATATAGTTCCCTGTGCTATACAATAGGACCTTGTTTTTTATCTATCCTATATAAAATAGTTTGCCTCTGCTAATCCCAAACTCCCAATCCGTCCTACCCCACTTGGCAAACACAAGTCTGTTCTCTTTATCTGTGAGTCTGTTTCGTAGATAAAGTCATTTGTGTCATATTTTAGTTTTGTACATAAGTTATATCATATTGTATGTCTTTCTCTTTCTCACTTACTTCACCTAGCATGATAATATCCAGCTCCATCCATGTTGCTGCAAATGGCAGTATTTCATTTTTTTTACGGCTGAGTAATATTCCATTGTATATACATACCACATCTTCTTTATCCATTCATCTGTCGATGGACATTTAGGTTGTTTCCGTGTCTTGTCTATTATAAATAGTGCTGCTATGAACATAGAGGTGCGTATATCTTTTCGAATTATAGTTTTGCCCAGGAGTGGGTTTGCTGGAATCATTAAAAATTCCTTAAAGTATAGATGTATAAATTGGGGCCCAGGAAAATTTTAATTGTTTTCCAAAATTACATTGGAAATGAGTCCAGTGTTTTTCTACAATATCATGATCTAGGAATACTACTTGTGTTGTTTTTATCTTTTCAATGATCTATGAATTTAATGTTTTCACTAGTTATATGTGTTTTAAATTTAAAGCTTAAACAATAGACCACATATTATATGTTCTTTTTTTTTAAGAACTCTAAAACTTAGATTAAGCATTTATTCTTATTTACTAGAGTAAAATACACAAAAAATGGAGCTGAGATAAATTAGATTGTAGCCCTGGGTGTGACTGTATCTCACAGCAAAGTGGCAATGGGCTGTGAGAGCGATAACCGTCTCAATAGATGCCTGATTATCTATGCCGTGAGAAGTTCCGCACAGTTATTTCTCAGATGAATGTGATTTAACATTTATGATTTACTATCCACAGCAATAGTAAATATTCCCACCTACAGTGCCAGAATCCTAATTAAGTGAGCCTTGGTCTCAGCTAAGTGCCCACCACTGGGTAATTCCTGGTCTCTGACAGCCTGACTCATTGAGCTAAATCATCACATCTGAAATTAGCAATTCCAAAATGGAATTACCAGGGAAGGCGTGCCATTCGTTGCTTGAGTGCCCTTCTCACATGCACGTGTGGAATTTCCGGATAGTTGTGTCCTGTTCAAGATGAGCACATACATGGCGGGGGAGATAAGTGAGGTGAAAATCCATTAGCACAGAGTTTGTGTTATGACTAGTAATCAATTCCCACCTCAGCAGGAGAAAGAGTAGCACATACTAACCGGTTGTGCCCTATTCCATGGACCCTGAATGGAACTGGCGTGTCTGTGGAGCTGGGCCAGAAGTAATCCGTGACGATGTTTATGGGCAGCAGACCTCCTCGTTATTTCACACCCAGAATCTTAATGTTTGGTGGGCTCAGCTTACTCTCCAACTCCTAGCAGCAAAATGTTTGGAATATTTTGAAAACTAATCATCCTGTTTGTTTGTTTTTTCTAATTGTTTTACTTTCATCTGCTCTTCTTAACAACATTTTCTGTGAAACGTGTTCAGTTTTATCCCAAGTGAAATATTTATATGTACATTCTCACCCACCATGTTGCTCAAATACTCATAGTGAACATTTTGAGTGTTAATTATGTGCCAGATATTGTTCCAGGGGCTTAAATGCATCATGTCATTTAAACATCACAGTGACCCAATGATGAAGGTGCTGTTTTCCCTCATTTTGCAGATGAGGAAGTTAAGCCCCAGAGAGGGTTAGCTACTTCCCCAAGGTCACACAGCTAACAAGTCACAGAGCTGAGATTCAAACCCAGACCAGGCAATCTCCAGATTCATGCTCAAATGTTACTCTGTAAAAACTTTAACATATGCACTATATACAGTATGATTTCGCTTTTTCCAATTTTTGAAATTGTGATAAAATACACATAAAAATTTACTCTTACCAGTTTTTAAGTATATGTAGTTCAGTGGTATTAAGTACATTCATTTTGTTTTGCAACCATCACCACAATCCATCTCTGGAACTCCTTTCATCTTACAAAACTGAAACTCTCTACCTATTAAACAATAACTCCTCATCTCTCCTTCCCCCGAGTACCTGGTAACTACCATTCTGCTTTCTGTCTCTGTGAACTTGACTCCTCTGGTGCTTCATGTAAGTGGAATCATACAGTCTTTTTGTGGTTGGCTTATTTCACTTAGCATAATGTCCTCAAAGTTCTTCTACGTTGTAGATGTGTGTCAGAATCTCCTTCCCCTTTAAAGCTGAATAATATTTCATTGTATGTGCACATCACATTTTATCCATTCCTCCATCAGTAGACACTTGTGTTGCTTCCACATCTTAGCAACTGTGAAGAATGCTGCTATGAACATGCGTGTAGGACTTCAATTTTATTATCTACTTTTACTCACCTCTGTGGTATTCCTTATTTGGTTTTTTGATTCAAATATCTTGGTTTGATTTTATATTAGATGCCATTTTATCATAAATTTTATCATAGGTTCAAATTATTTTCTAAATGTAACCTGGTTTTGAATCCTAGTTCTGTTGCTTGCTAGCTCAGTGACCTTGAACAAGTTATGAAAGCTCTCTGTGACTATTTCCCTAGGAAAAAAATATTGAAACCTACATTGTATGGTAGATGTGACGTTTAAATGAGAGGATACTCCTAAGTGAAAATGTACCTCTGTATTTCACTAGCTCCTCAAACATTTATTGTGGTTGTTTTGACTACATCCATTAAGCACATGCCCATCACATGCTCAGTCCCCTGCTGGGGTCCTGAGGTGCAGCCCATAGGTGTCACCAGCAACTTCTCCCTGCCTTCCACTCTGGCCTTCTTGCCTGAGTGCCCTGGTGCTGCCTTGTGAGATTCTTGTTCTGCTGGTGACAGCTGTCTCAGTCTGTGACTATCACTGATGCTTTTATGGGGGACAGATGTGGAAAGCCCACTGTGTCTTTCAGCGAGACCTTACCGAAGGGCTGGTACTTAGAGAAATATGACACTGAGAGAAATTTAGCACTTCTTCCTGAAATGACCACTGTCAGAGACCACAGGCAGGACCCTGACCCCCGAGCCCCTGCTTGGCTCCCAGCAATCCTTCCCCTGGATCTCCGCCCTGCTCTCACTAATGATCTTCCTGGGGCAGCCCTGAGCATTAATATCTAGACTGAGAACCAGAGGAGGAGGAAGTCCTTCCTCCCCATCCCAAGCCCTACCTCAGTTCCCAGAGGAGGAACATTTGTTTCTCAGACTGATTGATGGTACAAACATTAATTCTCTTTCAGGAGAAAATTCTCAGCTTAAAACAGTTTACAACAAAGAGCTGAGTCTATCATCATGGCCTGGGGGGTACTTCTTCCTAAATCTACATTTCAGTCCAGTTCAGACACCTCCTCTGGGACAGTAGTCTGACCCACTATGTGCAGTGACAACATCAGTCCAGTTTTCTTTCATGATCTCTCCTCATGGGAGAATAGAAGTCAAGGAAGCCACCTTTAAGGGAAATTTGGAAATTGCTGTCAAAACCTCCAAGTATCATTTATTTGACTGAACTTTTCACTATATGGCATTTATTCTCTTGTATGAATACGAACAAATATAAATACTGAGATTTTATTTTCCATTTTTTGTAGCAGTCCAAATAAAACAAACCCAAACAATGTCTATTAATAAAGTTCTAGATAATTACACTGTATTTATGCTGTTAAAGGAAGGAGGCAGATACACAGACATTTGCATAGAAAGATGCCCAGATGAAAGGGCAAAAAGCAAATTGAAGAACACTGTGAATGAGGTGAGTCTGATTTTTCAGAAATGCATAGAGATCTGTAACCTTTATACATGCATAGGCAATTTCTGGAAATTATACAATATAAACTATTAATAATAGTTAACCCGGTAGACTAAGGATGTGGGGACTTATAGAAGCTTTGTCTTTAGCCCATTCTATATCTTAAACTTACTCTTTGATTTTTTTTGCCACCATCATATTTAACCTGTTCAATTAAAATGTTTTAAAGTAGTTTAAAAAACTAAAATTAAAAAGTAGGGACCCCCACAGGCACTCTGAAAACAATAGTAAATTGGTTTAAAAAAAAAAAAAGCAGATAGAATAATTTTCAGCAACAAAATGGCATCGCTGTTCTCGAGTCCACCAGCCCCAATAGTGGAATGAGTGTTTAGGCAAACCAGAGGCTTCCCCTTTCCCATTTAGCACAGTGAGAACAAGAACGTCCATACCATTAACTTTAGTGCAAGATATGTTTTCCCTCATTGATCTGAATTCTGGGAAATGCCTATTTGTGCTTTCAATCCTCTGGGATCCTGCTTGGAATAACAATCGCTTTACATCCCGATACTCAATAGTCTTATTCATGCATGTTACAGGAACATGATATTAGGAGCACTGATATCATGTATGAGTAACACTCTTCTGGTTACTAAACAGACCAAATGAATAAATGAGCTTCAAATAAATGTGAATGTGCACGTAAAATAAAATATTAAAATGGGTAGCTACTGTTACATTTCCTTTTTAAATGCGTAACTGGAGATGCCCTTTTGATCTAATGAAGGCCATCTTCATTCAGTTAAACTTTATTAAAAAAAAAGAGACGAAGAAGAAAGAAAAATGAAACTATTTTAATCCTATTTCGCCCCAAAGCATGTGTTTCAGCATCAGAGTGTTGCCACAATGGATTTCAGAAAGGTCCTACAGCCCTGGGTATGTTCTTCCTCACACTTACTCTACCAAAGTTCACTGGCCAGATTTCCTCTACCGTGAAGTTGCATCTAAACAGGATATTCCTCAAAAATTAGTGGCTAAACGCATTTAGAAGAGTAACTACTTTTCAACATGTGGGTCAGGGCTGAGAACCCAAGCCAGGGGCTTCTGCTCTTTCCTTCGGAACCCACCTGGGATGTGAAGTAGGAATATCTGCCAGGGTCATCCAGTAGGTGCTGGGGAGCCCTGTGAGCTAAAAGGCCTGTTGGCAACGGGGACAGGGAAATGTCTCTCTTAGTTTCCAGAAGAAGCATAAAAATGATATATTATATTCTGTCTCAGGGACACTTTGGTGCCAGCTTGCTTGGCATAGCATAGAATTCTCCTGTCACCTTATGGATTGTAACCTGACAGAAAGGTAATTGGGCTCCGGAGAAGATGTCAGCAAAGTGTCAATATGGTTTGACCAGTGCCCCTAAATAATATTGATGACAGGAAAGGGAGAGGGATTAATCAGGTGTGAGCCTGTCACATGTTTAGAGCGTGCTGTGGGTTCCCGAAATAGATACAACTACCAGCAGAATGCTAAATGGACTTGAACAGAGGAGATTATTTAGTGATCTTGAGAAAAACAGAGCTAAGATCCAAGAGAGATTTATAAGAAAGCACAGTTCATTTTCCGTCAGCATCCCTCTCTCCAACATGCTTTAAAAAGAGGGAGATCTATTATTATGTTTTTGGGGGAAAAAAATTGCATTCTTCCTAAAAATCGATCATGAGAAAAAGATCAAATTAAAAGGTGTGTCACTGAGCTAAAAGCAAAGTGCCCATGAAGCAATTGTGAGGCACGTTAGCAGTGTGGGTCATGGGGAATCCACACATGTGGAAGGCTATTTGTTTCTTTACTCTGTATCCCACTGAAAGATCTAATCCATCACACCCAAAAGTCATCATCACAATTTCCTTATCATGCCAACCAGCTCTGCTGAGCCTTTCACAGATACCTGACCCTCTGTGACTACAGCTTTTCTCTTAGTTCTAAATCTAAGTTCTGAGCAGAATTGCAGCAACTTTCCAAAATAACTCCCACCCTTGACTCTCCCCCATCCTACAACTTCATAACTGTGATTATCTCTGTCTGGCTTCATATAAATTAGAATCACCTAGGAAGCATTAAAAATGCTGATCATCAGGCCCTGACTCAGAGTAATTAAATCAAAGTCTTTGGGGATCAGGTCTGGAAACCCTGGATTCTGCAAACTCTTGAGGTTTCAAGTGTGTTGCCAAGGTCGAGAATAACTGATTTGGGGTTAGGTTGAGCTGCACTAAAGAAGGAAGGAAGGGAGGGAGGGTGAAGGGTGACTTAAACAAGATGAAAGCTTATTTCCTTTTTGTGTAAAGGAAGCCCATGCTCCTCTCAACAATCTGCTCTAGCATTCTTAGAGTTTGACCACATCCTCAGAATCCAATAAGGCTTCTTGAGCTCCAGCCATCACATTTTCATTGCAGGTGGAAGGCACAGAAGGGGAAGAAGAAAGCATGACTTATTCCTCTGAAAATGCCTTTCCAACTACTTTTATTTATATATCATTAGCTGGAACTCAGCTACATGACCACACCTAGCTGCAAAGATTGCCGGGTTATATAGCCTTTAACTGGGCATGAATGTGCCTCCCTAAAAATGAGGGTTTTGTGACCAAAGAAGAAGGGGGAAATGAGCATTAGGGGTCAACTAACAGTTTCTGTTCCAACTGTTAATTCTTCAGAAGAGCCTTGTAATATCTTGTTCATACACCTTCAAGGGCTCCCTGTTGGCTTCGTGGTTAGATCCAAACTCCTTCAGTTACTATTTAGAGTTCCAAAGTCTCTCTTCATCTTACCTTCTCAGCTTTTCCTCACTCTACATCATGGCCATTCTGAAAATATGTTTACTTTTTCATTGCTGGCTCTTCCTCCTGCACCTGAACTGTCCCATCACACACCTGCCAGTTAAGCATCATTTCCCCAGTGAAAATCATCTCGAGGAAGTCTCCCCTTCTTTGCCCACACTCATTAATTAAAAGCTTGCTTCTTCAGATTCCTAAAGCAAATTACATTTATTATAAAGTTATATTGTACCTTACCTGTAATTCTTTGCCTCTATTTCTGTCTTCTCTCAAATGGTAAGATTCATGAGGCTGAACACCTTGCCTCATTTGTGTTTGTAACTCCTTCATGTCTGCCACTTAGCAGCTACTCAGTAACTATTTGCAATTTGAATTAAATTTGTAGCCCTTTAGAGATTTAGATTTTTTTTACTGTTTGTAAACTTTCTTTTTGTCATAAACCATAAACATACACAGAGACACGCACCAATACTTTAGTCCTTGTAGATATTTTCTACGATGCACAGCAAAAATTGGAAAGTTATTTTGTACTAAATAGTAAGGTAATTCAGCCAAGATAGTTTTGAAAATGCTAATCATATATGTCTGCTAATGTGTTTATCTATACTTGCATACACATGTACACACATGTATACATATATGTTAAATATACATACTATATTACTATATGTGATGTATAATATTTTCATTAATTTTTTGGAAGCATGCTAATTGTGTTAGGCTAGTTTAATGCCTGATATTAACATGAAATGTTACTCTATATGCAGGGAGATAAATGGTCAAGATGGAAACATAGGATGTTTGGAAAATTCGAAGAAATGAGCATGGATGGTAGTACTTCCCCTATCTTTGTCAGCACTGAGAAGGGTGTACTGCTACCGTTACCATAGGCTACTGTGGTGGGCAGGATAATGGTCCCCAAAGATGTCCACATCCTAATCCCCAGACCCTGTGAAAATGTTACCCTATGTGGCAGAAGGGACTTTCCAGAATGTGATTAAGAGAGGAAACCTTGAGATGGGAGATTATGCTGAATTATGAGGGTGGGCCCAATCTAACATGAGTCTTTAAAAACACAGAAACCTTCCCAGCTGTGGTCAGAAAGAAATCTGATGTCTAATGACGGAAAAAGGACCAGACAGATGCTATATTGCTGCTTTTGTAGAAGAAAAAGTGGGTCCATGAGCCAAGAAATGTAGGCATCTTCTAAAAGCTGGAAAGGGAGAGAAAATGGATTCTTTCATAGACGCTCCAGAAAGAAGCTTGGCCCTGACAACACTTTGATTTTAGTCCAGTCAGACTCATGTGGGAATTTTAATGTATAGGATTGCAAGGTGATAACGCTGTGTTGTTTTAAACCATTTAGTTTGTGGTAATTTGCTATGGCAGCAATAGAAGATGAATAGGTCTACTTCCTACTGTGCTGATGTCATTAAAAAGACTCAGCAAAACTTTTTTTTCTCTCTCTCATATTGATGTAGAGTCAAGGTTGACTGATAAAATAACCTTGCAGATAACTGAAAAGCATGTCCATAAGGATACTCTTGCGGCCAACACACACTCCCCAGCCTGTCCACTGCTCGCTGATGTGGGAGCTTCAGGCCTGTACAGAGGACATGCAGGGCCTTCCTTCCGTGCATAGCCCTCTTGACCAGCAAGGACTGGTTGCCTGTTGTTACCTGTGATCAGATCTCCTTCAAGTGGGTGATTACACCACTGATGATAGTAATTTTGAAAACTCGTAAATATCCACTTATGTATCCAAGTGTTCAGCCCACATCTGAGTCCCTGATAGGTATCAGGGGCTGCGGTCCTCAGAAACACAGGGCGGGAGGGTAGCTTTAATGCTTGTGCCTCCTGCTGAAAGTTAGATTTAAGGCAATGCCTTCTTGATCCCTTCAGCATTACAATTTCACAGACCTGATCCTGCTCCCATCCTTTTTTAATTTTAATTGACAGGCAGAGAAATGATTGGATAATGAAGGCTTTTCCATTTTCTTATTTTCGTAATAACTAATGAATTAAAGAGGGATGTTATGGGCCTTATGGGATTTCCAATTGTAATAGCCCCATTTGATGGCAGATGCCATTAGCCTTCATTGCAGGCCATTCTTAATCTGTCCTCAATCTGTTATTTGCAGCCTGTTAAATTCCTTGTGCTCCAAACAGCCTCAGCCCTGTTAGCAGTAAGGTTTCATAGCTAGGACGATGCCTGGAAAAGACAAGCACTATTATTTTCTATTATTATTTGGGGATATTTTGGCCAGCTTATTGTATTGCATTGGAAACTTTATCCCATTTCCTGAGGGCCTGGATGTAATCGTCAATAGAAAATAGATTTTTCAGGAGTCGTTTATTTCATTCATTCATTTAACCATTTGTTCAGTGAGTCTCCACTGTGCACTCTGCTAGTACCAGTGACAGTAAAAGACGATGCCCCCTCTGCTGCTTCTTAGCTGTACGACTTTGGAAACTTGTGTACTTAACTTTTCTCACCTCAATTTTCTCGTCCTTAAAATGAGAATAGTATTATCACCTCCACATAGAGTTTTGTGAAGATTCATATTTTTATGCAACATTTGTGATTATTTTCTTAGGCTTCTGAATTTCAGAAACTTGTAGGCCTAATAAAGGGGGAGCAACGGGGCAAATAAATAAGATTGAGGTGGATTTATTCGACATACATTTATTGAGTGCCCACTTTGCACAGAGGTAGTACACAGATATGGGAGAGGAATTCATTGAGGAGAATGCAGAGTAAGTCTAAGACACAGGGGTGGGCCTTTAGAGTGTGCACTTTGCAAATCAGAGAGAACTTGTAAACACTTCTAGAGAAAGAAAACCCTCTGGAGGAAATTATTAAGAATGATCCTTTCGGGTCCCAATTAGCCACATACAAATTATCCCCATTGTAGACTCTCCATGGTATATATTTCTAGTATAGAAAGCATTAAAATAATCACTTTTAATCCTTGTTACATTTTAAATATGCATGCCAATGCAAATTACAAATATTGAAAAGAAAATGAAGACAAGAGGAAAATAAATTAAGGAGATTCGTGAGGGAAAGGGAAGCAGTGATACGAAGCAGCCAGTCTTTCTTGTCAAGAGCAGCCTTCCCATTGCTAAAGGAACGTATTGGTTTTGTGTTGACTGTGCCCCAGCCCTGCTTGTAATTCAAAGTCAATACTGAGAGAAATCCATCACTGACATCAACGTGGCAGCCTTCTGAAGGGTCAGGCCCAGGTATCTGGAGGGCCACTGCCCCAGCTTCCCTCTCATTTCTTTTGAAAGGTTCAGACTGCCTCTTCGTTTTCCAGAAAGATGCTAATGGCTTTTCAGAGTCTCTCAAGGACACTGAGGGGTAGGAATTCTGGCGGGAATATGATAACATGCAAATGGCAGCTTTGATTTTTTCTAGTGACAGAATATGTTCCATAGCAGGTCCATCCTGCCACTGGTTTGCCCCAGGATGCTTGGTCCTGGCTGCAAAGTCTAGAAGCCACTCAAACTACGTATAGTATTTCCTGTGACTGCCCATCCATTCCAACTCTAGGAGCAATTCAGACCGTGTTCATCAGTATTAACTCTCTCAAGACTGAATTTAGAAAAAGAAAAATAGGCTGAAGCAACATGTGAGATGGTTATAAGTTGTTATTAAAGAAGGGATTAAAAAAATCAGCTTGTTATAATTTATTCCAAGCTCAACATGAGGTATCAGTATGATGTAGCTACTGAAATATACAACAAAACAAAATACTCCTAATATCAGCTTACCTCAGGTATCCAAATTACAGGACTGCACAGCAAGCATCAGTGAACCGCACCTGAAGGATTATATCTGGTACCAGAAAACTAGGATGTGGGAAATGAGGTCAGGGGATTTGACAAGTGTTCTAAATGAGAAACAATTGAGGAAAAGAGGACAGGAAGGAGGGAAGAAAGGAGGGAAAGAGGGAGAGGGTGGCCACTGTCCAGTGCAAGGGTCCCTTCCCTGGTATTAGGGGTTGGATTGTGTGCCCTAAAAAGACGTATTAAAGTCCTAACCCCAGTACTTGTGAATGTGATCTTGTTTGGACACAGGGTCTTTGCAGATGCAACCAGGTTAAGATGAGTTCATTAAGTTGGGCTCTGATTCAATATGACAGGTGTCCTTGTAAGAAGAAGAGACACAGAGACAGACACACACAGAGAAAAGAACAAAGGCAGAGATTGCTGTTGTTTTAGGCCACCCAATTTGTGATACTTTGTTATAGCAGCCACAGGAAACTAATCTCTCCACTAAGTCTAGCTCCCAAGCCAATGCACATCCCTGTTGCACAGCTCTGGGCATTTACTGAGAGCTTCCCAAATGCCGAGCACCAGTCTAAGTACTTAATCTGTGTTTCTTCATGTAATTCTTGCAACAACCCTATAAAGCAGTTACCATTTTTAGGTCAAGTTTGTAAGTAAGGAAACCAAGGCTTTGCGAGGTTGATTCACTTGCCCAGGACAATTAATAAGTAGTGAATGGGATAAGCAGAGGCAGTCTAGTGCTGGAGCCCAAGACTTGTACCATTACGCAGACTTCCTCTGGAGAGAAAGGCGAGCTAGAGCGATGGGTCAGAGAGCTGAAAATAAGGAAGGTGTAGTAGAGAGGAAATCAAGGTGCAACGATAGATATTTGAGAAAGATGAAAGAAGTAACCGCAGCCCGAGACTGGGGTCCTGTGTACAAAGGGACCCTTGTGCACCGCGTGCAGGAACTGAGCTGTGAGTACTGTGGCTGGCAAAGGTAGACAGAGGGAGAGTTGTCCATGCCTCTCCGATCAGAAAGAAACAGCATATGTGTGGAAATTGGGATGGACAAGGAAGAACCAAAGATGTTTCTAGGAAGAACAGACAAAGTAAATCAAAATGCACCATTCAATTCCAAACTATTATTGAACTACCTTAAGGTACACAAAATTGCATCCATGTTTTATCCTCAATGTGCCAACATTATTATTTTAGTGAGTGTAAAAATATATGTGATGCTGCTGTTTTGAACAATACCGCCTCAGCTCCCGCTGTCGTTCTTTTCTGCAGCCCCTAGTTGGGAGTGCAGGCAGACCTCAGAGATATTGCGGGTTCGGTTCCAGACCACCACGATGAAGCACATATCCCAATAAAGCAAGTCACACAATGTTTTTGGTTTCCCAGTGCATATGAAAGTTATGTTTACACTATACTCTAGTCTACTAAGTGTGCAATAGCACTGTATTTAAAAAACAGTGTACATACCTTAATTAAAATTACTTTATGGCTAGAAACCTTTAGCCATCATCTGAATCCTCAATGAGTCATAACCTTTTTGCTGGTGGAGGGTCTTTCCTCCACATCGATGGTTGCTGACTGATCAAGGTGGGGGCTGCTGATGTTTGGGGTGGCTGTGGCAATCCCTTACGATAAGACAGCACTGGAGTTTGCCGCATCACGTGACCCTTCCTTTCACAAATGATGTCTCTGTAGCACGCAATGCTGTTTGATAGCATTTTACCCACAGTAAAACTCCTTTCAAAATTGGGGTCAGACCCTGCCACTGCTTTATCAACTAAGTTTATGTAATATTCTAAACCCTTTATTATCATTTCAACAATCTTCTCAGCATCTTCACCAGGAGTAGATTCCATCTTGAGGAACCACTTTCTTTGCACCCTTTTAGGAATATAAGAAATTCTAAGAAGTTCATTGTGCAGATATATGCTTGACATAATACTACAAATAAGCTAATTTCATTTTTAATAAACATTTTTTAGAGTGGCTTTAGGTTCATGGCAAAATTGAGTAGAAAGTACAGGCGTTCCTATACACCCCCACCCTACCACACACAGCCTCCCCCGCCGTCAGCATCCCCACTAGAGCAGTATATCTAGTGAACCTGCATTGGCACATCATTACCACCCAAAGTTCAGCGTCTCCGTTAGGGTTCACTCTTAATTTTGTACATCCAGTGAGTGTGGATAAATGTATAAAGACATGTATCCACCATCATAGTATCATACAGAACATTTTCACTGCCTTAAAAATCATCTGTGCCCTGACAATTCATCCCTCCTTCCCCCCTAACTCCCATCAACTACTGACTCTTTTGCTGCCTCCACAGTTTTGCCTTTTCCAGAATGTCATATAGTTGGAATCATACAGTATGTAGCCTTTTCAGATTGAACTAATTTTAATGATGAAAAAAATGTTAAATAGCACGTGGAAGTATTTAGGGGTGGTGAAACTGTGAAAACAAATACATTTGATTATCCTCAACTTGAAATTTAAATCAGATGCAAATGTCCTATGAGCAGGGTATACCTTCTTCCAATGAAATCCTAGTTGAAAGCCTAAAATGAAACGAGATTAAATTGAAGCATCTCGGGGCAAAGTGAAGAGGTAATTAAGAGCTCCACCTACTACATGCATCGTCTACCCCAGCCCTCAACAGTGGATGTTAAAGACCTGAGTGGATCCTCCAGTGTGTCATGAGGCACATCACCAAAACCACAGACTTCAGAGATAAGGACTTAAAATATTTGGTGTGTTCATAAGAAGAATAGAACAAAAACGCTTTTTATTTCCATAACAAAATGTGGAAAGCAGGTTATAAAATTGTCAGAGTTTATCTGATCTCTTTGATTCATGCTTTTAAATCCCCTGTCATATACTTCCTGGAGTTTGTTCAAGATCTGATATTTGTAGACCAAAGATCTTATTAATACTCAAAATTCAAAGGAAATTAAAGTCAGCATCTTTTTACATGTTGAATGCATATCACTATTATCTACATATAATTGCATCCTTTCCAAATTAAAATTAAAATTTGATTGATTGATTAATATACTGATTGTAGTCGCTGAAAAGTCTCTATAATCTTTGTACCAGAGTTTACCTTGTGAACATTTAGGATAAATGTCAAAAAAAATGACAAAGGGGAAAAGACAGATTTCATTAAGGAAAACTGAGAACACAGGGGAAATCTACATGAAAAAAATAGTTTTAAGATACTTTCTTGATTCGTGTTTATGTAATAAGACAATGGTGTTTTTGACTCTTAAGACAGGTTGACATACTTAAAAGTAGTTTTGATGATTGAGATGTCTGAAGACTATATTTCACTTCTAATTTGAATTATTTATAATCCTATAATTAATTGCACAGAGTAAAATTGAATTACTAATAAATGCCAGAGAAACCAATTTAAATTGACATTCATCTCCAAAGTCAGCTCTTATATAATTACAGCAGATTTTTCAAGGTTTAATATTTACTATAATGAGGCAACAAAACAACTCTACATATTAGAAAGCCTAGAAGAAACTCTAGAAGAAACTATATTTAGATTCATAGAGAAAAAAGAATTTTAAGATTTCCATTTCTCAAAGATAACTTTTTAAAGCAAGGAAAATGGACAGCGTTCTGTTCTCACAAATAGTTATTGTCCCATCCACTGAACCTCTATCTTAATCTAACTTGGGTGGGTGGCTGTGGCAACCTATGCAATACTAGGAAAACCTATGAAGATTTGGTTAGAATGGTTGAAATACTGTGGACATTAGTAGCTAAGTAAAGTTTAAAAAGAAGTTTGATTTACTCTAAGGCTGAGAAAAGTGGAATAAATATGATTTCAAATATTGTAGAATAAATCAAATAGCTTTGTTCAAAAAAAATTGGCAGGCAAAGGCTAGTAAATTGGCCAATACCATCATTCTTTCAAAATAAATTTCTAAACCCAAGTCATTCCTTTGCACACATGCAATATCTTCAGAATTTCATGGAGGAAAATAAGCTGTGTTTCACCAATGAACTTTGAAATTTTAAACTAAATGCAGAAGAGCTCTTTCCCGACTCAGAAATAACTACTGACGCTGCGTGGGGAGTTTTCTCTTCAGTACACAGGAAGCAGACCCCAGGGTCCAGCTCGTGGCCACCGCACTATTTTCCTCTTAAGAAATTTCCTGCACCAATCAAATCAGTGGTTTTCCAGCCTGTGTGCATATTTCGTATAATCTGTATTTATGCAAAAAAAGTATTGTTCTAGATGATTAACTTACTTTTATTTTATATAAAATAGTTTTGGCATAAAATTGAAAAAGTACTAAATTTTGTCCCCTCCTGGTTGTGTGGCCTGTAAACTGTTTCTTAGTCTTTCAGAGCCTCTATTTCTTTACCTTGTGTAGTGGCACCTAGTTAGAACTCAGTTACTCCTCCAAAGCATGAAATTAATTAATTGGTTTGTTGCTTCTCTAAGGTACCTGGCCTTAGTTATCAAAATTTACCAAGCTCTGAGATTTTAAAATTACCACAAGGTGGAAAGCCAGCATGCAGTGATGATTAGTAAGTGAATTAAACCATAAAAGTTACACTTTCAAGCACAGAAAGGATCTGAAGCATCTAGTTCAAGGTTTTTTACCTAAGAGAGCAGAGGAAATTATAGATACAAATATAATCTCCAGGTCTGGAGTCATGAACTTGGGTCTAAATAACCACACATTACCACAGAATGGAAAGAATATATGTCTCAAAGTCTGTGAATATAACAGGTTCTTGCAGCTTGTAAATGAAGCCCAGAGGATGAAAAGCTTGTGTAACGTCCTATGCACAATATGCGTGGTACCCTCCCCCAAACATTTGACTGCTAGAAATACACATAGATTTGTAATTTATCCAGTTCTATTGTTGTTCATTTACCAAAAGCCCCCCCCCCCCACTTCTTGTTGCATTTAAATCTGCGAGACAAATACAGAGGCATTTGAAATGACTTATTTTATTTAATGAATTTTAGAGCTGACTTTGGGAGAACATTTGTCTTTGGCCATACAGTTTAGAAATTTACATTGACCAGCAATCTTCTGCAGAGTCATTCTTTGTATTTAAAAGATTTGGATAAATCTCTCTTTCATTTCAGGCTGAATTTAGTAGTCTGTATTTATTTGCATCAGCTCAAAATTGGATTTTATGCCACCTTTGGTAAATTGCCAGGTGAAATTATGTAACTGGAATTATTTACAAGATTATGTTAAATCAGGGTTGAGAGAATATATTTTGAAGTATGATTCAAGGTTAGTGATTATATTGTATCTTTACATATTTTTAGCTACTTTGTGAATTATTATAAACAGCCAGTGAATTTTTTTATGTTCTTGCCCTTTTGGTCTAGTCAGAAAATTTATGATTTTTTAAAGAGCTTCATTTTAGAACAATATTATCTTTCATTTAATATGCTAGGAAAAAAATCTTAGTATACCTATTTTGTTCAAAATTTTTAAAAAATTAATCTATGCATTTGCCTTCTCCACTTTGTTCTCTTTCTGCTTGTAGATGTGTTTACCTGGAAATTTTGCTCTCATTGTTGCATGAGGACGTCAACTTATTAGGAGAGATGCAATGTAGCATTTGCTAAAAAACCCTTATTTTCATTCCTCTCCTAGCTTCATGAAACTCTTCTTTTAATTTGAATCTAGTAAAAGCTCAACTGAATGTGTGCTTGTAGAAAGGATAAGAAAAAAATTCTCAAACAGATTCAATAACTAGTTTTTTCTTGTACTTTTTAAGACATATATTGATTTTTTTATAGTTGCACTAAAATAGCTAAACATAAGGACTTCTGTCTCAGCACATTAGGTCTCGATAATAAATTTATTTAAAAAGCAAGGGTTTTTTTAGGAAAAGCAAATAAACAAGAAAGATGTGAGTTTAGATCACCAATCTGGGTACACAGATCTCTTTCCCAGGGCTGTGTTTTTACACATGGTATTCTTCTATACTCACCTACTATGGACCAGTGGATCTTGCCCTGTTCCCAATGGTGAGTGAGGGTTGCTAGAAGGCTGGTCACTCAGGCATGGCTTGACCTGAAAAGCAGAGAGAGACGGGTTGTAAAACAGGGTAAGATATTAGGGAAGGGTTTTTGTGTGTTTGCAGCATCCTGGGATATTGAATGCAGAAGAGAATAAACAGTTCAGCATGGAATGGTAAAGGGTCTGTTGAGGGGGTCCCCTGGAGCCAGTTTTGCTTCATTCAACTATGAAATAACTGCATGTATTCATTTACTCTCACCTCCCTCATTTTGAGGGTATGCTAAATATAAACGTTTCTCCTTTTTCTCCTCTTTCTTCAAATCTATCTTTTTGAAACAAAATAAACAGAGAAAACCAATGCTGCACCCCCACACCCCTTGGTAAACACCATGGGCCTATTACACTAAGCACTCTTGACACTCGAACATTGGTTCTGGGGACACAGTACTCAAAAGAGGAAACACAATGACTGGCTTCCTATTTCCTTCCCTCTATGCCCTGGATCTCCTAAATAGAGTTCTGTGGGCTTCTGTGTGCCTTTGATACAGAAAACAAAACAAGAGAGTGAATGAGTTAGAACAATCTTTGGAGCCACAGATAATGTGAACCCACTGCTATAAGGCAGGGGAGGCATCAAACTGCAGGACAAGCTTGCCTCAATTTCTGCCAGTATTTTCTGTGTTGTCAAGAGACACATCCCTGACCCCAGCCCCCACCTCTGCCACCACCACCACTACAATGATCCCCACCTATCTGATTTTGCTCCAGAACTTTATTCTTAGATCCTCACTGATTGACTGAAGAGGATGATGTAGCAGGCCAGTCAGTCTTGCCTGGATTGTGGGAAAAGTCGGAGACAGAACCAGATTGGTTGGATTGCAAATCCTGTGACCAGCTTTAGAATTTTTTTGTTCTTATTCAAGCTTCCATGCCCTTAAACCAATTTCTATGCCCTTTGTGTTTTCTCACAATGATCTTTAAATTGCCTTCCCCTGCTTCCTACCGACAAACCTTCACCTAACATCACCTTCCAAAGTGTAGGGGTTGCCCACAGTTTGACCAACACTGAGCAACAGGTGCTCAGATCCCAGATAATGGCCGGTATATGTTTGGGGCACAAACAGTGTGGTCAATGAGGCATAGCTGGAGGGTGGATGTTTCCTGAGGCTAATAGTCTACCCGCCTGGAACCTGACTCCTATCTCATGGTGCCCTTCTTGCAGGCATCCTGTGTGGTTATTCTCTTTCCATGGGCACCCTCTCTCTACCCACCTACACCTTACTTTCTGGAGCAGACCCCCATGTTTCAGATCATATCTGAGTCCATTGTATAAAGGCAGCAACTCATGGGTGTGTGTCCTAATTCCCTGGGTCATACTAAAAAAGCAGCACCAAAGTCTCATTTCCTAAACCCCACTGA
This sequence comes from Hippopotamus amphibius kiboko, assembly GCF_030028045.1. Classification (NCBI taxonomy): domain Eukaryota; kingdom Metazoa; phylum Chordata; class Mammalia; order Artiodactyla; family Hippopotamidae; genus Hippopotamus; species Hippopotamus amphibius. Next base: position 8,151,228 of record NC_080189.1, on the reverse strand, counting down.
GGTATTAACGATTTCCTCACTTATTGTGCATGACTTGGAGATTGACATTTCAGCAGTAATCATGAGATAAGAGGGATTTTGGACTAGAGACTCTGTCCTTTAAAGGGTACTGTTTAACAATAATGACAATAATAAAGTAGTTACCATTAACAGGCACCAGCTATGTACCTCCTCATGACAGTCCCAAGTAGGTACCTTGCTCCCATTTCTCAGGTGTGGGAGGTGAGTTTTGGCAGTGGCAACTCTGTTTCTATTCATCCTGCCATCAGGTTTTGATCCCATGGCTGACTCCAAACTTGTTTTTTTTCTACAACACTGATTCCTGGGTAGAGACCATAACTGCAAGCTGTTACCATGGTTTTCTTTTCCTGCATCAAAAATCTTTTTCTAAAATTAGGGCTGACTTTCACCACTCATAAAAATATACATATGGGAAAGAGAAAGAAATGGAGGGGAATGCTTCGCTACCAGTACCAGACTGTACACTGAACTGTAGTATTTAAGCATGTAGGACCAAAGAGACAGCTGATTACTAAACAGGATACAAAGTCTGGAAAATGATCCATACATAAAAGAAGGTGGTGTATTAAGAAACCTTAATAATTAATGGGGAAGGGAAAATAAATGACATTATATTCATCGGATTTCAATATTTGAAAAAATAAAATAGACTCTCCCTCCTTAAAAAATATTCAGAGAGATTATAGACCTCGATGTAAAAAGATGGAAATTTGAATATATTAAAAGACAAAACTTTAAAAATATTAAAGGAAAATGTAAATAATATCTATATAACATCTGGGTAGGAAAAGGGGAAAACATAAAGGAAATATTAATTAACCGGACCTCACCAAAATTTTATAATATTCAAATAAAAAAATCACCATAGGTAAATCTAAAACAAATAACAGATTAGAAGAGGATAATTATATTAGAAAAGATTAGTATTCATATTGTTATAACAAACTCCTACAAATGATAAAAGGGGTGAGGCAGCACTCAAAATCTGAATTGGAAATTGGCCAAAATTATTTAGTTTTAAATTTTAAATAACATTTTAAGTTAATAGCCACCATATTTATACTCCTACCATATAACTGTTTCGTATTAAATGTCTTACTGTTTTTAGTGTTCTTTTAGGCCCTGTGAGGATAATTACTAGAAGGTAGGGTACTTGGTTTATCTACATTGTATTTGCATGAAAATAACCAAAACACTAGATAAGCCCCAATTCTGGGCCATAGAGGTGAGCACAGATGTTTTAGACAGATGTTTCTAATAGAAACAAGAATAGGTTCTTGGAAAGATGGCGGTGAAGTAGAGAGACGTGGAGTGCATCCCTCTCCACAGATGCATTGGGAATGCACGGAAGGACGCAGTCATTCCCACAGAGAACCAGCTGAACACCAGCAGACGGCCTCGGACACCAGGAAGGGCTGCGGGGAGCCCGACATAGCCGGTAGAGAGGCATCTACGAGGGCTCAAAGAGGGTGAAGCGGCGGAGCTGTGGCAGACGGGAGGGAGTGAGAAACATACAGAGGGTCCGCAGCGCAGCTCAGCGTTCCCGGACAGAGACATCGATCCGCGGCTGAACGGAGGGTCCGGGAGCGGGAGTGTGGGAACCGGAGAGCTGGTTCATGGTGAGAAACATTGTTGCCGGTAGGGTGACGGACCGAGAGGACAGGAGGGAGGAGGTCCGCAGAGAGAAGTGCCCGCCCCTGAGAGCTGCCCGGCCATGATGGCGGCTGGAGGCTGCAGGCTCCCGGGCGCGGGGGAGGAGCCGCGCGCATAGCCTCTCTCTCTCTTTCGGTGCCTCTGCAACAGGCGGTGGAGAGACGCCCTGCGGGCCAACTAAGGCGCTCAGGGATAACAAGCACCCTCAGGCGCTCGGGCGGGGCTCGATTAAAACCCCTTGCAACACCAGCAGCAGGGAGGCTGCCGAGAGAAAAAAAAAAAAAAAACAACAACAACAGCATCAAAAAGAAAAAAACCCCGAGAGAGGCCCAACTCTAACACTTTCTGTTTAGGCCTGAGCCACCAGCGCCCTCTGCAACAGGCACCTCCAAGCCTGACTGAAACAACAGTGCGCCACTGCTCACTCACTCCCAGGAGAAGGAGCCACTATTGTACCCTCTCCCTCCCCACACACCCACGCTTACAGACGAACAATAAAGGAACCTCTGCTGGTCACAGAATAACGCAAAAAAACCCAAGGCAAGGAGAAGGACACTTACAGCTGAGACGCTAAGGAAGCAGAAATAGTAGTATCAATACCTATTGAACTGGTCCATTCTGGGATCAGTTCGGGATTTTTTTTTTTTCTTTTCTTTTTCTCTCTTTCTTTTTTTTTTTTTTTCTTTATTAAATACGATCTTAGCCTTAAGGGATCTACAAGTTTTATAACATAATTTTTTAATGATATTTTTTATTCTTTTTTTTTTTTTGCCTTTTTATATACTTCTATATCTAGCTAAGTTTTTGGTAGTACGGACAATATATCTCTCATACTTTCCTTTCATCCCTATCTTTTATACACTTCTATTCCTTTCTTTTTATTTGCATATTTCCAACCACATTACGCTCTTCTGTTCCCCTTTCTTCCAACCTTTTTAAGTTTATTTTATCTTAACATACTTATAAGCAACACTATCGGTCTGCTCAGACTCCTTGCTCTATTCTCCAGATGACGCACTGCCTTGGTATTTAATATTAGGCTTTTGTCTTTATCTTAGTTATTAGTACAGTTGTCTAATTACATTCTGAGAATCTCCATTCTCTCTGGTGGTACTCTAGCTCTTTTCTATATTTGATCCTAGCTTACAAAATGTCCCTGGATTGATGTTTGTATGTGTAGGGTGTTATTTGTTGTTTGTTTGCTTTTGCTTTTGTCTCTGATTTGTTCTGTTTCAGTTGTCAATTTCTGCTGGGTTTCTCTTTGAATATCTGACAGCACACTGGGGTTCTGTCAGGTCTTTCTAGAGCCTTATGTCCTAACGGATTCAGTAATTGTGTGTCTTATACATGTATGTGTTTCCTAGACTTAATATTCGTTTAATCCAATACTTGGACATTAGTCTGAGGCTTGGACAGTCTTCTATAAACACCTCTATCGCCAGGACAAGCAACCCCAAAAGTTTGGACAACCATGAGGAAACAAAGAAACACCATGCAGGCAAAGGAGCAGGAAAAAAACCCACAAGACCAAATAAATGAGGAGGAAATAGTAAAAATGCCTGAAAAAGAATTTAGAGTAATGATTGTAAAAATGATACAAAATCTTGATAACAAAATAGAGAAAGTACAAGAAACAGTTCATAAGAACTCAGAAAAACAAACAGCAATGGATAACAAAATACCTGAAATTAAAAATACTCTAGATGCTATAACCAGCAGAATGACTGAGGCAGAAGAACGAATAAGGGAGTTGGAAGATAGAATGGGGGAAATAACTGCCACAGAGCAGGAAAAAGAAAAAAGAATAAAAAGAATAGAAGACAGTCTCAGAGACCTCAGTGATAACCTTAAACGTACCAACATTCGAATTATAGGCATCCCAGAAGAAGAAGAAAACAAGAAAGGGTCTGAGAAACTATTTGAAGAGGTTCTAGTGGAAAACTTCCCCAACATGGGAAAGGAAATAATGAACCAAGTCCAAGAAGCACAGAGAGTCCCATACAGAATAAACCCAAGGAGAAATACACCAAGACACATATTAATCAAACTAATGACAATTAAACACAAAGAGAAAATATTAAAAGCAGCAAGAGAAAAGCAACAAACAACATAGAAGGGAAAACCCATCAGGATAACAGCTGACCTTTCTACAGAAACTCTGCAGGCCAGAAGGGAATGGCAGGATATACTGAAAGTCCTGAAAGAGAGAAACCTACAGCCAAGAAGACTCTACCCAGCAAGAATCTCATTCAGATTTGAGGGAGAAATCAAAAGCTTTCCAGACAAGCAAAAGTTAAGAGAATTTAGCACCACCAAACCAGCCTTACAACAAGTGCTAAAGGAACTTCTCTAAGTAGGACACACAAGAAAAGGAAAACACCTACAAATATAAACCCAAAACAATTAAGAAAATGGTAACTGGAACACACATGTCAATAATCACTTTAAATGTAAATGGATTAAATGCTCCAACCAAAAGACACAGACTGGCTGAATGGATACAAACACAAGACCCTTCTATATACTGCCTACAAGAAACCCACTTCAAACCAAGGGATACATATAGACTGAAAGTGAAGGGATGGAAAAAGATATTCCATGCAAATGGAAGTCAAAAGAAAGCTGGAGTAGCAATACTCATATCAGACAAATTAGACTTGAAAGTAAAGACTATTAAAAGAGAAAAGGAAGGACACTACATAATGATCAAGGGATCCATTCAAGAAGAACATATCACAATGGTAAATATCTATGCCCCCAATACAGGAGCACCTCAACACATAAGGCAAATGCTAACAGCTATAAAAGAGGACATCGACAGTAACACAATAATAGTGGGAGACTTGAACACCCCACTTACATCAATGGACAGATCATCCAAACAGAAAATCAATAAAGACACACAAGCTTTAAATGACACATTAGACCATATTGATTTGTTTGATATTTATAGGACATTCCATCCAAAAACGACAGACTACACCTTCTTCTCAAGTGCACACGGAACATTTTCCAGGATAGATCACATCTTGGGTCACAAATCAAACCTCAGCAAATTCAAGAAAATTGAAATCATATCAAGCATCTTCTCAGACCACAACGCCATGAGACTAGATATCAATTACAGGAAAAAACTGCAAAAAATACAAACACATGGAGGCTAAACAATTCACTCTTAAACAACCAAGGAATCACTAAAGAAATCAAAGAGGAAATCAAAAAATATCTAGAAACAAATGACAACGAAAACACAACAACCCAAAACCTATGGGATGCAGCAAAAGCAGTTCTAAGAGGGAAGTTTATAGCAATACAGTCCTACCTTAAGAAACAAGAAAATGATCGAATAAACAACCTAACCTTACACCTCAAACAACTAGAGAAAGAAGAACAAAGAAACCCCAAAGTGAGCAGAAGGAAAGAAATCATAAAGATCAGATCAGAAATAAATGAAAAAGAAAGGAAAGAAACCATAAGAAAAATAAATAAAGCTAAAAGCTGGTTCTTTGAGAAGATTAACAAAATTGATAAACCATTAGCCAGACTCATCAAGAAAAAAAGGGAGAAGATGCAAATCAACAGACTTAGAAATGAAAAAGGAGAAGTCACAACGGACACCTCCGAAATACAAAACATCGTGAGAGACTACTACAAGCAACTATATGCCAATCAATTGGATAACCTGGAAGAAATGGATACATTCTTAGAAAAATACAATCTTCCAAGACTGAACCAGGAAGAAATAGAAACCATGAACAGACCAGTCACAAGTACGGAAATTGAGGCAGTGATTAAAAATCTCCCAACACACAAAAGCCCAGGACCAGATGGGTTCACGGGCGAATTCTATCAAACATTTCGAGAAGAGCTAACACCTATCCTTCTCAAACTCTTCCAAAATATTGCAGAAGGCGGAGCACTCCCAAACTCATTCTACAAGGCTACCATCACCCTGATAACAAAACCAGGCAAAGATGTCACAAAAAAAGAAAACTACAGACCAATATCACTGATGAATATAGATGCAAAAATCCTCAACAATATACTAGCTAACAGACTGCAACAGCACATTAAAAAAATCATACACCATGATCAAGTGGGGTTTATCCCTGGGATGCAAGGATTCTTCAATATACGCAAATCAATCAATGTGATACATCATATCAACAACTTGAAGGATAAAAACCATATGATCATTTCAATAGATGCAGAAAAAGCTTTTGACAAAGTTCAACATCCATTTATGATAAAAGCTCTCCAGAAAATGGGCATAGAAGGAAATTACCTCAACATAATAAAAGCCATATATGAAAAACCAAAAGCCAACATCATTCTTAATGGGGAAAAACTGGAAGAATTCTCTCTAAGAACAGGAACAAGACAAGGGTGTCCACTCTCACCACTATTATTCAACATAGTTTTGGAAGTTTTAGCCACAGCAATCAGAGAAGAAAAAGAAATCAAAGGAATTCAAATTGGAAAAGAAGAAGTAAAATTGTCACTCTTTGCAGATGACATGATATTATACATAGAAAACCCTAAAGACTCTACCAGAAAACTGCTAGCACTAATTGATGATTTTAGTAAAGTAGCAGGATACAAAATTAATGCATTGAAATCTCTTGCATTCCTATACACTAACAACGGAAGAGCAGAAAGAGAAATTAAGGAAACTCTCCCATTCACCATTGCAACCAAAAGAATCAAATACCTAGGAATAAACCTGCCTAAGGAGGCAAAAGATCTGTATGCAGAAAACTTTAAGACATTGATGAAAGAAATCAAAGACGACACAAACAGATGGAGGGACATACCATGTTCCTGGATTGGAAGAATCAACATCGTGAAAATGACTGTACTACCCAAAGCAATTTACAGGTTCAGTGCAATCCCGATCAAATTACCAATGGCATTTTTCACAGAACTAGAGCAAGAAATCTTACGATTTGTATGGAAACGCAAAAGACCCCGAATAGCCAAAGCCATCTTGGGAAGGAAAAATGGAGTTGGTGGAATCAGGCTTCCTGACTTCAAACTATACTACAAGGCCATAGTGATCAAGACAGTATGGTACTGGCACAAAAATAGAAAGGACGATCAATGGAATAGAATAGAGAACTCAGAAGTAAGCCCAAACACATATGGGCACCTTATCTTTGACAAAGGAGGCACGAATATACAATGGAAAAAAGACAGCCTCTTCAATAAGTGGTGCTGGGAAAACTGGACAGCAACATGTCAAAGAATGAAATTAGAACACTTCCTGACACCATACACAAAAATAAACTCCAAATGGATTAAAGACCTACATGTAAGGCCAGACACTATAAAACTCCTAAAGGAAAACATAGGCAGAACACTCTTTGACATACATCAAAGCAAGATCCTTTTTGACCCACCTCCTAGAATCATGGAAATAAAATCAAGAATAAACAAATGGGACCTCATGAAACTTAAAAGCTTTTGCACAGCGAAAGAAACCATAAACAAGACTAAAAGGCAACCCTCAGAATGGGAAAAAATAGTTGCCTATGAAACAACGGACAAAGGATTAACCTCCAAAATATACAAGCAGCTCATGCAGCTTCATACCAAAAAAGCAAATAACCCAATCCACAAATGGGCAGAAGACCTAAATAGATATTTCTCCAAAGAAGACATACAGATGGCCAACACACACATGAAAAGATGCTCAACATCACTCATCATCAGAGAAATGCAAGTCAAAGCCACAATGAGGTATCACCTCACACCAATCAGAATGGCCATCATCACAAAATCTGGAAACAACAAATGTTGGAGAGGGTGTGGAGAAAAGGGAACTCTCCTGCACTGTTGGTGGGACTGTACGTTGGTACAGCCACTATGGAAAACAATTTGGAGGTTCCTTAAAAAACTACAAATAGAACTACCATATGATTCAGTAATCCCACTCCTAGGCATATACCCAAAGAAAACCATAATCCCAAAAGAAACTTGTGCCATCATGTTTATTGCAGCACTATTTACAATAGCCAGGACATGGAAGCAACCGAAATGCCCATCAACAAATGAATGGATACAGAAGATGTGGCATATATATACAATGGAATATTACTCAGCTATCAAAAGGGATGAGATGGAGCTATATGTAATGAGGTGGATAGAACTACAGTCTGTCATACATAGTGAAGTAAGTCAGAAAGAGAAGGACAAATATTGTATGCTAACTCACATATACGGAATCTAAAAATGGTACTGATGAACTCAGTGACAAGAACAAGGATGCAGATACAGAGAATGGACTGGAGAACTCGAGGTATGGGAGGGCGCGGGGGGTGAAGGGGAAACTGCGACGAAGCGAGAGAGTAGCACAGACATATATATACTACCAACTGTAAAATAGTCAGTGGGAAGTTGTTGTATAGCAAGGGGAGCCCAACTCGAGGATGGAAGATGCCTTAGAGGACTGGGGCGGGGAGGGTGGGGGGGACTCGAGGGGGGGGAGTCAAGGAAGGAAGGGAATACGGGGATGTGTGTATAAAAACAGATGATTGAACCTGGTGTACCCCCCCAAAAAAATAAAAAAAATTAAAAAAAAAAAAAAAAAGAATAGACCCAGAGAATGGGAATTTTAAAACAGACCTTCTAACTTTATGTGTGGCTAGTTTTAACGGGTAAGAAAAGGTAATGTAGAGGTATTTTTTTGTTTGGGGCATTTTTTAGTGACTAAATTTTGTACTATTTGTAAAGTATACATGCTCCTTTCCAAAAGTAGGTCTCTTGTGAATCTGGTCAGATTCCAGGACTATATTCACTTTTCACCAAACACTAAGAGCCTGAGGCCATTATGTTTCTCTAGTGTTCCTGCTAAAAAGAAACATGAGAGCACCAACTCTCATGTCTGGGATACTGGCTGGTATCCAAACTCAACTGGAGGTTAATGCCTGCTCATTAGAACACCCTTCTGTAGCCAAAAGTAATATCTGAAAATTCCAATTTTTGATTCACAACTTTCATTCTACTTTTCAATATTACATTTTACTATTTCACATTCCCATTTCCCTAGCCCAAGGGCTCATTTATCTTTAATATTAATTGGCTAAATGTAAGTACAATAATCCACTCTTCCTCACATATGACATGCAAGTTTTAAAATCAATAAAAAGACATTAACATAAAATATAATCATATAATTAAATAATGTATCAGGAACCAAAAAAAGGGGAGGATGGAATCAGGTAATATTTTACTTGCATTTAACTAAAAAGCCATATATTTTAAGTCTATGAGATGAAAACAATCATGAAATCTATCTGAATCCTCTAGCAACCACTCATATGGAATTTTGTGGTTACATGCTTTTAGTTCAAGCAATGAAATTAAAAAAAAAACATAAAGAGAAGATATTTAATTGCATTGAGATGAATAATGAAGGAGATTTCAAAATATCATCATATTATAATCAAAAGTAAAGGCAGCTTTCTGTTTCCAGTCACACACACACACACACACACAGAATGGATTTGCAAGTAAAAGTAAATAAATACCCCATTCAAAAAGGTTTTCTTTCTTTTCCCAGTTGGGTCTGAGAGTTATTTAGTTTAACCTGAGTTACCCTTAGTGTCCTTTGAAGCTATAAATTTTGCTTTTCCACACAATTGCTTTAAAACAAATAAGATCAGAGCCTTCAAAATGATTCTTGAAGCAATTTAACACCCAAATTTACCAATATATATAGTGGTCCAGACTTTTTTGCCTCTGTTGGGAGAAAACAAAAGGCATAGTAAAGCTCGGGGAGCAGTGATGGGATAATATGTCAAAAACCAGCTTCCCTGAGCAAGAGTTTCCAAACATAAGAGAAAATCTTTCAGGTAAATCCATAAAACAAATAAATTATCATACCCTCTCACTGTAAGTGCCAATAATGGTCTTAGTTATGATATTAGAAGCAATCATTATAAAAAGAGAAACATCATTTATCTTACATTTCTGTTGTCAAAGAGTAATCTATCATTGCCAGAGTTGTTTTCAGGAATTATTCGCTGGAATTACCCCGATACTTTTTCTGCCCGTGCACTCCCTCATTGCCACCCACTGCCTGACCCTGAGAGTGGCTGAAATGTGAGGGACCAGAGCAGAAGTAGTTCCAAGGGAATACCGTACCAGGGGATAGGGCAGCATATTTGAGGAAGGCTGTGTGGTGAGGCAGCTCCTGAGTGGAAGAGAGAAACCCCGGAGAGCATTCCAGGGGCCACTGGCTTATTTGTCAACTAGACATCGCATGTGTAGACTTTACAAGGCAAACAAAATGGTGGTAGAAGGTGAAAAACCTACCTCGCACCAGGATTCTCAGTAGCTCCTCTGAAGTAGTGAGCCCTCCCTTCTCTCCTGCCAGCACTAAAATATTATTCATAACACACACAACTTTCTAGACAACACTCACAGCAGAAGTTGTCATGGCCAAGGGACTGTCTCTCCCCAGAGAGTTAAGCAGACAGAAAATAGCTGTGTCTTTATAAACAAATTTCTCGGTGAATGACAGTGGGTACACAAACATGTCAGTTCTCTATCCGAGTTCTTCCTCCGTCAAATGCCAGGTTTCCTACCATTTTGATTACAGAATTAAAATGTAATTAGTCTGTTTTTAATGAGTCCAAATGTGACACATTAAGATTCAGTAATTACTCTAAAATGATGAGTTGTGACTGAATGTCCCCACAAACAAGGGACATTTAAAGAGAGTGCCATGCATTGCTCGGTTGTTGCTGCACTGAAAACCATCGCCCTTCCCTCCATGTATATATAGCTTTAGGATTTAAGTGATTATGCTGCATTATTGCATTACAGTTGGAGTCAGCTATCCTGATATTTTTAAAGTGTGTCAGCTCTTTGATAATGTGATCATGTCTGCTTAAGAATCCGATGCCTAACTGTTTTTTGTTGTTGTTGTTTGCCACATTTCTCTGAATGTTGGCTGCCCAGCTTAGCTCACCATTGTAATTCATCTGCTTTTAAGACAAGTTCAGTTCATGCGACATCACGTTTTCTCTTCAGTCTGACACAGGACTTCATTGCTATTTCTGGGGTTATATATGTCCTCAAGTCTCAGCTGGGCTTAGAGCAGGTCTAGAAAAGTGGTCCTAGAGGTTCAAGGTCCAGTTCAAGAGTAGCAGCACTAAATGAAGCACCTGCCTTATACAGTAGTCTGACCTGTTAACCCACCTGTTTCCTGGGCTGGGTCAGCAACAGGTTAGTAGAGACCAGCACTGATGGATTTCCTAGTGGTACTGGAATCACAAATAGTATTGAAATAATCAAGTTCATTGTAGAATTAAACCTTTCATTCTCTAGCAAATCAAAAACTAATGCGTAAGTGTTTTCTGAGAACTCTTAAGACAGCTTGCCTAAGATAAGAAATCACTAAATCATACATAATTTGGGATCATCCCACCTGAATTTCTACCCTTTACAGGAAACCCACCCATGACATACTCCAACCTGATACCCTAGAAGCCTATTTGGATATCTCAGTATCTCCTGCAGCAGTTTAGAGCGTGATCGATGTTTTAGAGGCTTTATATTTCCTTGGAGTCACAGTTGTCTTCCTGTAGCTTAAATTCAGTGATCCTAGCTCTGCCCAGTGCAGGGAGAAACACAGAAAGCGTGCACTTCTTATTTCCTAGTCCTTCAAGTTTGTGAAAACTACTGTCAAGTCTTTAAAACATCTCCACACTGAAAATCCCCAGTTCCCACAGCAGTTCTGGAATCTTACTGTTTCACTGATATCATCAAATTTTTCAGTGTTCTGATTATGGCAACCAGAAATAAATGCAGACATTCACATATGTCCTGATTAAGGCTGAATACAGTAGGACTATACATATCTTGCTTTGTTTTGGACACCAGATCCTTCAATACAGGCCAAGAGTAGATTAACTTTTTATACAACTTCATTTATTTCACTCCTGGCACAGATGGCATTTTTGTGTAAAGTCTTCTGATCATTTTTACGTGAAGTGACGTCCCATCATACATCTCTATTCTGTACGTCGGATTTAAACCAGAAAAATTTCCACTTAATCCTGTTGGATTAGATATTGTTATTTTATTTTTCCAATCTATTTAGATCATATTGATCTTGCCCTGAAAGCTGTGTGGAAATGTCCACGTTTGGCTCCCCCACAGATTTCACGGGATGCTTTCTCTTCCAAGTGGTTGCTCATGATGTTAAGCAGAACAAGTGCAAGAACAGACACATGACACATTCTGCCGTAGGAGTCTCTCTCCAGAAGCTCCTAAGTGGTGAATGCACCCAGCTTCTCCATCATCCAACCAAGCCCCCCGCCTATCAACAAACACATTATGATTGGCTCGATCAAATGCTTTTCTGGAATGAACACATACGCGCTGTGGGACTTCCCCAGTCTCTCCATCTCCATGAAGAATAACTTCTAGAGGTCCTGCCTTTCATTTCTAAAGGCTGATGGGTCTTCTCTTTAATGGAAGATCTAGCATACCAGCATCTCATTCTCATTTTTTATTCTTTACACCATTCTGAAAATCAATAACAGGATAATACCCATATTCTTCGGAAATATTTAACATAAAAATGTAAAATGTCGCCCATATCTGTTATGTGCAAGCCATGAGCCTTCACGTGAAGTAAATAACACGTTTAGGAATATGAGTTAAGTGGTATGATTATCTTAACGTTGACTACTGATTTTCCAAGATGTTCGTGATACATAAAGTACGGGTGTTATTACTTGAAAACAATTAAAAGGGTGTGAAAACGGCAACACATGAAAGAAACAGCATTTCACGTTTCTAACAAGACCATCTGCCAATGGGCAAGATTTTTTAAAAATCCTAATTGAAAAGAAAATAATGTTAAGAGACATATGCCCATGTTTACAAGCTGAGGGAAACTGACAAGCGTCTGTGTTTTGCCAGTACTTTTACAGGCAACTGTTACACATAATGGGGAAAATTAAAATCAGTAATTACCTTTCTGGTCTGCTGTTGTTTTAAATGTGCTTTGAATTTCTTAAGCGTCCATTCCAAATAATTACTTGTGATAGGCCAGAACATTTAAAGGGTTGTAGGACAGATACTCAACTATTTTACAAAGTGAAATACTTTGATGGTAACAAATTCTTTTTCCCCTTGTTTCACCCCAATGTTGGCAACATCATGTTTATAGCTCAATTTGTAGATAATCCTTCAAGCTACACTTTTTTTTAGACATGGCTATTATAAATGTCTTCTTCTATTTGGCCTTAGCACTGCTTGGAACTTGAAATTGCTATTTGCTGCCTGCCAATTACAGAATAATTTAAGGCTTGATGCTTCCAGGCATAGTTCTTGAAATGCACAAAAGGAATATGTTGAGGTGGAATGCATAATATTTCCTCTGCATTGCACAGCTTCAATAGATTGCATAGAATTATATCCAAATTGCTTTTTAAAAAATCAATGGAAAAAATTCTTTCCTCTTAGAAATGTTTTATAATGGTTTTACTCTTTCTTTTGGTAGGATCATAGCAAATATTTTTTTAAAGATTCGTGTTGCTTGCCACTGACTGATTTGGATCTATAAAAATACGATGGGTGTAAGTATACATAAAATTGTAACATAAATTTTAAATTTCTAGGAAACAGCAAAACGTGATTTTTTTGCAATCAATTTGAAATAATTAAGAAGGAAGGAAAGAAGAGAGTTAACTTTCCTGGATCTTTTCAACTCTAAAACATAATTTTTCTTTTTTGTGTATTTGTGTCTAAGTCACTCAGCATTTACAGTACAAAGCAGGAAAGCGGTAAAGCAGAGTAAATTTGTGGTTTAAAGAGGTCAAGTATAATTCTGAGGATTCAAAAAATGCTTTTCTTTTGGGACAGTGGAAGGAAATGTGCTGATTGCCGTGAGAATAGGAAAGAGTGATGAATTATTTATGTAAGCCTGCCATCATGCCTACAACATCTGGAAGGTGTTCAGGCACAATTTATTATCACAAAAGAAACTCACACAAACAAAAGTCTTCCCCACAGCCAATCACAAACATGCTCAGATTCTGAACGATGATTTAAAAATTATTGTCTTTACTCTTCCCACCTGGGTACTTTGGATACACTTCCAGGAGTGCCTTCCCCGTTCTCCATATTTTTCTAACTCATCCTCCAAACACAACACAAATACACAGCAGTTGAGGCCTGCAAACCTTGTCCTTGACTGCTCCTCAGGCAGGCCGCTTTCTCAGGATAGTGCACCTGCAAGGTACACAAATCTAGCTTCTAGCCTGGCATCCATGTGAAGGGGCTCTCACACCACCAAGGAGTCCGTTGGGGAGGAGAGAAGGTAAAACACCCACCTAACCTTGTGCTGCCACATTGACCTTTTGGTTTACTTAAGTCATGCACAAAAATCCAAAAGCATGAATGAGAACTCAAGAATCAGTAACATGCAGAGGTTGCAGACCAAGAAGAAGTAACAAGTTAAGTGCCAAGGTATCCCTCTAAGTAAACCGGATAACTTGGTTTATGTGGAAGAAAATAACCAGAACACTGTGAACAGGAGCCATCGTAGGAGGTTTTCTATGGGGCTTTAGCAGGAGAGGGTCCAAATTTGGTTTTAGGAATAGTTGCTGTAGAGAAGAAAAGTCTGTCCCTCTACCCTCCCAGGCCCAATAGCTGGGTCTATGAAATAATCTGACTGAAGGCACATTCAGAGGAGACGAGGTATACATATGTATGAATTTTTCATACTACACACATGGGGGCATCACAGGGGAAAAAAGTGAATACCCCAAAATATGGTGAGCTATGAGCTTTTATACCATCTTAGTGGGGGAAAGGGAGGAGTCATGAAGCCCTCTTAGGGGAGAGTAAATGATCTTTAGGAAAGATGAATGGGTCCTTAAAAGAATAGGTGGGAGATATGGCTGTATTTGACAAAGTTTGTCTGGGTGTGGTGTCGACCTTTAGTCTCCTTCCCTGTGATGAGTCAGTGCACCCTGGTTAATGAAATGCTGGGGTAGGGAACTGAGGACACATGGGCTCCTTTTGGAGCATCTGTCTTTAGGCAGCTAAGGGGAGCTCAAGGGAAAGCTTCTTCCTGCATTGGCTGTTTTTCAAGTGCCTTTAGCTCAAAATAAGCAATGTACCAAAGTGGCATATTTTGGGGTGGCATGTTCTGAACTCCTTCAACGGTCAAGCATGGCTCTCCAAATGAAACCACAGAAATGCATCTCCGAGGTGGGGGGGGCGGAGGGGAGGCTCCGAGGAGCTCTGGTTCTTTTCTCTCAGCACAGAAAGAATTCAGCAAGAGGGAAAGTGATGTGACTCACTAGAGTAGGATGCTCGTGAGGCTTACAAGCAGGTGTGCAGGAGGGTGCCACGCCCCAAGAACTTAGTGGGCTACACTTTTATAATCAAAGGAAAAGTGAGGAGAAGGAGAAGACCACCTTCTTCCTCGTTCTGGAGTAGACACAAGCCTCCATCATCAGCTCCTGCTCCACATCAGGAGGGGAAGTTTCTGTGTCCCTCCACGGTCAACCCAGGACCGTCATGGTGCAACGGAAATGAGCAAAAAGGTAGTAACACATACTAAAGTATGGTAAATCATCGCAGGTTTTAGTATAATGTCACCCTTTCCTTACATTTTTGTTTTTAGTGTGTGCAGAGGAGCATGTCCTAGGAATCATTAACTTACTGAGCTCACTGGGCAGAATGTGGGTCTCATTCCACCACTGTTCTATTGTTCGGGGTCATGTCTCATGCTTTTGTTGCTTGGTTTTTGTTGCTAAGCAAGCCTGCTTGGTTTTGTGATTCAGCAAACCTGCTTTCTTGAGTGATCACTAACTTACGAGGGTCTCCAATACTTTTTCTTTACTTACAATCCCCTGGGATTAACTACCTAATCACCTACTTTGTCCCTTTACACTGTCCCTATCACAAAGAGGGAGGAATTGTTCTTGTTGGTCAGTAGCGTTGCTTAGACTATTGGATTTTATTAGAGAGAAACGCTCGAGTCCTGTGTAAGCGTGGATGGGGAGGAATCGCTCTGAGAGACCAAAACATGCCAAAGCCCCATGGGGTGTTCTCAGCCATACTGGCTCTCTCACATTACAAAGGGAAATATTGCGCCTTCATGCAATGCAAAGTGAGTGCCCTGCCCACAACAGGAGCTCTGTGACTCTAAGTTGGAAATGGCTTTCTTTTTTTGAAATTATAAATTTTAAATATAAACTTGGATTTACTTGGTCTTCATTATTCCTGGAGATGCTTAAGGTTTCAGAAGGAAACATGGTTTCTATTGGCTTAATGACTAGTGATCAAATTAAATACCATTTCAATACAAAATTTTTTAATTTGCCTCACAGTCTAGGAAGAAAGGGGGAAAACAGCAACATACCTTAAAAATAAATTCTTCTCAAATCCGTGTTTATGCAGATTTAGTCATGGTTTATTCAAAGTCCATTATAAACTTTCTTTCTTCCTAATTATTCTCAGTGATGAATTTAGGATTTCATTTTTGCCAATTCAGGGAAAAAAAAAATCCACGATTTGCAAGCAAAATCATGAGAACCACACAGAACAGGAATATATATATACATTCCTGTATACACACACACACACACACACACACACACACACACACACATATATGTAAAGATTTAGGTCTGTTGCAGGAAAAAAAAAATCTCTCCAAAGCCATGGATTTTATGAGAGTAATCCTGTCTGGCTCAAGATATCCTTAAGAAGAAATCTTACACCTAGAAACATAGATGTGAATGAATTACAGCTCAGGGTAACTGGTTCTTCTCCCCAAAAGGAAGAATTTGAAAGAGAATTGGTTTTTATCAGGAAACAGAATTAGTGACTTCAGTGACGTTCTAATGAATTGAAAGGTCGGGGAGGTTTGGCGCAACTCTGCCAGGTCAGATGAAATCCAGAAAAGCTGGTGGGGACTCCGTAGAAGCCTGGCCCTGGGCTGCAAGTCACGGAACCCCAGCAGGATTCAGGGAACTTCTTCATAAGACGTTTCAAGAATGGCTTCCACGGTTCTTGAGCAGAAGTTCATATAAAATAAATAGTACCCAAAAAATAAATAAATAAATAAATAGTACCTCGTTACTGCCCATATGAAAAAAGAGGGAACTGTGATTTGAATTGGTAGCAATAACCAAGAAGAAAAACAGTCATTTTCTGTGGGTACAGGGTTAGCTAGATTTCTCTCAGAAGCCAAATGCAAGGGACCTTTTCCTGTCAGGTCCTAATCCCCACCCATCACTAGCTTCAGGAGAAAGGAAGTGGGCTGCAGTAAGCTGGCTCTTTGGATGTCTCCGCTCTGCAGGATCCTAAGGTATCTCAAGCCAGAGCCCAGGATAGGTTGTGGAAAGCTGATGAATGCCGAGTACAGTTGTGAAGAAATAATAGTTTAATGGGAACTAACTCTGCAAGCTGAAGACTGTTTTCAGCTGTGACTGTGCCATTATAATTAATGCAATCCATACAGCTGGCTAGCCCATCAGACAGGTGAAATGAACCAGCTTCAGTCTCATGAGAACTGGCTTTTACATCATCATTTGAGCTATTCACCTGGAAAAGCTAAGGAAAAAAAAATGTCCTTATAGTTTTGTTTATTGTGATTATCACAAATGCAGGAAGCTCATATTTGCATGGCTAATGGTCCTCTTTCAAGGTTTGCTGACATTTCAGCTGATCTTTAATGTGCTTTAAGGTTATAATACCCTTGGGTAAAGTCAGTTCTCCCTAGGAAAATAGGCAGCCTCTAGGCATCCCTGTGGAAGCTGCAGCAACATACACACACCCATACCCTAGTCAGCAAGACTGGGTGAGCTCTGCTTTGCCAAAACCACTACACTCTGGAGCCCAAAAGTGAACTATTGGGCTCCATAAAATAGGGAGTGGGAAAAAAATCAAACAAACAAAAAAACCAAAACAAACACAACAAACAAAAAACCACATTTGTATATGTCCCTCAAGAGAATGTGAGAACTTATAAGAGATTCCAAGAACAATAGTAGAGAAAAGTACAGAAAGGTACATTTATAATATGTTCTGGAGAGTAAATTAGGATATTTTTTCTGTAATAGGAAAAGAGGAGAAAGAAGATTCATTAGCAACCATCAGTAGGCTTCAGTGGAGAAAGAATTGTGCAAACCTCTGTGTAATAAAAGAAATATTATGCTTCTTGGAATATATGTCCTAGACTAAATTATGAAAGGATGGTGCTGGTGAGGAGCAGGTACTAAATCTGGGACCAACAGGTTAAGAATAGTCAGGGATGAGCAGTTATGGTTTGGAAATACATGTATAAGCAGCTGAATTCAAAATAAAAACTCACAGAAAATATTAAATCAAAGAGCAAGTCAAAAATTTAGAGCAATGTGTATCTTCAAATATGTCTTTATGAGAACTTAAGGTGGTACAGTTTCAGTTTTTGAAACTGAGTTTAATCCAGGTAGATAGGTAAGATCTAGACGGAGACCTAAAATCTAATGTTGATGTTATATGGGCAGAAACCTTTCCCTCTCCTCCCTTCTAGGTTCTTTGGCTGGTCTAACAATTATGTTGACATCAACAAATAGATGAACAGGAGAAAAACAAATTTTATACATACAGGAATCCCATAAGAATATGGCATTCTCTAGCAGTCTGGTACTTGAGGTTTACATACCATCCTGAGCTAAGGACAAGGGGTTGGGAGCCTGAGGCTTCAAAAGGGAGGAAAACAATTCACAGGAAGACGAGAAGAGCAAATGTTTGGTAAATGGATGTTTGCCAGGCCACGCAGATACGTCTTTCTGATGTAAAAAGTCATCTCTGGTAGTAACTCACTTGCTGGCACAAAAATACATGAATTATAAATTATTTTTATATTTATAAATTATAATCTATCAATTACAGATTTATTAAGCAATTAAGGGGGAGGTAAGTCTACTGGGCCCAATTATCTGCACTTGAAATATCCCACATGCCAAAGTGGTACATTCTTAGGTGGCATCTTCTGCTCCCCCTCAATGTAAAAATTAAGTTCAATGTTTAGTTCAAAATATAAAGTATATTTGTATGTCAGTTAAAATTATACATTTAAATTTCCTCTTTTCAATGATTATAGATCATTGGCACATTAAACTGAATATTTTTCTTCAAGTAATTAAATGTATGCCTATAATAATATATTCCACCTGGTGATATGTTAATTATCAGGGATTGTTAGCATTTCAGTGCTTAAAGGGAACTCAGGTCAGTGGACTTTAAAAACTTGAACAGTTACCCACAGAAAGAAAGTCATTTTATGCTAACAAAGTACAAACAGACATAAACACAGATACTTCTCATGTGTGTGTGTTGACTTAAAAAAAATATATGCATAATGTGAGAGTTGCTAGTTAAGTTTTATTTGGGGCAAAATGAGGACTGCAGCCCGGAAGGCAGCATCTCAGATAGCTCTGAGAAACTGCTCCAAGGAGGCGAGGGGAGGAGCCAGGATGTATACGGGTTTTGCAACAAAGGAGAGGTAGTCGGGAACGTCAAGAGATTATTGTTAATTAAAGAAAACCAGACATCTCAGGTTAAGGAATTTAGCGTTTTTCTATGTATGGGAAGATGCAAGCGTTGAGCTCACTGAAATCATTGCTTTGCTATGTACCTTAGCTCTCTGGGGCCTGCATTTTCACATCTGAGTCTCCTCAGGGCTCACTACAGGGAGTGACTAGCAGTCTGGTGGCAGGTATTCTTTTCAGCTAGGGCTGCAATCTGTGATGACTGTGACATCCTTTGTTTACTGATGTGGCATGAAATATTCCACTTATAAATATTCCATTCATCAGTACATAACTGAAATTAAAGCTTCGTGAAATATTATTGTACTTACCTTTACTTTGCACTGAACCTGATGCACTTTATCTCCTGTTTTTTTCATTCTTTTTCCTATTTGTTATTGCTGATCACGATCCCCAAAACTGAAGTTACCATCAGCAAATAGATCTCAAACTGCAGTTTGAAAAACACTGCCTTACAGACTATCAAGTCCAACTTTTTCATTTTGCACTTGAGGACTTTAGAAAACTTTGGTGGTGTTCCCAAGGTCACGTAGTAAGTGTCAAAGGCATCCTGTGCTGACACCTAGTCTTTCAAGTTCTGGTGCAGTGAGTTTTCTCCAATCCTACATGATTTTCAATGTACGTGGTCCTCCTTCCTCTGAAATGTGAGGAAGTCAGGATTATTCTGTAGATACTCCTCTCGCTCACTTTTTCTTAGGTTTATGGGAAACACTAATTACTCTCAATTTTAATTATGTGTTCCTCTCTCTCTTCTCCCTAAAATGAAATCTCCCTGAGACTAGTTTGCATTCATGTCAGCGTCCTCTAAAGCAGGCTGAGTAGGGGGAATGATTAATCCTGAGAAAGACAAGATCATGTAGTCAAATAATTTGTTTTATGAGTGGGACAAAAATAGTGGCATCTCATTGGCCATAGATGCCCCTTCCCCCTTCTAAGGAAGATCAGTTCTATTGGCTGTACTCTTCAGGATAAGTGGGCAAAGATTTGAAAAGTTCTGAGACAAACTGAATTATTACCTAGGGCTTCCGTAACAAAGCGCTACAAACGGGGTGACTTAAAATAACCAACACTCATTTTCTTACAGTTCTAGAGACTAGAAATCTGAAATTAAGCTGTCATCAGGGCTGTGCTCTCTCTCCTAGCTCCTGGCAGTGGCCAGCAATCCTTGGCTTGTAGACATGTCACTCCAGTCGCTGCCTCAGGCATCACGTGGCATTCTCTTTGTGTCTTCTATGTCCAAATTTCCCTATCTTAGAACAGTATCAATCATTGTATTAAGGCCAACCCTGCTCCAGCCTCATTTAAGTTGAACACATCTGCAAAGATTCTGTTTCCAAATAAGGTCACATTCACAAGTACTAGATGTTAAACTTGAAAATATATTTGGGGGGACACAATCCTACCTAATACAGAAGCTCCATCAATTTATGCTAGAAAGGACCTGAGCAGATCTAGAAGAGACGGAGAGGAAAATGGGGTTGAAGGGAGATGAGCAGGAAGACAGGAAAGCAAGCAGATGAAATACTTTCAGGGGAGGAAAAAAATGGGGAGAGAGAGGTCAGTGAAATATGGGGCGAGGGGAATAAAGGTAACTTTAAGATATTCTGCTTTGGCTCATGCAACATAATTATATCTTGGTGCCTCTTCCAGAGACCTCTGTAAAGTCTTAACTTTCAAGACTTTGTTCAAGTCAGATTTAGGTTGATTTCAGATGTTACACTATTTCTGAAAACAGCCCACAAGTGACCTAGAATAAAAGCTGTTAAATGTCAATCTTATTGTGAGTAGAAGATATATCATTGCATTTTAACCACAGCCTTACAGTTATACAGGAGCAAAAGAGGACAATAAGTAGAAAAGACAACTTTACTGAGTTTACTGAAAGCAGTGGCGTTAATGGAATTTATTTGCAAATCACTGAGTATTGATTCCATGATATGCATCTTATCTTTCTATATATTCAAGGTTATGTATACTTCTAGTACTGAAAAGCATAGTTATTGTCAGTTAATAATTGATATTTGAATACTATATTTAATGTTTTTTTCTAAATTTTCAGATAATTATTTTACTTTGTCTTAGAAACAACCATTCATTTGCTTATCACTCAACAATGTATGTTCAGTATCCAGAGTGTGTTGCACGCAATTCTGTGCACTGAAAGAATAATAAAAAAATATTGCCTATCCCTTTATATTGACAGAGTCTAGTGGAATTAACAGAAGTTTCTATTCATGGGACTATACAGTGTGAAAAGTATAAAACAGTGTAAAACATGGATAAATTAGATCGTGTACCTGTATATATATGCACATATATACCCATATGCATACATATGTGAACACACATATATTCAGTTTAGTTAAATGTTTTAAATATATGTTATTGCTTTTTTCAGCTTTATTGTTATAATTAACAAATGAAATTGTAGTATATTTAAAGTGTACAATGTGATGATTTGATATACATATACATTATGAAAGGACTGAGTTAACACATCCTCACATAATTAACTTTTTTTTTTTTTTTTGCTGAAAACACAAGTTGTGTTCTCCTAGCAAATTTCAGTTGTATAATATAGTGCTATCCACTGTAGTCACCATGTTATATATTAGATTCTCAGACCTTATCTACCTTCTAACTGAAAGTTTGTACCCTTTTACCAAGTTCTCCCTATTTCCCCAACCCCTCACCCTGGCAACGACTTTTCCATTCTGTTTCTATGAGTTTGAATTTTTTTCCTTCTTACAGATTCCACATACAAGTGATACTGTTCAATATTTGTCTTTCTCTGGCTTATTTCACTTAGCATAATGCTTTCCAGTTTCATCCATGTTGTTGCAAATGTCAAAATTTTCTTTTTTTTTTTTAAGGCTGAATAATATTTCATTGTATATTATATATATACATATATTTACACAATGTTATATATGTTATACCATTTATATATATAAATTATATCTATACATTATATATATTATATATACACCATATTTTCTTTATCCACTCATCTGTTGAAAGAGACTTGTTTTCATGTCTTGGCTATTGTAGATAATGCTACAATGAAAATGGGGGTGGCAGATATCTCTTCAAGAGAATGATTTCATTTCCTTTGGGTTTATACCCAGAAGTGGGGTTGCTAGATCATGTGGTAGTTCAATTTTTAATTTCTTGAGGAACTTTCATACTATTTTCTACAGTGGCTGAACCAATTTACATTCCCACCAACAGTACAAATCCTCACTGGCATCTTGTATTTTGATGACAGCCATTCTAATAGGTGTGAGGTGATATCACACTGTGGTTTTGATTTGCATTTCCTTGATGATTAGTGATGTTGAGCACCTTTTGATGCACTTGTTGCCCATTTGTATGTCTTCTTTAGAAAAATGTTTATTCAGATTCTTTGCTTTTTTTTAATTGGGTGTTTTGAGAGTTTTTGCTATTGAGTTTTCTGAGTTCTTTTTCTATTGTGGATATTAACTCCTTTTCAGATACGTGGCTTGCAGATATTTTCTCCCATTCCATAGGTTGCCTTTTCATTTTGTTAATGGTTTCCTTTGCTGGGTAGAAGCTTTTTAGTTTGATGTAGTCCTATTTGTTTATTTTTGCTTTTGTTACCTTTGCTTTTGGTGTCAAATCCAAAAAATCATTGCCAAGACCCATTTCAGAAGTTTACCCTCTGTATTTTTTCTAGGAGTTTTGCAATTTCAGGTCTTATATTCATTTTTAGTTGACTTTTGTGTGTAATGTAAGATAGGGGCCCATTTTGAATCTTTACAAGTGGCTACCTTCATGTACCAGTTGGGTGTTTTCCTAACTTCATTGATTGAAGAGCCTCTCTTACCCCTTATTGCATATGATTGGCTCCTTTGCTGAAAATTAATTGACTATGTGTGCATGAGTTTATTTCTGGGCTCTCTATTCTGTTACATTGAGCTGTGTGTCTGTTTTTATGCCAATACCATACTGTTTTGATTTGTATAGCATTGTAATATGGTTTGAAATCAGGAACCATGACTTCAGCCTTGCTTTTCTTACTCAGGATTGCTTGAGATATTTGAGGTCTTTTGTGGTTCCATACAAATTTTAGGAATATTTTTTCTGTTTCTGTGAAAAATGCCATTGGTATTTTGATAGAGATTCCCTTGAATGTGTAAATTGCTTTCAGTAGTATGGACATTTTAACAATATTAATTTTTCTAACCCATGAACACAAAATATCTTTCCATTTATTTGTATCTTCAATTTCTTTCATGTAGGTTTTGGAGTTTTCAGAGCACCTTACTGCTTTTTAAATTTATAGTGTTTACATCTTTATCGCATTATAGGTAGCTCTAATTCATTTGGTAATATATGTTTCATACACACACACACACACACACACACAAACACATACACACTATGAGTCCAGAAATAGACCCATACATATGTAATATTTAATTTATGACAATATTGGCCTAACAAATCAGTGAGGAAGGGATGAAAAGATTGTCTTTCAAATAAATCGTGGTGCGACATTCAGGTGTCCATGGGGAAAAATGAAATGTCCTCACCTCACACCATAAAAATCAATTCCAGGTAGATTGAAAACCCAAATATAAAGGCAAATAAAAAAGATTTTATGAACTGAAGGAGAAAAATATTTTTATGAACTTAGGGTTAGGGAAAGTTTTCTTAAACATTATAAAGAAAAAAAACTAAGTTTCCCTGGAAACAGAAAAGTAGATATCAGAACATGGAACATTTTTTTTATGTTTTAAATATTTGAACTTAGTTATGTGAAATTCCTTCTAATTACTTTCATCTTTTACTCTCCTTTTTAATTATCTAATTTAGCCTACAATATGAAACTTAAAAGCTGTTTGTAGTTGTAAATAGTAAAATAACAAGCTCATTTCTAATTTTAAATAGTGTCATTGGATAACGGCAAATAATTGATCATTTTCATTACAGGGACCTTGCTTTAGGAAACACTGTATTTTAAGATGAATTTTAATTAATAAAAAAGCATATTTATTATTTAAAAATAGACAATCCACACAGAAAGAGGATCATATAGCTCATCCAGTATAGTGGAAAATGAACCTTGTGGTTATTATTTTTATAGACAATATGTACTTTTAAAAGCTTTTTTTTTTTTTGTAATTTTGTATTGCTGTGTACAGGAAACTGATTATCGTAGATAGCCTGGCACACAAAGAGATGCAAAGACCCAGAGAGGCAGATCCTTGGGGATCGGAGGTGGATCTTTCAGCACTGGGATTAGCACTGATGGGGGAAGGGAAATTCATAGGCTGAAAATTCCTCCATAGCTGCATCAAGGCGAAAGGTTTAAAACCAAATTGTTGACTCCACTTGCAGAGGTGATTTCAATGCAAGAAAATAATTTCACACTACGTTTTTCTTCTAGTTTCTTTGGGCCCATCTTAAATCTGACCATTTATAGAGTCCTCATTTTTGGAAATGCGTCACAGATAAAATGATTGTTTTAATTGATAATAATAGCTTATATGTACAATGCTTTGCACTTTTTTTTTTAATAAATTTATTTTTTTGGCTGTGTTGGTTGCTGCACACGGGCTTTCTCTAGTTGTGGCAGAGTGGGGGCTACTCTTCATTGTGGTACAGGGACTCCTCATTGTGGTGGCCTCTCTTGTTGCGGCGCACAGGCTCTAGGCACATGGGCTGCAGTAGTTGTGGCTCACGGGCTCTAGAGCTCAGGCTCAATAGTTGTGGCACATGGGCTTAGTTGCTCCACAGCATGTAGTATCTTCCTGGGGCAGGGATTGAACCCGTGTCCCCTGCATTGCCAGGCAGATTGCCAACCACTGGCCACCTAGGAAATCCCAATGCTTTGCACTTTTTTAAGTGCTTTCATGCAATTTCTTTTCTTTAATTCTAGCAAGCGCCTATTAAAAGTAGACAGAACAAGTATACTTTTTCCCATTTTTTTCAGAATCATGCTACTAAATGAAGAGTGATTTAAAGTGGCCTAGTTTTACCTGTTGATAAAGTCATCAAAGGCATTGTTTTTCAGAGTTATGGGCTGTGAAATTGTTTTAATAGCCTGTAACCAATACTTTTAAAAATAGTATAAATTAGAATATAAAGTATCAGAGTGCACCAACATTTGTAAGGGTAAATATTTTGTAAAATTTTGTTCTGGTTGTGTTTTAGTAATATTTCATTTGTGTACACGTGCATAGTCATATAATGACACAATATACTTCCTACTGTCGATCACAGTAAAAAGGTTTGAAAAACTGACCTAGAAAAGCAAAAATTCCTCACTCAGTATTTGGTTTCTGATTACTGAAATCCTATTAAAATTTCCTTATTAGGTTAAGGCTGTGTTCTACAGAGTAGTTCTGGGAGATGTTAACAAGTGATCCAGGAAAAAACGATGCTTTGATCAAACAAAGTTGGAAAAAAGCTACATACTCTAAACCACCTTTGAAAACGTGCATGGAACAGCAGCAGCATATCAGAAGATCACAGATAATTTGGGGCCAGAATATTTTTCATAGCAGTTTGTAATCCTTTTGTTTGGAGAAAGTTCAGAATAGGCACCGTACTCAACTAAAATCCATCAATATGTGTCCTTTATTCAGACAATGGATGCATATGAATATTTGATAAGATCTTGTATGTTAGCCCTGTAGCACAAGTTTGTTTATCAGCATCTTTTCAGCAGGACCGTTATTGGAAACTGAATAGTGACTCATACACCTGAAACACAGAAGTAATGAGAGGCCACGAGGATATGGTAGCAGAGAGCACAGAAGTAGTTCAGCAGTGTGGACTTCCCTAGTTTAGATTTCATATTTCATATTTGTTACTGTTTTCCCCTTGTTCATGAGAGTGTGGCTGGTCCTCTGATCTGTAGGTAGAAGCTCTGGTAGAATCAGGGGAAATTCCGCTTCTTCTTACTGATACATTTTAGAGTGACTATAAGGGGAAAACATGCCTTTTCCAGCACAGCTGGTCATTGAAAACTCTCAACACTTGTAGAGAGAGGATTTCTAGAAAGCCTCCACGAAACAGAGATCTCTCACATCTTTTTTTGCTTTGCACCCAGCCTCCAGGATCTCTGTACAAACAGCTACACCCATTTTATTCATCCTGTCTGGTGGATCCAAAGAGGGTAACAGGTTTGGGCCACTGGTGCTGAATTTCCCATCACTAATGCATGGCAGAATGGCTTCTCAGAGTTCAATTTAGGGACAGTAAATGTCATTTGATGTTTCTCGCATACCCAAGTATATGGATTAAGATTAGTTCTTCTGGAGCAATGGTTATCAAACTTTTTTTTTTAATCTCAGGACCTCATTACAGCTGTAAAAACTGAGGACCCGCAAAGCTTTTATTTGTATAGATTTTACATATCGATATTTAATGTATTAGAAATTAAAGCTGAAACATTTTAAAATATTGATGAATTTATTTTAAACAATTAAAAAGCACTACATTTATGGAAAAAAGAAAAACCTGTATTTTTCCAAAACAAAAAGATATTAAAATGAGAAGAGAGGCATTGATTCATGATTTTGTACATCTCTTTAATGTCTGGCTTAATAGAAGTTCAGGGTCCTCATATTTAATCTGGGTGCTCATATTTAATCTCTTATAATCACATGCTATGTCGCCTCTGGAAAATTCCATTATACATTAATGAGAGAATGAATGTGAAAAAAAAATGTCAGTATTATTATGGAAATAGTTTGGTCCAATAGTTCATGGACCCCTGGAAAAGTCATTGGGAGCCCCAGTGGTCCCCAGGCCACGTTGAGAGAATCTCTGCCCTAGTGCTATTTGTCATTAGCACAGGAAATGGATTTAACGGTACATAATCAGAAAACACAGAACACCTCCCTGGGCTGCTCACCCCTTAGCCATCCTGCGATGCCAATGGGAGCAGAAATCCTTCTTCTTCTAGGAGAAGACACCCTGGGACCCACAAGCTGAGATACAGGTGAAAGAGCAAAGGTTCCGTACACAGATCTGACCACAGCACAGCAAGTCCCCAAAGGATGGCTGGTGATCACATTTGACCTAAGAATCACTGATTGTAATCAACCATGATTTAACATGGAAGCTATTCATAGAGAAATCATTTTCCCTCGAGAGAGAATTCTATGGCAAAATGAAATCACAGCTTGCACATTGCAAATCTTGAAAACAATTCAGGATTTATAGCCCACTTAGCCTATTTAGCTACTTGCTTTGCTTATATATACCAGTTCTTTCAACTACCATAAAATAATAACTATATTTGAATAACTCAATAAATATGCATTATTAAATCTGTTTCACGACGTAGAATTTGGTTACTTTCCATGTTTTAAAAAGCACAAAATACGTGAGTATTTATGTGTATATTTTTCTATAACATTTTCCAAAAGACACTTGGAGAGTATCTCGAGGATTATTTCTCTGGCAGTAGGGGAAAAAAAAGAATAGCCCTCAATGAGATAAGCAGAACATATCAGAGAATCTGTTTTCTTTTGAGTTGTGTTTAAATGGGCTGTGACACATAACAGAAATTCTGGAACTTCCAGAGGAAAGTTTACATCTCGAATTTCTCTTAAATCTGGATGGGGTGGCAGCAGAGACTAGAATGAAATCTTGCTAGTTTGAGAAACTCATTAGGAGAACGAAATGGTGCTGAGCCTTTGCCTTGCCCAAAGGCTAATGCGCCCAAGCTGAAGCACAGGCAGACATCCTTTCTTGTGATGAGATGAACTGCGACCCTGCCCCCCACTACAGATTCATGCCTTAAAGTCCTAACCCCCCAGGACCTCCAAATGTGACTGTACTTGGAGACAGGGTCTTTGAAGAAGTGATTGAGTTAAAATGAGGCTGTTACAGTGGTTCCTAATGCAATCTGACTTGTGCCCTTATAGGAAGAGATTAGGACACAGAGGAAAGACTATGTAAGAACACAATGAGAAGGCAGTCTTCTGCAAGTCAAAGAGAGGCCTCAGAGGAAACCAAATCTGCTAACACTTTGATCTTGGACTTTTAGCCTCCAGAATTGTGAAAAAAAATAAATTTCTATTGTTTAAGCCACCACATTAGTGGTATATTGTTACAGAAACCCTAGAAACTAATACACTTCCTTATACCCAGACCCTGAAATGACCATGGACCACAGGGCTCTCCTGTGAGATTTTAGTTTATCTTCTATCTTTTCATCTTTGTCAAAAATCAGATTTCTTTTTAAAAATAAATATGTACTTGTTTCAAGAACCAAAAAAATATACAAACACATACAATGAAAGCTTTTCTCTCACCTCTAACCTCCATCTGTCCCATAATATCTGTTATTAATGTATTTTTGCAAAGCCTTTTATTATAATATAAAAGACATCTAGAAAAAGTACACAAGATCAAACATTGCATAACTCAATGATTTATCTGACAGTAATTACTCATGTAACCATCACACAGATGAAAACACAACGTGAAACACTTCCAGCAGCCTGGAAGCCCCCTCAGGTTCCCTCTGAACCACTTCTGCTCCCTCCTTCCCACAAATATCTGCTATTCTGACTTCTAATACCATAAATTTGGTTTGCAACTTTCTTTACTTTATATAAGTGGAATCCTGCCTGGATTCTCTGCCCGGGTTGCTTTTGCTCACTGTTAAATTTGTCAGATTCCTTCAGGTCATGGTACACAGCCCTAGTTGATTTCATTGTCATAGTCTTCCATTGTATAAATATGCCACAATTTAAATGATTGATGGACTCTAGGGTTGTTTCCAATTTTGAGCTGATCAGGTAACGCCATGAACATTCTTGTTCATATCTGCAGATGCACACGAGCATCTTTTTTGTTGGATCTATTTTATCTAAGAGTAGAATTGCTGGATCAAAGACTATGTAAATCTTCAGCTTTAGTAGAGGATGCAAAATTGTTTTCAATTTTATCAATTTAGATGTCTGCGCGAGTGACTTAAAGTTTGTCATTCTACCTACTCACCAACACAGGGTAATGTCAATTTTTTAAAAAATATTTTTACCAATTCTGATAGTTGTGCAATGGCATCTAATCAAGGTTTTGATGTTCATTCCCCTGATCCTAAAGAGACTGAGCAAATTTTCATAGGTTTATGGGTCTTTTGGATTTCCAAAATTGATCATTACAATCTCTTTCTTATTTTTCCAAGGAAATGTTTGTCTTTCTTCTCATTAATCTGTAGGAATTGTTTATGTATTTTAGGTATGTGCCCTTTTTCTGTTATATGTGTTGAAAATTTCTTCTCTCACTTTGTGGCTTTCCTTTTACTCTTTTCGTGGTGTCTTTTAACAGCATCTTATAATTCTTGATTTTAATAGATTTTTTATTGTAGTTAGTGTCTGTCTTAGTCTGCTCAGGTTGCTTTAACAGAATACCGCAGACTGGGTGGTTTATAACAGTAGAAATTATGTTTCACAGTTCTGAAGGCTTTGAGTCCTCGATCAAGCGGCTGGCAGATTCGGTGTCTGGTCAGGATCCACTGTCTGATTCACAGACAGTGGTCTTTTTGCTGCATCCTCACAGGGCAGGTGAGCCAAGGGAGTTCCATGGGGTGTCTTCTGTAGCAGTATTAATCCCATTCATGAGGGCTCCACCCTAAGGACTTAATCCCCTCAAAGGCTCCACCTCTTAATACCATCACCTTGGAGAGTAGAAGTTCAGCGTATGGATTTGGGGGAACACAAACGTTCAGTCTATAGCAGTGTCTTTTTTGTGTCCAGTTTAAGAAGTCTTTTCCTATCCTTAAGTCATGAAGACATTCTCCTATGTTGTTTCCTAGGAGTGTTATTTTATATTTCATTTTTAAATTTACCTTTCACCCGGAATTAGTCTTTGTCACTAGTATAAAACAGGGGTCAAATTCATTTCTTTTCCCTCATTCCCTAGCACCATTTATTGGCAAGTCTCTTCTTTTCCTACAACATTTTACTGTCAACTGTATCATAAATCAAAGGTCCATAAATGTGTAGGTCTGTTTCTGAGCTCTCTTTTATATGCTATTCCATCATTCTTTTTTTTTTCTTCCTAGAACATTATTACTAATTACTTTGGCTTTGTCAAGTCTTGATAGCCAGTGGAATTAGTCATCCCTCCACATCCTTCTTCTTCAAGTGTGTCTGCAGAATTACGTACCAGTGTAGACGTGTAATGGTTTAAAAAAACAAAAACACCTCTTTTTCCTTCTCTATGGAAAAATGATTTGGGGTTAACTCTTTAACTCTAGTCTCTTGGAAATCTGAGAAAGGTAGAATGTCAGCTATGTTTCTGGATGCATACCATATGTTAAAAAATGACCCTGATTGATAAGCTGCATCTGGTTTGGGAGGACTCGGAGTGAAATAAATAGTTTGGAGGCTTCCCTGAGTCTGCAGCATTCTTGTAATTGTACACACCCCCTGCTCAGATCTGTGAGAACTATGCCCATGGGCCTATGATAACCGATACTAGCTCCTGCGCATCATGGGGCTTCTAAGCAGGAGTGGCACCGACACCCATCTGATGTTGCTTGTGTTATCACACTTGAATTGACTACTTGGAGCCTGTAAATGCCTGTGAAGACACCACTCCTTATACTGTCCCCTACCAGCAGTCCTATTTATACTTAATCCTAATTTTAATCCGAGTGATGCCAAGAAAGTCACTGTCATTTTTCACAGAAAAAGAAGAGAACAACCCTAAAATTCACATGGAACCACAAAAACAAACAAACAAACAAACAAATAGCCAAAGAAATTCTGAGAAAGAAGATGGTCAAAGAGAGAAATGAGGTGGTCAAGGAAATATGACGTTCCTAAGTCATTCTCCACAATTGCGATGTGTACAGTTTCAGTTAACTAAGAAGTTAAGCTTTGGCAATTCTGGAATTATCAGTACAGTTGTTGTACTGAAATCAAAGTTTAAAATGCCGTAAACATTGGGTTGTATATGTATTAAACAGGAATAAAACTGGATATGTAAATATAAAAAGAAGAAATATTAATAAATGCTCTGATCTTAAGCAAAGATTCTTCACCTTTCTGGTCTTAGGTTCCTTATCTGTATAATGAGTGGTTTGAATTAGATTACCTGAAAGTTCATTCCTATGTCTGAAATGTGTTGTTTTCATCATTCAGAATAACTAATTGATTATAATAATCCAAAAAAATGGTTATCTATGTAAATATTAGGCAGCAAGTGTTGCATAAGTTTGAAAGCACAAGTTACTTTCTCTTCAGATGCTATTTGGTTTTATTTATGTATTTCTTTAAAGATTGGAGGGGAGTGGTATTAGAATCACTCTGCTCTGAAATCAGAGACTTCAAATATCTCACACCTATTCACAAATCTCTAGGTCATCAGTCACCACCAAGTTCTCCAGATGATTATGGTCCATTCATTTCCTTTTGATTGAAAATAACTAAGAGGAAGATGGGCACATTGACTTCATAGTAGGCCCTTCTATCATCATGGGAGTGGAATTCCTTTTATGGGTTGGTTTATAAACCTAGGGCCAAAAATCTTACTAGACTATTACAGGTATAAAATATTAAATAATTTGGTTAAAATCTTATCATGCAAATTCCAAATGCTGTGAACTAAATTATACTACCACAACTAAAGCTCAGTTGCCTACAGAAGTCAGGCATATACTGTAAGTGAATAAAGAGA
Source organism: Hippopotamus amphibius kiboko (assembly GCF_030028045.1). NCBI lineage: Eukaryota > Metazoa > Chordata > Mammalia > Artiodactyla > Hippopotamidae > Hippopotamus > Hippopotamus amphibius. The sequence goes on along the minus strand of NC_080189.1, from coordinate 8,119,312 downwards.
GATGGAGACATTGCTATTTTTGTCTGATGGCCAGATTAACTCTGAAGCCATCAGTTTGCCTCCGGTTCCCCAAAGTCTTGTGCACATGCATCACCTGGGACTATTGCCAAATGTAGGTTCTTTTGCAGTAGGTTTGGGGTGGAGCCTGCAAATCTGCATTTCTAACAAGGTCCCAGATAATGCCATCATATCATGTCTAAATACCACACCAAACATAACTCTATACAAAAAGCTTGTTTTTATTAAACTGGATTCTGAAAACTCAGGTAGAAATCAGGTGTTTAAAGACCTGTCATTCTCCTCTTTGGCCACTGGGCTTTTATTTCCCCATGCGACATCAGTTTAATAATAATAATACAACAGATTGTATTTCTCTAGTTTCCTCTGCATTTGCAATCTTGGAAACTTAAGCCACAGTCAGATTCTCTTCATTTTTTTCACAGCTCCCAATGGTTGGCTCAAGCAGGATTGGAAACACATGCTTTCCACCTGCCTTGTAGTATCTGCCAATGTCCTTCACTCTTGTTCCAGCTGCTGCTTGAATGTCTCTTGGACTTTCCTAAGATAGATGTGGAGTGTCCAATGCTTAGGCCACAGGGTCCAGCCCAGATACTTACCAACACTCCAATTGAAAAAAGTCACCTATGTCAGTTTTTATTGCATCCTTCTTAGCAGTAACTTGCACCATCTGAGTATCATCTCATTCCATTCAAAATTACTTTTTTGCCCCAGGCCTGGTCCACTATTTAGGGCCAAGCTTTAGCCCTTCAGCTCCCTTCTTCCTTTAGACTCAGAAGGCTGCTGACCACTTCATGCAGATACCACCTTGACAAGCCACCTCTCGGCCCACCATTCCCACAAGTCCAGCAAAACCATTGGGATCATGGAGTGATTATAGTTTAGACTCTTATTTGGGATCCTTGTAGACACTATAATTCCTGCCTGCGCAAGGGAAAATAATAACCAGTGTTTATTGATGGCTGGGAGAAGCAGATGAATTACCTGGTAGATTGCATTAAGTCAGCATCTGGAACTGACGAATGAGTAGGACAAGCCAGGGTTACACAAAGGAGCTTCATGCCACCACTGGCACCACCACAGCCAAGCTCTGAGGCAGCAAAAGGCAAAGAAACCCGACACATAGCAATGATTAACCACTAAGGTGGGCCTGGCTCCTGGTACTGATGTTATTAAAGGTTCAGCTGTATTTGATTGAAATCCATATCTAAACTTGTGTTGCCAGAAATTGGCCTGCCAAGTATAAGAATATTCCAGATGGACAAGGAAAAAGAAGATTGTATACTAGCGATGATAATATGCAGCAGTGTTTGACCAGCATCAACTGGAATATTATTTCCTATTCCAAGAATGTGAAAATCAGGATGAGCCCGGCATGCTGAGATCAGAAGAGTGTGAGCAGCGATGGGTTAGGCTGTCTCTCTGGAGGACCCAGGGGCACTCTCCCTCTTCCAAAGATGCTATATCCAAGTGTCTTAGGACCTTTCTTTCTTATTTTTGAAGCCCTAGGAATAAGCCTCTCCCCTTTTTCCTATAGATCATGATTATAAATAGCAGCCTTCATGCAGGTAATTCTTTAGTGCAACAAAAACCTAGTTAGTGATGTTAACTAAAGACATAAATTATATGCAAGGAAGTACGTGCACATAGATCATAGAAACCCATTGTATCCCCCTTTGGTAAAAAGCCTTCTGAATGAGGTATCTTTCAATTCTATACACTTCATTCTCCTTCTCAAACCTAACCTATTTCTGTCAGCTATCTCCTACGTGGTTCCTTGAAAAGTTTATGTTTTCCTTCTAGCAATGATTTATATTCCCTGTACTGAACTTCTCTCTCCTGCCCACCTCAACATTTTGTCTCTTTTTTATCCCCAGAATAGTGAAACAAAAAGATCCATTTCTCAATCTCTCTTCTGCTTCCTTCTAAATAGTTATACTTCCTTTAGATCTATTTTACTTTCTAGACCAAGAATATTTGATATCTCCTGGAGAAGTCACAGTGAGTGGTACCTCTTGTTTGCCCATTTGAAATGAGCTGCTGTAGTCATTTAACAAGCACGCAAAGTGTCAGTGTACAAGGTGATGAAAAGATGCACACAGAGAAGGGAGTTCTCCATGCCATGCTGCTGGTTTACATTTTAAACAATGGGGTCTGTGAACTGTGCCATTGTCTACCTTTTTGGAGAGTCTTTGCATCCAGTAATAGCATTAGTAGTAATGTGTTCTACAGACTTCCAGTAAAAGACTTTAAATAAAGGGGAGGCTATTTCTATCAGGTAATATTAAAACATTTACTTTCACATGCACTTGCTTTAACCAGCTTGAACAAATTAGTTATTCCCAATAGATTATTCTCACTGGTAATTCTGTAATAAAAGATTCTAGATATTGTACATTTCAGTCACTGGCATTATAAATTTTATTTCAGAAGCTCAGTAATCGAATATTCATTATCTAATTATAATTAAAATGCATGATTCCCTTAGGAATACTTACAACTATTTGAATGAATATGGACTTAATTAAAGGAATTAAATTAGGAGATTAAAAATATTCAAAAGGGGTAAACTTTGTTCTTAACTGTAGAATGGAATACTAAGAAAGAAAATATAGGGGAAAGCAACAGAAAATTATAAAAAGAAACAAACAAAAGAGATCCCTGATGTGCCTTGGTGGAGGAGTATTGTATTAATTTAATTATGTAATTATGGAAAAATAAATAAGACATGAATAGCCTAGTAAGCCCCATGCTCCTTGAAGACTAGAGTTAGGACTCATTAATTTTTCATTCCCACCAGATCAATGGCAGGAACCTAGTAGACCCTTAATTAATATTTGTTGAATGAATAAGGAAGCAAATTCCACCTGAAAGTTCTAATAAGTAAGTTCATGAGTCCTTTTTCAAGTCAGCTTGCAGATACAGTGTTTAAAGAAATTTATGGTTGGATCTAGTTAGAATGTGTGCACTTGAGTGAGAATGTTAGTTTACGTGCTCTGGGCATTAAGTTTGAAGCTGATGAAACTGTACAGGAGGCAGCTCTTCTCAGAGGAAGAGTTGGAGACTGTTTAGTTCCCTTTCTGTCTATAGCAGGACATCTTTCACTACCTGGGAGAGAAAGCACAAGCCTGCAGCAAAACTTGCCTACTTTACACACATGTTGAGTTTGTGTGCCAATTGTACTGAATATTAAAAAGGAACTGATTATGAGTCCTTTGATGGACAGCATTGTAAAGCAAAGTCAATGGTGATTTTCATAATAGTTAACGTTACACTATATCATATGAAACTGCCATTTTTTTATGTGAAACACAGTTGAATATTGGCAATTTCACGTGGTTTAAACTAATATGTATTGAATGCTTACCTTATGCTAGGCACGGTGCTAAGTAATTTACAGTAAGTTTACTCATTTAACTTTCATCCAGAAAAATTTTTAACAGATTAAGAAGTTGAGACTTAGATGAGGTAGGCTGCCCAGTGTGGAAGAAAGACCTAGAAATTGAGCACAGTTTGACACCAGCCCCTGCTTCTTAAACGGAATTCCCATCCAGGGAAAAGATGGATATTGTAAATGGTATAATCAAAAATCTTGCCTTCTGATCACTTAATTATGTCAACAAAAATGCGACAGTAAAATATACCGTGTTTAATTCACAATGCAAATCCTCTGCTTCTAGAAAGATGAAATTTACTTATAATACAGGTGATTGCCACTTCAATATCAAGGTCAAGTCTTGTGGCTACAGAAATGAGTAACACATAGTCATTATTCAAGGAAAGAAGGTCACAATAGATAAGGAGGACAGAGAATTATAAAACTTACTGTTTATCATTAGGATTATATTTTTTTGGCCTCATGCTTCAATCCAAAAGTAAGAAAAATAAAACAAAATAAAAGTGAGAGTACATAGTAGCAATGTACTATGGAGACAAAGATAAATATTTGAAAGCAGGCAGGTCCCAGAAAATTCCTAATCTATGTCAGCTGTAACTACATTGTCGGTATGGGTAGATTGCTTTGGGAACCCAGATGAAGAACAGGAATTCATTTTGGAGACATCAGGGAAGATTTCACAGAAGAGACAACTGGGCAAGAATGAGTGGAATTTCAATAGGCAGGAAGAAGAGGAAGGACATCTCAGAAAAGGGAACAACCTGTACATGCAGGGGAAAGCGTGAAAGTCTACAGCGGCATTGAATAGTAAACAGTTCAGATGTCCAGGGAGCAGGGAGTAGATACTACATTATATACTATATGCCTGGACTCCCTGGAGCACATGAAATGTTGGAAGGGTAACAGGCTCACATGGCAAAGGGACCAGGATTGGGAATTTCAACTTGCCCTAGAAAGCAATAAGGAGCCACGTGGTTTTTCCCTCTTGAGATATAATTTTCATAGTGTGAAGTGTATGAATATTAAATGTACAGCTCAATCATTTCATATGTTGGTGTACTCATGAAATAATTACCCAGATCAAAATCTAGAACATGGTCAGCTTCTTAGTCCCCTTCTCGACAGTCTCCACAAGGGTAACTCCTATTCTGATTTCTATTATCCTAGGTTATTTTTGCCTGTTCTTGACCATCATATATATGGAATTGTTCAGCATGTACTCTTTTATGTTTCACTTTTCCTGTCAGTGATTTGTTTTTTGATATTAACGATGTTTTTGTGTGTAGCCATTGTTCATTTTATTTCATTGCTGTGCCTTATTCCATTATGTGAGTATATCACAATTTATTTATCTTTCCTCTGTTGATGGACATCTGGATTGAGTAGCTTTTCATTTTTTTCTCCCCATGGAAGGAATACTAATTTAATGGGCTTTGTTACCAAAGCCCAGGACTTATTCTATATTAGTTGATTAAGACACTCTATCTTTGCATGGTGGGAAATAGCATACACAAAGGCGAACATAGCATCTACAATTAAGATAGGTACACACCAGTGCTCTCTACTTTATATCTCCATCTCATATGTTAAGTTCTGTAAATGATTTACCATTTAAGCTGTATTTGAGAAACCACAGAATGCCAAAATCATGCTTCACAGACTAGTACAATACAGAACATTTTTTCTCAGAATATTTATATGTGTGCTGGGCAAAAAGTCCCTTTTCCAGGATTCTGGGTTAAGCAAAGTTAAATAGGTTTTACTCAGTGTAGGGAATGTCATGGTCTTTATTATACTAATTGGTATCGTACATCTCCAAGAGTGAAATATAGAACATATACAGCATTTCCCACACTTGGGAGACCAAATATCTTTTTTCTTTCCAGAAAATTCACAATCATCTCCCAGAATTAATGTTTCCAAAACCCAACATGGAAAATTGTATGCAACTGTGTAGACGTAATTGTGAACTATGTCACCTCCTCCCCAAATTCATATGTTAATGCCCTAAACCCCAGTGTGACTGTAGTTGGAGATAAGGTCTCTGAGGAGGTAATGAAGGTTACCTGGGGTCATAATGCTGGAGCCCTAGTCCAATAGGATGAGTATCCTTATGAGAAGAGGGAGAGACACCAGAGCTAGCTTACTTTCTCTGTGTGTAAGAGAGGAAAGGCCGTGTGGGGACATAGTGAGAAGGTGGCTGTCTGCAAGCCAAAGAGAGAAGCCTCACCAGACAATCCCCTTCTGGCACTTTGATCTTGGACTTCCAGCCTCCAGCAATGTGAGAAAATAAATAAATCTTATTTAGGCTACCCAATCTGTGATGCCTTGTTATGGCAGGTGAAGCAGACTGACATAACCTCTAAGTAAGGTTAGAAAGAGTTATCAAAATCATGTGCACTTCATAGGAAATAAAATGGCTTATCCTCCCTGATTTGTTTGCATCACTTTTCTTTTCCATTTTCAGATTATATGCAAACTGGATACTCTGCCTATCAGAAGAATGTGGCAATTTCCCCTCCTGGATCCTCATAAGAGCAAAATAAATCCACATAAACAAGACACTCATATGCTTTATTCTCTCTATAAAACTGCCACTAAATTGAGTTTTGCATTGTTCAAGACTTGCATAGCCCTACAAGTTCAGGCCACTCACTCTTTTCTTTGACAGTATTTGCTATTACTCAATTAACAGTGATGAATTGTATTGCCTTTCTTCTGGGGGGACAATTTATATGCCTTTTAATTTGTGTAAGTTGGACTACTCGTAAATGATTCACCCTCTAAATTCCAAAGTAAGCTTGCCAAAGAGATGACCTTATTTATTAAAATCTAATTAACTGAAGTTTTAGAATGTCCCTGAGTGGGTTCCTGAATTTCTGTCTTTCTCCAAACCTAATAAACTTCAAAGCTCCAGTTAACCACAAAGCTCCAAACCTCATTGTGAAATTATCTAGTTAGTTCTTCTTTCAGTCCTTTCCTCCAGGAGTGCAGGCCCAAGAATCTTTTCCCAAAATATGTTGGCCATCATATTTCAGAAAGGCCAGGTGTTCCTCACTTGATTAGTCTTGATTTGAAGAAAGAGATCAGATGCCCTTTGTTCCCTGGATTAGAAACAAGAGGAAGCTGCACTTGTTATTTGCATTCCCCAGCAGTGGTCTGAATGTCCTAATTATGTGCCATTTCAAGTCATTCTCTGGACAGGGTTATATGCCGTCTATACACTACTTGTATACATAGGACATTCATGAGTTTTGCTTCCAAAAGCTTGTAAAATAATGTTGGCAAATTGATTACAGACATATGTGATAAAACATAATTAATTGATTCAGTTCTCAGTGTATAAACAAAATCTCCTAATGCTGCAAACTCCTCCAGGTTCTATCCTATTGCTTCTTCCATTTCTCATTTCTTATTCCAACTTTAGAATAACACTTGGAGTTGGTCTCTATCTTCTCATTTCTATTTGATTATCAGTCATTGAAAATTTCCTCCATTACTTTACAGGAACTTTTTGAGATATGTCTACCAAAAATCTCCATGTTGATATACCAGAGTGCACTCTAATTTTTTAAATACTAGACATTTTTGCCATATTTAATATAATCAGCCTCTTTTTTCTGCCTGAAGCTCTCTCTCTTCAGGCTTATATTACTCATACTTATTTTGGCTTTCTCCCTCCAGAATTTCAGATCATTTATTTTCAGTTTCCTTGGGTTATCCTTCTTCCTTCATGCTTGAGACTGACAGCAGTCTTAAGCCTTTTTCCATGGCTGCCCTCTGCCTTGTGTTAGTCCCAGTTACTGAGACATGTTTTGGAACTTTATTTTTATTTGGACCATCTCACCCTAAAGAGTAAGTACTTTTCCTTATTGTAGCTGAGGCCTTTTTCACATGTTTACACCCCACAGCATCTTCAAGGTATTGATAACATAAAAACAAATATTGATCATCTTAAGGGCCTACAGAGTTCAGAAACATGTAGTGGAAACCACTTCCACCTTCAAACAAGTCTTTTGTGTGCACTAGGGGAGCAAAATGAGCTGCTGAGATGAAGTGGGAATGACAAAATATGTCAAGGATGATGTGATGTTTGTAGAGAAAAGAGTGTGGCAATAATCAATATAAGAATCATTTCTATGGATTTGTGTTAGTTGGAGGGGGCTTTAGAAATAGCGATGGAGAGAAAAAGCAATGCTTCTTAGCTAAAAGAAGAATGCTTGTATCATTGAAAAAAAGCACCTAAAGGATGGTCAAATCCACAAAATAAAAATTCAGGGTGTATTGAACTTTATTCTGAGGCAAAATTCATTAGAACCAATGGTCTTGTGGGTAATCTAAGAAAAAAATCAAGGAGTGCAGATTCTGATTGTCTTTCATGACTGTGAAAATCCATGGGGACAGTGAAGGAATACTTTACACAGAGAATAGATCAGATGAAAATTTGATGTTATAAAAATTGGCTAAGTTTAGGATTTTTTTCATATCCAAGGAAGGAATCATACATTAAGTTTCTTCTGTTATCTTGGAGTTTCAGCACTGGCTCCAAGGCTGTGAACTAGATTAAAGAATTAGACTAAATTATCAAGTACGTCCACATTCTAAAGCCAAGTTCAGCTCTGACTCAATGATCTACCTTGGGTGACATAAGAGAAGCCTAAAAATTCCTGGAGAATTTTAAGAGACCAACGTGAAAGGTTTATTTGCAGAGTTGTTAGTGTATTCTATCGAACTCTAACCTTCCCACCATTATGGGGGTGGGCCCGGGAACTTCAGGAAAATGAATCAGAGAGCTTGACCCATGACTGCTGGAGCTGGAGAGGCCAGGACCAACCCATACCAACCTGGAGGATCCCTGACTAGCTTCAAGGTGAAGGGACTCCAGCATGTAGTCAGTGCTCCCCTTTCAGAGTTCAGTGAGACAAGAATGCATCCTGTGCCCTGTAGACCAAATGTAGAACTATAAGATGAAGCCAGTCACAAGCTACCTTGAGAGGAAGGGCCATCAAGCTAGCAAGACTGAAAAGGAGCCATGCCAAAGCAGAGGGGAGTCAAGTGATCGGATTTGTCTGCGTTTTTCTGTTGGTTAGAAATAAAGCTTTAGAAACACTGAGAGAACCCAGAACATTTACCTTAATTTTAAAAGATATACAGGGCCAGTATAAGCAAAGGTTTTCCCATCAACTGCTTTTGAAATGCCAGGAGTTGGCCATTAATTGCTAGAGATGAAGATACATGGAAATGTCAAGGAGGCCACACATCAAGTACTCCGTCCTCACCAATCATATAGTATATGAGGCACAGTTTTTGAAAACAGAAGGAACCCTTGCTTAGGGAAAATATGGGTGTAAATAGACAAGGTAAAGTGTAAAAGTACAAAGAAGCCTTCAATTCAGTGAAACAATTTCCCTATATGATAAAAAAAAAAAGTAGATTTTCACATCATTTATAGGAAAACAGTTGAAATTATTTTAGCAGAATTTGAGAAATGTAAACATGCATTTTCCTTTCTTAAGTTCTAGAATGGTAGAAATTGGTCTTTTTTTCCTCGTTCAGCCACTAATTAGTTGAATACCTTAGACCAGGCATAGTTTTATTCCAAATCTTTTATCTCATCTGAAAAATAAGGGTGAAAACTAATCTTGCAAACCATATGTTGTATACTGTACTAACAGTTTCTGGGGAAATTACATAGAACCACAAAGTCCTATCCTCAAACGGCTACCAATGACCCCACGCCATTGAAAAATAGACCAAACGTTTATGTTTTAAGCCACACATTTAAATTTGCCAAATTTATTCAAATGCTTACTATTTGTTTTCCATAATAATAAAATAAACAAACAAAAGTTGGATCAAAGAACTAAAGGGGAGAAAAAAATATTTTCCTCCACCCATCTTAGGCTCTTCAGTTGGGGTCTTCTAAATTAGCAAGAGAAAAACAAACAGAATATGTTTGTTAACATGTACATCATTCATGTACCTATAGAAGTACCCAGTGATGAATAATCCAAAGGGATGGGTAGAGCTTGGGATCATATACCATTTTAAGCCAAAAGACAAGCGGTTTGGGACTTCTGAGTGGGGGAGGCAAGTTACCAGAAAGTGACCAGGAAAAGCATGGTAAAGGAGAGTTGTTTAGCAAGATTTGTTATGCAGGTTTCCTTTACAAAAAGAAAGCTGTGCCCTGTTTTTAGAACTTTTCCCGTGTCTATCAATCTCAATGGCCTTTAGCTCAAAATACTCTATATGCCAAAGAGGCATACTTGGAAGTTGCATATTCGGATGCCCTTCAGAATCAAAATATGTGGCTTATCTCTATAAAGAAACAATGGCCCAGATAAATTCAGTCACTTACGTTTACATAGATGCAGGGTTGAAATAGGACTCCTGTCTTTAAGATCTAATTCTTTCCACTGTATTAATTATATGTGAAACTTCTCATTGAAAGCTACTTTCTAAAGAAAAAGTAAAACCTCAATTACAGAAAAGAAATAATTGTTTCAAGAGCATTCAAGGAACTCCAATTATAAGAAAGGCCTCTTTCTCATTTCTTACCATTGTTAGTAAGCACATAGTGATTGCTATTTTAGGATTGTGCCTAGTTGACGTCTATGTTTATTCATGTGTTTATTCAATCATGATACATACGGAATGAGCCACTTTTAGGTGCTTACTACTATTTGGTTTATAAAGTTGCATGAGACAATATATCTGGCCTCAGGGAACTTGCACTCCAGAAGGAAAATCAAAGAGGAACATTTGCGTAGAATCCTGAAATGGTTACAAAGGCTTTCTAAGAGATTCTAAACTGAACAGATAATTGTCATGCATTTACAAAAGGCCTAAGCTATTCCCACTGAAAAGGAGTAATAGAATCTGTAATTACTTTCATTTCATAGGGGACATATTCAGGGATTCTAAAGATCTAATTGTGGTGGTTGTTTTCTTAATTACTCTAATTGCGTTGTAGATAACAATACCTTACATCCATTGAGGAAAGCGTGACTGAGGATGCCATTAGAAGTATTTTAAAAGTTCTGCTTTATTGTGTATTAGACAGCTCTGTCATTTATTTCAGCTTCTGATCATCCAGCCATGCTGAGATAGATAGCCCCCATGTGCTCTATGAAGAAAGGCATTGACTTCTGATCATGATTTTTGTAAGTGAATGTAGACGAACTGGCCAACCTGCTCCATGGTGATGGTAGGGCTGCCTTTTTAAGAGCATGTAATCACCTCCACGTAGTTGTTTCAGTGATGCTAGGAGTATTCTTCCCTCTCCACTCTGATTTCTAAGAGCAGTCTTTTGTCTCGTTAAGGCATTGCTTTTATTAAACATGGGTGAATGTTTTGTCACATTATTCTCTAAAAGTGGTTTTAATAGGGGAAAGGACAGAGGAAGAATGAGAGCATTAATTTCCTGTTAAAGAAAAGGCAGTGTAGTGCATCCCCAGGTAGAGAAGATACAGAAAGATGGAGTTGAGGACCAAAAAAAAGACCCAAAAAAACAAGGAATAAAAATTCTCACTTACTTTAAAACAAATGTTTTAACTAAAACTATCTTTGACTTGGGTCTATAGGTTTCCTGCCTTTCTAATGTACATTGGGTGTGAACTAGTACATAATTACTATTTGGTATTATACCTTGAAGGTACATCTCATTCCTGGGTAGAGTCTGTCTCACTTTGTGTAATGGATATGTTTCTGAACAGTTATTTGAGAATGAAAATTTATCAAGTTCAGTTGTATGTCTGTACTTCCTTATACCTCCAAAGTTATGGGGATCAAAGGAGATCATCCATGGGAAACCACTGAGTCTTTTTAAACTCTATACAACTCTAAGTTACTTATGTGTTTTTGATTTAAGAGATAGAATGAATAAGAACACTCTAAAGTCCTTTAATAAAATAATACTATTGAATCTGACATCTTTAGTGGAAGTTAATAGTAGAATAGTAACTATCCAGAAAAACTCAGAGAAATTCTTATAGGTTTTTAACTTTTGACCTACTTTTTTATTGTATGTATTTAAGGTGTACAACTTGATGATTTGATGTATGTATACATTGTGAAATAATCAAGCTAATTAACATGGCTATTACCTCACATAGTTACCTTTTTCTATTGAAGTATAATTGTCTTAGAGTATTATTGCCTTAGAATATTATATAATATTCAACATAGTGATTCAATATTTTTATGCATTACAGAATGATCACCACCATAAATCTAGTTGCCATCTGTCACCATACAAAGTTATTAAATATTATTACCTTATTTCCTATGCTGTACATTACACACCCCAACTCATTTATTTTGTAACTTGAAGTTTGTACCTCTTATTCTCCCTCACTTATTTCACTCATCCTCCTAACCCATCCCCTCTGGCAACTACCAGTTTGTTTTATGTATATACGACTCTGTTTCTGTTTTATTATATTTGGGAGATTTGTTTTAAAGATTCCACATGTAAGTGAAATCATACAATATTTGTCTTTTTCTGTCTGACTTATTCCACTTAGCATAATACACTCCAGGTGTCCATCCATGTGTCACAAATGGCAAGATTTCATTCTTTTTTGTGACTGAGTAATATTCCAGTGTGTGTGTGTGTGTGTGTGTGTGTGTGTATTACATCTTTATCTACTCACCTATTGATGGACACTTAAGTTGCTTCCATATGTTGGCTCTTATAAATAATGCTGCAGTGAATATAGGGTTGCTTATATCTTTTTGAATTAGTGTTTTTGTTTTCTTCTGAAAAATATCCAGAAGTAGAGTTGCTGGATCGTATGGTAGCTCTGTTTTTAATTTTAGAAATTATTTTCATACTGTTTTCCATAGTGGCAGTACCAATTTACATTCCAACTAGCAGTGTAGGAGGGTTCCTTTAAGGCCTGTGTTTCCTTATTGATTACCTGTCTGGATGATCTGCCCATTGATGTAAATGGCGTGTTAAAGTCCCCTGCTATTGCGTTACTGTCAGTTTCTCCCTCTGTGTTTATTAGTATCAGCTTTATGTATTGAGGTGCTCCTATGTTGCGTGCATATATATTTATAATTGTTATATCTTCTTGTTGGATTGTTCCCTTTATCATTAGGCAATGTCCTTATTGATTACCTCTCTGTCAAATATGAATGTTAGCCTTGCCAGGTAGAGTATTCTTGGCTGTATGTTTTTTTCCTTTCATCACTTTAAATATATTGTGCCACTCCTTCTGTATAGCAAAGTTTCTGCTGAAAAGTCAGCTGATAGTCTTATGGGAGGTCCCTTATAAGTAACTAGTTGATTTTCTCTTTCTGCTTTTAAGACTTTATCTTTAATTTTGCCATTCATCATTAAATTATTATAATTTGTTTTGGTGTGGACTTCCTTGGGTTCATCTTCTTTGGGGTCTCGCTTTGTTTCTTGGACCTGGATGCCTATTTCCTTTCCCAGGTTAGGAAACTTTTCAGCTATTATTTATTCAAGCAAGTTCTCTCCCTTTCTCCTCTCCTTCTGGGATCCCTATAATGTCAATGTTAGTATACTTGATGTTGACTCAGTGGTCTTTTAAATTATGATCATTTTTTAAATTTCTCTTTTCTTTTCAGCTTGGGTGATTTTTCACTACTCTGTCTTCCAGTTTGGTGATCTGTTCCTCTGTATCATCTAATCTACTGTTGATTCCTTTTAGTATTTTTTTAACTTTAGTTATTGTATTTGTCAACTCTTTGCTTCTTTATGTTTTCTGACTCTTAGTTAAACTTCTCACTGTGTTCATCCATTCTTCTCCCAAGTTCATTGAACATCTTTATAATAATTACCTTGAACTTTTTGTCAGGTACATTGCTCATCTCCACTTCATTTAGGTCTTCTGGGGTTTTGTCTTGTTTGTTTAGAACATATTTCTCTGTCTCCTCATTTTGCCTAATTCTCTGTGTTTGTTTCTATGTATAAGGTTGATCAGTTACACTTCCCTATCTTGGAGAAGTAGCCTTGTGTAGGAAACATCCCGTGGGTCCCAGCAGCAAACTCCCCTTTGGTCACCAGGGCTATATGCTCTATGGGTTCCCTCTATGTGAGATGCATGGGCATTTCCATTGTGGAGAGACCAACTATTATGGGCATGCTGGCATGAGGGGCTGGCCCTCAGTCCAGCTGGCTGCCAGGCCCTGCTTTGTGTGGTGCCTTCTTGCCTGCTGGCAGTTAGGACTGAGTCCAGGAGCAGTTGGCTGTGCAGTCCAGGGGCTCCTGGGGCAGTGCCAGCCCACTAATGGGCAAGGCTGAGTCCCAGGTGGCTGCTTACAGAGCCTGGGGGGTGACCCCAGACTGGTGCTGGCTTTTTGGTAGACAGGTTTGGGTCCAGGGCAGGTGGCTGCTGGGTCTGGAAGGACCTGGGGCTGGTGTGAGCCCACTGGTGGGACGGTAAGCCCTGGCACTGATAGGCTAGAGGGAAGACTCCAAAATGGCTGTTGCTAGTATAATGTCCTCATAGTAGAACAAGCTCCCAAAATGGCTGCTGCCAGCATCTATATCCCCAGGAGGAGTCCAGTCGCATCTTGCCTTTCTAAAAGGCTGTCCAAAATCAGCAAAACACTGCCTCTGCTCTGGGATTGAGAGGGTATGAGATTTTACATGTATCCTTTAATAGCAGAGTCTCTGTTTTCCTACAACTCTTCAGCTCTCTTGTACACAGGCTGCACTGACTTTCAAAGCCAGATGTTCTGGGAGCTCATTTTCCCAGTGCAGGCTCTCTAGGCTGGGGAGCCTAATGTGGGGCTTGGACTCTTTGTTCCTTGGAGAAAAGCTCTGTGATTGTGATTTTATCCCATCTGTGGGTTGTCTACCCAGGAGTGTGGTCTTGACTGGACCCTGCTTCCACTCCTTCCACCTGTCATTGGTTCCTTCTTTATATCCTTAGTTGTGGAAAATCTTTTCTGCTGGTCTTCAGGTTGTTCTCATACATAGTTGCTCTGTAAATAGTTATAATTTTGGTGTACCCAAGGGAGGAGGTGAGTTCAGGGTCTTCCTACTCTGTCATCTTGGCCACACCCATCTGACCTACTTTTTCTGAGTACAATCTACTTTTTCTGAAGTAGCATAATGTCTGGGGATGGCTATTAGGAGACAAAAAGGGATCTAAAAGAAAGATACAAAACCTTATAGGTAGTGTGAACATATTGTTTGAACCAAAAAGTACACAAAATGTTCCAAAATGTTTAGAAACAGTCCTTGAGATGAAGATTTGATGCTATGAAGTATTGGCATTTGCAGGATATTACAACTGCAAATGGTGACCGTTGAATAGAATTTTACTTTTAGGCATGTCCTGGAAAACCATGAATGTTTGGCTGTTGTTGAATGAGATACAGTTCCCATTTTAAAGGTAGTTTGGGAATTTGCCATTGATCCTTACTCCCATCCCCAGACCCTGGCACCCACTAATCTACTTTCTATCTTTGTATGTTTGCCTTTTCTGGACATTTCATATAAATGGGATTATGGCATATGTGGTCTTCTGTGTTTGACTTCTTTCACTTAGCATCATGTTTTTGAGGTTTATTCGTTTTGTGTTACATGTATCCATATTTTATTTCTTTTATTGCTGAACAATGTTCTGTTGTATGGATAAACTACATTTTGTTTATTCATTTGCTAGTTGATGGACATTTGGGTTGTTTCCACTTTGGGGCTATTGTGATAAAGATTCTGTAATCATCTACTTAGAAGTCTTTGTGTGGACATATGCTTTCTCTTGGGTAGACATCCAGGAATGGAATTATTGGGTCATATGGTAAATCTATATTTAACTTTTTAGAAACTACCAAAGTACTTTCAAAAGTGATTGAACTGTTTTGCAATCCCATCAGTAATGTATGATTCCAATTTCTCCAAATCCTCGTCAATGCTTGTTATTATCTGTCTATTCTATTATAGCTATTGTAATAGGAGTAAAGTGGCATCTCAGTAGATTTTTAATTGCATGTCTCTAATGACTAATATTATTGAGCATCTTCTTGTGTGTTTATTCCCCATTTCTAAATTTCTTTGTGAGACATCCTCTGTAGATAGATCTTTGACTTCCTGGATTCTTCCAGAAATTTCTACCTTAGGTGATTCTGGAAGGAAATACATGAACATTCACTGACTGTAATTCTGTTTGTTTGTTTTAAGTAAACAAGTACTTCTAAAACTTCACAAAGCAAAAGAAATTCTTCTCTGCTAGAATTATAGAACATACTCATAGTGTGATAACTTTTATAACATCTGGTAGAAAAGGAAGCTCATAATTGCAGACACTTGGACTGTTTAATTTCCATTAGGATTTTCTTTCTTTCTTTTTTTTTTTTTTAACTGAGCTAAGGGCAAGACCAATCTGCCTAGAGGCTTGTTTGTTTTCTCAGCAGGATAAGCAAAGAAGGCAAGGAAAGAGCAGGAGAGTCAGACAGAATTCCTCAGGAAAATAGTACTGAAGCAAAATAACTGGAATGCCAGGTTAGAGAAGCAAACTCTGTAGAATCAAGTTTTCCTTTAATAACAACACTGATAAAAAAGATTATGCAAGAGTCTGAGTTCGGGGCCTATTTGAAATGGATGATAGAATTTTTCTAATGTACCAGCCCAGCAACAGATGTAATTAGGTTATGATAACATGATAAATAGTTGCTGAATATCTCCCTAAATTAGATTGTCCTCGATCATTAAAGATCATAACTTTCAATGAAGGTTTGTTTTGCTTGCTAAATAATTTTCACACAGGTGCTAAGGTGGAAGTCTTACAGGTATTTGGAAGGGTGCCTCTTCAGATCTCAGTTTATTTTCTATTCGCCCACACATCATTTTTCAAAAGTGGGTTATGCTGTAGGATCACATCAGAAACTCTGTGCCAGCCAAACCGCTTTATTGCCACCCATGAATTTGTTTCCACAACCAGTTTGTTTCCAGCAGAGTCGGCTGTTTTGTGAGTTTCACACACAGTTGTTTGTGACTTTAAAATCTCCGGAGCCCTATTTATATCCCTGATCAAAAATGATCACGAAGGTAACTTTATATTTTTTTCCTCAGCTGATAATTACTTTTTCCTATTATCTTGATTTGCTTAAGGAACATCTGAGGGTTATCACTACAGTGGTCCCTCATCCGAGGTTTTGCTTTACGTGGTTTCAGTTAACCTTAGTCAACCATGATCTGAAAATACTAAACGGAGAATTTCAGAAAGAAACAATTCATTCGTTTTAAATGGCACAGATTTCATCACACTACTCAGAACTGTGCCATCCTGCTCCATCCACTTAGAAAGTGAATCAGCCCTTTGTCCAGCATCTTCCGCCCTTTAGTCACTTAGTAGCCGAAGGGGTTATCAGATGGGCTGTTGTGGTGTTGCAGTGCTTTTGTTCATTTTACTTAATAATGACCCCAAAGCACAAGAGTACCGGTGCTGGCAATTCAGATACGCCAAAGAGGAGCCACTAAAGTGCTGCCTTTAAGTGAAAAGGTGAATGTCCTCAGCTTAATAAGGAAAGACAATCATACGCTGAGGTTGGTAAGGTGTATGGTTAGAACGAACCGTCTGTCCGTGAAATTGTGAAGAAAGAAAAGAAAGAAATTCGCAGTAGTTTTGCTGTCACATCACACACTGCAAAAGTTATGCCACA
Source organism: Hippopotamus amphibius kiboko (assembly GCF_030028045.1). NCBI lineage: Eukaryota > Metazoa > Chordata > Mammalia > Artiodactyla > Hippopotamidae > Hippopotamus > Hippopotamus amphibius. The sequence continues at coordinate 8,102,256 of NC_080189.1, read as the reverse complement.
GTGCTCAGTTAAGGATGGAAGAGGCATTAAATTTGTAAATTAAGATATTGTGTATATGTGCGAGAGGCCACATTCACATCTTTATAACAGTATATTGTTGTAGTTGTTTTATTTTATCATTAGTTGTTTATCTCTTACTGTGCCTGATTTATATATTAAACTTTATCACAGATATATACAGTAGGTATAGGAAAAAGCATAGCATGTATAGGGGTCAGTATTATCCGTGATTTCAGGCATCCACTGGGGGTCTTGGAACGTATGGGGGCTAAGGGGGACGTCTATATTAACTGGACTGTAATCTTCAATATACTATTAAAAACAGTGGTTAGTTTGGGGCTGGGGTAGTTCTAGATCACTTTTACTTAGTATGCTGATGGTGTAGGGGATGCTTGTGGGTATAACATTACAGATATCTTTTTTTTATCTTTATTGGAGTATAATAGCTTTACACGGTTGTGCCAGTTTCTGCTATACAACAAAGCGAATCAGCTGTATTTATACATATATCCCATTACAGATATCTTTGAACTTACTAATTACAAATAATTTTCTCAATGTTTCAACATAGCTAAGTGTATCTAAAAAAGTACATTTTCACCTCATCTGTAAATGAAAATTAAAAGAAAAAGGCTTTTAATTGACATAGTTGTTTTTCAGTTTTCTTCTGTTTTGTTTATCCCCTCCTTTTTTTTTTTTTTTTTTTTAAATCCTAGATTTGGACCCAGATAATCTAGGTTTGAATCCAGACTCTATACTTATGAGCTGGTGACCTTGGTCAAGATAAATTCTCTGATTCTCATCAGTAAAATGGGGATAATGATGCCCTGTGGAGGAATTGATTTCAGATAAGATGCTGTATACAAGAAACAGTCTAATGTACATAGGTATTCAATGGTAGATGCCCTATTGTTATTATTGTTTTCTATGAGTTAGAGCAGTGTTCTTCATATTTTTTAATCCTCACCCTACTTTTAAAAGTTTTGAGCATATATTTACAAATAAGTATAAAAATAACAGGTTCTAGTGAATCAACATTTTATGTTCAATATAAAACAAAGTTTTTAAAAATGATATAAAGTTGACATTAATAATATCTTCTCTAAAATATTAATAGAAATTAATATTTTTCCCTTAACTGTTTTAGTAACTGTGATATGATTAAATACATTTTTTAATATAATCTTGGATTACTAACTGGACAATCTCCCTCTCTGTTTTTTTCATGTAGATACTTGACTTGGCTATCATAGTTGAAAAATATTACCTATAGGTACATATAACAAATTAGATAAAAGTATATTGCTAAGCACACCTAATGAATCATGATGTTAATTTTTCAGTTTCATTGACCAGTAATGCAAAGGTTTAGATAAAATGTAGTAAATTTCTATCATCTCTGAATCAGTTTTATTTGCAAAGTAACTGAATAATGATCCATTTCGGTATTATAAAATAAGTCTGAAACCCACTGGAACTGTACATTTACAAGATTATTACAAATATTTAAAAATTATGTTTCCAAGTTGTAGAAGTGTGTAGATGTATAAATTCTTATGAGGTTATACACATATCAGTTTTGGCAATAAGATTGCATAATGACTGGAATATTTCCAAACATTTGTTTTCAAGATACTCTTACATTAGAACAAGATTTGCTGTAAAGTAGACCCTTTCTTATTCATTGTAAATGAACTGACAGTGCAAGTATCAGGTAGGGATGTCGAGAGCATCCTGACCTGTGCCTGCCTGCCACGTAGCGCCACCAAAGACATAATTGTTAACAAGGTGTAAGTTCCTTCTCACTGCTACAGTAAATAGGTGTCAGCGTAAATGGTTTCTCCCTAACTCCACACTCAACTCTGGGGAGAAGTTGCACATTAGGCCACCATGACTGTCAGTGGGATATTTGCTCCATAAATTACCAAAGGAAGGTTGGATCCTGATGATTTGGAGCAAGAGTTGGCAAACGTTTTCGTGTCAAGGGCCAGATAATAAATGTTTCAGGCTTTGAGGGCCATGTGGTCTCTATCACAGCTACTCAACTCTTCCAGTGTAGCCTGGAAGCACCATAGACAATGTGTAAAGAAAATTAAATTTAAAATGACTTTATTTCAATAAAACTTTATTTATGGACACTGACTTTGAATTTTATGTAATTTTCACATGGCACAAAATATTACTCTGCTTTTGATTTCTTTTCAATCGTTTAAACGTTTTTTTTTTTTTTTTTTTTTTTTTATTATTTTATTTTATTTTTTTGGGGGGTACACCAGGTTCAATCAACTGTTTTTATACACATATCCCCATATTCCCTCCCTTCCTTGACGCCCCCCCCTCGATTCCCCCCCACCCTCCCTGCCCCAGTCCTCTAAGGCATCTTCCATCCTCGAGTTGGACTCCCTTTGTTATACAACAACTTCCCACTGACTATTTTACAGTTGGTAGTATATATATGTCTGTACTACTCTCCCGCTTCTTCTCAGTTTCCCCTTCACCCCCCGCCCCCTCCCATACCTCGAGTTCTCCAGTCCATTCCCTGTATCTGCTTCCCTGTTCTTGTCACTGAGTTCATCAGTACCATTTTTAGATTCCGTATATGTGAGTTAGCATACAATATTTGTCTTTCTCTTTCTGACTTACTTCACTCTGTATGACAGATTGTAGTTCTGTCCACCTCATTACATATAGCTCCATCTCATCCCTTTTTATAGCTGAGTAATATTCCATTGTATATATATGCCACATCTTCTGTATCCATTCATTTGTTGATGGGCATTTAGGTTGCTTCCATGTCCTGGCTATTGTAAAGAGTGCTGCAATAAACATTATGGTACAAGTTTCTTTGGGGATTATGGTTTTCTTTGGGTATATGCCCAGGAGTGGGATGACTGGATCATATGGTAGTTCTATTTGTAGTTTTTTAAGGAACCTCCAAATTGTTTTCCATAGTGGCTGTACCAACTTACATTCCCACCAACAGTGCAGGAGAGTTCCCTTTTCTCCACACCCTCTCCAACATTTGTTGTTTCCAGACTTTGTGATGATGGCCATTCTGATTGGTGTGAGGTGATACCTCATTGTGGCTTTGACTTGCATTTCTCTGATGATGAGTGATGTTGAGCATCTTTTCATGTGTTTGTTGGCCATCTGTATGTCTTCTTTGGAGAAATGTCTATTTAGGTCTTCTGCCCATTTGTGGATTGGGTTATTTGCTTTTTTGGTATGAAGCTGCATGAGCTGCTTGTATATTTTGGAGGTTAATCCTTTGTCCGTTGTTTCATAGGCAATTATTTTTTCCCATTCTGAGGGTTGCCTTTTAGTCTTGTTTATGGTTTCTTTTGCTGTGCAAAAGCTTTTAAGTTTCATGAGGTCCCATTCGTTTATTCTTGATTTTATTTCCATGATTCTAGGAGGTGGGTCAAAAAGGATGTTGCTTTGATGTATGTCAAAGAGTGTTCTGCCTATGTTTTCCTCTAGGAGTTTGATAGTGTCTGGCCTTACATGTAGGTCTTTAATCCATTTGGAGTTTATTTTTGTGTATGGTGTTAGGAAGTGTTCTAATTTCATTCTTTTACATGTTGCTGTCCAATTTTCCCAGCACCACTTATTGAAGAGGCTGTCTTTTTTCCATTGTATACTCGTGCCTCCTTTGTCAAAGATAAGGTGCCCATATGTGTTTGGGCTTACTTGTGAGTTCTCTATTCTGTTCCATTGATCTTCCTTTCTATTTTTGTGCCAGTACCATACTGTCTTGATCACTATGGCCTTGTAGTATAGTTTGAAGTCAGGAAGCCTGATTCCACCAACTCCATTTTTCCTTCTCAAGATTGCTTTGGCTATTCGGGGTCTTTTGCGTTTCCATACAAATCGTAAGATTTCTTGCTCTAGTTCTGTGAAAAATGCCATTGGTAATCTGATCGGGATTGCATTAAATCTGTAAATTGCTTTGGGTAGTACAGTCATTTTCACGATGTTGATTCTTCCAATCCAGGAACATGGTATATCCCTCCATCTGTTTATGTCGTCTTTGATTTCTTTCATCAATGTCTTAAAGTTTTCTGCATACAGATCTTTTGCCTCCTTAGGCAGGTTTATTCCTAGGTATTTGATTCTTTTTGTTGCAATGGTGAATGGGAGAGTTTCCTTAATTTCTCTTTCTGCTCTTCCGTTGTTAGTGTATAGGAATGCAAGAGATTTCTGTGCATTAATTTTGTATCCTGCTACTTTACTAAACTCATCAATTAGTGCTAGCAGTTTTCTGGTAGAGTCTTTAGGGTTTTCTATATATAGTATCATGTCATCTGCAAAGAGTGATAATTTTACTTCTTCTTTTCCAATTTGGATTCCTTTAATTTCTTTTTCTTCTCTGATTGCTGTGGCTAACACTTCCAAAACTATGTTGAATAACAGTGGTGAGAGTGGACACCCTTGTCTTGTTCCTGTTCTTAGAGGGAATTCTTCCAGTTTTTCTCCATTGAGAACAATGTTGGCTTTTGGTTTGTCATATATGGCTTTTATGATGTTGAGGTAATTTCCTTCTATGCCCATTTTCTGGAGAGCTTTTATCATAAATGGATGTTGAACTTTGTCAAAAGCTTTTTCTGCATCTATTGAAATGATCATATGGTTTTTATCCTTCAATTTGTTGATATGATGTATCACGTTGATTGATTTGCGTATATTGAAGAATCCTTGCATCCCAGGGATAAACCCCACTTGATCGTGGTGTATGATTTTTTTAATGTGCTGTTGCAGTCTGTTAGCTAGTATTTTGTTGAGGATTTTTGCATCTATATTCATCAGTGATATTGGTCTGTAGTTTTCTTTTTTTGTGACATCTTTGCCTGGTTTTGGTATCAGGGTGATGGTAGCCTCATAGAATGAGTTTGGGAGTGCTCCGCCTTCTGCAATATTTTGGAAGAGTTTGAGAAGGATAGGTGTTAACTCTTCTCGAAATGTTTGATAGAATTCGCCTGTGAATCCATCTGGTCCTGGGCTTTTGTGTGTTGGGAGATTTTTAATCACTGCCTCAATTTCTGTACTTGTGATTGGTCTGTTCATGGTTTCTATTTCTTCCTGGTTCAGTCTTGGAAGATTGTATTTTTCTAAGAATGTATCCATTTCTTCCAGGTTATCCAATTGATTGGCATATAGTTGCTTGTAGTAGTCTCTCATGATGTTTTGTATTTCTGAGGTGTCCGTTGTGACTTCTCCTTTTTCATTTCTAATTCTGTTGATTTGCATCTTCTCCCTTTTTTTCTTGATGAGTCTGGCTAATGGTTTATCAATTTTGTTAATCTTCTCAAAGAACCAGCTTTTAGTTTTATTTATTTTTCTTATGGTTTCTTTCCTTTCTTTTTCATTTATTTCTGCTCTGATCTTTACGATTTCTTTCCTTCTGCTCACTTTGGGGTTTCTTTGTTCTTCTTTCTCTAGTTGTTTGAGGTGTAAGGTTAGGTTGTTTATTCGATCATTTTCTTGTTTCTTAAGGTAGGACTGTATTGCTATAAACTTCCCTCTTAGAACTGCTTTTGCTGCATCCCATAGGTTTTGGGTTGTTGTGTTTTCGTTGTCATTTGTTTCTAGATACTTTTTGATTTCCTCTTTGATTTCTGTAGTGATTCCTTGGTTGTTTAAGAGTGAATTGTTTAGCCTCCATGTGTTTGTATTTTTTGCAGTTTTTTTCCTGTAATTGATATCTAGTCTCATGGCGTTGTGGTCTGAGAAGATGCTTGATATGATTTCAATTTTCTTGAATTTGCTGAGGTTTGATTTGTGACCCAAGATGTGATCTATCCTGGAAAATGTTCCGTGTGCACTTGAGAAGAAAGTGTAGTCTGTCGTTTTTGGATGGAATGTCCTATAAATATCAATTAAGTCGAGATGGTCTAATGTGTCATTTAAAGCTTGTGTGTCTTTATTGATTTTCTGTTTGGATGATCTGTCCATTGATGTAAGTGGGGTGTTCAAGTCTCCCACTATAATTGTGTTACTGTCGATGTCCCCTTTTATAGCTGTTAGCATTTGCCTTATGTATTGAGGTGCTCCTATATTGGGGGCATAGATATTTACCATTGTGATATGTTCTTCTTGGATGGATCCCTTGATCATTATGTAGTGCCCTTCCTTGTCTCTTTTAATAGTCTTTACTTTCAAGTCTAATTTGTCTGATATGAGTATTGCTACTCCAGCTTTCTTTTGACTTCCATTTGCATGGAATATCTTTTTCCATCCCTTGACTTTCAGTCTATATGTATCCCTTGGTCTGAAGTGGGTTTCTTGTAGGCAGCATATAGAAGGGTCTTGTGTTTGTATCCATTCAGCCAGTCTGTGTCTTTTGGTTGGAGCATTTAATCCATTGACATTTAAAGTGATTATTGACATGTGTGTTCCAATGACCATTTTCTTAATTGTTTTGGGTTTGTATTTGTAGGTGTTTTCCTTTTCTTGTGTTTCCTACTTAGAGAAGTTCCTTTAGCACTTGTTGTAAGGCTGGTTTGGTGGTGCTGAATTCTCTTGACTTTTGCTTGTCTGGAAAGCTTTTGATTTCTCCCTCAAATCTGAATGAGATTCTTGCTGGGTAGAGTATTCTTGGCTGTAGGTTTCTCTCTTTCAGGACTTTCAGTATATCCTGCCATTCCCTTCTGGCCTGCAGAGTTTCTGTAGAAAGGTCAGCTGTTATCCTGATGGGTTTTCCCTTATATGTTGTTTGTTGCTTTTCTCTTGCTGCTTTTAATATTTTTTCTTTGTGTTGAATTGTCGTTAGTTTGATTAATATGTGTCTTGGTGTATTTCTCCTTGGGTTTATTCTGTATGGGACTCTCTGTGCTTCTTGGACTTGGTTCATTATTTCCTTTCCCATGTTGGGGAATTTTTCCACTAGAACCTCTTCAAATATTTTCTCAGACCCTTTCTTGTTTTCTTCTTCTTCTGGGATGCCTATAATTCGAATGTTGGTACGTTTAAGGTTATCACTGAGGTCTCTGAGGCTGTCTTCTAGTCTTTTTATTTTTTTATCTTTTTCCTGCTCTGTGGCGTTTATTTCTTCCATTCTATCTTCCAACTCACTTATTCGTTCTTCTGCCTCAGTCATTCTGCTGGTTAGAGCATCTAGAGTATTTTTAATTTCAGTTATTTTGTTATCCATTGCTGTTTGTTTTTCTGAGTTCTTATGAACTGTTTCTTGTACTTTCTCTAATTTGTTATCGAGATTTTGTATCATTTTTACTATCATTACTCTAAATTCTTTTTCAGGCATTTTTCCTATTTCCTCCTCATTTATTTGGTCTTGTGGGTTTTTTTCCTGCTCCTTTGCCTGCATGGTGTTTCTTTGTTTCCTCATGGTTGTCCAAGCTTTTGGGGTTGCTTGTCCTGGTGATAGAGGTGTTTATAGAAGACTGTCCAAGCCTCAGACTAATGTCCAAGTATTGGATTAGACGAATATTCAGTCTAGGAAACACATACATGTATAAGACACACAATTATTGAATCCGTTAGGACATAAGGCTCTAGAAAGACCTGACAGAACCCCAGTGTGCTATCAGATATTCAGAGAGAAACCCAGCAGAAATTGACAACTGAAACAGAACAAATCAGAGACAAAAGCAAAAGCAAACAAACAACAAATAACACCCTACACATACAAACATCAATCCAGGGAGATTTTGTAAGCTAGGATCAAATATAGAAATGAGCTGGAGTACCACCAGAGAGAATGGAGATTCTCAGAATGTAATTAGACAACTGTACTAAGAACTAAGATAAAGACAAAAGCCTAATATTAATACCAAGGCAGTGCATCATCTGGAGAATAGAGCAAGGAGTCTGAGCAGACCGATAGTGTTGCTTATAAGTATGTTAAGATAAAATACACTTAAAATGGCTGGAAGAAAGGGGAACAGAAGAGCGTAGTGTGGTTGGAAATATGCAAAGAAAAAGAAAGGAATAGAAGTGTATAAAAGAAAGGGATGAAAGGAAAGTATGAAAGATATTTTGTCCGTACTACCAAAAACTTAGCTAGATATAGAAGTATTTTAAAAGGCAAAAAAAAAAAAAAAAAAAAAAGAGTAAAAAATATCCTTATAAAATTATGTTGTAAAACTTGTAGATCCCTTAGGGCTAAGATCATATTTAATAAATCAAAAAAAAAAAAAAAAAAAAAAAAGAGAGAGAGAAAGGAAAAAAAAAAAGGAAAAAAAAAAGAAAAAAAAAAAAAAAATCCAGAACTGATCCCCGAATGGACCAGTTCAATAGGTATTGATACTACTATTTCTGTTTCCTTAGCGTCTCAGCTGTAAGTGTCCTTTTCCTTGCCTTGGGTTTTTTTTTTTTGCGTTATTCTGTGACCAGCAGAGGTTCCTTTACTGTTCGTCTGTAAGCCTCGGTGTGTGGGGAGGGAGAGGGTGCAATAGTGGCTCCTTCTCCTGGGAGGGAGTGAGCAGTGGCGCACTGTTGCTTCAGTCAGGCTTGGAGGTGCCTGTTGCAGAGGGCGCTGGTGGCTCAGGCGTACACAGAAAGTCTTAGAGTTGGGCCTCTCTCGGGGTTTTTTCTTTTTGATGCTGGTTTTTTTTTTTTTTTTTTCTCTCGGCAGCCTCCCTGCTGCTGGCGTTGCAAGGAGTTTTAATCTAGCCCCGCCCGAGCGCCTGAGGGTGCTTGTTATCCCTGAGCGCCTTATGTGGCCCCGCAGGTCGTCTCTCCGCTGCCTGTTGCAGAGGCGCAGAAAGAGAGAGAGAGGCTATGCGCGCGGCTCCTCCCCCCCGCCCGGAAGCCTGCAGCCTCCAGCCGCCATCATGGCCGGGCAGCTCTCAGGGACGGGCACTCCTCTCCGCGGACCTCCTCCCTCCTGTCCTCTCGGTCCGTCACCCTACCGGCAACAATGTTTCTCCCCCTGAACCAGCTCTCCGGTTCCCACGCTCCCGCTCCTGGACCCTCCGTTCAGCCGCGGATCGATGTCTCGGTCCGGGAACGCTGAGCTGCGCTGCGGACCCTCCGTATGTTTCTCACTCCCTCCCGTCTGCCACAGCTCCGCCGCTTCACCCTCTTTGAGCCCTCGTAGATGCCTCCCTACCGGCTATGTCAGGTTCTCCGCAGCCCTTTCCGGTGTCCGAGGCCGTCTGCTGGTGTTCAGCTGGTTCTCTGTGGGAATGACTGTGTCCTTCCGTGCATTCCCAATGCATCTGTGGAGAGGGATGCATTCCACGTCTCTCTACTTCGCCGCCATCTTTTTCTCTCCGTTTAAACGTTTTAAAAATAGCTTATGGGCTGTCACAGAAAAAGCAACAAGATGAGTGGTTCTCAGAACTTAGCTTGCACACCCCTGGCTTAAAGTCAAGTAATTCTAAGTGATAATGAACTTGTAAAGATTCTTAGCCTGAAGTTCCACAGGAATGCACATCATTCCAGTAGGTCATCAAATTACAGTATGTTATTAGGATGCTTTCATTTATTATCCCTTTAAGAAACACTAAATATCAAATTTAATAGCAAAGACTTTCTTCCCTCTCTCACATGATTTTACCTGATAGAAGTTCTAATATAAGGAGTTGGGTTTACAGATGATCTGAGGCTGGGTCATCAATAGCTGCATTGTCAGTAAGAATCACAATGCTTTTCTGCATGATTTTAGTTCTCATTTGATAAAAAAAAATTATCTTTATCTTGGAAATTCATTGAAATAACTAAGGCAGTAGAAAATACACTTGTTTGAGGTCTACTGGCTAACTTCTGTGACTCCTTCCTGGGTTTCTGTGGGTCCTGACACATGAAGGAGCATATGTTCAGTGACATTCTAGAAAGTCAGAAGAGCAAGGAACTGCTCCTAGCAGCATAGCATTTTGGAGGCAGCCTTCCAAGTTGGTTCTCCTCAGTTCCCTGCAAGAGATGCAAATGTTAGATCTTTAACCTGATTATTGAACTGTCTCTCTCATTCTTCTATCATCCAAAATCAGTTTTCTTTCCTGTGATCAGTTGTACATACAGTTTCAAAATTCTCATTTACATTCAGGCTGAACAGTGCACAAAATCATGCAAAAAGTTAAATTTGTGGAATGACCTCACACTGATTTGTGCCTCCCAGCCACCTAGCTCCCCTTTCGGGCACAGCAGCACAGAAAGAGGATGAGTGGGCAGGGATTTCCTACCAAGGAAATCCATCTGTGCTGCACAGTAACTCACCTTGGTGCCATCCCCAAGAACATCTCTTGTATTTCTGTGCTCCATCCTAGAATCAGTACTTCACAACTAGCCTTGCCCTCTTCCTCTATTCAGAGTGGGTACGGGGTTGAGTTAGCAGACCTGAAACAAGATTAAGTATAAACAAGAGAACAAATCTAAGAGAACAGCCAAATTGGGCTTTCATCTCAACTCCACTCCTCATTATAGATGGAAATAGACACTTAGTGAGCACCTGCTCTGTGCTGGAAACTTTGCATAAATTCTTTCCGTTGTTAAAATAAACAAGAAGAGATGAAGGAACAAAAAGTGTCTCTTATTTAGCTGGTGCACAGCAGGGAAGAAAGCCTCTGAAGCAACTGCTTCAAAACAATTAAGGAGACAAGGTTATTTGGTTTTTTTTTTTTAAATAGGGTTTTGTTTCTAATTTTATGCAAGAGATCAGGTTGACTTTGTTGAACTTTGAGAACAGCAAACTCTGCATGCATGCTCAGTGTTTGCTCTGTATGCTTCAAGCAATACAGTAGTCTATGCTCACCCTGAAATAGCGTGCTGCGTGTTGGTTGTGACTCTCTAGAAATCAGGGTGTCAGTTCTGTTTTCCAGAAGGCAAAGCGGTCACAGTTGCTTCTGAGTCATGAGTTTCAAAACTACTCAGTGGAAGAGAGGGAACAACTCTTTAACTGTGGTTCTACTTAGTGAACCTCTGAGCATTTATTGGAATGTGCTCAATTGTTAGACAACTTAAAGAGTGATCAGAAATGACATGTTTCTAACTTAGGCTTCTCATGCTTTTCTGTCTTTCCCTGTGATTCAGGAGGAAGGATGCTGGCTTCTTATCCTACAAAGATCACCTGCCAGTAAGCCAGGTGGTGGTTGGAGATACTGACCGGCAAGGCTCAGAAGCCAAACTGAGTGTGGGTCCCCTGCGCTGCCAAGGAGACAGTAAGTGTGCCCGCAGCTGTGGCTCGCAACTTCCTATCAATTTTAAATAGTGTTTCCCAGCAAATGCGAGGTTGGCAGAAAACAGATTGCTCTTTGGTGTAAACAGAGCCAAATGGAGGGCTAGGTAGACCCAGCCGTAAATCTCCAGTACAGGAGCCTAGATTTGGGTATAAAATGTGGCTATCCATCTTTCTTGTATATTCATATGTAATGAATGTGACTACCTAAGTTTATGGTGATATAAGTAGCAATGCTAATAGCATAAAAGCAGCACTCAACAGCTGTGATTCCACTGAGTGCTGCTGTTAATGCCATTAGCATGACTATTTATATCACCATAAACCGAGTTGATGGTGATATAAATAGTAGCATTATGGCTTAATGTATCATTGTAAACTTAGATTATGGTCATATAAAGTTTGACATTATTGCTATCAAATTTCATCATCATCAGAGCTTGATGGTCCCTTGTAAGCCAAAGAGTGTTTCTGTAACTACATCCTGCTTTCAAGATTCAGCACCACAGAGAGGAATTTGGGGCTGTGGGAGGTCAGGGAGTGATGATCCCACCTAATTAAGGGCACCATTAGGATTTTATGTTGTTTGATACCCTTCAGTGTGCTTTATGTGCAGTCAGAGGGAAATGGTGACGGGTTGCTATGGGGATTCTGCAATGAGCATCCTGGGTGTCATTTCCCCTCATCTTGTCTGCACGCGTGATTTGGGCAGCCCTTCCGGGAGTTCTATGCCTTTGCGATTGTGTGCTAGGCATCAGGAGACCTAGATTCTGTTCCCTGAGTAGCTAACTTGCCAGGAGACCTCAGGCAAACCCTTCCTTTTTCTCTGCTGTGGTGCTGAGAATACCACCTGCATCCCAACTCCTCCTGGGGAGGCCATAAAGATTTTAGTGCCTGGACCTGTATTCCTTCTAGCAAAGCATTCTGTGAGATGGGATGTTGTTACCGCTTCCATAAATCAAGGGAGAATTAGACCTACTCGATGGAATAAATTATTGCATCCACTCAAAGAGGTGTCCTAAGAAATGTAATGATGCATGCTCAGCGGTTTACTACTGAGTACATTGAGGCTGTCGGCAATTAAATCACACAGTGTTCCTGATACAAAAGAGGGATGGAGTTTGTACTGATTTTTCCCTTCTTACATAGAGAAAATGAAAATGCTACCCTTAAAATGAAACTGGCTTATAGAGCTTTATCATGCATTTATTAAACAATAATACTTCATTTGTCTAGTCAAGCTGAAAAGAACTGTGCAATAAAAAATTTAGTTTCGACTGTTTAAGAAAAATATATTGACATAAAATAATAATATATATGCCTTTTTGAACACATATGTTGAGAGATGGACTATAGGGTCACTCTCAAAATAGGCAGGTTCTCATGTGTTGTCTAGTGAAAATCAGTTTCATTATGTCATAATTACTCATTAATATAATAAAGGTAAAGTATTTCTCACTTACCAATTCTAATTCTGAAGTTAGCTTTGAATTAGAGAAAGGGTTCCCATTAACTGATGGATTAACTCAATATAGTTATAAAATCCCACTTCTGCAAATTTTTGTTACCATTCAAAGAAAAGAGTCCAGCTACATTAAATAGTGTATGTGGGAGTATATTAACAGTGAATAGCTAATATTAACATGTTTTCTCTGAATCAATAAATCAGTCCTCAGGAAGAATTTATTATTTGTCTAGCACTTAACTAGGTAATGTGGTGAATTAAAAAAAGAAGTTCAAACCATGTTTTGAGAAATACACATAAAAAAGTATTGGAAAACACAAAATGTTTTATAATATAATAGATTTGTGATGTAAAATTATTGCAACTGATGCTCAAGAAAGGAGTGATAGATTATATATTTCAGGCAGACCTTATGTTTGCATAGAGAAAATAGGAAAAGTATGGTGATCAATGTTCATTTGCATTTCTTTCCCAAGATTGTTGCTCTTGCAGACATTCTTAGGACCGGTTGATAGACAAGGAGCTATCCTGTTCATTGACACTGCATGGCCTCAGGATTCTTGTAGTTCTGCAGCTTCACTAAGACTGAATCCATATTTTACCTGATACTTCATGAAAACAAAAGCACAGTCAATTTTTAATTGCAATTATGTGGAATACTTTTGTGTCAGAGAGAGAGAGAGAAATCTTCATTTTTTTACAGGCAACTGGCAATATTATATACCTCGTACCTGAATTGCCAGGTAGCAGTTAGTAGTTTTGATGTCCACCATCCTTTTAAGAATGTTCTAACGTGGACACAGTAATGATAAAGTGTCCACATCATAGCATTTTCCGGATTTTACATATGTATGGTTTCCTTGGATACAGCCCCCTGTGAGGAAGATAAATATTAGCCTTTCTGTTTTACAAATGAACAAAATATTTCTTTTAAAATGTCATTTAACCAACAAATTTCTGTGCCCCTTTCTGCCTCTGGGAGGCTCCCGGAGGAAAGACAGAGCAGAGAATATAAACAGCTTTCTGTGCACAAGGCCAGGCTTATTTCCCCGACTCCATTCTCATCCCTGAGTCAACGGCAGAAATTAAATTGTTTTAAAAATATGTCATCTGGGTCTCTCCCCACCCACATCCAGTTACCAATACAGCATGAATGTTAGGGGGATTAAATTCCAATTTGTATAATTTAAAAAGTGGTATCGTGCATATATCCTGTTGTTTGTAGAGATTAACTCTGTGTCATTTACTGAAGTCTGTGCAAAACTGCAGTTTAGAAAACCAAATCCACTGTTGAGAAATGTCTTTCTCTATTTGAGGAGCTGAATGGTGACAGCCCTCGGAAGCTGTCTCTTGAATTAAGTCTGGTTCTACCCTCCCAGTCTTAGAGAATGAAAGAATTTTTGTGGGCTCTGACCAACCATTTCTGCAGTTTCAGTTGATTTCATCATGCCTGCTGAGTTTGATTTTTACTTTGATTCATCTTAACTCATAGACCCATATAATCAAAATGCTAAGAAAATCAGTGAGTTCCAGATGTGCTGCATTTCCCAAATAGCACCATAAAGTGCTCATGCCCTTACACTTTGGGGTTTGTTTTTTTCAAACACGTTCAAATGGAAGCCTCAAATCTAAATGAAACTGAAAGTGTGACTGAGGATGGGTGGTTAGCTCCAATAAAAAGTGCAGTAAAATTACAAGATCCCCCCTCAAACCATGAGTACTCACCTAGGAAGAAACAAGAGGGCTATTTAGAGGACCAAAACCGCTGAGAGAGTAGAAATTGTTTTCAAATTTAAATATATAGTTATTCTTGGAGGGGATTGCTAAACTTCTGTGGAATTAGTTCAGAAACAAACTATTTCCGGTTTTGGAAGTAGAGATCTTTTTTGTATTGTATATAGTGACTATAATTAATTATAAAAGAAAGTATTTGCTAGATAATTGTTTTATTCTCAACCATATGAGGTAAAGATTTCCCATATCTCCTCTAAGGATACGGGAACTTTAAACAATTAATTAGGAGCAAGTTGGCTACAAAGGCAAGTGTTGTTAATACACTTGGGTAGAAACAATCAGGAGAACATGTTACTCAGGGGCCTCTGAGTCCATGCCTGAAACCCACCCTGGCTGTCAGCACGGCAGGCAGAGCGCTGGAGTCATGGTGCACTTTTGAGGTATAAATTCAGGTTCTTAGAGCTACAAAGGTGACTCTGAGAGGCCAGGAAGGAAAGATAAGGTAGACCACATCCAATTCAGGGACACTCAGAGGGCAGAGACAAAGCCGAGGGTGAAAGAAACAAAGGTGATGTTGGAGTTTTATCCAAATGACAGTGGACATTTGTTCTTTGGGAATGCTGTCATATGTGTCAGAGATATATAAAGGCCACCCTCTCTTTACTGTAAGACTTTTACAAACCAGGACCATCACTGGCCATTCCCTTACCAAGGAAGTCAAGGCAGTGACTGTAACTACATGTTGTTTCTCCAAGGACGACAATTCCACTGGCCGTTCAAATGACTATCATCCCCTATAGGACGAACCCAGGGGCACACACAGGCCACACCATCTCCATGTGAGACACACTCAGTGCCGCCAAAGAGGACTAGATGAGGAGAGAGGGGCAGCGGCTCATCTGGGCTCAGGAAGCGGTTCTGATTCGGCAGAGGAGGCCGCTCCCCAGGCTCCAGAGAAGAGTCGACAGCTTGCTTATCCCCCTTTTCTTTGCTGCTTCAGGCTTGGAAGAGACAAGAAAGAGAAAGCACCCAGGCTGCAGATTGTAAACCAAGCACTTTACATTCATCTTCTCTCTTGATTCTCCCAACATCCTGAATGTGGTCATATCTTTGTATTGTGTACCAATGAGAAAACAGAATCAGACTTATTAGATGGTTTGCCATTAAGTTTCAGAGCTGGGGCCAGAAGGTCTGTGTGATTCCAGAGCAAATTCCAGAATGGATAAAATCAGATCACTCTCGGTAACTTACTTCCTCAGAAGACGCTCGAAGTTCTTATCGTTTCCCCATTTCTTCCCATATAATATAGGTATATGTACTTGAGTCAAGTTCAGCTAAAAGCAAGAACAAAAAATCACAATATTCTAGAATTGGAAGAGACCTGGAGATCAGACCTGGAGACACCCTTACAAACAAGGGTGAACTTGGGTCTAGTGAGGTTGAGTGACGGACCCAGGGGCTCCCGGCTCGTTTATGGCAGAGTGTGGGGAGAGGGGGTTTGACATGAGCCTTCGTCTTTAGTAATTCTCTGTGGCCAGGGTGAATGCTGAGATCCAAAGGGGAGCTCTGACCTGGAACTCTGACCCTGGGTCCCTGCCATCCACCCCTGATCAGCGCAGTAAAGTGGTGCTGAGCTCTTAATCTTGCCCCACAGTGGGATCGGCCCTCTGGAAACCCTGATAGAAAACTCGCAACCAGAGGGATGGGTCAGTGACAGAAAGTGGGTGACTTCTGGTTTTTTTGTGTTTTGTTTTTACTCCTAGTTCTAGGCAATTTGTTGGCTGATAGTAGCCAACCGGGGGGCAAAAAAAAATATCCACAGTTATATGTAGAAACCATTAACTTCTATTTTTCTCTTTGTGCTCCAGCCTCTGCTGCTATTGCCATGGGCTATTACCGACTGAGAGCCAGGAGTGGCTCTAAGAGCAAGCAGAAATAGTGACACTTTCAGGATCAAAACCTAGGCTGATTCCCATTAAAGGATTGAGCCCTCTGGGCACATCTGGGGGCAGCTCCAGTGGCAAAGGCAGCAGAGGCAGAAAGAAGGAAACCTTCCCTTTGGTCTTCCAGACTCCAGAGTGACTTTAAACGGTTAGAAGTGGACAGTGCCGCTGGGAAGAATCAGCTCTTTAATATTATCTGGCCACTCAACTTCAGCTGCAAACTCATTGTAGAAATGGGCAGTGATATTAGTTACAGTTTGGGGGGGGGGGGGTATTTTGATTTTACAATAGATGTGGTAACAAATACTGCTTTCAAATACTGCTTGTGTCCCACAGAGGAGATCTGCCTGCTGAGTGAGTCTTGCTTCCTTGGGGTCCCCTCCCTGGGTGCCCTTCCTTTCCCTGAACTTATCACAGGACCCCAGGTACAGGAGGGACTTTGTGCTGTAAATTGAATCCCCATCATTGGGTTACTCTGCTGAACTTTCCAAGCCATCTCTCCAAACATTTTGCAGAAAAGAGTTAGGCTGGCTTCTTTGGTTCTAAGAATTCCTGGTGTGGAACATGCTTGGAATCAAGAAAAATAGTAGATGAAACAGTCTCTTACCTGTCCAGGACCTGGTCCTGGGATCTAATTTGCCCTAACAACCTTTACTGAGAAATATGGGGCATGGATCCCATTCTGGATCAGTTTGTGTTTTATCAAGGGTGAAAATTCTGAAAAAGTGGAAATTTGGTTGAAAGCTTGGATTCTTAGTGGGAGTTTGAAAAAAGTTTGGAGGCCTTGAGTAGTCGTGCTTTACAGACTTTAATGTGCTCAGAAGTCATGTGGGGATCTTGGTAAAATGCAGATTCTGCTTCAGGACGTCTGGGCCAGGACTCGAGATGCTACTGCTGCTGCCACTGGCCCGTGGACCACACTCTGAGTAGCAGTGTTACAGAGCAGCGCACTGAATCGCAGCCTTTGGAGTCACACACACGTGGCTCCAAATCCCAACTCCCTCTCTCACCAGCCACGTGCCTTTGGGTCAGTTCCTTAACCTCTTTGGGCTTCCATTTCCTGCTCTCGACCTTCTCTCAGCTGCAAATGCGAATAATCATAGCTGCGTCGCTGCAGTGATTCTTTTAAACTCCAGTTTCCCGCAGCCTTGCATACAGGCAGTGCTTCTGAGTATTATCACAACCATTATTATTATAGTGATTCATTATGGAAAGAGCACAGGCTTCCCATCAGGAAAGCTCTGCCCACCTCCCTGTCCTATATCCCGCTGTCTTTACCCTTGACTCTGTCCCTGTTCTTGGAGAAGACCTGTCTTGTCTCACAGCGGAGAGTTGGCACCCAGCCAGCAGCCCCCTGCTTGATTGGGAGGTGGTGGTCACAACCCCTGCTTGGGGCTCAGCCGTGTTTGCTGGGCTCCCAGGGTGATGTCCATCCATGCAAACAACCCTCATTCCCTTCTTTCTCGTCTCCCTTCCTGGCAGCAAGTGGAAGCCACCCCCTTGGCTTGCTGCCGTCTTTGGGAACTGCCCTTGGAGAACCTGGAGGACCCTAGCAAAACACACAAAGAGCCCAATAACGTACATAGCGCTCACTGTTCCTCATTACAACCACAAAAGGAGGCTTTTGCCCAAACAGAGAGTCAGCTAGCTTTTCTCTCAAAGAGCAGACAGGAAGTACTCTAGGCTTGGAACCCACGCAGGCTGTTAGAACCACTCAACCCTGTAGCGTGAAAGCTGTTGTGGATAATATGTAAACATGGTTACAACAGAATGTGGCTTAGAGAAACAGGAGACAGGCTGGATTTGGCCTGAAGGCTATCGTTTGCTGTACCTCTGACCTAGAGTTTAAATTTTTTTTTGAAAATTTGGGAAAGTGTGTAGGACTTGAAAAACTGTAGGGAATTTTGGCAGAGTTTTTTTTGCTGTTTTAATGCAGATTTTATCTGGTTTTCAAACTCGGTCACAATAACCTTCCAATTCACCCACTGATGATCTTTAGCAAGGATTCCCCTCCCCTTCTGCTACATTCCTGTCTTTCTCCATGCAGACTCAGATTTCAGTCTAGATTATACAGTAGCTTCTACACATACACTTAGCATTGATCTGAGGCACTGTGTGAATATAAACACGTGCAAACTACATTTCTTGCCCTCAAGGAGCCTACAGAAACGTTGGCAACCAAGACGTAAACGCTCCAGACTGAAGTTCACACTCACCATCATAATCATTTCTCCACCTGTAGCCGAGGAAAACCTGGCCTCTGTTCATCGATGCCAAATAGAAATACGGAGACAGAGCTTTGGAAGAGTGGGAAGGAATCGCTTTATTACTTTGCCAGGCCAAGGGGGAACACAGTGGCTAGCGCCTCAAGGACTATGCCCCCCTCCCTGGGGAATAGGGAGAGGGCTTATGGTCGGGGCTGGTGGTCAGGGGTAGGCAGTAAGGACCAAGGCAGTAACAGTCCTGCATTCTTCTGATGGGTCGGTGGTGAGGTAAGTAGGAGTCAGCCTCATCCACCTTCAGGTCCAGCTGGTCTGGGGTCTGCATGCTTGTGGGCAGCACACCATCGTTCATCATTAACTTCTCGCACCTGGAGGGGTTTCAGCTTCTGCAAAATAGCTCAAAAATATTGTTGTGTGTGTTGTTGCTCGGGAAACAGGACTTTGCCCCAAGGCTGCTCTTGCCTGTGTCTCCCAGGTCTCATGCATCCCCTCCCTTCATTAACTAACAGCTGCTTGAATCTGCCCACTGGAACTCAGGGAAGGTCACGGAGGCTGAATGAAGGCTGTTTTCTTATAATCAAAGACATAGGGGACACAGAAAGGCTTTGTGCCCAGGAGCCCCACGGGGCCCTGCGAGGTATCACACCTACTATCCAGAGTGTCTTTTCCAAGCTGTAAATGAGATTATAGCATTTTTTACTTAGGACCAGCTGATAGCGTCCCATCCCTCTTAAAAGACCCGTCTTTTACCACGTGCTACAAGGCTGCGTGTGCTGCCCCACCCTCCCGGCATCCCCAGTTGGTCCCTTCCAGCCCCACTGGTCTCCCATCTCCAACATGCTCTGCTCGTCGCCACCTCGAGACCTTTCCCTGGTGGTTTCCTCTGCCTGGAACTTTGTCCCTGTCGATCCTCACCTGGGCTGCAGGTCTCAGCTTTGATATGAACTCTTCTGAGAGGCCTCCCCTGCCCATTCAGCTAACAGCCACCCGTACCTCATCTCTCCCCATAGAATGGACCGAGGTCTGAAATTCTCTCTGCGTTGCTACACGCCCCCGACCCAAACTGCCTGGGGTCAGCATAGATTTCAGTCCCTCAGAAGACTGCCTTTTCTTTAGACCCCAGTTGCAAGTTTAGAGGGGGTTCCCAGGCCACCTGCTCTTCGGACCAACTCACTACAAATTTGGGGGTCCCCACTATCTCCTCAGGACCAAAAATTTACTAGAGTGATTCGGAGAAGTCAGGAAAGCACAATACTTAAGATTAAAGTTTCATTATCAAAAATACAAATCAGGACCAGCTGACGGAACAGATGCGCGGGTGAGTTCTGGGAGGGTTTCAAATGCAGAGTCCCTGTGTCTTCTCCTGGGAGAGCGAGTGGAGTGTGGCCCCATCACCCTCCCAGCACATCAGTGTGTGTCACGAATCAGGGAAACTCACCCGCGTGTCACATGTCCAGATTTTTCATGGGGTTGCATTATGCAGACATAATTCCGTAAGTCATTGGCCACATGAATGAACTCAGTCCTCAGCTTCCCTTCCTTCTCCTCACTGGAGGTGGGGCTGGTAAATCTTGGTTCAAAGCTCCAGCCCTCTCATCCCATGGTTGATTTTTCAGGCAGGGCCATTCTCCATCTTAAAAGTATCTGGGGGCCCACCGTGAATAACCCTATCATTCAGGAAATTCCAAGGGTCTAGAAGCTCTTTCCCAGGAATTTGGGACAAAGACCAGATACATTTTCCATTGCACAACCAGCTCTTGTCTCTTGTGTATTTGCACTACTTTTGTCCTCACCCCAACAGTAGGTGGAAACTCAGGCAGAGATCTATACCTTGCACAAGGGCAATGCCTGCCACATTGAGAAGCTCAAATATATTTTCATTAAGTGAATATGAATGGTTAAATAACCACAAAAGATTTAAATAAGCATTTCAGACTAACAATGGAGGTAGTTCCACGAGGCACTTCATGATAAACTGCAGAAAACTTGCAAAGACAATGATTGCTATAGAGGTCCAAGAGAGGAACTGTCACTTGATTTATACGCACAACTGTTTTTAACCTCAACAAGGTTTTTGCACATTTATTCATCTCAACTAAATGAAAACTTTTATTCCTTTGTACCTTGAAAATCCCTGGAATCCGATGATTATCTTCAAATTAAGGATTAAAAAAAAACTTCTTTTGCTAAGTTTCTATATTTTCTCTGGCATTTCTAAATTAAGATGCACATGAAGTATTAAATTTATAGAACTTATTGTTTAATCTAAATTAGATTAACCCCCCTGGCCCTTTGGAGATCCAAGCAAACTGTTCCACGCTTTTGTTTATCCATGTCTCAAGGTTATTACTGACAAAATTACAATTAGTCAGTACTTCAAACCTATTGTTAGGGTGCTAAGCTGTGAGCTATAAACTACCTCACTCTGGCATAATTAAAACTCTGTTCCAGTTCACCTATTTTATGATACCTACTTGGCTCTTCATAAAGCTTCTTTTCACAGTCTGAACTACATGCAGGCCTTGGAAACACAGGAACTTTATTGAAGAAAACTTTTAATGCAGCCTCTTCTTGAAGTTTGCTGACAGTCCCAGAGCAGCAATCTTTATAGTCATCAGGATTAAAAAACAATTGTACTAAACTATTGCAAACATTATGTAGATTTGTATTACTAGCATTAAAATAAATCCTAATTCAAAACTCACCAGGTATACACATATAAAACAGTACATTTTAATTTGTATCCACCCATTGGCATGGTAAACAGCTTCATGGAACTAGATGTGCAGTCCCAAATTTAAAAGAAAAGGACCACAGTGTCCTATCCATACATTTTATCTTTGAGCCAGTCCAAGAGTCAATTGTCTTAACGTAAATGCATACCTTTAAGTGGCATATATGGGGAAGATATCAGTTGCTAGACGAACACCTAATCAAGCATCTCTGTCGGTCCTGAAGTGTGAATAGAAGAACCAGACTCAATAAGGAGAGCCTGGGTCTTTTGATGAAGGAGAGGTGACTTGCCCATTAAGATTCTCTCTGTGTCTCTTCTGTTCAGGGTTTTTCCTAACTTAAGCTTTAGACAATGAAGCAGCTCAACAACCTTTACTGTAACCCCTGTCTGATGCTGTAAGTATTCCTTAATTTAATTCTGGTAGCTTACCTGCACCAATTTTGTTTTATGGTATTTAGACCTTTAGAATTTAATTGATTGTACTGAATAGGATGCAGATTAGGACTTGAACTTAAAATATGACCTGGTATTTAGCAGAAATGTTTTGCTGGTTTTCACCAGATTTGTGACTAGACACATATGTTTCAGATATTCTACTCTGCTTCCCCTTTCTATTGTCATATCTGAAATAATAGTGAACTAGCTCAAGAAGTCAGGACTGCTGTGGGGTAACCTCATCTCCACTGGGTACCTGGCTTGCTCTTATGGTTTGACCAAAGATACAGTTAGCCCTGACCGCCTCCATACCAAAAACAGAAAAAGAAAAACAAAAACAAAAAACAGAAAGCAAAAAAATTTTAAAAACCTAGCATTTTTTATTAAATAAACTAACATGTTGGTATTGGATATGTGGAAAGGGAACATGTCCCAAGAATTAGAGCAGAGAAGATACTCTGATCATTTTATTTCTTTACTTATGTTTCTTTCTTTATTCTTTACTTCTGTATTTCAAGAAAACAAAATCTCTGTCTTAATCCTTCAAGGTTATATATGGAAAAGTGCATTTGTTATAGTTGAAGTATAAGGATAGTTCCCTGCAACAAAATTAAGTTTGGGTGTTTCTTTGCCTGCATAACCAACAGTTTTCCTGACTTATGCTAATGACCCCA
This sequence comes from Hippopotamus amphibius kiboko, assembly GCF_030028045.1. Taxonomy (NCBI): domain Eukaryota; kingdom Metazoa; phylum Chordata; class Mammalia; order Artiodactyla; family Hippopotamidae; genus Hippopotamus; species Hippopotamus amphibius. The sequence goes on along the minus strand of NC_080189.1, from coordinate 8,079,915 downwards.
TGTTTTGTTTTGGGGCAGATTATGCTCGGAGACTGAGATTGTCTTTCCCAACAGTTTATGTAACACGTGTTCACTGCAGGTATTATAATGATTTCACAAACCAGTAGCATACAGGGTACTGTCTCTTAATAAGCCAATAAAGAAATAACATACTCAAAACCAATGATAGATTAATTGCACTGTTGTTTCAGGCAAAGAGAGATGAAAAGAATAAAGTCCAAATTTAGTTGATGCGTACCTTTATATGAGTTGGTTCCTGGGGGAAGCAGCTTAACCAACCACAAGCTGATGCCCAGCAGCCAGTGAAAACAGAAGTCCCTTGTTGCTAGAGCCTGTTGCTAGGGAATGACAGGCCAGTGTTGGCAGCCAAGATGGTCTTCCCTGGGCCACAGTAAGTAAGAGTTGCCTTTGCCACAGCAGGAGTTATGCCCCAAGGTCATTAGAGAGCTATTTAGATCAGCAAAGGGTAACCTTGCCCAGACCAAACACTCTGGAATAGTCCTCACACACTCTGGGCATTTATTGCCAAATGTCCCCTGTTGCTTCTTCATATGCTCTTACTGATAAGCCCCCTGGGGGCCTCTCAGCTGCTCAGTGCTTATCAGTGACAACTGACGTGGATGATGACATCCTGACATGCAATGACACTTTTATATCAAAGCAATAACTTCATTCTTGAAAACAACTTCATTCTTACAAGCAACTTCATTTTTGTCATAAACAAGTGGATCTAAATGTCCATCAACAGATGAATGGATAAAAAAGATGTGGTACATATATATAATGGAATATTACTCAGCTGTAAAAAGCAAGGAAACTGGGACATTTCTAGAAACATGGATGGACTTGGAGACTGTCATATAGAGTGAAGTGAGTCAGAAAGAGAAAAACAAATACCGTATATTAACACATATATGCAGACTATAGAAAAATGATATGAATCAACTGGTTTGCAAGGCAGAAACAGAGACACAGATGTAGAGAACAAACATATGGACACCAAGTGGGGAAAGCAGGGAGGGTCGGGGAGGAATGAATTGGGAGATTGGGATACCAAATTGTACACTCTAAATATATGCAGTTTTTGTATGTTAACTGTATCTCAATAAAAGTTCTAAAAAAAAAAATCATATCAAACCACTACACAACACCCCAAAAAGAAGTTGCCGTGTCTTGAATATCTATAGGAAATAAAACTATAGTTCAGGGTCACATCTGTAATAAAGAAAACTTTACAGCTTCTCTTTGGGATTGAGGAGAGAGAACGAGCTTTTGACCCCACCCTGGGCCTCAGGTGGCACATCTGAAGCTGGTCATTTCTTGGTGGGTGTTAAATCCAGACTTTGTCTTATGACCCTACAAGTCAGCGAATTATGTTTGATAGGATAAGAGAAACCTACAGAAGTACCTCAGCTTGGGACATCAATTCTTAGGATTTTTTGTTCTTGAGAAAACTGCTGAGCTGTTTTTCTAACTCTTCTGGCTTATGCAACTCTAATAGCTGGGGCTCCCACCTACCTGTTTTGCTTCCCTTTGCAAGGACCACCTACTAGGAAATCCAGGAAAAAATGGCTAGCACTTATTTTTAGAATAAAGTAATATAGTCGCTATCATTTCTACTCCCGTGCAGGCTGTCCCTCCCTCTGGTGCTGTTAAATACACACACACACACATACACACACGCTTACCCTCAGAATTTAGTATTTATACTAGGGCTTCAGTCACCTCAATCCTGAACCTACCTCATGGTAACCCCAACTAGGGGCTGGAAACTACTTGAACTTAGTGTAGCTGGAGGAACTCTTGTTAGATATGAGGAGAAGGCAAAATGAGATTAGAAGTCAGACCTCCTATCTCCCACACGTCCTGGCACCAGCAGGACTTGGAGACAGCGCACTCTGGAGTCTGCTTCGAGAATGTGCTGTGACCCAGCAGGTCTGGAGTTTGTCCAAACGGGGCACAAATCACCCTTGTCACTTAGAGGTTTAACCTGTTGGAGAGGAAAAATAATTTTCTCTTACCCTTCTAGGTTCTTGGCTGAGACACCCCCTGTAATAAAAGACAGATTAATAGGAGAAAAACAAAAGTTTAATAGCATGTATACTTCCAGTATACAGGGAAGATACACAGGAAAACTGGGTAAGTTTCCAAGTGACCCAAGGCATCATCTCAAATACCAGCAGCTAAAGACAGAAGAGGTTGTGGGGGAGGAGAAGGCTGAGGCTGGGAGGTGACCAGGAAAAGCATGGTAAACAAGGGTAAGGTTATTATGCAGATTTAAGTTACTGCTTTCTCCGTTGATGAGAGTTTCTAGAAGACACCTTTACAAATGGAGATTTCCCTTATAAATGTTAATTTCTGTTACACAACAGTGACTTCGCTCCATTTGTTTTCAGAGCTTTTTCCTGTGTCTGCGGTTTCTTAAAAATAATGAGCCCCAAGCAATCAGTATGCTAAAGAGGCATATTTTAGGGTGGTAAATTCTTCTCCCCTTCAAACCATTGAATTAAAGATGAACTTATCCTTAATTCAGAACAAATCTATATATATATGTAGTTATAGAATTCAATAATAAATTTGAGTCTGTGTCCTTTTGTATTGGTGTTTTCAGACATATTCCATGCTATTTTACCGAAGAAGCCTCAGAGAAGTTAAGACAGAGCTGTCGTCTCTGAGAGCAGCTCTCTGCTTGGGGGAAGCAGCACTAAGGAGCCAGAACTTTGCTTTCCTCTGCTGGCTTGTTTGTCATTCTTTGACAAAGGTGCTATGCGATGGTTTTCTGTGCTGATGAAAATATTCTTTAATCTGCGTTGTACATGTGGCAGCCACACAGGTAGCCACTGAACATTTGAAATGTGACTGGTGTGACCAAGGATCTGAATTTTTAATTTTATTTAATTTTAATTTGCCTAAATTTAAATGGCCACATGCAGCTAGTGGCTGGCCTGGATTGGACGGCACAGCCACAGTGAGAGGCTGCTTTAGAAATCCGAGAACCTGTCCATAACTGAAATTCAGTCTTACTGGTGGCTTCAAGTAGCCCGTTCTGATCCTTCCTGGAGTAAGAAAGGATTAAAGAAGAAGAAAGAGAAAAAGTGGGGTTTTTGCCTCTAGGACTAAGTCTAATGTCAGAAAAGGCTAAAGAGCATTTGATAGGTTTGAACCTCAGGGGACATTTGTGTGATGAAAATCAAACTATAATATATAGGAAAACCTTCAACACAGAGACTTCTTATAAACACTAGTAAACCATATCACATTGTTGAGTATTGTCCAAACTTGTCGGATCACAAAAACTCCCTGGGGTGCTTGTCAAAATGCAGGTTCCCAGCCCCCTCCCCCAGAGATGCCTCTCTAGAGTAGAGGCCAAGGCTCTGTTTTTAAGAAGTTTTTAAGAAGATTTTTATGGCAGGGAAATTATAGAAACTCTTGCTAAGAACACAGCATTTGGGGGCAGACAGACCTAGACTCAAATTCTCCAAGTATTAGCAGTATGACATTGGGAAAATTATTTAATGTCACTAAGCTTCAATTTCCTCATCTGTAAAATAGAGATAATTATGCTTAGTACAAAAGGTTACTATGGGGATAAAATGAGACAAATGTACGTAAAAAGCTTAAAAGAGTGACTGGTGCAGTGAGTTCTCAATAATGATAGTCATGAATATGCAAAAAGAATAAAACTTTTATGAACCCCTTCATTTTGTAAAACTAATATGAATTAAGCTTAAATGCAAACTGCTAAATGCAACCACTGTTATTTCTGTCAAATTAAAGTCATTCAGAAATAATGAATTACAATCTGAAGTGGACAAAAGAATCAATCAATCATCAATGATAAATGTATTTTGAGCATCAGCTGTATACAAGGCATTGTGACAGGCTGCAGACACAGAGCCATGACCGATGGTTTTTGCAATCAAAGGATTTATATAACCTCTGATAAGACAGACAGATGAAAGATGCACCTTTTTATAAGAAAGTATATAAAGCTACAGGTAGACAGCAAAGGAAACTATGAACAAGACGAAAAGACAATGCTCAGAATGGGAGAAAATATTTGCAAATGAATCAACAGACAAAGGATTAATCTCCAAAATACATAAACAGTTCATCAAGCTCAATATCAAAAAAGCAAACAACCCAATCAAAAAATGGGCAGAGACTTAAATAGTCATTTCTCCAAAGAAGACACACAGATGGCCGAGGCACATGAAAAACTGCTCAACATCACTCATTATTAGAGACATGCAAATCAAAGCTACAATGAGGTATCACCTCACATGGGTTACAAGGGGGACTATCAGAAAATCTACAAACGGTAAATGCTGGAGAGGGTGTGGAGAAAAGGGAACGCTCTTACACTGTTGGTGGGAATGTAAATGGATACGGCCACTATGGAGAACAGTATGGAGGTTCCTTAAAAAACTAAAAATAAAATTGCCACATCACCCAGCAATCCCACTCCTGGGCATGTACCCAGAGAAAACCATAATTCAAAAAGGCACATGCATCCCAATGTTCACTGCAGCACTATTTACAATAGCCAGGTCATAGAAGCAACCCAAATGTTCATCAGATGAATGGATAAAGAAGATGTGATGCATATATAGAATGGAATATTACTCAGCCATAAAAAGGAACAAAATTGGATCATTTGTAAAGACATGGATGGGCCTAGAGACTGTTATACAGAGTGAAGTGAGTCAGAAAGAGAAAAACAAATATTGTATATTAACGCATATATGCGGAATCTAGAAAAATGGTACAGATCAACCGGTTTGCATGGCAGAAATAGAGACACAAATGTAGAGAACAAACATATGGACACCAAAGGGGGAAATAGGAGGGTGGGGAGTGGGAGGGTGAGGAGGCAGAGGGGTTGGGGTGGGATGAATTGGGAGATTGGGATTGCCATATATGCATTACTAATAAGCAAAAATATCAAATTGTACACTTTAAATATATGCAATTTATTGTATGTCAATTACATCTCAATAAAATTCTTAAAAAACAAAACAAAACAAAAAAAGAAAAAAAAACAAGAGCCTTCAATTTGAAGTCAGACCGTGTGGGTTTCAAATGCATATCTGTAGCTTATTAGCTCTGTGACTTTGGGCAAGTTGTTTAATTTCTCTGCATCTCAGCTTTCCCACCTATGAAACTAGAAAAAAATAGTAAATTCTACCTAATAGGGTTGCTAGGAGAATTTAATACAGATGTTAGAATTGTGTTTGGCAAATAATAAATGTTCAGTAGATGTTAGCTGCTGTAACTACTGCTGCCACTGCTACTGCTACTAGAATGAGACACATACATGATATAGAGTGTACATATGTACCAAAAAGCTTTTCCATGTGAAAACAAGTGTCTCATGTAGGATAAGAGGTGATTTTTTAAATTCTAAATCTGTATTCTCTCTTTTTAAAAAATGCTGCATTACTTACGAAATAAAGAAATATTAAAAGGTTAAAAAAAAAAGCTAAAGGTAGAAGGTATGGGATCCTCTAGTGGGATCTTGAGGGCGGGAAGAGAATGAGAAGAGGGCATTTACATAGCGACTGGTGCTGGAATATCTAAGACAATAATTAGTCCAAACTGATAAAAGCAAAAGCTCCCTGCAGAAAAATACATACATAACTCATAGTAAGCATTTGGATAAATACTCAAGAGAAAATGAGACCTGACTTGGAATCAAAAAAACCTACAAATGCTAAGCCAAGAGCTTCATATATTCTGTAGGCAGTGGGGGGTGTGAGCCAGAAATAGGAAGAGGAGAGTAATCTTCTGAAGGTTTCCTTTAATTAAAATATTAAACTACTCACTTATGTTTAATTTCAAAGATCAGTGCTCACACAGGTTATCTTTCTCCAATATGTATTTTCAAAAATAAAAGGAGCATTGCTAATGAAGAAAATCAGGTAATTTGATGAAGGGGTTACAGTAGGTCCACATACTTCAGTGGTGTAACGTAAACACATTGAAAACTCATTGTCTGAGTCTCATAATAGAAATTTTTCCTTTAAGACTTTTTAAAGCTACTAGTTTTAGACAATCCTTTCTTGGGAAATCCTTCTTTGGGAAAACTCTCCAAAGAAGATAGTTTTAATACAGTTAATAAATCTGTAAAATTGTTGGTGACCAGCAGGATTTTCTGTTTTGCTTCATTTATATATGGTGATGGTTGTGGGTTGAAGAAGTTCCCCCCAATACCCACTGCCTGTGATTGTGACCTTTTTTGGAAATAGGGTTTTTGCAGATGGTCAAGGTGAAGTCACACTAGACTCAGGTGGGCTCTACTCCTATGTGACTGATGTCCTTATAGGAAGAGCAAACAGAGACACAGACACACACAGGGAGGAGACAGGAGTTGCCCTCACACAAGGTAAGGACTGCGAGGGATTGAGGGCAACCCCACAAGCTAAGACAGGCTTGGAACATATTCTTCCTCAGAATCATCGGAGGGAACGGAACCTACCAGCACCTGGATTTCAGACTTCTAGTTTCTAGAACACTCAGAGAATATACTTCTGTGGTTTGAAGCACCCAGCTTGTGGTACTCTTTTACAGCAGCCCTGGAAACCTGAAACAGTAACTCACTACCTACTCAGAGAAAACAGGAGCACAATTGAGGTGGTCTTTCTGCTCCAAGAGGAGCAGGCTGTGTTCATTATGTAAAGGATTGCTAAGAATTGTTGAAAGGACAAAGGTGAGGTGACCTAAGCTGATGGTGAGTCTACACCTCATGGAGCAGTTCACTGGAGAGAAGAAAGTTCCCTTCCCAGGAAACCAACCTCCTTTCCTGGCACTCTTCTATGTGATGGGTACAGCTTACCCAGCACGCTCGTGGAGTGAGGAAGCCTTTGTGATGAAACCCAGGAATGACAATAATTCTCAGATAATAATAATTGTATAATAATGATTGTAGATAACATTTGTTAAGTATCTACCATGTGTCAGCTGTGCTTTAAACACTTTACAGACTTGACTCATTTAACCCTCCCAGGTATTCTCTGAAGAAGGCAGCACCACTACCCTTCCTTGACAGATGGGAGAACTGAGGCAGAGATTTCAGTAATTTGCTGAAATTACTGAAATTCCTAGGTCACATAGTAAATGACAGAGCTGAAACCTAACCCAGGCTGCCTAGCTCCAAAGCCATACTCTTAGCCTTTTCAGTCCGGCAAGGCTGCACCAGACCCATGACAGGAAGCCCTCATCCTTTTGTGTAAAAGAGAAAGATCCGCTGGCTCCGTTCCAGGGGACTCTAGGTTCCCGAGGGCTGTGGAGAGCTGAGGACTTGCAAACAGGTGGACAGGATGATAGCTGTGTTAGTTTCCTAGGGCTGTCTTAACAACGCACTACAGACTGGGAGCTTAAACATCAGGATTTTATTCTTTCGCAGTCCTAGAGGCTGGGAGTCCAAAATCAAGGTGTTGGAAGGGCCACACTCCCTCTGAAGGCCCTCGGGGAGGATCCCTCCTTGTCTTTTCTAGCTTCTGCTGGCTCCTGGCATTCGTTGGCTTGTGGCAACATAACTCCAATCTCTGCCCCCCTTCCCATGGCTGTCCGTCTTCTCCATGTGTCAGTGTGTCCTTTGCGGTCTCATGTAAGGACAGTCATTGGATTTGGGGCCCACCTTAATTCAGTATGATGTCATGTTGTTCCTTATCTTAATTACATCTGCAAAAAGCCTATTTCCAAATACAGTCACATCCTGGGGTTCTGGATGAATGTGGATTTTGGAATGACACTATTCAACCTGCTACAAGGGCCAAAAAACATCCAGCTGGCTCAGCAGAGAACACCATCTGCTGCAGAGCCTCTCAGCTCTTTGAGCCCCAGAACCTTGGCCTTTCACCCAAGCACTCAGCAGAGCTCTTCACATACATCAGGGTGCTGAACAGATTTCATGGCAGTGACTCACCCTACCTGAGGTCCCAAGCAGCCCACCTAGAAGAACCCATCACGCTGTTGTCAGTGCCAACACCAGGCTCATGAGTATTATAACCTTCATTGTTTAGTATCTTATAATCAATGTGCTTTAAAGTGTGAGAGGACCTGGTGGTTAATGTCACCATTGCAGTGATCAGAGTCACCAGATACAGAATGGGTTTGACATAAAAGAATCAGGATGCCCTCTACTCAAGGTGTTTTTAAATACATCTAAACTGAGACATCTGCATTTGGGTTGTAGAAAAGCCGTACATGAATGTGTTTCTGAATGGCTGTTTATTCTCTTTTGATAAGTAGTGTGTCTACTAAGCCACCTAGAACCAGCTGTGAGAAAGATTTTTACAATAAAGTGTTTTTATCAGAACAAATAGAACAGTTACAAAATACTCCTGTAAGATTCTCTGATGTATTTTTTCAATTTGGTATTTTTTAATAGTTCAACTGTTAAATAAGGCTCATGCATTAGCTTGTGTTCAGAAATGAGCTTAATTATTCATCAGTTCACACCCTTATATTTGTGGTTTTCCAAATGAATGGCATTTTCTATGTCTGTTTTTTTTTATTATACATAAGTTATTGTGTGCCTAGAAAGTCTATTCCTGAAAAAATGATTTTGCTACTAAAAAAGGCCATTACGTTCACAAATTCTTTCTATGGCTTGATGCTATCTTTCTGCACTATAATTAGCAGCATGTAAGTTAATTTTTATGAGAAAACCAGAGCATCTCCAAATTTCTATGAGATATAACGTGATAGTTTAACTATGTTTCCTCCTTCAGTTCCCATATCTACCCCCCGCCCCAGCCACATATGTCTTTCTAAGGTGGTAAGGTGATAAACATACATTTTTTTTCCAGATGACACCAAAATGTTCATCAAGAATTTCATAAAACTTTGATAGACAATATGTATTTAGAACAAGCATTTCAATGGATCTTTACCTTTTCTTGAATTAAAAGTTCTTTTCTCTTTGATCCCCATTGCTAGAAAAATGCACATTTTCATACAGTTAATATTTTGCATATAATTTCAGAAAGATTTGAAGCACTTTGGAGGTCATATGTAGTCCCCTAAGAAGGCCCACTTTGGAGACCAACATTTATTATCTATTTATTATGTTAATTACTTCTCTTAAAAAGACTTGTTAGCCAGTCAGATTCATTAAAATGACTTTTGCTCCAAATCTTGATTTTTTTTAGAGCGAAAAATAATTTTAAAAATACAGTATTACAGTTCAGGATTTTCAGATCTTCATACTGAGTGCATCACCTTGGTTTCCCTTGTGTGACTTTAGTTCCTTCATTGGAATGGAAGTGCTTTTGAGTCCGGAAGCCAGTCTTGCTTATCACTGTATCTGCTACAAAGCATGGCACGATTGTTTACATGTGGAGAGAGCTCAAACAATGTTGCCACAGTCCCTGTTGTTATTTAATTCTTAAAGTTAGGAGTGGTTACCGTATACACATATAAAAACTTAAGTATGCACATACTACCGAAAAAACCGTTTGTATTTAACAGATACTTGACACTGGGGAAGACGAATGAAAGGTGTATTTGCCTTAGACATGGCGGAGATGTCAATGGCCCGCCTTTGCCCAGGTGCGAACCTTCCCATTGACAGGGCACACTGTACTTTGTGGAAGAAGTGGGCACAGAAGGCACACTGCTCAGTAGCTCCGAGCATGAGTTCTCAAGGAGTTTCAGCTGCCATGGGTCTTCCTTAAGGAAGCAACAGGCAGTAACTTGGAGACATACAGTACACGGTTCACAGATCCTTCTGATCATTTCTTTCTTATTTTCTTTTTAAAGCATTGTCATTTAGTTATTTAGTTAGTTAGTTAGTTAGTTAGTTAGTTAGTTAGTTAGGCTGCATTGGGTCTTCATTGCTGTGTGCGGGCTTTCTCTAGCTGTGGAGAGCAAGGGCTGCTCTTTGTTGCGGTGCACAGGCTTCTCAGTGCCGTGGCTGCTTTTGTTGCGGAGCGCAGGCTCTAGGCACTCAGGCTTCAGTATTTGCCGCACACGGGGTCTGGAGCACAGGCTCAGTAGCTGTGGCGCACGGGCTTAGTTGCTCTGCGGCACGTGGGATCCTCCCAGACCGGTGATCCAACCTGTGTCCCCTGCACTGGCAGGAGGATTCTTAACCACTGCACCGCCAGAGAAGTCCCTGAGCATTTCTTTTTCATGTATTTAAGTATAGCTGATTTACAATGTTGTGTTAATTTCTGCTGTACACAAAGTGATTCAGTTATGAACATATACACATTCTTTTTCATTATGTTTTATCACATTATATTGAATATAGTTCCCTGTGTTATATAGTAGGACCTTGTTGTTTACCCATCCTGTATGCAGTAGTTTGCATCTGCTAATCCCAAACTCCCAATCCATCCCTCTCCTACCGCTCACCTTGGCAACTGCAAGTCTGTTCTTCTATGTCTGTGGGTTTGTCTCTGTTTTGTAGATAAGTTCATTTATGTCATATTTTAGATTCCGCATATAAGTGATATCGTATGGTATTTGTCTTTTTCTAACTTACTTCACTTAGTATGATAATCTCTGTGTCCATCCATGTTGCTGCAAATGGCATTTCATTCTTTTTTATGGCTGAGTAGTATTCCGTTGTATATATAAACCACATCTTCTTTATCCATTCCTCTATCGATGGACATTTAGGTTGCTTCTATGTCTTGGATATTGTAAATAGTGCTGTTGTGAACATAGGGATGCATGTATCTTGGTGAATTACAGTTTCTCATCCCAGTCACTCTGAATGAATGAGATCCTAATTACTAAGGGGTGGACTTGATAAGTAGGATAAAGGATACTTCTCCCAACCAATAATACTTCCTATCTGCTTGCTAATGCCTAGGGTCTCTCTAACATGTAAAACAAAATTTTCATTCTCAAGTCAGAGAAAAATGTTTGCCAAAGTATTGACTGAAATTTTTTCACCCTCATTTTAATCCCAAAGAGTGCAAGAGTAATTATACCTCCTCTCTGATTCCATTGATAAGAAGAGGTATTGAGAAGCAAAGACTGGGAGAGAAGTACCATTGAGAGTTAGCAAGGGCATCAGAAGTTGAAACTGAGGAAAAGACATTGCACTGAACTCAAAGACATTCGTTCCATCTTTATCTAGGGTTGTTCCTATTGCCAGTTCCTTTAGATGAGTGTAGGTAGAAACCTTGTGTAATAAAATTTGTTTTACATGACCAGCCACTGTCCTTCACAAAACTTCATAATTTATTAAATTTGTGAATAATGACTTTTCCCCTTGCCTGATTAGTTTCCTTATGAAGAGATTTTGTTCTTAGGAGTTTCCCTAATTAAGATAAATACTTAGACAATTAGCTTCTTGGCAGCAAAAACTACTTCTTATTTATCTCTGAAATCCCAGTACGTAGGACAGTGCCTTGCATAAATATTGTGCTCAGTAAAGATTATTATATGCATATTTCTTGAATGAAGATAACAAAAATATCTATTATAAATGTAAGTGATTTATTAATCAATTCTAGAAAGGATTTATGGTAACTTACAAAAAATATCATGCAATGAGATAACATTAAATATTAAAAACTATTTTTTAATCCATTCAGCCACTCTGTCTTTTTTTTTATTTTATAAATTTATTTATTTATTTATTTATTGGTGTCTCTTGTTGCAGAGCATGGGCTCTAGGCGTGCAGGGTTCAGTAGTTGCAGCACACAGGCTCAATAGTTGTGGCACACGGGCTTAGTTGCTCCGAGGCATGTGGGGATCTTCCTGGGGCAGGGATCAAAACCATGTCGCCTGCATTGGCAGGAGGATTCTTAACCACTGCGCCACCTAGAAAGTCCCAAATGTTGAAACTATTGAAGGACTAAATCAGAAATAAAGCAAAGGTAGTATATATAGCTTTGATGGTATATAGCTTATAAGGAAATTTGTCTTACTTTTAGTAAGTAGACAAGATGTCTCTACCTGTAGTTTGTGTACTCCCAGTTTAAATAAGCACTGTTGTTTTTCATCATGATGAATATTCCAGTATTCCAAATTCTTCTACATTATGCCAGCCCTAGAACATAATTTCTAGTATGTGATGTCTTGTATTTTTAAAAGATATTTCTCAATTGACTGCTTTACATAAATTGTATGGTTGTTAATTAGAATGATTACTACAGAAATCTTTCTCAGCTTATGACAGAACTAAAATAGACTTTTAGGTCTTAAAACATTAACAAGAAAAGCTCTATTATGTGAACACAGATAACGATACTCCATGTCCCTTCTGGCAGGTGAAGTTTCCCGCAAACATGAGCACCATTTATGAGAAAGAAACTTCGTTCATTGCCCTTTAGATGCAGGTCCCTTAGTTTCCTACATCAGTTGTTGTTGTTGTTGTTGTTGTTTACTTTTTCATGTGGAACCTCTTCCAGCAAGATCTCATAAGACATCAGATAACTCAGTGGAAAATCCATTTAAAATGTAATAAACAAATGGGGCTTCTTTCTTGGCCCCTGTTCTTTAAAATTTAATTAAAATGCTTCATCTTTTATCACAGAAATGTTTTCTGTTCTAACCTCTTAGCCTTGTTATTAGTTATAGCTTGGTTAGATTTTTAAATAGAACTCACATTTTTCTCAGGGTTTTGGAGAGGAAGAAAGAATGTCACATGGGGTACCTGTCAGCCTGTCCCAAGAAATAATTTTAATTGAACATCTGTCTCCTCTTCTTTAGCTCATACAGAGAGCTTATGAAGCAGGTATATGTGAGTCCCCAAATAATTAAGAAGCTGAATTCTACTTTCTTATATTGAGGAAAATGTTCCCAAATGGACTGAGTTCTGCTCTTCTTTGGGTGTATCCCCGTATTCCCAATTACAGATTTCTTGGTAACTTAACCATCCTTGTAGCACTTTCCATTTATTTATGGGAGGACTCAACTGTCAAAAATGAGCCTGAAACTCCCTGAAGAATCCCTGGAGACACCAAGGTGGAGAACAGGGGCTGCTGTGCAGTCTTCAAGGCCTCCCTCATTCCTGTAACTGTGGCATCTCAAAAGTGCAAACACACCACTGTCGTGTCTTCCCGAAGCCCTTCCTGAAGCCCCACTGCTTAGCCCGCTCACCTCCCTGCATCCACTCCAGGCAGGCGGGATGCTGAAGGGCACTGCAATAGTGCCATGGCGTCGAGAGGAACCTGCAGATGTCATAAACTGGAACATTGGGGCTAATGGTGAAACAGCATCTTGCAAGTATCGTCCCTCAAAAAGCTCAGTCTTATTTTAGGAATATATGATCCATGGAGGACTTTATCATAAATTGATCTGAATGAGCCAGTAAGCTTCTAAAGGTTCTCCTTCTCCAATGAGCGTGGCATTATGCTGCTTCAGTAGTCCTGCACGATTTAGAAGTATTATTGCTTACTTACTAAAAAGACTTTTGTTTTGATTCAGTTGTTCTCCAAAGTGGTTTAACTTGAGCCACTGCACTGTGGTATAATCCCATAGGGGTGTTTTTTCAGGGGTCCATGGTCCCCTGGGGTATCGTTGCTTTCAATATATTCTTATATGAGTCTGTGACCCTTCCAAATAGCACTTTTCTAGTGTCTGTATCCCTCTTAAATATCCTACACACGTGTGCAATCTTGGGCATAACAAACAATATAGAACACAAAATGGTGAGCATATTACTAACGGATCTCCACATATCTGCTGTATCTAAATCATCCTCTCTGAGCACAAAGGCTTGTGAAAACCCAGGGTGCCGCCCAGGAACAGAAAGAACAGTGATACCAACATCTGAAAGCAGGAATATTGATGTTGCCAAATAGAAAATATGACAGATTCTATGAGAAATAAGCCTGTACTTTATGCCAATAAGCTTAAGAGGAACTTGAATGTCCCAGACGGAAAAAAAAAAAAAAAAAAAAAAAGCCCAAATTAGGCTTACAGATTTGATACCAGGTGGCTAATGCTACAGATTTTTTTTTTTTTTTTTTTTTTTTTGTATTTGGTTTGTTTGTTTGAACATGTGCTCAGAGGGAAAAGAAAAGAATTGATGGGAGAAAATTCTAAATCGCATTCTGTTCTTTCATGAAAGTGGGCAATTCAAATAATTTCTCTCAGTTTTCAAGTAGATGTTCACAGTAATTTGTACATTCAAGAGGGCCTGAGCTTCAGTGAACACCAGATCCTTGGACTCATAAGAATATTTAGAACATTCCAGCAAATATTTCTTAAGCTGTTATGTCTCTGGCTCACTCATTTATGAAGACTCGTGTACATCTGATTTGCCTTCTATAAACAGAAGGAAAGGTCATTTCTGAGAGCAATTCTTAAAGGAAAACTTATTTGGAAGAGACTAAACACTAAAGGGTTCAGGTGCTCTTGCAACATCAGTGGTTTCAACACCGTGCAGTACACATGCTTTGCACGTTTCATTATTTAATCTCTTTTCCTAGTGAGTTTATTGATGGCAAATGGTGCCTTGTTTTCTATTAAGTAAACACATATTTCAGAAGACATGTAAGTGCTCTCAACCAAACAGAGAAAATTCAGAAAATATAGGGCTTTTTCATGGGACTTGGGGGATTACTTCAGTTGCCTCAATAGTCTACCAGAGTAGAAACATCATATTTTCTAAAGTTCAGGTAAATAAATTGTGCTGCTTATGGAGAAAGTATGCTCTTCTGCACTGCAAGCAGTCTTTTACATTGACAATATAGAAATAATCTATCTCATTATAAGTTAGACTGCATCTAAAGCCCTGAAACTACAGATTTATGTGTACTTCTGGCTGAAAATAATACTGAAATGTGAAAATGAAACCCCCCACCAAATCTCACAGAACATAGGTCTGAGATTGGCTTTGGTAACACAGAAAGTTCATGTATTCCCCACTATAGACCAAGCACCATAAGAACCAGCCTCAAGACCTGATTGAGTTTGTGCTATAGGGTTGATTATATGAGTGGTAGGTATGTGGCAGTAGTACGGCTCTAAATACTTTGTTTTAGAGTAAAATTCTAGCTTCCTTTGTATCAACACTCAAAACTCCAAAGAAAATTTGTGAGTGATTTCTAGCCCTGAGTTTACTTGCATTCCACACTCATTATTAACACAGGATACAGTAAAATGTCTGTGTCTTGGGCTGGGGTTTTGAATTCCTGTATGGCAGCTGAACTGAAAATCATCTGTGGTGGGAAGAATTGTGCCTCCCACCCCAAAGATGTGCACATCCTCATCTTCAGAACCTGTGAATGTGTTACCTTACATGGCAGAAGGGACCTTGCAGATGTGAGCGTTACAGATCTTAAAATGGGGAGATTTTAAGATTATCTGGATAATCTGGGCAGGTCCAACCTAATCACCTGTCCTTAAAAGAGGAAGGAGGCAGAAGAGGAGAAGCAGAGGGATGAGATAGGAGGATTCGAGCTACTCTTGCCGGCTTTGAAGGTGGAGGACAGGGGTCCTGAGCCAAGGAATGCAGGGGGTCTCTTGAAAGCAAGGAAACAGATTCTTCCCCAGAACCTCTGGAAAGGAATGCCGCCCTGCCGACACCTTGATTGTAGTCCCATGAGATCCAGCAGACTTCTCACCTATAGACTGTAAGATAATAAATTACCATTAAGTTCGTTACACAGCAATATGAAACTAATATATGTCCAACAATTTGTTTTACAAGATTCATAAGGAAAGGACTATGCTAAAATATTTCCTAGAATAATGGAAACTTGCCACGCATCGTGCATGAATTGTCTGAGTTTTAGAGCAGAAAGTCATGTTTTGGTTCTCATGTCTGATTTCTTTATCACTTTCTTGTGACCCAGCAACTTTCTTTCCACTGCCCTCACAGGGCACTTCTCCATGGTAAATATCTTAAGAACCATAAAGTCTAATCTGCTTTCAGAGTGCTTCTGAGTTCAACCTTAGAGTTAGTTCTTGAAGTTATATAATAGCCTGTAAATTGAATAGAAGGGCTAGGTGAGCATGTGCGGTTTTATTTCCACACTATTAGCAACTTATAATCAAAGAAACAATGAGCTTTCCAGAAATTCATATTTTTCCTTAAAGATTTTGCATTGCATTTGTAAGACTGACAACCCAAGTCAAAGGGCTAGTTATATTTTCCAGGGCTCCTTACATTTTCTATAAAAACATCATTTTTCTTTGACAAGGTTATTATTTCTTTTCCTTCTAATAAAATATTTCAGACATAAAAAAAGCATAAAGTAATAAAATAATTTTCAGATCGCACCACCAGATAAAACATTAAAAACATTACAAATACAGTTGAAACCTACTTTGTACCTGTCCTCAATCATATTTTCTCTTTTCTATATTCCAAAGGGAATATAATATACTGAACTTGTCATTTGTCATTCTCTTGCATATCCTTATACTTTTATTTATTTATCATATGTAACTATATATAGGCAGTCTTTGTTTTCTACAGTTCTGAGACATAAAAACGAATGTACAGGCTGAAACTATTCAGTGCAATATTAATAATCGATGACAAAAATTACAATAATTTCATAACGTTTAAGGATTTTGTCAAAATATTTAAAAGCTCTCTTACTGTCAGTAATGAATGCATAGGAAAAGAAAAATCAGTAAAACTAATATTTCTTTAGTATACTGTAACTTAAAATGTTAGAAACATTGCAGGTTAAAGTGTTTTGCTTCTTTACAAAAAAACATATCAGGAGTAGCTCAGACAGTGCTTCCTTTCTTTTCTCATTGTATCACTTGCAGTATGGAGCAAGAAATCTTTTGCAGTCATACTCCTTTCTAAGTTTGAATCAGCTTCTATTATTTTATCCTTTGTTCTTTCAAAGTCAGGAAATCTCTCTGAGAGTTCCTTTAACATGAAGTTTTGTGCCAGTGTCACTTCCTCTAGAACATCTTTCATCCTTTTTTGGGTCACCACCACTTTCCTTGTTTACGTAGGTAAGTTCGCTTCAGCAAGTACCTCTGACTGCATAGCTAGCATCTCTCACACAATGGCAGGGTCAGCTACTTCTCCAACTCCATTCATGTTCAATTCACATGTCACTTCCAGCCCTGTCACTCTTCACTTCCTTGATGTGCTTTCATCTTTGTTGGCCAAACCCTCCTTCAACTGTCCATTTTTGTAGAAATTTACAGGGTTTATCACTGGGAGACGAGGCCACACAACTACATGCTTTGCTGTCTGTGTGTGAAAAGAATGACAGATGTGCAGCAACCAGTCACCAACAGACTTTGAAAGAAGTGACATGATTGGTGATTGTGACGCACATCTGTTATTTCTGTAGTGTTTGTGGACAGGAGAGCTAGCCATGAAGCTTGAACATGATGCATCTGCACAGTGAAATTTGGACACTGTGCAATTACTCACACTTACTGTACCATGTAACTGAAATTTGAATAATGTTGTCGGGACACTGGTGTATTCAACTAAACTATAGTAACTGAAATTTGTGCATATCAGAACTATGCAAACCAAAGACTGTCTCCATGTGTATGTGCTTTGCCTATTTTAAAGTTTAAATAACTACCATCATACAATACATATTTCAGAAACTTACTTTTTCATTCAACATAGAGTTTCTGAAAGTTATTTATACTGATGTAGAAACTGTAGTTCATTACGTTTTTCTGTCTTATGGTTTTCCATTCACATGACTATACTACGAGTTATTTACATATTGTTTTATGAAAATTTAGGTTGCTTCTAGTTTTTTATTATTGCAAATATCACTCCTCTGAGAATTCATTTGCTGTTTCTGTGTAGTTATATGCAAGTTTCTCTAAGGTAACTATATCTATGTGTATTTACAAGGTTTTAAACGGTTTTGTTAGATATTTCCAGATTATTCTACCAATTTACACTCTCAAGTAAGTTTCTAAAAGCTACTTTGGCTCAACTTCCTCCATAACAATTAGCACTGACTCATTTACTTATACCAATTGACCATATAAACTGATGACAATAAGCTAATTCAAATTGGATTTTTCTGATTCATGGTGAGATTGAGTTTATTTTCATTTTTCTTCAAAGCTTAATTGTATATTTACAGGCTTGACAATTATGCTGATATTATGTTGCTATAGAGAGAGACTAAATAGTAATACTTTAATCACAAGAAAATACTTTATCACTTATATACACTATAGTTATTGTCTCCTAGCCTTGGTCTTGCTTTCATTTGGATTATGATATATTTTGATGCACAGGAGATTTTAACTTGAATATACTAGAATGCAGTAGAATTCACCAATTTTCTTTTTTTAGTTTATGTTTTAGGTTTTGTGTCATAAAAGTATTATCTTCTGTGTTTCATGCCATAGAGAGAATCTTTTTTTCTTTGAAAAGTTTTAAGTTTATATTTAGGTCACTAATATATATGGAACTCATTTTTTGACATGGCAAAAGATAAGGATCAAGTTTCATATTTTTGACATATGAGTAACCCAATTTTCCATTATCATACACAGGGAAAAAATCCTTTCTCTGCTGACTTGGAAAGCCACCACTATCATGTATCAAAAGTTTTTCTGTTGTTGTTGTTGTTGTTGTTGTTGTTGTTATGTTTTGTTTTGTTTTTGTGTTAGACCTTAGTTTTTAGAGAAGTTTCAGGTTAGGTTCCCAGCAAAAATTTTGCAGAAAGTACAGAGATTTCCTGTATGCCTTCTGTCCCCACACATGCATAGCCTCTCCTGTTATCATCACACATCATTTTATACATTCACAGGTCTCTTCTGGGGCCTCTCAGGTTCCTTTGGTCATACTGTCAGTGCTGCATAAATCTGGATGGATGCATCTTTTCAGTGGGACTTGATCTTTGATAGAGTGAGTCTCCTCACACTGTTGATCTTTAATAAAGCTTTTGAAGTCTCTAGCTAAAATTTATGTCCATCTTGCTATTGCAGATAGTATCCTATTTTTCTTTTTTGGCCGCACTACGCGGCTTCTGGGATTTTAGTTCCCCCACCAGGGGCTGAACCCAGGCCCTCAGCGGTGAGAGTGGAGTCCTAAACACTGGACCTCCAAGGAATTCCCAGTATTTTTAAAAATGCTATCTTTTAACAAATTCTATTTTCTAACTATTGCTGGTAGTTTTGACAGTTTTATTGAGATACAATCACATATAATATCATTCAACTATTTAAAATTCATAAACCAATGGTTTTGATCTGTCTTTTGGGAATATATGTAACACAGTTAATCAAATAGTATGAACTCGGTATCTAGCCTCTTTCACTCAACATTATATTTCTGAGACTCATCCAAGTTTTTATGTGTAGTTGTGTCCATTTATTTTCATTGCTGTAGAGTATTCCATTGTATAAATATATCACCATTCATTTATCCAGTTTCCAGTTTGTGGCTATTACTGAGTATACCTTTGACTTCTAAAATTTCCTTTGGCTGACCTTAAATTGGCCCAACTTTCTAGATGGTATTTTATTATTTTCAATTTTTTCTTATCTGCCTCACCACCATTCTGTACTTATATATTTGTTTTGTATCTCGTGTATAATTACTGCATTATCTTGAGGGTCTAGGAGTTTTTTTCCTGACACTTTTCACAAAGTGTTATTTCCTCTTCCGTTATGTAATTTTTTGTTATCCTTTGGCTTATTCTTTGCGCTTTGCAGCCTCTGGGACAAATATTATCTTGGGTTGATCTCGATCTATCTTGGGGAGATGTGAGTGTGCTTAACACGCAAGCCTTGACACGTGCCTGGGTCGGGTCATGTTTATGTTTATTATTTCTTGGCTTGGGGTTTCCTGGACATTCTGATCATGTAAATCCAAACTGTAAACACATGGGAGGGCAGGCCTGTGGTTATGAACTTTCTGGAGAGGGTTTTTTTGCTAATCCAAATCCTGGTCCAGACAGATGCCTCATCACCATTTCTTGTGGCTGGTGGCCAGATGCTTTCCTAGCCTCACTTGGCATTGAAGGTATAGCCAGATAGCCGGCGGGGGGGTGGGGGTGGGGCGCGGCTTAATCTCTAGATTCCCACACTCCGTCCTGGGGGAGCTCTAGGGCATTTCCCTGTCCCTGGAAACCCTGCACCCTCAATCCTCTTGTTTTCCAAAATAAGGAAACGTCCCCAGGGAAGTGCCAGCTCACCACTCTTGCATGCCTCCCTTTCTCCCTTGTAGGATGTCAGGATTTTGCTTATCTTCTCAAGTGCTCAGCTATGCACTGAAAGAACACTTGCTCTATTTTATGCAGAATTTATAGGAATTATTTTGGAGATTTTCAGACCCCCCTACTCTGTCATAGTACCAAAAATGAAAAGTTAAGTATATCTTGTTTAAAGAATTGAAGACTATTTTTTGAATAAAAACAAAACAAAACCTCATAAGTGAATTCATGGTTGCCTGGTAAAGTGTATCACGCCAATAATAAATACGGGTATAAAACATTCACACTCATCACTCTCATTTAGTTATGAAGAATTAATTAAGCTTTTATTTTCTTTCACTGATTTCCAGGTTCCAGGTAGCTAACCTCCAAAGGTAAACGTCACGTTATTCTTAAACATAAGACTGTTGTAAGCAATTCTTTTGCTGTTACGTTTAATACTGCAATAATATCCTTGTACATTCTATGTGGATACATAGAGCTTATCTGTAGGAAACATTCCTGGAAGTGGAATTTCTAGGTTGAGTTTAAGAGATAATTTTAATTTTCTAAGACTTTTACAAAATGCTCCTGAAAAAGTCATACCAACTTAGCCTCCCACTGCTAAAATATAACACTGCCTGTATTCCCACACCCTCACCAATAAGAGTGGCCCAGCTAACTATAGCTGGTGTATAGAAATGCAAATTTTGACAGTTTTATTGAGATATAATTCACATATAGTATAATTCATCTATTTGAAGTATTGAAATCAATGACTTTGATCTGTTTTGGGGAAATATGTAATATATTTAATCAAATAGTATGAACTCTCTGTGTGAACTTTGATAATCTGACAAGGGGGAAATGGCATCTCGTTATAATTCAAATTTGCTGTTCTTGTATTATGCACAAGTGATGAGGAGTCCCCCCAGTTAAATGAACAAATAGCTGATATTGTGGGAGTTTTCGCAATGATGAAAGCATAGATTCAATTCAGGAGAAACTTGTAAAATGTACATTCCTTTTTCTAGCCCCCACCCCAACATGCTGACAATAGAAACTTGTTCTTGAACTGACCTTATTCAGGGTAAGAGAGGTATTGTTCCAGTGTGTTGGCTTCAAGGATTTTCCTCCATGCAGAATAAATAGTGGGACTGAAATATCAGTAAAGCTCTAAGTAAGCAGATTATGTGCTGTCAGCAGTGAATACCCAATACACCCACCATGCAAGAACTTAAATAGAGAGAGGTATTAACTCTCATGATATCTGAAAGAAGTGGAGAATCTTGTGCTCACAGCATATTCCTTAAAAATCGACTAGGTGCCAACTCCACCCCATGCCCACCCTTCCAAAAATGTCACCCCAATTCCAGGCATCACATGAAGACAGAGATGCAACATCCAGCAAAAAAGAGATTTTACTGTTTTTTTTTTCTATGTTTGAAGGGGGAAAAAGGCACTTTCTCAAAAATTACTAAGTGGACCTCTGGCTGTGTTTCAGTGATGAGAATCAAATCATTGAATCATACGGCAGTGCCTAAGTCAATCATTTATTGGCATGAGAAGTAGAATTTCCCTAATTACCTTAGACTGATCTATTTGTGTCCATGACTTATAGGCTCTGCAGTAGAAGAAAATGTAGGAATAGCTATCGGTTAGTGTTTGACACAGAATGCATATATGTTTGATGGTATAATTTGTAATAAAGTCAAGTAAATCATGAGTAAAATGAACCATTTCCAGCTGCAAAATGAAGTACCATGGTCATGGAAACAAAATAGGATCAGCTGATACAGCTCAGTACCAGGAAATTAACCATGCTTAGTTGTGAGCCATACATAGGATCGTTCTCAGAAGTATATATAACGCGGTGCCCCTGGGTGATCGTAGTGTGGCATCCACTGCAAAAATTACCACGTTGTCTTTCCGTCGGCATGAACAGTATTCACTTCCTCATTTGGAACTCAGTCACTGTAGCATTTCTGGGAAAAGGGGCTCAGAAATCCAAACAAGTTCACAAATGAAAATTTGCAGCAGAACCCACTCACCAGCTGGGGACTGCCCTGTATTACTACTGCATTTTAAACTTGATGCTTGAACATGAGTTTTAAAAAGAAATAGAAGAAAATAAATGTGAAAGAATTCCAGTGTCTCTTTGATGTGGTCTTTCCAATGAGCTTAAGAATAGAATAGTTTCATTTCACACGAACAGCAGCAACAGAACTTTTCCCATCGATAAACTGAGAAAAGGCCTTTGAGGACTGAAATGCTATCATTGTTTATGTTATTTACTTGACATCCAGCAGAGACCGAAACCACCATTTCACCATAAATTTGGTCACGTTCCCTAAATCCACACATCAAAGCCTACTGATAAAATAGAAAACTTTAGCAAGAAGGATAGCTCTGCTTTTGCTCCCCAAATGTCACCAAAACATCAGAGCAGCCATCTCCCCCTGCTCCTCTTTCCACATGAGTTACCTGTCGCCCCTTATGAGTATAAAGAGATCAAGGAGAAGTTTTGAAACCTATTAGTGAAACACTAAGAACCCACTCAGCACAGGTTGGAGATCTCAGCAGTGGCCCTAATTAAAGAAGGAAAACTCCAGGTTAAGAGAAAGCAAACACTCACTGGAACCAACCTGGAAATATCAGCTGGCTGCAGGCTGTGGCAGTGTGCTGGAATTAGGGCAGACCACATCAAAGCTGCTGTCGTGATGAAAGGAAGCCCTACTGAGAGTAGGTTTGAGTAAAGGAAATTGGGGAAGGGTTTATTTTTATGTGAGGTTTTTGTGAGAAGGAATTTAGGACAAACCATCATCTGTCATTATCATCATTGAGCCCCACGGCCAAGCCCTTGAGTTTTTACAACCCAGGTCACTTTTCTTTTCACCTGAAAGTAAACACTTTCTTTGCAACACCATTGTCCAGGGCTGCTTGAACAGGTCTGATGGAAAATGCCAGCCCATTAGCATGAAGAAAATCCATGATCTTACCCTTTAACTTGTAGAACATCATATAGTATGTTTTTAAATAGATGCACATATCAACCTTGTTCTTTGTGGTTAAAGATCTTTAATGGCATTTTTAGCATTTCCAATGTGTAAGCGCTTATGTCCTCCATCCTCCGTGCTGAGATGACCCCCTGGTTTCCTGAGGCTCCTTTTGTGTTGACTCAACATTCAACTTTACAGACAGAGGAAACAGCTGCCCCCTGTGACCCTGGCACAAGGGGCTCTGCTTATGAACGCCAGGGCTCAGAAGCATTGTCTGGTCAGGATCACCGAAATCAGGAGGGCATTTGTGAGATAAGATGTCACAAAGCTTGTGCCTTTGGCTGCTGCCATCCTGTGCAAATGATCACAGACGGATGTCCAACATGATTTTGAATCTCCACGCTATTGATCATCACTTAATTTGCAACCAAAGGTGCTAAACTGACCTGGAAACATTACAACCCATTTCCAAGTTTCCCTTAAACATCCTCAGATCTAAACACATACCTCTTTCACCCTCAAATAGGTGTAACATGTCAGAGGAACATGCTTCTGCATATACTTTGCCTTGATGCTGGTGGGAAAATTGATTCCACCCCCCACCCTAGGATTCCTATCCAGAACGCATAGAGATTAAGAAGCAGCTTTCAAAATTAGATTTTCCAGGTGAGAGATTTCAACACTATTTTGTAGATTTGGTGGATTAGACTACATACTT
This sequence comes from Hippopotamus amphibius kiboko, assembly GCF_030028045.1. Lineage (NCBI taxonomy): Eukaryota > Metazoa > Chordata > Mammalia > Artiodactyla > Hippopotamidae > Hippopotamus > Hippopotamus amphibius. The sequence continues at coordinate 8,056,134 of NC_080189.1, read as the reverse complement.
CAGGTATTTTAGGAACTCAAATCCTAATCCTTTCCAATTCACCAACTCACTTTATCCAAAAACATGGTAACAGAGCTGCATGAAAAGGGCCGTTAGCTTCTGATTTCAAGCTTCCCTTGCCAACTATGTTCACAAGAAAGTTTTTTGAAGCCAAGAGAATTGACAAGCCTTGTGACTGATCTGTACGGTTTTATTTACTTTTGGCTCCAAATGTTGTAAGAAGCACATGCCCCTGTGATTCGGGCACCAGTTTTGAATGAAGATGTCCAGTCTCTTGTGCCTCCCCGTGTATCCACACATGCAGAAGAGCACAGTGGGCTCACCTCCTCCCAGGGAAGAGTCTGTGTTTACTGCAGACCTCTGACCTCCACCCAGAGATGGCGAGGGCAATGACGCCTGTGTCTGCCTGTGCCAGCCCTGGAGTTGGCTCTGTGATCCAGAACTATTCTGATGGATTTGGTGCCCTTCCTGAGTGTGCCACATCCTACTGTGGCCGCCCATCGCTACCTGTCAACTCCAGAGTCACCCAGATGCTCCAGTGAAGCTGACTCCTCACAAGATCACTCTTTCGCCATGCTCACACCAAACTGTATCTGTGTGTATCTAGCTTATCTGGGAAAAGCAGTTGAAGAGAGACAGAGGTGGAGAGATGAAAGAGAGCAGCAGATTCAAGAGGATTCACAAGAGAATACTTTTTTCTGATTATAAAAGTCATGAGAGAGTAGCATTGACATATATACACTACCAAATATAAAATAGATAGCTAGTGGGAAGCTGCTGCATAACACAGGGAGATCAACTCAACGATTAGTGATGACTTAGAGGGGTAGGATAGGGAGGGTGGGAAGAAGTTGCAGGAGGGAGGGGATATGAGGATATAGGTATAAATACAGCTGATTCACTTTGTTGTACAGCAGAAACTGGCACAACAGTGTAAAGCAATTATACCCCAATAAAGAGCTAAAAAAAAAAAGTCATGCATGCCCATTATAAAAATTTTGGAAAATACAGAGAAGTGTAAAGAAAGGGAAAGTTACCGTAATTATACTCCCCTGCTCACATTTTGGTGTATCTGTAGTAAGGGAATTTCTGGTTGTCAAGTAAGAAGGTATCTTTTCCCTAATCACATATGTTTTTTTAAATAATCTTAGATCTGAAATTTAGGTCGTATTAAGACAACGTGTAAATGGGAGATTTCGGAAAGGGGAGTATTTCTGGAAATCATTCCTTCCATTTCCTCAACAGATCTGTCCACTTATTCAGGTTTCTTGATTAGTACATCCCAAAATACTCAAAAAAAAGGAAAGTCTTATTCATTTTTGGATTTAAAGAAAAATATTCAAGAAGGATATTTCCTTAAACCCAGTTCATCTATCATGCATTTGTAATGATGCCCAGATACAAAACACAAGATCTCTTGATGGATGGTAAGAATAGATTACATGACTGGCATTAGTTCAGCAAAGTCCTGCCTTGAACTTGTTGTCTACACTTCTCATCTGCATACGGTTGCCCAGCTTGGTCCAAGAAATGTACAAACGGAAAATAAACATTGTTTCCTTAACAATTAAATCCTTTCAAAAATCTATCAATATGTTATGAAACTAACTGCTGTTATTGCAGTCAATTTAGCAAACAAAGAAACTACATTTTAGTAAATATTCAAAGTGAAGCAGATATAATGGAGGCAGTAAAAATTCTTTATATTTATATATGGGACTTGGAGTTATTAAATGTTTTCATATCTATTACATTAAAAGGCTGCTTATGTTCGACATTGATAGTACCTAAATACTTAATATTTAAAAAATTGTTAATATGAATTACAATGGAATCTTAGGTTGATTTCGTAAACTATAAAACTTGGTTAAAATCTGTTCTGTACACATGTTCTAGTTTTAGGATCTAAAGCAGAACCAGAATCTAAGTAGTATCTAACTATTAACTTCTATATGACTAAAATGGTTCTAAAACCGTGTGACACTACTCAGTCAGAAAAACATTGTCAAGGCTTTCCACCATAGACATTAATAAGAAACACCCGTCATGTTAGAATGACTTAGAAACTAACCATGGAGGAGTATAGTCTAGTAAATGACATAATTGTGGCCCATCTAACCTCCTCAAAATATACATCCCATTTGTGAAAAATGTTGCTTCAGAACAGATAAAAGAATGCTTGGTCCAAATAAGGTTGGCTACCCACAATTCTAATGGCCCGAGTTTTTCTTTGTTTTTATGAAAGGCAGTGATGGACGTTTTTAATCTTCCTGTGCAAGGTTTCATAAGACACAAATGCTTCCTATTTAAACTCACTGCAAAGATAGAAAGGGAAAAGCGTTCTCAGATACACACAGATCCCAAGAACTCTCTCAGAGCATCCCAGGAGCTCTTACTGCCCTCTAGAAACTGTTTTTCATCATATTGTGAAAAATAGCATGATTCGTACCTGCCGTTCCTGACACCAGTCTCTCATCTAATCTCATTGGCTTTATGAATCTACAAGAGACCCGAAGCCTAATTGCAACTGCAGCTAACTATTGATTTATTGAGCTGTTAGTGCAGGTACTTTATGAGGACTCTGTAAATATGGGGCTGATGATAGTCGTGGTCAAGTTCCCGTAATTTGTTAATGTCAGTTTATTTATTCGTAATATTTATGGTTACAAGATAGAGTCGAGTGATTATCTGTGCTAGGGGGCTGAAAATTCATTTCTAAAAGATGACAGTAAATATAAGCATGTTCTTGGTTGAATTTTCAAAAACATATTCCTTAGTGGCTAAGGAAAAAAGTCACACAATGGACCAGAATCATACAAAATAAGGAACACATGGAACATGAGAAGACATGAGGGCTTGAAGAACAAGTACATTTGAAACTGCGTTGAGCATGCGGGTACATTGGGAGAGGAAAGCTGAGGCATCTCTTTACTCAGTAGAGAAAGTGACCAAGATCAATAGCCAGCGGTATCCAGGAGCATCCCCCACCATGGTTTCCAACCCAGACCTTAGTCACATGAATGCATGTCACATACTTGCATTTATGACATAAAGAGAGTATGACTCTCACTACAGAGCTATATCAGGTTCCGTCAGAGGCTGGGCTTGCATCCAACAAAGGTTTGTTTGTTTGTTTGTTTGTTTGTTTGTTTAGCTCATTTTCTTGAACTTAAGAGTTGTTGGGAAAAATGGGTCACAGTGTCCTTTTCCCTCTAAATTAGTCCAGAGCTTCTGGAAATGTGAAGACCAGTAACTCAAGGTCTCTTGCAACCACAGAGTTTTGTTGGGTTTTTTGTTTTTTTTTTTCATGTCTTTATTGCAGTGTAATTGCTTTACAATGGTGTGCCCGTTTCCACTGTACAACAGCGGAATCAGCTGTATTTATACATATATCCCCATATCCCCTCCCTCTTGAGCCTCCCTCCCACGCTCCCTATCCCACCCCTCTAGGTTATCACCAAAAACTACAGGGTTTCATGAAATCACTGTTGGAAATCTTCAGCATTGTTTTGGTGGCATGCGTCTGTTGCTCCCCTGGACCCGCTCTTTGCCTCCCCCCAACCTAGCGCCATCTGCCGCAGAAGTGGGCTGTGAATATTCCAGGACATAAGCATGAAAAGATTTTTATTGGTATGAAAATAATTTTCCAAAGAATTCCTGAGGTCTTTTTGTTAGCATGACATTCATAGTCCTCCTTGATGTGGCCCCATATCTCCCCCCACCTTCATTTGTGGCTTTTTCAGTCTGCATCTTCCAGCATCACGATAGGAATTCTCACTTTGCCGGGACCTGGGACCTGGGACCTGGACCACCCAGTATCCTTCCAACAGGTCTGCAGCTTCCCCTCTTGCAGATGTGGGATGTTGCTTCCTCCTCTTGCCAACTGAAATCCTACTGGTTCTTCAACACCTAATTTTGATCTCCCTCATTCAGAGTATTCTGTACTTACTTCTCTGAGCAACCAAAAACCAAAGGATATTACTGCACCTTTAGCTGTCATGTAATTGAGGCTTATGTTATAATAGTTATTATTAATTATTAATTATAACTAGTAGTTTATCTGTCACTTCCCCACCCTGGATTATACTTGAAGGCTGGAACTACTTTTATTCTTCTTTCATCCTTACCAGGATGTTCAAACAAAGAAAGAAAAGCAAGTTCTGTTCCCTGTATTGGGTACACACTCACAATTATGACCTGCTTTTCAATTTTTTTTATTTTTTTCACCAAAACAAAGAAAAGCAAGAAGTCATCTTATTTTTATCACTCGTCTCAGATTAACTACATTTTCAAGTTTACTAGATATCCATGTGATCTAAGCAAGCATATTTTCCCCCAAAAATATAAAAGAGGTGGGGTGGGGAGTTCAAAGTTATGATTTGTGAAGATAAATGACTGAACTTTTACTGTCATATGCTCAGTCTACTGATAAATCAGTAGAGATGCCTGAGAATTCATATTATTTTTGGCCAAGACATACACGAGTTAAAGGCATTTAGTTAATTTTATCCATTTAGTGTTTGTTACGTTGGAGGGACTAGGTGATTTGAGGAGGGAGTTTTATGACTGTGTGTCCCACAGTTTCAGTAAAACAATAATTTTTTCCTTTGATATGTTTATTATCTGCCTTAAAGCAACAGAATCTGGTGTAAGCTAAAGGAAACTGTATGTTCCTTTTTTTTATGATAAACACCTTTAATTACCGTTCTTCAGACTGCTTTGTTGAAACACACAATGTGTATGTCTCCTGAGGTGAGTGTGAAAAAGAAACCCAGCAGGACTGAATTCTGCCATAATTAAAGGAAAACAAAAAAGGTCAGATCCTGGAATGGGGTAAATCTCAGGCAGCTCCCGGAATGGGCGCCACTCCGCGTTGAGACTGTCAGTCCCTAACTTGGTTATTGAATCATTCCTTGTAGTTCTTCTTCTCCGCCTTTTGCCCACATGAAGCAGGGCATGCATCACATCTTCAATTAGCACCTGCTCCTATTTCCCTGCCTTCTGGAGACTGTTGAGTGGATTTCTGACAACCAAGCCTGAAAGAGAATAACACCAAGATGGTTGGACAAGCAGTTGCAGAATCAGGGCAGGATGGCACTTTGGGGGACTTAAGCCTCCCACATGTCAACTCAGTGACATTTATCAAGTACACATGAAACACCTGTTATGCACCAGTGAGTCAGCGGGGTATTAGAGACACTAAAGAACAATAAGACATGCTTTCCACATTAAAGAGGCTTATTGTTTAGAAGGAAGGCAGTCTTGTAAATAAGAAAGCAGAATAAATTGTGAGCTGCTGCTCAGCTGGAAGACAGGACAGGGCCCCCAGGAGACCGTGGGCAGTCTGAGTGCGGAAGCATCAAGGACGGCTTTCTAGAAGTGGCACCCCCAGTGCCAAGTCCTGCAGGATGAGAGGGGCTTCCAGGGGCCAGTGGCCGAGCGAACATCTTGTGAAGAACCGACAGCCTCAATTTTGTTCAACAGGACAAATGCGGTTGAGCAGCCCTAGATGGCAGTGAGGGTGTGAGGTGGCCCCTGGGGGGGCTGTGTTGGGCTGGAAAGGACGGCGTGCTCTCGGGGCTCAGAGCAGAGAATGCAGACGGGGCACAGGCTGGTACCCCCAGTGCAGGAACACGGCGGTACGCAGAGAAGGCACCTCGCTCAGACCTGGGAAGTCAGGAAAGTCCACCCCAAGGACCCAGGCCATTGTCCCAAAGCTGCACAGAGTCAAGGCTGGAGGATGGGGTGAGAGTGGGGAACGGAATCACACATGGGACACCTGCTTTGGCTTCTTCCCTGTCCTGTTGTCACAAGAGGCAGTACTTCACTGCCTCCATCTCCTTTGTGGGTGCGCAGCGTGGGCCTGGAGGAAGAGAACGCTGCAGCCGCTCCGTGGGCTTTGCCAGTGCCTCCCTTGCTCCGCACCCCCTTCTCTTCCATTTCTGCAGCATCACCTGTGCTACTCCCTTCCCTTCCCGCCTTGAGCGTCTCTGCCCCCACCTGACCCAAGTATTGCACCTCAATTTGTCATGAGGATTTTCCAGATCAGGGCTTCATGATGACAACAACAGAGCTTTTTAGGTGATGGACCAAATACTCTAAATAGGAACTACATATAGTGGTCTTAAAAAAAAAAATCTATAAAGGCTATCCAGTGTTGCTCCTCCCTGTGGAATGGGTAGCCACCTTCATGCCTGTGGCCATGGGAGCACTTGGGTCCCTGTTACCTCTGTCTGGACCGTACTGGCATGCTAGCCCATTATTTTCCTTTGCACTCTTATGACTGCTTTTTGTTTTTTTCCATGGACTCTGTGAACGGCTGCCTAAAGCTCTCTTCTTCCTAACCTGAGCCCCTGGGTCTGCAGTCTCTCGTAGCCACACTCTCTGCCATGTATTCAGTGTTATGGAAACAATGATGGGAACAGACCTTTGAAAGCCCTGGTGTCAGGAAGAGCTTCATCATGCTTGAAATCTGAACTGAGAACAGATTCCCTGAAGTGGGGCCTCTTGGCCCTGCTGGTGCAACACTGTTAAATATCTCAGAGGCGGTCATGGACCAAAACGATCGTGTCCAGTCATTTCTTTGGGTTTCACTTGTAGCAGCTCCATCCCTGCTCTCAACACAGCGCTGCCACAGTGACTCTTGTGAGGATGTTAGAAATCTGAGACAGTCGTTCGCAGTCAAACCTCAGCTCTATGGTTCCTCTGAAATTACCGATTCCCAATATTCCGCAGGTGAAGAGAGGAGACGAAAGTCTCTTGAGTCATGCACAGAATCTATCATAAACTTGGGACTCATCAATATTAACTGTGCTCACTAGAGGGAGATGCACTGTGACTAAGTTTTACTGAATTTTAATAGAGTAATTTTTAGCCCCGAAAGAAAGCTCATGTGTGCAAGAGTGATTAATGATACAGTTGATGCAGTTCATTGGTCATACTTACGTTAGTTTAAATATTCATCTGTTGTTTCTTTAGGCTGAATCTCTGTGTTTCTTTTTAGTTCTGTTTTCCCTTGAGGGCTTCCTCTTGTCTGATTGGGAGATATTTGCCTGAATTGGGGAAGAAATGCCCAATGACCCCCTAGGCAGCAATGCTCTCAGGCTGCCCAAGGTTAGGAAGGATATGGCGTGAGGCACAATTAGCCCTTGTGTGAAATGCACACACAACTGTACCGCTTTTTTTGGGTGAGGTGTTGTGGGGAATTCATCAGCAGCCAGCTTAGAGGTTCAGTTTTCCAATTTGTGGCAAATTAAATTATTGGATAAAGTTGGATGTGACTTGATGCCCTGGGGACTTCCTTCCATCCATACATCAGTCTTTTAACACCAACCTCCTGTAAGCCCTCCCTCTTTTATGTGCATTCATAATTCAAATTTTGAGTTGGAGATTCCAGGAACTCTGACTCCTAGAATCGAGTAAATATTCCTCCCAAATAGGAAACTCGCCACACACTGCAATTATATTAGTGGTGAAGAAAGAAAAGGCCAGGAGAATCACTTTAATGAGATCCTTTTATAACTCTAAGATCTTATTAAAATAAAGGAGCACCTGCACTGGACAGTGTCCTGAACTTAACAATAAAACACTGCCTTTTTAAGCTGTAGCCTTGAGAGTACAATTTACCAAATAGTCTACTCCATATTTCTTCCATTTATGAATCATCCTATTTAGATCAACCTACATATAAACCTTTAAAATGGAAGAAATTACATTATTACAGTCTGAGAATTCATCCTTGGAGAACTAGCTAGATGAACAATGGAAAACTCCACATTCCAAGAAGAGTTAGAGCTCAGCGTCACACATAAATCAGTTTATTTGGAAGCCGTGGCCTCCATACCAACTGGACATGAAAACAAACTGCGTTGTATACACACCACTAGTTACGAAAGCATCTGCGCCTGATACTGGAACCGCAGTGTCCAAATTTTCCAGCCTTGAGGGCCACCCTTTCTATTAATATCTGAATAAAGTACTCATCCTCCATGACACATTACTGTAGGAAATCCAACTGTGTTCCCTGTATTAGCAACGATTCCTGGGACTGTGCATAGTGTCCTAGATGCTAATTCTCCTTCCTATTCCCAGCTTTCTAACACTCACCATTGAATACGTTATCATGACTCTAATGCTTGGCTTTTTTCCACATTATTTGGTCCTGAACATGGATACTATTAATCCAACAAAGGTAATTCTATCATAACTTGTTACAGATAATTACTAAGTTGATAAGCACTAAATTGCACATGAGATATTATTATTATTATTGAAGTTTATCATCCATCGAGTTACAAGAAGCCCTTCCCAGACAAGCATCTTTTTCCTTGGGCAGTGGGTCATACCATGCTCTTAGGACTCACCCCCGGCCGCCCCCTCCTTTCCCTGAGTTCCAGGAGCTCAACATTGTATCTTTTTGGCAGTCAAAGGGAGAAGCAAGTACTTCTTCTCACCTTATTACTCAAAACCACCTAAGGTCCCTCTTCTCAACCTGTCCTCTTTCTAGACTATTTAATCTGTTACCTTTTACATACTTGCTTGTCATTCTCTGCAGTAACTTCTTTGATAGTCTAATCATTGTAATTAAATTGTGATTGAACCCCCCCCCCCGCAAAAAAAATGCATGAAGGTTTATAATTATCCATAATGAGAGAAAACAGCAGCATCCTTTTCATAAAGGGATGTTTGAAAGCAAATGTATTTGGAAATGACATTAAATGCATACATAGCTATATAACAGCTTTTAACGTGTTTAGAGGCTGCTAACGTGTCAGTATGTGACAGCCTACTTCTCAGAGTTATCACACTGTTGTTTGCTTCACCAGAGAATGTGTGAGACTTTCTGACCTGGGAACTGGAGGTGACACAGGAGCAGAGGCCTGAGTGTCCCTTGTCACAAGCAGGCAAGCATCTCTCAATACCATCCAGGAAACGGTGGCTTATCCCATAAAGCAGAGAAAATGTTCTCAGTATAGAAAAACCATTAAAAGTATTCCACGTGGGGGCTTCCTAGGTGGCGCAGTGGTTAAGAATCCACCTGCCAATGCAGGGGACGCGGGTTCCATCCCTGCTCCAGGAAGATCCCACATGCCGCGGAGCAACTAAGCCCGTGCACCACAACTATTGAGCCTGCGCTTTAGAGCCCGTGAGCCACAACGATTGAGCCCATGTGCTGCAACACGAGCCTAAAGCCCGTGCTCTGCAACAAGAGAAGCCATGGCAATGAGGAGCCCATGCACCACAACAAAGAGTAGCCCCCACTCACTGCAACTAAAGAAAACCCGCGCACAGCAAAAAAAAGACCCAACACAGCCAATAAAATTAATTAATTAATTTAAAAAAAAAAGTATTCTGAGTGGGAGAATAAAGTGGGAAGCAGCTTAAGGAGTGTAACGAGTGCTGCATTTGGAGTGTAGAGAGCAAGTAGGTTCTCATCCTGTCTCTGCTGGTCTCCGCACTTGGATGCCTCATTTTTAAAATACTGACTTTGGACCAGGCACCCTCCACCTTTCATGCAGCCTAACTCTGCAAGGCTGCTGTTGAAAACTGCTATAATTTGATGAAATGTAGACCCCTGATCATCTTGCTGTGGACTAGCAAGATTCCACTTGTGAAAATAAAGACCGAACAGATGAGTACCTGAGGTCTGCCGCAAGCTGCACTCGTCCTCAAACCCAAATTGCTGTGGAACTCTTTGAAGCCCACCACAGCCCCCTCCCGCACCATTAATGCCAAAACCCATCCTCTGAGCAGAGGCAGCAGCCACTGTTCCTTGAGCTTTCTCCCATATTAATAGAGGCTTTGTTGCAAAACACAGAGCAGTTACTAACCCAAAGGGGTTTGGACTAACAAATCTCACTCTAACCCTAATTTTCTGTCTGGGTTTTCACAAGCCTCTGTGTGAGAAAAGCAAGAGATTTCAGATCTTACAAGGCCCACTAGAAGAACCGACAAGAACATTAAGCGTGTGGTCCACAGAACAGTCTAAATCAGCTCTGTCTGAAAGCTCACTCTTCCTCCAAAGGCCTATCCAGGTTAATATCTAATTTTCTCTACATTACTGTATATATGAAGGTTGTCATGGTAACTGGGTGAAAAGTTCAGCCAATAGAATCTGTATAGCTTTTTAGGCTTTTAGGCTTCCCCAGATATCTGGAGTTTTTTCTTCATCTTTTTTCTCTCAAATCCAATCTACCAACTTTTATTTTGGCAGTCTGTTTACCAATCAAGAAAAGATTGTTTCCTTAATTTATTTTTTAGGAGGTATTCAGGATGGACAATCATCATGGATTCATGGAATGTTACAACTGAGAGATGTCATAAAGGTCATTTGGTCCCGTCTTTTCCTATTTGTCCAATAAAAACAATTGCCAGGGAAATTATTAAGAATCAGATTGTTAATTTCCACTCTAAACTATTGATTTAAAATTTCATAAGACAAGAGAGTCCATATTTTAAACAAACATCCCAGCTAATCATATCGTCAAGCAATTTTGGGAAACACTGATCTAATTTCATAATTTCCATTTGTAGATGAGGATGTTCATTTTGGTTACAGACGCACCATATGAAAAAAAGAAGAAAGGATTTCATAGCCTTGACAGGATTACGGCCTAAAGGAACTGACAGAAATAGAAGATTGTTTCTGATGTAGCTGAAACGCTGACCTTGGTTCCTTTCAGCTTCCAAAACTCTTAACTTTGTTGAGCCCAAAAAAGTGGAGATTGTGTTACATTAATCACAGAAGTCACCCTCCATACTCTCCCGACCTCCATAACACTCTGTGGACAGGCAGCCCCCCAAGAAAGGTTGTGCTCTGCCAGGAAGCTTCGGATCTCCTTTGGGGCCACACACTTACTCTTTTAGGAGATGTTAATTTGAGTGTGTTTTCTCATTCTATTTATTGCATTTGTAAATTTTCTCTTTTGATTATTCTAGTCAGGGAATGGTGAGCTCAGCAAAGTAAGCATGTGCAACTCCAAAGTTCTACACTTAATGTCAGTTATAAATTTCACCAAGCAGCTAGAAAAGCGGCTATAATAAGGAATATTCTCATTAGTCTTTAGCGGCATTATGCTGCGGAAAATATGGGAACTATTTTCTTTTGCAGAGTTTGCTAATTGCCCCCAACAATAGGTATGAATCTCTCTTGTTATGTTTGCAGAAAATATGTGGCTTTGGCTTCCAGCTGGGACACTCTGGCGATATGAGGGAAGTTGCAAAAAAATTAATGTTTTGAACAGCTAGTGAGAACACTCACACGGCTGTTGAAATGAAAATACTTAACAATATTCTCTCTACATACACAGTTCAAAACACTTTTGGGGTCAATGGAGGTACTATTCCCACTCTACAGTTGATGGCTTCCATAAATATCAGTCTAGCATCTATACTTTATTTTAATTATAACGTTAAATGTGCAAATGTAACACCTAAACTGACTGTAATTTCAAGGAATACACGGTCATATTTTATTCCAGCTATACATTTGTAGAATAAATTTTGAGTAGTGCTGTGAAAACTACCCAACTGCTTGATGATAAAAGTGGAGAAGTTGTTCTAGTCACCAAACTATGAAAACAAGACCAGTTATCTGCATATAATCCACAAGGAATATTTGCAGTGCTGTTTTGTTTGGCAGAATTGTGGTAGAGACAAAACGGGGGACGTTCTAAGTGTCTGGAATTATTTTGCATCCATTCCAGGATGTACTCTTTATATAATACCTGTTGATTGGAAATCCTTATTGGACAGACACCTGGTGAATGGCCTTTAACTAACTTCTGACCCCTTTGAGTGCGCGTGTAAGTACACTTTCCAAGATGTAGTCCAGGGCTTTGTACTTGCCTGTGTTGCTTTCCAGCTGCTATGGCTCAGTCCAATTAGCAAGTCCTGCTGGTCCTCCTGGAGTTTTTCTTAATCCCCTCTAGACCTCTCTAATTTGAATTCTTCTGTGTCATCAACAAAGATTTGACAGTTGGGCCTTCGTGAAATCAGAAACTAGAATTGCAATTAGAGTTTCTTAATCATTTTGCATATTGTATTGCTACATTGGGAAAATAGTGGAATCTAATTAAAAAGAAAGGGGAATTGTTCATTTGCTTCATATGTCACTTTTTTTTTCTTTCAAAAATATAAAGTTAAAGAAAAGTTTGATTATCTTCAAGAGTTGCAGTTATCTACCAGTGGGGACCACTGAATAAACATGATACCGAAATTCAATGTCAAGGAGTAATATATGCTTGAAGAAAGCATAATTACAGAGAGATTTAGAGGGCTATGTATTCTCTAAGTTTTTTTTTTTTTATTTTAGTTTTTCTGGCTCTTGGCCCATTCCTTTATTTGTGGAGGTATGAAAAAACATGATTACTTTGGTAACAATTTTTTTAATCCAACTCTTTTTCAGGATGTGGTAAAGCTTATTCTTGTCATTTAATGTGAAATATACAATGTAATTTCATTTACATGAAGCTCAAAAACACACAAAAACTTAACAATTAAATGGTTTAGGGCTACAACATGGGATCAGCTATAAAGAGAAGCAAAGGGATGTTTCAGCCCACATCCAGGAATACAGTTTCATCTGAGTCAGTAGAAAATGGGTGGTGTCAGGTCCAGGCACAGAGTGTAAAAGAAACATTATACCAGAAGCTTGTTAAAAATGGCAAGGAAGACTGAGAGGCTGAGAGAGAGAGAGAGAGAGAGAGAGAGAGAAACTCAACTGTATTGCATTGACCCAAAGGCTGGAGCGTCTTTGAGCACTGGGCTGAGCTAGTGGAAAAGTTCTGGGGGCCCTTCATTTGCTGACTGCCCTTATGGAAGTTCGTCTCCTACCCTCTGACTGAGGCTGGGAGATAGGGACCCCCTCTTTCTTGATGATTACATTTAAAATGAGCGGTTCCCAGGTCCTTGAGAAAGGCCTTCAGGGTTGTAGAAGATTCACATCTCAAAGAAGCAGAAAATGTACAATTGCAAGTTTCCTGCTTTTTGTCTTCTCTAGTGTTTATTTTGTCCTCGTGGGTATTATTATTATCATTATTCCTTTACTATCATTTTAATGGAGGTTGAATTCAAGGGAGAAACCTTACATTCTCTAGGAAAAGGTAGATTGGGGGCCTAGAATCAGGAAGACACCTGTCTCCTAGAGCGTAGTCAGGCGGAGGGGTACATTAACACCTCCTCGGTCAGCAGTAGGCTTCTGTGGTGATGCTCAGGTTCTTCTCCCTAAAATTTGGTAGATACGAAGCTGTTCCCCATGATTCTGTGTACTTCACATGTACTTTATACATTTTCTTCACTGTTTAGTAAAATTGAGTACTACTCCTTAATAGGGGTATGGGTAGCGTTTCAATAGAAGCGGGACGGGCGCTGTGCTCTGCCCGGGGTCTGCGGTGGAGGCGGAGCTGGCGCGAGGGTCTGCGCATCGCCCTGCTCTGTGCTGCAGGGGCTTCTCTCCCGCTGTCACTGGCTGGACTCCAACTCTCTGAAGGAAAGGGCAGTATTTTACCCTTCATTTACTGACGAGGAGACTCAGGCAGAGAGGCTATTCATTGTTTCTTCCTAACATCACAATAAACCCACATTCTCTACGGCTCCATCCCGCCCTAGGACTTCGCTGCTTAGGGAAGATCATTCACCACTTTCAGGTCTCTGGGGTAACATTACCGGCTTTATTGTTGCAAGTCGACAAATCGCCTCCCATCTGTCTGCGCTGACTATGTTACTGCAGCAGCAGTGCCCTGGATGTTTCCCTAGTGGTCTAAAAGAGCTAATGTGCCTCCCTAAGCATCTAACTTAATGCTAAGGAGAGACGTAGGCGTTAGGGAAAATCTGCCTGGCAAGGAAATTCTAGAAGGTAGAATACATTGTGCTTCTCCCGCTGTAGCTGTGGCTCTATCCAGGAGGACACTGACAGTCCATCTGAGTCTCACTGAAAGATCTTAGTGATAACCACAGGGGCTACTGGGAAGCTAAGGCTTAGAGAAAATAATGAGCCAACAGGCACAGGTGGTGCCCGAGACAGACCCTCCGGCTGCTACACGAAGCTTGACATTACAATGTCGTGTATGTGGTCAGCAAGGGACAGAGGGCGGAAGCCAGCCAGTGGGAGCCTTGTGCCAGAGACCACATGAGATGCCTGGAGAATTCACAGCTCCCCTGCTCAGATCTCTCAAGGTCAGAGGAAATGTAGAAGAGCCAGCTGAACAAGGGTTAGAGGAGAAGTGACACCTCGGAGGAGAGAACAATTCATCAGTCAATCTAAGAAACAGAAAATTTTATTCAAGCCAAATTTGAGGATTATAACGTGAGAAGAGCATCTCAGAAAGCTCTGAGAACTGTTCCACCTGTTAGAAATCAAGACACAGTTATATAAGTTTATTGAGACAGAGGGCTGTATATTAAGTGACATATGATTGACAGTTTACACAATCCAGATCTAAGCGTCATCGTGGCCCCTTAAAATATGAAGAAGGAATGTTATCTTTTAAGAAGTTGTCTTGTTTTTGCTAGGAGAATGCTGCCCTTTATGGTTGAGCAGGTATTTCTGCTGATGAGGGTTTGGTCAATGCATGATGCAGATACACCGTGCACAGTGGGAGGAGAGAGGAGGCCACAGGGCAGAGAAGAACGTTTAGGTTTAAATGTTTCTCGTCTTGCCATAAAATATGAATTTTATTTCACAGCCCCAACATGGCACCTTACTTGCAGAACATCTCCAAAAACAAAGAACTGCACGCTGTCTTTTCTTCTCATCTTAGAGACTGACAGCAGCAAGCCCTCAGAAGCAGCAGCACTCGGGCCCTGAGAGGAGGAGAGAACCGCCGAGGAACCATTCTCTCCACCCACTGATTAGGGGGCTGCCTGCCAGCTTTAGGGATTTCCCGTGTTGATGACCACTTTGCCTTGTTTTGGCAAATGTGTCTTTAATGATCTTTAATTAGCCCAAAATTGTGACCCTTGGTTCAATCCCATCCTTTTGCTTTGTTTTAGTCCATGAGCTCATGGCAGGCACATGGTGGCCCAGCGAAGGATGTCGGCCAAGTTCCTTGCAACAGGAGTGACTGGGACTGCTGGATGCCAATTATTTAGTGACCCTGCCCTTAACCAAGCTCGCTGCTAGTCTAGAATGAAGCCCAGTTCGAGACCTAATGGTGGCTCATATGTAAAAAAATGATGTCATCTAGAACTACTGCAAGTGGGGTGATCTTCATGTCTGTATCTGCTTGTCTGCCAGCCTTCCTTCCTCTTCTATCTCGTTACTAAGAGAATTTGAAGATATTTCTAAGTCTGCATACATTATAATAATATAAAATGGGGAATTCTTCATGGCTGAGAAGGAAGATCTGTTTCCCTCAGATTTTTTTCCTACTCTACCCCTTACCTCCAGAAAGACATTTATACCAACCACTAAGGTTCGGAGCAAGACAATAGCATTCTGGGGTGTCTATTTCTCACAATGTTTTAATGTTAGATTTTAAAACATGCATGTTGGTTTTAAAAGTTAGAATGAACCTTAGCATGTTTAGTATGTTTTAGCCATTAGTTTCTCCACTAATTATATCAGATTTCATAGTATCTGATTTTGATGAAGTGTGTGTGTGTGTGTGTATGCATATATACACACACAGAGAGAGACTTTGAGTTAAAGATAGTGGATTTCCCACATCTGTTTAAGTTTTCTCCCTCAGCAGCCTCCATTAAAATGGTAGTAAAAGGATGTTAAGAAAAAAAAAAACTATATACCCACAAGGACAAAGCAAAGAAGATGAGGGATTTCAGTTCATTTTAGGAAGATGGAAAACTAATGTAGGAGAGGCAGTTGATTTAGCAGGATGGAGGGAACCACAGCAGAAAGAGCCTACAGCAAGGGTTACAGAAAAGGAGTCCATTGGTTTTCTAGCCTAAAGGCTCCAGACATGGGACACTGGGTAGTTTGGAGGCAGAGCATAGACAGAAGCTGAACAAAGGGCTAGTTGAAGGTCAGCATGCGGAACTGTCAGATGCCCGTATCTTGTTATTCTCATCCAACCAGGTAACTGGGCTTTTCCCCAGAAGATAGGACTGTGAAAACTTGTAGAACTTGAATAAGGAGACCCAAGTCCTACGGATACTAGAGCCAGCTGAAAATGAGTGGAATTAGTGAAAATCTACTTAGGTCTCCTTCATTTCCACAAAACCAAAAACCAAGCAAGTTAGCTCTCACCTCATCCCCTCCTGCTATGCTCCTGCCAAACAGGAAATAGAGAAGTCTTTCATGGGGAAACAGATAGCCAATGATTATCAAACATTAAAGAAAAGCATTCACTATGATTGGGAAAGAAAAAAGAGGAAATATTTTTTAAAAAACTGAAATAAAGGTAAAGCAGGAACCAGAAGAAAACTTCTCTCAAGTGAGCCCTGCTGACATGCCTGCCCCCAATGTCATTATTAGCGGAGGAGTCAGAATAAGGCAGTTTAAAGTAGGTGAGAGATCTACATCTATCACATTGGTATAGAAATACAGGGATGAATCTCAAGTGATAGAACTTCCAATGTGCAGCATCCAGGTTAGAGGTTATAAAAGGTTAAAATTTAAATTTGGAGTCACCCAGTCTAATGTCCTCATTAGAAGTCATGTGCTTTGCCATAATCATCTAATTTACTAGCTGCAGTGTCAAGTTTGGAATGCAGACTCCTAATTTCTGGTCCAGTTTGCTTTCTGCTATTACTTATCTCTACAAAATGGATATAAACATCTGATTGAGGGAAATTTGTTCCCCAGAGCCTGCATATAGGACACATGAAGTCTACTTTATGTATTTTGTAAGGTTTAAATTTGACCTATCTAAAACCTAATAGCCAGAAAGTAAGAATAGATGGTAATAATTCACTTGTTTTTCAAATTTGAAAGAGCTATTTTGAGATGATTTGCTAGGCTCCCTTAAAACTTTAGCCTATGAAATTTTATTAGGAGCTTTAGTTTTCTCCTGGTAAATTTTCCTTAGGTTCAACATCCAATATGATCCACTGATCATTATTTTTAAAAATAGATGGTGTACCTCTCTAATATTTGGAGACGTTACTAAGGCTTTGTCTTGTGAGTGTCTGGAAAACAGAAGTCACTTATATCTGGCCTCCTCCTCCTCCATCTCCTGAAATCACAATCCATCCAAAATGGCAGCCTTAGTATGTAGAAGTGAGTTATGACTTGATATGGTGGGAAGAAATTATATAAGGCAGGTAGTATGTGTATCAGACTCTCTGGGCCTTGTTCTCTCTTCCCCATTTCAAAATTAAGGAAAGCTGAAATTTACCATATCAAAACCAACATGGAGAGATGAGTGTCCAGCTTGCAATGGGAGGTAACTTGTGTTTGTGTACATTTGCACATGCCCTTCCTGGAACACCTTTTCCTCTAAAACAACGTCCCTAAAATCTCCCAGGTCTGTACTCCTCTGCACTGTGTTTTAAGTGGAAACCTTTCCATGTTGCCCCCCTGTTGCTACTCTGGGTTTCTGGTAAACATTAGTGGGTTGCATCTAGATCAGTGATACAAAAGGGACACAACGATCATTCAACTCACTGAATTTTCCAGGTCTAGCTAGTAATGCTCCAACTCCTGTGAAAACGGAATTGAAACATAAACACTGTTTTAAGGACTTCAAATTGTAATCAAGGAAATGGGAAAACAAAACTTAGTCTGTCCTCACCAACCCAGGGAATCATTGTAGTTCATGTACATGAAGACTCAGATGTCGGCTCTCCTTCTCTTGGGGTTCTTACCTACTTAAAATTCACTTGTTGCTCTTCAAATTCACACGTAGCTCAAGGCAAACGTTTGAATTTCTAAAGTGAAACCATGCGGCCAAAGTAAGCTTAGGGGAAACAAAAATAAGGCAAACATATAGAAAAGCCTCCAAAATAAGCAAAAGCATTAAAATGATAATGCTTTTTCTGAACTTAACTTAAAAATAGCGTATGCTCAAGATAAGCTTTAAACTATAGAGACACTCTTGTCCATAAAGCCTTAAAGAAAAAGCTGAAAATTACCTCAGATGAAACTTCGTTATGTGTCATTTCTATTCCCAGAATATTCTGACTCACTTGGTCTGGAATAGAGCCCTGGCATCAGGATTTTTAACTGCTTAGGTGATTCAAATGTGCGGCCAGGGTGAAGAAACCCAGATGAACAATGTTTGGAAACTGTTCCGGCAGATATTGACGCCTCCCCTCTCCACAAGCCCTACCATACAACTGCCCTTTCCCTAAAATACACACACACACAAACACCGAATTTTATTCATTTGCATATTATGTAATCAACAAGTTGAATTTTGGCTTTGTGCAAGGAGCCGTGTTTCTGTTCACCAAAAGCTCCCCCTCTAGGTGTGGAGAATATGTTAAGGTGTATGGAAATGGGAACAACCCTTGGGGTGGAGGGAGGGCAAATGAAAAGTGAGCAAATGCTTTTAAAAGAGATAATTTCAGATTTCCTCTTAGTTCTGATCTTTCTCTACCCTGCCGTTAGGGAGTGGGTTGGCCCCTATTATGCACGTGAGAAAGAAAGATAGACGCACACCTAACTGTTTCAGATAATCGTACATTCTAGATGTCCACTCCCACCACAACTCCTGTTCGTAGTTTACAATGTAAGACATCTATAAAGAGAAATAATTTCTAAATAAGCAAAGCCTCTATGAAAGTACCTGACTCTGTTTGGCCCCACTGAACTGCCTTATTACCCATCTGAGAACAAGATTGACCCTACTATGATTACCCTCTAGTTGGAAGGGACATCGACACTTATTTAGCCAACGACTATGCTTTCAGGCATACCAGCCCTGGAGAATTCCAGAAAAATGGTTATTGGCCTTTCAGAAAAGGCACCTGGCAGATAAAATGAGCCTACAACTGCAGTTAACAGGAAAGAGTGCTGATGCAGCGTGACAGCAAGTCCCCAAACCCTTAACGGAAAGGTTGACCCTTATACGTGCACAGATGTGGCTAGAGGGTCAGTAATGTTGCACTTCGATAGCGCACCAACTCTAAGGACAAGAAAAACTGCGATAGACCACAAATACGGAGCCTCTTTTGCCCAACAGGGAAAAATCTAGAGGGGAAAAATGTTTCCTAAAATATAATATTCTCTCTGGTATTTTCTGGGTTGTTGTGTGTGTGTCAGATTATATTTCCACAAAGTCAAATAAATGCACAACTAAATCTGGATTATGAGGAACATCGAAATACAATCTATGTTTGGGGAAGGAATATCAGCAGCATTGTTTCAAATAATTTATTGTTAATCACCTCAAGTTTAAAGTCATCATCTATTGAGAACCCACCTTGAACAAAGTATTATGGTAGGTGCCAAGGTTGAATTGAAAGAATGAGACAGAAACCCTGCTGAACGTATACAATTAAAAATTATCCCCCCAAATGTGGAATGTACTTTGATAAGGCCTTGTGTACAGGCATTCTGAAGTAAACTGCAGTCCATTCTTCACTCAGAAATGTATTCATGAAATAAACCTTTGTCCAGCCAAGCGCCAGGCTCTGTGCTTTGCACTGGGCATATTGAAAGAGAAGCTTAGGATGCAAAAGGCCAAGAAGCTGTCACAGCCGCAGCCTATCATTTTGCCTGATTTGTTTTCTTTTTTAATTTTTTAACTGCTATTTAAAAAAACTTCACATGATACAAAATTGATCATCTGAACCATTTTTAAGTGCACAGCTAGGTAGTATTGAATATATGCACATTGTTACACAACAGATCTCCAGAACTTTTCATCTTGCAAAACTGAAACTCTGTACCCTTTAAACAACAATGTTTAGGTATCTAAACATTTGATTCATATTAGCAGAAAGTAGAACAGTGGTTGCCAAGCACTGGGGATGGGGGAAAGGAGGAATTGTTGCTTGACTTCTAAAATCTCAGTCTTCTCTCCAACTCCTCCTATTCTAAGTGTGTTGACATCATGACTGCCTGTCACTACCTCTAAGGGCAGACACAGCTCTGTTTCTGGAAGTGCCATCGCCTGAATGTAACAGCCCTGCCCCTGCCTGCTCCCGTTCTCCTTTATCCTTCCTGTTTTATGCCTGCCTGTACCTGCTGTGCCAAGCTTATTTGTTTGCTGCTTTTTACAGGCACGAGAGCGCACCACCACCTCTTGGGTATTCATTACCCAGCCTGGTCTCACTGTTCCTCTCTCACCCCAGGCTGGATGCAGTTCACCTCATCCCTTTTCAGCATCCCCAACATTACTGCATAATACACAACCATTCCCCCTCCCCCCCAAATTAACAGGTACAGTCACTCACTGTGATTTTGGAAAATGCTTAAAACCCCACCTTTACATTCTGAGAAGCAGAGAACAATGAATGAATTTAAACCAAGAACAACCTCAAAAATGTCATGGTTCCCTACCCAATATATGGGAATCTTGGTCTCCAGCATGCTGCTATTCATACATCACACAAATGTTCTGTAAATTATTACCGAGAATTATGTGCAAATTTAAATGCTCTCCAGACAATTCTAAATATCAGCTTCAATGCAAGACTTTACCTGCTAAAAGCATCTATTTATGGTTTGACACTCTCTCTCTGACATTTTGACGTGATACATATTCCATCAGCCTGATACATTGCCACCTCCCAGTGAGAATTAAACATGTTGCTAAACCACTTTACAGCCCTTGCAAAGCACATAAAGGCTGTTTGACAATTACCCCCAGGAAGGAGAATAATCAGCACACCTCTGATTCCCTTATTATTAACCATTATAAAATCATGTGCTGTGATAAACGTACCTAACAAAGACATTGATTTTTATAAGACTTCCCAAGAAGAAAACACATATATTTGATATAAGAAACCCACAGGGGGCCCCTCCATTTTCCTTTGTGTCTTCAGTTTGCTGGGAGCTACTCCTTGTACGGCACTGGCTTTCATCTGTCGGCTAAGGCTTTGATGACTGAGTTATGGGAAAAAAATCATTGCCCATTGAGGTAACTGTAATACAAACGGATGTCTTTCAAAAGAAAAGAAATCTTTTTTTTTTTTTTTTGGCTACTTTATAGTTAGAAGACTATTTTTAACTCAAAGATTTACATGCTTCTCCCTATTTTCCCTTGCTTCCTGTTTAATTGCTGGTTAGACAAATAAGTAGGCACTGGTCTGCACCAAAATATGCCTGGGCAGGCCTCTGGTGTTTCATGTCCCTTGGTTTTGTTTCTTTGTGCTGTTGAGACCCTGTGCTGGTTACTTTTTCCTCACTTGAGGTAACAACACAATCATTCTTTACCAGTATCCTTTTCTTTTAAATTTTTATTTTATATTGGTGTACAGTTGATTAACAATGTTGTGTTAGTTTCAGGTGTACAGCAAAGTGATTCAGTTATACATATACATGTTATTTTGGATGCCCAAAGATAATTTTCCAAAGAATTTTCTGAATATATTCATAATCCCTTTTAAATATTACACAGAGGAGTATATTTGACTGTTCAGCAGCGTATTTGACTTAATTTTTTAGAAGATATTTTTCATTGTCCTATATGGTTAAAGATATGTTTCACTTGAGCTTGCAACAGAGACATGAAAATGACCCATTGTGAATTTGTTACGTTAAAAAGAAACAAACAAACCTAACAAAAAGCATATGGTGACAGCACAGTAAAAATGAGAAGAGCTCAACCTTTAAATCCATGGGGATCTGAGCTCAAATCAAACTCAGCCAACTAGTAATTTACTGGTCATGTCACCTTAGGTGAGGAAATTGAGCTTCAGTATACTAATTGATAAAAACAAGAGCCAAAAAGTAGCCACAGTTTATTGAGTGCCTACTTTGGAACCCCGCTAAGTGCTTTATGTATAAAGACTCCTTTGATCCTCACAGCACACCTTATCGACATTTTCCTGGAAAATGAAATAAAGTCACAGAGCAGTTAAGTCAGGTTCTCAAGGATACACAGCTAGTAAGTGGCAGGGCCAGGACTTTGAACTCAGGCAGTTTGTCTCCAGAGTTTGTGTTTTAACCACTAGGCAAAACTCCCTCTCTAAATATCCACCTTGCAATTAAATGAGATAGCATGTGAAAGTTCATCTTGCTAAGCTTGGCAAATTAGGGGTGTTCAGAAGAGTTTATTTCCTCCTTAAAACAGATAATAGCAATAATTGCACTATAAGAATAATGTTCCTTATATCATTCAATATGCGTTCAGAAGATAGTCACAAAGGTGCAGAAATATAATCAAAAAACATCGTAATTGCCATGGCTGTCTTCTGAGTGCTTATTATATGCATTATTTTGTTTAACTTTCACGACCATCCTACCAAGTGAATATTATTATCATATCTGTATTAGAGACAAGGACACTGAGGTTCAGAGTCACATGGCTAGTGACAAATATTGATACCATTGATACCAAAACCCACGATAATCTAACCACTGCACTATATTATCTCATAGACCATCAGAAGGAGAGAGTATGGATAACATTGTCATCATGTTCATTCTGAAGCTAAAATTATGTAATCAATTTCAGAAAATTATAAATAAAAATTAACAACTGGTAAATTTCTACTTACTAATGACTTAAGCTGCTACAACGTCTTATTAACTTGGGGGCCACCAGGAAAGTCACTTCCACCCTCTGGACTTCATAGTCCTTTTCTAGACAGCAGTGTCTCCATGCTCTATGACTACCATAGTAAGATGTCACCATGGAGTAATGTGACTAAATTTTGTAAGTGTAACCATGGTATCACATAGAAAGAACAACATTTTTGTGAAAAACATGAAGATTCAAGAAACAGTGTCTAAATTAGACATTAATTTTATAAATAAAGTCACTTAGTCCTCCTTTTGAGAGCATTTAATTCTATTACATAAATATTGACTTGAGAACTGCAAGTACGTAATGGCATTTTATTAGGTTTTATGAATGGTGGGGGATCATACAAGATATGGTCTCTCCCAGTTGAAAGCTTAGAGGACCAAAGAAATGTTATGAGACAAGTACTTGAGTATTAAATAATATATCAGAGTAGAGTGTTGAGTAAGTATAAATTGTACAGTTCCAAAGATACTTCCTTTAGGAGACTCTGACGAAAAGATCATCATAGACTGACATGCTCTTGGAAGAAACTGTGACGATGTGGGACTTAATTTGAAAGCAGAAGACATTTTAGTTGGAAAGAATCATTAGGAATATATTCGAGACAGTATAGAGCTGGAATTGACTGAACCAAAAATTCATATTGTAGAAAATGAGAAATAGCTATAGAAGCTTGTTCATAAAAAAAAAATGTTCTCAGCTATTCACCTAAGGATTAGCATCTTCTAGTTAGAAATTTTCTCAATACCTATCAATGGCAAATGTTCACTTGCATGTTGTATTACCTTGGGCATATCCAGAATTATGCCTGATTCCCAGTGTTCTAGCTGTACACCATCTCTTTCTCTTCTTCTCAAGAAGGCATGTTGGGTAGATGAATAAATGAAAATAATGATGCTATTATACAGACAACTGATCTAACTTATTAGATTTGATAATTGGAGGCCTTAATACTTACTAGTAATCAATTTCTTGTGGGTCAGATCACCACCAACCAAGCCGACATGTTCCTTTACCAGACCCCTGGAGCCAGAAATCCTGGAGGGACAATATTAGTTAGACAACTCCTCCTGCTGCAATCTAGGCAGGAAGGATAAGGGGGGATGAGGGGTGGACGAAGGTGGCAGCCATGCATTAGAAAGAAAATGAGATGATTCAAGAAACACTTTAAAGGAAGAATAAATTTCAACTAATGTTTATGGAATGACTAGCATGTTTACAGAACCATAATAAACACTAGACAGACTGCAAAGAAGGGGAAATAAAACAATCACACAATCACACAAGTCACAATAACGCAAGGCCAATCATATCAAATAACCCAGCGGATAAAGCGTTCATATGTCATAGGGTTCAAAAATACGATGGATCAGTTTCTCACAAAGTGTTAAAATATGCTTGATACTATTGTCCTCATAAAAATTTTTATGAATGGCAATGATATAATGTTGGAAATAATTTTTATATAAAAATATATTAGTAATTATGCTATAGGTTGTGATCAAAATTGGTATTGGATTAGGGGTCAGGATGCTTTCTCTCCTCTAATTTCTCCTTCAATATTAGTTACCCAACATAGCACCTGAGTTTTAGTTAACATAGGAAGTAAAAAATCTGTTTTACCTCTGAGCAATTGTAATATTACACACACATATACTTTACATCTAATTACATACAGATAAGCAATTTATATGTTATCATATCTTTAAGTTATAACATTCACGTTGGCTTGATTTCATATACTATCCTAGTTTCTCATTCATCCCTGCTTTACCCTCCAGAATGATAACATCTTAACATAGTTCTTTCCATCTGGTTCCCAGATGGACTCGCCAATGCCCCTCTCTGGCCAGCACATCCCATGCTAGTTCAGGTCGTTAATTATTGCCTGGAATTCAAGTTCTTAAACCTTTGAAAAATTCAGTTCTAGAGGCCATCCTGCCCAAGAACAAATTCCAAAATCTTCCAACTCCAATTTTAAATGTCTTCCTGCTCTTTCCTTCTTCTTTCTTAGTTTCTCTTTAGGAATTTTAGTGGACAGATGTCTGCTGGACAGCTTTCAGTACCAGCTTCCTATTTTTTTTTTTCTTGTTTTCGTTTCCAAATTCAGATTTATGCTTATGAAGCATTGCATTTAAATATAATTGTTCCTTCTTGGCCAACATGAGTGCACTTAAAGGGAATGTTACATATTTCATCACATGCTTTAACATTAATGAATTTTAATTACTTAGTATTTATAAATCTGAATTGAAATTCATAAAATATTTATTCTAATAATATAATCTCTCTGGAATAGTTCTGCAATCTTTATTACATAGACCAGCTGCTTCTGTTTCAACTTGTAGTATCCAAACCGAAAGAATATTGTTCAGTTCTACATTTGCAAAATTGAAGTCTGTTCTTAAAGAATAAGTAGTATTTTTCATCTTGGGAGCACTAGTGGCATTACCAAACAATTGTGAAAATCTTCACATAGAAATAGTGTAGTAATGAGTCTTTGTCCAGGATAGCTATTAACCATAGCACTTGGTGAATTGGAAATAGACCTAAATGATGCTTACTTGGGCCCTATCCTGCCCACACCTACCCTCCATGAAACCAGGCTGTTTCTCTCAGAATCTCCTTTTCTTCTGATTCTCCAGTTCATGCTACATGATAACTAGTTGCCATTGGTCATTCATTACAGCTGATTCTCATTATTCGCCAGAGTTCTGTTCTATAAAGTCACCACAAACACTGGATTAGCAAATGCTGAACCACCGCTTCTAGGGGAAATACAGGGTTAGGTTCCTGTGAGCCTCTATCACTTCACTTTCATCAACCCATCAATTTCTGTTTTAAGACACTTCATCATGTATGTATATGTATGATTCATCAACTTTTCCTTTTCTGGTCCAGTGATCCAATTTTTTTATTGAAGTATAGTTGATTTACAATATTAGTTTAAGGTGTACAGCACAGTGATTCAGTTAAATATATGTATAACACTATATATTGTATATATAAAAAACACTATATATAACTATATATATAACAAACTAGAAAAATATACTGACATAAAATTTGCACATGTAATGTATTTTAAAAAACTTTAAAAAATCAACAAGAAAAAGTAAAAAATACTGAACAACCAGGTCATAAAAAAAGATCCAGAATTGTTCAGTAAATGGGTAAAAAAAAAGAAATTGAAGTTCTTTCCAATCTAACAAATACAAACAAAAATAAAAATGCAATATTTTATCATATCTGAAATTGGTAATATTTTGCTTTTATTTTTGTTCACTAAACAAAAAATGATGGGGCATTTCTGACAAGCAATTTTACAAAACATCAGAAATCTTTAAAATGTTTGTAGTTCTTGGAAAAGGATTTTATTTCTAAAACCATATCCCAAGGAAATAAGTATAGATTATACACAAGTTTTTTTTTTAATAGCTTGTTCATCTCAAAGTTGTATGTAATTGTGGAAAATGTGAATCACTGTTATCTGCCCCCTAAAAGAGAAGGAAATTGCTAAATACATTTAAGTCTAGGCATATAATTGTATTTCCTAAAAATAAATCTCCTAAAAGTGTTTCGAAGGCTATTTACATGGACACATGATAATGGTATAATTTTAGTAAATCATGGTAGAAAACTGATACAATATCATCCAGGTTTACAAACAGTATTTTTACATGGATTTACATAAAGCTGGGAATAAACATAATGAAAATGTTAACAGATTATTTCTTGTCAGCGAGTTTATGGAAAATTTATATTATCTCCTTTATAGTTTTCTGTTCCAAATATAAAATATTCATTTTTCATATCCTTTAAAAATTTGGATCTTAACTACCTCTTTTCATTTAATTTGCAATTTCACCATTTTTAATCCAGGAAATTTAATTTTCTAAAAATGGTCAAACTGAATATTTAACATTCTATTGGTTTTTTTTTTCAATCTTAATTTTCTTCCTAGTAATAGTGTATATTTTAAAAGGCTGGCATATCCTCAGCTGTGGTTATGCCTATTCAAAGTCAAAAATCCTGCCAATTTTTAAAACTTGAACTCATTATCTGTTGTTGGTTTGTAGTATAATAAATAAACGTTTTGACTGCACTTCATCTGCTTTGGCTAGAGACAGATGACAGACGAGGGGGCTGATTAAATACAGGAGAAAATCTGGCACAATTTTTGGTTTTATTATTATTCTTTATAACCATTATGTTTGTGAATTATTTATAATATTGCTATAAAGAATATTTTGAGTAAAATCTCAGGTCTTGCTTCCAAAGAATGTGTTGTTTTGTTTTTATCATTCCAAATTTTATGATTGCGTTAGGATTATAGGACAAGAGATAATAAATTTCATGAGTTGTCGGATAGTTTTGAGAACAATTATGATTTTTTTCTGAAAACAGTGAAGGCTAAGCTATTTAAGGGTTGAGGATGTTTTCCTCTGGCTACTCTATCATGTATGCCTGCAGCAGGATGAGGTGGTGGAAAGGCTGAGCGGGTAACCAGGAAGGCTGGGAGTGAGTCTTTAATTCTCCTTCTTATTAGTGCTGGAATTGTGGACAGTTTCTCAGAGACAAAGCTTTCTCTCCTGTAAACTAAGAGTGAGTCCAGTAGGTGTGTGTCTATAATCTGATTTAATCACACGATGAGCCTGGACTGTTTGGGACTTAAAGAATCCATCACCACCACTTCTCTCACTGGCTTTTTTTTTTTCTCCCACAAAGCTGCATAATGAAGATGTAAGAATGTTATTCTTAAAAGGAAACTAAAGTGCTAGGCATTCTGAGTTGCTGATAAAGGATGCACTTGTAAGCTTCAGCAAACGCTGATAGATTTTTGGAAATTAGTCTGTGTTTCCTAGCTGCAACTGTACTGGAGTGGAGAAGCCAACCCTCTTCCTTTAAGAAATGGCCCCGGTTCCCTCCAGGACATGTCCACATGGTCAGAAGGATCCATGTGCTGATGGTACCCTGGGAAAACTTTCAAAAGTAGGTCTGACAATTTGCAAACCATGGACAGAAACAGACAACATCAGTAAAACTCTCAAGTAATCCCTGGTTTTGAGCCATGTAGAGCTGAGGTAAGTCTGCCAAGGTTAGTTAGGTGCAACATGTACTCCCAACTATGTACGTAAATGAGCATCTTTTATGGCCTCACTGGACTCACAGCAACTGGATTTTGTAGGCTATCTGCCAAAGATAACTGTTTGAAATTTTAATATTTATTTAAATATTTCTCCCGATGGT
Source organism: Hippopotamus amphibius kiboko (assembly GCF_030028045.1). Lineage (NCBI taxonomy): Eukaryota > Metazoa > Chordata > Mammalia > Artiodactyla > Hippopotamidae > Hippopotamus > Hippopotamus amphibius. The sequence goes on along the minus strand of NC_080189.1, from coordinate 8,028,286 downwards.
AATTGATCATTATCTTTTGAAGCTATTTTGGGTTAGAAGCAGTAAAAATCCTCTCCTCCAATAGCCTATAGGAACATATGCTTCTGTTGTCTGTTTAAGGAGGCTAGGCACCCAGGTCACCTAGCCAGCGACACTGCAGATCGAGCCAGGTTTCCTGCATCTGAGTCCAGTTCTATTTGTGACCTCCAGCAAGCTATTAATTATTATACCCCTCAAATTCCTTGTCTGTACAACAGAATGATGATAGCACTTACCCTCTAAGAGGTTAGGCACCTAATATAGCGCCTAGTAAGTTCTAAATAAATATTAGCTATATCTATTGTGATATTTGTAAAAAAAAGAGTATAAGTTGTAATCCTATTTTACACCATCCAAAACTGTTTTCTGATCCACAGAAATACTATTTCAGCCAAATTTGTAATTCTTGCAAAGTTATTCCATTGCAGTTAAGGAACAACAGTTTGGCATTAGAGAGGAGTCCAGGAAAGTCTTTGCCTTCGCTATTTCCGGCACCTTCTTCCAAACAACACAAGAAGCAGGTCCTTCCACCACCATGTTTTTGTAGTGGAGCCTGGATGTCTTGGCCACAACTAATCAAACCGGGGCTATGGGTTCCTCCCTGAGGCAGCTGTTTGTCCTGTGGACTCATGCCTTCACATGACAACCCTGCCTGATAGAAAGGTCCATACTGAATAGCAAAGAACCGGCCCAATCTGACCTCCTCTCAGTGATTTTAAGTAAAAGACATGCAGAATCTATAGCATTCTGTGGTGGATTCTGTTCGTCTGCAAATTGTAGGATACTTGCTGAGGCGGGTGGGGGTCTTTGGGAGAGAGAGGGGCAGAACAGAATTTAAACATTGTAGGATATTTCTTCTGTCTTTCCACTTGTGGAATTTTTCCAACCATTTGGTGTTGCATAGAGTAGCTTGATATAGTTGGTTTCCAGGATGTATTTTGGTCAACATTTCCAAAAGGCGTGCAGTTTTCTGTCTAGAAGTCAAATATTTTGTACGATTCTTTGACCCTAAAAGTGCATTTCTCTTATAGTGATATTGCATTTTAGCAGTGTAAACCTTTTACATTCGCATGACACTTGGAATGCTCTCCGGAGTGGAACACATTCCCTGAAATTCCAAGTAAACCCAGTGCAGCAGGTCCACTGACTTGAGTCTGTGTTTTTCTGCAAGTTGCTCCCTGAGCACAAACCCCCCAAGTGAAGATGAGACAGAGGCAGGATCTGCGGTTCCTCCTTCTACATCCCACAGAGTAAGGAAAGTCTGCTGAGCTGAGTGTGCTTTTAATATTTTTGTTCAATGTGATGCCTAAACAGAAAACGACCACTTCACCTGTTGCCCACCCAAAGATACACTGATGTATTTTGTATTGTTATGATTTTTTGTGTTGGAGTTCTCGAGAGGTGGTAGGATGTGATACTTTAGAGGGGATTTAATAGCTCTCCAGTGCAATTTTGTCTTTTCTCAATTTTCCAGCCTTAGAACCTACTACCCACATCAGCTTTGAATCCACTAGAATTAAAAGCTAAACTTTATAGCCAAACTGACCTGGGTTTGAATCCCGCTTATATCATTTGCCTGTGTGGCTTTAGGAAAGTTGCTCAACTTTTCTGGGTCTCCATTTTCTCATCTGTGTGATTGCTGTGAGCCTCAAATGGCATTCAAAGCTCTCATTGCTGTATCGTCTGTGTAAAAAGAGCCACTGTTTCAATAGACATAGTTCAGACATTAAGAGATGCACAGAGAGCAGGAAGAAATCATAATCCCTGGGGCAGTCTTGGTCATTAGAGGCAGAAGCCGTGAGGTGATGAGCAGAAAAATACCCCCATAGCTGAGAGGTGCTGGGTGGTCCAGGTTTTCATGAGGACTGATCATGCATTCAGTAGGTTGGACAGTCTGCATGTGGATAGCACATTGGCAGGAAATAGAGACTACTCAGTAAAACTGACTTTCAACAACTCTGGTGTCAAAAGATCCTAACGTGACGTTTCATTTAATTCAAGACTTTTAATCAGCCTGAGAGGAGCTCTGTGTAAAATAGCTGTAATAATACATGCCCCCTTTAACCCAGGCTATTACAAGATTTAAATGTGTTTATGAATGTGACTTGATTTTGAAATGATAAAGCCTTTTATGAGTGTAAAATGGTAGCAGATAAATATTAATAGCATTTTAAGTCAGGGCTAATTATTTAGGAAGTCTATAGACATGACTGTACCTCCTATCCTCAGTTAAAATTTACTGAAAGAACTGAAGATTGTAAGATCCTTCATCATTAACCATTATATTTCCACGATGTCTTAGAACTCTTGCCTAGAGGATGAGCTTGGGTTTTAGAGTTAAACTAATCCTGACTTTAAAATCATAATTTTGCCACTGGCTGTGTGACCTTGGAGAAGCTATTTAATGGGCCTCAAATTCCCTATTAAAAATATTTCATGAGAACTAAATTAGTTGACATGGGAAAGCAACCTGGCTGCTATAGGCACTCAGTGAATGAATGGGTGTATCCCTAACCTGATTATAATTTTGAAGCAAAAACGACAGACTGATTGCATTAAAATTTTATTGATCTCTCCAAAAACAAAATTGCAAAATAAAAGGTCCTTAAACTATGTTTGTTTCACCTGAGAATATCTTCTGTAGCTTAATATAGGTAAAATTCAAAATTAGCAAAAATAGGGTCATCGCAGCCCTTCCAGAAACCAAGAACCTGATGTGTTCTACGCTGTCCTGGTGGATTCTACATGATCAATTATCCCATGTTATGAAAGCAATGTAATAGTGGAGTCAAGATTATTGGTATAACTCTGGTGAAGAGTACTTAAAACCAAAATTAGCCATTCATAAAGCAACTCAAACACATGGTGTGTAGAGCATGTCAATAACATATCGCAATACATCAAGAGATAGCATAGAGTTAATCGTTCGCTTCAGGTGAAAGCAGCCTTTTAAGCCACATCACTTGCAGCAGATTTCCATTAAGAGCTGGCATACTTTCAGTGCTCAGGCTCTCCCAGAGCAGAAAGAACAGGCAGATGCAAATGTGTGCCTGCCCCAGTAGCTTGTGTTTATGCCAAGGGGGAGAAACCATAGCTTCTGCATGTGGTTATACAACTCAGCATGTCACCTCAGTCCATGGGGCTTCTCTTTTTCCTGGGAGTTGTCCTGGAGGCTTGGAGCCATTCAGAGCCAGGGCATAATTCACGTGGCAATACTTGGCTCTTTATGGCCCACATTTTCATGCCTACCATTCTGTGCTCATGGAAAACTTCAGGCAGCGTGCACAACCAGGTCTGCATATCCGAGACAGTGCTCATTTCCTTCCGAAAAGTATCCCTTGGGGTGGGAGGTGGGGCAACAAGGGCTTGGCTGCAGAGGGTTTGTCAGATTTTTGTCTTTTGGTTTAGATATGATCCAAACAGATGTAAAATAGGAAGGACTGCATGACTGCAACCACATTTTAATTTCCATACAACATTTTTTCAGTAGTATTGTGTGCTTAATAGATAAATGTTATTCCAAAACCAGCCCAGGTGATGGTAGTGCACAAAAGGGGCACACAGGGGGCTTCTGGGATGCTGGTAATGTTCTGTCTTCTAATGTGGGTTCAAGTCACAACATGGGTATCTTCATTTTAAGAAAATTCATCAAGCTGTATATTTATGACATGAGCATTTTTCTTCATGCAGGTTATCCTTCAATTTAAACAACAACAACCAGGAAGGAGAAGAAATATTCTTCTTCTCTCAAAAAAAAAATTTAATATATATTTGTATGTAGATAACGGAAGGAATACAAACAATCTGGTACAAGGTCTACACCAAGTTAGAATATATTTAATAAAATTAATATTTGAGGGCACATTAAATATATTTGACTTTTTAAAAACTGGTCAAGAATATGAATTGCTTTGGAAGTTATAGCCATGTTCCATGTGAAATAACCATCATCAGATTCCATTTTACAATAAATTTCCAGGAATACTTATTTTTCACACATTCATTATAACCTTTTCAGCATCCTTTACAAATATTTAACCGTACATGATTAAATATTTGTAACCATGGTAACCACACATGATTGCCATAGCACCCATTTTGACTGTTTCAACAAAATATTTCATCTAAGGCATTAATTGGATCCACCAGTTTTGCTCAGTTGATGAAAAGTATCACATATACTCATGTTGGTTTTTAAAAGTCAGCTAAAATAAGCCTTTATTAAATAAAAATATTTCTAATCTTATAATAGTATGAAATGCCTTCAAATAAATGTTTTATATTCTTGCCTTAATGCATAACCGTAATTTTCCTGTAGAGTGTCTGTAGTAGTTGAAAGACAAGACTGTAGAATGATATCTTCAAAGAGTTGAGAGAAAAACAAAAATTGAAAGAGCTTGAGCAAAAATAATTTTATTAAAGCAACTTCTAAAGGATTTAATTCATTAAAAAAATAGAATAAATACCTGAGATATAAGAAGTATTGAAATCAAAGAAATTGATGAGCATATAGGTAAAAATTGTGTAAAACTGTCTAATGAAATATTAATATTTAAATTAGTGTTTTAAAAGAGAGGATTGGAAGAAACAATTAAAAATGAAGCCTGTGAGCCAGGAAAGAAGTAATCAGTTAAAGTTTTTTAAGAAGCTTGTATTTGAAGAGGATTTAGAGAGGATTTAAAAGACTAATTAACTTTAGACTTTCTTGAGTTGTATGTGTTATAAAATCCCAAATGTGCCCACTAATATTAGATAATATATAACTTCAAAACCAGAATGGGGAAGGAAATGGAATAAGGAAACAAACAAAATAATCAATTCAAAAAGTAGGAAGAAAAGTGAAAGGAATCATACAAAATCAGGAAAAAGAAAAAGCAACGTAAGACAGAAGGAACAAGTCTCTCTCTCTCTCTCTCAATCTGATACACACACACACACATACACACACACACACACACATACATATAATGTCTTGTCATTGGACTAAATATATTAGCTAAAAGAATTTGTCAGATTAGATTAACAAGAGGCTGAATGTTTTTTATCAGACACAAATAAGAAGACTCTGGCTGCATGTAAAAGGATGAAAAGATACACATTAGGCAAATAATAAATAAAAAAACTTGGTAACTATAATAATATCAGGTAATATAACCTTTAAAAAAAAGCCTTTTTAGGGATAGAGAAGGTCATTAAATTATGGCAAAAGATTCAATTTGCATGAAAAACGTAACAATTCTAAACTTGAATGCACTAAGTGAAATATTCTCAAAATATATAAAGCACATGGAGAAGGATGTACTTGGAGATACTGATAAGTCCAATACCATATAAGAAAATTTTACATACTAATTTCAAAGCTGGTAATTTTAAGCACAGGGAAGTAAGAAAAAATAGAGGTTTCCAAAAACATAATTAACAAACTTGATTTAATAGGTATAAAAAGTCTGAACAAAAGAAATAAAGAACACACATTCTTCTAAGACATAAATGAAAAGTATGAAACATTTTGTCACTTTCTAGGAGGAAAAATCAAAAATGCTTAGAACTGAGTGGTAATAATTAATCCTATAAATAAAAATTCGTGAGAGACAACACAAAGGTAATTATAGTTTATTTTACACTTTAAATGCTTAAATTAGAATTGAATTAAGGCTAGAAACTAATAGCTAACCTCAGATAAACTAAAATAATGAGTTTCATGAAATAGAATTTGAAGACCAGAATAGAATCTAAGGAGTCAACAAAGTCAAATGTTAGTTCCTTGAAAATAGAAAACTCTCTAACACATTGGTTAAGAAAAAAGGCAATCACCACAAATAACAAATGCAGGAAATGAAAATGGAAAATAATTATAGGCAACAGAGATTTTAGATGGTAATAAGAGAACGCAATGCACAAACTTTGCCAATGCATTTAGAAACAGACAAAATGGACACATTTCTAGTATATTATGTGTGTGTCAAAAAACTATTTTTGTCTTGGTTTTTGAAAGATATTCTCACTAGGTATGGAATTATACATTGACAGTTGTTTTTTTCTTTTATCTACTTTACAAGTGTTGCTCCACTGTCTTCTGACTTTCATTGTTTTCTAGAAGAAATCTGCTGTCATTCATATTTTTATAAGCAATTGTGTTCTTTTTTCCTGGCTGCTTTTAAGTAATGTGCTTACAATGTACCTTGGTGTAGTTTCCTTCATGTTTCTTTTGTTTGGGATGTTATTTTTCTTTTAGGATCAGTAGGTTACATCTTTCATCAAATTTGGAAATTTTTAAGTCATTAGTTCTTCAAATCTTTTTGTTCCCTATGCCCCCCCCCCCCACTTTGGGGACTGCATATTATACATATTAGACCACTTGAAATTTTCCCACAATTCACTAATGCTTTCTCCACTTTTTTTGGTCTTTTTTCTCTATATATTAGGTACTTTCTATCACTGTGTCTTCAAGTTAACCAATCTTTTTTCTGTGATGTCTATTCTGATAATCCTTTCTGGCATAATTTTCATTTAGAATTTGATTTGTCTTTATATATCTTCCATGTCTCTACTTAACATGTTCAATCATTCCTCTACATTCTTGAGTATAAAGAAAATAGTTACAATACTATTTAGTGCCCTTGTCTGTTTATTCTATCCTTTGTGTCATTTCTGGATCTGTTTCAGTTGATTGACTTTCCCCTCATTGAGGATTTTATTTTCCTACTTCTTTTCATGCCTGGTAATTTTTTATTGGGTGCCAGATGGTGTGAATTTCCCCCTTATTGGGAGTAGATATTTTTATAGTCCCGTAATATTCTTAACCTATATTCTGAGATATAGTGAACTTACTTGAAAACAGTTGACCCTTTTGAGACTTGATTTGAATTTTGTGAGATGGGACCAGAGAAGCCATTATCTAGGGCTAATTTTGCCCCAATACTGGCACAATTTCCTTTTGAGTACTCTACCTCATGCACTTGAATTACAAGGTTTTTTCACTCTGACTTGTGGGAACATGAACTATTCTTGGCTTTGTGTAAGATATAGAGATTGTTCCCTCAGCTCCTTTCAGGTCATGCTTTCTCCTGACCCAGGTAGCTTCCATACATGAATGAACTTATTTGTACTTAGCTGATGATTCAAGGGAGAATCTCTGCAGATCCTGAAGCTCTCTGTCTGTGCAGCTCTCTTCTCTCTTGGATTCTGTGCTGAGGAACCCAGACTACCAGCTCTGTCTCCTCAAATAAGGGCACCAGACAGGTTCCTGAGTTCCCCTTCTCTGCATTGAGGGCTGGGGAATCTTATCACGCAATGAGCTAGAGCAACTTGGGGCTCACATTGTTTGTGTGTGATCTCTCAGACATAACTGTCTAGCACTACTTGATGTCCAATGTCTGAAAACTGCTGTTTTGTATATTTCTCCAGTTTTTCAGTTGTTTCAGATAACATTAAATCAGGTGCCTATTACTCCATCTTGTAAATCAAAGTTTCTTGTGACTTTTAAATGTTGTTAGTTAATTAAAATGTGAATTTTTGTAGGGATTTAATAAATGTATATATGTGCTCATAAGGCTTCCCTGAATGTCTGTTTAGAATCTTAGTCTTAGAGATTAGCTTTCAACTAATGAAACTCAGTGGAGCCAGGGAAGAGAAGGGTGAAGTTTCTATCTTCTAAGAAATCCTAATAGGTGTCTTCTGGAGAAGACAAGAAAAGAGAGCATAAGAAATCAAAATGAGGAAGAATAGTGGGGAAAGGAGAGGCAGTCTGCATCACTGAGGGCAATTTCAACCCTAAAACTAAGCCTCGAACAGAGAAATCAGTGAAGATTTTGTGCTTAATAAAGCCCTTGCTCTAAAAATTAGATCCTAAATGTGACCTCACGTATTATGTGCCAGTCACTGTTCTAAGCACTTTATATAGAGACTTAATTCACTCTCTGACAACTCCATGAAGTAAGTTACTGTTATCCTCATTTTATAGATAAAGGAACAGGTTAAGCAAATTGCCCAAGATCCCACAGCTAGAGAATGGCATACTTCAGCTTTAAATCCAGGCTCCTTAAGTACTATGTTATGCTACTAAGAATATCAATCTTGCCAGGTTTAGTTTTCTGGTTTTAAGCCCACAACATATTAAAAAGAGAATTGTAGATGCTGAGGTGAAGATAGTAGATGCAAATCCAATGAACACAAGGAAAAAAGTAAACACTAGCAATCAGTTAAAAGGGGGCAAGGACATAGAAACCTCGCAAATAGATATTACTCTGAGCAGCTTATCACTAGCACATTAAGAGTGAAAGTTTCAAAGAATGAACTAGTCATTTAAAAACTTTAACTTATGTTAAGACTTTTTGTTAAAGCTCTGCTTATATTTGCAAATGTTCTATTTTTAAAAGTTACCGTTTTACATTTGAATGATACTCTGACACCAAAAGAATTTTTACCCTGGAATGCACTATGTGAATGTTACCTGGTGGAGGTCAACTTTATTATATGGAAAACTTCTTTTTCCTGAATAATACCAGATAAATAAAGAGTTGTTTTTAAATATTATTAAATAATTTGCTCATACCCCCAACGTGCTAAAAAGCAAAGCATTTTAAAATCCTATTTAATGATTTTTTTTTCAAAATTCTTCTCATATTGACTAAAGTAGAATTTTGCCTCTTCTAATTTCAAAAATATTTTCTAACAATATTCATTGCTAGCTTCTCATGGTTCAAATGTAGAATATCTTTTTTGATGGCTTTTTCCCAAAAAAAAAAAAATCCCGATTTTATGAGACCAGTAGCAAATGTCTTCCTGTCATATGTCATCAGGGGAGTCTCACTTCTGCTTAGAACGTGGATTATTTAGTGTGAGAGATACAGTAGGAAGAACGAGCAGTGTGGAAGGTGAGGAACATCTGTAAATACTTTTAGAGGAGAGGAATTCGTGTATGGGCAGCTTCGGAGGCAGCCTCATCCACGCGCTCCTGAAAGGGAAGGAGTAATACTGTTGACATTATTTCTGAAGGCATGAATTGTGGATTTTGATTCTTTTCCTATAAATACTCACCTTGTCAAAACTCCTCTGCAATCTCTGCTGTCAATAAGTTTTATAAATGTCATATACAAGTCTTTAATTCACCACCGCCTGCTTGAGGCTTATTTATTTTTTTAAGAAGAGAAGCTGGGGAAGTCATTTGAAAATTCATGAGTAGTTCACTCTTGGAGGTATCGATGTGCTCTTGGAACAGCCATAAAAGCTCCTGAGCAGCTACACATGGTCCCTTCCCTTCATAACAAATAATGTTGCTTGTTCATTATCTGAATAGCAGATTAGGTAATCAAGTAAACAGTTGTCTTTCTATTCAGATGGCAAAAGTGTAGCCTCCCCTCCCCCACCCCCACGGCCCTGCTTACTCGCTGCTTGTCAGCCTACTTTGTCATTGTTTTTCAGGATTTCCTCATATCCCTCCTCCTACTCACACCCTCAGGTTCAGAATGTTATAAAAACAGTTTAAATCTCCAAGTAATGGAAGTCTTCCAAGAGTTAGGCTAAGGTCTGTCATAGTACCTTCCTAAACAAATGACAGCTCTTGATATGTCTCTAGACAAGGTTCGACAGACTTCTCCTGTAAAAGGCCAGATGGTAACTATTTCAGCTTGTGGGCCATATAATCTACTCAACTCTGCCACTGTGCTGTGAAAGCAGCCAGAGATCATGTTTGTAAAGGAATGGGTGTGGTTGTGTTCAATAAAACTTTATTTATAGACACTAAGTTTGAATTTCATACAAATTTCACATCACAAAATAGTATTCTTTTTTTTTTAAATCGTTTTCAACCATTTAGAAAGGCAAAACCATTGCTAACCTGCAGTCTAGGCTGCCTTTGGCCACGAGCCATGGTTGGCCAACCATTCCCTGGAGGATTAGCAGGATGTCTTATAAAGTGTTTCTCACCTGCAGCACTACTAACATTTGAGGCCAGATAATTGTTTGTTGTGCAGGACTGTCTTATGTATTTTCGGGTGTTTAGCAACATAGCTGGGCTTTACCTACTAGCTGCCAGTGACACCCCCATCCCCAAGGTGTGACAGCTGGAATGTCTCTAGATATTGACAAATGTCCCTGGGGACAAAAATCACTCCTGAGTGAGAGTCACTGCTCTAACACGCTGCAGGTTAGAGTTCACCGCATGAAATCTGAGCTAATATGCTGCCTAGCACTAGATAGTTTCATGCATCACCCGAGAGATACCCATGGAGTGCTCAAGCTTCTAAGATAGAAAGGGCAATACTACTACACTTCCCAGCTCATAGCCTTTGAAGAAATCTGAGACCTAAGGCAACCCATTATGTAACGTGGATGGAGGTGTTAGAGTGATTATACAAAAGTACCTATTTTGGACATAGAAGTTAGTATTCTCTGCCGCCCCTTTATTTCTCTTTATATTCATTTCCAATCCTTCCTCTTTCCACTCCCCCACCTCAAGACATACATGATGCACCTGGCTCTGGACTACAGAGATAAATCTAACATTTGGTTAAATTATTTCATCTGTTTGACCAGAATACCAAAATGTGAGGTGGGAGCCACAGGATACACAGTTAATATGAAATTAAGAACCTAATTTCTTTTTTAATTGAAGTATAGTTGATTTACAATATTGTATTAGTTTCAGGTGTATAGTAAACACTCAGTTATATATATTTTTCAGATTATTTTCCATTATAGATTTTTATAAGCTATTAAATATAGTTCCCAGTGCTATACAGTAAATCTTTCTTGTTTAAATGAATTTCTATAAATCCTCTTCCTAAATTTTCCTTCAATTCAAAATTCCTTCTACTGTGCAAATTGTGAGAGGTATACTCTTAGCTTTTTAGATAGTTATTTAGGCCAAAGGCACATAGTAGGTGATGTGCTACAATAATGACACAAAAGCAGAGAGACATTCTTATTTTTCTCTGCCTTATTCGTCTGCAGTTTTAAATTATTGGTATAAACAAAATTCTACTTCTTACTTTGGAATATATTTTTCCCATTTTTTATAATTCATCAAAGGAAATTTTTCAGAATTGTTCTAAAAGTTCTTCTATAGAATGCCAGATCATATGTTCTAAAGAATACTTTCCCCTCTCATTTTTTTTACAACCTGATAAATAATATTTGGTCCTTCCTGGGTCATATCATGTCCAGATTATGAATATTTTGCCTCAGCTCTCTGCAAATTCCTCAGGATACTTAATTATTTGATGTCTCAGTATAAGAAAAAAAAATTAATAACACTTCTTTTGCCCAAAATATGAGATTCCTGGTGAGTAAAAGACAACTTGCTCTGCTGAAGTAGGGTTGCCTTACTAAGGTTTCTCAATGAGTAGGCAAGTCCTGTACAACACAGCTAAACAGTTCACATTGAGATGCATGGACCTCCAGCAACAACAGGAAATTATAACATTTTAAGAGACAGAACAATGTGTTATGAAAAGGAATCTGAATTTCAGTCTCTGGCTCCTATAATTGACTGGATAAGTCTTATCTTGTCTGAACTCCATTTTTTAATCCCCAAAATAAAGTTGAACTGTGTAATTTCTAAATCCCTTGATTTTATGACCTGATTACAGGTTGCAAAAACAGTCAGACAGTATCATCATTTCATTCTACAGGTGGTGCCAAAATTCTGAATCAAATGTTTGGAAAAGTTTGGTGACAAGTTCAATAGCCCGTATGCCTCTGAATTCTTTAATGTTTCTTATTTTCCCCTCTTCCTATAGCCTTTGTAGTTAGTTATCTGTAAAATGTGAGCCATAAGAATAAATATAAATGATAAATCATAGTTTGGTGTAATGCAAGATTTAGCTTACCATAGAAAACCTGAAATTAATTAAAGTTTAAATAAAAGTTCAAATTCAATAGTGGCAAATTCTCGCATGGTGTAGACCAGTAGCTCTCAAAGGTAGGGTGATTTTTTTCCTCTAGGAGACATTTCACAATGACTAGAGACATTTTTGCTGGTCACACTGAGGGTAGTGGGGTGGAGAGTTTCTACCTGTAGTTCTAAAAGGTACATTTTAATATCTCTGGATGATCATTTCTGGCCTCTTTTTTTCTTCACCCAGTTACTCTCTGTTGAAAGCAGCAACCCACAGACCACGTTGACTCTTCCCATTTTGAGAAACAATGGGTAAAACTCAAATAAGTAAATTTAGAAAGCCCCATCAGAGTCTCTCATAGGCCAGAATTTACATATTGTTTGTTTAAAATCTTTCTGTTCTTCAGATGGGAAACCACATACCCCAAACTAAATGGGGGCAGTACAATTACACATTTTGCCTGAATTATCTCATCAATGAAAGTATCACCTGGCTAATTGCATCTCATTAGAATTGGCCTAAAGTAGATAATAAACAAATGCCTTATCCAAGTATTTTAATTTATGTTACGTACTCTACAAGGTCCCAATTTGTTGATATAGTGTTAATTATTTAAAAATAAAATTCAGTGAGCTTTAGATGATTTATTCTGATCCTGTTTTTCATATAAGTTTTATCGCCAATAATTCTTTCTCATAGAAAGCCTGGGATCACACCACAGTTAGTATAGTTGGATTCAATTACAGCATACTTTAATAAATATGCTTTCAGGCATACAAAAGATCAACATACCTTAAAACATAACAACTGATTCTTTCACTTGTACAATCTTCCTGTCCTCCATTTCATCCTGTATAAAATAATAAAGAGGGACTTCCCTGGTGGCTCAGTGGTTAAGAATCTGCCTGCCAATGCAGGGGAACAGGGGTTCCAGCCCTGTCCTGGGAAGATCCCACATGCTGTGGAGCAACTAAGCCTGTGCGTCACAACTACTGAGCCTGCGCTCTAGAGTCTGTGAGCCACAACTACTGAGCCCAAGTGTCATAAATTCTGAAGCCCACATGCCTATAGCCCATGCTCTGCAACAAAAGAAGCCTCCACAATAAGAGGCCCACGCACCACAATGAACCCCTGCTCACCACAATTAGAGAAAGCCTGCACACAGCAACGAAGACCCAATGCAGCCAATAAGTAAATAAATGCATAAATAAATTTATTTAAAAATTTAATAAAGAAAAAGCTATTAAATACTTATTTTTAACATTCTTGATTTTCCAAGAAGAAAATTTTACACAAAATTTTTGGAATGATTGAAATCTAGATTTCAAAAAATGTTTGCTACCCTTGCTAAAAATTCAGCAAATATCAGTGTTTGTAGAAGGGAAAAATGAGGAGTAGCAGTGATTAAATGATGGTATTTACGTTTTGAGTATTTCTCACTGAATTTGTACGTGCTATCCTATTCTCCAGTGTTCTGGTTTTCCTCCTTCCAAGCACATGGTTGGATTGCAGTTTTCCTCTTGCCTGAATTGAAGTTCAGTGTGGCCATGTGACTTGCTTTGGACTGTGATATGGAAGCAGAAGTAATGTGTTACTTTTACTTCAAAGCCTGTAAGAGCCAGCACATAATTCACCATTTCCTCCTTCTACCATCACTGCACTCCAGATGGTTGAGCCTGCATCCCAGAGGGAGGGTGACATAGAGCAGAGACTGTCTTGCAATGAACCTACAGAAGATGCAAGAAATAAACAGTCGCTGTGTTACACCACTGAGACATCAGGGTTGTTTGTTCTGCAGCGAACCCCAGTTCACGCTGATGAAAGAACTTGTCGGTTCAAGTCATGGGCTTTTAGTGTAAATGCCCCCAAGGAATCAGGTAAAGCCTGAGAAGGTAGTTTTGAATAATGCTCCACCTATGCCTCCCTAAAGAATGGTAGTAATCTAAGAGGTATTTAAACCTTCACTGCGCAAAGTATATTTTGTCTAGGAAAATCTTTATTGTTATTAGTGATGAAAATTACAGAGCAGGAGAAAAAAAAGGAGAAAACATATCTCAAATGTCAGCATTTGTAGGGATCTTGGTTGTCCTCTCATCTACATCCCTTGCTTTGCAAATGAGGAAGTGAGTTCCCAAAAGGTTACGTGAATTGCCCTCAGCATACGATGTTTGTGTTGTGTTCTTCCATAAAAGTATGTGTGTGAGTGCGTGTGTGTGCTGGGATGGAATGAGAAGAAGGCAGGGAGTTAAGGCATAGATGCATGCATATGGTACGGAGTTTATGGATTGAGCGTTTATATCATGCATGTGCTAAGTACTGTAATGGAAACAAAGACGAAGACAAAGGGCCTTCCCTAAAGAAACTTAAGATCTCAATGATTCAAACAATAAAGAATCATGTGAAGAAATTCATAGCGTAAGCAAAATGATGCAATTAATAACAGGCCACTGTATCTTGCAACAATAAGGGCTATTATATTTCAAAGGGTGATTTTGATTGAGTGGGAGGGACCTGGGAAAGCTTCATGGAGGAGAAAATAGCTGAACTACATCCTGAAGGACAGTGGCAAGGAGAAGAAAGACGTATCAAAGGAAAATGAAACTGCGAGGAGGACTAATTTTTCCCAAGCATGTGATAAACGATATCAGTATTGGAAGATTATATGACCTAAGAGTGTGTAGGAAAGAGGGCCTGTGGGAGCAGGACTGGAGAAGGCAGCTGAGAAAAGAGGAATAAGCAGTTATAAGTCTATCGATGAAGTAAGCTTAAAGGAGGGCATATGGTGGGGAGTGGGATGAAAGGAGCAGATGTGTGAGGTATTTCAAAAGAAGATTCTCAGCAATGGGGGCTGAGTGACTGTGGGTAAAAGGTGAAGAATCAAATCGGGGCCGGGACTAAGAGGACCAGGATACTAGTGGCAAGGCCTGCAGACCACACAATGAACACCTAACAGCCAGCCCTGCTGGACTGAAGCCCAGGAGAAGAGTCAAAGCTAGTGAGACTTTGAGACTTTTCTCTCATGAGTTATAGGAGAAACAGCTTGGAGGGAAGGAGTATTGATGGAATCTTTTGTAATATCCTCAGCAAAGCCTCAAAAGGCAGGGCCAGGAGAGGAGATGGAGGAGGTGTGATCACAGAGGCAAAAGTCATCCATAAAACTGAGGTAGAGGAGAATCGGGATACCCATCATGGTGTGATGGTCAAGGAAGGTAGAGTTTCATTAAAGTGGGGGGGTCAGCAGGACTGAAGAGTATGAACACCAGGGAAAGGCCATTGGGCATGAAGTTTAGGATTTTCTTGGTGGCTCTAAGGGGAAGCATTTCATAAGATTTGGGGGAAAGCTGTATTATAAAGGGACAAGGGGAGGTAGATGGGGAGGGATGTAAAGGACACTGATATACACTCTCCACTCCAGATCAGTGGGATGAGGAAGAGGACATGTCCCTGAAGGGGACAGCGAATTTATCCAGCTGTTCTGTTGTGTTGTGTTTTGATATGATAGGAGATAACGGGAAACAAAGAAAAGGATATTAGGAAGATGCTCAAAAATACTGCTTTTCTTAAATTTGTATAACAATTTATGACGGACAGAATTTATAGTTGACATTGACATGTTCTCATTTAGCTTTCACAATAACATTAGAGAAATTACGTAATGTTGCAGAGTGAGGGGCAGAGGGGTTCTTCTGCCTCCATTGCAGTTTCCTTTACAGCATGGACTTATTTATACGGAAGAAAACTAGTTAGAGAATTAGCAAATTCAGAGGGACAGTGGGGAAGTAAGAGTTTCAGGTAGGTTAACATTGAGAAGAAAATGTATGCGTAAGACCAGAGGCCATGAGAAGAAAGTAGACTGAAATTTATGTTTCACCCACCAATGAGGTGAACAGCCTCTTCTTCCACCAAAGGCAGAAACATTCAAATGCTCTGCATATCCTTTCCCTTATGCATGGAATAAAATACTTGCATTAGCAGGAAAAGGATGATTATGTCTCTTTCTTAAAACATTCAACCTTTGGGATTATGTGACTGTTATCTCTAGGGCGTCTCTATAAAGACTTCTGTAAAAGTGCAAAAAGTACAGTTATGTAATGAATACCTACTGTGTGCTCAGCACACCATTTACTGCTTACTTGTTTTAATTTCTAGAAATTACATAACTCTTTCTCTAAAAAGGAGAAAGAGAAAAAACAATGACAATCTTCCCTTAGCTTATCATTGAAGCCAGGACTTTTTAAACGGGGTGGGGTGGGGTGGGGTGGGGTCTGGAGCTCCCTATATGGCCACAGATGTAAGATGATAGACCTGCGTATTTCCTAGATGCTGTATTCTCATTTTACGATAATCTGAAAGACAAAATTTCTCTTGTGCTGCAACAAGTCACAGTTGAGAAACATTTTCACGGAAGAAGACTATTTTCTTAAGGCAGTGTTTCGTAATATAAATTCTCACAAGACTTAGAATTTATTTTTCCTCTAATGCATTCATTCCTCTAAGCCAGGACACCAGTCTGCGTACAAACCTTGTTTCCTGCTGCCATCTGGTGGAAACCACAGGCACGTCTTACCCAGGCCCCGGTGGTGCTGGGAGAGGGGGCCAGGCTCTTCCTCAGTTGCAGGATCCCACGTGGTGATCAAAGAGCAGGTCTTTCTATTAAACTCCCTGGCAGGGAAAAGCCAAAGGCTGGGCTCCCTGCCCCGGGGACTGTGCAGAGTGTCTCATTTTGGACGCCCACAGCATTTTTCTCTTCTTTTATCTTTAGACTCCCTTGGCTCTCAGACCTTGAATATAATTCTTTCCCAAAGATTCTTTAAAATCACTATTTGTTCTTTCTTTGCTCCTTCTCCCTTTTTTCTCCTCCTTTGTCTTTTTGTGGCATGCTAGAGGGAGGAGGAAGGCAGTGCGTTTTAATGTAAAGAAGATTGCATTAAAATTATATAACTTGCTTAATTTCATTAACTCCCTGCAATAACAATTGGATGTGACAGGTCATTTACATGTTACTCATCTGAGTCTCTTGTGCAGAAAAATCACGAGGAAAGGGCTGGAACGTGCTTTTGGTATGATTCTAAGTGATTTGCACTCACTTAGAGGAGTGACATGTATAGAAAAGACATTGTTTTATTTAATAAAGTTTCCTTCTAGGCGATTTGGCTGCTTCTTCTATCAAGTATAATGGGAAAACAAGCCAGTCTTGATATTAAATACCCCAATGATCCCTCAAGCCTTTTATTTTGTAATAAGTCAGTGCTCAGTTTTACAGCATCATGTGTTACCCACGACAGTCATTTAGTCGGTCAATTTCAGGCTAGTGATAAACCTCTGAGTAATAGGACAGCAGTGGTGATGCTCCACATTCTCCGAGGGGCTGTCTATAAATTAAAGTGCCCAGGTGCACACTCAATTTATTGTTAAAAGCCATTACTAAACGTAATATCTAAGTAATCTGGATTATGACCTACCTATATGGGAAACTAATTAAAGCTGCTGGAAACAACCCATTTCTCTTTGGATTATTATGTAAATACACAGAGATCTGAAAATTTAGTGCGTGTCAGAGGCGCTCCTGTCTGTGGCTATTTCATAAAGCTAAGAACGTTTTATGAGGAAATGGTGATTCTTAAAGATTGCGCTCCTCTGGTGGAAGAAGAGGCTGTCCACCTCATTGGTGGGTTAAACATAAATTTCAGTCTACTGAAATTTCCTACTTTTATATGGATACAGCTTGGATTATTAAACATCAGCGCTTTTCAAAATAGCTTTTTATCCTCACGAGATAAGAAGTCTTGTAAAAATCTCTCTTATCAAAAAAATAATAATTATTACCAGTCGACTAACCCCTCTGTTCTAAGGCCTATATCCGAACTAATTTTAAAGAATACCAGTGCTTTTTCAGCTCCCAAAGTGAAAAGATTATTAGTTAGTACTATGATATCTCACTTTCTAATCAAATTTCCATTCATTTTGTAATGTTAACATTTTTGACAGTCATTAAATGTACATTTTTTCCTTAGAATTTCCTAAGATGAAGCATACTCTCTTTCTCTTAAAAAAAAATTTCTAGATGGAATAACATCTCTATTTGCCACGCCTAGTGTGCATCTACCCTGAAGCACAGGGCAGCCAGTGCACTCTGCCTTTTATGGAGAGGCAGGTGTAGCTGTTGGTGAAGGGGAAAGATGAAAGCAAAGTGCGACCAATCATGGAGGCCAACAAAGCAGATGAAGGCAGCCGGTGAAGGAGGGGTGACGCAGGTGCGTGTACTCCAGGCATGGCCAGCTGTTCAGTGGTGACACGGGCAGAGCAACTTGTGAGGTTGCTTGTGGCAAGTGATGGACGCATTGAAGTGATGACAAAGAGGAGTGAGTATGGGTAGTGACCTGCCTTCAATTTTAAGAACCCTACGAGAAATTTCTGCTTAATTTACACAAAGTTTTTCTTTTTCTTGTTGTTTCTGAAACAAATGAAGTCTGGTTGCTCCCACCTGCTACGGTTGGGAGGACATCAAAGCGCAGTTATTTTGGGGTGTTCAATTTAGATTACAAGGGGAAGAAGGGTGCAGGGAAGGGATTTACATGGTCTAAGAGAGTTGGGGAGTCCTTTACCTGCCATGGTGCCTGCTTATCACTGTTGCTAGGCACCCCTCTGAATCTGTATGGACTGGGAGAGTTTGGGAACACATGTTGGCAGATGGTTGCACAAAATTGAGAACATGTCAGTTGACAGTATCCCAGATGTGCACATCCACATTAACACCCTCGTAGGGTCAGGCCACCCCCACAGTAATTCAAAGTACCAGCTCCATCCTCTTGCCCTCTGAAAAACCCAGTGGATTTAGCCAGTGTTCCTATCACCCTTTTAAGAAAGGAGATGACACGGCCAGCCTTTTTTCAATCATATTGTTCTACCATATTAAATTTTCAATAAGTTGCCTTTCTTCTATTGCATGTATTGAGTTTCTACTAGATTTCAGCCCTAACCCTGGTCTGCCCCTATTAAATCATTAAATGTCTCATTTACTCCTGAAACAACCTTCACATGCAATGTTGAAAAGAGAATAGTCCCGGGGAGTTTAATTTGCCTAACCAGAAATCTACCACGATCACTTGGCTTCTGGAGGAAGGCTTGAAACTATGTCTTTATGAGGATTGATACTGTAGAGTCGAAGGGGTTTTAGAAAGATCCTTCCTACCTTCATCTGCTCAGGCTGCTGTAACAGAATATGATAGACTGAGTGACTTATACATGATAGAAATGTAATTCTCATAGTTCTGGGGGCTGAGAAGTCTAGTATCAAGGCGCTGGCAGATTCAGTGCATGGTGAGGACCTGCTCTCTGGTTCATAGATGGCCATCTTCTTGCTGTGTCCTCACAGGGCCTCTTTTATAAGGGCACTAATACCATTCATGAGGGCTCCATCCTCATGACCTGAGAGCCTCCCAAAGGTTCCACTTCCCAATGCCATCACATAGCATGTTAGGATTTAGTATACGAATGGGAGGATACAAACATTCAGTCTATAGCCCTTTCTTTAGAATAAAACACTGTTCTTTGTACTTTAGTGTCCATTTTTCAGTTTCATGAATTAAACAGTATACATTTATTTCAACAAAGTTATCAACATTCCCCAAATATTGATAGATTTCTTGTTTACTTACACAACTAACAATTAAAACCTAGAGATTTAGCAAATTAAACTGTTCCCAGTTAAACGTTAATTACAAATTTATTTAATCGTTTTTATAAGCAGTTAATTTAAATAAAAATTCTGATATATCCAACTTTCCTATGTATGTTAAAATACCTTATAAGTATATAAAACTCTCAAAAAATTGTTATAGGTACAAAAGTAATCAGTAATTCTAGATTAAAATCATTATAAATATGCAAATATAGTGAATTTAAATTTGTCCTTTATCCTTATCCTGATTTATATTTTTGTTCCTAGACTTTTCCTAGGCTACATTCCTAACATATCAGCTATTTTACTATTCTTATAGCTTCCTAGAGTTCCAAAATATTGCCATGTCCCAATGAAAAAAAAAATAACTCTCTCAGAGTAGCCAAGAATACAGAGTTTAAGTTGTGAACCAACTGATTCTTGGCAAAGACACAGGTCCTGGTTTCTAAGGAGATTTAAACATTAGCCAATGATCATCAGATTAAGTTTCACTTAAATCCACATATGTCAAATTGGTTTTATTTTTAAGTGATGTTTCTTCACAAATGATTGGCCAGCATTACATAACCTAATTGTGTTAATCCTATCATTACAGTGTATTGACATCTGTTGATCTGTTGGCATATCATGTTGTGAAATTTTTAAGTATTTTTATTAAGATTGTTAGAACCATACGGGAGCATTACCTCCTAGTAGATAATGCATTGAGTCTACATTTTAGTTCTCCTCTTCAGGACACGGGCTCAGATGGTCAATTTTGAAATCACTGTTGATTTATTTCTACACGGTAGGGTCCCTGGTGCTAATGAATGGTGAGCTTTCATTCTGTTCAGTTTTCATGTGTGGCTCCAGCTACTGGTGGTCCTTTCTGATCTTAGGGTTATTTGGCTTGTTGGGTTTGTGCCTACTATACATATATACTATATAATTTATAGTAAGGAATATAATTAGCAGAGGAAACAAAGTATTAACCCTCCATTAATCATATCCTATTTTATTTACCCTCCTTTGTATTATAACTGTCTTGGATATGCCTTATATTAACTTTTCTCACATAAGTATCATTATAAGCAAATGACTATTCACAAACTAGACTCAACTTTTTAGTTAACCATAACTCATGCTCACTTTCATTCTCTCTCTCTCTCTCTCTCAAGGCTGACTCATCAAAATTTGGCCAGCAGGAATCTCTTTACCTTCATTCCATTCTTTAATTATTCTAGTACTAATCCGAACAAACAACAAGAGGATGTACCAGACCCATTCCAGTTTGTTTTGTTTTGTTTTACTGCTCTAAGACATGGAATCAGCATCCCTACCAGAAATAGTAGAGAATAATAAAATCTGAGATCTGGGCACCAGGTATAACCAGGAGAGTCAATGGTAGGTAAATATACCGCTGCCTGGACCACAGTTAATGACAGAGACAGAACATACCTGTTGTTTTAAGGTCATAGGTTCACGGTGATTTTCCTATGTAAGATTATATATTGCTCAGTGTGTGGTTTCATTAAGGCTGACATTTTTTTACATTGAAACATTTGACCCTCATTCTCTCATGCTTAGGCAAAATACACTGAAATAGTTCTTATGCCTGGTTCTGTAAGGATTCCACACCATATACACCTCACAGAATTGCATTTAGAATTTTATGGGTGTGTGTGTGTGAATGCACAAGAGTGTGGATCTATTTCCAGCAGCAGGTAGTATCTTTTCATCCAGCACTTGTGGTAAATATGTGTTGCATTTTGCTTTCCCAGCTCCCAATGAATTAATATAAACTATGACCTCCGTTTAAATTCTTTTGTTTTTATACTAGTCTCTATCAGCTACTCCATACCCTCACATAACAATTTACACCTTCCTTTTGGAATAATGTACTTATCCCAGTTCTCAAATTGACAAGTAACGAATTGAAGAATAAAGTGTCCTGGTTTGGCTTATGCAGGGCTGAGAGAAGCTAATGCACACAGGTCAAAATCAGAATAGGAAAAAGCGATTTTCTTTAGATTAAAAAAAATCAACAAATAACAATGTTTGCTATTCTAAGACACCATTAAAGAAAACCCAAGAATGGAAAGAGTTCTATCTTCATTCTTTTTTCCATTTATAGTCTTTTTTCCAAGTGGTTTCAATCCATCTCATAATATCTGCTGCATCTTATGCTGAACTGTGTCCACTGAATGTTGCCATAGGTCAGGCTGTAACCTCAAAGGCATCACATGCCAGAGAGAAGCCGGCAGTGTAGCAGGAGAAGAAGGAAAATCTCCCTAACTGGCTGGAAGTCGATGCATGTGTGGATGTGGGGCTGTTAAAAGTCAGGCCTAGAGGCACAGGGTCCCTCTAGTTCCAGAGACATAAAGTGAAGAATTTAGGATCATCAGAGGCAGGTAATTTGCTGAAATTCTCACTAAGAAGGAAGGATGCAGACATGTTAATAGCACCAAAGTGGCCTGGGAGCTGTCTTATTTTGCCAGAGATTTAACTGAAAATAACTCACATAAGGAAAACAGGCTCTGGTCTGGGTCTTAAGACTCAGTCTGTTTTATTTGCTTGGGGAAACGGATACCTAATTCTTACAGCCATTTTGTTAAATGTTGACCAAAAAAAGCAGGTGTTATGTTGTGTTGGATAGGCAAAGTCCTTCTTTTCTGTTTAGTCTGGTGACTAGCGCATCAGTACACACAGGAATATGCATGAGGTGTTTCCACCTTAAGGCATGGCCTGATTCCAGAAGGACAAACAAGCCAGAGATCTCGGAAGCCTCCCTGAAAACACGGAGAAGCTCATTATGCGTTACGCTTGGCTTGGACGGCCGGAGGGACAGGGCAGGCAGGTCCCACTGGGGCCGCAGATCCACTGCGTTCTGGAACCTGGCCCATGAGGGAGGCTGAGCATGCGGTGGGGGGAGGGGGCAGCAGCCGCCCTGGAGAGGAGGCGGGCCTTGCTGCCAAGGTCCAAACCCAAAAGTTTCAAGTAAGAAAAGAGCTTTGGAAACATTTTACTGTGGCTTCAAAAGCCTTCATGGCCAGCGTGCCCCGCTTTTGCTCTTTCAGCGTACCTCCTATTTCTCAAGAAGACGGAATCTCCTGATGCTGGGGTGGCCGCTTCCACAAATACCTTGATTCACATCAGGGAAGAGGAGCAGCCGGAAGCAGATACAATCCCCCCTTCAGAGAGCTCGTTTAAGAGCATGTGAATCATTTATTAGATATACGAAGAGGGTTGCCAAAGGGAAAGTACCCACAGTCTCAGTTTTTTTTAAATCTCAAGCCTTGGTTTATGTGCCCGCCCCCTGAGGACAAGGGCCAACAGTGTCATCGATAACCCTCCGCGCCTTCTCAAACAGTGGTTGATTCCAGTTATCATAATGTCTAAATGGAATAAAACATGGTGATGATCTGCCGTAACATCTATGGGGTTCAAATAAAAATAAACCACACAGGCCATATGCTTTAAATGCAAAGACTGATTCTGCATTAACAGAAATACCAGGTAGCTCTTTTGATATAGCATTTCCCAAATAGGTGTATCTCAGAGCTATGAAGAGAGAAAAGAAGGAAGGAAGGAAGGAAGGAAGGAAGGAAGGAAGGAAGGAAGGAAGGAAGGGAAAGGAAGGAAGGAAGGGATGGAGGGAGGGAGGAAGGGAGGAAGGGAGGGAATGAGGGAGGGAGAAAGGGAGGGAAGGAAGGAGGGAGGAAGGGAGGGAGGAAGGAAGGAGAAAAAAGGGAAAAAAGGCTCTGTGGGCAAATGTATGCACAGCGCGTACTGTATACTCCTCTCAGAAAAATCACAATGCATTGTGAGACATCTTGTAGTAAACAAATCTATTTAACATTTTTTCAAGCCCACATTTCTCATTTGACTGAAAAAAATGTTTTTCAATATGACGACCATTGTTATTTCAGAAATATGAAATTAGTATTCTGCTGAATATATTTAGAGAGACTTAACTAACCAATCTATTTACAGTGGAAAGAGTTACAAAGTTCCTCAGCCATTAACAGGTAATACATTTGAAATCTATTAGCATAAAAAAGTAAAGCATGAATTTAGGAAGCTGGGCCATGGGGTTTGTCCTCTTTCATACATTTATTTTACAGGCAATATAGTGACAAACTCACCCGGACTCAACTGGATGAGAGAACGTACATAATTGGACTTGTTCAAACCTATCACTGTTTTCCACCCACCATAGCGTACAAATTATTTTAAATGCATGTAGTAAGGATACTCTCCATAGTATTTTTTTAAGCACAATAAAAATAGGCAGTCTAGGGAAATGATTAGAATTACAGGCATTGAACTCAGACAGACTTACTCTGAAGCCCTTGTTACTACCCATGTGAACTTGAGCAAGTTATTTCATTGCTGGGTCTCCACTGCCTCATCTGCAAGGGCAATAATCACAGCGCCTATATTGTAGGGTTTTGTGACACTCGAGTGGAATCATGCATATTAAGTGCCTGACACAGTGAATAACACATACGGTAAAGTATCAATAAATATTAGCTATTATACACTATCATCCACGTCTCTACCAATCACAGCAGTTTTGTTCACTAAGAAGAAAAACAAAGTAAAATTTCATTATCAGTGGCGGGGGTTGAATCTGCTGGCAAAATTTGTGACACGTGTCGCTAATTCAGTCAGTGTTCAGAAAGCGGTCCTGAGGATGGCTGGAACCAGCATCCAAGGGAGGGATGCGAGCCAGGGAGACCAGTGTGATGGGAAAACAGAGCAGGAGATGACTGCAGAGACACCTCGGAGGTGGAATTGAGAGAATTTGGCACCTGGTTGTGCGTGGGGGTGGGGATTGTGGCTCAGGATAGACCCCGAAGCTTCCTAACATCAGAGGACTCCAAGCACAGTGACGAAGACCGCAAGAGGGGCCAATCGGGGGGTGAGGGCAGGGAGTTTGGTTTTACACTTGCTCTTTTAAGCTTCTTGTAGGAAATCTGAAAAGATGGGCATGTCCTGTTGGGATTTTGGCACTTAGTTCTGGAACTCTGATTAGAGTCTGTGCTGGGACATGGATAGCAGTGATCGGTGGGAGGACAGTGGCGGTCACATGGAGATGCAGGCTGGAGAGAGAGGAGCAGAACAACATGACTGCAGCCCGGGGAAGACAAGTATGTAAGAGATATTTGGAGGCATGAGAAGCAGTGAATGGACCAGGAGCAAAGTGGTGGGAAGAGAACCAGGGTGAATAATGTCCCGAGAGCTAAATGAGCTTGAGTCAACAGCATAGAACTGAAGGATGAGGGCTGCGTGCCCAGTCTCTGAACTGCCTCCCCGCTGGATCGGGGACTGAGGCCAAAGTCCTGTTTCTTCCAGAGACCCACAGAGCAGCCCAGTCTGGCTCTCAGTATGAAGATCTCTCTGGCGAAGGAAGCAACATGCCTGTGCATCAAAGCTGATGGTCCTGCGCTCTCAGCATCTGTGTGGCCTCCAAGCTGTTCGTGCTTGTCGGAGCCTAAATCAAGCGTGAGGGCCATTCCTTGGCAGACTGTCCTGGTGTCCTGATCAGGCTGCACCAGGAACAAGAATGAATGGCATGTTTGCCTTTGACAAAGTTCAAAATAATCGTAGTTCAAAATTAGCCAGGCTTCTAAGAAGGTACATAGACTCCAAAAGCGTGTTTCCAAAGCCCCTGTAGAAAAGACTGCCTGTATCAGAGCAATTGAGGTGCTGATTAAAGGGCAGATGCCTGGACCCAGGCCTGAGTGATTCCAAATAGCCGAGATTAAGTCTCCAAAAGCTGCACTTTTAGCAAGCCCTGCAGATTATTCCAATGCACAGTAAAGTTTGTGAGCTGTTGATTATAAACAAATAAAATATCAGATTGAAATATGAAAAAAGAGCGCCACCTGGGGAAAACCATCTAGAGGGAACACTACATTTCACTTGTGGGAAATAATCCTTAACAGAATTGTGATACCTTGTGAAACCTAATCAGGTCTAGTCTCTCACCTTCCAAATTATTTCTGTGAAAATTTTCTCCCTTCCTGCTCTGAGTTTTCTGATTAATACACAGTGGAATGCTTTATAGTTTTTCAAGCCTGTGAAATAGAGCAGAAGGAAATTTCCCGTGTGTTTTCTTCAAAAAGAAAGATATTTTGAAGTTTAGTGTTAAAAGGAAAAGTCATGAAATAGTTTAACCTTTTTTTCCTGGAGTGTGGTGAGTTTCGTTCACAGTGTTATTTTTATTAAACACTTTTCAATGTAAACTTCATTTTTCTCGAGTATAAAAGTTGACCTTTTTTCCTACTGTAAAGTACTGATGTCCAAATTATTGTCACATGTGAACTTTGGAAGTTTTTACTTGATTCTCCTTAGTGAAGAAAATTAGAATTGTTTATGGTCCACTTTGTTATTCTAACATTTTCCCCTCATTTGTCAAGATTCTTAAGGCGAAAGTTTTTCTGAGGGTGTGTGTGTGCTGGCAGTGGGATATAGATCATGGCTGCAAGGTAGCTACTGGATGATTATCGTAGGTATAAATATAGACCGCGGATATTGAAATATTTACCTCCACCATGTGTTAATACTTGAAATCATACTGTTAGAGATTAATTTGGATCTTAAAGGCATTACAATCTTCAAGAATCCCTTATTAAAATAATTTTGTAAAAAACCTGGAATGAGTCATTGTTAAGCCATAAGCAGTCACTGCTTTATGAAGGCTCGGTTGATAAGCAGCTGAGAGCAGGATGGGTGGGGGTGAAGGTAGGGACGTGTGAGGGGGATCAGGGTTACAAGAGGCAGAGCAGCCCCGAAACCAAACACAACTTCTACGTTCCCGGAGTCTCTCAGACGGGGTGATCCTCCCCATGTCTGCAGGAGCCTGTGCTAGGAAGGCGAGCGAAACTTTGAAGAACGTATGCTCACGAAGCATTGGAGCAGAAACCTTACCCAATGCAGAAAAGAGCTTCTTTTTTTAATATATATATATATATATTTATTTGTTTATTTATTTATTTATTTATGGCTGTGTTGGGTCTTTGTTGCTGCTTTCTCACGGGCTTTCTCTAGTTGCGGTGAGTGGGGGCTATTCTTTGTTGTGGTGCACAGGCTCCTCAGTGTGGTGGCTTCTCTTGTTGTGGAGCACGGGCTCTAGGCACATGGGCTTCAGTGGTTGTGGCACTCGGACTCAGTAGTTGTGACTCGTGGGCTTTAAAGTGCAGGCTTCAGTAGTTGTGGCGCACAGGCTTTGTTACTCCTCAGTATGTGGGATCTTCCCAGACCAGAGATCGAACCCGTGTCCCCTGCATTGACAGGCAGATTCTTAACCACTGCGCCACCAGGGAAGTCCCAAGAGCTTCTTTCCTAGAAAAGATCAGGATCCTCACATCCCTTAATAGGACTAAAATATTCATTAGCCACCCCGAGGGAAGAGGAGAGCCTCTGAGTCTGGACAGAAGTATTGGATGAGTCTGGCCCAGCACCCAACTTTCCTTTAATATAAAGCTACTTGAAGATATCAGAGCTGGAGAGCGCCTTCTCCCAGCCAAATCCATGCTCCAGGAAATGGGTGCAGGGTTGCAAACTAAAGCTCAGTTTTTGAACGTGATAAATGTCCTTGTGAAAGATTACAGTGCAAACTTCAGTTCATATGGGAAAATTGAACCCTTCACATGTGATCTAATGCAGTGTTCAATGACATTGTGCATTTTTGGACAACTCCTTCATGAGTGTAGGACATTAGGAAGCTGAACATCGCAGCCAGTTTACAACAGCTGTCCTCTTTGTGCCACCTCAGTGCTATGAATCTTCTCTCCGTGTGTCACACGCAACCAGAAATTGCATAGACGCAGCTCGATGTCACTTGAAAAACAAATTACAAATACTTTGATAAGGCATATAAAGAACAAATTAAAATATCTTTAGTGTTTTGTCTTATGAGATCATTTTTAAGCTACTCTTTCCAAATAACCTCAACAAATGTTACTGAGCTCATCCCATCCCTGGTGTAATAAGTCTTGATTTAGGGAAGTAGCAATACCATCTCCAGGTGGTGTGATCTTTTGAAGCTTTCCTTGACTGTTAGACTAGATGACCCACAGCTCCCAAACTGGTGGACCCGAGGCAGTATGTCTCCTTCATTCTACAATGTTTATTGAGCACTTACTACGTGCCAAGCAAGGTCTAGGTGCAAACACTGCAAATAACAAAGCAGGCAAAGCACTTGCATGCATGGACCTTATATCCTAGTTCAGGAAAGACAGTGAATAAATGAGTAAACAATGTATAAACAGATACAGTAGTGATACATGCTGTGAGGATGAAATCCATGCGGAATGACTGAGGATGCCTTGAGAGTGGATTTTCCATCTCTTTGAGATGACATTGGCTCTGAGGAGATGACTGACTGCTGAGTGATGCAAAGTAGCCAGTCCTGCAGAGATCTGCAGGAAGCATTCCAAGCAGGAGACACAGATCTGAGATTGGAACTTGGATTTTGAAGAAGAGCAAGAAGGCTGGTGAGGCTGGAGCCTAGTGAGCAAAGAAAAGATTGGAATAGGATGGTGTCGGAGACGGAGACACAATTAGGAGGTCCCTGGATGCTGACCTTCCATGAAGTCTAGGGCTGTGTGTGACAGACAGCAGGTTCTCAGTAGATATATAAGGCAGAACACGGTTGTCTTCCCCCAAGGCAACCTGAGCCTTATGGAAGAATCTCCTTCAGCTGAAATTTGAAGACAGGAATACAGTAGCATCTTCAGGCTCCCTTCAGATGCAGGGAAGCCAGTATAAAAATCCCATAGAAATGTTTTGAGGGTTAATCTCTATTGATAAGAAAAGCTGAGGGCTATAAGGGAATAAGAGGGAATTGCTTTATAGAGGAGTGACAGCATTTTTTGTGGAAAGAGTATTGTATTGGAACAATGAGATCTGAGTTTTGTTTTGTTTCTAATTGAAGTTGATTTACAATATTATATTAATTTCAGGGGTACAACATAGTGATTCAATATTTTATAGATTATAGGTTATACTCCATTTAAAGTTAGACCTGGGTTTATAATGAAACTTTGAGTGTTCATGTTTAAATTTCTATGCCTCCGTTTCCTCGTAGGAAAAATGGAGATAATACTAGCATTTCAAGTGATGCTGTGAAGACTGAGATAATGCCTGTATGGAAGCAGTGCTTGGAACCTGGCTTGATAGATTTTAGCTACTACTAATGACTATTAATAATTGTATAAAGTTAACTATTAATAAGTATTAAGAACTCTATGAAGTCCAGAATCTAAACAGAACAAGTATTGGTGAAGAAAAATTTGCTTGTGGCCAGAGAGAATTCACTGTAAAAAAAATATGACAGCATTGTTGTTAGTTAGTTAGTTTGTTGGTTAATAAGTTAGACAGACATGGGCAGTTAGTTTAGGAATGTCTCCATGGCATCCAGGCCTTCCATGTGAATGGTGCAGCCTCAAGAACCTTATTCTTTCTCAGGATAAGAATGTCACCTTTTCCCAGTGCAGCTACAGTATGGCTTTAGGGTGAGGCTCAGGACTTATAATCCAAATGCAAAAGCCGAGCCCTCCTCTACCCCCACTGCAGAGTCCCATTATGGAATTTCTTTTCAAAAATACAGTTCAGTAACCAAAAGTAATGGAAAAAATAATCTAACCTCTATTTTGGGGGTTGTTTTTTTGGGGGAGGGGCTGTGTTGGGTCTTCGTTGCTGTGGGCGGGCTTTTCTCTAATTGCGGCAAGTGGGGGGCTACTCTTCATTGTGGTGGCTTCTCTTGTTGTGGAGCACAGGCTCTAGGTGTCTGGGCTTCAGTAGTTGCAGCATGTGGGCTCAGTAGTTGTGGCATGCAGCCTCTAGAGCACAGGCTCAGTAGTTGTGGCACACAGGCTTAGTTGCTCTGTGGCATGTGGGATCTTCCCAGACCAGGGCTGGAACCTGTGTCCCCTGAATTGGCAGGTGGATTCTTAACCACTGCACCACCAGGGAAGTCCCTCTCACGTCTATTTGTATCACACAAGGAACATCCAAGGTCATTTCACTCATTTAACTCCCAGCATAGAACACTTTCACATTCTTTCACCTGCTCTGTGAGCTGTGCTTGTCCACCACGCTCCACTCATGCTCGACCCTGTCCTGAGTTCTTCCCCAAACTCCCTTTCCTGCGGCCTTGCTTCCTTTTCTGCTTACCTTTCTCCTTTTCTTCTTTCTACTCTCTCAAGCACACACACACACACACACACACAACCTAGATCCTTCCCAATACAAATTCTCCATCCTCCGCAACGATCACCAGTATCAAAGTTTGATGAGAATCCTTCTAGACATTTGTCTTTTACTCTGTGCTTAAATGAACACACACACACACACGTGTATAAGGCTGTGTATATCCTATACGTGTGCACATACATGTATAGATACTATATATGTGTCAGCCTCACATACAACACACAATCTACTTTTTATCAAAGTGAAGCTATCATATGGATCTTATTCTGCAAATCTCATGCCACTTCACAATATACAGTTGACCCTTTGCTTAGTTCTATTTTACTGTTTATGCCACGTTGTATTATATTTTTGAATATACCATAATAGATTTACACATTGTGATTGTTTGCAGGTTTTTTACTATTAAAATTTACTCCTTAAAATTTTACAAACCAGTGAAGCACCAAACTTAAAAGGTATGTGTGTGTGTGTGTGTGTGTGTGTGTGTGTGTGTGTTCAACTCGAGGTGGAGGGTGGAAGATTAAGGAGAAAGTCAAGTGGATTGAAATCAGCAATAAAGCGACCATCCTCCAATACTAAATGTACTTGGAATTTATTCCCCCGCATCTGTAGGTAAATGTCCTTCTGTTCTTGAAACAATAAATCCCCATAAACTTCCCATAAAGTTTTGCAGAGGTGAAATGTGAGATTGGTTCCATCAGAATCCATTCGGTGCTCTGTTTGTGCACCTTCCAATCTGAATTTTAAAGCCCTGTTTTTCCTCCAGAGCCCAGGACTGAGAAAAGGTCAGAATGCAGCGTGTCTCAAAGCTGCTGTGCCCCGGGTGGCTGCCAGGCTGTTGGAAATAATTGCTTTCAAACCCCAGATTATGGAACCATCTACTCAGTTTCAAATTAGCATCACCTACAGCACCAGGCGGTGGCAGTTAACACCCTAACTTTCGCTTTGTGTTATCATCTCAGTTCACTTTTAAAAATATTGAGATTCCCAAGCAGCTCAGTTCTGGGCAGACAGCCTTCCCACTGCTGTCAATAACCTCAAAGGCAAAAGTAAGACCAAAGCCTCCATGTTACAACGCGACATTTCGAAGTGGGGAAAGAGTAAGTGTCATCGTAGAATGGCGTGTCACACTGAATTTCACTGTAATGACTTCAATATTTCATCATCCAGGTGTGGTCCTTTTGTATCACATTTTGCTCGATACATGTGGAGTGAGTTTCCATCGCGTGGGGCTGCAGCAGTACCTCTGCATTCAGTGAAAATCTTTTATGCCACGGCCCAGTTGGACCCTCGGTGCAGTTGGCACACACCGTCAGGTGTGCAGGGGCGTGCAGGGGCGTGAAAACCACACACTCAGCAGCACCTGCTGGGGATCCCACCATTCACCCTTCAAGCCACTTCAGCATCTGGTCACTACGCGGGCTGCCCGTCCTGCCCTCAGACAGATTCCCAGATTCCTTTGCAAATAGCACTGTTCTAAACCAACATATTGGATGCCATTGTGCTCACTTTATTATCTGTTTTAACTACGTGACACAAAGTTCTCAAACTCCCATAGTCTTACATAATTGCACACCAATGTGTGTCCTCTGCAGTCAGCTGGAATTCCACTTTGCAGTCCTTACCCCAGTGATCAGACCAACACTCAGTGTCTACACACCCCGGCCTCACACTACGAAAGCAACAGCAAAGAATCACAACCACAAAATGAATTGTGTCTTCAGAGTGTTCTTTTTATCCTTAATGCCTGAAGGCTTATTTCAGCTTTGACGCACTGTTCACGCTCACTAGAGATTATTTTCACTTAGCCGCTGAACGGGGTTTGTTTTCAGGCTTTCTTTCGGCTCTGCTCCCTTCCTCTTGAGTTTTATTTTATAGTTTTATGAGTTGGCGAGAGACTTCAGCGTGTTATGTATAAATCCAAACCAAGTATCCTGCTCCTACATACATAGAAGTACATGTTTGTTTTCTATCATTATTAATAAATAGAGGCATAAAGGAATTTTTTGCCTATTTATGGTTCTTTGGTGTTTCGTAATGCTCCTGCACGCCTCTGTTGCTGTACCTCGTTACCACAACCCTGTGACCAAGGAGCTATGTCTGTAATTTACAAAAGGACTTATTTACGTGGAATCACAGAACAGGTAATTATGCCAAAAGCTGACATTCCTTTGCTCGACTCCTTCACTTTGCAGCGTGGGTTGTGTGATTGCTTTACTGATATCATTCCTGGAGGACCGTAGTAGTTTTCAGGAGGAAAACGACAGTTATCTATAAATAGGTCGTGTGAATCTTTTTATTTCCTGTAATGAAAAGAGCACCAACAGGAAACTGTGATTTGTGTAACATAATTGTGTGGATCGCAGCCATCCATTACTCTGCCAGGTAGAGCAGTTCCCGATGTTCACATCCACCATTCTGCTGAAATGGGCGGCTTTTTTCCACGTTTTACTCACCTAATGGATTTGATATAAAATCTATTTTCCTATGGCTGTGGGGCTCTGGGGGGTTGTAGTCCATCAGTATGGAAGGGCCGCTCTCCTCACAGCCTCCTACTCTGCACGGCAGCCAAAGGTGGCTACACACACGGCCATCGTTACCATCCTGCCAGGACCATCCTTCGTGACAGCAGGGAGGACTGTGAAATGGAGCTTAATGGTATTAGACCGTGAATTATAATTATACCAAGAGAGAAAAAGATAAGAGGAGGTGGACAGCAAAGGGAGACCTAGTAAAGACAGAAGTGACCTGTGTGCCCATCATATCCCCAAGAAGGGAAATAGTGACTGTGCCTGGAAGTCCAAATAGATAACACCAAACCTAGAAAAGCTCTGTCCCTGTGGGTTAAATAACTCCAATTCTGAAACTCTAGAAGGTCGGCTTTGCAGATGGTTACGTTAAGAAACAGTATTAACTGGTAGTGGGATTATCAATGCTGCAATTAAAAAAAAAAAATTTTTTTTTCACTTACTCCAAAACACATATTGATCGCCACTGTGTGTCAGGCTGCGTACTACAGGGAGAAAGAAATAGAAAATATGATCTCTGCTCTCTGAAATTCACAGCCTAGCAGGGGAGGGGAACCCAGGAAAGTAATTATAATAATACTTTAAGTTGTTAAAACTTGAAATTTTTGAGTACAATGGGAAGAAAAAGAATACTTTAAGTTGGGCACAATGATAGGTACAAGATGGGACAGGAGTGCAGGGAAAGTGCATCATGCCCGCCTGGGAAAGTGATAGAAGTCCATCCGGAGGAGGCAACACCTGAACTGAGCCTAAAAGGATGAGAAGGAGCCAGGCCAGATGCAGTGGGTGAGTTGGGAGGGTGGGGGTGGAGCGGACGGAGAAAAAGATGATCTAGAACAAGGAAGCCCCGCAAATAAAGACAAGGAGTCCACACCAGCACTGCGGGCAGCTGCATGTGGCTGAGCTCACATCCTAAGGTGAGGGGCGGGGAGAACAGAGGCTGGAGAAACTGGGTTCATACGCGTGTCAGGCAGCTTGCAGTGCATTCCGAAGGCATTGGGAAACGTGAGGGGTTTTGCTCACGAGGGGGACACGAAGGTCAGATGTGCGTTAGAGAGATTTCCCTGTTGGCTTTGTAAAGGCTGGATATAAGATCCCAAGACTGGAAGCAGAACCAAGAGTTAGTGCAGGATTCAGCAAGAGATGACGGCTGAGGAAGGCAGCAGAAGGAGTAGAGAGGAGGAACGCGCTGCAGAATATTCCGGAGGGACTATTGTCAGGTCTTGGGGGTGGTTTGTGTACCCAGAATTACTCACCTGTTTCTGGCTTGCGTGGCAGGTTGGAAACAGCTCCAAAGTGGAGAATACTGCAGGTAGAATTAATTTGGAAGAAATATGTGTCCACTTACAGTCACCTAGAGTTTGAGGTACTTGTAGGTCAAGGTAAAGCTGCCCACTAAGAAATGCATGTGTTAATCTTAAACTCACAGTAGAGATCTACCTATATGTGTAAATTTGAGAATCATTGACCTAAGGTTAAGTACTTGAAATGATAAAAGCAGATGAAATCACTCAGGAAAAGAAAGAAAAGCAGCAGATTCATCCCTGGGACACATAAGCCTTTAAAAGTTAAGCAATCTGCAGAGTCACCTTCCGTGGCCATTTCCATGTACTACATACACTACATGTTAAATATTTTCCATACAAACCTACATGTCATGGACATAAATTTGTTCTACAACCTCCAGATGCAACAAAGTTTTATTTTTGCTAAATCAAACAGATCTTCCTGCAGTCCCTTATTCACAGGAATATGAGCGTTTAAATCTTGCTAGTCCCTCATTCTTTGGAAGCAATCACACACAGATATCTTTGGGGTTTTTCCAAGGCAGAAATCTGAGTGAAGAGCAGGAAGCCCACATGTTTCCATTACACACCTAATGATTCATTTCTCCATCTGGTTATTAATTTTTAATTTGAACCGCAATACACTTAGGATGTTTCAGGCAGAACCTGTAGGGGATCCATTAAGGAAAGTTTGAGGAGATTTAGGGATCTAAGGCGGAGACCCTGAAGAGCTTTACAAGAGAACTTAGACCCGCTCCCCACCTCTAAATGCCCAAGTACACACAGCTGTTTCAAGCATTCAGAAGGAAATAGAATGACCTCTTAAGTACTGTTATATTTAAATGCACCGTCAATGGATTTGATATGTGAGTTTTCATGACTAATTGGGAACAATCCAGTTTTATCACACACACACACCCCCCGAAGTGAGCATCATGACCTTTGGGGTTTCACTCTTTTTAAAAAAATTTTTTAATTGAAGTATAGTTGATGCACAATGATTCAGGTGAACAGCAAAGTGACTCACATATATATAGCAGATTCTTTTCCATTATAGGTTATCACAAAATATTGAATATAGCTCCCTGTGCTATACAGTAGTTTCTTGTTGTTTATATATTTTATATATAGTAGTGTGTATCTGTTAACCCCCCAAACACCTAATTTGACCCTCCCCCTGGCTTTCCCCTTTGGTAACCATGTTTGTTTTCTCTGGCTGTGGGTCTATTTCTGTTTTGTAAATAATTTTTTTTTAGATTCTACATATAAGCAATATCATATGATATTGGTCTTTGTCTGACTTACTTCACTTACTGTGATGATCTCTAGGTCCATCCATGTTACTGCAAATGCCATTATTTCATTCTTTTGTATGGCTGAGTAATATTCCATTGTGTATATATACCATATCTTCTTTACCCATTCATATGTGGATGGACACTTAGGTTGATTCTATGTCTTGACTATTGTAAATAGTGCTGCAGGGAACATTGGTGTGTATGTATCTTTTCAAATCAGAATTTTCATCTTTCCAAATGTATGACCAGGAGTGAGATTGCAGGATCATATGGTAACTCTGTTTTTAGTTTTTAAGACACCTCTATACTGTTCTCCATAGTGGCTGCACCAATGTACATTCCCACCAACAGTGTAGAAGTGTTCCCTTTCACCACACCCTCTCCAGCATTTATTATTTGTAGACTTTTTGATGATGGCCATTCTGACTGGTGTTAGGTGGTACCTCATTGTAGTTTTCATTTGCATTTCCCTAATAATTAGCAATGTTGAGCATCTTTTCATGTGACTGTTGGCCATCTGTATGTCTTCTTTGGAGAAATGTCAGTTTAGGTCTCCTGCCCATTTTTTTATTGGGTTGTTTGTTTCTTGTTTTTTATTTTTGTTTTGATATTGAGCTGTATAAGTGGTTTGTATATTTTGGAAATTAAGCCCTTGTTGGTCACATCACTTGCAAATATTTTCTCCAATTCCATAGGTTGTCTTTTCATTTTGCTTATGGTTTCCTTTGCTGTACAAAAGCTTTTAAGTTTAATTAGGTCCCATTTGTTTATTTTTGCTTTTGTTTCCATTACTCTAGGAGATGGATCCAAAAAAAATATTGCTGAAATTTATGTCAAAAAGTGTTCTGTCAATGTTTTCCTCTAAGAGCTTTATAGTATTCAGTCTTACATTTAGGTCTTTAATCCATTTTGAGTTTATTTTTATATATGGTGTTAAGAGAATGTTCTAATTTCATTCTTTTACATACAGCTGTCCAGTTTTCCTAGCACCACTTATTGAAGAGACTGTCTTTTCTCCATTGTATATTCTCCCCTCCTTTGTCATAGATTAATTGACCATAAGCGTATGGATTTATCGCTGGGCTTTCTATCCTGTTCCATTGATCTATGTGTCTGTTTTTGTGCCACTACCACACTGTTTTGATGACTGAAGCTCTGTAGTATAGTCTGAAGTCAGGTAGCATGATTGCTCCAGTTCCATTCTTCTTTTTCAGGATTGTTTTGGCTGTTCAGGGTCTTTTGTGTCTCCATACAAAATAGAAAAATTTTTGTTCCAGTTCTGTGAAAAATGCCATTGGTAATTTGATAAGGATTGCATTGAATCTGTAGATTGCCCTGGGTAGTATGGTGAATTTAACAATATTGATTCTTCCAATTCAATAATACAGTATCTTTCCATCTGTTTGTGTGGCCTTCAATTTCTTTCATCAGCGTCCTGTAGTTTTCTGAGTACAGGGCTTTGGCCTCCTTCGGTAGGTTTACTCCTAGGTACTTTATTCTTTTGAATGTGAGGGTAAATGGAATTGTTTCCTTAATTTCTCTTTCTGATATTTTATTGTTAGTGTCATATTCTTTTTCTCTGTGGGATCTCATCCCTATTCTTGCCCAGAGGGACCAAGTCACAGAGAGACACAGGGTGAAAATTTTATATTGTTAACTCTTCTCACAAGGTTATGATATCTCCCCTTTGGGTTGTAGCCATGGAAACTGCATGCTGGAGAGGATGAAACACTGCAGAAGGAGTGGCTGACTCCAGGGCAGGTCTTAACTTACAGCCCTTGGTTCTGAGTTGAGCTCACCCTACAAAATGAGGCTGAGAGCAGAACAAAGCTACATTTACCTCTCCTGAATGCACAAAATGGTTTAATTAAGGAAGTAACTTTTTTCTACCCATAAGGACACCTCTACAAATAGACTCAAATCTGCATGCAAATGAAGCCATCTGGTTTATTGTTGTAAATAGCACCCAGCCATAGTAAACAATAGAAGCCTCATTATGTAACTCAAAGAATACTCCAATTTTCTAACCTTTGGGTCAGTAAAAATTTTCAGAGTAATTAGTCTCCTTAGAGCTAGTACTTACACTGGAAAGTGCTTGCCACTCAAACCAGAAGCTATAGATATGCTTTTCGGCGTGGGCCATTTGGTGGCTCTGAGGAACTTGCTGAGTCTGGGAGAGGATGGACATGTCCTGAGGCATCCAAGCCACACCAGCAGCCACACACCCCACTAAGCCACACCCTGGAGAGCCACACACAGTCTTCTCCATGTCAGCCCAGTGCCAGTTCTTCCAGCCGCTGCCTCGTCACCTTTTAATAACTACCTGTGTCCCCTCTGAGGAGGAAGGAAGGCCAGCAGGGGCGGCGCATCAAGGTGCGGCCGCAGTGTCTCCTCCCCATCTCTGCCCATCATATGTCTCTGGTCACCTTCTTTCAAATAAACCTACTTATAGTGTTTGGGTAACTCTACTATCTTAGTTGCTCAGTCACTCCTTTCATCAGATTTTTTATGTAATGGCTTCTCTACAAAACCCTGTATCACGGTGCCAGGACTCAAGGAGAATTCCCATTCATGTGTCCTGAATGGACATGTTTTTTAAGTCAATGAGGAGACAAAGAAGGAGGGAGTACACACCTTTGAAAGCCAGTGAACAGGGAGCAGAGAAGAGCAGGACAAAGGCACTGCGTGCAGGTCAGGGATGCACCAGTGGCCAGAGAGGCCAGGGTTGTGGGTGAGCCCTGGGTCTGCCTGGGCTGTTTGCTGCCTCCCCCTGTGGAGAAGCTCAGGGCTGTTGGGTCACACGTTGAAGGAAGGGAGTGCCTCTCCCAGCCTCCTCGCTCCTTGGCCAAGCCCGGGACAGTGACTGGAAGTGACACCAAAGCCCCGTTTGGTGGTGGATAACATCATGCGCTGAACAGTTATTTTGTACTCAGTGCCTGCTAAGCACATTCCCTGAATGAGCTCCTGTGATTCTCAACCATCTTTAATAGAGATTCCAATGTTGTTCCGTTGTGCAAATGAGGACCCTGAGACTTAGGGAGATCAAGACATCTGTCCAGAGTCACCCAGTGGGCAGGGGTGACAGAGCCAAGCTGTCTGTTTCCAGAGCCTGTACATGGACCATCATACGGCAGCCTCACCAAGTGACAAGCAGGCCAGCACAGCCCCCTGCTGTGCTCCCTATGTCCCCACCGCCACATCCTCACCGCCACACAGAGGGAACCTCAGCATATCGCATGTTCAGTAGCCTCCTTACTGACAGTACAAGAATGTCTGTAAGTCCAGACTGTTGATGGGCAGATGAAAGCTGAGAAATTTCTTGAGGCTCAGGAATTGGAGTCATCAAAGGCAGGCAGGGGTGGGGGTGGGGGGTTGCTCAGAACAGGATTGGTTAAAAGTCTGTGTAAACATCAGTTAGAACCAACTTGACCACCTCACACCCTCCAGTGACTGTCCTATTCTACCCAAGCAGGAGGTGAGAGTTTTACCCTCCAGACAGGAGGCACCAAAGAAGGTGGGGGTGAAACTCCTTCATTAAAACTGAATAAAAACATGGAAGTCTAGGTAAGTGTGAACCCTCAGCGTCCCAGAACACCTCACATACATACCTCATGAAATTGGAGGATTCTTCTCTCCAGAAATTGAATGATCTGTAACCAAAACATAAAGGCCACTGATACTGACACTTGGGGGCCTTTCAACAAGATGGGGAGCTCTCATTGTTGTGGAGAAGCCCACTGCTCAGCAGATCACCA
Source organism: Hippopotamus amphibius kiboko (assembly GCF_030028045.1). Lineage (NCBI taxonomy): Eukaryota > Metazoa > Chordata > Mammalia > Artiodactyla > Hippopotamidae > Hippopotamus > Hippopotamus amphibius. The sequence goes on along the minus strand of NC_080189.1, from coordinate 7,989,674 downwards.
CCACTCCCAGACACACACATTCACAGAGCGGCCAGGCAGCTTTCTAGAACTTCAGTGCTCAGTGTGAGTGCACAGGAAGACTCATCAACCACTGAAGGTAATGTAAAGAAGGAGCCCAAACTAACAATGGGGCAGGAAAGGGGGCCTCAGAAAAAATGGAGAAAACACAGAGTCAGAAGAAAACTTTTAACAATTAAATCAATATTCTCAGGCAGATAAGGGAAGATATTGCATCCAAAACCAAACAAAACCTACAACAGTATGCTCTAAAAATGAGGACTATCAGAGGATAAGAAGTAATACTTGGAAATTAATAATATGATTGCTGAATTAAAAAGACAATAGTAGTGTCAAAAATAAAGCTGAAGGAATATCCAAGGAAGTAGAACACAAAGAAAAAAGATCAGAATTAGGAATGCAAAGGAGCAAGAGAAAAACAGATTAATATAAAAATAACAGGTGTCTGAGAAAGAGGGTTAGGAGAAACCTTCGAAGTCCCGACCTGACGTGGAAAAAATGACAGCCACATCAAGGCTGTCGTATGAACTTGCAATTAAGGGAGTTAAAGGAAAGAGCCTCAAAGTTTCCAGAGAGAAAAAAATATGAGTAATGCAGGAGAAGAAAGTTTTCCTCTATCCTCTGGGGGTCCTGGCTGGGTTTAATTAACAGGAAAAAAGCATACAAATTTATTTAAATTTTACATGACACGGGAAACTACATGAGGAAATGAAGACCCAAAGAAATGGTTAAATCTGAGTGTTTTGCCGCTCCATTTGATGAAGGGTAGAAAATCATGGAAAGACGGGACAGGACAGAGTGTGAGCTGAGTGGAGTCAACCTTGCAAGGCCTGTTCCTCGGATGCCTCTCCGCCCCTTTGTCTTTGGAGATGAGGATGCTTCTTTCCTCTGGGGAAGTAGGGCACCTCACGTGAGAGTTTCCTGACCTGCTTCAGAGGAAGCCCAGAAAGTCCTCTGCACCTGCCATTCCCCACATCACTTCAATTGGAAATACTCCATTTCCCAAGGTGCCGTACTTTGGGGTAGCACATGCTGAACCCCATCAGTTACATGCACAATGTAGTGATCAGAAAGCATTAGCTTTCTCAATAGTGACACCAAGAACTTGAAGATAGTGGAGAAATGCCTTTAAAATTCCCTGGGAAAATATCTTTCTGGAGTGTCTCAATTCTATGTGAAAGCAGAATAATGACTCTCCAGAAGGGCAGGAAGTTAGGAAGTTGACTTCACACATCCCTTTTCTCAAGAAGCTGCTTAAGGATGTGCTCCATGAAAATGAGGATGTAGATCTAGAAAGAGGGCTCACCCAAAGTCAGAGAGACCCAGGAATTGGGGCATTTAATACTGAAAAGGGACAAAGGGGAAGGCCCTGCAATAAGGGCAAAAAGGAGGTCCCAGGCCAGGAGCTGTGCAACTGCCCTGAGAAGAACCAGCACAGACAGCAGCAGAAGGAAGAAGGGCTGGCACATGATGCCCCCAGGGGACAAAAATGTGAGTGCTAGATTGCCTGATGTGTTGAATGTCAGAAGTTTTTGAGAAGAGTTTTTCACGTGTGTTGGAGAATTTGTAAAGAATTCATGACAGATATAAAGAAAACTAGGCAAATGAAAAAAATAGGTAACTCAATTCTAGAGAAACACAAAATTATACACAAAAAGAAAATATGATTAGATTTCACTACTTGGCTTATTCATAAATAATACTTAAATAGTCCTAAAAATATAAATATTGAATTTCAACATAACCCAAAATCTATGATTTAGCTATTTGGGGAGAATATGGAGAAAGGAAATCGGGAGGTAGGCTTGTAAAAACACTTGCATTTAGGAAAGTCAGAAGAGACTATTTAAAATGCATAAATTAATAAATATCTACACAAGTAGTTTTTAGAAATAAAGGGATACAAAAAAAGAGCTGTCAGTAAGAAATTGTGTTTTTAGGGGGAGGGTGGAACAGGGAACAGCATTTTGCTATATCCCTTCTAGCACCACTTGACTTTTAAAACCATGCACATGTAATACTTTGTAGGAAATTAAAATCAGGCTTAAACTTAATTGCTGCCCATCAAAAAAAATCCTTAGAAATTTTGAAATCAGGATCCCTTGCTAAATAATCACCGGTGAGATTAAAGTAATTGTCTGTTAAAGAACTAGGGTGAGTGCAGGATACTGCCTTTTCTACCAATGCCTGACTGAGGTTTGAAGTGATGGTGGGTGTCAGCAAGGACCCAGCCCTACTCTCCTTCACCAGCTGGAAGTACCTTCCTGGTTCCTCTGCCCGCCTGAGATGAGCCCATGCCTTGCCCAGAAGGTGCTTTAAAAACTTCTCATGTGACCGACTGGTTTTCAAGCTGGTAGAACTGTCAACCTCACCCCAACGGTTCTGCCCAGGCTTTGCTGACTGTTGCCTCTGCCCTGGGCTGGGTCCCTGACCCCTTTCCACTGCCTCATTGTCCTGTTACAGTGGACTGGCCCCTCCCATCTCAGATGTTTCCTTCTGTTCCGCTTCCCACTTGCCCTCTCAGTCTCCATCCTTGCCCACTCTGCCTGTCCACGTTGGCCGTGCCGCCACCTGCCGCAGTGCCACGCTTGCCACCCAGCGAATCTCGTTCCCAACTTGGTGTTCTCAGCCAATGTCACTTTACCCTCACAACGCTGACCTTGAGAGCAAGTACAAATTGCGGCCATTTCAACCACCTTGAGGTTATAAGCCCATCAGTCTTGCAGATGTGTGGCATTGTTCAATGAGGTCTGTAGGGAATAATAGGAACTAAGTCGTGGATAAGGAAAATGATAGTTTGCTAGCAGGAGCTGTGTCCAGTTATAGCAGGTGCTAAAGCAGCATTAGCTTTTATTTATATTTATTTAATATCTTTAACACTCAGGTTTCTGTAAAGTAGATTTTGTCCCATGAAGACTTTGCATATGGAGTGGAATTGGATATAATTTACCCAATTGTTTCACTTATCCATTGATTGAATAATTATTTATTGAGTACTTAATATGTTCCAGAGCCAAAGGTTACAAAGATGAAATGGTTTTCTCCCAGCTTTCAAGGAGCTTATGGTCAGCTGGGAGCAATATAAACAAACAATAATAATGCGATATGCTCCTCGCATCAGGAAGTGCAGTGAGCACTAGAAAAAGCACCCATGTTATCTTGTTATAACCAGAAATCCTGGAGATTGGGCAACAGACTCAGAACAGGTGTCATAGAAGTTCATCAGGGTCTGGACAGCGGTTCCCAAACGTTCTTATTCTGCCCCCACTCATTAAATCTTTTAAGCTCACATCCCAACAAGATTACTTATGAATTCTATCCATGCTCCACTGCACTCATATATTGTATACATTATCAAGTATAACTAAAATAAATTTTTTAAAAGATGAGGTTTAAAAAAATCTAAATAGAATTTCTGGTCTCCTCCGCTTGCTGCCCAATGACTCCCCTTCAGCATCTCCCCAGAGTAGATACCTCGACCGACGCCACCAGCCAGGTCCAGGTTAGAGTTCTCACTGTTGCTGGTCAAGAATCTGGACTTAGTCAATTCATCCAGAGACTGGGGACAGCCCACAAGCAATGACTCCAAAGATGTCATGTGATCATCCAGACATTTCCGGAAGGATAATGGATAACCACTGTTTGTACAAAGCATAGTTTCCCTGTGAATATATCCATTCCAGAGGCCAAATTAATTCGAAGTTCCTTAGTGAGCATAGAATGAGAGCAAGTGGAATTGTGATCTGTAGGGATATTTCAACAAATGAGAATAACAGATTGAACTGTCCTTCTCCTCTCTGGGGATATTTCTGTCTGAATAATCAGCACCGGGCCTCAAATAAATACTGACATGTTTTACTTTTACCTTTCCTTTTTTCTAAAATCATTTTAGACAACTGCCTTTCTGTTAATACATCACCACCTCAGAAAATAAGAATGCATTTGATTGGATTGAAATTTTAAAGTGTTAATTACATCTATGTCCTGGGGATACAGCCTAAAGAGACAGAATTGCTTTGCTTTCAGGTTGAAGCATGGCTGGGAACTGATCCTTGCTGGTTCCTAGGTTGCTGAAAGGCTCTCACCCATTAGACGAGCTGAATTCTGCCAGCCCCGGGGACTCTTCATTCCCTCCTAGAACTCCAGTTGGTGAGAGGTTGCACCTTTAGCTTTTATGTTGAGAGACCTTCATTTTCAGCCAGCTGGGAGAGGTGAGCCTGCACTCCTCTCACCAGCCTTAAAGGCAGATCTTGAGCTGGGAAGAGTGCTCAGGGCTCAGATGATAGCAACTTAAACAATAGTTAAGATTCTTCCTTTTCAGGTATTTTTCTAACAAATATTGTATCACATCCTTCTTCCCAAGAGGAAACCAGTCTGTTTTTCTCCTACTGAAAGCTATGATATTGCAATTTTTTTAAAAAAGAGCTTAAAGCTGCACTAAGACTTTTGGGATACTTTCAACATTGAACTCCACCCCCACTGTTTTTACCTTGATGGAGACATTTACAAACATATTTTGCACTGACTTACTGCTTATATTTTGCCAATCACTTATCTAGATGTCACCGTATCCTAGATGTCCTAAGAACAAAGTAGATAGCATTAATTAAATGAGGATGCTTTAATATCTCATCATATAGCATCATTATATCTTTAATTTGAACTTATGGCATAAGCATAGCAGTACCGACACACAGTTAACTCTTTTTAAGAATAGCAGTTGAGGGACTTCCTAGATGGTGCAGTAGTTGAGAATCCACCTGCCAATGCAGGGAACATGGGTTCCATCCCTCCTCTGGGAGGATCCCACATGCCATGAAGCAACTAAGCCCATGCACCACAACTATTGAGCCTGTGCTCTAGAGCCCATGTGCTGCATCTACTAAAGTCCATGTGCCTAGAGCCTGTGCTCTACAAACAAGAGAAACCGCCACAATGAGGAGCCCACGCACCACAATGAAGAGTACCCCCGCTCGCAGCAACTAGAGAAAGCCCGTGTGCAGCATCGAAGACCCAACACAGCCAGTGAATTAATTAATTAATTTAAAAAAGAATAGCCGTTATTGCATTATTTGCATAAAAGGAAGGAAAAAATATGGTAGATAGAAACTAACAGAGTAAATGTAGTTGATTCACTGTGTTCTTTGAAGGAAAGGTATGGCAAAAAATCAGTTTTTAAAAAAAAACATATTTTAGATGTTAAAATTTTCCACAGGCAATTTACTGATCTTGCAGGCTTTTACTCAGCAACTCATGAATCAGGCAGCCTCCAATCTAGTGGAGAGAAAGGAGCGCCGAAGAGTTGTACAGGCGAGGGATTTTTACAGACCAAAGGGAGCAGAAACAAGGAAGTTATACTGGGCGTATGCTGATTGGTTAAAGCAGGGTTGCTCCCCTTACCTGAGCAGAGGGAAGGCTTGGAGCCGGTCAGGTACCCTGAGTAGGGCAGGCAAGTGCTGATTGGGTGGCCTGGGCCTTCCTTCTCTGGGCAAGCCAAGCACAGAAACTCAGTTAAGTTTACTTTGCTGACCTGGGGCTTAGCACGAGTGACTCCATCTTGGGCCTCACCTGGTGACTTTAACATAGGTTTAGTATTAACGGTAAAGGCTTTAGTAACTGTTTTAAAGTATTTCCATGTATTTTGGTCCCTGGCTGTGCTGGCAAATGGACTCAGAAATGTGCACATTCTAAAGGAATTTCTCCCCTGGAGAGAACGTTGGGAGTCAGCCCTTGGTCTCATATTAAATTCTTGGTCCATCTGTTCTGAGGGAACGTGAGCCCTCCCGTTTGGGGCTTTTATTTTGTCCTGTGAACTGCCTTTCTCCCCGGGGCCACTGGCTACTGCCAGGCAATGAGTAGGGAGGGGGGTGGGTGCCACTGTGTCTACCCCATGCGTTCAAGGGGAGAGGCTGGTTATGAGCCCTCAGGTGGGCTCAGCTCAGCACTCCTGCCCCCCTAAACAGCCACAGGGCAGAGGGTCCCCTGCAGTCCCCAGGGAGGAAGAGGCTGGGGAGGAGACACTCCCTTTTCAAGCAACTCGCCTCTGGGGGTTGGAGCAGGATGCGTGGGGAGATGACTGGCCAGGGCCCCACCTTTTCCCTCAGCTCCTCGCTCCACAGGGCTTCTGCTTTTCTCAAGGTTGTGTGCCTGCTGCCCCTGCCCCTGGTGTCTGAGCAGCTGCTGGCCAGAAGCAGACGCTGCTTATTCCAAGGCAAAGGCACATGAGAAGCAGAAGCAGGATCCTAAAGACCCCCTTCCTAGTCCGTCCCTCTAGGTCGAGTCCGGCTTCCCCTTGCATCAAACTTAAGCCTGAGTTCAAAACAGCCACACCCCCACCATGGGATACCAGGGGCCTCTCTCCATTCTCTCCTCTTTTGTCTTGTACTCTTGAGAGTCCCTCCAGGACTGCTCTGAGTAGGGTTTATCAATCCTTAATCAAATATTTTATATACAAGTGTGAGTTAAAAATTATCTGCACTCCGGTTACATTATAACTTCTGTTGGCCACACTGCCTTATCCGTGCTTTCCATTCAAGGCTGCTGTCTCCCCAGTCACTGCTGTGTGGGTGTGAACATCAGTTCATTTGTAATTGCAGTGCGAGCAAAAATGGATGCCCCACCTGTGATTTGCATGAAAGAAGAGCAGCGTGCAGTGATTCGTTTTTTGTGGTCTGAGGGTGTGCACATCTGCACACTTCTGCCCACAGTGTTGACACTCTGCAAAAGCTTTGTGTTGAGGTGTTAAAGCATCCTCCCTATAGTCCTGATCTTGCTCCATCAGACTTTCACCTGTTTGGTCCCCTGAAAGCAGCCCTACAAGGACGAAGATTCACTTCTGATGAAGAAGTGAAGACAGCAGTGCATTCCTGGCTCTCAGCTCAGCCCAAAACACTTTTTAATGAGGAAATATGAAAGCTTATTGACAGGTGGAGGACAAATGTATTGAAGAGCAAGGAGATTATGTCAAAAAATGATGTATTTGTCTTTTCTAAAAGTAAATTAAAATAAATTCTACAACCAGAGTGTGGATAATTTTTGACTCACCCTCGTACATACACATATTACAACTTTTGGAAAGTCAGAGATTATGTTTGTGGGGATTTTGTGCAATGTTGTTTGGCAGGTAGAGAAGAAACAAAGGCTACTGTCAGTAGAAATGTATTAAAACTCAGGAAATGGATGTCTTTTACATCACTGCAATGATCAAGTGTAAATTACCCTGTTTTCTTTCTTTGTTTCTTCCACAGGGAATTACTGGAATGCTGCTTCTTTCCCAAACCCATCATCCTACCTGCACTTCTCTACTTTCCAAGGGGAAACCAGTGCCGACATCTCTTTCTACTTCAAAACATTAATCCCTCGGGGAGTGTTTCTTGAAAATCTAGGGAACACAGATTTCATCAAACTCGAACTGAAATGTGAGTATAAATTCTTTGTCAACTCATGAATAGCTACTCTTGTCACTTCAAACTGATCTTAACCCTGATTATGTAATTTCATTGGCTTCAAATGTAAATGGCTTCCTTTGTTCCAGGAATGGCACTAGAAGGTAATGAGAAAGACCTAGGCTCCTGTGCTCAGATTGCTCACCAGGAAGCAGGCACAGACAGAGATTCCCACAATGCTATTCGAGGAAGATGAGGGATAATAACTTGCCCTGATACTATGGGAGAAGAATGTGTATTTTTTTAATTGAAGTATAGCTGATTTACAATGTTGTGTTAGTTTCAAGTGTATAGCAAAGTGATTCAGTTATATATATATAATATATAGATATATTCCTTTTCAGATTCCATTATAGGTTATTACATGCTATTGAGTATAGTTCCCTGTGCTGTACAGTAGGTTCTTGTTGTTTACCTGTTTTGTGTATAGTAATATATATCTGTTAATCGCAAACACCTAATTTGTCTCTCTCCCACCACACCTGCTATCCCTTTTGGTGACCCTAAATTTGTTTTCGATGTCTTTGAATCTATTTCTGTTTTGTAAAGAAGTTCATTTGTATAATTTTTTAGATTCCACATATAAGTGATATCCTTTGGTCTTTCTCTAACTTATTTCACTTAATATGATAATCTCTAGTTCCATCCCTGTTGCTGCAAATGGCATTATTTCATTCTTTTTTATGGCTGAGTAATATTCCATTGTATACAAATACCACATCTTCTTTATCTATTCATCTGTTGATGGACATTTAGGTTGCTTCCATGTCTTGGCTATTGTAAATAGTGCTGCTATGAACATTGGGATGCATGTATCTTTTTGAAATAGAGTTATATACCCATGAGTGGGATTGCAGGACCATACAGTAACTCTATTTTTAGTTCTTTAAGGAACGTCCATACTGTTCTCCACAGTGGCTGCACCAACTGACATTCCCACCAACAGTGCAGGAGGGTTCCTCTTTCTCCACACCCTCTCCAGCATTATCACTTCTAGGCTTTTTGATGTTGGCCATTCTGACGGATATGAAGAATGTGTATTTAAAGTTACTTTTTGTTTGTGTTTATTCTCCAAGGAGACAGGGCTAAGAGTAGACAGAGGATTGGGTAACATGATCAGGAATAAGGAATAAGAGAGTGGGGGTAAAAACACAAACGAAAATGGGAATAATCAGAATTAGCATCTGCGGGAGCTCGTGGAGCAGCCCAGTGCTGTGCTCCAGAACTTGGAGTCTGCAGCTTGGCGGAAGAGACCCCACATCCACCCACCTTCTCACGGTTGCAGTTCTGGCTGATCTCGCCAAGCACATGGAAACTAACAGAATCTGAGCGAGAGCCAGTGCTGCCCAGTCAGCTCAGCCTGCCTCGGGTCCCGAAGACCCTCCCGCAGTCATGTGGCTCAGGATGCCCTCTGTGGAAGGAAGGGGTCACTGGAGCTGAGAAGGGCAATTGTCATTACCCTTTTATCCTCGGGGCATAGGTGCAGCTTCAGGAATTTATGTCCACACACTTCCAGGTTTGATGAACATTTGCACATGCCAGGCTCTCCTGGCTGTTCAGCCCAAGATGGAGCAGTCAGCAAAGGGGCAGCCAGGACCGGGAGGGGAAGCAAGGCAATGCCCCCGCCCCTCCATGAAACCCCAGTGCCTGCTCCCCACCGCGGTGTCCTTCCTCCCGCTCTGGGCTTCTTATCTGAGTGCCTGTGTCACCGGATCTGGTCCAAGGATGATCCCAAAACTATTTTCCAGAAATATCTGATAGAGTATTTTTCTCCTTTTATAGTTATAATTATGCAATGTGGTCGTTGAAAAAGGGACTCTTGGGTAACTGTCTTTCTGCTGAAATCCTATGGGATCCTTTTTGTAAAATGGTGGACTGTGATATGGCAGAAGGACATGGACTTTAGAATTCTCATTCTCAGGTTGAAATCCAAGACCTCGCGTAAATCACTTCATCAGTTTGAATCCCAATTTCCTCATCTGTAAAGTGGGGATGGTAATTTGTGGAGGTTGTTATGATGCTAGGATGTAGCTGGTCATGAAGCATTTATTTCAGTATCTAGTCGTTGCTGTAATTATCTTCCTCCCAAGAAAACTCATTATGGATCTAATGTGAACCAGATCTGATTGAAAGGAAGATGGAGAATAGTCTAGCCCTAGAATTAAAAAATAAATAAATAGAAATCCTCTCTTTTCATGAATTATGGATTGGAATTATTTAAAAAGGATTTTCACTTTCCACAAAAGCACATTAATTGAATCAAACTATTTTCTGACTTACACAGAGTTGGATTGTGTTTTAGAAACATCTCATGGCAAAAAAAAGGAAAATTGATGTTTCCATATCTGAGTAATTCTATAAGCTTCTATAAAATTAATTGGATTCCCTTGCCCTTGTTTTCTGTCCTCATGTTTTGTAAACCCAGGCCTGGGTTGTAAGAAGACCAGCAAAGTATAGAAAGAGCAGGCGTTTCTACTTAGCACCTACAGAATAGAATTGCACTTATTTCTAATTAAGAGAAACCTTCATAGATGTTTTCAAGTTTTCCCAGTCTTTCCATGATATGAAAACTCTGTGGCAGAGGGTGAGTTACAGTCTCATTTTGTCATTTAGCTCTTTTCTGTCATATAGTTTACTCTTGGGAAAGAAGTATGTGATATTCAGAGCACTGATCAGAGGCTGACCTCTCCTTGAAGTTCTTTAGACCTTCTAATAATTACTAAGGGTGGAAATACCTTTTATAAGATCCCTCAAATGGCAGAGATACCAAAATGTCCATCATTACATAGCATCTCCATTCAAGTTCAAAGGAACTTACAGGGTGAAAAAAAGGCCCATTTCTCTAATTGAGCAAAACTTCTTCAAAGTATACAACAAGCGATGTTTTTATGAAGAACATGGAGAAAAAAAATGATTGAGGCTTGCTTCTGCCCCATTTATCACATTTCTCCAGACTCCTCTCTACAGGATCCACAGGGCAGTGGGTAGAGATGGAGAATTCTCGCTGGCCCATCCCTCCTTTTCAGTGATGAGTCACTGCAAACCTAATGGTCCTGAAGTCAAACTTTTAAAAAGTGTCTCTACTTTTTTTCCCCTTTAACTTGCTAGGCTTTCTGATCTCTTTCTGATAGGAATTCAAATTTTGTTTCTCTACATGTGTCTCAAAGGAATTTTGTCACAGTTCATGCCTACATAGTGGTTTTCAGAGTAACATTTCTGTTAATTAACAATATTGTGCCCTTCTGTCAGAGTGCAAGATTCTTGACTCAGTGAGTCAGTTGCACGAAGTTAATGAGATACCATCAACATCTTAATGTGCAAATAAAAAAGCATGTGTGAAAAAAAAAAGCATGTGTGATAAAGTTAGAGTGATGTTACTCACTGGCATACTTTAAAGGAAAAATTTTAAGGCTATATTTCATTTATTTACTATCTGCATTTTTTCATTCATCCAGTGAGTATTTACTGGGTACCCTACCATGTCCCGGATGCTGTGCTAGGTCAAACATAGTTAAGTATTGGGTGCCTCTAGCATAGATGAGATTGCCCAGAACAAATGAACAAATATGCAGAGAGAGGAAACAAGGTGAAAAGAATGAAAACCATGCTTAAAAGGTAGAAGGAAGAAAAGTAGCTTGTAGAAGGCTGGCAGAGAAGTGAGAAGACAGTGATATCCCAGGGATCAAATAAAGAAAGAATTTCAAGAGAAAAAAAAAGTGTTTGATACCACTGAACTGAGAGGTCACTAAATAAGAACATAAAGGGCTCATCAGCTTTCATATGTAGAGGTCACTGTCAAAACGTAAGACTGTCTGCGGTGAGTGAACGTGGACACGGAGATCAAGGGATGGTGGCTTTGTTTATCATTCTTGTTGTTAGCGGTAGTGACTCGACTACGCATGTGTAAGAAGGAGGAAAATCCAGCAAAGAAAAAGTGGTTGGAGATATGGGAGAGAAGGGACTGGCTGAAGGAGTGAGGTTCCCAAGGAAGTGGGGATGAGTGAGACCCAGAATTAGGACATCTGAAGGGGCTGAGAGATACAAATCATAGTAAGGAGGAGAGCATAAGCCATGGACGAGTGGGTCCATTTCCAAATCAGAAATTATTTTTGTTTCTGTTGTTTTGTTTGCTTATTCTTTGGTAGTTATTTTTTAAATGGCAGAGGAGTAGTGCTTTAAAAAATATTCATGACCGACTGTAGGTTTACCCATTTACTTTTTTAGATTTCCCCATAGTGAACAGCTTGACTTCTCTACCTCCATTTTCTGACCAAGATGCTCCCATCTTGACCACGACCGTGGTCCCATCATCAGGCCACCTCTCACTGAGCACCTGCTATGTCAGAGACACTAGGGTGGATCCTGAAGTTTCCAAGATGAAGACAAGAGAACCCAACACCCCCACCTATGGAAGGAGACAAACACATTAATAGCAGTATGGATGCATAATGTTTGTTGAGAATTTTCTAAGTGCCAGGCACTCTTCTAAAGCTTTTACATGTACCAACATTTTTAGGTTTCGTAACAAGTTTTGTCCACATTTTACAGATAAGGAAACTGGGACACACAGGTTATATAGCTAATTTCAGATATTGTGCTTATGATCATTAAAATACAATAAATAAATTACAAGGATAGGCAAAAGATATTATAAATGTCCGGAGGAGAGATACATAACCCAGCCTGGGAATGAAGGGGAAGATGAGGTGATATCTGAGGCGGGTCATTAAGAACAGGCAAAGAAATTAGCTAGATGAAGAAGCAGGGGAAAGAATTCTAGCAGGAGAGCACAACACAAACAAAAGCATAAGGATGGGGAAACTGCTGGGTGCTTCCGAGCTGCAAATGTTTAGTATTGTTAGAGAAGGAAGTGTGACACAGTAGCGGAGGTTTTTTAGGCAAGTCTCGGGTCTGATTCTAAATATATACCAATAGTTATTGAGTTGAAATATTGAGTACCTGTTACATATATGCCAAAGAGGAACTCAAGAAGAATAAGACATGTCCCATCCTAGAGTCCCACACAATCTAGTGGGAGAGACTAGCATATAAAACAGTATTTTGGATAAGAGGAAATAAATATTAGAGCAATATACTGTGGTGACCCAGATGAGGCAATAATTACTCGCTCTTGATTGGAGAATAAGAACAGGTTCTTTGGAGATTATGTGATTTTAACTGAGCCTCAGAACAAGTGGGAAAGAACATTTTAGGCTCTGGATGCCAAAGGAAGAAACTACAGTGTAGATGCATTGATACATCACAGAGGTGTGAAGTGCATGGTTCACTGGGGCGGCAAGGGCTGTGGAAAACCATGTGCACCACGGTATCTCCACGGCCAGAGCACTGCCTGGCACATGCCAAGTAAGCATTTGTTGAGAGAATAAAATGAGTGAATGAGGTACTGGTCTAATGGAGAACGATGGAAAATCTAGGTGGAAAAGCAGATGACCACGATCAGGGCACCAGTGATCAAAATGACAAAGATACGTTGAAAGGTAGAGGAACAGATCATCATTGGAGAAATTTTGGAATTCAAGGTTTCACAGGAAGGCAGTTTGGGCAGTAAGAAGGTCTGGCCATGCACATGGGTTTCTGGGTTGCATGAAAAGTTTGTAGAGAAAGTCAGGGAACTGGAGGCCAGTATTGGCAGGTCATCCACATCACTGCTGAGACTCCTAGTAGCCTTGGCAACAGGTGCAGCGGACAGGGAACCTGTGAGCCAAGCGTCACAGTCCCCGGGTTCAATGATGGCAGCAACAAGCACAGGAGAGGGAGTGTCACAGGAGGACGCACTGCTGAGCGAAGGCTCTGGTGCCATAGAACGGAAGTGCTGAGGTCAAGCGTGCACCCAGCTGCCCTCCTGACCCCAAGACGTGGGCCCCTGGGGAGGGGGTTGAATGGTTGATGGGTAGGTTTTCCTAGAGGTAAGATATAATCAGAGAAAGTGTTTGGAAGTGTTTGATGATAAATAGTGAGCGTAGCATTTTTTATTTTTGTTTAACAATTTAAAAGAGTTTACACAGTGGGAAGTTTTTGAAGGGGATGTTCACTGCCTAGGAAACATTCAGAAGAAGCAACCAGAAACTTTTGCAATACTTTAGCATAAGCTTCCATGTTGACTGAAGCTTGAGCTTTCTCAGATATCAGGATGACTTGGAGAATATATTTGCACTTAACTGGCATATCTCCACAAAATTGTGGTGGCAGCAGTGCAATGTCCTGCTAATCTTGGGGAAAGGTATTAAGGAAAAACTTTCATTTCCCAAGATGTCGCCTTCTGCAACACACATGCTTGAGAACGTTGCAGAAGAAAATGTTCTGCAATATATAGAAACTGATGAATCAGAAGAAATAAACTAATGGCAATTTATCTTCAACTATTTCAGAACTGGAACAACTTTTTATATTAAAAGAGCTTCACTTGTGTAGACATGAGGAATGTCTAATTCCGCTTAACCAGCCTCTTGTGCCATGGGGACATTATTTAGAGTGTTTTTTCTTTTATAAATTTTGTGAGTGTTTGCTAATACAAATCAGGTGTTAGCACCTGGATTTTTCCTTTTAACTATCCAAGCCATCTTAAGTTCTCCATATAGATTTAGGAAGAATTTTAGTGTTTCTACTACTTTGCAAGTCTCACTATGAGTTCAATTTGTATTAAAGATTTGGAAATCGAAAGAATGATTGTGACTTGGTCATTATAATACATAGGGAAATAATCACCTCCTTAAAAAAAATTTAAACCTGCACAGCAACACTATTGTGATTTTTAAATTTTTAAAAAATTTTTTCTAGCTTCTGATTTAAACTTTTCAATTTCAATTCTGGACCAAAAAATTTCAGAGATGTAAATAAAGATGAAATTTGTGCTATATTAAGGCTATTTAATATGTTAGCTGTGTGCATTGTAAGTATTCAAAGATACACAAAAAATTGGTAAAGTCAAATTGAATGTACCCAGGTTTTTTTGCCAATCTTACTGAAGGGACAGTTATTTGAGTACATGACATAGGTGCCCTAGAGTTAAAAGAATAGACTTTAGAGTAGGATGTCCTCCTGATAGGAAAAATTGCCCAAGTTACCTTAGATATTACTGATCCACTTGTGTCAGCTGATTTGGAAATTTCTAGAAGGACTTGGGAATGCCTCTTAAGCTGGCCAGATGGAGTCACCTCTCTCTACAGAGCTTGTGTTCCTGCCCTTCCTTCTCTACACTCCAGAGGCATCTAGAAGACCACCTCCCTCTTGAAATCCTGCCCACACGAAAGATTTTTTTTTACTGCATCCTAACTTAAAATATCAAACATAAATAAAGGAGAAATCTTTCATTTTCCTAAAAAAAAAAAAAGACATTTCTACAAGACAATTAATTTGGTGCATTGCCTGGAAAATAATAGGCATCCTCATTAAAGAGCATCTTCACATAGTGTTTGTCTAAAGGGTAAATGTTCTCTGTCATTTCTATAGAAAAGTACTGAAGTTACTTAGAGATTTTTTCTGGTGGAATTTCTCTTCTGCCTCATTCCCTTTGATTCTAATGTTTTCTGCATAAGTTATTGTGTGTGATAGTCCACAAAATCTTTCCCTTCAAAGAGATGGCATGTTAAAGTGTCAAAAAGACCAACTACTAGAATCAGCCTGCCTGTGACGAGCTGGAAGGTGGACGTCCTAAGAGGAAAAGAGACTGAAGAAGCTTGGATTCATGCATCCTGACCTGAGACAGAGCTGAAAGAACGAGTGTGCTATGGTGACAATAGTAAACACATGAATTAGTGAGAAAAAGTGGAAATATTTGTGTGGAGTTATAGGAAGGTTAGAGACCTTACACCTGCCACTCTAGACACTACAGCATCTCTGCAGGCTTGATGTTTTGTAAAAACAAATGCTTCAAGAGGGAAGAGTTGGTGCCATCATCAGTTAGTGCTTGTTTCTAACGCTGGAGAATTGATCCAACGAAGGATGACACTTGGGACCAATTAATTCAAAGCTGGCTTAAAAAAAAAAAAAGAAGATACAATAAATCAGGGAGCAGAGCTTCATTTAAATATAGCGAGTGACTGGGGAAATTAGTTGAAATAGCTCAAAACCAGAAATATCTCAAAGGGCCAAAGGCAGCTGTAAATACAACGCTGGGCTCTTACAAGTCATCACACAAACACCTAAATTAAAGCATGTGACAAAACATTGGCCAACTAGATGTCAACTGGAAACCTTGCAAAAGCAGTTTTTTACAAATGAAGAGTTCTGGGAGTTATCTTCTTCAAGACAAGTTTTGCTCAAATTACAAAGTAATTTTTAACAGCAATCGAGACAGGAACTTTGAGGAGACAGGGAGAAACATAAAGGCTTGCATGAGATCTAATAGAGGATGAGGGTCATTGCTGGAGTATATTTTTATTAGAAACTTTAAGAAAAGAAGATTTTTTTATCTCTATGATATTCATGTTTTGTTATTTTTTAAATTTTCTAGTTTAGGTACTTCCCGACTTACAAAGGGATTGTATTATAGGAGTTTCTGAGCCTGTTATTCAGATCCTGGAATGTATCTTCCTATAGATATGACATTGTAAATGGCACTCATATTCCACAGCAAACTGTAAGGAGCTTTGTTGTTTGTCTGTGTTTTAAGTGTGGCTGAAAATAGAGCTGCGTGTGCCAGCCTGAGGGTTCTGGGCTCCAGAGTCCATTCAGTGTAGAATGGAAATGTTGCAGAATAAAGGGAATTTCTTCACATACCTCTGTATGTCGAGCTTCTCCTGGACAAGCTTCTCAATAGGAAAAGGTTTTGTTCTTCTTTATGATAGTCGATGCACAGCCCAACCTCTCCTTTCTTTGGGAGCTCAGTTTGGTAGGGTTAGTAAAGGAGGTGGCCCAGACATCCAGAGGGTATACAGTCTAAAGCTCCCATGTGGCTCCCAGACACTTCTCTTTGCTCTAAAACTTCATAGTTTTATGAATTACAGAATTCCATTAATTCATTCAAATGTCATATTACAGCCTATATGTTTTTGAATGATGGCAATGTTGTGACACAGAGCTGGGTATGCAAACGAGAATATAAGACCATTTGATGCCATGCATCCCTTCAAAATTCCAGTGGTCTGAGGGAGAAGATCCTTTGGTTATATTTTTTAATCTTATGAATAAATATTTTAAATGTGATGAGGTCATAAGAGATTTAGGAATAAGAAATATTCTTGTTTAGGACTAAGTTAAGCTGCTATAACAAATAAAACCCCAGGTGTCAGTGACTGTTTAGCAGCGTCATCTACAGGCTGTGTTCCATGAAGTCCTTCCATGCAGTGATTTGAGATCAGGCTCCTTCTGTGTTGTGACTCCACCATCTCCTTCAGCCTGGGAGTTTCTAAACCAGTTGGCAGAGAGAAGGAGGGAGGTGGAGAAGCGTTCTCTCTTCTTACCCACACTGGTCCCGAGGAGGCACACACTCCTCTTGTTCCCATTCAGTTGGCCGTGACTAGTCACATAGCTCCACCTGGCTGTCCAGGGACCAGGAAACATAGCTCCCGGATGCATGGCAGCTTTTCAGGGGTCACGGTGGGAAGGAGAAGACAAACTTTTCACGAGCAGTTAGCAATCACAGGTACTCTGGCCCAAGAAGCAGTAAGCTTTCACTTTGTCTACAGACACCAAGGTAGGTATCCAGAAGATGCAGCATTTGAATTGCCTTGAAGGATGACAGGCAAATAAATGGGATAAAAGCATTTTTCCAGAGAGTAAAGAAGTGAAGGAGAAAGATCATGGAGCATTTGAGGCATTGAAAGGAAGATAGCTAAAGCCCAGGGACTTGTTAAAAGACATTTCTTGTTAAAGTAATGACCCACCCACATATCCGTGTTAAGAGTTGGACAAAGGAAAGCTGGACCTAAAGCCTCTTAGGAAATTACTCATTTTACTTGCCTTTGTGGATAATGTTAAAATGATCAGATTTGGTGTTCTGCATCTCTGAATTTGATTCTTCTGATGAGAACTGCTGAGAATGCCAAATGACTTCTCATGAAGAGGGGTTGATATTTAGTATTCTCAGGGTCTTCGTGGGTAAGTGCAAGCAGAGCCAGTGACTAATAGAAAGAGTGTATAGCTGTCAAGTGTGATTACAACAGTGAACATGCTCATCTTGCATTCTGATTCCTGTAGACATTAGTTTAAACATCTGAACATGCTGGCACTTCAGACCTGTGAGGATTTCACTTTGAGAAATAGCATGCCCTTATTATTTGGGGCCATTTTTAATAAGGAAAAAACCTGGGCTTCCTAGGTGGCGCAGCGGTTAAGAATCCGCCTGCCAATGCAGAAGTCATGGGTTCGATCCCAGCTCCAGGAAGATCCCACATGCCATGGAGCAACTAAGCCTGTGTGCCAAATAAAAAAAAAAAAAAAAAAAATACAAGTTTAAAAAAAAAAAAAAAGAGGAAAAAACCTCACATCTTGTTCAAAATTATTTTATGGTAAAATTTGACCACTCTCTTTTTTTAAAAAAAACTTCTCAGGTATCCTAAGAACAAGAAAGAAGTAAAGAGGAATGTTTCAATCTAGTTTTAAATTCCCTCTGATTTTCTGTATTTAAATGAAATCTCATTCTTTGCATTTTGATTAACTAATTTCTCTGATTAAACACTTGCTAAAATTATAGAATAAAGGGGCTTAAAATGTCACTGACCTTTGAAAAAGAAATGAAAATGATCAGATTGTAACTTTTAAAAATTATACAAATAGTGTGTGTTTATTGTTGAATGATTTAAAAATCCAGAAAAGCATAAAGAATAAACCCCCCAAATCAGCTATAATCTCAAATTCTAGCTCTTGGCGTGCACATTTCCAGACATTTCTCTATGCACTTATATATAATTTTTTACAAAAAGGAGATCATAGCAGTACATACTGTTTGTAACCTACTTGTTTCAAGTGACGATATTTTAGAAATACATTTCCATGTCAGTTTTTTTTAAAACCCCACAAGAGTGATTTTTTTTCACCTGAGGGCAGAAGTTGTATCAGAATTTCCAAGGGAGCATGTGTAGTTTGGAAGATGATAATTTTGTATTTACAAAACAAAACAAGAAAGCTATTGTTTTGTTACACAACCTATAGAATATAACACAAAAAATTCTTATTGGCTGGTAGGATGTTTATCTGAGATCTTCAGGGCTTTGTTTTATAGCCCATCAGCCGCCTACATCTGGGCATCTCAGCATCAGGAGATGATAATTATGATTATTACATCAACAAACGGGAACACGGTTTAAAATAAAATTGGAAATATGGTGTCTCAATCACCAAGTACTCCATTTAACTGATTATCCCTTATCTTTGGGCTTAACTTTTAAAAGACAGATTTTCACACAGTCTTATCTACTGGCTTCCTGTTACTAATTCCCCTACTTACCTAAAGCATGGAGCATGCTATCGCTAGGTAAGACTTGCTCACATGCTCCGAATGGAGCAGCAGGGCAGACTAAAAGGGTGAACGTGGAAGACCTCACTCAGGAAGGCGGCACGAGGATGTGCCTGCTGGGCAATGCTCCTAATAAATGACCTGTTCCCAAAGCTCTTCCCTTCACTCAGCTTGTCGTCAAACCAACTGAGGCAGAAGCTGGCAAGTAGCTCAAACCTACCCACGACTGTTCTCTCAAAGGAGTGCTTTAGACAGAAACCATGATCCATTCCTTCATCAAATCATGAAAAAAGTAAAGGTGCTTGTCCGAACTTTGTACAAATTGGCCCTTAAAAATGTTCTCATGTGTTTTATATATACAATCTTTAGGGAGGCAAAACATTTATTTATTTATAATCAAGGAAGTGGTCTTTTCAACTATTATAACCAGAAATAAGAGAAAAGGAAGAGTACTTGGTGGTGAGTCGTTTTTGTTATTTAACATCCCATTTCCATGAATGCTTTGTTCAAGTAGAAACTGGTTGGCCCGACCACAAAGGACACTGTGCAGTGATATCCTGTCATTTTTCAGGGGTGAAAAATGCATGACCTGAGGGTCTGTTAACTCTTCTACAATGCTAATTGGGCATTTCTCCTAAGATACTTTCAACCTTGAGATTCTAAGATCCTGTATTTTTAATATTCAACCCCAAGATTCCTCATTTCTAATACTCATTACTAAACAGAAGATAAAGAACAAATTTAAGTAATCGTAGCTAGAGAAAAACTATTAAGATAATTTAGACCTTTTGCAAAGAGTCCAAGGAACTTTTGCAGAAGTCTTTCACTAAGAAAGTTGTTACATAGAAAGTGATTCTCCTCTCATCTCTCTCTGCTTTCCCATTTAAAATCTCTGCTGACCCCGTGGCATCGTTTCACTTTTTCTCCAGCATTTGTCCAATACTACAAATACTGTAGTTGAAGTGCATCTGGTGTTGTAATGGAAAACAGAATATATCTATTTTTATATTCTGAGTTCATAGCATGGAGAACATAGAATCTTCATTCAGCACTTTTTTTTCCTCATTAGAGAGGTCTTATCTGAAGTTATACCAAGCTGGCATTGAAAGAATCTGCTAGATAGGAAACAGTTTGCTGTAGAACAGAGAGAAAGAAACAGTGCCTGTGATACAGCCTATAGTCTGGGCTGAAACTCAGTCCATGGCAACCAAGAAACAGTCTGTTTTCCTTCTGACAGGCTTATTCACAGCTCTCACCAGCAGGCATGCACCTTCCAAAGCCTTATCCTTTTCTCCTTGGGTCTTTGGCTTTTACTAATGTTGTGTCCCCCTAAGCTTAGCCATCCGTAACTCAGTCACTTATAAATTACAATGGATTCATTGGCAGGTATGTTGTCGCCTTATAAGCTTCAGCTTGGTCTGTGTTAACACCTGTGAGCTTTTTTCCAATTCAAGCTGTTTTAGCATCCAGTTGTATTATCTCCTTTGGCCCTCAAATCCCAGATTCCATTCTCTTTGAACTCTCCATAGCCAGGTATCTCAGTAAACCTGCTCTCTCTGACATTGCCTGAAACCAGCCCCGTAAATCCCCCCGGTCCTCCACCAAAGCACATTTCCTCCATTGAGTGTTTCTCATTTTGCCGCACAACCTGATCTTGGTCAAGAGAAAAGCTTCTTTGGCACCCATCACCCCCTCAACCCACTCTCCTCTCCATCTCTGGAGAATCCTTAGGCATCCAGTTTCGTGGTTTCACTCCTGCAGCGTCTACATTTTCTTTTATCACAAATGTTCTATCCCCACAGTCACCATCTGGGACTTTCATTTAGTCTTCCAAACTGGCACTCTCTGCCCAGCACACAAGTCCCCATCAATTCCAAACATGGGGGAGTTTAAACCCTGACTACATGACCCTTACTGAGGACAGGTGCTGTTTCAAGCCACATGTCCATTTGGAATGCTTTTTGTCTTTTTCCTTTTTAAATAATATAGGTCCATTAATATTCAAGAGGTTATTCTCAGAAGGTAGTTAAATGCATGGAGAAAACTAAAATTAGAAAGGTTTTGCATTTTAAACACAGCTCTGTTTTTGCATGGCCAATGGTAACTCCCTTTTGCTTCCTTTTCTCTGTGGATGCCTTTGTTTGTGAAGTTATTATTTAACCACAATAAAAAGCTTAAAGGCCAAAATACATAAAGAGAAATATTTCTCATACTCAGGAGGTTATCAAGATACCAGAGATTTAAAAATGAGTTCATAGCATTGATTCTTAAGCTCCAGGCATTTCCTTGAAGAATTTCCAAAAGACTTCAAATAAATGTCTTCCTTGCCAGTGTTCATTTTCAGATGTGTTTAACACTGAGCTTTTGGGTGTGAATATGCATGTTTGGCTCTAAATTTTCCATACTCACAAACTAAGACTATAGTAAAGAAAAATAGGTTTTTTTCAATTTCCTGTATGATATGGAAAACAGTATAGCACAGTTAGAAAAACAGAAGCTCGATGCTTAGTTATAACTGGACGTTAGCATCTTACAGACTCAATTTCCTTATCTAGGCAGTGAAGGTAAACTTGGAAGTTGGACTCCATTCTTGGACGTCTTTCAGTTTTAGCATTGTTGGACTCGATTACACGCCTCAAAACCAAAGTGATTATGTTTGCAGAGAATTAGACCAACTGCAAACTTGGAAGGGCCACAGCTCACACAATATTTCACACACTCTGACACCATTGCAAGTTCAGGGGGTCCCCCAAATCACCCTCAGGTTCTATGATTCTCTAGAAGGACTTGCAGAACTCATCGAAGGCTGATCTCCTCATGGTTATGGTTATTACAGGGAAAGAATACAGATTAGAATCAGACAAGAAGAAGAGCACAGCGGGCAGAGACCAGGAGAAGCCCCAGGTGCCGAGCCCCCCGGGGGTGCTCTTCCTGTGGAGTCACGGACACTTTATTCTTCCGGAGGTGATTGTGCCAATACGCTTGGGGTCCTGCCAACGAGGGCAGCTCAGTGTTCAGAGTCTCTATTCCTGCCCTTTCCTTAGGAGTGGTGGGCTGCTCACATGGCCAGCCTCGGTTGCCAACCCCTCCAGGGACTGAATTGTGTGATGCAAACCCCTGGCCTTCCTCACATCGCTGGTCTATCCGGGGTGGTCAGCCTACCCTAAATACTATTTGACGAGGTTCCCCACCCAAAATACCATCTGGAAAGGCCAGCCTCCACCCTAAATCACATTGTTAGACTACCTGGCATGACCCAAGTCTCCCAGGCAGACAGAGACACCCTTACCAGGCATAACACTCCAAGGCTTTAGATATTATCTGCCCAAAGCCAAGGGCAAAGTCCAGACCCCTCCTTGGACAAGGTTAAACTCCTTACTACACAGTTGGAAAGTCTCTCGATGACAAGGAAGCAAAAGATTCCTAGGGCCTTCCTACTAGAATGAAGCTTGGCAATCCTAGCGTTTAAAGTCGTATTCCAGGACCACTTGCATCAGACTCACCTGGCATCAGCAAAATACAGACTCCACGGTCCTACCCCAACTTATTGAGTGAGAGGAGCCTTTGAATATGCATTTTAAGCATGTTTCCTTAGCAGTTTCTTATGTAGGCCAACATTTGAGAACTGTAATTATGATTCAAGGTCCTTGTTCCTAAGAGTAGGGTGAAAATAGCATGAGATGCAGAAATGGAGAAAATTCTGCTTCTGGCTCCACTGCTGAGTTTCTCTTAGACAAGTCTTTGTTCCTCAAGTGTCATATGTTTGGGAACAACAGTTGGCGCAGTTTGTTTCAAACAGACGTGACTCGTGTATCAAGTTCCTAGACTGAGAAATATACATGAAGTTACTCTATGCTCTCAGGGAAGAGGCTTATGGCATTCCTTATATATGCTAGTGTGTTCAGTTATGGTTTGCCTTAGGAAAATGCATGGATTTCTTTTTCTCAGAGTATCTAGATAATTGTTTGGCCAACATGGCAGGAGGGTTCCTATTCATTCATTCATTCATAAATTGTTGACTGCTTACTCTGTGTCAAGCAACATTCTAGGCACTGAACAAAAATGAACAAAGTGGAAAATGCCTCTGCTTAAATGAGGCCAGGAACACATTTATATTGTGCCAGGTGGCGATATGTGCTTTGTAGATCCAAAAAATTAGGATAAAGAGGAAAAGGCAGCTAAGGGGGTGTGTGGGTGTGGAGGTAACCTCCACACGAACGAACCTGAATGTGAGTGGCACAGCGGAATTAAGAAAATTCACACAAGAGTATAGGAAAGCATGGGGTCAGGGGACTCAAGACCAAGTCAGTCAAGAGCCCCTTGCTCTGATTCCCGTGGCATATTTATTGAGAAAGATCAAAAGCATTCTAGCAGGGACCAAATTATAAAACAAAATAATGAAAAACACAAGGCATGAGGCTTCAGAAGAGTCAAAACAGAACGCCTTGTGTATATTATCACTACTAGGGAGTATAGCTAAGCTTCAACCCGGAGCTGGCACCATCGGGCTTCGTGGCTGACTTATCTCAGTCGGTTTTCCTTTGAGATTGGTTCTGTTTTCAGAACATGTTTACAGTCACTCAGCCGTCATGTGCCCTCTGCAGGTGTTTCCAAGTTACCGTCCTCTGCATCCTCCCTGGTTTCCCACATGTGGGGGGGATGCTATTTATCAGAGAATGTTTAGGGAAGGAATTTCTAAAATGAGAGCTGTGCACAGAGGGGTAGAAAAGCAGTCATAGAATTATTTGGGTAAAGGGACCAGTAAGTGCTTCATCACTAAGTAGAGAGCAGTTTCACGATGTAGTGAAAGAGAGAGCCTTAAGTGATGGGCTTAAAGAAAGACTAAGAGGAGCAGACACAAATTCAGAGAGCACAAGCAGCAAAGAAATGGGATGTAAGGAGAAGGGGAGGATTTTGTAATGGTGGTGGCCACTGTTAGCATTAGAGGCATGTCAATACATTCATTTGGACTGATCCAGTAGAGGACAAATTCTAGATTCTGTACAAAGGAGGGTGGAATTGCTGGAGGGATGTCCTGGAGCAGCTAAGAAGGGATGGCACCCAGTGTGCAGTGGAGCACCTGACCTTGGATATGATCATAGGTGTTCTCTTTACTTCTTCCTCTTGTTCTTCACCTCTCTGATCCCCACAGTGACCTCATTTTCAGCCTACCTGCGTCTTCTCATAACCTCTCCTGTTGCCTACATTCTTTTGTCTGCTAATGTACACTTAGCCCTTCCTTCATGAAAAAGGAAAAGAAAGCAGAAAATCTATTCATAACATTCTCCACTGGTAGAGTGCGGTGAACATATCTGCTCTGCCTATTACTGGTTCCATTGCATGGATCAAATGAGATTTGGTGCAGAATAGCCCTGTGGAAGCTATCCATCCTTGAACTTCACTTTACAATGGAAGAAACAAATCATCATAAAAACTGCAACCATGTTGGCTGGTCTCAGCATGCTCACTTTGTGTACCTTCCCTTGTCTTTTTACCTATTCCATATTCAATGACCAATTTTTTTTCTGCTGCTTCCAGCTGACACTTTGAGTCTAAAGTCTGAATGTTATCTCACCTGCTGGGAGAACCCAGAGTCCAAAAGCCTACTATTCTGGTCAGCTGTTAAATTCGTCTCTCAGTACATTAAGCCTGGAGTGATTTGTTTGAGAAAACTCATGGTGAATTAGAATGAGAGCAAGTAGCGCTACCTGCTGGAATTACACTTGAAAGAGGGGAGGGGAGATACACCAAGAGCTGTCCATGGTTTTGTCCCATTCATTGCTTTGTCAAACGAAGTCATGATCCAGATGTGATCAAATATAATTTCTGCCATCTATGCTTGTTTCTAATGCCCATATGCCACCGTGTGCATTTCTCTTCTAATATCTCTTTCTTCTCTGTAGTGATCCAATATCTAACACTTTGAGTAAGACCAGCTATATTTCATGTATTTTTTTCTCTTAGAAATTAGATCATAGAATGTTCTCATTGAAGCGACCTTAGAGTTCATCAGTGTTTCCGAACACATTTTGCACATAGAAACTCTTAGGAAACTATAGTTGTAATCTCCTTTCAGATACCAAGAAACAGAGCCCAAAAGGTGACAAGGCAAAGTGAAGACTAGAACTCATAAGTACTAATTGCTAAACCGTTCTCTAAATCAGTTAAGATGCTTTTAGCTGCAACTAAGATGGCTTTAGCAATAGTGGATATCTCACATAAGCAGTCTTAAGGTGGCTCCAGGAATAATTTAGGGGCTGAACGATGTCACCTAAGACCCAGGTTCATCCCATTGCCCTCCCTGTTCCCCTCAGTGTGTCTGAGGTTTACAGATGGCTCCCCCAACACTAGGAACCACATCTCCACCCAAGGTCAAGGAGCGGAAAGGGGATGACTACGTCTTCTCTTATGAACTAATAAATTTGTCCCAAAAAGGCTTCTGAAGACTCCCCCTCACGTCTTATTGGCCAGGAGGAAATGATACATCCCATCTTAAGTGGGCTGCTGGCAGGGAGCTCAGAATGCTCACGTCGGGCTTAGACAGATCCAGATTCACCCTCTGGGCCCAGGTTAGGGCCATCCGTACCTGAAGCATAACGCTGTACGGAAGCGTAGTTTCCTGGGCAAAATCAGGCCGGCTCACAAGGAAAAGGGTGAGGGAGGCTACCTGTCGGGGCGGAATTCTCCGTGGGTCTCTCCCATTTCGACTTGTCTCCTGAACAAGAGGCACTGTCCGCTTTGTTCACACCTTTTAAAGGATGTGTGTATAGCAAACAGTCTTGGAAGACAGATTGTCTCCCTCCAGAACACAGGATAGATTTATTTCCTGCCCAGCATCATAAAGCTAATGTCTCTCCTGAGGACAAAAGTTAACCAGGTTTGCTAGCAGCCCCTGTAAAACTTAGGAGTTTCCTGAGGTCGCGGGTCCTCGGCTGTGACGCAGACTCCCTGCGTAAGCAGCATCCACCTGGGCTGTTCCTCGTGGCCCCCAGGGAGCTCAGGGGACCACAGCAACCAGGCGCGTGGACACTCATGCTGCCTGCTGTGCTGCGAAGCATGCAGGGCTCTGTCTCTGACCCAGGAGTCTGCCGTCTTCTGCCAGCATCTGCAAAACGATGGCAGGCTAGCCTGTGAGTTTGCAAGAAAGGTGCTTCCCAGTTCCTGACACTAAGAGAAAGGCAGCCATTCGTGTTTGCTATAGTGTTCTTTCTAATGAGCCATGCTAGAAACATCCAATCCTCACCTACTTATTCCTGGAAATAAGAACAGTTTCAATATGTCAGATAGTCCTTTTCCTCGGGCAGAAACAGGGCAACACGTCAGTCTCCACTGGAGACACACATGAAGTGAGGATGGTGTCGTCGGCTCTGGAGTCTTTCATGCTGCCTCCCTTTCGTTCGCTTGCTGACTCTCTCTGTAATTATCTCTTTTAAAATGCCAGCTCCTCTCACCCAGAAGACCAAGAGCAACCAGCCACAAACTGAACTTTAGAAGCTTTTAAAATACACTTGCCTTTTGGCTGGGAGATGGGATTTCTCAAAGGCAATGTCAGGGGAGCTGACATTGAATGGCTGAGAAAAAGGAACACTTGCCTTCACTCTCACGCAGGGCCTCACAGCCCCTTCCTCGGGAAGCACCAGAAGGGAAGGGAGACGGGCTGAAATTGCAAACATTTCTTCCACAGAGCCTGGATGGAGGCTCTTGCAGGAGGACTCTTCTCTCGGAGGCCCTCCGCCTTGAGTCCCTCTTACTGCACCCAGTTGGGGAGAGGAATGGGGGACCTTCTCTCCTTCTCTAGAGGGAAGTGTTCATGTTAAGAACAGGGGGTCTAGTGTGACAAGCAGAGAAGGAAGTACAGAGATTTCCTGGTAACTGCTGGTCCTCAGAGTTTCTCCAAATGGTGACAACTTAAAGACCTGAACAAAAATTCGTCAGAGCAGGAGGAGGGGAGTGGAGGAAATTAGAGCAGCATTAATCCCTCCAAGTCAAACCTTAGGGTTAAACTCAATTTATCCCTAAATTGTATATCCCTGATGGCTGTTGATGCCTTTAACACGAAGCCATCTTTCCTACTTAGCTCAGGAAGCTTTGTTCTCTGGCTATTCTGACAACCTACATTTAGCAATGAATCTGCTAAAACACAGCACTGCAAGAACAGAACAAATTCAATCTTAAAACCTGAGGTTACATTTTCCCCACGGACCGTGCCAGAAATTCAGGGAAAGATCATTCCATCCACGAGTCATATGATCGTCGACCCGTGTTCTGATCACCCTTCCGTAGAAACCTTGGTGAAGGTCGCCGGCCTCCATCAAGTCACAGTGACCCCAGAAGGCAGGAGCTCCTAATTCAGAGGAGAAACTTCACCAGAGCACATGTGGCAGCACCACAGGTGTTAAAATTAAAGTTCCCTTTCTAATGATGTAAAGGAACCAAACTCCTCGGTACAATTAGGTTGATTAAATTGAGCTCTGTGTCTGATGTCCCTGGAGCTCAGTAAAGTTAACGCAGCTTTCAGAGGGGACTGATCAGAGGTTGGAGACCGTCTAGGTCCTAAGAGAACCTGGCCCACTGCAGTTTTTTAAATTAGAAGTCTGATTGCTTGCAACATCATCTCAAAATGGTACCAGTCCAAAGAAGCTGAATTTTTCATTAGCCTGGGGGAAAAAAATGAGAGATATTTAATTAAACTGCTGGTAGATTAGGCAAAGGCTCATTGATAGACAGAGGAGCTGAAGCTCTTTATTAGCAAAGTTAGAAGACCCGGCGGTGTGCCACATCTTTAGCTTGGCAAAAGAATTCACCAAGCTAAGGGGCTGGGACCTGCATGCCACTGCCTCTCCTGCCAATCCCAGGAAAAACATACACTTAAAAAACGTATTTATAAAGCACTAGGTAGCCACTGAGGAACTTAAAACCTACTTACAATTGAAGTTACCAAAGCAACCTCCTAGTCCACTTTCCCATTGTTGAAAGGTGATTTATTAAAGGAGGTTGATTGGGAACATATCTAGGGAAAAACAAAAAAGAATGATTTGTGGTGAGTGCTGGAGGGTAGGTTATGAGAAGGACCCAACATCCCAGGTGGCAAATATCCAAGGTGTGCGACACATGATTCAGGAAAGGGGTTCTTCTGCAGGACTCTGGAGCTGCCCTTTGCACAGCCCCAGGGGTCCAGAAAAGATGTGGGTCATCCTCATTGCCTGCACAAGTCACAGCTCCCTAAATTTCCATAGGAACTTTAAGGATTAGATCAAGGAAATAAAGTTTTGTGACTTCCCCCAAAGCAGTAGCTCTCAGCTCTAGCTATATATTAATATTTTCTAGGAAGCTTTTTAAAAATGCCAGTGCCTACCTCAGCCCAACTGAGTGGGAATCCCAGGGGATGGAGCTGGACGCGGGTGTGTTTGCAAAGCTCTCAGGTGACTCTAAGGTGCAGCCAGGGCTGCCACTCACACCCTAGGGGCCACTGAAGAGTCACGGTGCACATAGAGTCGAAAGATCTCAGGCTCAGACATCTGACAAGCCTGGTTCAGGTGCTGACTCCACTACGCAGTAAATCTAAGACACTCGACATGCTTACGTGTTCCAGGCTTCAGTTCCTTATCTGGAAAGGGTCAATACGTGTCCCTTCTTGATAAAATAATAAAATAAGTGTATACGTGGCCCCCAATCCATGTTTATTTTCCTCCCCTTGGTTATTAATGGTTAACAGTGGATTCATGTTTTATCCTTCCTCAAAAAACCTTGGGCCTTTGTAGCAAGTGACTGGCTTAGATGACTTTTCTGTCCCTGCTTTGTTTTTCCTCTAGAATTCACCACTATTGATATCTGGGAGGGAAACACTCACACGCCTTTCATGCTTTCTGCTCCTCCAGCTGCCACAGAAGTGTCCTTTTCATTTGATGTCGGAAACGGGCCAGTGGAGATTGTGGTGAGGTCGCCCTCCCCTCTCAATGATGACCAGTGGCACCGGGTCACCGCGGAGAGGAACGTCAAGCAGGCCAGCCTGCAGGTGGACCGGCTGCCCCAGCAGACCCGCAAGGCCCCGACGGAAGGCCACACCCGCCTGGAGCTCTACAGCCAGCTGTTTGTTGGTGAGTGATGGGATGGCAGGCATGATTTCTGGGTTGCTTGAAATGACTTCCACCTTGGGAAAAAATAAAACCATCTGCAGAGAGTTCTGATAGAGGTTTTTCTAAAAGTGTCTTTGCCTCTTGTGGTCTCCTCTGAGACGGAATGGAACAAGAGAGGGGACCCAGGAGCCCTAAATCCGGTTCCACTCTCCGCTTTGTTTTGTTTTGGTTTTGGCCTCACTGCACAGCATGTGGGATCTTAGTTCCCTGACCAGAGATCGAACCCACATCCCCAGCATTGGAAGTGCAGAGCCTTAACCACTGGACCACAGGGAAGTCCCTACTCTCCGCTTTCTGGAGCACACAATCCTCATCTACAAAATCAGAGAGTGGGTTAGGACGTCTCTGAGGTCCCTGATCTATGCAGTTTTAGGCTTATAGTTTTTGAACTGCATAAAATTCCTTAATGATTTAGAGCGCTTGTGACTGTGCAGAAGGAAGGATGGAAGAAGGGGAGGGAGGGCGGAAAGGAGGAGGGGAGGGAGGAAGGGAGAGGAGAGAAGGAATGGGCTCCCTAAGTTCAGGTTTGCTTGAAATGATAAGTAGAAATCCATTCCCTTCTCTACCCAGTCCCAAGGTTCTAGGCACAAAAAGGTTTAGACTTTTGCTCACATAGCATCTTTCCACAGAGGAAAGAGATCAACACTGGGAAGAAATTGAAACAGAGCAAAAAAGTAAAGCATCGTTTGCAAGAAGTAGATCCAGACCTATGGTCTGGTCTTTGCTTATTACATGTTCTAGCTGAACCTAACATTACTTTCAATCAACACCTGTTTCCACGGCTAGTGGGAATTTAAATTTTGTTTTCCAGAATGTTAATATTTTAGGAAATTAGCTATTTTTCCTCTGTTGAATGAGAAGAAAGCAAGTTTGAAGGGCTTGGTTGCTGTCATGTCACCTTAGACCTCCCCTCTGGGTGTGGGGGTTTGGTTAGTCAACTCGGTCAGCGGTGGTCTCAGACCCAGCAAAAGCAGACGTGACCTGCCACCTGGGCTCCACCCAGAGGAGGTCAGGGTCCCCACGGGGTCTTTCATAATTATGGTGGGATGCTCTCAGAACATTAGAAAGTCACAAAAAGACAGGTAAAATTAGGTGTCCACTCCTTTGGTGAAATGTGGGGAAACTATAAAAGTGTGAGTGTTAGATTTGGAAGTAAGACTGACTTGACAACAAGCCACATCGGCCAGGGGCCATGAAAGTCACCAATTTTGAAATTAAACACTGACTCCTCCACCCCAGCTAGAATTCTGTCCCTTCCACATTCTCCCCTCAAGTTATAGCTCTCAAAATTACACTTTATTTTTTAATTAATTTTTATTGAAGTACAGTTGATTTACAATGTGTTTCTGGTGTACACCAAAGTAATTCAGTTATCCATGTATGTATATATTCTTTTCCATTATGGTTTATCACAGGATATTGGATATAGTTCCCTGTGCTCTACAGTAGGACCTTGTTGTTTATCCATTCTATACATAATAGTTTGTACCTGCTAATCCCAAACTCCCAATCATTCCCTCGCTGCCCCTCCTCCATTTGGCAACCACAAGTCTGTTCTGCATGTCTGTGGGTTTGTTTCTGTTTCATAGATAAGTGCATTTGTGTCATATTTTAGGTTCCATATATAAGTGATATCATGTAGTATTTGTCTTTCTCTTTCTGACTTAGTTTAGTATGATAATCTCTAGGTCCATCCACGTAGCTGCAAATGGCTTTATTTCATTCTTTTTATGGCTGAGTAGTATTCCATTGTGTTTATATAAGTGTGTGTGTGTGTGTGTGTGTCTGTGTGACATCTTCTTTATCCTTTCATCTATCAGTGGACATTTAAGTTGTTTCCATGTCTTGGCTATTGTGAATAGTGCTGCAATGAACATAGGGGTGCATGTATCTTTTTGAATTATAGTTTTGTCTGGATGTAAACCCAGGAGTGGGATCACTGGATTGTATGGCAACTTTAGTTTTAGGTTTTTGAGGAACAACCAGACTGTTTTCCATAGTGGCTGCGCCAATTTACATCCCCACCAACAGTGTAGGAAGATTTCCTTTTCTCCACAACCTCTCCAGCATTTGTTATTTGTAGATTTTTAATTAATTTTTTTAAACATCAGGTCCTCTGATTCCTGCCGAGTACTGTGAACAAACCCCCCTTTATCAATACATCTTACCCAGATCACCTAGGGTACGTTTCTTCCTAAGTCCTGTTCATCCCAGTCATGCTGGGTAGAGTCTACTTGGTTTTCATTATAACAGGTGACCCTAATTGACCCAATTTCTCATTTTTCTGAGATATCCCTGGATGCAGAGGTCTAATTTTACCTTTGTCCCTTTCTGTCTACTGACTGTAGCTGTCTCCAAGAATTTTGGAGAGCAAGTAAAGTTATAAAATGGAAACGGGTAGGGGGAGCATTTATTATGGTCTTAGAAAGAATTTTGATTCATTTAAACAAGATGGCCCAGAAATAGCTTAACAAAAGAGAAGAGGAGAGGGCTGTGGTCAGAATTCGACAGAACACTTAAATTTGAGGGACAGGCAGAAAAATAGCATCTCAGGAAGAAGAATGAGGAGGAATGAAAAGAACAAGCAAGGAAAAACCAGGAGAGGGGCTGTCAGAGGAGTAGAGAGTTTCATGAAACTGATTATTGACAATAATATCAAGTACCATGTGTAAAATAGAGCTAAGAAGACGTTCTTTTAATTTAGTAATTATGAAACCACCCTTGACCTTGGAGAGAGAAAAGTTTCAGAACAGTGGGCTGACACAACGAGTCAGCATCTTCCTTTCACTTAATGAAAAAGAGTAAGTCTCCTGCCCCAGTTTCTAATTTCCTGTTATCTGAGATGTGGGCGTTAGGTGCACCTCCCAGACACAAGCTATTTGAGCCAGTATAAGAAATATTGTTCTGCAATAGAAATCTACCCCAGGGGAAGCAGGGAGGGGGCTCGTTTCCAGAAAACAGCAAGTTCAACAGCTATGAAATCCTGGAGCCAGTTATCCCAAGACTGTTCGATAGGGATTCAAGCAACCAGGAAATTATTCTCAGTTCAGCTCTAATAACAAGTGTTACCACTTTTCTTCTTTGAGTGGTTTTTTTTTTTTCATCTAATAAAGGAGTTGGATTCATTGGTCTCCAGACCTAACCATTTAGGGTTGCATGTTTAGAAGTGATTTGAAAAGGTCTGACTTGCCAAGCAATTACCCGCAACAACATGGCCTTGAATCCCACCTCTGCCACGTGGCATCTGAGAGACCACTGACAAGTTGCCTACCATTTCTGTCGGGTAGGGATACAGGTCCTACATCTCAGGAGGAGATGAGCTAGTCCACACTAAGCACAGGCCCAGTACTCATTAAATACGAGGTATTTCTCTACCTTTAGCTTTACCTTTTATTCCCTTAGCTTCTTCTTCCTCCATGTAATATTCGCCCCCTCCTACAGAACTCACTTCCCTACAGAACTCACTTCTAACTGGCTCCTTTCTTCCCTCCCAAAATACTGACCTGAAATGCAATCCCTTCAGCCCACCAGCCCAGAAGGAAAGGTCACGTGCTACATGCCCCTCGACATCCAAAGTCACTCTGCAGTCACTCTGCGCACCTGCCATGGTGGCCACGGAGCAGCAAGTGAGGGCCCGAGAGTTTTCTCACCAAGAAAGCAAGTGAGCATCCATCTGAAAACTCCACCCAGCATCCCTGTGCCCAGCAGAGACTTGAGGCAGAGCTGCCCAAGAGCGCCATCTGGCTTCTAGGGGAGGAAGGGCTTTGACTCAATGTCCAGCTAAAACGCACCCGAAGTCGTTCTTGGCTTTGGACCCAGAGTGGACTCTACGGAAGGCCACCCTCTGCCTGCTGCCTACATTAGCAAGGCCAGGCTCCCATCCCCTCTTCCAAAGTCACTGAGAAAACAGAGGATACAGTTCTCTTCACTCTACACCTATTGAATAAAATATAATTAGAAGCTGCCATGGAAAGAAGGTTAACAGAGGTCTTTTGGAAGTTAGGAGAATCCAGCTATGATTCTGGTTTAGTCAAAAAGTAACAGTTACATTTTAAATGAAAAGTGACATTGGAAGAAAACAGCAGTTGCCAGCATTGGTCTGAAAAGCACAGGAGGCTTTCTCGTGTCTCATGTCTTTGCTCCAACATGAGCAAATAGCATAAGACGAGTTCCCGGGACGGCCTGGCAGCGGCACATGCACCACACGATGGCCCGCAGCCTCAGCAGCCCAGGTGCTCAGCCCTGCACCCGCCATGGAGCCATGGGCCAGATTCCTCTCAGCGGGTGGAGACGAGCAGACACACTCAAGGTCATGACTAAGCACGAGCAACGCCAGGCTGCAGTGAGCCAAGCTCCTCTCTGGCACAGAGACATGCCAGCAAGTTCGGAGTCCTGGAAGCTGAAGCAGCAGCGGCCAGGCTGGGAGGAAGCAGGGGTCCAGCGGGCCCTCGGCCTGGAGCCCGGCGTCCAGCCGAGGGCACTCGTCAGCAGCGCGAGAGGCAGCCGGCTGGTGAGGAGGGGTGGCGGGAGCTGGAGCAGGGGGTCATGTGCAGCAAATCCGCACAGGCCAGAGTGTGCAACTGCTTGGCAGTGGTTTACGGAGGAGGCCAGCATTCAGGAGAGCTGGAGGCCACTTCGGGAAGCTTCAGGGGGAAGTCAAGCTCGTAAGTGGCTCCTTGAGCAAGAAGGTTAGGTCCTCTTAACCATGAGCGATGTCCAGGCTCAACCTACGTGGCTCTGGCCTCTTCTGAAATCTCTCTGGAAGTTCAAGGAGGCCAACCCTTTTGTGCAAGAGGTTGCCCGAAAGAGGCTGAAAAATCATCCTCACCCCTTCAGGGCCCTCTGTGCCGCACAGCAGGGCTGGTCAGAGATTCGATGGGGGACGTGGTATCTTCGGGAGGGCTCTGCCACTGATGGGGGCAGGGAGCCTGCAGTGCCTCTTCCTCTGCCAGATAGTTTGTCCAAAAGGAAAATTTTCTCCTGAGTGGCAACTGGAGTTTATGGCAGAGTTGAGGTTTGTTAGATGGACTCATAAGCGAATGGGGACTAGAGTGCTGTGACCATCCATGTACACAGCTGTCTACTCGGCATCTCCACGTGGATGTCTGACGGGCATCTCAGAGTAAATGTGGCAGGGAGAACTCCTGATGCCTGCCCCAAGCCTGCTCTTCCTCCAGCCTTCCCGTCTCAGTAAACGACGTCACCATCCCCCCATTTCGGCTTCAGCCCAAAAGGTGGCGTGAGCCTTGATTTCCTCTTTCCCTCATCACTGCCCATCAGCAGTGAGTCTTGTGACTCTGCCTCCATCCGGACTGTGCCCCACAAGCTCCCACTGCTCTCTCCTGCCACGGGTACCACTCTAGTCAAAGCCATGGTTGTTTCTTGCTTGGACTGTTGTAACTAGGCTCCCAGCTGGTCTCCAGTCTTGGTGAGTTTCTTGAACACACCAAGCCTATTCCTGCTTTACAGCATTTACACTGGCTGTTTCCTCCACCTGAAACTCCTCCCCAGACATCAACAAGGCTGGCACCTTCTTTTTTTATTGAAGTATAGTTGATTTACAGTATTAGATTAGCTTCAAGTGTATAGCATAGTGGTTCAGTGTTTTTATCAATTATACTCCATTTGAAGTTATTACAAAATAATGGCTATATTTCCCTGCACTCTACAATATATCCTGGGTGCCTATTTATTTTATACATACAGTAGTTTCTGTCTCTCAATACCCTACCCCTGTCTGGCCCCTCCCCTCTGCCTTCTCTCCACTGGTTAACCACACATTGGCTCTCTGTATCTGTGAGTCTATTTCTGTATTGTTACATACATTCGTTTGTTTTATTTTTTTAGATTCCACATATAAGTGATAACACAGTATTTGTCTCTCTCTGTCTGACATTTCACAAAGCATAACACTCTCTAAGTTCATCCACGTTGTTGCAAATGGCAGAATTTCATTCTTTTTTATGGTTGAGTAATATTCCACTGTGTGTGTATATGTGTGTGTGTGTGTGTGTGTGTGTATACACACCACATCTTCTGTATCCATTCAGCTGTTGGTAGACACTTAGGATGCTTCCATATCTTGAAGGCTGGTTCCTTCTTGTCATTCAGTCTCAGCTCTGTACCTCCTCAGAGAGACCTTCTCTGACCACTCAGTCTAACACAGCCAGTCATTTGCCATCTTACATTCTCCTTAGAACTTGTGATATTTTCATTTATCTTTGTGTCCTTCCCCAGCAGGTAACCTACATGACAACAGAGATTTAGAACAACGCTGCAGTGGTTGCTCAGTGGATTTTCTGAGTGAGCGATAGGATGACTGAATACATGAATTATATTTTTTGTTACTTCTCTGCATTAACAGTCATATTGCCATCTATGGAAATAT
Organism: Hippopotamus amphibius kiboko; assembly: GCF_030028045.1. Taxonomy (NCBI): domain Eukaryota; kingdom Metazoa; phylum Chordata; class Mammalia; order Artiodactyla; family Hippopotamidae; genus Hippopotamus; species Hippopotamus amphibius. The sequence continues at coordinate 7,954,271 of NC_080189.1, read as the reverse complement.
CTTCTTCATTGGGTACCACACACTGAAATCAAGCCTGACCGAAGCCTAAAAAAAAAAGTCACAGGAAATTTGTATGATGAAACATAGTATCTCAGATCATTCTAGGCCCTAAATATAGTTGTCAGTCTCTCGAATGAGGGCTTGCCTATTTGGCAGCGGCTGAGATGCTAGCTGGGACCCTAATGCAAAGAGTTTCTTCCCCGACCTTTGTAAATGGTCTCCCGGTTCTCTCCCAAATAGAGATACGGAATGATGTCATAGCTAGGAACCACTGCCATAAAATAATAAAATAAAAAGATGTGCTGGATAAAACCTAGTTTTAAAACATCACTAGCTGAAATCAGTAAACTACCTACTAAGCAGAAATGCAGGTAAAATACAGACGTTTCTCCATGGAATGCTACTCCTTCACAGCTGTTCACCACAAGGACTGCCAGCACATTTAGTCTTTTCTTAACACGACCGCCTCTCACCAGGCTCTGCCATGAAACCACATGTGAGGCATCCGCTGTCTTCTCAACAGAAGTTCCCCCTCCCTGCCAGCCTCACAGGCGAAGCTGGCCATTTCCCACTAATAGTCACCATATGCTTTCCTGCCCTTTGCCTCTAGTGGTCAAAATGAATTAACTTTTGCAAACCCAGCTATCTATTTTACAATTAGAATTTTAACATATTAAGTAAGTTATGATAGACACAATTTTTACCTTTCCTACATCCCAACATAATCAAATTGACAATGTACTTTTAACCTCCTTTGAACCTTCAAAATGTGGTCTGTTCACTACCTATTTCCATAGGTGCTAAGCTTTTTTCCTGAGGCAGAGATTACATGTTTAGAAACTTTTAGAGAGCTCTGCAGTCACATGCTTTACCTCTGAGCTTCACCCCCTTTAGAGAGAGATTTTGAACCTCTTTTGAAAAGAGCCAAACCTATTGTTCATCTTCTGTGTAAAAACAGCTTACGTACCACAAGAACAAAAGCTTCAGGGGTTCTGAGCTCTTTTATTCCAGTTTTCTCATGAAAGTTGCCATGGTCCAATTCAGAGAAGACATTTTAATGTAAAGGCACCAATTTTGAAATCAGTGTGGAAAATAAAGTTTCAAAAATAGATTTATCAAATAATTTCTCATATGGATTTTTTATTCTTTCAGTAAGGAGTGGACTAAGCTTCATGATAATAAACAGTGACTGTCACACAGAAAAAGATGGTAGTAGAATTAGTATCAGTGACCCAATATTGAGGAAGCAACAGGTAGCCACAGCCCCACAGTCCCTCCTGTGATACACGAAGAAAGTGAGAGAGGGGACTTCCCTGGCGGTCCAGTTACGACTTCGCCTTCCAACACAGCGGGGCGGGTTTGATCCCTGGTTGGGGAGCTAAGATCCCACATGTCTCGTGGCAAAAAATAAATAAATAAATAAATAATAAAACAGAAACAATATTGTAACAAATTCAATAAAGACTAAAAATGGTCCACATCAAAATAAAAAAATCTAAAAAAAAAAAAAAGAAAGGGAAAGAAAAGCCATCCACTGGTACTGGCTTAAACAAATAGAGTTGTTTCCCACCAAATGCTGCATTTTATCCTCTTTTCTCTCATCAGCGTTGTTTTCAAGGTCCCCTGGTGGGTAGGATTGTGTGGGACTCACACGCGTCAATACCATGGTCCTGTTGTCACATCCTGGCAGCGTTCCTCATTCTTTTTAATTTCACTTCATTATTTTTCACCTTTTTCTCACCATCCCCAATTCCACTCGCTCCCCATCGCTGGCACCCACGCGAATGTATGTTATGTGTAAACTTCTAGCCCTACCCTCTATATATTTGTTCACAATACGTGTGTGTTATGGAACATTCATCATATTGCCTTTCAAGTGTCATTATTTATATAAATGGTGACGTACTACAAATCTCATTCTGCTTCTTACTCTTTCCCTCAGTCTTATGTTTGAAAGATGTGTTTATATAGCTCTGTGAATGCTGTGTGTATAGAGTTCCATTAGGTGTATATCAGCGCGTTGTTTATTCCATCCCCTGGGGATCAATACCCAAGTTCCCCCGAACTCTTTGCTACCAAAATAACGATTCAGCAAATATACGTGTGCGTATCCCCCTGTTACCTGTATAAGGTCTTCTTGTGTGCACGCACATGTGCCTGTGTGTGTCCGGGAGAATTACTGAGTCGCAGGGTATGTGCAGACAGGTTCTCTAAGCACTGCTTGTCTGATCAGATGCTGAGTGTAAACCTCAAACTTTACTGGTTGACCATCTATTTCTGTCGATAGTCCTATCACTGGTAGCTCTGTATTCTTCGAGGCTAGTTTGTTAGTTAGACATGTGTGCGATCATTTTGATTTATGGTTCCTTATACAAGTATCTAATTTCTATCTTCATTCCTCCTGATGTTTTTCATCACACCGTTTTATTTCTGCTCTTAAAACGTCTATGCAATTCTTCTGGTTGTTAATATTCGCCTAATGTTTTTATGCAGGTGTTGGAATCCTTTTATTTAAATGTGGGTCTTAGAGAATCAAATGCTGAATCTTTTAAAAATCTAATTTGAGATTTTTATTCATTTATTGTAACTACTCTTATATCAGGTTATGTTTTCTGCCATCTTGCCCTGCGTTTCCAATTTACTGTGTTTTCTTTGTTTGCTTACCCACCCCTCAATCTACTTTCCACTGGTTAAATTGAATACTATTCTACTGATTTAAAAGTTGTGCATTCTACTTTCATTCCTCTGGAAGCTATGCCTACTTTCTTAAGACACATAGTTAGGCTTTTTTCTCTATCATCCACAAAAACAAATCAATATCTCTGTTCTCCTGAATAAGAGACCAAGAGCCCTGCACCCTCCTTCCCACAGCACTACCTGCTGTGCTGACATCATCTGTGGTTTTAATTGCAGAATTATACTTATTTTAACTGCTTATGAGATAACATTAATATTTGCTGTTTTTCTTTTCACTTTTATTTCCCACATCTTATCTCCTCTTGGATTTATATTCCTTTTAACTCAAGAGCAATTTTTTCTAAAACTTCGTAGGTGAGACATCACATGCCTGCGAATACCTTTACTTGTTCCCTATATTTTTTAATTGATTAATTTATTTTTTAAAATTTATTGGCTGCGTTGTGTCTTTGTTGCTGCGCACAGGCTTTCTGTATTTGCGGAGAGTGGGGACTACTCTTCATTGCGGGGCGCGGGCTTCTTACTGCAGTAGCTTCTCTTGTTACAGAGCATGGGCTCTAGGCGTGCGGGCTTCAGTAGTTGCAGCGTGTGGGCTCAGTAGCTGTGGTGCATGGGCTTAGTTGCTCCACAGCACGTAGGAATCTTCCCGGACCAGGGCTCGAAACCGTGTCCCTTGCGTTGGCAAGCAGATTCTTAACCACTGCACCACCAGGGAAGCCCACTGTTCCCTATTTAAATCAACAATGTGAGGATATTAGTCCATTGTCTTTTATAGGCAGCCTTGCTGCTGAGGAGTTAAATGTAAGTTACATCCTGAACCTGTCTTTCTTTTCCTTTAATATTTCTTAACTTTAGTGTAATGCAGCAGTTCTTAACCTTTTGGGGGTAAAGTCTATGTCTCTCTTCTCAGAATAATATTTTCTATGAATAAAAGATACAGAATTACAAAAGAAACCAATATACTTATCAAAACATTTAAAATAACAAATTTGTTTTACAGTAGTAATACTTGTGCTTCATTACTAGTACTTTAAGTAACAAGACCTACAGGGAGATCAACTCCATGATGGGTGATGGCTTAGAGGGCTGGGATAGGGAAGGTGGGAGGGAGTCACGGGAGGGAGGGGATATGGGGATATATGTATAAATACAGCTGATTCACATTGTTGTACAGCAAAAACTGGCACAAGAGTGTAAAGCAATTATATTCCAATAAAGAGCTTAAAAAAAATAACAAAACTTAGCATCAGGTCTTATAACTACTCAGGACTCATAATTTCAAATTCATCATGATTGTAAATGATCGTTCCAAAAATCTACAATGTAGAAAATATGTGATTTTTCTATTAGCAATTAGCGGTACAGAAGTTGCTAATGCTGCTGTGATTTTTCCTACATCTCTAATCGAAGCAAATGCTGAATTTCTTTTAGAGGTTAGTGAAAAATGATCATATAAGCTTTTCCCATCCGTGTTCTCAAGCCTCCTGACTCCTGTACATGAACAACTGGGGTCATGGGCCTCTGGTTAAGGGAGAACCATGGCTGTAGGTGTAGGTGGGAGGGTTTTTTCTTATCTACTCCATTTAGCACTTCAAGAGCCCCCTCATTCTGAAGCCTAATATTGTTTACTCTGAGTCATTATTTCTTCAACTAGTTCCTTCCTGTGTCACTCTTCTTCTGAGATTATTGTCATGTAAATGGTGACACGTCTACGTCCACCCTCTATACCTTTTCTTGCATTCTTTTACTCTCTCGGTCCTTTCCTGTTGCCCTTGAGAAGGTTGATAGGCCCCATAATCTAGCCCACAAAAGTGTTCTTCTGCTCTATCTATTCTGTTCTCCAACAATTATCGTTCTTCATTCTCTGTATCTCCAGCCAATTCTTCTTCATAAAACTTTGTCATCACCCCATGTTTCCAATATCACGAAGGTACCGTTGTGCTGATGTTGCTGCCGCTTCACGTCAGCACAGTGATGGGGACGTCTGTTGGGTTAGTTTTCTGGCTCTCTGCCCGTCCCAATACAGGCCGTGCCGTTGTCCGTCCTTCGTGGCGTTTGCCCTCCGCAGCGGCCCTGTCAGCTTGCGTTCGCCCCCAAGATTGCCAAGCGCATCCTGTGCTCTTGTCGCCCTCAGGAGACGCACACGCTCAGGCCCTGAACGGCGCTCCTCATGGAGAGTCGAGGGTGTGAGAAAGCACCTGCCTCCGGATGTGGAGCCGCTCGTTGTCCCAACCCCTCCTGTGCCCACCTCCGCGCACCCCTCGGGTCCCCACACATAGCTTCAGAGGGCCTCCCGCACCATCTGCTGCAGCTGATCCTTAGACCAGTGCTGAGTCTTCACCTGCTGAATCCATCCGCTCACTACCTGCTCCCTCCCTAAGAAGCACCTCATTACTACATTGACATAGCTGTCTCAAAAATAACCACATCAAATAGGCTTTTCCCGTTTTCTTCTTTTCCTTGGCCTCCGGTATCATTTAACACGCGTAACCACGCCCTCCTTGCACCCCTGACCTCAGCACCCTCCATGGTTCTGTCCTCAGCCTCTGCCAGCTTCTGGCTCCCCTCCCTCTCCATCCCAGCCCTCACTTCTTTTCCTACCACCCTCCTGGCTTGGGAAGCTCATGCAGCTTGGGAGGTTGGGGATCAGAGCTATGCTGATCCCTCCCAGATCCGTAAATCCAGCCTTGACCTGAGACTGACATGTGCAAACACTTGTCTGGAATCTGGAGTCTTGAGAGTAAGAGAGCAACGTGACAGGTCTGATTCTTGGCTGTGGATGAAAAGGGACTGGATACAGTTGTTTAAAAGTAAAGGCTTCTAAAGGCAAATAATAAAAGAGAGACAGAGACAGAGACAGAGACAGAGACAGGGAGAGATGGATCAACGTGCATCAGGTTCCTGGTTTATGCGTGCATGTGTGTGCATGTGAGAGAGAGAGAGAGAAAGGACAAGGGATACGTTAAGATCAGCAGAAACCAGATGCTAATTTTGCTCCAAAGATGAGCTGAGCTCTCCAGCAGCACACATCTTACAAGCAATAACATACAAACATTTGTAGCAGAAATATGTAGACAGAGTTGTAAGCTGACGTATTTGAAATTTGGCTTTGCACTGAAGTTTACTGAGTAACTTAATAATTTAAAATGTGGGTCTGGCTGGGATCTGGAGATTTTTAATCACTGTACTCTCTGTCAGTCCCCACTTCCGTGAGGGACTTGGGACCGTAAGACCCGCTGCAGAGCGACAGTCCTCTGAAATAGTGCCGTCAGACACGTGTGGCGAGATAACCACCCTCCCTCCATCCAGGGCCAAAGCTCAGCACTGCTCTGGTTTTAGAGACACAGCATTAAGCGTTTGCACCAAGAAGAAACACAACTTCAAGGACAGCATCAAAGAAGCGTCTCCTCTTTGTGGCCTAGAGACCAGTTTGGGTGCCCACATGTCCACGTTTCTGACTCTGAACTGTGAGCGAGGCATTCCGCTTCCAGCTTCAGCCATCATGAGATGGTACTCGGCCAAGTGGTGAATGATTCATTTCAGATAGTAATCATTCTGTCAGCATGTCCCACACCTAAGCACAGCAAAGTCAGAGAAGAGTCTCATATGACGCAAGCCCCAAAATCAGGATGTAGCTCCCGCATGGCAAGAGTGCAGCCTTAACAGCCAGAAAGCCTGGGGGTGCATTATGGCCTCTTACGAACTGTGTAGCACTGGGCAAGTCAACTTTCTTGGTCTCAGTTTCCTTGCCTGTAAAATGGGGATGATACGAATAATATTTCTCTCTGAGAGTTAAAACAAAAACATAAAGTTTGAAACAGTACCTGGAACAGCTAGCATTCAATTAAGATTCGCTTTTGAAATAGATAATATTTTCTTAATGCAGACCCACCAGGGAGGCCTGATTTTTCTTTAAGTTCTTTTAAAATTTATTTGTTTATTTTGGCTGCATTTGGTCTTTGCTGCTGAGTGCGGGCTTTCTGTAGTTGCGGTGAGCGGGGGCTACTCTTTGTTGTGGTGAGCAGGCTTCTCATTGCCGTGGCTTCTTTTGTTGTGGAGCACAGGCTCTAGGCACATGGGCTTCCGTAGTTGCAGCACACAGGCTCAGTAGTTGTGGCACACGGGCTTAGTTGCCCCGAGGCATGTGGGATCTTCCCAGACCAGGGATTGAACCCGTGTCCCCTGCATTGGCAGGCAGAGTCTTAACCACTGTGCCACCAGGAAAGTCCCTGAAATAGCTAATATTTTATCATGCATGCCCTGCCACCATAGCCTCCGGGATGAAGTCAGACCTCCCATCACCAGCCCCATCATGGACCAATTCATACAGACGCACATGAATGCTTTCTGCTATAAGAAACCCGGTTCTTTCCTCCATCTCTATTTTGAAGTTTGCTTCTAGTTTAAATACTTCGGATTCACATAATCTGCATGTCCTCTACTCCGAGGACATAAGAAATTCATTCAGTGATAATGAACTTTAAAAGAAATCCATCCTATTGAATGATGTTATGAATGAGAACTCATGAGCATTACCTGAAAAAACAATCCTCCAAAGCCCCACTCTGAGTACGGATAGACTTTTTCATATATGCCCTCCAATATCCAGCTGACAGCCGCATCCCTGATCAATACCTGTCAATCACACGACTCTGCACTGAATACGGTAAGCCCACATCCTTGAACTCCTTCCACTACTAAAGAATCTGGGCCATTCTGAGGTCCTCAGCTTAACCAGATAACTGGGCTTTTACTTTACACACCTGTACTGACACTGCAGGGTTTTTTGCATGTTCAAGTTGACAGTCAAGACCTAAGAGACAATGGTAACATATGAAACAGGAGACACAGCAGGTGTCTGGAGGGCCCAGCCTGTCCAAGCACGCAGCTGCTTTTGCCCCCTGACCTACGCGGGCCGGGTCTGACTGGCGCTGCTTTTGCCCCCTGACCTACGCGGGCCGGGTCTGACTGGCGCGGAGAAGAGCCAGGGTCTAGGTGGGTCACCTGCACACAGAATTCACAGCTCTGTTTCCTGTCAGTCTTTTATGCTAGCCAGTCATGGGTTCAATGCCTCTATGCCACTTACAGCTCCTCCAATCCAGATGCCGTCCCCCACAGCAGCCAAGAGAAGGGAAACACCCGTCCTAATCCTGAACCTCCCAAGGAAATGGTGCAGTTAGAAGCTGGACTCCCAGGTCACTCTCTCAGGCAGGCCTGGACCAGCCCAAGCTTGAGGTTAACCCTTTACTCACGGTGTCGGTCTGCTCAGGCTGCCCTGACAAAATACCACAGACTGGGTAGTTTAAACAACAGAAATCTATTTCTTACAATTCTAGAGGCTGGACGTTCAAGATCAAGCTGTCAGCAGGGTTGGTTTCTCCCGAGGTCTCTCTCCTTGGCTTGCAGACCTGTGCCTTCCTCACACGGCCGTTTTCCTGCGTACGGGCAACCGTGGCATCTCCTCCTCTCCTTACAAAGGACACCACTCACATTAGATTAGGGACCCACCCTTGTGACCTCATTTGATCTTTTTTTTTAATTTATTTATTTATTTTTATTTATTTATTGGCTGCATTGGGTCTTCATTGCTGCGTGCGGGCTTTCTCTAGCTTTGGTGAGCGGGGGCTACTCTTTGTTGCAGTGCACAGGCTTCTCATTGTAGTGACTTCTCTTGTTGCTCAGCACCAGCTCTAGGCGTGCAGGCTTCAGTAGTTGTGGCACGTGGGCAGTAGTTGTGGTTCACGGGCTTAGTTGCTCCTCGGCATGTGGGATCTTCCCAGACCAGGGATCGAACCCATGTCCCCTGCATTGGCAGGTGGATTCTTCACCACTGCGCCCCCAGGGAAGCACCTCATTGAATCTTTTTTTTTCTTTTTAATTTTATTTATTTATTTATTATTTTTTGGGGGTACACCAAGTTCAATCATCTGTTTTTATACACATATCCCCGTATTCCCTCCCTCTCTTGACTCCCCCCCCACCCTCCCTCGAGTCCCCCCCACCCTCCCCGTCCCAGTCCTCTAAGGCATCTTCCATCCTCGAGTGGAACTCCCTTTGTTATACAACAACTTCCCACTGGCTATCTACTTTACAGTTGGTAGTATATGTATGTCTGTGCTACTCTCTCATAAAGCACCTCATTGAATCTTAATTACCTCTTTTAAGGTCCTATCTCCAAATAGTCACATTGGGGGCTGGGGCTTCACCATACGGCTTTTGGGGTGACACAGTGCATTTCATAACACTCATGATACCTCTGGTATCAGATCTGTGTACACGCACCTTAGCCATATTTAATTTCCATCTCTGCGCTTCTGTAGAATTTTGTTTATACTGAATGCTGGTAGTAATAATAAACATCTACTATGCACTGAGCATTAGTACGGGGGGGGGGGGTATTTTCACTTGTTATTAATATGACCCTGCAAGGTGCGTATTTTTGTGCCATTTTCTTACATGAGGATACGGAGGCCCAGTGAGGAGCTGGGAAGATCAAAGCGTGAGCAGCAAAGCCAACACCCGAAGGTAGATCTTGTGACCACAGTTCGTGCTCTCCACACCTCTGTTTGTTGCCTCTCCTATGTCACACTGTAACTTGCACCACAGTGTGACTATTTGTGATTACATTTGTATTAACCTGCGGGCCGAAAGTACATCTCCTCCATCTTTTTAGAAATACCTTTCCCGGTGCCTTACACACGTGACCTGGTGGCTTAGCTTCTCTTAGCATCTCAGAGCAACTCCCCAGTCTCACCTCCCTGCCCTCCCCTGCAGGGCAGCACCTCCCTTACATCTTTGTCTTCCCAGGGGTGCACACGTGGATACTCTTTCAGTTTCTCCGTGGGATCTATACTAAGGGCTCCATTTAAAATAAGAATCTCCCACACCCCACTCCCACTGCCACTCCCAATCCCGCTTCACCCAGACTGACTTCTAACATGCAGTATCCTTAGCTTACTTATTGAGTTTGTTATTAAATTTCCCTCTCCTTCAGCAAGAACATAAGCTCTGCAAGGTCAAAGAGGTGTGTGTTTTGTTTCATAGTACCTTCAAAACATTTAGACAAGGCCACGCTCGTAGTAGCTGTGAAATAAATACTTATTGAATGAGTAAAGTAGACTCTGCGTGTGTGAGCTTTGGTGCAGTTCCTCTCTATGGTGACTGAATTGCCAGTCTTGCTGGGCACAGGCGCTCTAGAACCCAACTTCGCTCCTTAGGAAGCTATTAAGCTCCCGGTCTGAGGACAGTGTCTTGCAGAATTCCTCCCAACCTCTATATTTGCCCTTTTTGTTGAATTGGATACGTGATTATTTTGCCCCAGTCTTCTGTGCCTTTGATGGATATTCATTACGGATAGTTACAGCATTTTCATAATTAATCTTTAATTGCAATACTTGAATAGCATTTTACACTAAAAATGATTTACAAATTAAACCCACAGCTCACCTTAGACAATTATCACAGGTCTGACTAACGTGCACGAGGCCCTCACATGGCAGGGGGCTCTCTCCAATGACAATGTGTTGATTTTCTAATTAACCAAGGTTAAGTAGCATTTTTGCTTGCAGACCTACAATTTAAACTTATGACATTTGTCACCAGGACAGATTTCTATAGAGCACATAACTTGAACTCAAGGAATTATCACTGGTTCTAGTGCATTAACATCCTTTGCATAATATATAGTGACTGTTTTCAGGACAAAAGATTTTTCTGCGTATCGACTAGATCAGTAAAAGTACTTTCCAGCTCACTGACCCATTTAATAACTCAGGGACCATCTTAAAAAAAAGAGCGTAAGTTATTTAGTTTTCCTTTAGATAGTGAGAAATGGCATTCTACTTACCTTCTTTATAAATTAAGAAGAGGGAGTGTAAAACTTTATTTAATGAAGGCAACAAATACAAATTAGACCATAGTCGTATGTTATGATCAGTTACGGGAAGGAGGGGAAGAAAAGGTCAGGCAGCAGTGCAAACAGGGAAGAGGAAGCAAGAAGAAATTTAGGAGACATTGAGAGTAATTTGCTGAAATGTAGAGAGGAAGAGACATAAGCCCAGAGGGAGAGATTGTACATTATAATAGACTAGAGCAACTTAGAGCTGGAAGGACCAGAGACACCCAGTTCTGCCTCCTTCTACGGACAGGAAAAACGGGTACTGAGAGAGATGCAGGGATTTGATGAAAGCCACAGAACTACCAGAAACAGTCAACAGTCCTGAAAGGGAGAGATATGCAAACACAAAGGCACGAAGAAAGAGTGGCAGGTGTAGAAACTCAGAAAGAACAAAACCAGAAAGAATCAGAGAGACAGAGAGACAGAAAAATCTGCTCACACCCCTTACTGAATGAGGCTTGTGTACGTACGTGATGAAGCATGTATATATATCTAAATGTTTACCTTGATGGTATAACTAAAATATGACCTAATCTAGATGTGCTTTCTCTGCCAATTGACCCTTTCTAAATCTCCATTTTTTGGTCATATTAATATTTACTTAAAGAGTCTTTTTAAAATGTCTTCAAACTCTCAACCATTGCTGACACCCTTAAATGTGAATTATTTCCAAATTAAAATACCTTCCCTATAGATTAAAGAATGAAATGTTAAAAGAAATAAAATCATGAAAGAAGAAAATATGGTTGAATAATTATATTATTTTGGATGAGAGAAGGTTTTATAAGCCTAATATCAAAGGCAGAAATCATAAAAATAAGATAGATAGATGTGACTCCATAAACATTGAAACATTTCCTAGGGAGAAAGAAACATCCCATACAAGTTAAGAGACACAAACTGGGAGGATATAGTTGCTGAATTTATAACAAAAAAATTAAAGCCCCAAGTATTGTTATCAATCAATAAGAAATATATCTTCTCCTATTTTCCCCAAAAAAGCAAAGGTCATGGAGAAATAAAAAATAAGAATGAGGAAAACATAAAAATTATTCAACTCACAGTATTCAAAGCAATGCAAATTAAAAGAATGAACTCCTTTTTTATCCCCCTCTAGCCTATAAATTCTAAAGGATCCTGCCTAGAATTAGAAGTGTTGTGGAAAAGGCAGGAATCTTGTACCCGACTGGTGAAATACAAATTGATAAAATCTCCTGAGAGGAAAATGTATTGCAAATGACTTTAAGACATAAATGCCCTGGTACCCAGTAATTACACTTCTAAGAATTAATTCTAAGGAAAAACTGGACAAGTATGTAAAGGTTTTTACAAGGATATTTATTACTTATTATGTAAAATGGAAATTGGAATAAGCTTAAAACCAAATGATAGTGGAATCACTAAGTAACAGTGCATCACAGGATGGGCTGCTATGCAGATATTAAACAAGATGTTCTAGTTGAATATTTATTGCTGGGGGAAAATGTTTTATGATATATTAAGTGAAAAAAGCTAAATTCAAAACGATGTGTATAGCCTGCTTTTTCCTTTGTTTTATTTTTTACACATGTGTGTTCATAGATAGAAGTAGAAAAGGCTGTTTGCTAAAAGTGAAAGTAGCTCTATCTGAGTAGCATTACAGATTCTCTTTTTCATTTTGCTTATCGGTATGTTTATGGTTTCCACAGTGAAACACTATTACACTTGTAACCAGGGAAAGGAGAGGCAGACATCTCAAATCGATTTAAAAATTTCAGCCTACTTTGGTAGGATATAATTGTCTTGACTGACTAGTGATGAAAACTTCAATGGCTAGGCATTTATTGAATGAAAGGCCCTTTGGAAAGCCCTTACTGCAAGAACAAAAGCCATAGCTGCTAAAATGATAGACACCAAATTGAAATTTTAACACACAAAGAGTGACTAATGGATTGAAATTCTTCCAGATTGTAGCAAAGGCCCAAATTCTCCTCAGCCCAGAGGTGTGCAGCAGCACTGATGAGCAGATTGAAAAATGGGAAATCCTTCATAGTGATTGTTTCTAATAATTTCTTTTGCCATCTACTCTCCCATAACTTTGATCAAAATGGGCATTGGGCTCCCTTCAGTTAATCCTCTTCTATTTAAATATTTCATTAAAAAATAACAATCCCTGGAGAATCATCACTCAAATCTATGTGCTACCCAATGAGAGCACTGTGAGGCTTGGGTTTATGTAGGTAATAGCTCAAGCATTTGCTGTTTCACAGCGGAGGATTCACAGGCATAAGCAAAGACGGACCCATCTCTGCCAGGAAAGCCTTTGCTCCACCAGCCCTGTCTGATGAGCCATCTAGATTGCATAGTTTCTCACGATGCTGGAATAAGTGATCAGAATCAATCTCCAGTGTGCAGCCTGACCCAAAGTCTGCTGATCCTATTGACCACGCCATTTTTAAATACATCCAGATCTTTACCTCAGAAACATGTACGTCCGTGGGGCCCCAGACCCTGAAGTTCTTCTGTATTAGATGATCAACACGGAACAGAGCTTAAGACCACAGGCTCCAGAATAAGACAGATCTGAAGTGCTTTGGCACTTCGGAGCTATGAGTCTTTGAGTACACGACTTAATTTCTCTAAGCCTCAGTGTCCTTATCTGTACAATGGGGGTAAGATAACAACGTCTACCTTGCCAGATTGTTGTGAGAATCAGGTGAATATCATAAGTAAGGTGCTTAGCAGAGTACCTACTACGTAGCCCTCAATAAACAAATAACTTTCACTTATTAACCGTATCTTTTTTTCTAAATCCCCATCAGATTTCTTTTAATACTTTTAACTACTATCATTTTATTTAATTTATAGAAAAGCTGTTAGTCTAAAATACAGGCACATATATAAACGTGAGTTCCTCCTTTCGTACCGGCTGCTTTAAAAAATCATAGCTAAGGTTATTACAGATACGATCCACTTGTGATCTAATTCTCCAATGAACCATTCTATGAAATTTGTTAGGAATATTTTAATATTTTCATGCTCATGAACCTCTGTCTAACTCCATAACTTGCTCAGAAAATCACAGTGAGTTTGTTTTTTGTGTTATGTGTCTCGCAGTGGCATTCAGACAAGAGCAATAAAACCTAAACTGTCCTGGTAATAGATGTGGTATAGCCGACTTTTGTGTGAAATTATTAATTCTGATTCCCAACCACCACAGACGAAAAGCCCTGGGAGCCCTTAACATGAACTTCAAAGCAAAGCATTTCTTGAGACAAGAACCGAGACTTACAATCACATTCCAAATGGATCTACTTCTTCTGACTAATTGACTTGTTAACTATGCTAATATATTCATGTCCCTCTGCCTTTTTATATCCCTTCCAATAGGTAATGCTATGGAACGGAATGCCATGAGATTAAAAACCAAAGAACTTAGAGAGTTCTATAAACTTCTTTTCTATAGGAAACCAGATTAAACTTCCAAAACAGCTTATGTAATTTGTGTGTCTCCAAACATGTCAGTTCTATAGCAAATACATTGCTTCGCAGAAGAAGGTCTCTTTTCATTAGGCGTTATAGCCTAAGGGGGAAAAGCTGCAAGCTCTTCTATTAGGCAGGACCAACTTGACAGTGAGCATGCCCCCTGCACTTGGCAGTTCATCTCCTACCACGATGGTCCAAGGGTGATGCATGAGACAGAAGCCACAGCGAGGTTATTCTGTCTGAGCTCCATGCCTTCTGTCTTCCCAGGTGGTGCCGGAGGCCAGCAGGGCTTCCTGGGCTGCATCCGCTCCCTGAGGATGAATGGGGTGACACTGGACCTGGAAGAAAGAGCAAAGGTCACATCTGGGTTCAAATCTGGGTGCTCAGGCCACTGCACCAGCTACGGGGCAAACTGTGAGAATGGAGGCAAATGCATAGAGAAATACCACGGGTATTCCTGCGATTGCTCCAACACAGCCTATGATGGAACATTTTGCAACAAAGGTAAGTCAGAACAAGTTTCCAAAGCCATTTTTAGACGTCTTTGAAGTCTAAATCATCCACTGAATGCTTTTTCAGCTGTACACAGACGTACTTCATTCTGAGGGTGAGGTGTTTAGAATTCTTCTCCTACCTTAGGCAGGAAGTCTCCTAAACCATTCCCTAATCTTTCTTGTTCATGAAGGTGAGAGAAGTTTTGAGTGTGGTGCAGAGTTTCCCCCAAATCCCAGCAAACTTTGCACTGACTGGAATATTACAGAGCAGATAGCCATATCATGCCTTATTGGTGAAGTAATGGCCACAAAGTAAGCGGCCATTGAAAGGGGACTTGGGCCTGACCCTCCCACTCAGGGGAGTCAGAGAGGTCGGCACATAATCTGGGACCCATAGATCACTTCAGTGAATCTATCCATGTTGCCCAGTGGCCTTAATGCCCAATCCCGCCTCCCATGGCTGCTAAGAGATTGGATTCAAGCTGGACCCACAAGGAAGCCCCTCTGGTCAGTTACTGTAATTATCTTTATTATTACTCTTCTACAGGATGCCTCCATGGGTGGCTCTCAGCCTCCACTAGACTGCAGGGATACTGAGATACCACATCTAGTAGATCTATTTCAGTCTTGAATGATTAATCCCTGCTAAATTCTGCAGAGCTGATCAGCTGACTCCAAGAGCCTGATGTATATGCTCATTGTCATTTAGGGTATACACTAGATCTTGCATGACCAGAGGAAATCCATTCAACTGGCCTGTGGCTTCATTTCCCACTTGTAAACAAGAGGATGGGGAGAAGCAGAGCTGGCACTCCTTTTAAGCTACAATTGATATGCCTGTAAATCACTCTTCTCTTTCTAAATGAATGTATAGCATTTGGGTAAAGTTCTCTGTAAATGGTTGGTGCATCTCTTTATAAGAAGTAGCCTATTCATACTCTCATGAATACGTGGAGGGTTGTTTATGCTGGCATTATTCACACAAGATGCCACACAGAAGGAGCAATTGTTCCATAACATTCTCCGTACATCCAGGCTACTGTCTGGCAGTGCTATAATATGAGCATACAAATTAGGTCAGGCAGGGCTTGAAGAATGAGCACGACACAACAAGGATGGAAAGGAACACCATCGCGGAATAATCCACAGCACATTAACACTGCTGTTACAGCACGTTCTTCTGCTCGCAACAACACGGTCCCATGATTTTCCGGTGGCCCACAATGGGGTGGGTTTGCAGAACACATTAATTTTGCACTTGTAGAAATGACAGTCTTGCAATTACCATTCATTGTGCTTGATGCTAATTTAATGCAGTTGTTCCCTTGCCAAAGTGGTGTCTGAATGCAATCAGGTAAGCACTAATGCCTGAGAGAGTCCACTGCAGAAGTGCCAGTTTAAAGAAAATCATGACCCCCTTATTTTTGGAGAGTTAGGTTAAGTACCATGGCTCATACACAGCCTCTGGGGGTTACGAATAGAAAGACTAGGGTATGTACCCTTGAGTTTTGCCAGTGTTCAAGATAAAGGCAAAGGAAGCTCGTGAGTTTCCATTGACATTATTTCAAAGGGTTTACACAAAAGACCCCTAAATATTCTCTTAATATCTGTTTAGCAAGATGAGTTTACATTTGACTCAATTAGTGTCTTTAACCAAAATATTTAACATTAAAAACCACAAATTGTATTTGGAAAGTATTTGTGGGCATCCTTGTAAATCAAGACAAGTATCCTCTTGAGTTGGGGAGGATGAAGTGCTGGGTGAGATGAACCCAGAAAAGCTTCATCTGCACTAAGGCAAGCTCGTTCCCGGATGGGGTCTTCCCTCTGAGGCCTGCAACCGGGTGGCTCCTCTGTTCTGGGTCTCACCTCCCAGAGCAGCAGCTCCTGTGACCACACCCTCCACGGAGGCTGCAACCAAACAACTCAGCCTCTAGAAAGAGCAGCCACAGCCATCTGCCAAAGACTGAGCTCTTGAAAGTCCTTTGTGGGCCTTCCTTGGCTCAAATAGTTCTGTTTGTTGTTGCGGAAAAATGTGCACAGTATTTTGCTGAGTTAATGAAACAGGTCCCAACATACCACGCACAGCCTGATTATATGTCTATACAAAATCAGACACACACACACACACATACACGAGGAAAGCAGGCTGTGAGGAAACACATCACAATTATATTCACTGCCATTATTCTGGGGGGAGGGTGAAAACACCAGTATTTATTTTCTTATCTTTTGCTGCATTTTCTAGTCTATCCACAATGATGAATCACCTCTTTTTTCCTCATTTTTGCCTCTTTTTGGGGAGAACTAAGTACTAAGAGATAGAGTTTTTACCCCGTGCATCCAAGGCTCAACTGATTGTCTCTGTTTAGCAAATATCTAGTTTTTAACCAGAAATCATGATACTGTGTAATCATACTGTCTGGAATGAAGTAGCACCTCAGGTGAAAATTGCATATAATTAGATTACCTTTGAAAAATCTCTCTCTCAATACATTCAACAGAGCCCATTTTTCACAAGCCTTCAAAGGGAATACCCTTCAGATGGGCCCTGGAGGAAGGTTTGCCTTGTTGGGGCCACGTTGTATGAAAATAAAAACGCTCGTATCACAGCAGGTGAGGGGCTCACACTAGGACAGGTACAGGACTGACATAGACCTCTTTCTTTTCCTTCGATTCATAGAGAAGGATATATGGTTGCATCTGTAAATCAAATTGCCGTGTGCTGCCACTTCGTGAAGCTCAGGAGGACAAGGCTGGGCTTCAGCAGGTCCCTCCTGATGATGCGCTTTGCTTTGTAAGTGATACATTGACAGTCACTCTCCCCCACCAGCAACGTATAGATGGGAGACACTCCTTTCTGCCTTTCTCTGATCTCTTATCACAAAACTCCCAGAGCCCTTTTTACAAACGGATCTCTAAAGTGTTGACCACCCCTGAAGGTGTTAGCCTTCCCAGCAAAGAGCTATTAAACAGGAGTGCTGACTGGGGAAGAATTCAGGCCTCCTGGAAACTCTGTCATTTGGACCATATAGCCAATCACCTCATCTCTACAGATAACCGTGCAGTATCCTATCTTCTCAGAATGTCCACCCACCAGCCGCGCTTAACTCAGGGGTGGCAGCTCCATCCCAAGGCACGGTTCCTTGGCAACCCGTTGGCTGAGACTGTGGATGCTGCTGGGAGCAGAGCAACACCCCAGCCTACACGGAAGGCTCCGCTGTGGGTCTCTCATCCCCAGGATTAGCGGGTCCCCCACTGGGGACCAAATGGAGAGTTGCCCGAGCATGCCAGATGTTGTCTTCTCTAATTAGACCTGTTCCTGCTTGGACAGCCAAACCTCAAAACACGTTTTATGACTGTCGACCTCATTTTTATTTCTAACCAGAAATTAGCAACATGATTAGAAGCAAACTCTCTCTGTCGTCTCTGTGTTTTCAAGCCAGAGGGAAAATAACAGACCTATAGCGGCTACGGCACTCTCTCTGTTAGATGTTTGTAGCTGAATACAGTCGCGGATTGAGTCATATCCCTCTCCTCCAAGTGCATGTCCACCCAGGACTCAGAATGTGACCTTGTTTGGAAATAGGTTCTTTATAGATGTAATTAAGGTGAGGTTGTACTGGATTAGGGTGAACCCTAAATCCAATGGGAGTGTCCTTACAAGAGGAAGAGAGGACACAGCAAAACATACAGAGGAGATGACCATGTGAAGATGGACCCAGGTGTGTAGAGAGATGCTGCCACAAACCAAGGAACCCCTGGGGCCACCAGAAGCTGCAAGAGGCAAGGGAGGACCCTCCCCTGGAGGCTTCAGAAGACGTGTGGCCCTGATAACACCTTGCTTTTTTACTTCTAGCCACCATAACTGTGAGAGAATAGACTTCCATTGTTTGAGGCCACCCAGGTCGTGGTCCTTTGTTATGGCAGCCCTAGGAAATCAATATAAGTGCAGATAAAAATCTGCAATGCTACTGAATTCCTGCATTTAACAATGGTAACAGCCGGCATTTACTGGGAACTTGCCATGTGCCAGTCAGTGTGCCAAGGTCTTTAGTTACGTTAACATCACCCGATACCCATGACAATGCTGTGTAGGTACTATTATTATTTTCCCCACTTGACAGAGAAGGAAACTGAGGCACAAGTGGGCATTAGTCCCTTGCCTGAGGTTCACATACCAGTAAGTAGCAGGACTGGGGTTTATATGCAGGTAGTTTGACTCAGAGCTCGTGTTCTTCACCACCACTGTGTGTTACTGCTTCTCACCGAGGCATGGTCCTTTATGTAGGCTGACATAAAACTGAAAACAGAACCCCTAGTCTTAAAGCTCTTCAGTTATTGTGATTCAGTAAAAAATCAGCATGTTCTTGGATGCAGAATTTATCATGATAAAAAATAGAATATAAGATCTGAACAGTTTCTCTCTCTCCCTCTCTCTCTCTCCCCGCCTCGCCCCCCAAACACACACAGATGTTTAGGTATAACCTGTAATCATTTATTGATTTATTTCTTTAACAAACACTCAGTGAACACCTAATATGCCTGGGAGCCTTGAATGTAGAGTTTAGTCTGACTTTGCTGAAATTTTCAAAATATTTCAATGGTTTATACCTACAAAACCAGGACAACCTAGTATACATGGAAGCAGGAGATGTGAATTAGCTGTCACCCAGGCGGCCAGAAACAGTTCTTCATTAGGATTCCTTCACTGAACCAAGTTTAGCAAGAACTTATCATCAAGAGGCACAAAAATATCTCCTAATTCACTCCTCTGCTCTTTTTTTTTCTATAAAAATTTTCATGTTCCTTTGCCAAACCAGGACTGCTGCTGAAAAGTACAATACATATCTTTAAATACTCAGAAACCATTTTCTGCATGTAAGGAGTTGTCTTTTCTTCTCAAACACTATTTATTTGTCACTCAGATAACGTCCAAAATTAGAAGGACCAAGGTCACAGGTCTTCAGTGACTACCGGTGTTGGAGGATGGTCAATAAGTGCAGTGTTACCATCACCTATAGTCACACACATGCACAGCACCCTCACTGTGGTCCAGCTAAGTCTACTCTCCCTACAAGTGTCATGACATTGACTAACATTTTAGGACCTGTATTATTTATACAGAATAATACAGGTTGTTTATGACTAACTCAAGTCCCTACATAGAAAACTGGTGATGGAATCAGACAGGGGTTTGAATCCAGCTTCCTCACTTGCAGGTTGTGTAACCTGGAGCAAATGGTTTCACTCCACTTGGCCTTATCTTCAGAAATATGTGATCCTACTTCTTAATTTCACTGTGAGGGTCACACAGAATCACGTGAGGAAATTTCTAGAGAACCTGGCACACATCAGTCAGACAGTAGACACCACTTTTCAGTCTCAGCACTCTTTCTTTTTCTGCTTGTTTGTATTTTTGTTTTTACTTTAAATCATGTCATCCTTTAATCCTCCCATAGAAGCTTTAAACGTCAGGTGCCTAACTGGCATCATCTCAGTTACCTCTGAGCTCTAGATTGCCTCTCTGCTACTTGAGGAGCAATGGCATTATCGTAAAGGGCCCACTCGACTTGACTGTGGTCGCAGTCATAGTAATCGGAAGCTGAAAATGTCATCTCCAGACCCTAAACCCTGATGGACTGAGGAATATGCAGAGACTCTGAAGATGGAGAGGAAGACAACAGTCTCTGCATCCCAGGGGTCATGCCCACCAGTGCAATTTGCCACAGAAGGGATCTACCCCTGTTTAGAGCCAGCTTGGGTCACCATAGCAACCGCTGCATCCCCTCCTAATACAAAGCCGGTCAGGAGACAGGAAAGCACTGAAAGAGTTCAGGACTCTGTTTTGCTGAAAGGACACCTAGACTCAAGTCCAAGTTCAACCCATAAGGGAGAGGGGACCGCCCCTCTTGCCTTCTAGAGGGATGTTTCATGGTGATCAGGAGGAGGTGGATTTGCCTGATGCACTTTGGATATATACAGACTGCTTCTCCGTGGCTCCAGGCACTGCAAGGGGAGCAGAGGAAGTCTATGGGCTACCCTTGTAGAGTGGGTTTGAAGCCTTTTAGGGGAAATTAATTAAAAATATTATAAAACAACTGGGGGAGAGAAAGAAGAGAAATGTTGGAGTAACGCATCTTAGCATCTCATCCTTATATGAAACTAGTTAATGGCAACAGTGGCCATTTTTTCTCAGGTCGACCTGCCCAGTCTTGTTCCCAGCTTGGAGGAGAGCTTTGCACCAGCAGGAAGAGATATTTTTCACAGGCTTCTTTTTCATTTCCAGTTGGAGGTTTTATCAACTTGGACGAATGCCTACAGGAACAAGAATTCTTTTTCCTCTTCATCTTAAAATGTTATTCAGGAAAGGAAAATACTCCTCTATTTATACATTTCTTAAATCTTGAAGCCTTAGGATACACCTTAAAAATATCACAGAAATGTAAGATAATCTGATAAAAACCATTTGAAAAAAAAAGAAAAGTTAAGAAAATACTTGTGGACAAAGGCCTGTAAATACTTATGGATTAAAGAAAATACTTCTGACTTGATTCTAAAAGGTCAAAACTGCAGAGGTGGCCAACAAGTTTAGGTGACTTCATTATAAACTTTCACGGTGGTAAATACCATTCCCCGGCCTGAGGTCCCAGGTAAAAAGGAAAACCTCGTCAATTGACTTTCCTGAGGAAAGGGATTTAAAAATTCGGTGGTAGAAGCAAGCCTTTTCTAAAACACTAAACAAAATAAAGGAGGAAGTTTTGGGCTTTCCTTCAAGTTTAGGATAGATAACATTTTTTCGAGTTTGTGCCAATTTCTAATACCTACCAGGTATTAGACCTTTTTGGATACAACTGTTTTTATTTTCCTGTGTGTGTTGTTGAACGTGGTTATTCCTCATTCCTCAGCAATGAGAACTCTAAATAATATGAAGTTGATAAAAATAATACTCTATCATTTCCTACCAGTTAGTCATGATTTCAGCTGAAACTCTGTCCATTTCTTTTCTTTCATGAACCTAAAAATAATCTAATGAATTTTCTGAAGGGTTTTGCTTTTTTTTTAATTTTTATTGGAGTATAGTTGCTTTACAATGTTGTGTTAATTTCTGCTGTACAGAAAAGTGAATCAGTTATGCATATACATATATCTACTCCTTTTTAGATTCTTTTCCCATATAGGTTATTACAGAGTATTGAGTAGAGTTCTCTGTGCTGTACAGTAGGTCCTTATTAGTTTTCTATTTTATATGAAGGTTTTGCTTTTAAATTACTCACATTTTCAGTTCCCCTTACAAGCATGTCCATTCACCAAGATTCACATTTCCCTAGAGGACTTCATCCCACGCCTACAGGACGTAAAGACCTGCCTCTGATGTGTGCTTTCTCCTCTCCACAACCTTCTCAGCTGGTCACCGTTGCCAGCAGGCAGCTCTGGCCTTGGCACGTGGGCTCATTTTAGGCATCCCTTGGCTAGAAGAGATTCACTTTCTTAAATGATCAACCCGGGGCAGGGGATTGCACTGTTTTTAATCTGCCCATCTTATAGATCACCCTGGCTCTGAACTCACTCACATATTTTTACCTCCATCAATTGCAATTGACTGTAATAGTGGTTGATTTAGATAAATGGGTACTCTCTAGTAAAGACCAAACCCTAATGCAATGGAAATGATTAGGGCCAACTGCTCTCTCTGAGCAATCCCTAAGCCTGGCATTTGAAAGGTGTCATCTCCGTGTTCTCATGAGGTCTGGGCACATGATACAGAGCAGTGTTTAGCTCAGCCTGACACCATCCTCTAGCTGATCTTCCACGTGATAAGTTCACTAAATGTAAGGAGACTTCTAAACTACTCAAGTTCCACAAGGCAAAGATTCTCAATGAAATTGAATCATTGGCTGTGAAATTTAACAGGTCTGTGTTCTGGATGAATGAAGTAAGATCAAGTGGCTTGATCATTAATAATACTTTAATTTCCTTATGTGCACTGGGCACATGTATAGCTAAATACAGAACACTTACTGAAAGCCTACTATGTGGGAAGCATTGGATTGACAGTGAGGAGACGCAGATAAACGAGAGGAGGCTTGGAAGGCAGTGGAGGCTGTAGACCCAACTGCAATGCAAAGGGGAAACAAGACAGAAGGTGCTGAGTGACACCTGGATATGGAAGCAGCACACTGTGAAAGTGCTAATGCCAGAGCTGCTCTTAAAGTCCTGGGCAAGGGCAGCAGGGCAGATAGTGCTGAGTCGCACTGAATTCTGAGGGCAGGTGTTTGATTGTGGGAGAGGACTCTTTAGAAAACATTTGTCATGAATGAATCTCAAGCTTAAAGATTCAAGAAACCCTATGAACCTCAAGTATAACAAAAATAAAAATCACTTGAAGGTATATTATTAAAACCTAAAGACAAAATTTTAATACATCCCAATTTTTTTAAAAAAACAGCATTTATTCTTGAAATAATATAATTGATATTTACAAGAAATACTTACTTGCTTTTAATATCACAGAAATAGATGGCTTTGGAAAATTAACAGTGAACAAAATAGTGTAGGATTGAGATTAGCTCTTTTTCAATTTGTTCCCCATCAATCAATGACACTTTGTGAAGCTTTGCTTTCTTTAGTTTCTAATATGGAAAAAAATAGGGAAATTTTTTTTTTGCACTCGAATCCTAGGTTTATTCAACACAATTCTTTTACTCTACACAACAAAGTACAAACACAATATTATCTGAAATGCTGCAAAGTTACAAAACTCAAAACAGAAAATGTATAGTACTGACTGCACAATAAAAGCCAAAAAAACAATGTGCACGTTGCCAAGGTAACCTGCAGGACCACCATGAATACCAACACAACAGGGAGTTCTATGATGACCCAGCAGAGCTGGCTCTCAACTTATCAATTTCAGAGAGAAAGGGAGACGTGTGTGTGTGTGTGTGTGTGTGTGTGTGTGTGTGTGTGTGTGTGTGTATGTGTGTGTGTTTACGCAAATGGGAAAAAAACCATTTTGGGTATTTGGCCCTAGAGGTCAGAAGAGGACTCAAGCAGAGGAGCAAGGCCAGGCTAACAAGAATGGCAGTTGTGTAAAAGCACATCCTTTCCTGTGGGACTCTGCAGGCCAACAGGTTAGGGCACAACCAGGCCACCAGATCAGCCCCAGGTCATCTGTGGAATGGGAAAACGTGCTCCCAGACTGGGGCTGTACCACCACCTGGAACCCCTGCTCATCCCTGCTGGCTTTTCCACTAAACTGGCTCTCAGGAACTAGAAACATGGAAGCTTTATAGCCAGAAAACTGGAGGGCAGGGATATTTTCAAATGAGCCAAAGACCTTAACAGGCACCTCACCAAAGAAGTTATACAGATGGCAAATAAGCATATGAAAAGATGCTCCACATCATCTATCATCAAGGAAATCCAAGTTAAAACAACTGTGAGACACCACTACACACCCATTAGAATGGCCAAAATCTGGAATATTGACAACACCAGATGCTAACAAGGATGTAGAGCAACAGGAACTCTCATTCACTGTTGGTGGGAATACAAAGTGGTATAGTCACTCTGGAAGAGAGTTGGCCAGTTTCTTACAAAACTAAACATATTCTTACCATACGTTCCAGAAATCGTGCTCCTTGGTATTTACCCAAAGGAGCTGAAAACTTGTGTCCACACAAAAACCTGCACACAGATGTGCATAGAAGCATTATTCATAATTGCCAAACTTGGGAGCAACCAAGATGTCCTTCAGTAGGTGAATGGATAAATGAACTGTTGTACATCCAGGCAATGGAATAGTATTCATAATTTTTAAAAATGAGCTTTCAAACCATGAAAAGACATGGAGGAGACATCAATGCATATTACTAAGTGAAGGAAGTCAATGTGAAACTGGATGTTTCCAAATATATGGCATTTTGGAAAAGTCAAAACAATAAAACCATCAGTGGTTTCCAGGGGTTGGGTGGAAGAGGGGAGGAGGAACGAGTAGGCAGAGCACAGAGGATTCTCAGGGCAGTGAAACTACTCTGTATGATACATACTATTATGATGGGTACATATCAGGATACATTTACCTGCAGAACATACAACACCAAGAGGAACTGTAAACTATGGAATTTGGGCGTCAACAGCTCTGGCAAATCAGCACTGGGATTGTAGCAGCTATACCAATCTGTGGTGGGATGTTGCCAGTGGAGAAGGCTATGCATGTGTGGGAACAGAGAGGATATAGAAATCTCTGTATCTTTCTCTCAGTTTTGCTGTAAATCTAAAACTACTCTATAAAAAAGTATTTAAAAAGAATATGAGATTTTATTCGTTTTTCCGAAATGTCATTATCATCCTCCCAGATTTTTCCCTCATCCCTACTTCTCAAGAGTTTCGTATGTATTTAATGGTACACCCTCTCTTTGTATTACTCCTTTAAAGATACCGCTTCAAAGATAAATCAATAAATAGATATGTAAATAACACCTTATCCATGCTTTTTTGTTAAAAGAGTTCTTCTAAGAACCCTTTATTAACTTTAAAATGACCAAATTTTGTTTTAATATTCTATTCTAAAGTTCAGGCTTAACTAATGAGAACTTGCTTCCTTTAGACTTCTACAAATTTACCATTTACCACTCTAGGGGCCAATTTTACTTCCTGTGTTACTCCCCAAGGGGTTGGGTCAGGTACAGCTTAAAGAAGGGTCCCCAATTCAAACCCTTACGTGAAGTCTTCTCTCTGCAACCCTCGCAGGCATCAACATATTCTTTCAAATCTCCTGTTCCTTTCAACCTTATCCCCACTAACCAGCAATGCAGCCAACATCATTCTAAACTGATTTTGTTTTTCAAAAAAAGAATCTGTTCTTGTTGGAGTGTTCTCAGTTGAAGAAAGAAAGCTAATATTATTTAGAACAGTGGAGCAAGAATACCTTGAATTCCAATTTCAACATTATTGAAAACAAAATTGAACAATCATGCAACTCTCTTGGCATTCAGTTTCTTTATAAATTGCATTAATTATATAAAATGTATTATTCACAGGACTGTGAGGATCAAATGAACTGATGTAGGTGAAAGTACTTTGAAAAGCATTAATGTTATAAAAATGCAAATTATTATGAAGGTTATTAATCACTAAGTCAGAGGTCCTACAGTTGAGGGTCTCTTTAGAGAGAGGACTGCAAAGTATAATACATTGCCTCTCAAAAGCCACCAGGAAACCCTGCACAGACCTTCTCCATCCATGTAGGTAGTGTTGCCCTAACTGGCAGCAGAAAGCTGGACATCCCACCTACTTACATTAGTACTTGCCCACGTCTGGACGGCAGTGACATGCACTATCTGGAGCTCAAAGATTAAGCATTCAGCGAAACTTTAGACCTCAGAGTTTTCCTATTCCATGGCTTGTAGAGCTGCATTCACAGGCAGTCCAGCACTTGCGTGCCATGACCCTGATTACATCTCTGTCTGTATCCTGGAATTGTCACGAATCATTTGACCTGGAGCCCCAATTAAAGTAGCAGATACACTTGAGATTAAGTAAGAACGGATTCTGAAGCAACCTCTTGGGGTTATTATTGAGGTCTTTAGAAAATAATATTGGTTCCTTGAATGTAGAGTTTCAAAAAATAGAAAGTGACTGCTAGATCCTAGAAACCTCATCTGAAATGTTCCCCTTGTCCCAACTGATTAACAGTCTCTCTGCCCCCTTAGTAAGGGTGACAACTTCAGTTC
The DNA here is from genome assembly GCF_030028045.1 of Hippopotamus amphibius kiboko. Lineage (NCBI taxonomy): Eukaryota > Metazoa > Chordata > Mammalia > Artiodactyla > Hippopotamidae > Hippopotamus > Hippopotamus amphibius. Next base: position 7,927,980 of record NC_080189.1, on the reverse strand, counting down.
AGATTAATGAGACCAGGTATTTCTCATGCTTAAGCCAAATGTAATTCAAATATTTGTACAAGACCATTGCCAGTCTCTTCTAAGAATCAGAGATTAATAGGGTTGTCAGTGAAATGCTTTCTAAACTTTACTATTAGAGTAATCTAATTTAAATCCCTTTTAAATAGGTCTACTTTAGGCTGTTGGCTTTTTATAATTCCTTAATAAGTGTCTTCTATAATGGAATCTTATAAATGTGGTTTAAAATATGAATTAGGTCGCGTAAATCAAATTAAAACAGTAGACCAAGTTACAAATTTCAAAGAAGTTTATAGGCCCCCCCTCTCCTATTAAATAAGCAAAAATGATATCTTGTGTGGTTTTGTAGTCTTCTACTGAATCAGAAGCCACATGTGGTTATTACAGCACTTCATAACTTCTTTAAAAATAACAAGGACTAGTGCAAAAAGTTTTATTTCTATTACCATAATGAATTTATCATTATTCAGACTTTCAGCTTTTACCCTAACATTTAAATGTCATTGGGTGCCTTATTTCAACACTTCTTCAATTTCTCTTAAATTGTTAAGAGTTTGTGAAGCTCTTTTTGTCACAAAATCAAAGTTTCTCAGGGTTGAAAAGGATATTACATTTATTCATATTCAACTGACATTTTATTGAACTCTTCCTTTTATGCCAGGCACTGAACTAAGTATGTTCATGTATCTCACTTTATTTAATCATCACAGCAATTTTGAGCTGTAGATATTAGCACTCCTATTTGAAAATGAAGAAACTGAGGCTTCTAGAGATTAAGTTTATTATCCAAAGCCACATGGTGTTGGAACTGCCCCAACTCCAAACCTGGTGTTTTCTCCACCATATATACCAGCTCGGTGTCCTCTTTATAACACACCCACTGGATGGGATCCCAGCTGTGCTTGATAGAGAACACAGCACCACAGGAGGTGGCTCACTCTGTATCTGGACATTTCTGATAGCTAGGAGTCTTCTCTTATCCCACACACCATCTCTGTCAAAGATGGAAAACGTCTTCACGAAGAAACGGTGTCAGGCCCTGGCTTCCAATCCCTGTGCCTTTAAGAACTCAGGAATGTACACATCCCTTCAAAATTCCCAACTCCAAGGAGGACAAGTAAAAACATCTCATCTAAAGCTTAAAATAACCGAAAGGCTTGAAGTAATCAGAACTCTAAATAATGTGAAGTTCACAAAAATAACACCCTTTATCTTTCCCACATGTGAACGTCACAGTTTCAGCTGAAACTCTATGCACTTCTTTTCTTTCATGAATCTAAAAGGAACCAGTCTAAAAAATTGTCCTGAGGGCTTTGCTTGTAGATTACTCAAGTTTTGGCTCCTTTGGAAGCAGGTGCATTCACCAACGTCCACATTGCCCTTGAGTATTTCAGCACGTCTACAGGGCATCCTTCCCTTGGTAGCTGTCCTGTGTATAATGGCAAGTTAGTGAGTTCCATGGATAGTAGGTAATACATCCTACCCAATTTGTCCTCTTTTTATCACACCAGTCTGATAGCTAAGTGTAGGCCTAAGTCCCAAAAGCTCTGAATAATTTTCCCTTCTTTCTTTGCCAGCCATCCTGAGGCTCTCTCTGTGGGGCTGATTGGGGAAACACACACACACACACACACACACACACACACACACACACATATTCAGATATACACATACAGACACACATGGCACAGGAAAACAGAGGAAGAGTTTTACTGGACCTGTGGATTTCTAACTGTAAGCCTCAGATAACAAGACATTTCTTCATATTTTTTAGGGCACCACCCACATACCATATCCATGATTTTGTGTTAATAATGGATCAGACCTTTCTCTCCAAATATATAAAGTGAAGAATGAAACAGGAACATGGAGAGTCTGACCAAATAAACTCTTCTGGTATGAGAGACCACTCTAGACTGCTTTATAACAAAGAAGGTGATCTGCAGGGTAAATACAGGCCATGCTTTGTGAGTTTTCCTATTGATGAAATTCATGCTTTGAATTACCGATTGGTGGCTGCTGGAGGATTGCAATATCTCTGTTCTAGTCTGGACACAGTGCTGTAAGTAATGCACTTCTGATGACTGAAATTCCAAAATCCAAAAATCATGGAAATTACTGAAGTAAAGCTCTACATCCATTTTTATAGGGAGCTAGGAGGGCAGACACCCTTGGTTAGCTGCACTGTCCCCTCACATCCTTGCACACAGGTTACAAAGGGAATTCAGTCTACAGTGGTGAGCTCTTGGCCTCGGTGCAGCCCAAGCACCTTCATTACCACTACACAGCAATACTCTGATCCCAACATGGGCTTTCCTTCCTCTGGCCAAAGGGTAATGTGGAAATTATGACACAAATAAAATATTTATGCTCTGGACAAGAGTAAAGAACTCACAAGCCAGGACATAGCTGGCTAGCATACTAGATAGAATCCAGAGTAGGTGTCTTAGTCTGTTTGGGCTGCTATAGCAGAATACCATAGACAAGGTTGCTTAAAAACAACAGAAATGTATTTCTACAGTTCTGGAGACTGGAGGCCCAAGATCAGGGTGCCAGTGTTGTCAGCTGAGTGTTTTCTTCTTAGTCACAGACTTCTTGTTGTATTCTCACATGGCAGAAAGGGCTAGGAAGCTCAGTGGAGTCTCTTTTATAAGGGCACTAATCTCATTCATGAGGGCCCCACCCTCATGACCTAATTACCTCCCAAAAGCCCACTTTCTAACACCATCACTTTGGGCATCAGGATTCCAGCGTGTGAATCTGGGGGGAGCACAAACATGCAGACCGTAGCAGTAGGCATCCTCAATCACAAAAACAAACCTGTAAGTAATCACCTCCCCCCACCCAGTTTCTCCCCTTCCTACCACTGACCTCACCCCAGCCTGTGTGTGCGCACACACACACACATTACTAAAGTTGTTCTCCACCATTATATTAGAGGGATATTTGATTTTTTTAAATTAAACTTTCAGAGCATCTGTGAGTTCAAATGGAAGAAATTGTGGAAGAGTAGCAATAGTTTAAAGAATGTGCTTATGTACACTACCAACTGTAAAATAGATAGCTAGTGGGAAGTTGCTGTATAACAAAGGGAGATCAACTTGATGATGGGTGATGCCTTAGAGGGCCAGGACAGGGAGGGTAGGAGGGAGTCACGGGAGGGAGGGGATATGGGGATACATGTATAAATGCAGCTGATTCACTTTGGTGTACCTCAAAAGCTGGTACAAGAGTGTAAAGCAATTATATTCCAATAAAGAGCTTAAAAAAAAAAAAAGAATGTGCTTGGAGAGTATCCTCTCTCCACCCAAAATGATTTCCTTTGAACTTGCTCACTTTCTCCCCTGTGGCCTGATGCTCTGCTATTAGAGCATCATTTAATTTAGCGGGAGTGGGTCTGGGAGCATGGTGAGGCTGTTACTCTTTGGCACATGATTGTGGATTTGGTCTTTATGCAGCCAGGTGTAATTTAGGGTGAGGAGGACGGCGGACAAGCTTTGAGGAGGTGGCTCAGCTGTCTCCTGTGAGGCCAGAGACTTAAGATTTGGTAAGAGATAGAAGGAGCAGAGTGGGTAGAAGGAGGCAGACAGAGATGCCCTCCTTCTTTCATGGTCTTGCCTGAAGCCAGCCCTGCCTGGGCAAAGAAAGAGGAAACTTATCCTCCCTACTTCTGGCCGTTTCCTTCCTACTAAGATCCAGAATTCAGGCTAATGGCATTATTGCCATAATTTACTTACATTATCAAAAAATAATCTTTAGTTATTGATCCATGTTAGAATATTGTACCATAGGAAAATGTATTCCAAGTTCCTAAAATCAATTTATATTATAATGTACTATGTGCCATTGTAAACATACTATTAGCATATATAGTGTAAGCATTTTTCCTTGAAACCACTTGGTTTTCATACCCATCATTTAAAAAGACTACTTAATAGTCCATCCAGTGGATTTACCAAAATTTATTTAACCTAAGTATCTCACAAGAAGGAAATGGCAATTTCTATTTTTGCTCTTGAAATTGTTTCCAGTTTTTTATTGTAAATAGTACTGCGGTAAACGTGTTTGTAAATGGCATTTCAGTATTTTACATTATTTACTTAGGATGGATTGCCACATGTGGAGAGGTAGAGTTAGAGGATGTAAAATGTTTATGACTTACCGTGTGTGGAGCCAATCTAATTTCCCAAAACACAGCTCCCGTGTGCATGCACTACTCCAGAAAGCCGGGTTCTCCCAATGCCTTAGGCAGTGCTTTCTTCATTGTTGAGAAAATAATAAGCCAAAAATGGTTTTTCATCATTTTAATTTGCACTTCATTAATTACTGCAGAACAAAGAATCCAAAAGAAAAGTCTGGCAAGATTGGTGTGTCACTAATAAAGCCCGCACGAGGGCTGCAGAGACGCACGTCTACGAAGGTGGAGTCAGCGTCCAGGTTCAGACGTTCCCTTGGCCGGTGTCCCAGGGTGGACGGGAAGGGCGTTGCAGCTGACAGTAGCCATGTGCACGGGACTGTGAAAATTCACTGTTAGCAGTCACATGGGTGTTATCGATCAAGACGTAACCTGGGTGTATCCTATTAACCCAGTAATTACACTCAGGAAACCGATCATAGAGAAGCACTAGATTAGAGAAGTACATGTTCACAGAAACAGTCATCACAGCATATTTCTGTGGGATAGTGAAATGGGTACTAAATATCCATCGACAGAGGAACTCCTGTTGAGTTGTGATGCAGAACCATGAGAAAGAGTGAGACAGACATACTTATGCACGTGAGAAATTGTCCCTGATACATTATTGAGCTTAAACAGCAGAGTATGATTGTTTGTTTTAAAGAAAAAAAAAACATGAATGTCCTGTGCACGAGCCCTACTCAGAAAGACTTCTGCAGTTCAGACACCTTCTGGTGATGATAAGTGCACGTGTGGTACTATGTGTAGCATGTTGTATGCAAGCACATTCGTTTGGTTTTCTTTTATCTAGAAAATAAGGTGAATTCACTCTTCTTTTGCCATTAATATAAGCAATAACTCCCCCCACCCCGCTCCAAAATGCACTGAATATTCCAATTGTTGGCATCTTATGGTAGTAAAGGGGAGCCCTGGTCAAAAAAAAAGCATGTATATGCATGTTATAATATACACCATATACACAATACACACACACATACACACACACACACACACACACACACAGGGTTGTTTTCAACATGAATGGAATCAGATTGTATATGGAGCAAAATACTCATGCAACCCTTTGTTCTTTAAAAATTTTTATAAACTATTGGCACTAGTTACCTCCAGAGGTTACCTCCAAGGGTAGTGTGATGGAGTCGGGAAGGGTAGGATGGTGGAATTGTTCTGCCATTTTGCTCTATAAAAGCGTCCTTTAAAAAAATAATAATAAGCATGGGTGACTTTTGAAAGCAAAACTTAAATGAGTAGGTAAGTTCTACCTCTCCGAGGGTTTTCATTTTCCTATTTCCTAATGAAGAAAGGGTTTGGACGCTTCACCTTTGCCCTATTAGAGCAAACTACAGTGAAATGGAACAATTTTCAAATTCCTTATTATCTGAATTCAATCTTTGATAAATTTTCAATGTATGCTCTTTGGGCACATTTATTTGCTGAGCTATTCACTCATTAAGATATTAGAGGCTCCAGGGACTTCCCTGGTGGAACAGTGGTAAAGAATCCGCCTGCCAGTGCAGAGGGCACGGGTTTGATCCCTGGTCCAGGAAGATTCCACATGCCACGGAGCAACTAAGCCCGTGGGCCACAACTACTAAGCCTGCACTCTAGAGCCCACAAGTCACAACTACTGACTCCCGCGTGGTGCAGCTACTGAGACCACGCACCCTAGAGCCTGTGCTGCACAGCAAGCGAAGCCACTGCAATGAGAAGCCCGTGCACTGCAACAAAGAGAAGCCCTGCTCATCGCAACTAGAGAAAACCCACAAGCAGCAACGAAGACCCAATGCAGCCAAAAAAATAAAAATAAATCAATAAATCAATAAAGTAATAAATAAAATGTGAGATTAAAAAAAGATATTAGAGGCTCCAGTTCCACTTCAGTGTGACAGATTGGTCACACTTATTTGCTTTTGCTTCACTCTTAAATCCCTAGAAAAGGATTTAAAAAAAAAAAAGATACAAGTCAACCTGTGCAAAGAGGACAGGAGAGGACAGCAAGCAAACGGAGGAACTTAGACAGAGGAAGGCTGGAGCCTTAGCCGGTCGAAGGAAAAGTTCTTCAAGCAGCAGACTGGTGCTCTGACCCCTGGAAAGGCTCAGAAATGGGGGTCCAGGCATCTCAGAAAGACAGAGTTAACAGTGGAGGATTGGCTTCAAGTTTATAAATGAAGCCAGACTTCCCCCTGCAGTGGGGCAGCTGCCCCAAAGCTAGATCAGGCAGAAGACTAGAAGTCCCCTGGCTGGAGGGCAAGACTCCAGAGAGCGTGGGAACTGAGTGAAAGTTTTCATTCAGGCTTCCAGAATCCTGGATGCAAATTCCTTGAGAGAAAAACTGGAGGATTCTTTTTTGAGATAAAGGATCATCCCTGGGAGAAAACCGGTAGATACAAATAGACCAGACCTGCCGCCCAGCTGTGAAGCCCACCCAGTAACAAGCTTCTGGTCAAAACGTCCAGTTTCACTCTCACCTCCCACACCATCACCCGTCACATGATTCAAGCCTCTGCTATGACAAGGACCAAACAAAGGATTCAGTGTGAACAAAGATCATACTGAGAGAACCATTCATATTCTCTATCGCAGGTCCATTTGCTGCATAACAAATTGCTCCCAAAATTTAGTGGCTTAAAATAGCAGCAGACTGAGAATTCCCTACCGGTCCAGTGGTTAGGACTCTGTGCTTCCACTGCAGGGAACAGAGGTTTGATCCCTGGTCCAGGAACTAAGATCCCACATGCTTTGAGGTGCAGCAAAAAAAAAAAAAAAAAAAAAAAGCTGTAGACATCTCATGATCTCAGATGGTTTCTGTGGGTCAGGAATTTGGAAGGGCTCTAGGGCAGTTCTGGCTTGGAGGCTCTAAGGCGATTGCAGTCAGACGGCAGCTGGACCTGGAGGAGCTGGGAGCCAGCCAGGCTTCTCTCCCTCCTCTGGTCGACTCAGGGCTCCTCCATGTGGCCGCCCCACTAGCTAGTGTGGACTTGGGGCAGGCAGCAGCATGCCTGACTAAGCATGGCTCCAGTGTGATCGGTCCAGTTTTCCAGGCCGCAGTCACATTGCCTTTTGTAACCTAGCCTCCGAGGGCACACATCATCTTTTCTGCCACATCCAATTGATTCAAGCAGGTCCCAAGGCTGCCCAGGTTCCGGGGGTGGGGAATGAGAGCTATTGGGGCAGCATCTTTGGAAAACAGATCAGAGAGAAGAGAAGATATTGCATCCATGAAAAAGAGAGGGAAGGATGCCCTTTCCTCCACGCAACTCAGAGTTTAGAAATTAACAATTTTGAAAATTAAAATCTGATAGCAGAAATTTTAAAATAAAAGATTTTGAAGGTCAAAATCTAGTCAATCATGCAGGAAAAAAGGAGAAAAAAGAGAGAAACAAAAAAGATAAGTAAGAGGATGAAACCAGTAAGTTCAAATATAGGTAATAAAAAATCTAGAAAAAGAGATGGAGACCATTGTCAAATAAACGCATCAAGACAATTTCCCTGAACTGAAGGGCATGAGTTTATAGATTGAAAGGGCTCAACATAAAAGAAAGAAGCGGGAAAACCATATGAATTCGTAACATTCTAAAATGTCAGATTATTAGATATAAATAGAAAACTCTAAAAGTTTCCAGGATGATGGTAAAAGAAGATTCCAGGACAACAGCTATGCACGAGGCCAAGAGAGCAGCCAGCTCAGCCTGAAAAGGAAGATGGGCAGTCCAGGGTGACCTGTCCAAGGAAGCAACAGAACAGTTTACTCTGTTTGCAGAAAGGAGAGTTATGCTTCCAATTGAGAAACGGGGAATTAATGAGTGGTAGGTACTCAGAACACAAGGCAAAAGAAGAAACAAAAGATTACACTAGGATACAGAAGCAAGTGCTGTAAAATATTTATGATCAAGAATAACAGTATATACGGGGATATGTGTATAAAAACAGTTGATTGAACCTGGTGTACCCCCCCAAAAAAAAAAAAAAAAAAGAATAACAGTATAAGCTTGTTACTTAAAAATAGGGAGTTAATGTCAGGAAGAAGATTGCTTCCGAAGAGTGCGAATCAGGGTTGGGGGTGGTAGAGTGGAGGGCTTCTGTTGTGCGTTTTAAGCCTTGTAAAAGTAAATTGAGTTCTTAGACTATGTATGTTGTAACATCCTTTAAAATGATAAACTTAAATACCACATTAAAATGATTGCTGAAAAGTGGAAAGAAAAAGTAGTAGAATAAAGGCATTTCTATCCCTCTCCCTCAAAGCCACTGATATCAAAAAGAATGAAATAAAACACATGCAAAAACTCTATCTTCGATGAAACATGGACATAGCCATTACTGCAAACCACAAATGAGGAAGCAAGAATGCCAGATACTTTGAAATTTGGATCAGAACAAGAGAGGCAGCAGTGAAATCATGTTTTCTTAACTTTATTTTACTCAAAGTTTAGCAATTCCTTTAGTTCCATTTCAGTTTCTGTTCCCTATTACTTTTTTGTGAAGTATTTTATTTTTTTTCCTATAACAGTAGCATAGGAGATTGTAAGTTGTTAGCATCTTGTGGTGCTAATTTTTTTGTAATAAGCATGTGTTTCTTTTCCAAAAACCAATCTAATTATTCTTTTTTTTAAATGAAGGTTGTTTTTTCTTTTAACGAAAATACTTTTCGAGGATTTTCACCTATTTTTAAATTACAAAAAGATAAGTTAAATCATTATCTTTCCTTTTCCTGCAAATATTTTAGCCCTATGGCTGTTTTGAGATCAAATATTAAGCTTTGAAAATACCAGTCTGACCATACTGTACAGATTGAGAGGTCAGCACCAAATTACAGACTTCTAGAGGAAAGTGAAGATGTTAGATTCAGGCTCCGTTCCCCCCGCCATGGTTCAGATGAGAACCAGGGCCAACTTAGTCATTAGCTTGGGTGGGCAAAGTGCCCACAGTACCATTAGAGTCCCACAAAATATGTTCATTTCTTTAAATATCATCAGGAAAAAAAGGAACTTTTAGGTTGAAGAAACTATCTTAATATATAATATTAGTGTGTTCATCCTTATACCAACACAGTTGTAAAAGATGACATTTCATAATTTTTTAGAGAGGAAAGTGCCCATGAAGACAAATGTGCCCAGACCCCTGAAAGTCATAATGGGGCCCTGATGAGGACTCTGAGGCCTGAAAAGTTTCCTGTAGTTGGAGGTGACAGAGCCTAGACTAAACCTCAGGTCCTCTAACCCCTGCTCTGAGCTGGGGCTTCTCCCAGGCCTCCATCCGGCTTGGCTACCAGGGTTCACCACCTCCACGCATCTCTCTGCCCTCAGCCAGGATGTACCTTCTGCTGCAGCTGGGTTGGCCCGACCTCATTTCCCATTATTCATCACCAGTATGTTCCACCCAAGCTCAGACGACCCTTGCATTGCTCCAAGGCCAATAGAGCCCATTCCCAGCTCTGGTTCTCGTTCCCACTCGCCCCACATGGGGTGGCCTCCCCATGTCCCTCTGTCTGCTCCAAAGTGACCTCCTCTCTAGCGGCTTTGTTCCAAGGCAGCCTCCTTCCAGATGCCTTTTAAGATGACTCCAGCCTTGAGTGATCTGTGCCATGTATGAAGGAGCTTGACATTTAATAACAAACTATCTTATTGTATTTGCCTTATCTTATCTCCTCTTATCCTGTCTCCCTTATTAGTCTTATCTCCCCAGTGATCTTAGGTGCTGGAGAGCAGAGACCCTACCTATAGACTCACTGAGCACATGATCAGCACCCAGCTGTATGGCTGGAAGCACTGACTCCTCCCAAAATAAGGGGCTCCAGCACTAGCTCTTCTGGGCCCCTAAAACAGGGGTGGCTTTCCTTTCCCTTTCTTATATTCAGACCCCCAAGGTAACCGTCACCATCTGACTGTAAAATCCTTGAAGACAGGGCCAACGTCTTTTCATCTCTATATCTTCAACCCCTAGTACAGTGCGTGGCTCAGAGTAGGTATTTTTGTGAATATTGATGAATGAGTATTTTCTAGAACCAGCATTTCAATTGAATTTCCAGGTTTTGGAAATGTTTATTTTTAATGTGAGCTCCCCACCCCTAGGAAAAAACAAGGGAAAAAGAGACCTAGAAGTCAGCTTAAGAGCAAAATGAAAATGGTGAAAGTTATTTCCATAGAAGTTGTAGTTGACATTTCAGAGTTTCCTTCCCCCCAGTGTTAAATTCACAACCTAAACTATAACTAGCTTTCCAGATTAGACGAGCATCCCACTTAAATACAGTTGGTCTTGTTTCAATATGTGTAGTGAATTATCACAAGGAAATATCACAAAGACTTTTCCTGCCTCTGTGATGCTATTTTTTAAAATCGGAAGTGCCCAGTGATAGAACTCCAAAGCTCTGAGATTCGTTAAATAATGCACATCAGAATTTAATATAACTTGTAATTGAGACCCTCTTAACATTGTTCCAGACATCTGAAGATCACTTCTATTTCTCCATTTTCTTGGTGAAAACTCCTTTCTGAGAAATCACTAATATTTCCAGAATATTCAAATCACAACAAAGACCATGGGGAGAAAAAGGGGGCTGTTTGGGCATTCAGAGCACAGGATCTTACAGGTGCATCACGCTGAGCTGCCAAGGCGGGCAGGAGTTTAGAAATGCCGATCGAAAAGTATCTGCATCAACATTTGACCTGTCAAAACCAATCAGTTTTGTTTTGATCATTGTATCCGCTGTGCAAGCACTAATTGAAAGCAAAGCATAAACAGCATTTTAAAAGAGCTTCTAGGAGAACCCCCCATTTGCACGCACATATAAGATTAATTTTCCTCAGAGCTGACCAATTTCAGAATCAATTGACTGCTCATCCCAAAGAGAATCATACATGAAATTCCCTAAAACTGGTTTTGAGTGTCAAGACCCAGCAAGAGAAACTATTTTGAAAGTACCGTTCGAATGTCTCATGTCTTAATCCCAAATGAAACAAATCAACTATTAATTAGACTTTTTTTGTAACCCCTGATGTGGCCAGGCATGGAAGAGCAGCAGGATTGGGATGAACTGGGGGCAGGCAGGTGGAGCGGGGGCCGGGGGGGGTCCAGAAACTCCTCCCCTTCCTGGAATGGGGTGAGGAGTGAGACACTGCAGCAGGCGATAGAGGGAGGGATTTGGGAATAGGGTGGTGACTGGCTCCTTGACGGTGAGATCAGGGAAGTATGGTAAGGATGATGTGAGCCTTTCACGTGAATTACTTAACTCGCTTGCACAAGAATCCAATGAGGGAGGTAGTTTTACTAGACCTACTTTAGGAACATGAAAACCTGATGCACGGAGAAATTAAATAGCTTGCCCCAGGTTATCTATCTAAGTGGCAGAGCAAGGATTTGGACGTCAGCAATCCAATTCTAACTCCTGTCTCCTTAACTGCTTCCCCAGGAGGTGATAAGCTTCTCTTTCAGGCAGAGGGCAGAGGACAGCCTCTGGAGCTGTGAGAGCAGGCAGTACACAGGGAGACACATCGAGGTCCTTCCGGGAAAGCCTGCCAGCTCGCACCAGGATCCAGGCTCAGGGGAGGGACGCAGGGAAGAGCCCTCGTGAGCTGAGCTCTCTTTTCTAGACAGAGCGCCCATACCTCCTTGGGTGCCCATTCCTAAGGAAAAAACTGTGAAGCAGGAGTCCCGACGTTTACGTACCTTCACTTATGTATTCATCTACCAGTTTTGTACATGTGCTGCTGGCTTAATGTACATCATCAAATATGATTTTATTCATAGGGAAAATTATTCTTTTACACTGAAAACCAACCATAAATTCACTTCAAATAGCATTCACTTGCACTAGCATTAAAAATGTATGTCCCTGACCAAAAATATATTTTTTAATAACTTGGATCTGGTTTTTATTTTGACAGCAGAATTTCTTGATCTAGAACCCAGTTTTCCTAGTATTCCCTAATTGTCTAAGGTCATTTATCCACATATGATGATTACTTAAAAGAAAAATGTAATGCAAGACCTTTGTATTGCATAGTTCTGAAACTATATATTAAAACAAAAACAAAACAAAAAGCCTTTTAAAAGCCTGCAGCAATACCAAAACAAAAACAAAAAACAAAAAAGGTCACCCAACAGGAAAAATTTTCTCTAAAACAGTTCTTTTAAAATCCCAGAAACAAAGCCAAAATGTCAGTCCACTCTTTTTAACATTTTTCACAGCAAAACAACAGCCAGTGTATAAAATAAAGCTTTGGAGTTCAAACAATCTAAGCTACTGCCGGTGACAGAACACATCTCATTCAGGGCAAAGATTTCTTTTTCTGATCATAGCAATAATGCACACATGCAAAAAGAAAAATTAAATTAAATTAAAAGCAAGCATTTCAACAGTCCTGACAGGCATGAGCCCTCTGACAGCTCCCCGTATTCCATCGGCCGATCATCATTAAAGTAGCCGCCTCCTGAAACCAAGTCTGATGGAAAGAGGCAGAGCTTAGCAAATCTGCTTAAACATCCCACCTGCAAAGCTCATTTAAAACTAGGATCCCTATCAGTCATGTCCCAAAGGTTCCTCTCCATCCTGCACAGCAGAGATTAGTTCTTCACGTTCCATTTATGTGGTCATCACTATAGAGTTTTCCCAGAAGCTCCGGGAAAGCTAAACGGTTTTTTCCAGCTATAGCCGCTGGACCCTGACTCCCGTATCCATTTCCTGCACAAATCTCAACCTAACAGAAGCTGTCAAATGAGACTCCTGACTCCACATTAAGGGAACAACGTCAAGCTAGCTGATAAGATCGATGATGGTTGGGTTGGAAAGGATTTGACCTAAGCCTGTGGTAACCAGGTCGGTTGTCTGCTACTCAGAGGCAGCACCCCTGGGGTGGTAGATTATTTCCTCTGTTCTGTGTCTTTTGAAGCCTCAGGTCAGGGATAGGAAGCTCATTGCATTTTGTATTCAAGGTGATAGGTTTAGCAATGGGAAATTATCCAAGAAGTAAAAAAATCCGTGAAAGTTTTATAAAGGTTTTAAAATCATCAGATATCTAGTGTAGATTTTAGTTGCCTTATATGCTTTAAAGCGACTCCTCCCAGGCTTCATTGAGCTTCTTCCTAATGGTCGCACCCCTTTAAAACATCCCCAGCTAAAATACTGCATCCCTGCTTTGCGGACATGACGGTTGTGACTGGAAATGTCCTCCCCAAGTGGTAGCAGACCATGATAGTTCTTTGAGGATCTTTGGTTCTTACTTCTGGGTGTTCCCTGGGCCCATATCTGTAGTAATGTGCAGTGATCATCTTTTCAGATACGTCCTTGTTTGATATCTGAATCCTCAGGAGAACATTCCAACCCTACCCTTGTCTTAGCAAGTGATTAAAGCTCCAGAGAGTATTTGCCTTCTGGGTGCTAGTTACAAAGTGTGACTTGAATTCTCTACTGCTCAGAGTTTAGCAGAAGCTCAACTAAGAGAAAGCACGTCTAGGAGGACAGCCTGACGGCTGTGCAATCCAATCACTGCCCTAGAGGAGTGTTTCTTCCCCAAGCAGCCGTAACTTCTCAAATATATTGATGCCTGGTCTGATGTGGGTGCTCAGGGCACACTGGAGGCTACTGGGGATGGAGGAGAAGAAGCAGCCATGGAAAGAGTAGAAGGAAATGGGGTGAGGGAACTAATGAGGCTGGGAATGGGGAGAGAGGCCCAGATTTTGCAGGTCCTGGGGGGAGTGGCTTCTGCTCAGAAGAAGATGTTCCCTTCTGGGGTTTTGATCAAAGGAGTGACATGATATGACTTACATTATGAAATGATCACTCTGGCTAAACTCTCTCTCCTTTCCAGTGCATCACTTAAACTCAGAAAAACTCAAAAGAAAAAACAATTTTCCAAGCAATTGTTCAAGTGTTTAAAGAAATGACTAGGATCCGAAATGCCACACTCTTCCATGTAGCAGCTGCCCAGGTTCCTGAGAGAGATGTGTAGAGGGCATGTTTCTAGCAAGTTCACATTGCTTTTCACTCTAATAGGGTTGAACTGGACATGTGAGCTTTCAAGGTGCTCTTTGCTCAGGCATGTCCAAAGGTTATCCTCAGAAATTTTAACGATGGTTTGAGATAGAATGTAGGCATCTGTGTGTTTAAAAACCTTCCAGAATGATTCTAACGCACGTATAGAAACCATCTCTTCAGAGGCCGGAGAAAACAGCTGACATTGGCAAATGTTTTGATTTTCCCATCTCGCCCCCAATCGCTGTACTGTCAGTGTGGTCACTACTAGCTACATGGGGCTACTGAGCATTTTAAACGGTGGTAGTTGAAATTGAAATGTTCTATAAGCACAAAACACTTAGTAGATTTTGAAGACTTAGGATGAAAGAATATATGTAAAATGGTCTCAATTATTTCTATACAGATTACATTTTGAAACGATATTTTCGATTTACTAAATTAAATACAATGTTATTATCAGTTACTCACTATTTGTTTAACATGGCTATAAGAGATTTAAAACTACAAGCATGGTTCACACCACATTTCTATTGAACGGCACTGATGTAGAGCATTTCAGACACCCCTCTTACATAGGAACCATAGCCATCTGCGAAATCTTCACACACACTTAATCATGCTACCACCCACCAGACTAATTTTTTTTTTAAGAAAGATGCTAAGTTGCTTTTTCAGATCTTTCTTCCAGGTCAGGTATGAAGAGAAAGCATTGAAAGACTACACAACGTAGTAGTTAATACTAAGAACTTGCTAGATGTGTAACCATAGGCACGCTACTCACCTTCTCTGAGGTCCATCCCCTCATCAGTTAAATCTGAATAATAACCTGTATCTCAAGGTGTGTAAAGCTAAATAACAGTTCCTAACTCCCCATAGATGGTAGACCCTGTCCTTGGCTCTGAGCCTTAGAGTAAGTGGGGAGGCACCTTGGATTCACGTGGTGTGATTCAGCGTCAGCAGTGATACCCCAATTCCCAGCATCAGTGGAGGTGCAGAAATCCATCACCTTCCTCACTACTCCTGAGTTTGCTTCATGCTATACTTCCGTCATTCGATTGGAAATAAACTCTCAAATGTCAGATTTACCTGCAACTGTAAGTATAAAACAATTAAAAAGCAAAACGTCTTTTGGAAAGAGTATTCTTGATGATCAGAACTGTTGTCATGTGCCCTCACTAACTATCATCACTAGAAAAGAAAGGCATGTGGATCTTGGCCAAGAAGGCAAGAGAAAGGAGATGTGGCCAGAAGTCTTAAAACACCTAGTGCTCCCGGTAAACTATTTGATCTGTGAGGGTTCGCTTTACCCTGCTGTTTATGTTTGACCTTAAGTCCTTCTGCCTTTTGAGCTCATAACCATTATCTAATAATGCTCACCAGCCTCAAATCTTAAACTGAATTTTTACACCATCGTGTCCCATTTCTTCCAATTGCCAAGCACAAAAACTTTTTTTTAACTTTATGCTGAATACATTAAACCAGTTTGTCTTCGAAAGTTTCCTTTTTTTTTAATAGACGTGAGGAAACTCACAGTCTCCCTCAATCTCAGGAGACAAACCAGTTAAGTAAAAGCTGGTTTTGTATATAACTAGGCTTCTTACCCTCCTCCAGTGGGTCGGCTCCAGTTAGAATGAAACCAAGGGCGGGCAGCAGCACACATTTTAAATCACCATCCACGGCCACCGTTATTTCTAAACCCAAAGGCACCATTAGAACCAGAATGTATTTGCAGACATTTCTTTACAATTGGGCCTATTGAAAAATGAGAAATTAGGAAGAAGTGGTTATTTTAAACCTTCCCCAACCTATGGAACAGAAGAATGACAATAGAAAGGGAAGCATCATAATTTAAAAAGAAAATTGGAGGCGGCTCTCGTGCAGGCAGCTAGCGCGAGGCTGTGGATCGCTGAGCTGCGCGTCGTGTCCTGCGCTGCTCAGACTAGCGAACAATACAGTCAAGATGGCCAAAGGTGATCCCAAGAAACCAAAGGGCAAGATGTCTGCTTATGCCTTCTTTGTGCAGACATGCAGAGAGGAACATAAGAAGAAAAACTCTGAGGTTCCTGTCATTTTGCAGAGTTTTCCAAGAAGTGCTCTTAGAGGTGGAAGACGATGTCTGGGAAAGAGAAGTCTAAATTTGATGAAATGGCAAAGGCAGATAAAGTGCGCTATGATCGGGAAATGAAGGATTACGGACCAGCTAAGGAAGGCAAGAAGAAGAAGGACCCTAATGCCCCCAAGAGGCCACCGTCTGGATTTTTCCTGTTCTGTTCCGAATTCCGCACCAAGATCAAATCTACAAACCCTGGCATCTCTATTGGAGATGTGGCAAAGAAGCTGGGCGAGATGTGGAATAACTTAAGTGACAGCGAGAAGCAGCCATACATCAACAAGGCAGCAAAGCTGAAGGAGAAGTGTGAGAAGGATGTCGCAGACCTTAAGTCTAAAGGGAAGTTTGATGGTGCCAAGGGTCCTGCTAAAGTTGCCCGGAAAAAGGTGGAAGAGGAAGATGAAGATGACAAGGAGGACGAGGAGGAGGAGGAGGAGGAGGATGAATAAAAAAAACTGTTGACCTGTCTCCTTGTGGATACCTTAGAGTAGGGAGCGCCATGCTTGACACACCTCTTGGCCGAGACGTGTCTGTTGCCCTTGTTAGGTTTAATTGCCCGAATGGATCATGACCATATCGTAGTCTCTCAGAGTGCCCTAGCGATTGTCAGTGCTTTACATGAAGTGGCCATGGGTGTCCGGAGCACCCGGAAACTGTATCAAAGTTGTACATATTTCCAAACATTTTTAAAAAGGAAAAGACTCTCGTGTTCTCCTCACTCTGTGCACTTTGCTGTTGGTGTGACAAGGCATTTAAAGATGTTTCTGGCTTTTTTTTTTTTTAATTTTTGTAAGGTGGTGTGTTAACCCTATGGTCATTGGCTAGGAATCCCGAGTTCTCAGCTGTACATAATCTATAGTTTGTAAAAAGAACGAAGCAACCGAGACACTCTTGACGCTCCTTGCTTGGCGTGGAGGCTGTGGGGGCGATGCCGTCCAGAGGGGCCGTAGCGCAGGGCGTGCACTGTGGGTCTGGGCCTGTGGCCACTGCAGTGGGCATCCCTTTAGCTTCAGGTTGTCTTGTTTTGTATATAGAGACATCGCATCCCGCTGCCGTTCTTAGCTGTGGAAAAGGGGGGGTCGGCTGGCATGAGAAGTGTTTTGGATCCTTTTCAGTTGAAGTGCAGTAGTTTTAAAACTGTTTGTTTTCTAAACAAACTGTAGAACTCTTCATTGTCAGCAAAGCCAAGAGCCACTGCATCGATGAAAGTTCAAGAACCTTCTGTACTAAACACGATCTACAACGTTCTGTTTTTTTTTGTATGTTTAGAATGCTGAAATGTTTTTGAAGTTAAATAAACAGTATTACATTTAAAAAAAAAAAAAGAAAATTGATGTATGTGGTTGTTGAGCGACGTTTCTGGAGGAGAAGTTACCAGCAGAAAAGGCAAACGCATCAATTGGGAACGAGACAATCTCACGTCCGGAGCCTGGGTCTTCTGCATTAGACATGATATCAAAGCCTTAAAATACTATACCAGAAACCTGTGACTTCAGATGGTGTTTCTTAGAGTGATTGGCCTGGGTGCTGAAAATAGCACAGAGCCTTTTGGAGAATCCTTAACTCTGAGCATTCACAGCACTTCACGTGCAGTGCAGTCCATCCTGGCCTTCGCCTCTCTCCTGCGTCTAGGAGCTGCTGCTTTTCCAGTTCCTTTTGTGTCAAAGGACAGGACAGCAAGCAAACCAGTGGGCAAACTTGGGCGGGGCGTGTCGCTAAAGCCCCTGCAAGTGCCTCCCAGAAACCATTCTCAGTGTTCCAGACAGTGTATGTGTGTGTGTATACACTCATACATAATTTCTCAGTAACATATATGCACACATATTTACATACATACTTCCTGACCACACACACACACGCACTCATTTCCTGGAAACCGTTTTGAGGTTGATTCTCCATAAATGTAGAGAGAACTATAGATCCATATAGAAAACATTTTGCAAGTATTTTTAATTTATTTCATATAAGAATAAATTTATTTCATGCAGCCGTGAATAAACTTATTCTTTTCCCACAGATGTGGTGCAAAAAGAGGGGCATGCCTGAAGAATAGAGGGAAAAAATATTAAAGTAAAATTTTAGTTGTCAGTTTTGTAATTGAAGCTGTCTCCTCACTTGAAAATATTGTTCTCCTTGAAGTAGCAGGAAAAGAGGAGCTGGCAAATGGCCCGAAATGTTAATTTCCCCGGACAAATTAACAAGCACGTACATGAAGATTTCTGGAGGGCTCTTACTGTGAGGAGAAACCCATTATTCAAGGCCACGTGTGACAGTGCAGTGAAGCAGCAGCCCAAATTCATCCTTTTTCTTCTTTTTCCTTTTTCCTCTCATTTCTACTTCTTTCTCTTTTTTTTTTTTTCTTCTTCCACCAAAAGGCAGCCAAAATACAACAACTTGTTAATGACAACTTCATTTTCTGGAATTCTGGATAATTTATAATCCTGAACTTTTCAAATATCAGTACATTTTCAAAAAATGTACTGATTGCCAATTATTTCTTGGCTTCTTTGAGGGGAATCTTTGCTTTTTATCCCATATTTTATCTTCTACCCTCAAAAATTATAGATGGTGATAGAAATACATTGCCAACATGTCTAGGATTTTCTTTGCAGGGAGATGGTGGGAAAAAAATCTGAATATGGCCAAAGTGTTCCATGAAGCCATTAATCCATTTGTTAGTTCGTTAAGTGTGTATTAAGTACCTAATGTGTGCCAGGTGTTGTGTTGGACTCTGGAGATACAAGATCAACTAAAATGCAGTCTTTACCCTCAAGGAACTTTTGGTCCTCGGTATCTGTATGTGTCAATTACCAATTGTAGTTTAGTGTGAGAGAGCCTTTGAAATTATTGCATTTTGAATCTGTTTCGTAGGAGAATGAATGTTTGTCTAGTTGTCACAGAAACTAGTGACAAGACATACAAACAAAGCCAGGGAGGTTATTTGTAAACCGGAAAGGCAGGCTGAGCGTAAAGACAGCTCCTGGCCTGGAAAGGAGCCCAGTGGCCTTTGGCCTGTCCACTTTTGGATTCTGGGTGACATCATTAACAGTTTCAATAAGCATCTTTTTTTTTTTTCCCCAAGAGGCGTAGTGTGGGCTACCTACTCAACATCCACCAACCCTATGAGGCCTCAGATAACTATACTGGGATAAAACCAAGTTCTTGAGTTTCATGAAGTAGATTGCCACTAGCTTCTAATACTTTATATGTTCGTGCCCCAGTCAAGACAGCAAGCCTAGATGAGTTTCTTTAAATCCCTCTGTTTATGTAGCCATTAACCTCAACCACAGGAGGCTACTTCCCATCTGATGAGGGAGACTCCAGCCATGGTAGTCGACCCCCATTAAAGCTGCCTGTACAGTGCAGCATGTTCTCTAAAGACTGAAGAAGGTTTGAGGATGGTTTCTGTTGGTTGGAGGACAATTCAGGGCTGGGTAGAACATTTTGACAAATCTCAAGTAGCCAAATAAAGTAGCCACAGAGACAAAATGGCTGAGATAAGGAGGAATAATAAGCAAAGTCATTCCATTTACCTTCCTTGGTCAAGAAAAGTAACTTGTTTCAAAAGCTATGCCCTGCTTTAATTATAAAAAAATGAGCAAATGGGAATGGCTTTGGATTTCAGGCAACATAGATGTGAACGTCTCAGATCTTACAGTCAACCATGGCTTTCAGGTGTGGCTTTCTAAAATCAGAATAGAAATCATTTTAATAGTAGCAAAGATTATTGTAAGTATTAGGATATTTGTGGATTTTCTGGTGGTTCTTTTCTGTTAAGGTCGTAGTTGGTAAAGAAAACAGAATTTTATCACCTTAAAGAGTCAATGTTTATGTTTGGGGATAATAAACGATCAGTGGTTACTTGATTGTTTCCTTTTAAAATTCCCTAGCTAGGGACTTTCCTGGCGGTCCAGTGGTTAAGACTTCGCCTTCCAATGCAGGGGGTGCAGGTCAATCCCTGGTTGGGGACCTAGGATCCCACAGGCCTCACGGCCAAAAAAGCCAAAACGTAAAACAGAAGCAACATTGTAACAAATTCAATAAAGACTTTATATAAATAAATAAATAAATTTTTTAAATTCCCAAACAAGAAACTGGTAAACAGATCCCTGTGGATAATGCGGGTATTGTTGGGCAAATCATTCCCAAGATCTGTTACCTTATCTGTAACATTAGGATGATAGCATCTATCCCCAAAATGTTGCTGTTTAATTAAATTAAAATAATACATGAAAATGGCCCACTGTGACTGACACATAGCAGGAATTCAATAGAAGCTCCTTTCCTTATGGCACGTAAACATGCATCAGGCTCCAGCTCAAAGGTGTACACACTGGATCAACAAACTCTCAGTGAGGGCCTACTTTCACTACATTCTGCAGCTAGAGAAGTGAATTAAAAGCAGTGCTCGTCTTCAAGGACTCTCATGGTCAAGAATTCTATCTGGGTCTTCAGATTAGCTGAGCAAGCAAGAAAATACAGGACGTGCAGTGTCAAGTACAGGGCAAAGAAGAAGCAACCTGCTACTTAACAGCAGAATGGATAGAATCAATAGAATGTCCCTTGTATCTGTAACAGGCACAAATTATGTAAGTAAATAAATTTACAAAGAAACAAATAATTCCTAAAAGCCATAGCTTCATTGCAAACAATGAAGTTAGCAGAGCAGAGGTCAAATGAGGCAGAAACATTTGGCTGGGGACAACTTTACCTGTTAAGGCTATTCAAACAGTTGACCAATCTGTCAAAATATGTTTCCACTTGCTAAGTCAGTAATAGGGAGAAAAAGAAATAGAAATTAAGCACATCTGTTAAGCTGTAAGTCATTTAATTCTTTTGGATACATGGTTCTGAATGCATCTTATAACATTAATAACTTTTTCATTAATAAACTTCTCTTTTAATTAATGACTATGTCTAAGTTGATGGAATAGCATTTCTCTCAAGAAGCCCCCTTTACAAAGGGAATGAGACTGAAAAAATGGCAACTAAGGACCAGTTAGTGTAAGTAACTGCACTGGTCAGTTAGTTAAATGTCAACTAACTGACCAGTGCAGACCAACTAGTTAAGGAATATACTGTTGCTATAAAAAAAATTCAAATTTAGTTTAGCTCCATTCAGAAAATATTTATTGTGTATTTTCTGGAGTCCGGGGCTGGCTGAGGTTACTAGGCAAAGTTCTTATCCTAAAATGCTCACATTCTAATGAGGATCCAGACGTGTGACTAAGGCATTCAGCTCCCAGCTTCCTTATCCCTCCCGGGCCTTCCCTTTCTCTCGCCTCCCCTCCTTCCCAGGATGAAAGAGGTGAGGTAGGCCCGCAATGCTGCCTGCTTATTCGCAAAAATCTTCCTGTGTGGAAATATATATATATATGCATGCATGTATATACAGGCTTAAGATGGTCTTCCAAAACTATTTGTGTGTATATAAGTATCTGTGTCTGTATATACATTTTTTCCAGAAATGGGACAATATTGTTGTGTTAATGTTGGCTTCTTGACGTAGCCAGCTGTCAGATGGTTTCAGGAATCAGTCTTTTTGTGTTTGTGTCTGTGTGCGTATACATATATATGTATTATGTGCATGTATATGTTCATCACACAGAAATGTGAAATATTAAAAGGTAGGAAGTCTGGCTATGTGGGATATGGGAGTTCTTTTACTAATTTTGCAACTTTTCTGTAAACTTGAAATTATTTCAAAGGATATCTTCCTTCTAAAACTTTTTTAAAGAAGTGATTCCAGGCCCTTTGCAGCCTCCCTCCTGACTTTCCCACTGGCCCCTCCTGCCACCTGTCACCTCACACTTGAAGCTGCGTTAGACCCACACCTAGAGCAGCAGAGCTCGAGGGTTCCGTTGATTAAACGGATTACAATGGAGTCATCCCAGGAAATATTGAAATGCACCAACCGGCAGGCCTTTCCCCAGATCAATGAAGTCAGAATCTCTGAGCGTTTGCCTGAGACATATTTTGCTAAAGCACTGCGGGGCTGCAACGCTCTGACAGACCTTCCTGAACCCCACGCCGCTCCACTCCTCCGTGCCGTCTGCACGCTGTTCTCCTCCCCGGGAGCACCCTTGCTGCCTGGTGCGTCTTGCAGATGTGTGCTTGTTTGTCGGTACCCAACTCAGAGTCAGCTGGTTAGTGCATCATCCAGATCTTCCCTCACCCACCCCTGAGAGAGCCCACCTCTCCTCCTGCTGTTTCTGTCCCCACACACTCTGTGATTCTACATCTCAAACTCTGTTCCTATGATGTCTTTACTCTGTCTCCCAACCCACTGTGGACTCCTTCGGGGGAAAAGTCTCAGTATGTTTGCCCTTGTTATCAGCGTGGGCCTAGCGTAGAGTAAGATGCCAAGAAATGTTTACCAATTCAAAGCAAACAAGGTTACACGTGTTGGACCGAAGTTACAACGCAGAGCTGGGAGGGCACTTAGAGGAGCTCTGTACACTGTGTGGGGCTCTTTTCGCAAGGAGCTGGTGCTTACCCTGACTGGAATAGTGAATGAGGCATAGAGAAGGAAGCGGAGGTGTGAAAGCCAGTAATCCAATCAGGCAAGACCCCATGCAGAGTGCGGGAGATGCAGTGAGGAAGGAGCAGGTCCAGATAATGAGGGTAAGGAAGGTCTGGGGGTCGAGTCAGCATCCAACACAGAGCCTCATGACACTGAGCATCTCGATGTACCATTTTGAGTGAGTAATGAGTGAATTAATTTTTATTATTTTTCCTTAAATTTGGAGATTTGAGGTCATGAAATTCAATTAAAACTGTTAACCCTCTCCCCAGAAAAGTGCATACACACTTACTTTTGCTTGAAGTTTCAGGAGATTTACAGATGCTCCAAATGATATCCCAAAAGTTAAGAAAAGGAATGAAATTTAAGTTTAGGAGTGAAACACTCTCCTCTCCCCCCTTTCACCACACTGCAGCCAGAATGATCTTTTAAAACTGCAAAGCCAATTATATCACCTCTGCTTAAAACCCTTCAGGGCTGCCCATTACTTCCTTTCTTTTTCTTTTTTTAATTAATTTTTAGGCTGCATTGGGTCTTTGTTGCAAGTGGACTTTCTCTAGTTGCAGTGAGCAGAGGCCACTCTTCATTGCAGTGCGTGGGCTTCTCACTGCAGTTGCTTCTCTTGTTGTGGAGCACGGGCTCTAGGCGTGCGGGCTTCAGTAGTTGTGGCACATGGGCTCAGTAGTTGTGGCTCAGGGGCTCTGGAGTGCAGGCTCAGTAGTTGTGGCGCACAGGCTTAGTTGCTCCGCAGCATGTGGGAATCTTCCCAGGCCAGGGATTGAACCCATGTCCCCTGCATTGGCAGGCTGATTCTTAACCACTGCACCACCAGGGACGTCCTGCCCATTACTTTCTATACAAAAACTCCTCAACGTGCCACTCCCTTTCTCTCCAGTCTTTTCCTGCCACTCACCCCTGAATTTTAGCCATCTTGACTTTGATTGCATTGGTCCCTAATAGTCTTTCCTTCCTCAGGGCCTTTGCACATGCTCTTTTCTCTTCCTAAAATGTTTTCCCTACCCCCCAGTCCCCGTTAAATCTTATTCTCCTTCAGTGATTAACTTAAATATAATTTACTTCCTATTAAATCTCTAATAACTTCATGGCTTAAAGAAAGCACTTAATAAATATTTGAAAGAAAATATGGAAAAGACTAGGTACTAGCCAGAGGAAGAAATGGGTTCATTCTTTAAGATGGGAATGATTTAAAGTCCACAGCAATTCAATGACTTGCCTGTCCAGGGTCATATATCTACTTGGTGGCAACACCAGGACTAAAACCCACACCTTTTGCATGAAATTGCATCATTTGTAGAGACGTGGATGGACCTAGAGAGTGTCATACAGAGTGAAGTAAGTCAGAAAGAGAAAAGCAAATATCATATAATAACGCATATATGCAGAATCTAGAAAAATGGTATAGATGATCTTATTTGCAAAGCAGAAATAGAGACATAAATGTAGAGAACAAACGTATGGATACCAAGGGGGAAAGGGGTGGGGAGAGAGGAATTGGAAGGCTGGCTTGACACATATACATTATTGATACTGTGTATAAAATAGACGACCGATGGGAACATACTCTATAGCACAGGGAACTCTACCTAATGCACTGTGGTGACCTAAATGGGAGGGAAGTCCAAAAGGGAGGGGACATCTGTATATGTATGACTGATTCATTTTGGAGGCTAACACAACATTGTAAAGCAACCATAGTCCAATAAAAATTAATTTAAAAAATATATATATAAAATAAAACCCACACCTTTTGATTCCTGCCCTCTGCTTGTGCCATATCAACCCCGTGTACGTGTCTCAGCGGAAGTGCTGCAGTGGCGTCCTCATCTCCTTGCTCTCCCAGAAGCATTGTCACCTGTTAACTGTGATGTTTGCCAGCAGTGCTTATTAACCATTTCAGGAGCATGACCCTGGAAATTCTGGGTGCAGACTGGCTTCCTGTTTAAGACTCTAGTAAAGCTGTTCAGGGCTGTTGGCTCTTAAACTCCAAGTG
Source organism: Hippopotamus amphibius kiboko (assembly GCF_030028045.1). Classification (NCBI taxonomy): domain Eukaryota; kingdom Metazoa; phylum Chordata; class Mammalia; order Artiodactyla; family Hippopotamidae; genus Hippopotamus; species Hippopotamus amphibius. The sequence continues at coordinate 7,903,150 of NC_080189.1, read as the reverse complement.
AGAAAGCCCCCTGGCTCCACATAGTCAACTCATAGACCATAGAGTTTATTGATGTGTTTCCAGTAATAAACTTTACACCTGTGTCTCATGGGTAGCACATACCATTCAGGCTAAATGTAAGAGATTTTTCTTTGGTACTTTCCTCCTTTGTATGGATTCAGACACTTGAAGCTTATTACATACAAACTGACCTGGCAGTGACCTGACTTTTAGAAAGAATAGTGGGAAAATGGCTACAATAGACATGTATTCACCTGGGGAAACAGAATAAGTAGAGGTGAACATTAACCCGTCTGGGTCCAGTGTTGTTGGTCCAAAATGATTTTAGTAAATTGAAGAAAACATCAAACAAACGGAATAAAAAATTCAGGAGGGAAATTCAGAGTGGTACATTTGGAGAGAAAAAGCAGATTTTGCCAATACGAGTCCAGGAGAGAAACTGGTTATATTTCAGGATAGTGGGACCTTGGGAGTAGAACAGGAAATAAGTTTAAACAGAGCTGGGCCTTGCAGATTGCCATGGAAGGAACCGGGCCTGATGCAGAATCAGGAAACACACAGAGGGGTGATGTCCAAGGTCTCTAGGAGCAGAGTTCCATAAAATTCACTTAACTTTCTTACTTGATGATTAATTAAAAAACAATTAATGAGAGTGATCATTCTGAGCAGTGAAATTCATCCATGAAAGAGTTTAATGACCCTGAAGCTTGGGCTGTGGTTTCTGTTCTGCAGAAATTTCCCCTAAATTAAATAGAAGCTGAACAGAGCCTTCAGGATCCAGGGTAATGAGGACAAAGTAGAAGAGAGTTTTGGAAGGCAGGAAGGAGTAAGCAAATACTAAAGTCTGGTTATAGCAGGAGGTAATATATGTATAAATACAGCTGATTCACTTTGTTGTACAGCAAAACCTGGCACAACAGTGTAAAGCAATTATATTCCAATAAAGAGCTTAAAAAAAAAAGAAGGAAGCCTGCTGTTATGGGCTGAATGTTTGCATTCCCCACCCCCTAAGCCTCAGTGCCGTGGTTTCGGAGGTGGGGCCTTTGGTGATATAGTCAGCATTCATGCCTATAGGTTCCACAGCCATGCATTCAACCAAACATGGATCAAAAATATTAGAAAAAGAAACTCCAGAAAGTTCCAAAAAGCAAAACTTGAATTTGCAGCACATTGACAACTACCTAATATATATATATATATATAAATGTAATATATATTACCATTTATATTAGGTATTATAAGTAATCTAGAGATAATTTAAAGTATTCAGGAATATGTGTGTAGGTTATAGGCAAATACAGTGCCATTTTATATAAGGGACTTGAGCATCCAAGGATTTTGGTATCTGAGTGGGGCCTGGAACAATCCCCCAAGGATACCGAAGTATGACTATAACTAGGCTTAGATAAGGTCATGAGGGTGGGGCCCTTATGATGGGATTAGTGCCCTTAGAAGAAGAGACCAGAGAGCTAGATCTCTCTCCCTCTGCCATGTGTGCACATGGCAAGAAAATGTGTCTGCAAGTCAGAAAGAGACCTCTCACCAGGAACTGAACCAGCCAACACCTCAGTCTTGGATTTACAGCCTCCAGAGCTATGAGGATAGATTTCTGTTGTTTCCAACACCCAGTTATGGGAACATGTTACAGCAGCCTGAGCTGACTAAGACACATGCCAAGACGGGGGCTCAGTAAAGGTGGTTTGCTTGACTGTCTGAGTCAGTGACAGTGGGTGGAGGCAGTTCACACAGGCTGGGAGACCGATGGTGAACATCTCTTCCCAACTCTGTAGTTAGTGATGTTGCATTGGCAGCTTGAAATCAGCCACGGTGGGAATGTTTACACCATGGGACTAGGCAGACACCACAAACAGGGTTTCCCCTCAGGAGAGCCAGCTGTGTGACATTTAGCAGCACACCCCTGGATAAATTAGATGAAAGCCTTGTGGGAACATGGTCCCCTGGGGTTCTCACATTCACATTACACCTTAACGTTTGTTGTGGCTGTTGTTTCTGCTTTAATTACGAATACACAGTGACACTCTTCAATTATCTTTTATTATCCATCCAGAGTGATGCAGCATTTGTCGACTCTCCTGGCAAACTAACCATCATTTAAAGCATTGTTTCTATGGGGAAATATTTCCAAGTTGCAAGTTACTGACTTTAAAATAAACTTTTGGAAAAGAGCCCATCTGTGAGTTGGGGACTTTCAATTCTGTGTCCTCATGGGGAAGTTACAAAATAAAAAGAATCATGTCTATTTAAAGAAGACAGGTTGCAAAATATATCCTAAGTGAAAAGACAAAACGAATAGAATTACAGAACTTGGAGGAGAAGAAGATGAGGAGAAATTTAATAGCAGGGGTGGGCGCCAGCTGTTTGTTTTCCACCGTGAGCATCGGGGATTTGGTTACACAAAGGGGACAATACCTTTGTGGTATTTTTCTGGGATGTATGGTTTGTGGATTTTTATTTCAAATATTTCCAAACTTACTTCCCACAATCAGGGGTCATTTATACATGCTCCATTTTGACAACCAAGAAATGGTTAAGATGAGATTACTTGTCTACTTCAAGGTCCCTGTCCTTTACGATCCTAAGTCTACACAGGCACAATGTATTTCAAAATTTTGAGAAGCGTAATTCAACAAATCTCTTTCATAACACATCTTAGCATAACTAGACCCAAAATTTGTCATTTTTTCTATCCCAAAAAATGAATATCAAAAAAATTAAACTACCTCATATAGTATAAAACCTTAAATCAAACATTCTAAATCAATACTTTTTGATCATTTAACGGGGGAAAAGGTGTTATTTGGGGCTTGTGAAGTTAGTGTTATTTTAGTTATTCACTCAGAAGGGGTGGGAGTATTACTTTCCTAAATGAAATCACAGTAGCCTGATTTGGCAATTCCTTAAAACGATCTGAAACCATGAAATGACAGCTGTAAATCTGCTGCTTGGAACCTTAAGTGGCTCACAGCACTCCCAGGCCCACTTTGCAAGCTGGGTTACGATGTGTTTTCAGAGCAACACTTTTAAGGGTGGTCTATCCCTTCCTCCAAACTGGCGTGAATCCATGAAGCTGCTTAACCACGACACTGAAATACACCAAAATATTCTCCATGGCATATTTTGTATTTGTTTATCCAAAACGCTTAGCTTCCCAGATTTCCCTTCATGATCTGCCTTAAAACGAGCGTTGCCAGTTTAGCTGAGAAAAGCGTATGTTCTCACCCAAACAGGACCACCTAGGGTCCCCACCAGGCACACCATCCTGCCTCAGCTCTGGCTCCCAGGACCTCAGACTCGTGTCCCTAAGCATCACCTCCTACACATGCTGATTCTCAAGATCCTCTGAGTCAGACTCTCTGAGCTAAATTCTGGGGCTGGGCCTGAGCACCAGCAATTAACAGGCCCCCAGGCCTGTTAAGAAATGCAGTCAGGAACTCAGAGTGCCCGCTCTCTGGGAGCAGAATAACTGGGGGGTGCCTGGCGCAGGGGAACTTAGGGTCTTGCCAGAGATATGCTGCCTCTGTGGTTCAGGTGCCTGTGGTCTCTGTGGCTTTACCTGCTTCCTCAGCCTCTGCTGCCCAGAACTCCCCACCCAACCCCCACCAGGCCCTGGTGCTTCGCTCCTCAGTCTTGAATTTCAAGGGCCTGATACATTTCTCTCTCCACGTGCATCAGCCCTGTCTGCTCATCTCTAGCTTGTTCAAGCCCTCCAGCTCTGATCTCTGGGCTTCCTCCCTCCCTCTCTCCAGGCCCCAGGTCTACCTCTTCTCTCCTGCATGGCCCACACCTGTTCTCAGATGCTGACCCCTGCATCCTCTGGTAGGACCACTCTGCTGGCAAAACATACTCCTAGGTGTCTTTGGTCCAGGTGGCCTGCCTGCCTACGGTCCCCAAATGCTCCCGGCCCCTGCCAGCTGCTAGACGCTGTCACATCAGCCAGTCCTAGGAATGTGCATCTGTCCCACTAGGATCTGAACTGCGGAGGGTGAGGATCACCACTGTCTCCTTCACTGTTTCCCCAGCTCCCAGCCGGAAATGTAGTGGGAGCCTAGTGGGTCTTGTATGATCAGCTGATGTTGTTTAAAAAAGAGCATATGAATTTCACCTGGAAGCATGAGGCTCACATCGCAGACTCTGGCCCCAGCAAAGACACTCTAGGCATTGTGAGCAGGACAGTTCTTAATTGTGTGAGACAGTCCCACAAGTCACAAGACACTTGGCAGGCTTCACCCCTGCCCACCAAATGCCAATAGTACCCTCCGTACACACACACACACACACACACACACACACACACATGCAATTTGCAAAAGACCTTGTGATGGGGGCCAGGAGAAGAACAGTACTGCCCACAGTTGAGAGCTTGTAGTTAGCTGAACTCTTCACCACAGCTCAGTGGGAAGCAGGACAGGGCAGCCTCTGCAGCAGTGCCGGGTGGAGCATTGCACGTGTGTGGTTGTGTGTGGTCGTGTGAGGTCGTGTGAGGAGGGGTTCCGGTGGCATCTGTGGCTCTCAATAGAAAGTGGTATCCTGTCTTTGCAGTGTGACTAAGCAATCTTTATTGGACGCTTATCATATATTCCAGGCAGTAGGCCAAGTGTCATCCATGGTTCTTTAATCCTCACAACAGCCTGAGGCCCCAGTTTTTAGAGGAGAAAACCGAATCTTAGAGTGTTTCAAGCCACTGACCAAGTTAGCAGGGTTGGTTAGCCACAGGTGTCTGACTCCAGACCCGGAATCACTAGGCTGTGCTGCTGCCTCTCTCTGTGCTTCTTTCGCAAGAACAAACTTCAAAATTCCCAGAGGAAGGGCTTCCCTGGTGGCGCAGTGGTTAAGAATCCGCCTGCCAATGCAGAGGACACAGGTTCGATCCCGGCTCCAGGAAGATCCCACATGCTGTGGAGCAACTAAGCCCGTGCGCCACAACTATTGAGCCCATGTGCTGCAACTACTGAAGCCCACACACCTAGAGCCCGTGCTTCCCAACAAGAGGAGCCCGTGCACCACAATGAAGAGTAGCCCCCACTCACCACAACTAAAAGAAAGCCCGGACACAGCAAAAAAGACCCAACACAGCCAATAAAATAAATAAATAAATAAATATTAAAAAAAAAAAAAATTCCCAGAGGAAAAAATCCTTTTAAAATTGGTCCTCTCATATTAATTATAAAATAGAGTGGTGTTTCACAAAACACATTCTGCGTAGTGTTAGTTTAGTGGGATGTCAGGTCTTACAAGAATAACAGGTTCCATGGGCAAAGAAGTCTGGGAAATGCTTTCAAGGGCACATGCAATAGGCAATGAAACAGTAGCTGTGGAGGCCAAGCAAAGCTTGCTAGTGTGCCCCAGCCTTTCCCAGGGAGCCAGGAGGTGATTTTAGAACATGGGGGAGCAAACATTGGAGAAAACTACAGCAGGAGCTTGTCTACCAGGAAATGATTAAAACCAATTAGCACTGATTAGGCCACAGGAAAAAACTGATGAAGGATGGGTGGTGACCTTTCTTCTAATTTCTTAATAATGATAGTAAGAGTACTATCTTTTATGTGCTAATTAATTTAATTATCTTTTGTAATTCTCACTGTTATTACCTCCCTTTCACATATAAAATACTGAGGCCTAGAGAAGCTGACAAAGTGACTTCTCCTAAGACCGCACAACCAATTAATGGCACTGCCAAATTTGAACCCAGTTCCCTCTATCTCCATGTCTTGTGATTTTGAATACGATGCCCAGAGCCTCCCAGGACTCCATCAGGGTTTCACCAAGGGTTTTCCTTGATAAACATCCAATCTCTAAGCAGATGCCCATGACTTCCTTGAATTAGTGGTTCATGTGATACTGTTACAGGAAGGGGGACCCCTTCCAGGGCCCGAGAGTGGGCTCTTGTCTAACACTCAGAAGTGAACTGTCCGAGGAGACACATGTGCTGACGAGGCAGGAGACTTTATTGGGAACGGGTGCCCGGACAGAGAGCAGCAGGATTAGGGAACCCAGGAGAACTGCTCTGCCATGTGGCTCGCAGTCTCAGGTGTTATGGTGATGGGGTTAGTTTCCAGGTTGTCTCTGGCCAGTCCTCTTGCTTGGCAGATATTTGGTCTGACTCAGGCCCTTCCTGGTGGCTCACGCATCACTCAGCCAAGATGGATTCCAGCACAAAGGTTCTAGGAGGTTAGCCATCTCCTCCCTCTTTCGGCCCCTCCTGAATTCTCCCAGTTAGTTTCCCAAGGCAGCACCAGGTTCCTTATCAGGACCTCCTGTTGTGAGACAACTCAAGCAAGCAGGCCTGGCCAAGGCGGGTGGTTTCCGTCAACAGCTCCCTAACAATACCACTGCCTTTATTCTCAGCACCTCTCTTCAACCTAAATTAGTTATTTGGTCTAAATACTAAACGTGAAATTTTTTTCTTGTATGATGTACGTTTCTTAATTTTACTACTATGTTTTAAGTTGACAGATTGCTATACTCTGTTACGTGCTTTTTGTTTTTGGTATCATATTCATGTTGATAAAATAATGTCCATCTGTGCAGATGTTTTCCAGGTCTGATCTCCTTCCTGGAGTTGGTCCATCCTCCAGGAATGGCCTTAGCGGCCACAACAAAGCTGACCATCTACCCAGGTTAAATTGTTGGGGGTATTAGAATCAGACTTCTTATCTTTCCACTTTCTCTTTCCTTTTCAACAGACGTGGGTGCATTTTTTGAAGAGGGGATGTGGCTGAGGTATAACTTCCAGGCGCCCGGGATCGGTGCCAAGGAATCGGGGGGCAGATCAGAGAACTCGCCGGACTCGCAGAACGGAGCCCCAGACCTGGCCCGCGAGGAGATCCGCTTCAGCTTCAGCACCACCAAGGCGCCCTGCATCCTCCTCTACGTCAGCTCTTTCACCACCGACTTCCTGGCAGTTCTGGTCAAACCCACTGGTAAGGACGAAGATACCTAGCCTTTTGCCCTGCAGTGTTGGTTGGGTGGACAGAATGTTCTAGTAAGTCCAAACCATTCTTGGCTTGCCCTTTATTCCCATAGCAAGCCCCCTAATGTCCTTGAACCCTGCTCCCCTATGTGAGAGCCAGGAAAGCAATCTATCAGTTGGGGACTTTAGCATCATGTTAGAGCAAGTACGTGGCTGAAGCACATCGAGTCCTTTACAAGAACCGTATTACATCAATGTGAGATGGTTTCGTATATATAATGAGCATTCTTTTCCTAGCAAATGAATACATTCACTACTGTACAAAATAGAGATGAGCTTGGAAGCAGTAAAATTAATTTAAATCAATGAATTATCCTGACTTAAAATAATGTATCGGTGGATTCCTCTAGAACATATGAACTTTTAACAGAAATAGAAAATCAGAGGTGTTGTCATTCCTAAACCCTCTCAAAATTTATATTAATATAAATATTAAAATCATATAATCATAGGATATACCCCTGGCAAAAGGCTTGCCTAAAGCAGGGGTGTATTTCCATGTGTAATATTGGGGACCATCTTGATCTTCAAATATGCACTCAGCCAGGAGTGTCAGTGCAACCAAAATAGGCATTCTGATGAGAATATACAGATGGATTTACGATGTTTCGGAGAAGTCTAAGCAGTTCTAAAGCATATAAAAATGCTAAACCTTGAGGAGTCCATTTCCTCTCTGAAAACTTGAGTTCTATGATACTTGAAGTTTTTTGTTTGTTTATAAATTTATTCATTTTTTAAATTTATTTATTGGCTGTGTTCAGTCTTCATTGCTGCGCACGGGCTTTCTCTAGCTGCGGAGAGCGGGGGCTACTCTTCACTGTGGTGCGCAGGATTCTAAGTGCGGTGGCTTCTCTTGTTGCAGAGCATGGGCTCTAGGCGCACGAGCTTCGGTAGTCGCGGCTTGCGGGCTGTAGAGCACAGGCTCAGTAGTTGTGGAACACGGGCTTAGCTGCTCCGAGGCACATGGGATCTTCCCAGCCGAGGGATTGAACCCACATCTCCTGCGTTGGCAGGCAGATTCTTAACCACTACACCAGCAGGGAAGCCCCTTAAGTTTTAAGAAGATCTCTTTTTTACAAATGCAAATATTTAGGTGTATCGAGGAGCAAGTCTGTCTCATTTCCCAGGGATACTGCACAGGCTGGAGACACAGAGGCTGCCTCCCTCGTGGTCTTCCTCTTTAATGATTAAATCCCTGCAGCCTTTTTTGACCACTACTCCAGTGTCACAGCATCTTAAAGATCAAGATTTTCTTCTGTGGGAACTAAAAATTATTATTATTAACCCCATTATACTTGAGTGTTAATAAAATAGTAAATTCTTAAACTTCTCTGGGCAATGCACTGTTGGTTTGAAGATGGGTGGGAAAAAAAATATTCCTTAGGATTTTCCCTTTCAGAAATTATTTCTGAAGAAATAAGCTAAAAATCAGACAAAGATTCAGCATGAAGATGTTCATCATAGTTTGTAACGTTATTTACGAAAATAAGAATTTGGAAGGTCCTAGAAGTTCAATTTTAGGAAAATGGTTAGTGAAAGAGGGAATCACCATTTTATGGAATATTGTGTATCCATTAAGAAAATATTAATATTAATGACAGGGGGGAAATTTTTATGAAATATTACATGAAATTTATATAAATTTCATTTTAGAAAGGCATGATACAGCCTTGACTGTGCAATATCAGTTTAGCTCTGTAAAAAAGGATGGATGGGGGAAAAAAGGCAATAATGTGAGCACAAAGTATCTGTTTGGGTAGCTGATTTGTTTCTCCTGGATAATAGTCTCTACACATGTCAAATGCGCTCAGTGATCAAGTGTCACTGTTCTTAGAGAAAAAAAAAAGTAAAATCAGGAAGTGAGTAAGTAGAAATGTATACACGCCTGCTTACTGGGAGTTCACGTGTTAAATTTCTTTCTCCTTGTTAAATTTTCTTAATCTCCATCAGATTAGATAGCTGTTCAATCCACTGATGTCCTCCACCCTCATGCCCCAACCTCTCCTCAGGGGGCAGGGAGGATGGTTCTCACCTCTAGTTTGTCAAGAATGGCAGGAACATGCCCCAGTAGATGCTGTATGGTCTGCTCCTCAAGCCATTCTAACTCACACCCCCACAGCCTGCACTGGCCCCTGTGAGCACTCATGTATGTTTGTGGACCTTTGTCATGTGCAAGGGTTCTGACTAATCTTTTCCATATTAACAGCTACTATGTAAGGAAGCCCAAAGCTGTGCTAAGGATTTCACATGCATTAATTCCCAAGAACACACACTCTATAAGGTAGAGTCCATTCTTACCCTCTTCCTACAGGTAACAGACTGGAGTGCAGAGAGGTTCAGTGATTTGCACACTCAGCTGGTAACAGCACACCCAGGCTTCCTCAACCCAGGTGTCTGATGCCGGACTCAGAGTTCTCCACCAGTCTGTCTCTGTTGCAAGATCTCCAGAACACTCAGTGCATTTGCAAAGCACAGGCAGTCGGTTTCAAGGCCATCCTCAACTGCTGATGAAAATTTGGTTTTTCACACTCCAAATACAGCATTTTTTATGAATTAGGATTTAAAGCTAGAAAAATTTGAGGACCTCATTGAGGAAAAAGAAATAAATAAGGACTAAGCCAAAATATCAATAAAACAAGGTAAAATAAAAAGTCTTAACTAAATGCCCTGATATTCTCAAACTTAACATATTAGAAGTTGTGTTGTCCTCACTGCTTCCAGACCCAGCCCCTCCCAGCCCCATCCTGTTCTGGCAGTGCTACCGCCTCTCAGACACCGAACTCACAGTCTGGCATCATTCACGAACGCTCCGTCCTTCCCCCTCGTGTGGGCCATCGAGCCCGACAAGTCCTGTGGACCCTATTCTCACCATGTCCTTCCAGAGCAGCCCTTCCTTTGCTTCGCCACGGCTGCTCTCCTGGCAAGTGTCTTCTGATTCCGTGCTTCCCGACGTTGCTCACGTGATGGCTCACAAAGGATGTTACGTCTCAATGGCACCTGGGCAGACGCACGCGGTTGTGTTGGGGAGGCCTCCACCCCAGGGACTCCAGTAGCCCTCGTCTCCCGCAAGTCTGCCGAGGCCTGAGGGGAGCTGGGCTCCTGGCAGCCCGTGCCCCCTCCGTGGGGTAGCAGTCCACCTCGGCACATCCCCAAGAGGCCCCATCCTGATCCATCTCTCTGTTTCCAGTCACCCCAGCCCTAACTTCACCCACCTCAGCCAGAGTAGGTCTTCCTTCACACACAGCATCCCTGTCATACACCCAGGAGCGCCACCTCCCCCAGGAACAACGGGACAGATCCCGAGTCCCACCATCTTCCCATCAGGAGCCTCCAGCCTCATGGGTGAGAGCTCGGAGTATAGAACCAGAACGTCTGGGTTTGAATTCTGCTCCTGTGTTTGCAGATTGTGGCATCTGGGGCAGTTTCGAGCCATTCCAAGCCTCGGTTTCCTCATCTGTAACACAGTGTCTCCCCCAAGAGCAGTGTTGTGAAAGTCAAATGAGTAAGTGTAATGCACTACATGCACGCGTGCGTGCACACACACACATACACACACACATACACACACACACACTGTACATATGTGTGTGTGTTAGCAGTTATTATCCAGAGCCCACTGATTTAATCTACACTTTGCCACATGTTGAGGCCACACATCCCTACTCTTCCTTTCCCAGGATCTCTTTTCTCCCCAAGCACCCCAAGGATGTCTGCCCCGGTGCCCACTGTGTTCCCTTATCTGGAAAAGCTCCATCTTCCTCTGTAGCTTAATAGCTGCCTTTCATTCTAGACCCAGATTGTCTTACCTCCTTTCAATGACTTCTCCTTACTTTAAACTCCTGTTACACTTATTTTCAATGTCACTTGTTTGGCTTTTAGTGCACTGTATTGTTATCCGTCTTTGTTATAAATATGCCCTGTCTTCCCAGCGAGATGAAAGGCCCCCCCCCCCCACTACATCTCCTGCCTACAGTAGGTGCTCTGTAAGTATTTGCTGATGGTAATGATGATGACCAGGAGAGAATAAATCTGTTAGGCACATTATTTGCTGCAGCCAATAAAAGAGCAGCCCCTTATAACTGCTTTAATTCACCCGGGAGATGAACATGAGATGCAAGAAGTGAAGTATCTCTCCATCTTAATAATATTTTATTTTAATGAACAAATATTAATATTCTCCTTCCCGTCATTTAGTGGTTCTCTTGTGCTATTATTTGAAAGGAATAAATATATCATTTAAATTTTATTATTCAAGAATATTGCCATTACTGTTTATAGATGTTCACTATATATAAATTTTAAGCTCCAACTCATCTTTTTCCTCAAAGCAAATCATTTCTGTTGCCATTAAGTGAAGCAGTTAGAGAAATTTTAAATCATATTCACAAAGTTCAAGAAAGCCAGAAAAGAGAAAGAAGTAATGAAAACAACTTAATACTGATTTTAATGAGCTGGAGAATGTAAAGAGACCAAGGACAGAGAGGCAGTAGGTAGAAAAATGTCCAGGGTTTAAAGGCAGACTCTCTTACTTCTCTTTGTAACCCCAGATCCAGGCATGGCCTGGCCCACACTAGAGGTTGGGGGTGGATGTCTGCATTAGAAGTGGACTCCACACTTAGAGCCAGCCAGGCAGTCCACACCTAGACCTTGGAAACTTGGGTTCAACAGTGCTTTGCATGGGGCACTAAATAAGTATGTCCTAAAGAAACTAATTTTTAAATGACGAATGAATACAACTGTATATTTAAGAAAACTCTCTGTGATCATACAAGGTCAGAACACTGGAAGTAAAATAGAGAATAAAAACTCCAGGCAATCAACTTGTTTTTTTTACAGATAGCCAAACAACTGCCTAATCATCTCCTTCACTGCCAACAATGGATAATTTCTAATGCTATTAGAGTAAATAAAAAATAGGATAAATCATTGAGGGGTGGGGAGAGAAGTAGCTCGGGAAAAGACAGCAGCATATTCAGAGGTCCTGAGGCAGGAAGGAGAATTGTATTTCCCAGCGAATAAGAGAAGTTCAGGTAGCTTGAATGTAAAAAGTAAGAGGGTAAAAGACATGATTTTAAAATAAAGTAACTGGCAACCTAAGATCAGACAGGACATCATAAGCTATATTAAGAACGTGTCTTTATCCTATGAGCTGCTGGAAAGTTCGAAGGGTTTTAAGGGAACCAGACAACTAATCAATTATGCATTTTTGAAAGATTTCTCTGCAAAGAAAATATAGAAGGAAGAAAGCACAGAAGCAAGGGCACTATCATTCATTCACTCAGCAAGTACTTATTCAGGATCTACTATGTATCAGGCATTATTCTAGTCATTGGGAATTAAATCATGAAGAATATAAGCAAAAATTCTTATTCTCACAGAGCTTACATTTGAGCAGAAGATAGACAATAAATAAATTAAGTACAGTACGTAGTATGTTGTATAGTAAGAACTATTGCGGGGGAAAAAATAACGCAGAAAAGGGAGGGCCTGGCCAGGGAAAGGAGTGGGTGGATTCTACTTTTAATAAGGAAGTCACAGAAATAATCACTGAGAAGACAATATTTGAGTAGGACCTAAAGGGAGTGAGGGGTCAGCCATGCAGATAACTGGGGAATAAGCATCCTAGGCAGAAGAACCAGCAGGTGCAAAGGCCCTGAGGCAGGAAGATGCTGCCAACTGGGGAGACAGCAAAGAGGCCAGTGTGCTCAGATGAGGAGTGAGAAAGGAGGAGAATAATGAGAGGTTACATCAGAGACAATGGGGAAGATCACTGGGGGCTGGTGAGCCGTTATGAAGATGTTGATTTTTACCCTGAGTGAGATAGGAGGCTGTGGGAGAGTTCTGAGCAGAGGACCACTCTGAGTGCCATGTGGAGAGGAGACCGGGTATGTGAGGGGCAGAGGCCAGGCTGGGCTGGGAGAACATGGGGGAAGGACAGTCATTAGTATGGAGGCTAGTACAGTAATCCAGGCAAAAGACGAGGGTGGCTTGGTCCAGGGGTATAAATTGAGGTGATGAAAGCAGTAAGATTCTGGGTGTGTTTTGAAGATAGAGCCAAGAAGCTTTGCTGGTAGGTCATATGTGTACTATAGGAGCAAGAGGGGAGTCAGGGTTTGTAGGCAGGAATATCTGGAAGGATAAAGTGGCCATTAACTGAAATGTGGAAATTGTGAGGAAATAGTTTTTGGAGGGGAAGATAGAGTTTGGCTTCACGTATGTTGTGTCTGAGGTCCCAGTGAGACACCTCCTTTAATGGCTTAGTAGTAAGAGAGCAGAGAAAGAGGAGACTCGCCTGAGGGTGACATGGGGTCAAGAGTGATCACTTTTAAAGGAGAAAATGGCATGGATCATGTGATCCAGGCAGAAGCCGATGCAGGTGAAGCTCAAGTGGTGGCCGTCAGGTCACTGATAGGGAGTGGCCGGCACAGAGGCCCCGGGTGGGGCCCGGAGCTCTGCGTGGAGAAGGGGCGCCTGTGGGAGTCACACCAGGGCATTCTAGGTGCCAGTGGAGGCCCTGTGGTTGCGGAGATGGGGAAGAGTGGGTGAACTTAGACCCATTTGGGAGGCAGAAGTCAACAGTGCTTGATTGAAATGCTATAAAGCAAAGAGATCTAAGATCAAGTGCTAAGAGAAAACTCAGTAGTAGTGAAGACTTGTCAGATTTGTTCAGAGGGCAAAAATAGGAAATGCAAGTCATTCACGAGTGTTCTAATGGATGTTTCTTTCAATTCCAGGAACGTAGTTCAATATATTAAATGGCATGTGTAACGCTAAATAAGGTAGGGCAGTATTCAGAAACTATTGCACTTATTTACATACATATAACGGCCTGAGAATTACCTGGAAGGAGGTATTGCCAAATATATAGAGTAGTTATCTCTGGGTGGTGGGATTTCCAGTGACTTTCTTTCTTTTTTCTTTTTCTGTTCACTTTCTAAGTTTTAATTATCATGTTTTATTTCACAACTTAAAATCAGAATATCAGTTTTGTTCCTCTGGAAGGAAAATGAAAGAGGCAACAAAGAATCTTTGAGGTGATTTACAGTTGGCCAAACTCTTGCTAAATTACTGGCTCCACTTTTAAGCTCTGAGATGTCAAAAGCTATTAACGCACAGATTACAATTTGAGTAAACAATGAGATAAAAAGTTGATGCCTTTAAAAATCATAAATGAGAACTAAAAGCTACATTTGCTGTGCACATTAATTAAAAGCAGGATCTAGAATGCTGTGTTAGTCTTTTTGAATATTGCTTGTCATCAGTGGGAAGAAACAAGAAAGAGAAAAAAGAATAATTTGTTGAGGCAACGTGAACTACAGCTGAGAGGAAATAAGGACCCATCTTTGCCTTTGATTTGCATTTGGATTGATGAGGTCTCTAACCTAGAATAAAAGCCATTGCTCTGTTCTCTTGGTCTCAGTGAAGCCACCCAAAATCCCATGTATTTATCTTTTGTAAATTATGTTTATTTTTAATATTGTATGCTCATGATTCTTTTATATGCCGAATGTCACACTTTGCTGAGGGCGTGAGAACCATCCTGGCATCCTGCATTTATTTTTTATTTCACAGAGTACTTTGTGGGGCCTGTAGGCATCTCCATGGTCCTATATCGTATATGTTCTCATTCTGCCATCCCAGGCGCATTCCCGACTTGGATGGTTTATAGCATTTGCTGCTTCGACTTGGAGATGATGGTCCCTGACAGCTCGTTGTTGGCAGATGGTCAGCATGTAGGGGTGGCTGGTGCTGTGAGCCTTTATGGGTTAGTGAGCCTGTGAGCCAGGGACCCAGAATTGAGAAAGGCGGTGATATTGATGGACATTGAAGCCGAGTTATTGGAAACAAGGCTCAAAGGGTGGGGGAAGTGACATTAAAATGAAACCTAGAGCAGAGAAATGACTGAGTTTCTTTCCTTGTCTCTATGTAGGAAGCTTACAGATCCGGTATAATCTGGGTGGCACCAGGGAGCCCTATCATATTGACGTGGACCACAGGAGCATGGCCAACGGGCAGCCGCACAGTGTTAACATCACCCGTCACGCGAGGACCATCGTTCTCAAGGTACACGTGTTCCTCGTCAGTCATATATGATACAGCGTTGCCACCTCTGTCCTCGGTCATACTTGGCCGTTGCTTTTGATCGGTTTTGTTTTGGGTGGATAGGGCAGGTGGAAGAGATGCTTCTGTTACTCTCTCCTACACATTTCTAACCTGTGAAGTAGACAGATATCCAGTTCCTACAGGAAAGACAGTGATGGAGTGGATGGTGAAGAGGTTTCTTGGGAGAAGGTAGAATAAATGTTTCCTCTGTACATTCTTTGTAGCTTTCCTGCTTGTGGCCCTGCACATCTGTCAGTCTACTGCTTTTATCTATTGCAACATCTTTTTTCTCCAAGGTCTCAGATGTCTGACGCGTCTTGCATTTCCCAGCAAAGGTTATTTTGGTTTATCTGACCTACTTCCTTCGTGACTCCAATGCGATGTGAATAACTATTTTTTTTTTCCCTCTATGGATGCTTTGCCTTAAAAACCCTCAATACACAAACCTTCTCCAGCAGCTCAGACTCTGGTTGTAGGCTTTCTGTACACAGAGGGATGGTTTTGTTATGACCCTCAAATTTTATTTCAGGGTCATAGATTGTCCCTTCCCCCAACACCTACTTTTACAATGAAGAAACCAGCCTGGGAGACACCATGAATAAAACATGACATGAGGAGCCCTCCCTGGGAACTAAGCCAAAGATCAAGGCTGGAACTGTCACTGCATTCTCTAGAAGGAGTTCAAAATAGATACCTGTCAGGAAGAAGAGCAGCAGGGGGACGCTGTTTTGTCAGTCGAGTGGAGTGTCGTTTGGCAGGGGTTCAGCAGCGTCTCCGACCCCATTCGGATTCGGCTGGTTGCTGTGGGAAGTTCAGGCTGCAAAGAAAAGGCACAAGCCCCGTCTCTTCTTGAGCACCAGCGGATGTCAGATTCATAACTTGATATGGAGTTTATGCTTGGCCTTTAGCAGTAAATGCTAGAGAGCCTTTTCAGGAGAGGCCTTTCCTAGGAGAATGACAACGTGCAGTTACAGCCTATCATGCCATCATTCAAATGGGGCGTAAAGAAGGTTCTCTCACAGTGATGGACAGTTGCTGAGTCTAGCGCAGTGCCTGTCACATGTTAGGTGCTGCAAATTACTTACAGAGTAAACCACGCCCATCTTTAACCGTAACTCAAGTTTGACTCAGGAAAGCCAGCAAGTTCAGGATTTATGTCGTTTATACCATATGGGACAAGGATGGTTTCATACCGTTTTATCAACAGTGTGTTTATTGACTTGTGATTAGAGGCATTCTCTTGTTTTAAACTGTGCCATCTGTCACCTCTCTTAAAGAAAGTGATTATCTTGCCATTTCACCACTGCAAAATAATATTAAAAGTTAAAAAGAGCTCAACCATCGACTTGAAGGACAGTGTCAAGGAAGAGAGCTGTTTCAGCTGTGGAATTTTGCAAGGCTGATCCGCACTCTTGCCAGGCAAATGCGTGTGTGCGGGGACTGGGCCCCGTGGGCTGGGGAAGCACGTGCAAGCACGAGGGTGGGGTGAGTGGGAGAGGAGAGCCCAGGTGACAGGCTGAGTAACTCCGTTTCCTGGTACATTTCCCCAGATGAGAGTTTGTAGTAAAGTAGGTCAAGAAGGCCTCCCTTCTGGCAAATTCCAGCAACTGGCAAATCTTTGGAACGAACCAGCAACTCTTTAAGAACAAATATCAGCGTAATCAGCTGCTGTCCGCTCCAGTGACTTAGGGATTGCCCTGAAGAAGGGGAGAGGGGTGGACTGTTTTAAGGACTTGGGGCTTTTGAGGCAGGGAAAGCCTGAGAAATCCAGACAGCAGAGGAGCCAGAGGCCTGCAGAGTCCAGGGGACCTCGGTGGGGCCTGGGCCGGGGCGGGGGTGTCTGCTTCTGTTGCTCACTGTTCTTCTGGTTACAAATGGCAGGAAACCAATTCAGAATTCATTTGTGGATAAGATTCCTAGGGTAGGTTACAGACTGTAAGAAAAGGAAAACCAAAATTTTGAAAAAGAATCCAGCGGACCTGGAGGATTAAAACAAAGACTAGGCCACCACTAAGTGCCTCTCTCCTCTCCACCCCCGACCCCGCCTCTTCTCTCCCCGCCTCCCCTCCGCTCTCCTTCCCTCCCCTCTCCTCCCATGCCCTCCTCTCCTCTCTTTCCCTCCCTCTCTCTTTCTCTTCCTGCCTCCATCCCTTCCCTCCCTCCATGGTCTGTGCTTGTCCCCCTCCCCCTGAGGACTGGACAGCTCCTCTGGCAGCGGGCTCCATCTTCCACAGTCATGGGACACAGACACTGAAGAGCTGGGCTCACGTCTTCCCAGTTTTGCTACCAGAAGGAAGGTCCTAGTTTCTCGGTTCTCATTTTAAAATCTGGGGAGGGTCTGTGATTGGCCTGGCTGGGGTAACATACCCACCCTATTGTGAGGAAGAGGGAACAATGACTGAGGGCCCCTAATCATACCTCATGATCAGGATGGGGAATTGGGGAGACTCCTCCAGGGAACAGGACTACCATTCCAGGAAAAGGAAACATGATGGGTATGAAAAACATTGGCTGCACAACACTTTGAGGTAAAGGAGATAGAAGTGGGAAGAGTTCTAACAGGTGCAGAGCAAATTCAGCCACAGGGATTTTTACCCAGGGTGTTGGAAAGCCCTGCCCCACCCCCCTCTGTCATACAGTGGGATGCAATTGCATTGAGATTTCTGGATGTTTTACAAAGCCAGATGCCTCAACCCACTTGAATCCAGCCTGTAAAGACTTCATGGTCTGGGGTGCTCTGGTCTTTGTCAGCCCAGCCTCTCCAGTCTAGCCCAGATGGGAAACAAAGGTAGACATAGTGGAGGAAGAAAAGATATGGTGCCTCCTTCCAGATAAGCAGGTCCAGCTGACTCCCTGCTCCCATGACCTGCTTTCTTGCAGGCAGGGAAGCCTGTAGAGCGTGGACACAATTCCAAGGGTACCTTTACAACTCCAATTTTTTTTTTCCTGGAAACAATCTACAAATCCACCTTGAGAACTTCTACAACCTCAAGAATGGAGAAAGATATAATAAAATGTTAATCGTGATTATTTCTGTGTAAAGGGGTTATAAGTGGTTTCATTTCCTCTGGAGTTTTCTATTTCCTCATTTTTTATTACAAGCGTGTGTTGCATTTTTATAATTGAACAAAAAATGTAAAATACACGTATTTCCTCAGCCTATTCTGAAAGCCCCCAGTTACAGTAAAATATAATGGCAAATATATTTAAATAATTTCAAATTAAAATGTACTTCTAATCAAAGAGCAAAGATAAGGCTAACTCAAAGATGATTTTAAAAGCGCTGTGGAATGATGCCTTTGGAATTAAGGTGAAAATTTTATGCATTTATTTATGTGCAAACATCATGTAATTTAAATGATGTTCACCAGTGTTTATATTGTTTTTAAATGCAGGTTTGCTTTCCTAGCTGGGTTTGGCTAAAGCTAACATTAAATTAATTTGCATTCCCCGAGCACACACTGTCTGAAATGGTGCTGAGCACTTGAGGGAAATTGACCTTGGATGAAACATTTGCTGCCAAAAAACAAAGTGCCCAATCTCCACATGAGTCATGAAGCACTGACTCTCGGAGTTCTCAGACGCCAGCGCGGACTGGGGCTGTGGACAGCCTCACGTGGCGTCATTTAGGGAAGCTCACAGTTGCACCAATGATAATAGCTAAAGGCTTAACGCCAGTCAAATGTAAAACAAACCCTGAGCAGGCAGAGAGCACCTGAAAGATACTGTCTGTGATGAAAAACCATGCCAACTAGCACGCATCTAAGAACTGAACATTACAAGGAATAATTTCCAAGCCTTGTGTTACAAATCCTTTCTTCTTCCTTTCCTTCCCCCCACCCTCCCTGGCTTCTCCCTTCCTCCTTCTTTCCTTCCTTTCATCCCAACCATATTGCACAGGGGCTCTAAGGTGGTTTACAGGAGCACATAATGTGGAAAGGAGAACTAAAGTGAGTCGCAGAAAGTAGCGCCCCAAGACAAGGGGGAACAGAGTACGGTTACCCAGGTCAGAAGGTCGTACCCACTTGCGTAAGTTTGGCTCGGAACTTCTTGGCGGCCAGAAGTCCACAATCCATAAGCATAAGATACACCAGTTCTTCTAGAGAATTGGAACTTTTCTTATTCTATCTTTTTTTTTTTAATTTTATTTATTTATTTATTATTTTTGGGGGGGGTACACCAAGTTCAATCATCTGTTTTTTTGTTTTGTTTTGTTTTGTTTTTTTGTTTTTGGGGGGATACACCAAGTTCAATCACCTGTTTTTATACACATATCCCCGTATTCCCTCCCTCCCTCGACTCCCCCCCACCCTCCCTCGACTCCCCCCACCCTCCCTGTCCCAGTCCTCTAAGGCATCTTCCATCCTCAAGTTGAATTCCCTTTGTTATACAACAGCTTCCCACTGGCTATCTGTTTTACAGTTGGTAATGTATATATGTCTGTGCTGCGCTCTCGCTTCGTCTCAGCTTCCCCTTCACCCCCCGCCCCGCCCAACCTCGAGTTCTCCAGTCCATTCTCTGCATCTGCATCCTTGTTCTTGTCTTATCACTGAGTTCATCAGTACCCTTTTTAGATTCCGTATATGTGAGTTAGCATACAATATTTGTCTTTCTCTTTCTGACTTACTTCACTCTGTATGACAGACTCTAGGTCTATCCACCTCATGACATATAGCTCCATCTCATCCCTTTTTATAGCTGAATAATATTCCATTGTATATATATGCCACATCTTCTTTATCCATTCATTTGTTGATGGGCATTTAGGAATTGGAACTTTTCTTATTCTGTCATTCTTTTCTTTGTTCCTCTACCATGGATTGTATTTACGGGCACAGCAGGCTGCCCATAGCACGGTCCACGCAGCAACACTGCACGCATGGTGGTAGCTCACGTTTATTGGTGCTGACTGTGGTCCAGGCACTGTACTAGCGCTTGACACACGGTTTCTCACTGAGTCCTCACAAGAGGCTTATGAGGTAGGTACCACCAGTATCCCCATTTTAGAGGTGTGGAGATTGACGCTCAGAGGATGTGATGTACCTCACCCAAACTTAGGAAGCAGTGAGTAGCAAAAGCCTAGATCAACCTAGGTCTATCACACTTTGAAGTGTACACATGCTCCTGACCAAATCACTTAGTAGAGAGATGTCTGGGAGGGTAGCCATAAAATGTTGGAAGTGGGTACCTCTGGCCAGTTAGAAATTGAGTGATGTTGTTGTTGTCATTACAAAATAGTTCAAAAGCATGCAAAAGCACAGAGAATAATAAAACATACACCTATGGACCCACCATCCAAACATTAAAAATGCTGGCATTTTGCTATCTTTCTTCAGATTTTTAAAAATGCAGTGGTAGTTGAAGGCCCTTCATCCTCCTTGTTACATAGTGGGTCCCCAGGGAGGTGGTACACAAGGCCTTCACCAGTGTTTCCTGCAACAAATGTGTTTTTCACAAACCTGCTTGATGTAGCATTTCCTTGGGAAAGTCAAATATAACTTAAAAATGGATTTCAGCCCAAACAGTTTCACAGGCAGCAGAGCAGAATAGGATGATGGATAGATGACGAGGACAAGGGCTGAGATGATACAGCTTTCTGATATTCTGGCCTGATCCAAGGATAAAATTAGCTCAAAAAAAATGAATTAACTACATGTTCTTTGAATAACTATCACATATTCAGGGGTTTTATGGAAGTTATACAATGGAGGGTTCAGGGATATAGTCTCTGGCACAGACACCCCAAATCCATTCTCCATAAAAATCAAATGAACAGATGGTAAAGCTGTATCATTCTGGCTTTCATGTAACTGGAGGGCCAGTTCCATCTTTGCCAAGAAGAAGCTAACAGATTTCCTGCAAGTAAAATAAGGACTTTCTTAAAAAAAATAATTCCAAGTCCTCAGAAATAAGTGATGATCAGGTCCCCAAATTTGTATACCACAAAGAGCATGACTTCAATTGTTTCCATCAGGAATTTTCATAACAAATGTTCCTCAGAATCAGTGAATTCTTTCTCTTAAAGATGATAATTTCTTACCTGCTGTTAATCAGAATTTCAGCCAAATTGTATAATAGCAGTTGCATCCATTGCTAATTGAGCTGTATATTGAATATGAATCCTAAAATTGGTCAGAGGAGAGTGTTGCCAACAAGAGCAGCAAACAGTAAATGTGAAACGCCAGGAATACAGAAAAAGACACGAACGCTAGGATAACACGGGTTGCTGTAATGACCCTTAAAATGTTAGTGGCTAAACCCAATGAAAGTCTGCCTTATATCAGATAAATTTTTTGAAAAGGAAAGCCCTGCGGTCTGTAGCAGTGATGAAATCATGCTGGGTAGACACTCTGAGGACCCCTGCTGCCGCCCTTGGCCGTAGCTGTAGTACCTTGAATAGGCCAAATTCCTGTCCATTATTTGCATGGCTCTCCTTGGCTCTCCTCTGAACTGAGTGTTGGTGTCAGTGCATTGCTTGAAGCTGTGCCGCTTCCAGGGACTGTTTCCTGCAGGTGTCAGTTGCACTGAGGATTGCTTTATACTCACAAGCCTTCGTAGACCAGACCTGTGGTTTCTTTGCCAACACACTGCCTTCAAAACCTGAGTGAGCTTCTCATCTATCCGCTTCCGGTCAGTCTCATGTACCAGTAGATACGTCCTACCTTCTTTCCTAGACATGGTTCTTGGACGGACATAATCATTTGCTTCCAGGGACCCATGCCTCTCTCTCAGGGTCATGGCAACTACCTTGAGGCCATCTGAAACAAAAGGCTTAGGTGGGGGGGAAGGTAAAAACTCTTAATTTTAACTTCACCCATGGGGCTGAGTCAGTTTGCTGAGCTGAAAATCTTAACGTACCTTTGTTGGTCAAAGCTTTTTTCAGTTTTATTTCTTACTCTCTGGTATGAGGCTCTAAGTTTTTGGACTTTTCTCTGTTGCCTTTCATTGATGTTTGGAAACTGGCCAATTCCTTTCTGAACTCATCTCTTCCTTGACATAGGCAGCAGGAAACCGCTAATACCTGTGGCCACTCTGGGTCTTTCAATGCACTTTCCCTAAAGCCACAGGTCATAGGCACTTAGTCTCCCTTCCAGGTTATGTCGGTGACAGTTTTAGAAAACATTTTCTTGTATATGATTATTGTCCATCATTCCAACCTCTAATATCCATACCACAGGACCAATGCTACAAACTTTAGGTTTCTTTTATGGCAGTACTCTGCTTCAAGGTACTAAATTTATGTATTAATTGGAGCTATATTAGCTACTGTAACAAAAAAAAGTTCCTAGATTGTGGTGATGGTTTCATGGGTATATGATTAACTCCAGACACATCAAGTCGAATACATTAATTAGGTACAGTTTTTTGTAGGTCAAAAATAAATAAGTAAAATAGATTGCAACAACAATGAAAAATTATTGGAGGAATTTTATTAGCAGTAAAATGATAAGTACTTCGATTATGGACTTATAGGGCAGCCACGTATGTTAATTGACATGAAATATTGATGGTCAGGGGGGCACCACTCTCTGTATGTGGAGAACTGTTCACCTGTAAGGTGTTTCAGGTAACCTCAAACCAGGAGAAAGTCTCTCTGTACCGGAAGGGCCTGACTAATCATGCTAGTGGCGCTCAAAACACTTCCACGCATATCCTCGTTTGACATGCTCAGCCTTATCAGCTGGGAACAGCTGGTACGATCAGCCCATTAAAGAGCCGAGAAAACAGAGACTGAGGACATCCAGGTGACTGATAAGGTCCCAGTAATCACGAGAGACAGACTCCTATCTAGAACCCATATAGCCAGACCCCTTTTCCCAGGGCTGGTCACCACTCACCCATTGCCTCTTTTTTTTTTTTTTTTTATAAATTTATTTATTTATTGGCTGTGCTGGGTCTTCGCTGATGCACACGGGCTTTCTGGGCTTTCTCTAGTTGCTGAGAGCGGGGGCTACTCTTCATTGTGGTGCGCAGGCTCCTCATTGTAGTGGCTTCTCTTGTTGTGGAGCATGGGCCCTGGCATGTGGGCTTCAGTAGTTGTGGCACATGGGCTCAGTAGTTGCGGCTCACGGGCTCCAGAGCACAGGCTCAATAGTTGTGGCGCATAGGCTTAGTTGCTCCGTGGCACGTGGAATCTTCCCAGGGCAGGGCTCGAACCTGTGTCTCCTGCATTGGCAGGCGGATTCTTTACCACTGCGCCACCTAGGAAGTCCACACCCATTGCCTCTTTGTCGCCTTTGAGAGCCGTTGAGAAACCCTGACTCACCCCTGCCAGTTTGCCTTATAAACTTTTGAAAATTTTTAAGAGTTTTAAATAAAAGTAAGTCTTTTGGGCGGTTAGTGTTTGAAGT
This sequence comes from Hippopotamus amphibius kiboko, assembly GCF_030028045.1. Taxonomy (NCBI): domain Eukaryota; kingdom Metazoa; phylum Chordata; class Mammalia; order Artiodactyla; family Hippopotamidae; genus Hippopotamus; species Hippopotamus amphibius. Next base: position 7,879,705 of record NC_080189.1, on the reverse strand, counting down.
CGATTAGGGTAGCAGTGGGAGATAGTAGCGTGCTTCTCTGATAAACTCTTTTGACCTGTGTTGTGTTTGGAGACAGGATGGTGCAGAGAACAACCTAGGAGGTAATAAGATAGCCTTCCACATGGCTCAGAGGATGCCACCTGCAGCTGGGAGGTGAAACGTGCATGTAAAAGCTCTAGGAAAGGAGGTTGATGGAGCAAGTGCCTTAAAAATTGCAGAGTCTGCTTATAAAGATGATTTGGTTTAAATGACTTTTCTCAAGAATATTAACAAGGATGCCAGGAGTTCCACTTCAACCTAATACAGGAAAACCTTATTAAGGCAATAATAATAACACTAGTAAAGTAGTTTGAGGAGTAGCAGTAGTAAAAACAATCAACATTTGAGTGCACCAGTTTCTGTCTTAGTTCTTTACAGGCTATGCTTTATGTAAATCATGCTCCTGTGAGGTAAGTACCATTATTCCCATTTTACAGATGATGAAACAGAGGCTCAGAAATGTCAGTAGTGGGTAGAGTTGAGGTACAAACCCAGGTCTGTCTGATTCCCAAGCCCAGACTGTAAACACTGTGATTTAACTGGTGTTTAAATTGACCATGGATTAAGTGGTCTGGTCAGAGGCTATAGAGGACCCGTCTTCAATTATATCCACCTACATTGGAAAACTGACTTAGCACAATGGCTACAAAGTGTTGTTAGATAACAAATGAAAAGGTATAGGAAAGTACATGCAATATGACCTCAGTGTTGAAAAAAAAACCAGTGCCACACAGCCTTTAAAACAAACCATGAATAGTGTGTGCGCTGGACAAGAAATACAACATGCAGCCTACTGCAGTTGATGAACAGGTATATTCATTTTTTGAAATACAAAACTACATGGTAGTCTCCTTAGAAAAAAAGTAACTTAATGTAATGGGGGGAAAACACATTTTTTAAAAGAAAAGCCCTATTGAGATTTGCTGGAGGTCATAAAATCACAACATTTCTAAGTGAAAAAGAAATAAGCACTCCAACTTTCAGACCAGTGTTTGTGCCACATGAAAAGCTCCACATCAGCTGTCCCGGAAGCATGGATGTAACCTCCGGTCCTTCCATCAGAGCATCTTTCTTTCCTGAGCTAGTGTGGAGCCTGGCCTGAAATTAGATGCCGAGGCTCAGATGATTTATTTAAAAATGTGGTCTTTTATTACCCTTGAACTTTCTTCCAATAACAAACAATACTAAGAAGTGTATAGCTGTAAACACAACTGAAAATTTTAATATCAGAGGTTGTTCAAGCCTTTATTAAAGGAAATAACACTGTTTGGAAGCATTAAATCTTTTTAGGGATGTCAAAACAAATGAAGGCAGTTGACCTCCCTAGTCTAAGGCCCTGCTCTGCAATTACATTTCCTGTAATGTCTTCCCTTTGGCTAAATCAGTGTTTCTCTCCTCTTGGTGAAGGGTTCACAGCCTCAGGTGTGCACTGCAGGCGTGCTTGACAGAGGGAGGTGCTTGTAGGAGTAGCGATGAGCCCTCTGGCGTCTCTAATCCTTCCCTCCGGGAGCACTCTGACCCATGCACTGGCTCTCGGCTGGGGTTTTCAGCAACTGTATTACTGCTTCGCTTCCTGCTTTCGTGGAAGACTGACTCAGATGTTTAATTCTGTGGAGGGCATAGGTCAATGTTTTCTTCGTTTCTCATATCATTACAATGGCATAATTCTACAGAAGATACTTGGGAAGAGAAGAGACAGGGATGTGTCTGTTGAAAACTTGCCCATTAATTTGGTCAGTACGTGAGTCAGAGTTCGCTTTGTTTTGTTCTCAGTGTTTCCTTGTATCCAGAGAAGCCTATTCACAATCGAGACACACCTCAAAAACCTCATGATCTCATTAGCTTTGTGTCGTTCAGTTTTAGGTGCTTGTCCTATGGAAGGGTATTTTAGCAAGTTTTCCTTACTTAATTCTGAACAGAAAGTAGGACTGTTTGGTGAAGTGTCTCCAAAAAAAGAGAAATGAAATACACCACCATCAGTTGTATCAAGGATTCCTCCCCTTCTCTCTGCCCCACCCCCCGCTGCGCATTCAGCCTGACCTGCAGCTTTAAACTGAGACCATCTCTATGCTTAGTGGTCTGGGCACCCCCCATGTAAGGTCACAGTTCTGAGGTATGCAGCAGGGATGCAGATGAGGATGCTGCTCAAGACAAAATGTTCTCAAGGTGATTGTGGGATGTTCTATTAACAGTGCATTTTTTAAAGATTAAACCATTTGAGGATCACTAAGAATTTAACCCAATGACATCTACTTGACATTATCTCTTACTCTTGTCCACCACTCAGCCCATGGCATGATGGGAAATTCTGAACAGCAATCATTCCCTAAGCCTGACTTGGGTAACAACAGGTGGTCATCAATACCATCCCATAAGCCTACTTATGAATGCAATTAAAATTAACTCACCTTCATGGGACTTCCCTGGTGGCGCAGTGGTTAAGAATCCACCTGCCAATGCAAGGGACACAGGTTCCATTGCTGGTCTGGAAAGATCCCACGTGCCACGGAGCAACTAAGCCCGTGTGCCACAACTATTGAGCCTGCGTGCCTAGAGCCCCTGCTCCACAACAAGAGAAGCCATTGCAATGAGAAGCCCACGCACCACAAGGAACAGTAGCCCCTGCTCACCACTACTACAGAAAGCCCATGAGCAGCAAGGAAGACCCAACACAGCCAATAAAGAAATAAATAAATAAGCTTAAATTTTTAAAAAATGGCATGTGTCACACATAAAAAAAAATTAACTCAACTTCTTTGAGTATACATGGAGGAGAACAAATGTTTGCTGTGTACCTATTACATGAAAGAAATCCAGATAGATCATGACAAGTTGGTGGAGCAGGGGAAATGGACGAAACACATCTTTTACCCTCAAGGAGCTTATATTCTGGGAGGAGAGAAAAGCTGTACACACCCTCGACAGACATTCCTTCAGATAACAGAAGCTCATTCCACCTAATTCTCCTCTGGAAGAGACTTAACACGTTGGTCTCCCAATCAGTGTGTAAATAATAGACAAGGACCTAGCAGAAGAGAGTATTATGAGTCTGGGCTGGTAATAAGGCCATAGCACGTGAAGCAAGATTTCCCTTTGAGGATGGTCTGAGTCTAAACAGAGACCCCCATGGATTGGGATTGTTAAATTCAGGAGTTGTTACTAAGACATAAATATTTAAAGGTCCTTATTGACAGATTCCTCCTCTTCCTAGCTCTGTATTATCTGGCAAGTTATCAAACTCTCTGTTTACTTATTTGTAGAATGGGAATAAGGCTACCACTCTGAATGAGGCTTGTGTGTGTGTTAAATGAAAATTTACGTGAAAATATTCAGCATATTCTGTGGTCTGATTAATGCTACTTCCCTTCCTTCCTTCCCAAGTCCCTTCTCTTTCTTAAAAGCAAAAAGTAAGAGAGCAGCTATCAGGTCATTTTCAACAGGGCCTTCAGGACCAAGGTTCCTGTTTCATCGATTTGCAGTTCAACCCAGGGAGCGAGTCCTCAGCACCTGGTACCTGCACAGCAGGTAGCGTGGCTGGTACCTCCAGGAGCCACAGTCCAGCAGGAGAGACCATCAGTCACACGGACATGAACCAGGAGCCACTTGAAGTATGAACTTGTGCTGAGGAAGCACAGAAAAGGGGAGGAAATTAATCATCCTGGGTCTGGGACGAATGGATCAGAGGAGACTGAGGGAGGCATTTGAACTGTGCCTCAACATTTCCACGAGGGGCGGAAGGACCATATTATCAGACTTATTTTTTACCACAGGGATCCAGTATTTGCTCTTCTGTGATCCATATAAATTACAGAGAGGAACCGAAGGAAAAAATAAGTTCAACCCATCAAACTCATCTGATCCAAAACAGAAAAAGACTCATAATGGATATGTCAACACTTCCAAGTTTTTCATTTCTTTTCTAAAGCAATTTCATCTGCAAATGAATTATGCGCTCGGAGGCTAGACAGGACCTCCATCCCAACACTCCAGAAAAATGTGTTTACTTCGCTTTACATTTCTTACAGCTCAGTGGGAAAGCAGTGGCAATGCAATTTCTGATCCGGTTTAGGGTTTGAGATGTCAGTTCTCTCTTTTCTCCTCCAGAATGCAGCCAGAGCTTATAAGCCCAAGGTTGGAGAGTTCATTTTTCCCCTCCAAGCACATTAAGTCCATAAATCATCTCTCAAGAAAGAAGATAAGGTTCCCGGATTTCTATTTTGTCTGGCATGAAAACTATAAAGTCCAATCTGTGAGGCATTATATTGTTATATCCATCTGCAGTACCCGAAAATCACTCTCAAAGATGGTAATTCTCAAAGCTATTTTTTAGCACAATAGGCAGAGTGGCATTTCTCATGCACAGGAAACTGAAAGCAGGTTCCTGTCTCACATCAGTGTATCTCCATGTGCAGTCTGAGGTTCTGAAGGGTTACAGGCTGCCCTTCTACTCAGTAAAGGGTCCGCACAGGGACTGAGTGTGGCCTGGAGTGAGTGGCCTGGAGCGGGTCCTGAGCTAGTGCTAAGATGCCCTCTAGTGGTCATTAGCCAGAACCAGTGCTGAGCGTGGGGAAGGGAAAACTGCCATGTGAAACTAGCTTGGGTGAGACTTCTACCACACGCTCATCTAATGCAGCGTCAAGGGTTGCAACGTGGGTCATTTGCATCCAATGTGAAATACTCGGATGGCCATGGGGCTTGGTGTTGCTTATATAAATGGGAGCTTGACGACGTGTTCAAAGGGATTTCACTCCCACCTGTACTTCTCACAGCTCTGTCTCTGAGCTCTGGGCCCTGGAGAGCCTGAGGAAAGTGTCTGCTGAGTGACTGGATAAATGAGTGACTCGCCTCTCTGAAGGATGGGTTCTGAGCACACACGCTGCATGTGAGGGCACCCAGGTTCTTTCTGCTTCCTGAGGTGCATTTGATTTGCATTCTTCCGTCATCGCTAGCGACCTGAAAGCATTAGCCCTACTCGAACATCTTTGAGATGAGGAAATGTGATCTGAACGCTGGAGGGGATGATAAAAAACCTTCATGGATAGCAGCGAGGGTCTGAGCTGGTGGTTCAAAAGTGAAGATGGAGAAAGAGCATCAAAGGGAAGGGGAAGGAAGAGAGTAACTACAGCCACTGAGCAGATACTGCCTCCCCCTCAAGCATCGCCTCTGTGTTGTCACCCAGGCCAGCAGCAGGAGTTAGACTGGAGGACAGACAGACAGGAGCCCCCGCTTCCCCCGGGACAGTGATGCTGAGGTCTGGATTATCGGCCCCCTAGCCTCTGTGCTCGCGTGCTAGACCCCCACCGCGAACACCACAGATGCATGGAGGTGCCAGCCGTGAAAGGGCAGAGAGTTTTCTGTAGCCTCTGACCTCCGACGTTGAGGTCATCGCTGAAACCCATCCCGCAACCAGAGAAGGATGCAGACGGTCGGGGCTTGTAAATCAGAAGATCCACGAAGGCAGAGGTAGCAGATGGGGGCTGGGAGGACACCAGGCAGAGGCAACGCTGGGGTGCCCCCGCCTTCCACTCGTCCCCAGGAGTATTCTGTACAGCTGCTGTGGGCATCCTGCCAGCCTAGCTTTGCAACAGCACAGGATCCAGGCAGACACGGTGGAGAAGCTCAGACTCCGCAGGCCCACAGACCTCTGGGCTATACCTCTCAGGAGCTGTGTGTCTTTTTAGGCAACGTAACTTCATCCCGGTGCCTCGGTTTCCTCGACTGTAAAATGGGGTGAATGAGAGTCTGTGCCCACGGGATTATTGGCAGATTCAGTGAAATAATATGTGTAAAGTACCTAAGGTGGGATCTGACCTGGAGTTGACTTTCAAGAAATGTTAGATGCTACACGGGTGATGATGACATGGAAGAGGAGGAGGAAGAGGGCCAAACTTTGGGGGGATATTCTTTGTACGTTTCCTCCTTCTCCCAAATCCTTTCAGCCACATATTCTTTCTTCCCAAGATTGTCACAGGAACCCAGGCAGCATGTCAAGAACCAAACCTTCTCTAGAAGATTGATTAATTAAGAGCCGGGACTTGGGCAGAGTACAGACTGGGTCTGGGGTCACGATGAGGTTCAAGATCCGCAGATTCACCCAAGCCTTTTCTGGAGTAGATTTGAATAGGGGTTCCAAGTCCAGAGCTAAATATAACAGGATTCCCAGCTGAGAATTATCTTGGTCCATTTAGTTATAGCTTTAACACACACACACACACATGCATGAACGTACGGCTGGGTCACAGGAGAAGTGGATGCTCTCCTTAGACTTATCTCATTTCCCCAGTCTTTTCTATTTCCCATTCCTCACCATCTCTACTAAATTCTTCCACCCCTCCCCACTTCTGGGAACAGGCTCCAAACATAGCCTTAAAAAACTATAGTGTTTCCAGGGGGCCGAGCCGTACCACGTTCTGTAAAGCCAGCAGAACTGGTCATAAAATCGGACTGTTAGACCCATGGCATTTACCCCACATTCTGAAGTCACTCTGTGTTTAACGATTTTCTTCATACACCTTTACACTCTTTCACCTGGAACAGAATTTAAAGGATGTGGTTATCAGTCCTCTGATAATTGCCAATTTTTATACTCCATCCTGAATATTGTTATTGCTGCCAAAACCTTATGGCAAAGTAATATCGATAGAACCACTGAATGAAAAAGAATGTGTTTGCTGAGTTTTCTTAATATCAAGGACTTTAACTATATTACAGTTAAAATCAATAGAAATGTAACCTTTTCAACCACATAAAATGAGTTCATTTTTTTTATTAGTCTTTTTCTGCCATTACAGTGTCATGATTGCAGAAGGAACCAGGTTGACCTAATCTTTACTGAAAGACCATTAAAGAAACAAACTCAAACTCATTTAAATACTGAAGCCAGTGCCTTAAAAAGATCAATAAAGCAAAAGCACCTGGGGTCGCTTTACTTAAACATCCCACATATAAGAATCATTCCACAGTCACGATTTGAGCAAAACCTTTAAACCTAGAAGACTAGCCAAAAAGGAAGAAAACGCTGTTTCGTTACATGGGTTTAGAACCGTAAAGCCCTTAACCTTAGTCTGATTAGACATGCAGCACTTAAATTTTCTCTCCGTGTTTTAAACATCATCTGGAGAAGAACCACTGACCAATGAATGCCATTTACTTAGGAAAGTCATTAGCTTTTAGGGTTAGGGGACTGACAGCGATAGAAATTGCAGGTTCATTTCTTTAAAAATAACGAACACCAGATTACGCTCTAATGACAGGGAGTCCTAGAATTGTAGGAAGCCACGAAATGTTCTTCCCAATGACACTTAGCCTGGTGTCTTACACAGAGTAATATGTGTTAAATCGAATAGCTACCAGTGACTTCATGGTCTTGGGTGTCTCAGTTTCCCCAGATCTGAGCATGACAATATCTTTTTCCACCTCCTTCCCTAGATGTGAGAACAAAGACGATTGTCACAGATCTCTTCCAGCTCTTCCTTATAAACAACAATGTGAATTGCAAACTTTAGTTATATTTGCTTAGAATAATTTTAGAATTGGAATGGTCTTTATGTGCCATTGAATCCAACGTCCGACCCAACTTAGAATCATCACCAGTCCCTGCCAGACATCACCAGATATGCAAAACGTGCTACCCTTTTTTTTTTATTTTGTTGAAGTATAGTCGATTTAGAATGTTGTGTTAAGCCCAGGGCCAGATGCATTCACAAGCGAATTCTATCAAACATTTAGAGAAGAGCTAACACCTATCCTTCTCAAACTCTTCCAAAATATAGCAGAAGGAGGAACACTCCCAAACTCATTCTATGAGGCCACCATCAGGCAAAGATGTCACAAAAAAAGAAAATTACAGACCAATATCACTGATGAATATAAATGCAAAAATCCTCAACAAAATACTAGCTAACAGAATCCAACAGCACATTAAAAAGGTCATACACCATGATCAAGTGGGGTTTATCCCTGGGATGCAAGGATTCTTCAATATACGCAAATCAATCAACGTGATACATCATATCAACAAATTGAAGGATAAAAACCATATGATAATCTCAATAGATGCAGAGAAAGCTTTTGACAAAATTCAACATCTATTTATGATAAAAACTCTCCAGAAAATGGGCATAGAAGGAAATTACCTCAACATAATAAAAGCCATATATGACAAACCAAAAGCCAACATCATTCTAAATGGGGAAAAACTGAAAGAATTCCCTCTTAGAACAGGAACAAGACAAGGGTGTCCACTCTCACCACTATTATTCAACATAGTTTTGGAAGTTTTAGCCGCAGCAATCAGAGAAGAAAATGAAATAAAAGGAATCCAAATTGGAAAAGAAGAAGTAAAATTGTCACTCTTTGCAGATGACATGATATTATACATAGAAAACCCTAAAGACTACCAGAAAACTGCTAGCACTAATTGATGAATTTAGTAAAGTTGCAGGATACAAAATTAATGCACAGAAATCTCTTGCATTCCTATACACTAACAATGGAAGAGCAGAAAGAGAAATTAAGGAAACTCTCCCATTTACCATTGCAACAAAAAGTATAAAATACTTAGGAATAAACCTGCCCAAGGAGGCAAAAGATCTGGATGAAGAAAACTTTAAGACACTGATGAAAGAAATCAAAGACGACACAAACAGGTGGAGGGACATACCATGTTCTTAGATTAGAATGTTGTGTTAGTTTCAGGTGGACATGAAAGTGATTCAGTTATACATACATATGTATATATTCTTTTTCAGATTCTTTTCCATGATAAGTTATTACAAGATATTGAATATAATCCCCTGTGCTATGCAGTAGGGCCTTGTGGATTATCTATTTTATGTATAGTAGTCTGTGTATCTACTAATCCCAGACTCCTAATTTATCCCTCCCCCACTGAAACGTAGTGAGATGTTCCCAGCTGAATACATCTCCTTGGGCCCATCTTCAGCTTCCCTGCACACGGTGGCTGCACAGCAGAATCGCTCAAAAGTCTTTGTGTGGCATTAGGAGGTGTGAGGAGTCATGTCATTTACTAAGAGACGTGCCTAGGAGATATGGTGAGAGGGGGAATTTGAAGCTTATGCCAAACATCCCTCCTCCTGCAGGGAAGCCCCCTGAGCCGTCAGGTCACCCTGTGACAGTCATCCACCTGTGCCCAGGTGGCCTGGGGGCTGGACAGGTGTAACTTTCTCAGGAGCGCACACCGGCAGATGCCTCCAGGTGACGCAGCCAACCTGCTCACTTCTGAAGATTTGTCTAATCGTGTACTTCAGTGAGGGGCTCATCTTCAAAAAGTCCTTGTGTCTGGACCAGTCACAGCCAGGGCCCCCGTTGCGAACTTGACAATCAGAGCAGCTCCACTCAGACCATCCCAGCCTCAGCAGACAAACGACGGGACAGCAATACATCACACACACCAGCCTACAACGGTCTCCCTGTCCGTAGGCGCACTAGACAGACGGTTCTAACAAATCGTGTTTGTTGATGGCTTTGTTCAGACTTCCCCCACACACCTCACCCAGGAGTTTGCCAGGAACCCAATTTATATAAACAAACCCTGAAAACATGTGCTGAACAAACCAAGATGACAGAAGCCCATCAAGACTGAAACAGAGAAGGCCCCAATCACGTGTCATGTCGACATTGTCTCTTGACTGTTCTCACTCCTGTTTCTTTATTCTTTTCATTTAATTAATAGAAGATGTAGCCATCACATTATATAATTTTAGCAACGTTATATTTGTTAATATCTATTTTCAGAATTGGCCATTCCTAATCTTACTTTTTACTCCTCTTCTTTGTCTTCCTCCTCCCTTTTTCCACCTAGTGATTTGTTTTTCCTTATTCCTAGAAAGTCGTTTTACAGTTTATCAAAATGTGTTCTACCTTGAGCTTTTCAGGAAAATTTATCACACGAAATGATGTAATTGATGCTAATTGTGTTAATTGTTATCTGAAGCACTATGTGTAATCATTAAATTTGATAGCTATTAAAGTGATTTTAAACGTAAAAGCATATGAGCTATTCTCACACTAGATCTCTAAGAAGGGAATCGGAAGCATACTTACTAGGTACTGGTTCAGATGTTGATTTTTAATGTTTATCACCATATTCTGAATTCTCATGTGCAGGTCAAAAGACAGACCTGAAAACCCTAAATATGCTCTGACCGGGTTCTTTGAAAAAATTGTACGGCATTTGGGCCCTTCCTGCTATAAAAGTCTTCGAAACGAACTCTATTTAAAAAACGCTATATCAGATATGAAATGAGAATTTCTCCTGTCATCCTTTGATATTTATAAATATTATACAGATTTATTGATACAAAATCAGTTTTCTTTTTTAAACACTTTTACTTTAAATAGTATTCAGTGTTTTTCCAGTAGGTGGAGTATTAGACTAGGGAAAGTAGATTCACATTTGAAAACTAATTTTTTTCTTTTTACTATTTTGAGAAATTTTTTACATAAAACATAAATCGCCTGATGGGCTCACTAATTCTTTTAACTGCATCAATACCACAGGATTTCAACTGCACTAGACCTCATCAGGCAAAATATGTTGTACTGATTCCATTTCCATAATGATGAAGGTGCGATGACAATAGTGGCACATACTCATAATACCTCTCGTTTTAAAACTGCTTCTCAGGCCGTAGATGAAAACTCCTGACATCTCTGAAAGAGAAATTGTGCACATGTACAGGAAGAAAGATCTGTCCCTTAAATCCTTTATTTCTCAAGCCTTAACCATTTCTGGAAAAGAGCATTCCTTGTGAGTTTAATATTGGTTCAAGGCCAACCCAGCCCCTTCCAGTCTGTGAACTGGGGCAAGTCACTCCCTCTCCCTTGGTACCCTGCTTCCTCCTCTACATTTGTGGGGAAAAGGTGATACAGTAGCTCTTTCTAAGGCCCCTCTCTGCTTGAACATCCCTGATGAACCTGTCCTTTTTGTAAACATGTCCTCAGGATGAATGTTGGGAGCACATTTGCTAAGATGTGCAAGTGCCTGTGGCAGAGACAGCTCCTGGTCCGTGGCCTGGGTCTCAGGACAGAAAGTGAGAAAACTCTGCCTGGTCTCCAGGGCAGTGCCTCTCCTTCCCGCCCTCCATCCATCACTAGGATTGGCTGCAGGGGAACAACGTGCTGACGGAACACATTACAGGTGATGCCCTGGAGCTGAGTCTTAACAGGATATTCTGCTCAAAGCCCCAGGCACCTGGGAATATAATGTTTTTTCTTTTTCTTTTTTTTTTTAATTAATTTATTTATTTTACTGGCTGTGTTGGGCCTTTTTTTTTTTTTTTTTTTGCTGTGCACAGGCTTTCTTTAGTTGCGATGAGTGGGGACTACTCTTTGTTGTGGTGTGCGAGCTCCTCATTGCCGTGGCTTCTCTTATTGCGGAGCACGGGTTCTAGGTGCATGGGCTTCAGTAGTTGCAGCACATGGGCTCAATAGTTGTGGCTCATGGGCTCTAAAGCACAGACTCAATAGCTGTGGCACACGGGCTTAGTTGCTCCGCACCATGTGGGATCTTCCTGGAGCAGGGATCGAACCCATTTCCTCTGCATGGGCAGGTGGATTCTTAACCACTGCGCCACCTAGGAAGCCCAAAGATAATGTTTTTTGTAACGACACTTAGCCTGGTGTCTTGCATAGAGTAATGTGTATTAAATCGAATAGCTAGCGCTGACTCCGTGGACTTGGGTGTCTCAGTTTCCCCAGATCTGAGTACTTAGGCCCATAGTAGCAAAACATTTTCAATCAAAGAAATCTGAAGTATTTCCTGGTTCAACCTCCTTGTTTTACAAATGAGGAAACAGGTCCAGAGAATCTTTGTGATGTGTCCTCACCCAGCTGTTCAGCAGCAGAGCCAGGACCAGTCTCCCAGCCCGCCCTTACTCCCCCAGACCACCCTCCTGTCCTACGCTGGAAGTCAAGCCGAGTTCCCTAGTGACCCTGGCAAGGACAGCAAGAAGACTCAGAGTCCTTCCCACCCTCCTGGTCCTATCAAACCAGGTCTTCTTAGGGTGAGCAGAAGAAAGAACAGCCACTTTTCCTCCCTTTTGCATTTTCTTAGCCAGATGATTTAGATTTGAAGAGAGCCTCCAGCTCCCATTTGCAAGCTGTTCTCCATCCTAGAAATTCTGTGGATTCAGCTGGATCTTTCCTAGATGTGGAAGCAAAGTCTCTTTTCCTTGGTCTTAGAGTAGGAGGACCCCAGACCCAGGCACAGGCTGAAGAGAAGGGGGGCGAGGAGGTGGATACGTCTGCTTTGGTTCTAGGCATCACTATCTCTAGCCTTGCTGAAAATTCACTTGTTAAATGAAAGTCCCCTACGTGGTTGAGCCCAGCTCATCAGGGGTCTGCAAGGAGGCTTGAGGCCAGTAATAAAGTGAATGGGTTAGATAACATTCCCATAACAAGAGCTAATTCATTCATTGTGTTTGGTGACGGGAGAGCGGAAGAGCTTGCCAAGCAAAGGACACAGCCCAAAGGGCGCGTGTTCCAGAGAACACAGTGGTCCAAGGGCTGAGAAGTTGAGTAGGGTCAGAGCAGAGGGCAGGAGGCAGGGAAGACTGCTGCTCTTTCCTCTCCTCCCCTAGGAAGATGCTGCCTCCCCTCTACTCACCTCGGGGCCATTTCATCCACCCCGAAGCAGCAGAGGCTCCCTGGCTGGTCCACCTGCAGGTGACTCATGATTCATTCACAGAGGGGCACCAGGGAACACCTTCAGGCACCTCCACTATGGGCGTTCATCGCTCTCCCAAGAATGAAAGCTTGACTATTTCTGGTTTATTTCATGGTTCTGTTACAGGGGAGAGTGTTTCTTGGCCTCTTTCTTCTCTTTCAGTATCTATAAAACAGCAGGTCTCCTGAGCCATTTAAGCCAAAACCAAAATAAGGTAGACGTCACCGTTACCTCCCAGGTGGCCATCTACCATCGGCATCCTTGGTTGCCCCTGGAATTGGAAGGACGGGCCTGTGTCCTGGCAGTACAGGCGGGAAGAGGCTGGTGTGCTGGCCCCACAGCAATGCACTAGTGCTTCTCAGCCAGGTGGTCCCAGGAGTGGGTTGTGCTGAGCTCACGGCTCCCGGAGAAGCAGAGAGTTTCCCAGAGGATAAAGATTCAAATCCCAGACTCGCCACCAGCCAGCGTCCAGGATGGAGCCTTCCAGGCGGCATCAGGCTGATTCACCCAAACCCGACGGCCATGACATGCTGTGCGGGCTTCAGTCAGCTGGGCCATCCCTAGAGCTCTTCTCCTCTGAGAGCAGACGTTTCAGTGGAAGTAAAAGCTTGGGTTTCCATATCCTAAATACACACACACACACACACACACACACACACGTGAACATGGCTCATTCACTAAATGTTAAGTGAGCATCTAAGATGATACAGGCCCATTTCATGCAGGTCATAAATGGACCAGGAGATTTACTAGATAATCTGGCAGAAAAGAAAGAGCCAGAAGCGCAGAGGTGAGGTGCCATCCCCTGGGCTCCGAAGTTCAGTATCTTCCCTCTGCCTTCCTAGCCCGCGGCTCAGGGTTTCACAAGCCTGTGCCTGTCGGCCCTGTGCTGACTCCCAGAGGGTGAGAGGTGGGTGGGGCGGGCCCGTCCTCACAGAGTCGCTGTCAAGGCAAGGGACCCTGTAACAGGTGGCAGACCCACAACGAACTCTGCTTTTCAGTCTCCGGCTTGAATCTATGTTTCCTCTCTGTCCTCTACATTAAGAGGAACAAAGCGACGTGGAATCAGGAAGAGGTGGAAACATTCACATGAATTTACCCTTGATGCTGGGGTCAGTCTTGCTCTTTCCCGTTCTCAGGTGTGAATGGTCTGGGACTTGCGGAACCCCCATCTGCAGACATGCAAATGGGATGGAGAATAAGATGGGAGAGAAAGATATGGCCTCTGCTCTTCAAACTCTCTCTCCTGTAAAGTCCATCTGCGTTTCAGGCTGGAAGGGGTGGTTCGGGTTGGAGAACAGATGAGACTGGCTGACGGTTGTCTCTCATCCCTCACTTCCGTTCACATTGGCTTTTGCCCGTGTTTAACCTTTAGCATCAACTTGAAATAAAACACCCATGAAGATGGTACGTTCTGAATTCAATGTTTCTAAGCTGATTCCAAGTATTACCCAAAATTAGGGATTAGGAAACGAAATCCCGGGCCCTTTTCCAGAGCCCCGGAAATGTGTCTTCAGGGCAGCGTACCACGTCCCTTCATCTCCAGACGTGGGGCCGGGTCCTCGGATGGTGAGGGGTGTCCACGTGCCTCAGTCTTCCTTCTCTCCTCCTTGCTGGCCTCCTCTATTTCAGCCCTAAAACATAAGCAGGCTGAGGAAATCCCTTCAAACTCTGCCAAGACAAACTGTGGCTTGAAATGGAAATGAACTGAAATCACAAAATAACACCTGAACGACATTAAAGCTCTGAACTCAGCATGTGAGACACGATCCCCAGCCTGAGGCAGAATGATGTCGAACAAATGGGCGTCCCCGTCAGGTGTCCTGGGGCACATGGTGTCACAGTCTTTAATTTTGATAAGCCTCTATTATACAATCTCTTATTGCCTCTTAACTGCCGGGGAAATGACCACCAGCTAAATGTACAGCAAAATAGCTCACGTGGACCCCAAAGAAATTCCCTTGAAATTATTAGGCTTGACCATGACAAATGCACCAGGGTTCGTTGGAAGAGTGGCAGCCATCTGGTAATATAAGTGAAATGGTAATATAAGTGAAATGGTATCACGTGACGCATCCTGAGGCTTTGCAGGTTGAGCTGTACTTGCCTTATCTGATTTAATACGTTTTCTTACGTAAAATGTAGCTGATCTCTTCCTTCCCTGGTTGAGCCAGCAGGGCTGGTTCCGGAGACTATCCCATGCAGCCTATCATTGTCTTCACGGCCAAGGGTAGCTGGGTTGGAATGTCAATCCTGCCACTTACTCCTTTCCTGTGTTTGGATGCTTTTTGTAACATCAAAGCAAAGAACGCTATTCAATATCTGTTAAACGAGGTAAGATGTGAAAGCCTGGCACAAAGACTTGCACACAGTCGTTGCTTAATACGTGCGTCCTCCTTTTCCTGGTGTAGATGCCTGGGTCGAAACAGGAGGCAGAAACCACGCAGTAGGCTAAACATGGGTTTTTGATATAAGAATTAACTGCAATAAAGGAAAACTCCAAGATACAAGGAAACCCCTATAGAGTTTGCTAGAAGCATCCAGGGCTGAGGGAAGAGACCCACGGAAGGACCAGCTTGGGAGTTCCAGACGTCATGGGAAAAACTCTGTTTCCCACCCCCACCCCCAGAGAGCAGAGAAGTTCTGGTCTGGCAGGGCTGGAGCTAGTCTGAGGTCGTCAGACCAGCAAAAGGCCAGTCTCTGGAGTGCAGGTACCCAGAGTGTGTGTGTGTGTGTGTGTGTGTGTGTGTGTGTGTGACCACAGGCAGGAGGCTTCAGAGCGTGCAGGTCGTGCAGGGCTGCACAGGGGCTCTGGTTTCCAATGGAGACAGATGGTCACCAGACTGTAGGGTCACAGAGGGATCCCGCTCTGGGCCTGTGGTTCAGGCAGGCCTCACACCCTAAGCAGACCCTCCCCTCCCTCCCCGCCCCCAAGTCAGCACTGGAAATTTCCAGAAGCCCCTTCTTCCCTCCAGGGCCCTCTACTGGGAAAGTTCAACATCCCGCTCACTTTGAAGGAGGTTAAGGGAATTCACATTTATCATCGAGCGGATATTGAAGGGTGAATTGGAGCCAGGAGGCAATGGATTGATTATTGGCACAAAGAGACTCACAACCCAGGGGCCACGATGAGGGTATCACTGGGAGAGAGGCAGGAAGAGGACAGGGCTTGTGTTGGGAGTACTCCGGAAAGCAGGATTTGTGCTCTCAAAAAGCAGGGGCTATTCAGGAATCGGACAGCTCAGCAACCTTTGTCTGGGAGGCAGGAAGAGTGGAGCAGGGCTAGAGTTGTTATTTGAGAACCAAGCCTGGAGAAGGTGATGTTCAGTCATGGTGTTGGTGGCACAGGCTCTTTTTCTTAATTTCCTGTGTTAGTGTTCTATTTTTTTTTTTAATTTTATTTATTTATTTATTATTTTCTTGGGGGTACACCAAGTTCAATCAACTGTTTTTATACACATATCCCCGTATTCCCTCCCTTCCTTGACTCCCCGCCCCGAGTCCCCCCCACCCTCCCCGCCCCAGTCCTCTAAGGCATCTTCCATCCTCGAGTTGGACTCCCTTTGTTATACAACAACTTCCCACTGGCTATCTATTTTACCGTTGGTAGTATATATATGTCTGTGCTACTCTCTCTTTTTCTTAATTTCCTGTGTTAGTGTTCTATTGCTGCTACAAAAACTTACCACAAATTTACGATAACACCGATTTATTATCTTAAGGTTTTGGAGGCCAGACATCCAAAGTTAGTATCCCTGAGCTGATGCCCAGATGCTGGCGGGGCTGGCTTCCCCCGACCCCGAGGCTCTGAGGGGAGAATCTATTTCCTTGCCTTTTTCAGTCTCTAGAAGACACCTGCATCCCATGGCTCGTGGCCCCAGAGAGTCCAGGATCCTTGATTGAATCACATTTTCAAGGTCCTAGAACTGCTGGTCCCTTTCCCACCATCCTCTCCACTTCAGCTCCTGTCCCCACAACCCCACCCACATCCTTCCTTCTCAGCGCAAAGCTGGACGCAGTGTGAGAGATAGATAAGGAAAAAGTCAAGCAGACTCCTCTTTCCCCTTAGCTCTGCCTCCTGCTTTCCTCTTTTATTACAGAATTGCCACAGACACGAGAGTTTAATCTTGTGAACATTAAGTCCTTCCTGTGTATCTTCATCATGTGTTATATTTTCCATGTCAGTTGCTACAAAAGATTTTCCTAACTGAAGAAGTAACTTGAATTAGAATCATAGATCATTGCCCATTTAGATTCCTGCCCGACATTTTTTCATCAATGAGCTTATTGATGAATTGAGACTCAGGAGTGTTCATGATGTTTATTGATAAATCAAAACCAGGCAAGAATAAATGAATTGGGGGATTGGGATTGCCATGTATACATTACTAATAAGAAAAAAAATACCAAATTATACACTCTAAATATATGCAGTTTATTGTATGTTAACTGTATCTCAATAAAAGTTCTTAAAATATATATATATATAACTGAAAGACAAAAAAAAAAAAACAGGCAGGATCACATAGGACAGAATCAAGATTCAAAAACTTTTGAGTAGGCTGTTACTATGCTTCAAAACAAACAAAATAATTTTTACTATAATACATGTAAATTTTAGCTTTTGGTTCATGTCATCAACTGCATGTACAGAGGAAGGGGAAGAGCTGAAAGTAATCTATGGAGACAAACTAGGGATTTTATTTTACATGAGCTCAGTAAAAATAACATATAATATAAAATGTGCCCAAAAGCCAACTCTGTCTGGTCTGGGTTCCTGGAAGCAATTCAGGAAAAGAAAGGTAATTCTGTTGTGTGGATCAGGCCACCTCTGAGCACTGATTTCACCTGGGCCCACTGTGCAAAGCTTTGCATGAACGAATGTCAGCACGTTTTTATTGAGGAGCTGCTATGTGCTTATTGAGGAGCTGCTATGTGCTCAGCACAGTACTGGGCCCAAAGGCACAAGAAATCTAAAAGTCTAAACAGAGAAATTTTCTGTTTTTTAAAGACCGGGTACCATATAACCATAAAATGGTACATCCCTCATTCATTACAAGGGATGATTTAGTTGTATGTTTATTGACACAAAAGGAGTCCCAGATTACGTTGTTAAGTAACAAAAAGTAAATGCAAATGCAAAACAATATGTGTAGGTGGGTTCCATCCAATTTTTGTAAAAAATTAGAAGAATGGACATAAAAAATTAACATTAAATTTTTTCTGCAAATCTGATTTTCTCTATAATGAACATATGTTGTTTGTATCCATTTTTTAACTATTTAACAAAATAGATTAAATTATAAGAAGTATTTGAGGGAGATCATCACTGTGAAGCATAGTAGGGTAGCTTACTAATTATTGACATATCGGCGCTTTCAGGAAGCCTTTTGACAAGAGGTAGAAGTGGATGGACCACAGCAGTTACCCATATACGCCACCAGATGGCACCAAAGCAGCTAGTTCACATTTAGCAGCAGAAATAGTCACCTTTGCTCCAGAAAAACTGCTATAAAGTAGTAAAATATTTAAGAGTCTCTGGCCAGAATAAGTGTTTTGTTAACAATGCACTTGAAATTGTAGGAAGCTTTTCATAGTTATAATCAAACATGCCAATGTTTGCTTTAATCATGTTTTTTGGACTTTTATCACAGTGCTATCAGATACTCCCATGCCCCAAAAAACTTACAGTACCAGTTCTGTAGGTCAAAACTCCCAAAATTCCTGAGATGTGATGACTCTGACTCAATATTGAGTATTCAGTAACCTCTAGGTTTCGAGTAAGCAGTCTCAAGATTCAGGTGTAGGTAGTCATTAATAATTAACCACCATTCCTCAAAGCAGCTCATTCTCCTCTTGACGAGTGAGTTTAGCTCGCCGCACGTGCTTCCTGCCGCCCTCTCCTCCCCAGGAGCAGGCCTCCTTCCTGCAGCTTTGCTGGTCTTGGCCCATCATGAGCCAGCACCCAGGAGTGGATCTAGTTTCTGGAGTCCGTGCAGCTGCCTTCAGCAAGTAGCTTCTTGTACGCAGTTCCCACGGGAAGGCCCTGCTGGATAGGGGTGCGGTGTTTCCTTCTGATCCACCCTTGCCTTATGCAAAGGTGTCTTTGTCCCTTCCGGGCTCCGACATCCCTGCCCTGTGTCAGGAAGGAGAAATCACCCTCGTTTTGATAATCAAGAGAACTATGAAATCTGAATCTCAGCGTTTGAATTACATATTCATACGTATTCATACTTGAACATATATATATTCTGGAACTCATTAGTGGCGTGTAAGTTGATAGTACCAAACGGTGAAGAAAACAGTGCAGTGAGACGATCCGAAAGAAACTCCATCACTATAGATGCAGTGTTTTCTGTCTCAGAGGTCAATACTAGAGATTGGATAGATCAAGCAGATCTCACGCTATTAAAATGGGCGAGGATCTTAATCCAGCAGGTAAACTATCCACAGAAAATGTGCGTAAGCTGGAGAACAATTCATAAAGGGTCTTCACTTAGCGAGCTCAACGTGTTATCCAATAACGCCAATGAAGGAAGGGACGGACTTCCCATTTTCTCAGGCTGGTATTTCAGAGTCAGCACTGATGGAATGAGATCCAGAAACTGAGGTGCAAAGAGTGATGTCATCCCCCCGGGGAGCTCTGAGTCCAGCGAAGGATGGTGACATTCTTCTAAGTGTCTCTTGTTTTCTTCCTGCAGCTGGATCACTATCCTTCTGTGAGTTACCACCTGCCAAGCTCATCCGACACCCTGTTCAATGCTCCCAAGTCGCTCTTTCTAGGAAAAGTGATAGGTAAGAATTTGGGGTAAATTGCTCATGTCATTCTCTGTAGCTGCTAATTCACCTTTGAAATACACTGTGATTGGTGTCTGAGACTTCTAAGTCAGTGCTGGTGATGAAACCCATGTTATTTGGCGTGTGACAAACTGAAACTCGTGTGAAGCCAAGTATCTGCTCCCGGCTTCTTGATTTAGAATCTGTTCACTGGTTTATTCAAGATCTCCACCTACTGCCCACACTCCTACTCTAAGCACATCAACATGCTTCTCTCTTCCTCTCACTCTCGAGAAAGATACCTGATATTATTTGCAAACTGGGAGGCTAAGGGGATGGGGAAATAGTGGCAGAGTATCCTCCTCTGTGTGTGACTGTGAACTTAAGAGCCACCCTGGCCCTTCTCTTTGCTGCAGGTCAGAGCTGTCTAGATTAAATACAGATGTGATTGGTTAAGTATCTTTAAATGATTAATGTAAAGCCAATGAATTTTTTTTCTGAGAGAATGTATGTCGTGAACCCAAAACGGAGATAGTAAGATGGTGGGTAACATGCCAGCCAAGGAGGAAGTGACTCTGTGATCAGAATGTTATTAATTGTTAAAAGCACTCATTTTAAAAGATGGGGGTGGGGGAGTTAGCAGATAGTGACGAGAACAGGGGACCCAACCTATAATAAAAAATGACAATGATATATACTTATATAGGATTTTCTATGGGCCAAGCTCCATTTTAAGCACTTCAGGCACATGAACTCATTTAATCTTCCTAACAATTCCGTGAGATAATCAAGATGGTCACCTCCATTTTACAGATGAGAAGACTGAGGCACCAGGAGGTTAAATAACGTGCCAAGGCCACCTGCTTAATAAGTGGTAGAATCAAAACTTGGACCTGGGCAGTCAGATAAGATACCTGGGTCTCTGTTCCTAACTATTGTGCTGTAGCCTCTGTGATGGTTGACTTAGGAATGAAAGAGAAAAGCAGAAGAAGAAGATTTGGGCAGCAGAGGTTGACTAGTTGAGGGATAAGCCCTACATCCCATGTCAGAAAGTAGCCAAGAGCAAAAAGTATTCCAGGACTTAGAACCAGGAACACATCAGGCAAGAAAGCAGGCAAACAGAGTTGTAGGTAGGACCCCACAGGAAAGGGCCACATCCTCAGCACGGAAGGCAGAGGTAGTGACAATAGCTCAGCTGGTTGGTGGAATCAGAAAAGGAAAGAGGGCCAGACCTCTGGGCCACCTGCTGTTTTAGGCACTGTGCTAAATTTGTCTTCCATGTGTAAATGTGACAACTTAATGTCACAACCATCCCATGAAGCAAGACCTATGATTATTATCCTCATTTTACAGAGGAGGAAACTAAAGCTGAGGACGGTCAGTTTGCCAAAGTTACTCAACTAATAGGTGGTAATGGGTCTGAAGCTGGGTCTCTCTGACGAGAGTCCACAGTTAAACAGATCAAAAGAACTTGTCATTAAGGGTCAAGGTCTAGAAGGAATGTAGCTGAAAGTCGAGATGCCATTATAATTTATTTATATATGCCAATATATTTAGTGGAGTAGAGCCTTGGCATCCATAAAGCATGGACCCTGAGACGCTGGTGAATGCCCAAATGCCATGTGCATTCCACAATTCAGTTAAGAATTGGAAATTTTATTTTATTTTATTTTATTTTATTTTATTTTATTTTATTTTATTTTATTTTATTGGCTGCACTGGGTCTTCGTTGCTGTGTGCAGGCTTTCTGTAGTTTCAGAGAGTGGGGACTACTCTTCTTTGCAGTGCACAGGCTTCTTATTGCGGTGGCTTCTCTTGTTGCAGAGCACAGGGTCTAGGCACATGGGCTTCAGTAGTTGTGGTTCACGGGCTCTAGAGCGCAGGCTCAGTAGTTGTGGCACATGGGCTTAGTTGCTCCGTGGTATGTGGGATCTTCCTGGACCAGGGCTGGAACCCATGTTGCCTGCATTGGCAGGCAGATTCTTAACCACTGTGCTACCAGGGAAGCCCCCAAGAATAATTGGAAATTTTAAGTGTTCCTTCAGGGTTGTAACGATTCCATCAAAACAAACCCTACACTATGACAGTATGATATTCCTAAAGACACTGCACTATGATATTCCTAAAGTAACACCCACCATGAACATATTTGAAACAATGGGCTTTATTTCTTTCATGAATCTCACAAAGTCAACTTTGACAGGAGTGTTGGGTGATTGCCAGATTCTCTCACTATGAGGAACACTCTCTTGTTCATCAGTATTCCGGGTCAGGTGATTAAATTGACACTTCAGCAAAATTACAATATGCAATGAGGCATGGACCTTCAAGGTCATGAACAAATAGCATCGTGAAGGCAAATCCTCTGTAATAATTAAGAATTTACTGTGCTGGAAATCTGTGTCAACCTAAAGCATAGCATGAATCTCAGACGTGTGAGTTTTACACCCAGAGTTTTCTGTTCACCAAAGGAAAATATTGCTGTGCAAATAAGCTAACTGTGCACGTGATGAGTTACATAAAGAAACACAGACAGCTGTAAGGACACAATCCCGACATGAGGTGGCTTCATGACCTCATGCACTTAAGGGCAAGTTAAGGTGCTGCTGCAGGTCCCACACGAGACTTCTAGCCAAGACTGACTCTCATCCATACCAGCCCCGGAGCCATCTGCAAGCAAGGCAGCATCTCCTAGTGCTACTGTATCCTAACAAGGAGCAAGTGCTCAATAAATATTTGTTAACTTCGTAGAGAATAGAAGAGAAAAGAAACAAAAAGCATGTCACCACTCAGCAGACGTATCCTGCAGAGTGAGGGATGTGGATGGTGATGCTACGTGAGATCTGCCCTCCTCACAGACCTTCCCGTCTGGTTTTCCTAAAAGCGGGTGTCTGATGATAATGGAGTAGAATGCATGTAGACTCTGAAATCAGACAGAGATGGTGTCTTAGTCAGCTCAGACTAGGCGGCTTAAGCAACAGACATTTACTTCTCACCGTTCTGAAGGCTGGAAAGTTCGAGGTCAAGGTCGCAGCAGGTAGGGTGTCTGGTGAGGGCCCACGTCCTAGTTTACAGACAGCAGTCTTCTCATTGTGTCCTCACATGATGGGGAGAGAAGCAAGCTCTCTCCTGTCTCTCTTAGAAGGGCACTAAACTCATTCCAGAGGGCTCCACCCTCGTGATCTAATCCCAGATCCAGCCCCTGCTGTCATCACATTGGGGGTTAAGATTTCAACATATTAATTTGGGGAGGCACAAACCCTCAGTGTGTAGCAGCTGGTGGTATTTGAATCCAGGCTCTGCCCCTCATCAGTGCTGAACCCTTGGATACAATACTTGACCCTCCCAGGGCCTGGGTCAAGTAATTAGCTTCCCGAAGGCAGAGTGTGTTATCTTTTTTCCCTTTTAACAAATCTATTTGCAGTAGCTAGATCAGTGCCTAGTGTATAGAAAGTGCTCAAAGAAAAAAATTTGTGGAGTAAATGAACTACTGTTTTACTGTTAAGCTAATAACATCTTAGGAAGTAACCAATATAATGCCTGGTAATAATAAAGAAAATAATCACCGTTTCTTGATGCTGGCTTTGTGCCCATCATCATGGTGTATGTTCTAAGTGCAGTGCCGTCTATCATCCTCACGACGCCGCCCTGGACCACTGTTACCCTCATTGTATGGGAAAGGGAACCACGGCTCAGAAAGGTTATTTTCTCAAAGCAGGTTTCCCAACAGCAGCGCTCTTGCCATTTGGGGTCAGATACATAATTCTTTGCTGTGGTGATGGACTTGTGCATTGTCGGATGTTGAGCAGTGCCCAATCCACTCCACTCCCCACCCTCTACCAGCTGGATACAAGTAGCACCTCCCAGTTGTAACAATAAAAAGTCTCCAGACATTGTCAACCCTTCCCCCCAAGGGCAGAGTCACCACCAAATGAGAACCATTGGCTTAACGTCCCCCTAGTCATTGCTAGAGGTGGCATTTGAAACAGATGTGTGACACCAAGAGCTAGGCATTGCTCTCTGATAACACCTGCGTCTTTCAGAAGACTGAAGAAGCGAGGAAGAGATCTGATATAGAAGATAACTTCTGTTAATACAATCAAAGGAGTCACAGTGATGACCACAAAAGACTTGTGGGTGCCTGGCGAGGCTAATCATTGGCCACCTTCTCCAGCCAATGTTCCTTAAAAGCTTGGTTATTTCGCAGGACCAGGATTGATGAGAAGCGCTTTAAAGTTTCCCTTTGAAATTGACATACACTTCAGTGAGAAACAACCAATATGCATTCACCAGCTACGTACGTATCCATCTATAAAGACGGATGAACTTCGAAAGGGCATCTCGTGTACTCCAGTAAGGTTTTGACACCCCGTAGAGATCCATACCCCCAACTTGTTGGTTAGCTGAGTCAGCTGCTAATCAGAAACTGATTGCGTAAAAGGAGGTGGATCTAAATAAATAATAGGACTCCACATGGAGCTCTTTGATGAGCATTTCTTGAAAAAGGACACAGGAAAATGATGAAAGAAGGAAACCTAGTCAACGACAAGTGTGACTTCTAAAGGGAACAGAGGAAATATATTCCAGAAATGAAACTGTGATCACTGTCAACCAACATCACAATTTTGGAGTCAATTGCTACGTTTCTGAATCCTTCAAGCCAAGAAGGAAGTCAGGTTCCCTAGCAATGAGCAAAGCTTCACAAAAGTAGAAATTTCACCAGACCTAGTTATGTCCATCATTTACTAGCTGAGTGATGTCATAGACTTTATATATCTGATTTGCAGCAACAGATTTAATAGTCTTTCAAGAGAATCTTGAAGTCAGTTGGAAGCCTGAATCAGGGTTTTCTGTGTTACTCATGTTTTCTCCCAGCATTTCTATCAATGCCTTGGTTAAAGACACAAATAGAATGTTTATTAAGTTTGCAAATGACACAAAGCTGAGAGGGATGGTTTAATAAGCTGGATGATAAAAAAGCACTTCAAAAGCATCTTGACAGGTTAGAAAGATAGGATAAAAATATTAAGGTGGGGTATGGTAGAGCTAAACTTAATTCCTGCACTTAGGCCAAAAGGAAAAAAGAACATATAAGTAGAAGACGGAAGACTCCTGGTATCATGAAAGACTCAGGGGGTTGGTTTTATGGACAGTTTGATATGAGCCAACATTATGTGGTAATCGATTTTTTAAAATAAGTACAATACTGAACTACCTTAATAAAAGAATTGTGTCCACAGCAAGGAAGTACAGTCAGACCTCAGCTGGGATGTCATGGCCCATCCCAGGCACCTCACTGTAAGATGTATATTAATCTTTTAAGAAGACCAGATAGATAAAGGACCCCTAAAGGAAAAATGAAAAGACCTGGGGATATTTATACCAATAAAAAGATAGGATTTAAGAGAATCATATTCTGAAAGAATCCATTTTCAGATTCTTTGACAACTGCTCCATGAAAGAAGGATTAGGCTTCGTGGAGACTTTTACTCAGTGGGACCAAAGTAGCCCAGTGAGAGGAAAATTTCAGTTTCCCATAAGAAAGAACTTCCTAATCCACAGAGCTATTAAAAAACAAGTGGCCACTGTTTTGAGGTAGTGGACTTTCCAATATTGAGAGTATTTAACAAAAGCTAAACGGAAGTTTGTTCTGTACTTTGAGGAGTTTCCTGAATTGAGTGAGACCAGATCACATAAAGCCTAAAAACCCTTGAAACCTTAAGATTATGATTTAAAAAAAAAAAAAAGGTGAAAAATGCAATATTAAAGCTGAGAAGGTTCTCCTGTTCTGTGTGAGAACTAAAAGGATAATTATATTTAGAGTTCTTTGATGTCATGCACCATTATGGGTGTATTATAGATGTGAATTTAGAAGAATGTCAATATCTACCGCTCATCACATCACTATACATTCTGTGTTATTAAATAGATAGCCTCTGTTTTCAGGATGGCAGTATTCATTTTAATTTTCTTTTTAGAAAGTAAAATCTGATCCCTGTTTTTATTCGTTTCGAATTAACTATTTGTGTTGTGGCTGTATAGCAAAGTAATACAAAATCATAATAAAGTAGAACTGTAGGAAAATACCTTAATTAATTACATTATTAATTAACTTAAACAATTAAAGTTGTTAATTGATACCTTTTCTGTAGGAAAAAAGATATTAATTCCTCTGTGTGAGTTTGAGAAGCTGTGCTTGGAAATAAGTTAAATACTGACTAATGCAGAGTAATCATTGCTTTACTGGCTAGTGCCATTTGTCAGTGGCACTGTCTGGGGGGGTAAAATTAAAGGTGAACGCCGATTCATTTGAATTTAATATAGTTTTTAAGTCATATTGGTCCCAGAAGCTTTTTTCCAAACTGCCACTATCAAAGAAACTATGATAGAAGATAGACCTGTTGGTAGCCACTATATGATTTCCATTATAATCTAAAATGTGAATATTATGATCTGTCGTTAAGAAATCCTTATTCTAGGGTTTTCCAAAACTTTCCAGAACTTTGGCAAAGCCTTCTCACACAGCAGGAAATGACATACCTCTATGTTCATTCATGGGTGAGGTGGTATACTCTGGTAGGCATTACACTGCTCATTGAGTATTTCCAGTCCCAAAAGTGATGAGTAGAAAACACATGTACAGTTTCTGAGCTAGAACATTTAATTGCTGATGCAAGACCTTCTGGGGTCCTTCTGTCCCTTTGATACGGTGACTGACAAACCTCAAGACAGTGGTTCTTCCATCAACTGCGTCCCTCTGTGACCACAATGAACAGAGGAACCATGTCAACTTGCGATGAATCTATAGCATCAGAAAGAAAAAAACCCTTTGCTTTCATAAGCTACCAAGACTATAGGGCTATTTGTTACTGTGGCACAACCCAGCCCATCCTGATTGACACATAAGGATCGCAGTTAGGAACAACCTTTGCCATCACACACATGGGTTTGCATTCTTACTCTTTCACTTACAAACAGTATGCCTTTGGCAAGTTACTTAATGTCTTGTGCATTCTGTTCGGTTGTGTATAAAATAGGAACAGTAACGGCCCCTGCTTTACAGGAGTCAACAAAATAATACATGTTTAACAGGTAGTATGGAGACTGCCACATAGAATGTGGGTAATAAACATTAGTTATTTTTATTAAATCATAATTAAGCAAGTATGTAGTCATCATTTGTCACACGCCAGGCACTGTATACATCACTGGAACACCGATGGTGTCCAAGACAGGCACAGTTTCTTAAAGGGGCTTAAGTTCTAACTGGAAGAGAGCAGCAAATGATGAAATTCAAAGTGGAAGGACAGGTGGCAGGATAAATGGAAAGTGGAAACACTGGGTTCTTTGGGAGCAAGACGGAAGGGCACTTAACCCAGTCCAGGAAATGAGGGAAGGCACACCAGGGGAAGTGCCACAGAAGCTGAGATCCCAGTGATGAGTTACAGCTATCTGGACAAAGGAATGTGGAAGAGCGGAGGGCAGAAAGAGGAGGGATTTTTCAGTCCTCTGTTTTATACAAAACCCACTCGACACTCTGTGGCTTACACAATGCTTTATTATTTCACACAGTTTTGTGGCCTGGCTGATCACTCTTCTGTTTCACGTGGTCTCAGCTGGGCTGAGCTGGATGATCCACAGTGGCCTCAGTCACATGGTTGCCCAGGAGTTTCACTGGGGCTGTCAGCCGGTAGGGGGGCCTCAGTTCTCCTGCCCAACCCCCACGTCTCCACCCCACCCCACCCCACCCCCACCCCCATCTCACGGCTGCCTGGGCTCCCTCCCTTCATGGCCATTGGTCTCTTTGAAGGAGAATTGGAAAAGCAAAGGTGCAAGCTGGAGGTCTCCAAGACCCAGCCTCAGAGCTCCAAGACACATCCTCTTTACTAGCTCCTGTTGGCCTGATCTGGGCTCAGCCCGGAGTCCAGGAAAAGCAAAGCAGACTCTGCTTCCTGATGGCTCAGTGACAAGGTCACACTGCAAAGGAGCACACAGGCTGGGCAGTATCATGACCGTGTTTGAAAACTCAATATGCTGGGAGGGAAATTTGAGGAACCACAGCCAGTTTCATTCAGAAGGGTTGAAACTAGAATAAGAAGAAGCAAGTGATCAAAATGCAGCAGCAATAAATTGGGTTCAGATCAAAACAGGTTTTATAAAGAGGCCCAAGTGTCCGGACAGTCTCAGGACAGTCCAAGCTGCCTCCTGCCAGGACAAGAGTGTATCATTAGCAATGCCCACATGCACTCTTAAAATGTGTGTTGATGACTTGTATGGTCACCCATCGTGTTTTGGGTTCTCCCAGGAGGAGCTCTTAAGGTCAGAGCTCCAGCCCCCGTTCCAGGAGAGGAGAACCCCTTGGGGGAGGAGTGGCAAGGGGATGAGGCCGTGAATCCCAGCTTATTTAAGAAAGGATCCCAGGAAATACTAGTAGGGGAGTGGAGAATTGAAACAGGGAAATGAATGGGCCAGTATCAGGCCACTCGCGTCGTGGGCAAGCAGAGCTCAGGACCACAGGGCCCTGTGGCAGACGGAGCCAGGCAGGAGGAAGCCAGCACAGCACTCCTCCTCCTCCCCCACCCCAGCCTGGCTCCAGGCTGCTGCCAGGAGCACTGACTCCCCAGCAGTGCTGGCTTGTCCCACAGTCCTACCCCGCGTGCCCCCGGGCCAGAAGAAAGCGCAGAGCTCCAGGGATCACTCTCAGCTGGCTTTGGAGTCTGACGTGACAGCAGAGGTGTCGCCATGTTACAAGATTCAGTCCCAAGTCACGCTAAGGTTTTAATGTTACCCGGGGGCTAAAGGGGGGGGGTCACAGAAGGACCCCCTTTCATCAGGAGAATAACCTGATCAGATTGACGTTTTAGAAAGATAACACCATCTGCAGGGTGGAAAATGCATAACAGGAAGTGAGCGAGAGGCTGCAGGGAGACCAAATAGGAGGTTGCTATGGTTATAACGGTTGCACATTGTCATGCATGAAACAACTTGGATGTGTAGAGAAAATGCAGTGTCTTCACGTGTCTGTGGTGAGCTGATGTTCCTTCTGGATAGCAGGGGCAGACACACGGTGTCATCTGGCTGACAGCTGAGCCTGACTTGGCCATTTCAAGAGACCCTCTTTCGTGCTCTGTCCCTCCTGAACGAAGATGTTCAGCCTCTCAAGTGGCCCTCCCCATCCCCCACTTCCTTTTCTGTGTGTGTGTGTGTGTGTGTGTGTGTGTGTGTGTATGTGTGTGCGTGTGTGTGTGTGGATGTGTGGAGTATAGAAGGGGATGGGCAGTGAGATGTTGTAGCTTAAATATTCTCTTAACATCGTCACAGGGAGGGACCTGGACCATTGCTGGTCCTTGCTTGCATTTGCAAGATCTGCCAACTGTTGGCCTCCAGCCCAGGGTCCTGTGTTCACCTGGTCCCTGGGTGCTCGTCTGGTCTTGGATGCTAAGAGCTGAGGTTGATGAACTTCTAGTCCCTCCTTGACTGAGGCAATGCTCCCAGAGAGCATCTACCATCACTCCCTTCGCTGCTTCTGTCCCTCACTGGAGGGGACGGAGCCCTGCGTGTCTGTCATGTCCTCCCCTGCACGGGAAGAGGGGAGGAGCCTCCCCACGGCAGCCCCACAGTGGAGTCGTCAACTTCATCTCAGGGTTTACTCCTCACAAGGGAACGGCTGGAGAGAGCCAGAGACCCGTCTGCTCACTCCTCTCGCCTCTCTTGACGAGGCCGGGTTGCCCTTTGTCGGTGCAGAGTCCCCACACGGCAGGTGCCTCCCGGAGCCCTGCATCAGGAAGCTGGGCAGGAGCTCCCACCCCCAGTCCTCTCCTCACCCTTTGTAAGCACACTACCTGCTCTCTGGGCCAAAGCTGAGCTCTTCTCTCTCCCTCAGTGTCTCTTTTCTCATCGTCTTCTTGGGCTTAAAAATAAAGCTTTGCTTTTACGTATTCTACCCGTTAGCTATTGACCCCAAAAGAAGTGCCAGGTAACAAACAGTTCCAATAATCACTTGTTGTCACTGATCTGCAGGTCAGTTAAGGGCTGAGGGCTCTGTGATACACCTATCATCTTCCTCTCAGGACGGTAGGGTCACACGGGCGTATTTATCTCAAGCCAGACAGCAGCCCATTGCTGTGAGCGCTTTTCAAGAGTTTGGTCTTGCCACTCCCACCAGCATGCCGTTGTCCAAATTAAGCCGTTTGACCAAATCCAGAATCAAGAAGAGAAATAAACTCTGCTTCTTCAGTCAGAGAAACAGGAAAATGACATGGCAGAGGGCACAGTTACAGATACGGGGAGGGAGAGAGGACTGGGGGAGGGGCATTGATACAGTCTACCATGTGCCCTGTCACCAAATTCTCCTGCGATTAAGAAAGAGCTTCAAGTCTTTCCCATGTTGGCTGGAAGGGCAGGTACTGTCTCTACGTCACAGGAGAACTCTATGACCTGCTTTGCTTAGTCCTTGATGGCTTAAAAGGTATAAGTAAAGGAATTTGGGGAAATCATTTATTCACTCAAAAGTATGTTGAACATTTATATGTGCCAAGCAATAGGGATGAAACAACGACTAAAACCGAAAAAGCCTTTGATACAAAGCGTATATTCTAGTGGGCGTGGACAAAGACTGAGAAAATAATTGTGTAATATGATGTTAGCTAGTGGTAAATGCTGTGAAGAAAAACAAAGGAGGATTCGGGGAAGTCCTCTCGGAGGAGGAGGGAGGAGGTGGCATTTAAGCAGAGGCCTAAACGAAATGAGGGTGACAACATGTGGGCATCCGGAGGAAAAGCGTCCCAGGAAGCATGCAGGGCGAAGCAAAAGCCGGGAGGCTGACATGGAGGCATACGCTCGGCGTGTTTAAGAAGAGCAAGAAAGCCTGGGTGGCTGGACTGCAGTGATGATGGGACAGATAGACGAAGCTAGAGCCTTAGCCAGCAGCCAGACAGCAGGTTGTAGACCACGCGGGGGTGAGGTGGGAAGCAGCAGGCGGCTTTGATCCAACTGAGATGTTAGAAGCGTCATATTCCAGCTGCTGGGTGCTGTGCTAACCCCGGCGGCGGTGGACTTGGGAGACCAGCAGAATCCCAGCTGTAGAGCCCAGGTGAGAGATGGTGGTCTTGTGCCAAAACAATAGCAGTGGCAGCAGTGGAGAAGCATGTGGAAAAGGAGTATATTGAATGTGTTGAAGGAAGAGTCCACAGTATTTGGTGATAGATTGGGTGATGGGTGAAAAAAAAAAAAGAGATAAAAGATGGCTCCCCCAGATTTTGACCTGGGTAACTGGGTAAATGGTGGTGCTATTTACTGAGGGTGACATTGGGAGAGAAGTGGTTTGGGGACCAGGGGATAAAACGGAAGATTTCTGCTCTGGACAAGTTCCAGAGTACTCCATGGATGCATGGACCCGTGATGCAGGTCAGAAACTGAACACTACCTGGAGGAATCCTCCCTCCTCCCACCTCTACCCCCACTCCCTCCTCAGGGTTGTCTTGGGCACGGTCATTACTCAGAAAGGCAAAAGAGAAACGAATAAAGGTCTGCCGGAAAGTAATACAAGTGGTATCTCCCTACCGTGGAACACCGCTCAGCAACAGAAAGGAGCAAGCTATTGATGCACAAAACCACTTGGATAAATCTCTAAGGAATTGTTCTGAGGGAAAAGCTGGTCCCAAAAGGCTGCACACCTAATGATTCCATCTACATGACATTTTTGAAATGACAACGTTTTAGAAATAGGTGACAGGTTAGTGGTTGCCGGCAGTTGGTGACAGGAGAGGGAGGGAGGGGGAGAGAGAGGCCAGGGGTGCTGCGGATATAAAAGGGCAACATGAGGGACTCTTATAATGGATTCGTTCATTATCTGGACTGTGGTGGGGGATGTGCAGCCTACAGGAGTGATCCAGTTGTAGAGAATTAAACACACACACACACACACACAAAGTATTTACAAAGTCTGAGCACCATCAGTGCATTGTATCCGTCTCTGTACCCTGATGGTGACATTCTACAATAGTCCTGCAAAATGTTTCCTTTGAGGAAAACTGGGCAAAGTATATGAGGAATCTCTCTGTATTATTTCTTATTAACCACATGTGATCCAACAGTTACCTCAATACCAATTTCAATTTTAAAGAAGTAATCGAGGTAAAAGAGGATCTAGTCCACACTATTCTCTGGAGTCATTTAGTTATGGGATGGGGTCTGGTAAGTGTCTGCGAGGGGCTGGTACCCGAGACACTGCAGAAGGGTGACGGGCAAGGAGGAGGAGCATGCCGTGATCACGCCATCATCTCCTGGTTCACACCTGGCTTTCTTGCCTTCGCCAGTAGAGACTGGGAAATGTACAGGAATTAAATATTTACTTACAGCTTAGAATTTTGTAGTTTTTTTAGAGGTGTGATTGAAGGGAATGAGTAATAGAATGCATTTTTTACACGGAGACAGAAAAATGTGGTAGATTGAGCCATCTGCTACCCCTTTCAGAGACAGTCCCTGATAGCAGCTCATCACCCTGTGATTCCCCTCTGCCGCCTACAGAGAATGCAGCAAAATTGGTGAATGAACAAATGGCAAATAGTTAATTGAAATTTCTTCTCAGTTGCCTTTGGCTTTTATTATAATGATTAAAGAAGTAGTAATACACTGATGAGAAAGCTTATTTAAGCAGTAGGCAAGAAATAATATTAGAACTGAAGCGAAGCAATTATATCTAATTTTTCATGTCCTAAAGAAAATTTAACATAGTCTTAATGTCCAAAGTCTTCTCAAGGCTGAGGGAGACCTTCTATTTAGAAGGAATTTGTCCCGTGAGTTACAGTTTGTTAGGTTCGCATTCTTTTTTAATGGCATTAATAACTTCCATTCTTAGAAATCCATTGGAGTTTTTTTCATCATAATTACCTTCATAGAATCATGGAAGCATCTAGAATAAAACTTATTTAAACCTTGTCACATTACAGTTAAGGAAGAAGATGCTCACAAAGGTTAAGTGACAGGGCCAAGGTCACGTGGCAGGTTCAGTGTCCTTTCTAAAATAACACTTTCAATGGCATAATAATCTTCACTTGTCAACCAATTGTATCATTAACAAATGCAATTAATAATTACAGCAGTATAATCAAAAGACACACTCTCGACGTCCAGATGAGACAGCTGCCAAAGCGAATCTTTTGATAAAGTTTAGGCTGGAAGAGGAGGTTACATAGAGTGAAGGCTAAGAATGCAGGCTGTGGCATCAGACGCCTGGGGTCAGCTATCCCATCTGCTAAAGCAGCTACAGCAGGTTCCCTGCATAGCTGAGCTTCAGTTTCCTTAATTATAAACTGTGGGTAATGGAAGAACTGATGTCAGATGCTTTGCTATGAAGATTAAAATGGTATCATGAATGCAAAGCACTTATCACAGTGCCTGGTACATAGTAAGTGCTCAGTATATCTTAGGCAGTGTTATTACATCTAGTCTTTGACTTTGAATTTATAAAAATAAAGTCTGACCTCAATACCGAGTCACTCATAAAAACAAGGAATCAAATAAGCACTGAAAACTTTGGGAAATGTTAAGTTGAAAACAACTGGTACTGTCATATCTCTAACTTTTTTTAACAAAATGAAATTATATTTCATTAACAGAAACAAACCAAAAAGACATTTATCATTAAAATTCAGTGAGAGAACATAAGTTCTGTTTTTATGACATTTTTAGAATTTGGTTAAACCAGATTGTCAAAAGCAAGGAACCTATTTCTGTCTCAGATCTTCAGCTCACCTGTTTTTGACATACAGTGTACATTTGTATACCCATTATTTCTGAATAAGCAAACACTTTGAAAGCCAAAATTCCTCTTATTATAATATTCAGAAGTATTCCTGGAGACACATAAAATTTAGCTGCTTATATTCGTGTGGTCAGTCATCATTATTCACAGATCTCATATTTGCGAATTCGCCTACTTGTTAAGATTTGCTAGTGGTGCTTTGTGGTCATCTGCAGAGATGTGCAGAGCAGCAAAAAAATTGTCACCCACACCCACATTCCCAGATGAGGTGGACAAGGCAATGCTGCCTTCTTCTTTCTGCTCTCACACTGTAAACAATTGTCATTTTCATGGTCTATTTAGTGCCACATCTTTTTACATTTGAGGGCTTTTTATTGGTGATTCCACTGCTTGGAATGGCCCTGAATGAAGTACTGAAGTGCTGTCTGTTATTCCTAAGTGCGAGAACGCTTTGCGCTTCACAGACCAAATATGTGGGTTAAATAAGCTTCATTCAAGCATGAGTTACAGTGCTTTTGGCCATGAGTTCAATGTTAATGAATTAACAACATATGTTAAGTAAGGTGTCTTTAAACAGAAACACACATAAAACAAGGTTATGTATTGACTGGTTGACGAAATGCCGTGACCAAAGGCTCGCAGGAACCTCACCCTGTGATTCTCCTGGGAGCACCGATTCAGTATTTGCTAATTCAGTGTCTGCACTAACCATAGAAAACATAAAGACTGTGAATATTGAGAATCAACTGTATTATATTTAACTCCCTTTCACAGAACTGTGATGATACATTGTATTTGTGTGACACTTTGCAATTTTAAAAGCCCATCATAACTATTATCATACATGATACCCAAGGAGGCTGAGATGAGAGTCATTATTGCTCAGTGAAACAGAGTAACAGGTCACCCTGAGGTTACCTGGTAGAACCGGATCTTTTCCTCTCGGTCTGTGAAATCTCACAATACTTCATGCAGCACAGAGATTGACTGCCACTGAGCTCTGCTCTATCTTACAACCCAGGGAAGAAGACATGGTGTATTTTGGGGGAAGGAGTCTGAGCTACAAAGATCCTTTGCATAATCTTTTTTTTTTTAATTTATTTTATTTATTTACTGGCCGAGTTGGGTCTTTGTTGCTGCACACAGGCTTCCTCTAGTTGCGGAGAGCGGGAGATACTCTTCATTGTGGTGTGCAGGCGCCCCATTGTGGTGGCTTCTCTTGTTGCAGAGCACAGGCTCTGGGCATGTGGGCTTCAATAGTTGCGGCACCCAGGCTCAATAGTTGAGGCTCACAGGCTCTAGAGCACAGGCTCAATAGCTGTGGCGCACGGGCTTAGCTGCTCCACGGGATGTAGGATCTTCCCGGACCAGGGCTCGAACCCGTGTCCCCTGCACTGACAGGTAGATTCTTGACTACTGAGCTGCCTAGGAAGTCCCATGCATAATCTTATTCATGACCTAGAATTTAAACCCTGGAGACCTTGAAGGTTATAGCACGTTGGGATGGAAAGAAATCAGTCTACCCTTCATTTGAATACACTGAAGGACAAAACAGAAAAACCCAATGAAGAGTGGACAGAAGAAGGAGGTTTAGCCAATAAGTTTGTGCTTTAAAGAATCCCCAGCAGACCAATGGCCACATTTGGGAAGCCTAGCCTTCTTGCAGACTTTTCTATAATAGTTGAAGAAAGAATGAGAAGCCATGGAAATATAAACATTTGCTTGAAAGAGTTATCCATCTCTTAAAAATCTGTAGGATGTGAGTAATCCTGCTATTTAAAAAAAGCATTAAATGTTCACAACAGATTCTTCATATGACTGTTGTGTTTTCTGGCAGCAAGCATGGCTAGATTTTTATTGTGACAGCTCCATGCTCTGGAAATAAGATAGACAGACTGTTGTCTAAGATATTTTTTTTCTTGCTTTTAAATGTAGTTGTTAAAAACAAAGTGTACTTATGTAAGGAAGCTAATCTCAAAGAAACTTTTTAATAATTTTTAATTTATAGTCCAAACTACTTCTCCCAGGTAAATTTATTCTCAAGCTATAATTCCATCTTTAATGTCCATGAGGAATTAGCATTTGAGTATGAACTCAGAGGATAAAGCAAAGTCGTAAATCAGAAAGAACGCACTTTATTCCATCTTTCTTTGTCACTGGAGTCAATTTTATTGAAGAATGTCTTTCAGTCTCAGCTATGGTACCTAGACAGATACAGTGAGGAACAATGTCTGTTGAGCTTACTGACCTCACCTTGCAAGTGGTTCCTACTGAAACCCCCACTTGATGGATGAGGAAAGAGGCAGAGAGAATTTAAGTGACATGTGCCAGGTCATAGAGCTAGTAAGTGGTGGAACCAGGATTTCAGGGTGAGTCTTTCTGTGATGGTTTGTCTGTTGATTATCTGTGTTGTTTTATGAAAGAGAAAGGCCCTGGGAGATAGATATAGCATATTTATTTGACAGTTCAAATAGAGGATCGTGTCAGTCTCTGATAACGTTCTGCTCTCCTCCCTTCTTCCCCTTCTGCTCCATCTCCCAGTGCTGACCTCATCATTTGCTGACCTTGTGTCCTCCTCATTTGCAATGAGCAGAGGTCTCCAGGCTGTCTGGAACCCTGATATAGAGACCCACATGCAGAAGGACCTTACTTCACATTTCTAGTTAATATGGGAAGTGCAATAGGAGGCAGAGAGGAAAGAAAATTCAATCAATAGGTACAGGCTCAACACAGGTCATATGCATAAATTAATTTTTGTGGGAAGAATTATTAAACATATTCTAAAACATTGTTTTTATCGATTTTTCTTACTATTAGTTATAGGAATCAAACCCTAAAACAAGTAAACTCTCTTAGTTCTTTTTTTAATACTAAGGTTATTTAATTTAAATTAATTAATATCAAAGTAATGGCAATACCAGGTACAAATGGAGTCATGCTATTAATTTAAAACAAGGTGACCAAGTCTTGCAAATGACATTATCGTGTGGCTTAATAGTTTGAAGGTCTGATTTTACTGAATTATTTAAAATTTAATTAATTGACTTTACTTTTTAAAGCGGTTTTAGGTTTACAGAAAAATTTAAGGGGAAGAACAGAGAGTTCCACATACCGGCTCACCCTTCCCCATGTACGTACATAGTTTCCCCTGTGATTAACATCTGGCTACAACATAGTTATTTTTGGTGTTATAGTCTTGCCACAACATAGTGCATTTGTTATAAATGATGAAAAAATATAGATAAAGTATTATTAACTAAAGTCCATAGTTTACATTAGGGTTCACTTTCTTTGTTCTGCATTCTACAGATTTTGGTAAATATGCAATGAATGACTAGTCTCCACCATTACAGTATCATTAGGACAGGTTAGTCTAGAAATCTCTTTCTAGATAGTTTAGTCTAGAAATCTCTTGTGTTCCAACTGTACTTTCCTCCCCACCCCCCAACCGCTGGCAGCCACTAATCTTTGTACTGTCTCTATAGTTCTGCCTTTTCCAGAATGTCATATAGTTGGAATCCTAACCTTTTCAGATGGGCTCCTTTTACTTAGCAAGATGCATTTAAACATCCTCCACGTCTTTTCGTGTCTTGATAGCTCATTTCTTTTTACTGCTGGATAATATTGCAGCCTTATTTGCTGAGGGAAAAAAAAATCAAGTTAAACTTGAAGAGTCATTACAGCAAAAAGGTAGAAATCAATGAAGAAAAACAATTGTTCGACCTCGCGCATCATTCTACGAATGTCACAGCTCTTTGCCTGGTTAACGTCAATGGCAAGCTGGCTGCCACCAAGTAAGTGACTCCATTTCACGCAACGTGCGGTGTGGGCGCCTCCTTTCCCTGCCTCATGTTTATAATCAACTTAATCCCAAAGCAACTATTTGTAACAAATATACATAGATCCTCTTTAAGATAATGTAATTCTATTAAATCAGATTAGGAGGGAGGTTTCACACTAACAGTTAAATTTGTTTCGCATGTCCTGAGGGTCTGTGCTGGTTATGTGTTTCTTAATAGTCCTGATCAGTTTTTGAAAATTGCGGCCATCATTTCCGTGCCGCCTTTCCAAAAAAAGTCAAGCAGAGCCATTTCGTCTGAGGTATCTGCAAGCCTTTCCACAAAAATTGAGCACCTTTAAGGTTCAGAAAAATGACTCATTGAGCCGCAGTTCAATTAAATTTAGCAAATATTTTTTGTACAACCACTATATGCTTGCTGTTGGCATAGGGACCTGTTTTTAAATTTCCTGTTCATTTTAATTTGACTTTTTAATAAGAGCAGATTAAAATATCTTCTTCCACATTAAAAGAAGGGAAAAGGCCCAGCTGTATGTATTGAATTTTGAAGACACGAAAGGAGATCTGAACAGAGAATGAGGGGATCTCGCGTGCCTGTCCCCATGTGATCACCTCCATTTCCCAAATTTGCAGCATTTTCCACACCAGGTGCCCTAACGGGCTCTATCAGCTCAGTGTTTGCAAAGAACTCAGCTGTCCCCAAGTTCCTAGAAGGTCACTGTACCCTCCAGAGCTGCACTTAAATAGCCATCACGGGATGTAGAGAGACAACAAATCTTCTCTGGGAAAAGGTTGAGGGGACTAAAGAGTAGGGAGAAGGGGGTGGGTACTGACCCAAACTTGTGATCTCAGGAGCAGAACTGCTCTGTCCTCTGCACACAAGGTGACCTGGATGAAAAGATCACACGTCACTATGACATGTACCCATACAGTCCTTGTGAGGTTTGTTTTTTTGTGTGTTCTTTTTAATTGAAATACAGTTGATTTACAATGTTGTGCCAATCTCTGCTGTATAGCAAAGTGACTCAGTTATACACACACACACATATATATATTCTTTTTTTAATATTCTTTTCCATTATGGTTTATCCCAGCAGATGGGATATAGTTTCCCTGTGCTACAGAGTAGGACCTTGTTGTTTTTCCATTCTAAATGTAATAGTTGAGATCAGACTTGTGGTTGCCAAGGGTGATGGGGAGAGGGAAAGGGATGGACTGTGAGGGTTTTTTATACAGATTCCTACCCCCAGGGTGAAATAACAAAGATTTGAAGCTGTCCTCTCCTTGGGTATGGCCAATACATACCACCCTCATTCACCCAGATGATAAAACCCTGATGCCTGCTAGATTCCTCTCGCTTCCAGTCATTCTTGGAAGCAAAAGGATGAATTAAACACACACACACACACACACACACACACACACCATGGATTAGTCATGAAAACAGAAACGCTCTCAGCAAACCCAGTTAGCACCAAAATAGCCAGTCATTCTTCTCTGGCACATGGCACCTCCTGGGACAGTGTCCGCGGGCCAGGTCCCCTTGATGGGGGCTGGATGGCGCCTCGCTTGTCCTGTTTACCAAGATGAGCTTCTTTATGAGACAAGGCGCACCACAGACAGACACTGCTGGGGGAGGCAGAGATTGGAAGCAGACCTTCCCTCCCTGCACGCACGTCGGGTGTCAGCAACAGAAACACCTGCTGACGATGAACCCACTTTCTCATGAATGTTGCAAAGCAGGTATTATTTTTGTTGAAGATATTTCTTTCTTTAAGGACAAACCTCATTGTTTTTTAAGATAGTTTCTTTAATAATGATAAACATTCAGGTGGCATTAATGAAAATGTGTAATATACGTTATAATTAGAAGCTATTTTCAGTGTCATATGCAGGATATAAATGGATTTCCTTTCTCTATCAATAAAAAACACCTGTTTAAGTAGTCACAGCATCCTAGATATTTAAAAATAGCAATGTAGTTGCATAATATGACATCTGTATATATCTGGTATATATCTGGTCTTTGTGTTTAAAGGGATAGAAAATGAAATTTAAGCTTGAAATAAAAAGTAGAGGAAAGAGCAAAAACATTTTTTGGCTAAGATAAAAGGGTTTCTTGTTTTTAAAAAATCATTGTATATAACAGTCTTCACCTTCACATTTAGAAATCAGAGCCCAACACTTTTTGTCACACGGTAGAGAAGAGAGGACACACAGAAAATCAAACTGATTAGCTGTTCTGTTCCTGTGCAAATTCTAACCCTTAAACATTTCTCTATAAAGTTTCCAAGGAAAGGAAATAAATCTGCAAGACATTTTTTGCTGTTTTCAAAACTCCCTGTATTTTGATTCCTATTGTGAAGGACAAGAATATGAAAACTAAACCCATTTTGCAAGGATGAGAATTCTTATTCCCGTTCTTTATGCTGTTATTCAAGAATGACGTCGATAGGGTGCTAGAGCCTGCATTCCACAGGTGTGAGCAATAGGCGACCCTGTCCCGTCCTGTCTTCCATGCAGGTGGAATCTATACACTAAATTACTGCTGTGGATTTATTAAAGCAGGGGTTCATTTCCCACTGTAATGGGGTCCCATTCCAGTCTTGTATGTCAGACCCATCACTCAAACTGGCATTCAGGCTCACTTCTCTGCAAAGCCCTTCCCCAGCACTGTCCCACCTCCAAATGCAAGTGATAAATATGTCAGCCTGTAGTGCTCTCCCATCTCTGAGGACCGTCAATTGCTGCAGCTCAGAGAAGCTTTTCTATCAGCCTTTGGGGGTTTATACCCGTGAGGGTATTACTTGTGTGGTTGCACAAAGGAGAATTATTACTTGAAATGGCTTTGATGATTCCTTAGTGTCTTTTTTAACTTATTCTCGTGAAACTGACAAGCAGGAGTCAGATTTCACATTCATATGAATGCAGATCCTGGGATGTAAGTATCCTAATGGTACCAAGTCCTATGGAGACAGGGATATGAGACTACCCAGTATTTAGAGACCTCTTCGAGGAGCACAGAGCTGTGGCTTGGCATTGAGAGCCCACACTTAATCCACCACAGGCTCAATTTGAAAGGGCAGTTAACAGTAATAAAAGAAGTATGTAAATAACTTTGAGTTGAGGTAGGAAATTTTAAAGATCAGGAAAAGAGTACCAAAAAGGTAGAAAGAAAAAGAAAAAGAAAGAAAGAAAGAAAGAAAGAAAGCCAGCCAGCCAGCCTTTGACATCTCAGAAGAAGCAGCACTGAATTTTATTCCCCATTGATTGATTTCACCATCACGAGTGGTACATGGATGGCAAAGAAAACTCCAACAGCAGTAATGTTGGCATTTCATGCTTTAGTCCTAGAAGAAAAAACAAAAAACATGTCCCAGGTCAAGTAGTAACTCGTACCAGGAAAACCCAGGAGCAAAGTTATTTTCTTGCAAAAGACAGGTTTTCACAAAAGGAAGTTTACAAAATTCTGTAAGTAAGAGAGTTGAGAAGGAAGATTTTTCTCTTCTCTTGACCAGGAGGACAAAGGCAAGTGTACCCAATTGGGCTATTTGGGTAAAAGGAACTTTACTAAAGGCTGTGGATCAGGAGAAAAACGGCTAGAGTCTTGTTTTCAAAACCATTTAGGTCTTCAGATTACTTATAGTCACAGCATAGAAAGTCCAAATTTCTACAAGTTCCACATTTCATCTGAAGTCCAAGATAGGTTAAAGCTGACGGGTTTGAACTGATGGAAACATGTGCCTCTGATGTAACGTTTGCTGTGGTAAGTGTGATGCTATAGTGACAGTCGCCCCTAAGCATAGCTTAGGTGACAAAGAACTGGTTCCAAAAAGAAAAGGGAAGCTTAGTGCCTTCAGCCTAGAGAATGGAGAAGACAGCGGTTTTAAGACCGTGTTAGTCAGTGGCCTTACTCTGCCTTTTGAGACTTTTCACTGGGGAGGCCTGACATCACCTGAGGGCGGACCAGCTAGTGAAGCAGGGGACGCTGCGGGGCACCCTGGCCACCACCTACAGACCCAACGCTTCCTGAGCGGACCAGAGAAGACCGGCCAGCTGCTTTCCAGCCTTCTCCTGGAATCCCAGCATCTAGTCGCAGTATCCGTCTACACCACGCTGGGCCCCCTCTCTGGTTGATGTGACGCATGTAACAGATGGAACGTTCTGGGCTAACAAGAGGCAGATGGCTGTTACTGCCTGAGCCATCTACACTGGCAAATTTTCCTTTTTATTTGCATAAAATGTCCCCCCAGTTCTGGTGTGAGTAGAGACTTTTTGATGGAGCACGGTTGCATGGCCACTACGATTGACAAAAATATGTAAGAAAAAGTGACAAAAATCCACTAACTGAACTTGAATTAATTGGTCTTGTTCTTTATAACTCTTCACCATCTCAATACACACACACACACACACATAAACCTGTCCTTAACGTGGTATTTTCTCCGGGACACTGAAGGCAGCATGAAATAGTGAACAAGAAAATTGCCATATTGAAGTCAGATAGAACTTGGCTGGACTTGCAAGCCAACTGCCTGACCAGCAGGATGACTCCTGGTATGTGGCTCTGTCTCTGAGTTTTAGGGGCTTGTTATTAATATGCATGTGTATAAACCAATTTGCTTTGCTGCATAGCAGAAACTAACACAGCATTTTATTTTTTTTAAGATCTTTTGAGATATAATTGACATACAATAAACTGCATGTATTTAAAGTGTACAAATTGATTTTTTTCTTATTAGTGATGTATATATGGCAATCCCAATCTCCCAAATTCATCCCACCCCAACCCCTCCCCCACTCCGCTTTCCCCACTTGGTGTCCATATGTTTGTTCTCTACATCTGTGTCTCTATTTCTGCCTTGCAAACCAGTTGATTTGTACCATTTTTCTATATTCCACATATATGCATTACTATACGATATTTGTTTTTCCCTTTCTGACTTACTTCACTCTGTATGACAGTCTCTAGGTCCATCCACGTCTCTACAAATGTCCCAATTTTGTTCCTTTTTATGACTGAGTAACATTCCATTATATATGTGTACAACATCTTCTTTATCCATTCGTCTGTTGGTGGACATTTAGGTTGCTTCCATGTCCTGGCTATTGTAAATAGTGCTGCTGTGAACATTGTGGTGTATGAGCCTTTTTAAATTATGATTTTCTCTGGGTAAATGCCAAGTAGTGGGATTGCTGGGTCATGTGATAGTTCTATTATTAGTTTCTTAAGGAACCTCCATAATGTTCTCCATAGTGGCTGTATCAATTTACATTCCCACCAACAGTGCAAGATGGTTCCCTTTTCTCCACATCCTCTCCAGCATTTATTGTTCCTCAATTTTTTGATGATGGCCATTCTGACTGGTGTGAGGTGATAGATACCTCACTGTGGTTTTAACTTGCATTTCTCTAATGATTAGTGATGTTGAGCGTCTTTTCATGTGTTTGTTAGCCATCTGCATGTCTTCTTTGGAGAAATGCCTGTTTAGGTCTTCTGCCCATTTTTTGATTGGGTTGTTTGGTTTTTTGATATTGAGCTGCATGAACTGTTTATATATTTTAGAGATTAATCCTTTGTCTGTTGATTCATCTGCAAATATTTTCTCCCATTCTGAGGGTTGTCTTTTCATCTTGCTTAGCTTCCTTTGCTGTGCAAAAGATTTTGTTTCATTAGGTCCCACTTATTTATTTTTGTTTTTATTTCCATTACTCTAGGAGGTTGGTCAAAAAAGATCTTGCTGTAACATGTCAAAGAGCGTTCTTCCTATGTTTTCCTCTAATAATTTTATAGTGTCTGGCCTTACATTTAGGTCTTTAATCCATTTTGAGTTTATTTTTGTATATGGTGTTAGGGAGTGTTCTAATTTCATGCTTTTACATGTAGCTGTCCAGTTTTCCCAGCACCACTTATTGAAGAGGTTGTTTTTTCTCCACTGTATATCCTTGCATCCTTTGTCATAGATTAGTTGACCGTAGTTTATCTCTGGGCTTTCTATCCTGTTCCTTTTATCTATATTTCTGTTTTTGTGCTAGTACTATATTGTCTTGATTACTGTAGCTTTGTAGTATAGTCTGAAGTCAGGAAGTCTGATTCCTCCAGCTCTGTTTTTTCCCCCCAAGATTGCTTTGGATATTCGGGGTCTTTTGTGTCTCCATACAAATTTTAGGATTTTTTTGTTCTAGTTCTGTGAAAAATGCCATTGGTAATTTGATCGGAATTGCATTGAATCTGTAGATTGCTTTGGGTAGTATAGTCATTTCCACAATGTTGGTTCTTCCAATCCAAGAACATGGTATATCTCTCCATCTGTTTGTGTCATCTTTGATTTCTTTCATTAATGTCTTATAGTTTTCTGAGTACAGGTCTTTTACCTCTTTAGTTAGGTTTATTCCTAGGTATTTTATTCTTTTTGTTGCAATGGTGAATGGGATTCTTTTCTTAATTTCTCTTTCTGATCTTTCATTGTTGGTGTATAGAAATGCAAGAGATTTCTGTGTAACACGGCATTTTAAATCAACTATACAATAAAAAAATTTTTTTAATGTAATAGATGTAAAGAACTTGGCACAGTAGGTGGTCAAAGCCACTCGACAAATTGAGGTTAAACAAGGAAATGGGTTGTGAATTGGCCTCTAGCCAATCCCAGAAATGCCCTACTAACCTTTGAGATACAGCCCCAGGTTTCACCTGAAAGTACAAAACATCACTGGCAAGATGGGTGAGGATTTCCACCTCACATTTTTCATCCTCTTGTTTCTGATAGATTCTAAAAAAGCCTAAAAGCAGCCTAGATGTTTGTGAAAGAGGAGAAGGCATGGCTTGACATGATTGAAGGTTGAGCTGTCATTAGGATTCTCCATGCTTCCAAGTTGCAGGTTTAGGATCTAAGCCCCTTTGGTCCGGAGAGAGGAAAAAAAAGAGTAGAACGTGTTTCCTGCTGCTCTATGTCTGCGCCATGCCTCCCTCACCACACAGCACCCTAAGCAAGCTTCTCAGCCACAGCTTTTATCCCAATCTCTCCATTCTCAGAAGACACACTGGCACCCATCTCTGCAAAAAAGGCATAAAAATCATTTTTTAGTCAAAAAAAGTTATTGTTTTTATTCACTCACTTAAAATATACTCATTAAGCTCTACCGAATTAAACATTATTAAGCTTATATATAACTAACTTCAAAATAATAATTAAGCATTATTACCTCTATGTACAATTAACCTCGGAAGATGAACTCAGTTTCTGGTTATCCATTTTGGTAAACAACTGAGCTCTTGTAACAATTTTGAATTAATTGAAAGTTGGAGAATTCTATACAAACCTATCATCTTTCCCTTTACAGGGTGAAGAATCGAATCTTTGTGTTACTTAAAAACAGTTTCAGCATAAAAGCTTTTATTTTGTATCTGTTTCATTCTTATAAGTTGTCTAGTTATCAATGATTATTAATTGACTGTTTATCAAAGGTCTTTTTTTTTCAAAGGTCTTAATATTAGTTAAGAATGAAGCAATTACATGTTTTACTAACATAATGAATCCTTCTGTCATATAGCATTTTAAAATTTCACAAAATTAAAC
The DNA here is from genome assembly GCF_030028045.1 of Hippopotamus amphibius kiboko. Taxonomy (NCBI): domain Eukaryota; kingdom Metazoa; phylum Chordata; class Mammalia; order Artiodactyla; family Hippopotamidae; genus Hippopotamus; species Hippopotamus amphibius. Next base: position 7,835,060 of record NC_080189.1, on the reverse strand, counting down.
ACTTTTTAAAAATTCATGATCACCTTCTCATGTAGCTGAACACAATTATATGTATGTGTGAGTGCATGCATAAATTTTAAATAAGTTATGTAGACAGTGATTTAACTCATAAAAACAACGTAGGAAATTTAGAATCTTAAATCATAAAAACCTTGGCCCCAGTCTTCTACAAACCAAATTGTTGTGCTTATATTGTTTTTATATTGTAAACTAAATTTTAAAGATTCTAAATAATGCTCAAGGCTCTTCTTTTACTTGGAACGAGCCTTTTCTTCTTATCTTATAACAATAGTAACAAAGGCTATTTTGTAAATACAGTGTCCACAAAAGAAACACAAATCGCTTAATATTTTTCTTTGTCTTTTAGATATTTTTGACAGTCTGAAATAGAAATTCTTAAAGTATGCACATAATGACAGGATGGTTATTTCAATTAATTAATTTTTAAAGTCTCCTGAGAGAGAAAAAGAGGGGGAAAGGAATAGAAAAGAGGAGTGAGAGGAGGCCAACTTCAGGCACTTACGAAATTGTCACTATAGACAGCAAGAAAAAGAAGATAAATGTTTAGATTCAGGAAAACCCATTTTGATGTATATTTACATGCAAAAAATCATTACAGCTGGTTTAGATAATTATTTGGGCCTTGAAATTTTTATCAAGTGACATATTTTAAAACCAGCATTTATTAATCTTTACAGTACAGAAATGTAGGAGAGAGGTATCTACAAAAACCAAAATGCTCTCTTTTTTTCGGGGAGACAGGATAGTCTCCTGCTGTTTCTTCCCTTTGTGTTCTAAGGCATCTCTCAAATGAACAATTTTGTTCATGTCCAAAGTTCCCCAAAGCAGCCACTGCAATTCAAAATTATTCCTGGTGAAACTGCCAGTTAGAGAGAGAAGCATGTAAGTTAAGGTGATGTGGGAAAGCAGGTGTTTATCCCAGAGGAAATGGATGGTTTAGGTCTATGAGACGCCGTGAGAACTGCAATGCTCCCAAAAGCTGGTGCTGGTGCAGCCGTCTGCCTTCAGTACTTGACTAAAGCCCAGTAGACCGTCAGAGGCCAGACAGGACCTTCTGATTCCTAGGAGACTGGGCAAGGCAGTCTCAGGGACACAGAGACAAGACTAATGAGGATGTTCTTATACAGTTTTGAAATAGCGCCCAAGTCGGAATTTACCCGGAGACACTCTGAACTCAGCCCCCAGAGCTGGCTCAGCAGAGACTGACCTGGCTGGTGCCGAGCCTCTCCCCATGGGCTTTTCCTCTTATAGACAAGTTGTAAGAACAGACAGATGGTAAGAACAGATACTAGGAGCCTAGAACACAACTTCACCAAAGAACAGTCAGTATTTGATCAGATAATCAAAAAGTCATTGATGGCCTTTCTCCTAAAGGCAGGAAAGGGTGGGGAGAATGAGGGGAGACAACAACAAAGAAAGAAAGGACAAAGGAAGGAAGGAGGAGGGAGAAGAGGAGAGAGGAAAAACTCCCCAAAAGGAAGGAAGGACCCCAGCAAAACATCGGAGGTCAGTTCAGCATGAGCATCCCCCCAGCCAGCGGCAGTGTGGGACCTCAGACAGCTAGGGACACGAAGGCTCTCGAATGTGCCCATGCACAGTGGATTGAGGGTTTCCCATCGGAGGCATGAAGGCTCTCAGATGAGTATTGATGGAACCTCCCATCAGTAGATACATCACAGCATTGACCGCTAGGAACCTGTCTGTATGAGAACAAATTTGGGGTTATTGATTCATTGTAGCAAGGCAGGTAGCCCCTGGAGAACCGAGGGCATCTCAGGGTGCCAAAAGAGCTTCTTGTAGGGCTTGGGTTTGTGTTCAGTGATTTGGGGGAGGTTTCAAAGAAGCAGGAGTTTGCTCAGAACTGGATGCTGTCAGGAAACAGGGGTATTTCTATGACTGGACGTCTTAATATTTTTATCTAGAAGGTAATAGGAACAAAGCAGGACTAAACCCATAGTTGGTGAAGATGCAGCAGTTATGTGTATTGGGCAGGAAAGGGATAGGTTTGGTCATGTTTGTGTTCTGGACATTTCTTTTGTCTGGAGTAAGACATGACTGTAAAGTGACAGCATCTCTGCCTCACTCTATCAAGGTCAGAGTGACTCTTCCCGATGTGTACTTGGATCAGTGTGTGTTTATCAGAACACCAAGACCTGGCTGTCAGCACCAAGTCAGCTTCCGCTCATCAGGGCTGCTTTTTCCTTTCTCGTTAGAGATCCGAGACTGGGGGACAACACTTGCATGACAACCAAGGGAAAATTCAATTAAGTCACCAAAGGAAAATTAAACAAACTAAAAAAAAAAAAAAAGAAAAGAAAAGAAAGAAAGAAAAACTCCAGGAAAAACAAAAGCTGCAGAAAAGGAGAAATAATCATGAGAAATGATATGACTCAGCTGTAAATGGTATTTCCATGTTCTCGGTAATATAAAAATTAATGTCGATCTAAGCAAAATTACAGTCTACCTGTTTTAGAAGGCTAGGTGAATGGTGCTTATTGATGGGGTGGGGAGTGGAGTAAAAGAGTGCTAAATCCTCCGTGTTGGCAAACCAATAGACAGTGCCTGAAAATGAAACATCATGAAATTGTGATAGTACTATGTCATTTGGAGGTGAATCTTTAAATCAGCCTAAAGGCTTGAAAATGCTTCTAGAGGGAATTCCCTTGCAGTCCAGTGGTTAGGACTCCACCCTTTTACTGCCAAGGGCCCGAGTTCAATCCCCTGCCGGGGAACTAAGATCCTGCAAGCCTCAGCGTGTGGCCAAAAAAAAAAGAAAAGAAAAAGAAAGAAAATGCTTCTAGGGAGGGGAGATAAGAGGGCAGAACAGAGAAAATTGTTAACTATTCTTAACAGTCCTCAAAGAACGACTTGTTTAAACTTTTTAAATAATGTTTTTAAAAGAATGAGTAGAAGTAGCCAGGTGAAGAGAGAGGAAAAGCAAGGAAAAGGGAACAGGTGGAAAAAGGCCGTGGTGTGTGAGGAAGAGGGGAAGCCCCTTTGCCTGGCCGCAGTGAGGTGGGGGAGCAGGGAGGATGGGCAGCCCAGCTCCGGCCGAGCTGATTTCCTCACAGGACACAGAGTACAGTTGCTGACCACGTGTCTGCATTATTGATAGTGGCACCCAAAGGCCATCAACAATTTTTTCTCACCAACTGCCACGGCGAGCACCTCTCCGTGTGACCCTCAGCACTTTCTGCCTCATTCCAGCAGCCTAATAACCACCCTGCCCGATTTCCTCTCCATGACTGCTTCACAGATCAAGAGACATATCGCGTGGAAGGCGTGATTTGAAAGTTTAATGTGCCCTAGAAAGGCACAAAATGATTATTAGCCTGTGCCCAGTCATTTCTCAGGTTAACAAGCTTCTGATAAACACAGAACACGTTGTGAACAATTGGCAGGGGAATATTTTTCCATTTATTAACTAAGAAAAAGGATTTCAACACACTCTGGAAAGCTAACACTAAATAATAATAACCACCATAGGAACTGATTTGATGTTGAATATAGACTGATGTGAGGAGGTAAAAAAACTCCCTGCACTTAATGTTCTTACTAAAAGGCCTCCGTCCTTGAATTGACCTTGACAGGTCTGCATGGAAATAAAGGATTTTTTCAGAGACATTCGCTTATAGAGAGAGAGCGCGAGGCAGTAGAAGAAAGAAATGCTGCTCCTACTGTTTTTGCTGAATTGTTCTCTTGCGAATAGGGCAGAAGTGCTTGGAGAGATTTCCAAAGGAAATCCTTGACATTGGAGTTTTAAAACCTTATGGTCTCATAATGTGGCTGCATTCCAAGGATTCCCAGGGAACAGCCTTACTTTAGAAAGAAATGACGTTCTGGATCAGATTTGCTCCTCTCTGGAAAATAGAGAGAGACACAGGAGGGAAGATAAATGCATGTGAGAAAAGAAAATCTTTAGTTTCATGGTAGTTGTGCATTTTGATTAAATATTGATTCCACTTAAAGAGCATCAGCATATTAGCTAAATTACAGAATCGATGGTCTTTTGTTTCATGGGCTTAAATTTTCTCTCCCCAGTAAGTTTGAGGGATTGGATAAGAGTATCATCATCCAAAAATTTTTTCCCCGAACTTCTACACTGGAGGTTGCTATAAAAAAATCACTAGAAGACTGTGGGCTATTTGTACACCAGCGTTCACAGGGGCACTATTCACAGTAGCCAAAAGGCGGAAACAACGCACATGTAGATCATTGGATGAGTGGATAAGCAAAAGGTGTTATATCCAGTACGATGAGATACTATCCAGCCTTAAAAGGAAGGAAATGCCAACATTTGCTATAACAAAGATGAACCTTGAAAACATTATACGAAGTGAAAGAAGCCACACACAAAAGGAAAAGTATTGTATGATTACATTTATATGAAGTATTAGAATAGTCAAATTCACAGAGACAGAAAGTAGACTGGGATTGCCGTGACCTGAGGGGGGAAGGGCCTGGGGAGTTAGTGTTTAATGGGGACAGAGTTGCAGTTTGGGAAGATGAAGAAGTTCTGGAGCTGGATGGTGGAGATGGTTGCATGCCCATGTGAATGTACTAGGTGCCACTCAACTGTACACTTAAAATGGTAAACTGCATATTGTATATATTTTACCACATTGTTTAAAAATGGATTTGTCATTTTCCTCCTCTGGGGCCTCAGTGACATCATCTGTGCGATAAGTATGTTGGAACAGATGGTCTCTGAGGACACATCCAAGTCTGAGGGTCTGTGTGTCTAAGACGCTCCCTCCATGCTCACGGGGTGTAGCACCAAGCTGGGAAGGTGAGATGCATGAATAAAAAAACAAACTCACGCTGGTTAATTTCCTAAGTACCCAGTTAGTGATAGAGTTAGGAATACGTATCCCTCGGGGAGGGACAGAGCAGAGCTGTGGAGGCCAGCTTTGCGGACGATGTTCATCTAAAAAAGCATCAGGCTTCAGCTTGGGTCCTTGGGCAGTTTTCATCTGCACCTCTGTATCCCATCTTCTAGTCTGTCCTCAGGAGTCAGGAAGCCCCATTCCTCCCATGTTCCCCACGCCTTCTCTCCACATTCTGTTACTACCTCTACCTCCTGTATCCCTGTTTGCTCTTTCTCCTCAGCATGTAACCTGTCCCAGTCTCTCTGCAGACCCCAGGTCTATTTCTACTTACTGCTTCCCTCCAGCCAAATACTAGTTTTATGAGAACCATCTGCCCTGCCACACTTCCCAGTTATTCCTCAGTCCCCCACAATATTTTATTCCCTCCATCACTCCACTAAAATTGCCCATCTGTGCCCCCCACGACCTTACAATTACCAAACCAAATGAGTACCTTTCCACCTGTCTTATCTTTGCCTCTTCTCAGCCCTGGAATCTGGGGGACCAGGGCCACCGTGTTGGATGACATTGGGGCACCACACACATAGCCTGGGATCTGCCTGGTGCCCCAGGAGCTGTGCACTGTGTGAGCTCTGCTTGAACCTCCATCCCTCCTGAAAACTTCTACTTGGTCTTCTCTGAGACTTGTCCTCCCTGGTTTTTCCACATCTCTTTGCCCTTTCCAGCTCTAGTCTTTGTAAACTGAGCGACCTTAGGAAAATCACTTAGCCTTTCCAAGTTTTAGGTTCCTGATCTATTTGTTCAGATGAGGATAACACAGGGCATCTTGCTGGAGTGTTGTGAGGACTGAGGAATGATTTTGTACAGCACAAGATGTAGTGGCCAGTCAACAGATATTAGTTTTCTTCCTGGTGATTCTCGTCTGTGCACTTCTCTGGAACTTTCCTCTTCCTTTCTGGACCTAAGATGCCCACCAGACCTCTCTCAGCCAAACTCCTGGTCCTGATCTTTTCTAGGCAGGGTTATCGTGCATTTATCTAAAGCCTGAGGCTAAAAGATTGCAATAAAGGCTCGTTCTCATAGGTTTCATATCATTACACCCTTGGAAGAAACATTTGCACGTTTTGCATTATTTGCAAGTTTTCCTCAATTTTGGTCATTGACTTACAGGTGGATATTAAAGAGCAGACAGAGTCAGCTGTATCAGTGAATACATGGGCTGTTTGATACCAGATACTTGACTGGGATAAACACTGGGACAGGCCCTTGCAAATACGAGGCCAATGAGCTGATGGTTAGAGATGATAGGTGGTCTATTAATTGCTCCATCTTCCCATATGGACCACTCTGTAGAGTACAGATAGTATGAACTTAGCATCAGAAGACTTTCGAGTTCAGAGTTTGCCACTGGCCATAGAATTTGGGCAAAAACACAATCTCTAGTGTTAAGCCACTGTGGATGGAATTCTGAGCTTTATTCTCCAACCATGATTAGTGGACCTTCAGCCATGCCCCGTGCTCACCACTGGACTCTCCAGCTGAAAACACCTCCTCCCCTCTTCCCTCCATGCACCCAAGAGTGGGGGCCCAGCCTGCAGTGCCCACCCTGGGGTCCGTCTCCTTCCCCAGCCACTCCTGACTCCTAGAGCACACATCACTTCAACAACTCATGTTATCAAGTGGCCCTTTGTGGCCCTATTTTGTTGTTTAACAATTTCCTGTGCATCTGGCAAGTCTTCCTAGCACATTGTCATCTTGATCATTTTTGTGTTCTCTTACAGGGGTTCACGCAAAGCTAGGCACGTCGTAGGTACTCAGTAAACACGTGCTGAATACTCTGAGTTGACCTAGCCAGGCAGAGAAGGGGGAGTAGACAGCCAACACCCCAAGAACTGGAAGAAAGGCCATCCTCCTCCAGGAGCTTGGAGAGCTGGCCAGCTGACTCAATGGAGTCACGCTGGGCCTATAAGCTTCAGTGGTTGGCACTGTTGCAACTGAAGTTTCTGCTGAGTAGGGTCATAAACATTAACCTGAGAACATAATAGTGAGAATGGCTCCTTCCTTTTCACATCCTAGACTCAAGAACAGAGATAGGTGCCATCACGTCTAGAGTATAATATCGATGTATTATCCAGCATTGTGCATACAAGAAAAGCACATTTTCCGGAAAGTGTCCTTGTTTCTCTTGAAGTCATGGGTAGAAAGTGACCTTTGAGATTGCTGGGACAAAGCCCAAAGTGCTACTAAATTGGAAACCTGTTTAATGGCTAAGACAGCTTACCTCCCGATTAATTATGGATGTGCTACCATTTCAAGGTTACATTAGGAAGGAAACATGTCACCAACTGTGATCAATGGATGGAAGGTGAGTCTCGGCTGCATCCTTTTAAAATAAATAAGTTGAGGTTTGAAGACAATTTGAGATCACTTTTGGTTGAGTAAAATAAAATCTGTTTAGCAAATTCTTTGGATTTGTGGATTCCCTAGGAATCTACAAATCTGCAACATCCCTTCTCCAGATACAATCAAAGAGTAGGGGAGAAGTCATTGAAAGCCTAATGCTTGACTTCTTGCCTTGGTTTCTAGCCAAAACTAAAAATGGAAAGAAAGGAAAGTTGACTCAAAGCAAGAAGTTGAATTATAAGTAAATAATTCCAAAAACCAAAAGGGGGAATATGAAAGAATAGAGGTAATTTTTTAATGTTTTTATCAAGTTGAAAAAAAATGCCTTTAATAATTCATAGTAACATTCCTTTTTTATTTAGCTTTTGTTTTTATCAAAGTAACACAAGCACCTGGTTTAATGCATCAGGTAGTTCTATGTGGCTCATTAGGAAAAAGACCCACCCCAATTTTCAGATTTTTGTTGTCATTGTTTCTTCTGGTCTTTGTCTCTAAACCTCTGAAGACATTTATTTGCTACTCAGGGGATCAGAAAACTTTTCCTAGAGTGAAGCAGCGAACATTTTAGGCTTTGAGGACCGTATGATCTCTGTTGCAATTACTCATCTCTGTGGTTGCCGCATAAAAGCAGCCACAGACAATATGTAAGTAAATGGTGTGGCTGTGTTCCAATAAAACTTTATTTACAAACACAGGCGGCTGGCCTGTGGGCTAGTTTACCCAGCCCTAGGCTACAAGGTGTATTTCTATCAGCTGACTTCTTACTGTGGAAGTGGAGGATGAGGCTCCTTACAGCCAGCAGTGCCCTCTCCACCCACCTCCCCTCCACGTGCTTCCCAGGCGTCATCTTTCCAGTAGGACGGATGCTTCACCAACTTTGGTTAGATTGGTACGCGGTGTTTACAGTACACAACTTTATGTACACTTTTCATAGCTGAACCATACAATAGAATTACGTTTCCTTTCATAAACAATGTCTTATTTTCCTTAAAGGGAATAAGTAGCTGGCTTTTCCACTTGTTAAATTGTCTATGAATTGATGATAAGTCCAAACTCCAATTCTCCCAATTTTTTAAGTCGTCTCTCAACACGTTTTTACACACGTCAGAGAGTCCACTTCATTTTTTTTTCTTTTTTTTTTTGGTGCTAAAAATTTTATTGAAGGAAAGACTTTACATGAGGCACAGCTTAAATTAAAATCTGTCCACAAAACCAAATTCTTCAGCCTTGAAGTATGCTGTGGGATTTTTAAATGAAATGTCAGAGCGTAACCTTTAGCTCTTTAAGAACGTTAAATATTAGATATTAGACATACTTTAATACAATATTTAGACTTATGTACTACCAACTTTAACAGCACAGAGGGCACCTGGGGTCTCTGAGCAGACTAGCTCTATAAGAGTCTTATTTGTGAATTGGGAGATTGGAATTCCCATATATATGTTGCTAATAAGAAAAAAAATATCAAATTGTACACTTTAAATATATGCAGTTTATGGTATGTCAGTTATCTCTCAATAAAATTCTTTTTTAAAAAATAAAAAGAATCTTGAAAACCTAAAACAAAAACAAACAAACAAAAAAGAGTCTTCATTTGGACTGGGAATTTTTTTCTTTTTTTCCCCCAGTTTTATTGAGATACAATTGACATACGTACCAGTATAAGTTTTTTGGTGTTTCTTTTTTTATTTATTGGAGTATAGTTGCTTTACACTGCTGTGTTAGTTTCTGCTGTACAGCAAAGTGAATCAGCCATACGTATATATATATCCCCTCTTTTTTGGATCTCCTTCCCGTTTAGGTCACCACAGAGCATGAATAGAATTCCCTGTGCTCACTTCATTGTCTTGGAGACATCTCTTCCAGAGCATTCTGGCTGAAGAGACCAGCTGTCATCTTTACATCTCCTTCTCCATCATCAAAGAGATTCCCTTGGCCTCTAGATTATTAGAGCCCCTGTGACCTGGCCTCTATGACCTCCTCTTTCTTGATCTATTTTCTTTTTTTTCCCTCTGGAGTTATCTTTCTGTAACTTCCTGAGAAAGGGTGCATGGGAATTACATTTCCTGAAACATTGCAAGTCCAAGAGTGTCTTTATTCTCCCTCACACTTAATTGAAGTTAGACCAAATATAAAAATCCTTGATTGGAAATTATTTCCCTTCTGAGTTTGGGAGAAATTTTTCAATTGTCAACAGTGTTGCTCTCAAGAAGTTTAATGCCATTCTAATTCTTGATCCTTTACTTGAATGTGGTGTTTTCCTAGATGCTTTTAAGTTCTTATTCTTCTCCCCCGTTTTCTGAAATCTCATGAATATTATTTGATGTTGTGTCTATTTTCATCCTTCTTAGTGGGTAACCAATGGGCCTTTCAACCCAGAAAGCCATTCTCTTCAGCTCTAGGACATTTCCTTGAACTGATTTTTTTGGGACAACTTCTCCTCCATTTTCTATTCTTTCTTTCTAGAACTTATATTGAGATATCAGACCCCATGGACTAATCCTCCTATTTTCTTATCTTTTCTCTCATTTGTTCAATTTCTTTATTGTTTCCCCTAAATTGTGAGAGGTGGCCTGAAACTTCTCATTGAGTTTTTCATTTCTTTTATTACATCCCCAATTTCCAAGAGCTCTATTTTTTGTTCTTTGCATGTTCCTTTTTTTATATCATCTGTTCTCACTTCCTGGAAGCAATGTATTATCTCTCAGAGGATATTAACAACATTCTTGTTCCCTACTCAACCTCTCTTTCCTTCAAGTAACACTTGTTTGTTTGTTCATGTGTGTTTCCTTTGGCCTTCTCCTATGTTTGAGACATTTCCTCAAATGTCTGGTGACCCTTTAGCTGGCACACATATTTAAGAGTGAGACACTAAAACTATGACTGGGAGGGACTTCCCTGGCAGCCCAGTGGTTAAGACTGCGCATCCAGTGCAGGGGGTGCGAGTTCAGTCCCTATTTGGGGAACTAAGGTCCCATATGACTCATGGCAGGGCCTCCCAAAAAATATATGTATATATGACTGGGAGTTTTGTGTACACAAATGGGACTTGTGACCTGTGGGTTTCACTGTCTGAGGGAGCCCCCGATGTCAGCATCACTGAGGTTTTTTTTTCTTTTGATTTAATCAAAAACTCCAGAGTAGAAGGTTCCATTCTTGCCTGGAGTGCAGACACCTGGCTGCCTTGTTCTCACAGCTGAGGAGGAAGAGGGCTATAGGTTTCAACATCCAGTGTGTAAACTTAGACTTACTACCCTTGTTTTCAGTACAGAACTCCTGCCTTCCCTGTTCCTGGAGTCCCCCACTTCAGACCCTCTGCTAAACCCTCTCCGGAGAATAAATCTTGAGTCTTCTGCCCGCGTGAAGAAAAGGCAGTTTCCTGGTATAGGGATCTAGGGATATAACTGTTCTTAACAAACTTCCAGTGAATTCTGTCCTCCTGGCTTCACATCTGCACCCACAGCCGGCAGTAACCCTTGCCTTCAATTACGTACCTTCGGGGGTTTTGCCCTGAAAATTGGGTTGCTTCTCAGAGCTCTCCCCTAAGCTTACGTTTCCCTTTCCGTGGATCTGCTGCCCCTTAAGATGCGTCCGTTGTTTTTCAGCTTCCAGAGCGTGGTCTCTCCTTCTCCATTCTTTGTCCCTAGGTTTTATACATCGTAACACTTTACTCTCCTTTCTGTGGGATTTATGGAGAAAGCAGTGGCCTGCGTATGTGTTCAACCCACTCTCTTCACAGGAAGCCACCAGCCCTTCTGTTTTAGAGGAAGTTTGAAGCACACATACAAAAGTCGCATTTTAAAATGCTGTATTCTGATTTGTTAAAGCTGGAGTCATGATGTTATTTTTCATTTGCTTTTCAAAAGGGATGAATTGGTTAATTTAAAAATGTATAAAGAATTTTTTCCAATACTGAGATTTTGCTATTAAAACTAATTACATCTTAAAACTATGTGATTTTTCTTCCTCCTCCAACAGTGAATTTTCTTCTTGCTTTAAGAAGGGTGCTCAGGAGAGAACAGAAAATTATATATAATTGTATATGAATTATTTATCATAGGATTATATATAACTATATGTAAATAATTTATCATTATAAAGTTAGTATATGTTCATTGCAGAAAACTTGGAAAAAACCAAAAGTATAAGCTAAACTTTCAAGATAAACTTAAAAATCAACTGTATTCTCAACAATCACAGAAAGCTTAACAGTTTTGGTGCATTGTCCATTATGTCACACATACATGCTTAAGAACTAATATACCAACATGTCAGTATCATTTTTAAATTGGCAATTTTAAAATGGGTCCAATTTTTAAATGCTGATGTATTCCTAGATTTTCTAAAAGATTTCTATATATAAGGGGAAACTTTGCGGTAATGGACTGGTGTGCTTAGTCTTTAAATATATTTGCTTGTTGAAGAATGATGGGTCTATTGTATGTAGTTCAAATGCAACCCCACGCACAGCTGTCAGACATAATTCACTCTACAGCCATTCATGCCTGCATAGCGCTGCTTCTTTGCCTTCAGGCTTTACATTGGGAAATCATTTTATTGGACCTGAAGCCTTCCGTTGACATGAAAGTGTTGTTAATTGCTCTGGCAATAGAGAGATTAGTAGTAGGAATAAACAGTTAGAAAATTCACAGATTAAATCTTTCTTGATATTTTAAGCCTTTCAGTTATTCTCCTAGCCTGATGAGAATGCCTTCATAAAGTGCCGTTCTTATAATTTTTGGTTTTCATAAATGTGCTTGGGTTTTATAAGTCCTGCTTTGCCTACTGCCAAACTAAATTCAGTACAGACTTTTACATATAAAAACCTAGAATGATACCAAAAGTATTCCTTCAACAACATACAGTTTCTGAAAGCAGTGTGTAGGCCAAAATATATATTCATATTTATTATTTGCACTTTTGTTGAAAAAACATCTACTGAGATCCCGCTTCTTGCTTGGCAGAGTATCTATTGTTCTCTCCTGAGCATCCTTCCTAGTGCAAGAAGAAAACTCATCATCAAGGGAGGAAGAAAAAGCAGGGAGAAAAAAGTAGATGGCAAGGATGTGGCAGGAACCCAGTCCCAAGAACTAGGGTCTTAGGAAGAGGGAAGCAGATACAGATCCACACAGAACAACTGGGTTAGAAGCGGGCAGCCGGCCATTAGCCTGCAGGGAGACTGCATCCGACTCGGAGGGGACCAGCAGCCAGGACAAGCTCTATTGTCCAAGGTCATAACCAGCATCAGACTTTTAGCTGGACTTAAACACTTGGGTGGTGTTTAACGAAGATGTGAGGAGTTCAGAGACAGAAAACCAAGTAGGTACAGGTAGTGCCCACACAGGTCCTAACTTGCATTATGCAGAGTTCTAATAGAAATCATTATCTGGTTTCCAAGATCCAACACAATTTAGAAGAATGATCTGGGCGGAATGTTAGAGGCAGGCACATCGACTGCAGTAAGAACAGGCGGCTACATGTTTATCAGCAAGAGGGGAGATAAACAGTAAGATAGGAGAGGTCAGAAATCCGTGTAATCTCATTTTGCAAAAGAGCAAAGAGCCTAAATAGCTCCAGAGACACCGGTGTATATATTATTAAGGGTCAGCAAGAAAAGACAGTTGTTATTCACTTTAAGGCATAAAATAAATAAGGAAAAATTTGGCGTAGCCTTTCCCACCTGAAATGTTTGGTTCTTCAGGGTTTCATTTCCTTTATAATGGGGAAACCATTTATTTGGAATAGTTCTGCCTCATTTGGCAGCCCTGTATTTTTTCTGAAGCCATAATGGTGTTATTAGGACTTCATAGATCCCAAATGAAGTTGAAGAACCATAGATGCCTTCTCCCTGCACGAAAATAGAGGAGCAGCAGTTTTAAATTCATGATGTCATTCTTCCGACGATGGGTAAACATAAGTAAAATAATCAATGTTGTCAAGGTAAACTGCAATCTTGTTACTAATCTTAGTGTCAAAGCAATATGAGAGCCCGCCTGGGTTTTATACCAACCGGCATTTTTAAGCACAAGTTTGAACAGTAAAGAAAGTCTTGGTTGCCCTGAGCTCACGTCTAGACCCATCCTCATCCAAGGTGATGGATTAAAAGACTGCATCTTTGTCCTGCAGCGATGGTCCTTTCTTCAAACCCCATCAGACCCTTTGGCTCTGGGGATGCTTTTCTTGGGAGGTCCGTCTCTGAGCTGGCTACTCCTCTGAGAACCTAGCCCTTAGCATCCGGAGAGCTTCTTACAGACCCATCAACTGTGGAGGAAGACACCGGAGCTAGCTAGCTCACATTCCACAGTCTTTAAACTGTCATGACAATCTTGTCCCCACTGGGCTGACGTCACCTGCTGCCACTTGCTAAGCCTCCCCCTCCCCATTCTCATTTCATCAGCAACGTGCGTGTTCACACCCTTCAATGTGAATATGATGGGTGTTAATGAACATAACCCATCTGCCCAGCTCCTGTGGGTTTTTTTCCCCTAATAAGTCCAGCGAAAGGTGGTAAACAAATGGAAAGGGGAGGGCACAGTCTGGAGGCATCTGAGAAAACAAAGAGCAAGCGTGAGACATCAGTCAGATTGTTCAGTGAATCTGAAAGGACCACAACCCCCTAAACTGGTTTGGGTGTTCGTACCTCGGTCTTTGGACACATAACCCTGCATAGTCCCACACACCCGAAAGCCTTCCTATTCGGCTCATTTTTAAACCAAGCAGATGGCGTGGTTTAAATTGTAGGAACACTGTTAACCTCTGCAAATGGGCTTCGTGGTCCAAATGGGTAGTTACGGGTTTCCTTCCATTAGGAGTTACAGCCGCATCAAGATTCTACATCCCACTATTGAGTTTGAATCTCCATATGACATAGGGGGAGTTTATTACAAGAGGGCAGAGGGAAAGGGAAACATTGCTCTCTTTCTCTGGAGCAGAATGATGGTCAGGAAAGAACACATTGAAAGAATAAAACCTCTCTCTGTTAGCTTACCAACTCTGAGCTACATTTTCCAAATTATCAGTAATCGAAACATTAGGAAAGGAACTATACCCTCTTCTCCTGAAGGGTTTGTTTTAATAACTTCCTAATAACATGCTGCTGTGATTGCACTATAGGCTATTCCCGAAGAATTTATTCTCTGAGATACTATTTGCCGGCAGAGGCTATTTGTCAGTGGGTGGAGAGACTGATGAATTGGCTATTAACACAGATGCGAAAGCATATTGATTGAGTTGGTTTTGCATTTAGTAATACGCTAGGCAGCAACAGTGCATGGGAAATACACTCAATAATGAAGAACTGCTTTTTCTTTTATATCCCATTAAGACTCTTGCATGTTTTATCCTGGCAAAATAGATCATGACCATGATGAAAAGATCATCACGTGGTGATCACACGTCTTTACCATAAAAGTGAATTAGAGGGAAATTTTTATAACTCTCGGTGCAGAAATAATTATGATACGAAAACCCTGTCTTTTCAACATCTCCAACGCTCATTTCATTCGCCATCTTAAAAGCCTTGTCAGTAGCATCAGTTCTGCTCTGTAGAACGGCGCTTGTGATTGTGTATTTAAATGAACACATTCTCCTGTCACCTGGGGAGGGACCTTCACTCCCCAGCTGTGGGAGGGACCCAAGCTTTCTTATCAGATCCAGCTGCATTTGAGGTGCTAATGGCTGTGCCCCCACCACCACCACCACCAGGGGCTACTGTGCAATTCCCTCCCCCACCCCACCCCCGGGGTCATGTTGACCAGTGGAAAGAGTTCTGGAGACCACATTCAGATCTTGCAGAATGGATAAGGCTTATTCTCATTCTCCCTAGATGTTTTGCCTGTTTTCTTCGACACTGGACCTTGGGAAGCAGCAGGTAGTGATGGGTCCAAGACGGAGACCCATCTGAGACCTCATAAATACTAGTTAAGGTGCCCTCTATACGTCACATCTGTGCTGGACCCTGAAATGACAACAAAGGTGAATCAGACACGGGGACTGTCGCTAAAGCCCTGACAGCCTAGATTAAGACATATGCAAAAGTAATTCAATACCTAGTAGAAAGTAAGGAGTATTTGATTTAACAACTTCTTCATAAGGTGCTGCATTGGACGTTGTTTCTGAAGAATTTATCTAAGACACTACTTGGCAGTGTAGGCTGTTTGCCAATGACTGGAGAGGCTGGTGAACTGGCAGGTTATGTGATATGTACGCTTTCAGAGGAGAGAGGTTTCTTCTAATAATGGGAGGAGCCGCTGGACAAGATACCCACTCAAATCAAGACACAGACTCAGGAAACCAGAAGGCTGGGCGCGTAGCCAGTGTGGCTATAGGTGATGCGCAAGGTGTGGAGTAATCAGGTAAGATCACGAAAGCTGAAAGCCCATGGTGAGGAATTTGGACTTTTATGTGGCAAGGCATGAGAGTTGTTGAAAAATTTTTTTTTCTGGTTTCAAGATTGATTATAAAGGTGCAATAATCCAGATGGTGTGGTACCGACAGGATTATAAGCAAAATAACAGGATAATCGAGTATACACAATAGATTCCAGAAATAGATCCACATATGTATGGAACACTGATTTTTTTAAATGAAGTATAGTTGATTTATAATGTTTCAGGTGTACAGCAAAGTGAGTTTTATATATATATAATATATCTATACACATATATATAATGTATATATGTGTGTGTGTATATATATACATATACATATATATATATAAATTCTTTTTCAGGTTCTTTTCCATATAGGTTATCACCAGACATTGAGTGTAGTTCCCTATGCTGTACAGTAGGTCCTTATTGTTTATCTATTTTATATACAGTCGTGTGTATCTGTCAATCTCAAACTTCTAATTTAGCTGTCCCCCCCCCCCCCACTATCCCTTCTGGTAACCAAAAGTTTGTTTTGCATGTCTGTGAGTCTATTTCTGTTTTGTAAATAAGTTCATTTATAACATTTTTTTAGATTCCACATATAAGTGATATCGTATGATATTTGTCTTTGTCTGGCTTACTTCACTTAGTATGATCATCTCTAGGTCCGCCCAAGTTGCTGCAAATGGCATTATTTCATTCTTCTTTATGGCTAATAAGCCATTGTATGTATGTACCACATCTTCTTTACCCATTCATTTGTCAATGGACACTTAGGTTGCTTCCATGTCTTGGCTGAGTAGAACATTTGGGTGCATATATCTTTCTGAATTAGAGTTTTGAAATTTTTTCAAATGGTGAAGTGCCACAAGGAAGGCAGGAATTCCAATCAAAGTGTTTAAGGTTTAGGATTCAGAATCCAGAAAAATAAACTTATCAAAACAGCAAAGAAGGTGTTCCACTCTGATTCAGTTCTCCATGATCATACCACCAGCAGGACTAGAAGCTAGGCTTGGGGTGGCAAAGGAGAAGGGACAGAGAGTAGCTTTCCCAAAGTCAAAGGTGGAGGTTTTTGAACCTAGCACATCATCATGGTCAGATTTATCCAGCAAGATCATTAACAAGCCATGGTTATTTCCCATTTAAAGGAAGCTATACATACTAATAAAAAATATCAAATTGTATACTTTAAATATATGCAGTTTTTGTATGTCAATTATATCTCAATAAAATCCTTTAAAAATAAAAAAAATTTTTAAATTTTTAATTAAAAAATTAAAAAATAAAGGAAGTTATACATATACTGTATTCAAAATAGCTCCCAAAGCACAGTTGGGCTGATGTATAGGTTGGATCCATTCTCCCAACAAAGGAGCAAAATCTCCTGAGATCCTAGGTGGAGAGAATTTACAAAATGTGTCCAATGCAATTATCAGGCAAAATAATCTCAGTGTTTTCTTGATTGCTGAGAATAAATTTCCCTAGTTTTTAGATGCAATATCCCGTTCTGGGAACATTGCTCTGGGGGGTAAAAAAAGGAGAGAGGAAAGAGAGAGAGGAAAAAATACGTAATCATTTATAAACCACAATGGAATTCTAGCTGAGGTTTACCAAGAGAACTGTAAATTCTTGAATTTGGGGGGCAACCATCAAAAAGAGAAACCTTAAGCCTTGTGACCAACTCTTGTACATTTCTACTCCCTTTTGCCACACCCTTGTGCATTCCTAGGGCAACTCAAGAAAAAAGTGCAACAAACAAATATTCCTGCTAGAGCTTGGCAGCTATAACTTACCAAATTTTTGGTATAAAATAGAAACATAGTTTTTGGACTTCCTAGGTGGCGCACTGGGTAAGAATCCGCCTGCCAATTCAGGGGACACGGGTTCGAGCCCTGCTGCAGGAAGATACCACATGCCGCGGAGCAGCTAAGCCCATGTGCCACAACTATTGAGCCTGCGCTCTAGAGCCCGTGAGCCACAACTACTGAGCCCATGTGCCACAACTATTGAAGCCCACATGCCTGGAGCCCGTGCTCCACAACAAGAAAGGCCACCACAATGAGAAGCCCACGCACCACAACGAAGAGTAGCCCCCGCTCGCCGCAACTAGAGAAAGCCCGTGTGCAGCAATGAAGACCCAACACAGCCAATTAAATAAATAAATAAATATAAATTTATTTTAAAAAATAATAAACAAATAAATTAAATAGAAACATAGTTTTAGATGTATACATTTACATGCTAAGATGTAATCTCTCTAGGATAACTGTTTTGTAAATAAATTTTATTTTAACTCTAAAACCAGGTGCCAAAGAAATGGACTTCTCTCAAAATTGTACTTCAGTGCATCCTTTACAGTTTTTTTGGAAATCGAGAAGTTGATGTGTTGCTCTGATACAACAATACAACGAAACAATACACTCAAATGTTGCCGACATTCCTTTGAGGCTTCCACAATCTGTTGTGTTAGTTTATTCAACCTTCTCTCTCCTTTCCTACTCCCGAGCCCTCCATCCAAGCTGTTCTCCTAGCTGTTGCCTAAATAAGCTTATTTGTTGTTGTTTTTTTCTCTTTTCTCATCTCCAACTTTTGTTCAGAGAACACACACACACATACACACACACACACCCCTTTCCATTTTTTTAAAGTCTAGGCATCCTTCAAACCCCAGGTTGAAACTTGCCTCCCTCCTGAAATTTTCTCCCAAATATGCTGAACCATTCTAATCTCTCCCATCTCTGAGTCTTATACATCAAATTGCTGGTGGCATTCATTTGACTAATGATCATAACGACGTTATGGATAGGCTGGTTCCTATCCAAGCATCCCTGTAATGACAGATGTATTATAACCATTTCACAAGTCAAGAAACTGAGGTTTAGAAGGTTAAATAACTTGTCTGAGGTCAGATAGCTACCAAGTGATGGAGACAGTGATGGTTCACCTGTGGCACCTACTGGCTTGAAGATCCATCGTCTTTCTGTGCCACTTGGCTCCCCAGTCATGGATTTCCTTTCGTTATTTTTTGACACCTCTATTTTGTGCATGAAGGGCCTATTTTGTCTAGGAGGCAGCAATTCTTCTGAAAGTGGCTGCCTCATTACTCCATTGTACCTACTTTTCTCCTTGCTCAACCCATGTAAAGTGTCCAGTTAACATTGGAGGAATTGAATTGCATTCCTGCTATTTGGGCCCGTGTCTCGAGCTGCTTTTCTTATCCGTAGATGAATCATCACCATTACATCTAACTCTTTTTTTTAATTAATTAATTAATTTGTTTGCTGCGTTGGGTCTTCATTGCTGCACACGGGCTTTCACTAGTTGTGGAGAGCGGGAGCTACTCTTTGTTGTGGTGCACGGGCTTCTCATTGTGGTGGCTTCTCTTGTTGCAGAGCGTGGGCTCTAGGCACGTGGGCTTCAGTAGTTGCGGCACATGGGCTCAATAGTTGTGGCTCACGGGCTCTAGAGCACAGGCTCAGTAGTTGTGGCGCACTGGCTTAGTTGCTCCACAGCATGTGGAATCTTCCTGGAGCAGGGCTCGAACCCATATCCCCTGCACTGGGAGGTGGATTCTTAACCACTGTGCCACCAGGGAAGTCCTACATCTAACTCTTTATGAGAGATCACCTCTTCCTTGATTGTACGTGAATTGTTTTCTACCCACTTTACTAAAATCAAGACAGTCACCATCTGTCTGTGTTATATAGATGTGAACTCTAAAAACACTAACCTTTACAGGCCGGAAATTAGAGGAGAGTAAAATCAATCATTGGAATTGTAAAGAAGGAGAAGGTTGGATTAGCCATTCTCCTCTCTGCTGTCCATGGGGTCAGCCTTTTCAGCCTGCCTGTTTCTAAAGGCTAGAGGAAGACAGATGTCTCTGAAGTCCCATTAATCTTCCAAAGGAAGTACTGCATCATAGGTATCGAATCTAGGCAACACTCATGAAGCGGCAGGTAAGAAATGGGTTCCAGTGTTCCCTGGGAAGCCATTTACTCCAACACCACCTTCTCATGGCTTTAGGTGACCAATGTTTTTAAACTTGCACTTCCTACCACATGCACGCCCTCTCGCTCCTCCCTGGTTTATGTTTCTCCGTAGCTCCTGTCCTCACCTAGCACCCTATCTATTTCACTGAGTTGCTCGTGGCCCTTCTCCCACTAGAATGTAAGCTCCATGGGAGCAGGGATTTTGGTCTTTTTGTTCTATTCTATGTCGTATACTCAGCACCCATGACAGTAGGACACAGAGGAAGTACTTAAGACCACTCGTTGAATGAATGAAATGAATTAAGCAGAACATTTAAGGGTGTTGAGAAGCTGTGTTAGAAAAATTTCAGTCGCCCTTTGTTTCAATACCAGATGTGGGGGAGTTTTCCCCACCAAGCAATTCTCGGTGACCTCAGCTGGGTGTCCTAAAATGTAACTCAATGTGGACACTGCCTACCTGGAGACAGACTCAGATCTCACAGGCAACAGGCTCAGTCCCAACTCCTCCACCCCTATTCAAGAGGCTAACTGCAAGCCCAGGTTGTCTCCTGTGCTTTTGATCGATTGGCTAAAAATCAGAGGTTCCCACGATCCATTCCTTGAGCTCAATTCATTTGCTAGAGCGACTCACAGAACTCAAGAGAAGAGTTCACTTCTATTTACCAGATTATTATAAAAAGCTTATGATAAAGTGTATAGATAAACATCCAGATGGAAGAGATGCATAGGGCAGGATCTGTGGGAAGGGGTGTGGCATTTCCTCATCCTCTAAAGGCACACCCCTCTCCCAGCACCTCACGTGTCACCAAACCCCGTAATTCAGAATTTTTGAGGAGGCTTCATCACATGGGCGTGATGGCCCTAACTCCATTTCCAGCCCCCTCCCCTCTCTGGAGCATGGGAAGAGGAGGTGAAAATACGGAGCTTCTAATCATGACTTGGCCATTCTGGTGACCAGCCCCCATCTAGGAGCCCACCCAGAGTCACCTCGTTAGCACAAAAGACACTGCTATCACCCAGGAAATTCTAAGGGATTTAGGAACTCTGTGTCTGGAACCCAGGATCAAAGACCAAATATTAGAACATAAAATGCTCCTGGTGCTCTTATCACTTAGGAAATTTCAAGGGTTTTAGGAGCTCTGTGCCAGAAGTGAGGGGCAGAGTCCAATATACACGTTTTCTATTGTCTCACGAAGCCATAACCCATTCTGATCAGACAGAGAAGAAAACACGAGGTTTGCGTCATTCACTCCTCAGTTATGTCGAAACCGCTGAAAGTGTCTGTGTCAAAGGGATCCATTGGCTCATTTTTGCAGAATCAGTTTTTACCATTCAGAGCAAACGCTAGCACGCCAGCCACTGGCAAGCCTGACCCAGAGAAAAGTCATTCTTGTGAAATAAATGGACATTTTGTGTGTCATTCCAGAGCCTCAGAAAGGAGGAGTACAGAACTTCCTTCAGTACAATTTTGAAGTATTTTTTCACCTTCACAGCAGCCTCAGTGTCTGTTTATTTTTGTTTCCTAAGAAAACATTGTCCTGTTGATGTCGTAAGAGTAGGCGATAAAGACCTGTTGTTGTGTGACCTTCAGAAACAGAACAGGGTAGATTTAACCTGAAGTTCCAGAATCCATCTAGCTTTTCACTTCATTTGTTTCTCTAACTTAAGGACTTAGGTCACAGCTAACAAAGGCCATATGGTGCTGTCCCTCCTTCCAGAGAATATCTGGGACGGACATTCCAGAGAAGAAGGTACATGAGAAACTCCCATGTTCAAGCTACTCCCGGTTCCAGTAGAAACTCATTTCAGCATCTAATTGAGAAAGTTGCCTAGGAGACCCCTGAAAGCTCCAACTGTTTATCCTTTGTGCCCACATTTCTACCCATATGCCCAGACCAACAGGTTTATTTTCATTTGTTTGTTTGTTTATAGCCTTGACCCCAAACCAACAGATTTTAAGATGGCAACATATAAATATGTAACTCCTAAAATAAGTAATTTGGGAAAACCTCAAGATTAGTAAATCTAAGCTGGGAGATGCCTTCGCAACAGCCAGCTCCTCTTTCTTCTCCCTCATAGAAGCCCAGTTCTTTGTAGGCGTCCACGATCCTCTACACAGCCAAGCACTCCAGGGAGGCTGTGTTCTTCCCTGACCCTAGGGCACGCAAAATGGAAGTGAAAGAGAAAGATTTATGGGTGGAGCCTATCAAGAAGCCGTCCATCCATCAGTAGGCTTCTGTTCACCATCTGAGGATGCCCCCAGTGGAGTTGGTCCCAGTTACCCACCTTTTGCTTTTGGACTTCCCTGTTCCCTATTGTGTTGGTCCAGCCTAAACACTCTCAATGCTCACTGCACACTACTGCCACCAGGAGAGCTTCTAAAAACCTACAGATGCCCAAGTGCACCCAGAGAGAGCCCATTTCAATGGAAGGTAGGCATCCAGGTTTTTAAAAGTTCTCTGGGTGATTGTAATATGCAGCCAGGAGTAAGAAATATTATACTAATCCCCGTGGTTTGACTCAGTTTTCAAGATGCTTTGGGAGAGGGCTTCCCTGGTGGCACAGTGGTTAAGAATCCGCCTGCCAATGCAGGGGACACAGGTTCAATCCCTGGTCCGAGAAGATCCCACAGGCCACCGAGCAACTAAGTCCTTGCGCCCCAACTACTGAGCCTTCGCTCTAGAGCCCACGAGGCCACAACTATTGAGCCTGCATGCCACAACTACTGAAGCCCGCACGCCTAGAGCCCATGCTCCACAACAAGAGAAACCACCGCAATGAAAAGCCTGCACACCACAACGAAGAGTAGCCCCCGCTGGCAGCAACTAGAGAAAGCCCACGCGCAGCAACAAAGACCTAACACAGCCAATAAATAAATAAATAAACTAATTAAGTAATTTAAAAAATACTTTAAAAAGATGCTTTGGGAGGACTTGGAGCTCAGGACCATCCTTTGGAAACCTTTCCATCATCTGGTGTGAGGCTAAATCGAAGGTCTAGTCTCCCAGTGAGGTTCTCTCAGATGGGTCCCCATGTTTTAATTACGTGGTCTTCATGATCTGTCCTCTCCAGTAGAAAAAAAAACATAGGTTTTCATATATAATTCCCTTATACCCTTCATGGCTCTCTTCACATCATCTGCACTGCCATCCTGCTCCGCCACTCGCACTGTGATTCTTGACTCCACCAGCAGGCATTCCTAATCTAGCCTCTTCTTGGAGGATAGAAACGGGAAAACAGCTTTCCAGGGAAGGAGATACACCAGGCACAAAGGGATGAAGAGCCCTGTAGAGCTTTGGCGGATGTGGTTCACAGCGTTAACATTCACCCCTGTAGAGGCAGGGCAGCTTCCTCGGGGCCCCTCCCCCTGCCCGCCTCCGGGCGAGCCAGGTGTGCCGTGTGCTCGGCAGCTTTCCGACCGTCACAGCAGCCGGTGCGGCGGGGTGGGGACTGTGTCTCTCCCCAGCGTTGTCGTAGCCCAGCCCTCTGGTGGGTTACGGGAGCGAGTGAAGAATGAGACCACTGAGGAGGGGGCTGCGCGAGCCCTGGGGCTGCCGCTGCGGCCCGTGGGCAGCACGGGCTGGCCTGCAGGTGCCGGGCCCAGGGGGAGGCCGTGTGTGACGCTCACTGTGTACCTTGCTGTGAGTGGCTATCCCGCATGATGGAGCGCTTGCTTACTGACTTCCGGGGAGGATTGTTTCAGCATCTCAAAATTCAGCTGACATGCTTGAAGATCTCTCCCTGAGTCTTGCCTCCAATGAGCATTCTCCATTTCAAGCATCCTCACCGGATTTTCCCGTTACCTCCGTGTCATGAGAGAGCAATACTGTAAAATGAGATTCGACACACCTCGTTTAGTAAAGCCCTGTTATAAATTGCCTCGTTATTCCACTGTCCCGTGGCCAGTCAAATCACACCCCGTAGCAGCGGCGGGAAATGATGTAGCACTCAACTTCAAATTCCAGACGCCCGTGTCACAGGTGTTGGACTAGCCCACATCCTAAAGTGGGATTCCCTGTGTCTCCTGGAACTGGTATTGTAATATACTGGCTGCATTTGCTTTTGTTTCGCACATTGCACCTAACCTGCGTAAACCATCTTAACAGTTATTTATTACGTCTAAACATCTCCGGGTGTCCATTGAATGAAACTCAAGAGTTATGGCAGAATTAGTGCATCTGGTCACTGGGTCACAAAGCCACCCCTTTGCCACCTCCCAACTCCCCTTCTCATGGAAACCTGCTCATCTCAACTCTGGGTCCCTCCACATGGATCTTCCAACACTGGTCCAGAGTTTAATGGTAAAATATGTTCCCAAGATGTTTTAATGCTTCTCTGTTTGAGGAATCTTGTTTCTGTTTGACAGGAGGCATTTGGGGTCCTAGAAAGTTGTGAAGGGATGGCATTTCTCCCTTAATTCTGACTTCCACAGACATCCTATTCCAGGTACTACAAGAAAACTTTCAGAATAGAAGTGTTGTGGAAGTAAACAAAGATCACTGAAGTGAGAACAAGCAGAGGCTGTTTACTCAGAGATTGCTTTAGTAAGTAAGACACCATCACTTGTGTTTGGCAGAGTTTCAAAGGCAGGCTAGGGAGAGGGAAAGCTTTATAGTGGAAAAAAGGGAAGCCTTCAGGCGTGCCCTGGTTGGAGGTTGTTGGCCTGGGGAATCTGGGATCAGGCTAATGAGAAGCTCGGCGTCCTAGGTGATTGGTCAGGGGAACATATTTGGCTTTCTCTGGCTGGTCCTCAGTTGGAAAAGGGGGCAAAATTGGGAAGCTGGCAGTTATGAAGTTGCTGATTGCTGCAGAAGTTGTAGTTTGACTTCTCAAATGGGCTGCTGGTCGTGGGTCAATGTTCTGTTGTCACATATGACAACATATGTTGTCTGTTGTATATTCGGTCTCTCCAAGTTCCATAGGCATGGGGGTCATGGAATCATAGGGAGCATTTTCTCAGGACATGTGGGTGGTGGAAACAGCAGAGGTGACCAGTCATCTCTCACATCCACCCTCCAAACGGGGCTGGGTTAGAGAGGGTTTTCTCAAGCATTCCGGGGCACCTGGAGCAGGGGCGAACTTCTTATTAAGACCCAAACCATCCAAGGGGATTGGATTTGGCCCACTTCTCCACCACCATATTCTCCATGCTACTTGAGGGAGAGGTAGGGTCCATGCTGGGACTGTCTGTTCCCCGTCTGTAGATAGACTTGGAACCCTGAGCATAGCCCAGGACACCCACCAGGCTCCCCGGGACTGAGGGTTCTAACGACCTTCGGGTTCGCTGAAAGATTTCCAGGGTCATTGTTAAGTTTTTGCTAGTCAGTTAAAAAAATTAAACTCCATTCTTATATGGCCTAGATTGGAAGAGAGGAAGGCAGACTTGAGAGGCATCAGAGGCTCAAGAAAATGCCTAGAAGGGGTCAGGACTGTCAGGAAGTCCTGCGTGGCTGAGGCACGTTCATTCTTTATTCAATCAACTAACGGTTACCGAGACCCTCCTATGGCCCAGGCTCTGTGGCGAGCGCTGGACAGTCCTCTATCAGGAGGGTGGCGAAGACGACCAGGGAAACGTGGGGGAGTGAATGCACAGACCGTGGTTGCCGAGCGCAGTCGGGGGGCAGGATGGGAGTTGACAATGGCCCCGGGGTTCACGGGCTGAGAGGCCGGTGTTGTCTGGTTAGCACCCATGGGGCCCTGGAGGAGGATTTGAAGGGGAAGGTCGTGAAGCAAGGCTCCTGGGGGTCTGAGGGTGATCAGGTGTCCCCCCAAGCCGTGCCCCTGGACTATGGGAGTCAGAAATGCCAAGAGTGACAGTGAGAACTGTGCTCACGCCTCCTCTCACACGTCTGAGCCCTGAATGTGCTGTTTCCTCTTATTGGAACGCTCTTCATCCAATTTTATGCCTGACTAACTCTGACTCATCTTCCAAGTGACTAGACATCACTTCATCTGGAAAGCCTTCCCTGATGCTTCACAGCTGGGTGTGGGCCCCTTCCCAGAGCTCCATCCCCAGTGCAAGCCCTCATCCCCCTGCCTGCTGGGCCCACGTTGGTGGAAGTCACCACACTCCCTGTGCCAGCAGGCGTCTGCACCGTGAGGGGCCCTCAGCCTGTATGGATTGAAAAGTGGACAGATGGAGTGGCCCACCTGCTCCCCTAAAACCCCCGCAAATTCCCCAACACACTGCCTGGCACGTGACGGCGTCCAGTAAATGTGAGGCGGGCAGGAGGGAGAAACGGAACTGACCGCCCACCTTCTACGCATCCTTTGACCATCTTGGGGCCCAATTTCAGATGCACCCCTCTGCCCTCTGCCCCTCCAACCTGGCCAAGGAAGGGTCTGACTGTGACTCCTGGAGATGTTGATGGTTTAACTGACCTTTAGCGTAAAAACTTTTGAAAGTAACCCACCATAATAGTTGAAGTCATGCAAGCCCATGTTTGGGTGCAAATAATCACCAGACTCCTGGTGGTGAGGAGGGGCTGTACCGTGACTCTAGGTTCACGGCACCACGACACAGCCGTGTGAAGGAGCTGAGATTTGTTATTTCTCAGGCATTTTTATCCTTTTATTTACGATTGTGAAATGAAGGGTGGTGTCCCTCTCTGACATCTGTCTGCGTGGAGGAAACTGCAGAGGTGGGAAGCCTTCTTTCACAGGCATGGAGGGTGTTACAGATACTCACGGGCTGGGCCGGAAGGCTCTCCTGACCCTGTGTCAAGGGGAGGGGCTGTAGGGCTGGACCACAGCGGGGCCTGGCCACACACTGCCGTCAGTGGCTGGAGACCTGGTCTGGGGATGCCTCAGCTGGGCCCTTCCTCCCTCCCAGACCCCTCCTCCTCCTTCCAAGCCTGAGCAGTAGTTTAACTCTCTTCTATTCCCCATCTCCTCCTTCTGCAAGGCTAGAGTTCTGGGTGGCAAGGACCCCAGCACATTCT
Source organism: Hippopotamus amphibius kiboko (assembly GCF_030028045.1). Lineage (NCBI taxonomy): Eukaryota > Metazoa > Chordata > Mammalia > Artiodactyla > Hippopotamidae > Hippopotamus > Hippopotamus amphibius. The sequence goes on along the minus strand of NC_080189.1, from coordinate 7,808,505 downwards.
GACTCAGCCTTTACCCACCCCACCCCCCAGCACCACTCCACATGTCCAGAGTTTCTTGGACCTGAGCCCCCCTTATAGGAAAGGAAGACTCGACTCGAGTGAAAAAACTTCAAGCCCCAAGCTGCAGTGGGGGGCAAAGTCTAGGGATTGGAAAGAGGAAAGATGGGGGAAACTACTCTAGTAGTTGAGTCGAATCCAGGGTCTTTATATTTTAAAATATATGTGTAAAAGGATCACATTTTACCTGGTAAAATTACGACAAGCTGAGAGAGGAAAAAAAAACCCTATAAATATTTGGTTCAACTGAGTAAAAATCATAATTACTATCATTGTTTTTAAATTGCACAGCCGCTGCATGGCATTAACCACGTATATTTAAACCATGTAAGTTTTATTTGCTTACGACACAAGATTCCAGTCTTTGTATGTTCCACCTTCGTATTTTGTTTTCAGATAATATGACGCGATGTGATGCTTTGCTCACAGTTAGAGGGAGTGTGGATCGTGGACAGGGAGTTCAGAGAGAAGAGGATTATCTGCTCTGCCAGGGCAGGGGCCTCTGGCTGTTCTGGGAAAGTCCCTAAGTCTCGGTTTGTTTCATAAACACCTTGATCTAGAGCAAGGACCTTCTGAATTCCCGAAACGTTCGTGCTTTGTGGTAATAGGTGGTAAATTGGACTTAGCTGGTAGCAAAATACAGTGACGTGTTCTGGATACCAAGACAGACTAATTCTCCCTGCTAAATAAGAAAAATTTCACAAATTACTATAATCAGACATTGAAATCGGCTCCGGGGGAAGAGAGAGAAGCAGCATCGTTCATGTCACTTGACGTGAAGCCAGGCCACCAATTCATCTCAGGCTGTTTGTCCTTTTTTGAACGATGCTGCGGGGATCCATATTAGGAACAGGGCGGGGGGCAGGGCAGATGTGAAACACTTTGTCGACATAATTGTTTCATTATAAATCTGCAGAAAAAGAAAGGGGGTTCAAATCAAGAATGAAATAGAATCCCAGACCCTCCTAAGAGCTCCTTTGTAAAACAGGCTGCTCATAACTATGGAGTTTGATATCCTCTTTATACAAAATTTTAATGGATTGTAGACGTCACTGAGGAAGCAGTGTGTATTTATAGGAATCAGATAAACCCGAGAGGAAATTCCTTCTCTGCTGCTCATTGGCTTTTTGTTCCTGGGTGTCCTCATCCAGAAAATGAGGAATAATGATAGACCCACCTCATCGGGCTGTTAAGAAGATTAAACAAAATGAAGCATGTGATGCTTTTAGCACGGAGACCAGAATCTCGTAATGCTGAGTAAGCTCCGTGTGGCTCTCTCTGCTTTGCTCATCCTGGACCCCAGGACTGACCCCGGCACAGGGTTCATGACAGACGCCCCCCAAATACAGGATAAATGGATTAATTAGTGAATGGTAGCCAACCTGATATTATTATTTTACATCATTCGATGTTGAAATGGCTGTACGATATTCCATTACGTGGACATAACTTCCTAACCTTCTGTTTCTGCGCCTTTCTGGGTGTTCAGTATCTTTTTTTTTAGAAGTGTCTCTGTGATGAACATCTCTCTCCATACAGCTCTGTCTGGAGGAGCAGGGCTTCCTAGCATGACAGGAGAACACCCAAATCTGAAAAACAAATCATTGAGCAACCTAAAGATAAAGGCTATAAGATCATCCTCTAAAATCAAGCATAGTCAGGATGTTCGAGCTGAAGGAGGCCTTGGGTCCCAGGTGCCCATGGGAGCTCCACTGGGCTGAGGTGGCAGAGGGGATGCAGCAGCTGACACCAGCTCTCTGACCAGAACCCAGGTCCCAGATCCTGGGCCAGAGTATCTGTTTTAGACCAGTTTCCGTGTATGCATGTTTGCATGTGTGTGTGTGTGTGTGGGGGCACGGATGCTACTGAATGTGCACCTGTGTAGCTTGCACTTGACCCAGATCACAGAAGGTTAGAGTTCAGGCCATCCAATCCCTGTTTTTCAGATGAGGTTAAGTGACGGGGAGGGCTTCATGGAACATTTTGGTGTCTTTTCCTACTGTGGAAATTTGAACAGAAGGGCATAAAAAAGGCTAGGAAAAGGCTGCCAGTTTCACTGCCAAGAAAACACACACAGTCACTTACCTGGGGAAATTCAACCTGAATTCCTGAAATTCAGTGCCAAGGTGTCACCGAGGTCACCAGACAAAAGGAAAGTGGCTCCCACAGATCAGGTTGTAAAATATGGGTCCCCACAGAAAAGCCACCTCGCAGCCGGCAGAGATGTCTGGAAGTCTCCTGTGCGCCATGCAGAGATGTGGGGTTCTCTGTCCACCAGACACAGGGGAGGGATGCGGGCGGTGGACAGCCAGAGCCGCCCTGTCCCACCGTGTGTGCAAGGAGCATCCCCATCATGTACTCAGTGGAGATGGTGGGCAGAGGCGCGGATGGCAAAGGAGGGAAGGACCTCGGAGGTCGGGTCGTCCAAACTCCTCATTCTGCTAGAGAGGAAATTGGGCCCCAAGGATAGATCTGAGCCGCTTAAGTCCTGTAACTGGCTGGTGTCTGAGGCCGCCCTGACTTCTGCTCCAGAACATTCCCCATGACATCCATCTTCTCCATCCTTGAAAATTAGTGTTCAGTTATTCTCAGCATTACAAGCGTTTGCCTGAGTGTGTCTCATGTTCATAACATGGCTCTAACAACCCACAGCAGTTGTTCTGGTGCTGTTCGGAAGACCTCGTATGTTCCCGCTGGGATGAATGAGGTGACCATGAACTTCCGTAGCAGAGATTCCTGAGTCGCGCCTGACCCAGGAATCAGGCATGTCTGGGGAAAGGCAGTGGTAGGTTCGAGAGTCTGTTTCCCTGAGGGATCCCAGGGTGTCTGGGGACAGAACTCGTTCAAGGGAAGAGAGGATGAGATAAGAAGCCCATCTTGGGGCTGAGGGCAGCACGGGTTTTGGGTGCAGTGTAGTGACTGTCCTTTGAGTAGCCTAACCCGTAGTAAGTCCTCTGAAAACTACAAGCAAAGAGGGAGATTTGCTGCAAATAACTCAGCAAGCAAAGGAGCAGCAGGCAGTGCTGCAGGCCTTCGTAAGAGACATCAGAAATGTCAGAGAGAGGGATTGTCATGGGTCATAGAGAGCCCGCACCGGTGGCCCCACAGTTGCGTTGCTCCTGGAGAAAAGCTCCAGCAGCTTCTGCAGGGACCCCAGGGCAGAGGCACGCAGGCTCAGATCGTCTACACCAGCATGCAGCTCCAGGCCAGCACATCTTTCAGGCCTCAGAAGTGCCGTCACTGCCCTCGTACCCAAGGAGGGAGAGATTAGCGGGCCCTTTGCACTGGGAAAAGGGAAGACCGGTGACACAAGGCACTGCCTGGGGACCCCAGCAATCATTGGGGACACTTTGGGAGAATGGAGAGACAGAGGCTCCTGAGAAGACAGCCCGGAAAATGCCGCCTTATTGATGCTGAGACTCTTTTTTACACCCCAGGCCAGTGTTGGCAGATCCTACTAACGTCCCTTTGTCCACCCATCTATCTTTGAGGTGGAATCATTCAACGATCGGGAATGTGAGACCAGGGCGCCTGGTCTTCAGGTCTGTACGCGGCCAAGTTCCCTCTCAGCTGCACTGGGTCTGGAGGAAACAGAACCATGACGAAGCTGATTTGTATTCTGCCAACCAAGGGAAAATACAATTAACACGGCAGCTCAAGTCACCAAAGCCCGTGGGAACGCTGAGAAGGAAAGGGCTCCCGCAGCTCAAGGTGATGTCAGAGAAAAGACAAGGCCACCCTTCTAATCCCACAGTGTGTCCCCTCTCCATCATCCACAAGTCAGCGGAGGGAAGAGAGGATGAAACCCGGCAGCAGTGCCGGTGGGAAGAACCTACTGCCTCTGGGATTCCCGGCGGGGAATCCGGCAGCGCGGGCAGGAATTCCTGCTGCCCAGTCTGCCATCAGGGCTCACACCCCCAGGGGAAGGGGACTCTCCACCAGGCCCTGCTATTCCTGCAGCTCTAATCACACACCTTCTAGCAGAGACAAGAAACCTCCCAGACTCCAGGAAGGAGCGAGACCAGTTGCTGTCTCACACATGCACCTCGCTTATCATCACGTGTCAAGTGACAAGATCAGGCAGATATTAGCAACCCCCCCGGAACTGACTTGTGAGGGCTGGTATCAATCGTTAACCGCACCCCAGCTAACAGACTCCTAAAACACGAAAAAGAAATCCTTCCTAACGCATTTGACTGGCGCTTTCTTTCCCTCTGGTGGCTCATGTATATTTAGAGACTATTTGCTAAGCTTTATAGATTTTTATTTACTTAACATTACCTTAGCCTTTTTGATACATTCAGCTGGAGTATTCTCTAAAATTTTAAATTATTTTAACGACTTTTTCATGACTTTAACAAATTAGCCCTCAGCTTCTCCTGGCTTGAAGCTCCTTTACCTCTTATGCAGCTGCCAACAGAAAGGCATGGGAGAATGTTCCCCTGACCCCCTCCCTCTTTCCCTACTTGCCCATACGTACTCATGTCTGTCCTTCTACACCTGTATCTGTAATTTCAGGCATTGTTAAATTGTTTGGTTTCAATATCTGCCTTTCTTTATGAGACTAGATTCATTTATTCTTTCATTCTACAAAAACTTAAAGAATACTGACATCAGATCTGAATCCAGTATCAAAACTGTGTCTGATTGGTTCTATCTAATTTCACAGACTTTATATGAATTCCACACATAAACATAATTTTATGAAAATTAATAGCTTATTAATTCCAGTCCTGACTGAATAAGATGGTGATCTTAATGAAATGACTTGATACAGTTTAATCTAGTTTTATTAAGAGAAATATGGACGTTTCATCCAGGCAAAAGGAGCTGAAAACTCCACACCAGTGCTGGAGGAGAGCTGCAAACGTGCAAAGGTCGACACCCTCCCCAGAGGCACCTTTTATTAACAAGTGACAGGGCTCATGGTCTTTTATTTTCAACTTTCAGTTGTTTTAAGAAGAGGTTTTCCAGTGGGAAGTCTGTGAGTACTAACTGGCTCCTATCTAGCCCACACTTCCTGTTTGGTTGATAAAAAAGAAAAAAGTCAAAAATAATAGGTATATTTCAAATCAAGTGTTAAGTCATTTAAACAACTCCTGGAGGAAAAAAAAAAAATGCCGGCAAGTTTCCCATTTTCCTCCAGTCCAGAGCCATCCTTGAGGACCTAAATGCCATAAAACCTGAATCCAAAATAGATATTCACATTCCTTAGGAAACATTTTTAAGTTATTGGTTTTGACCTTAAAACTTAATCATTTACTAGGAAATCATTCTTTCAGGTGTTTTCAAATATAAAGCATTCAAGTTCATTGCCAGAATCCCCGTAGTGTAGAAAGAAATCTCCCAGGCTTATCTTTATTCCTCTTTTTGGAAAATATGCACTGTATTTCTTAGCTGTGAAACTTTGGGTAAATGACTTCGCTTCCCTGAGCAATGACGATGGTCCTGCCAGGAAGGATAGTATGAGTAATCTCTCTCTCCCAGGGTGGCTCCTGGGTGCACAGGCCTAGGTAGAGGGATGAAGGTGCCTCATGGAGATGCATTCATGTATTCACTCAGTCAGCAAATACTGATTGACTGGCCCCGGCACTGAGCTGCGTGCAGGGGGACCTGCTGATGGCCAGCACCAGAGGACACCCTGGATCTCTCCTCATTCTTCTCTGGTGCCGCGGCCTGGACGCCCACTAAACCTGGCCAGGTCCCCTGCAGGACACGGGACCTCCGGTCACCTTCCTCTGCTTTGCCCTCTGACTCCCCAGGAGGCGTCACTCCAGCCCCCAGGGAAAGCCCTCCCCGCACAGATCCTGGAAGCTCCCTCTCCTCCTGACGCCCTGCCTGCCTCCCCACCAGGAGCATCAGGCTGTTTCCTCTTGGAGCCTGGAAGGACTTTCCTTCTCTCCTAGAAGATGATTTTTGGCTCTAAGTTCGGTATTTCCCAAACTCACATTCCCAGCACTGGTGCTGGGCAGCCGCAAAGAATGACTGGGGAATTCCTTAAAAATGTAGATTCTCTGACTCTGCCCCAGACCCACTGGGAATCAGATGATTTTGATATGAAGCCAGGCTTGGGAACCACTGCTTCCAGTCCCCGGATTACTTTTTGTTTGGTCTTTTCAGAATTATAAGGTCTTTCCCTCTGCTCCTTCTTCCAAGATCTGACCCTTCTTATCTGTTGCTTACTTGTCTCTCCAAAGCCTTACTCCTAGGTCTTTCTCATCTCACCAGAGAAATCTCTACTCATCACTGCACAGAATAGAAAGGATTGCATTTTGTGTGTTTCTAGCCAGCTCTTGGCCCTGCACCATGCAGAGGATATGCTATAGACTGGATCTTAAGGACACTTCACTGTTAAATTCTAAGCTTAGGTCTGTGGTTTCTCTGTAGTGAACAGGCTCTTAATCATACTCCCTGCAGTACCTTCTAGAATGAAGGAGGAAGAGGAACAACTGATCACAGAGACTTTTTTTAAAGTCCTCAAACTTGATTGATTTAATCTTTATTATGGCTGCAATGTGTGTGGGGGGGGTGTTTTTTGTTTTTTTAATTTACAGACAGTAAAATTCACCCTTTTATAAAAGTGTAGAGTTCAACAAGTTTTGGCAAACATATATTCAGGTAACCAACACCCCAATCAACACACAGAACCCCCAGGTTTCCCTTGTTCCCGTTGTAGGTAACCCCTCCCTCTGCTTTCAGCCCCATGGGAACCACGGATGTGTTTTCTGTCCCTACAGTTTTGCTTTTCCCCGAATGTCATATGTCATATAAATGGAAACACAGTATGTTAGCTACAGCATTTTGAAAGATTGTATAAACAAATATTGAAGAAAGGGCAATTTCTTCTTAATTTTTTGGTTTCTGGCACTTATAATCCGATATGATGAATCATTTAGTGGCTCCTAATCCTCTTTGCAGCACATACGATCTATTAGAAAATCAGGATGAAGCCAGCATGTCATCGTGTCCTCCACTGGCTAAACACAGACAAGCAAGGCCCTTTGTAAAGGTCAGGTTGCAGCTTCCTAATTTTCTCTCCCATGGCCAAAGTATTCCCTCCTCCCACCTACCCTCCCACTTCACCTACTACCCCTTGCAAACCCCTCTCTCTGACGAGGCCAGTAGTTGAGGGAAGGGACCATTCCCTGATGCACGGCCGGGAGGCACTGCAAGGTTCGTGTTATCAAAGGCTTCAGCTGCTACCCCCTTGATGAGTAAGCATCTTCTGGCCTCTTTCCTACCACTCCTGGCTTCCCTTTCTTTGAGAAACAACATCTATACCAAAGAAAAATACTTGATTTCTAGAATGCCAGAATATTAAGATACTCCAGGAAAGTGTGGGATGCTTTAATCCTTCCCAAAGGAGAAGAGGAGAAGGTGGGAGAAGAAAAAAACAGCAGGTGGGCTTTCCCACACAGCAAATGAGTACCAGACAGGTAACTCCGGTGCTCAGGGTGAAGAAAATGCACCTGGCCGTGGGGAGTCCCCATGCGGGGCTGGAGCGAGACTTGGGGAGGCAAGAGAAGGCCACTTGGAGTTGAAGGAAAGTCAGCAAACGTTAAATTTCTTTCCCCAGATCCTAGAGTTACCAAATGTTCCTCAGAAATAACCCCTCCCGAACCAGGCCCTGGATGTCTTTTCCTGTCCCTTTCCACACCAATCCCACGACTCATGCCATCCACAACAAGAACAGACCTCATTTTCAAGGACGAAACAAACCGTGGGAAGAAAAGTTTCCCCGGAAAGGCCAGGCTCTCAAAGCCCTCCTTCAAGATCAGCAGTATGTGAAGTTTCTGATCCAGATAGTCTATGAGGCATCGGCTCGAAGCCCAAACCCCAGAAGAGGCGGACTCACTCCTGTGTCTGCTGTGTCTCTTGCCAACATGCGGGAGGCTGCAAGTCAAATTATATTTAAAAAATTCCAGTCCACGTATTAGGCTTTTCCTCGCATGGTGCGGTGTCTCCGCGCGGTCCAATCTGCGCCGCCAGCCCGGAACTCCAGTGCGTGTTTTCCACCCTCCCTTCACCTGCCTTTCCGTAGCCGGGGCTTGGGTCCTGCAAACCCGGAGCTGGCGGCCGGCGGCAGGACTTCCAGCTGCCGCTGCCGACAAAGGACGGTCCTAGGGGGTCCTGGAGTCCGCCTGGGCCGGTGGGACCTCCACCTGCATCACAGAAGCGAGGGGCGCACCTGAGCCGGGCTGACTGCCAGAGGCAAGTACTGCCCGCTGGAGGCTGACGACTTTGAGAGGCTGAGTCCCTGGCAGGGTGCGCGCTGCCCCGGCCCGGGGGGCGCGAGAGAGGATGTGCAAGAGAGAGTGAGAGGGGAGGAGAGGGCCCAGGTGCCGAGCCGGGGTGCTGTAACCGGGCTTGACACCCCGCCAGCTGTGCTTCCGGGAAAGGCATTTCTGATTCTTGATCCGGTCTCTGCAGGGTCTGGTGTTCTTTTGGGAGCAGGATGACCGTGGGACTCCATCACTCAGAGTGCTTGGGTGTGCGGTAGCTGCACCACCAATCCCAAAGCCCGCGGGGCCACTGAGCGGGGTGGGGGGGGACGAGTAAAGAAAAATAAGGAAAACCTGGTACAAGACTGCTTCGTGTGTGTGTGTGTGAAAGCAAAGCTGAGATTTACTTGGTGTGAACTGCTAAATGTGTTTGTAGGCTTTTCGAGACTTTTTAAACAGGAGGTTCTTTTTAATTTAGAACAGATTAAATTTTTGCTATATAATAAAGATAATAATAATAATCAGTGCTTTCTATAATCACAAACACTCACACACGCCAGAGTGGAAAATATCACCAGAAAGCAGCTTGCCTTCCTTTGGAGGAAAGATAAACTATATAGATTCCTCAAATTGTTATGTTAAAGTCCCTGGTTCTGTTTATTTCGCTTTTTTTCTCTTAAGGAGTAAAAAGAGCATCAAATTGCATGGTTGGTTTTCCCCTTTTGAAACAGCATAGTGTTTGATTCTCCCTGAAAAAGGCTTTAATTTTTCTGCCTCTCATTTGGCAGACAGCTCTCAGGACTTTGCTTAACTCGGAGTGGGGGCTGGTTCCCACCGGCAGTGGGTGAAGAATAGAACTGATTCTCGCTTTTTCTTGGCACAATACCTAATCATCACCATTAGCCCTTCAGAAGTTCACAGTCTTCTGAATGGGTGGCGTTCCTTCCCACGTTTTCTATTGTTTCACATCATTAACAATTGAAAGGAAGCTCTTCTTTTGATTTACAAGCCAAAGAACTGGGGGAATCATGGATTGCAGTCAGATTATGTATTTGGAGGACTGTCCACCTGTTCTGTGCTACATATGTAATGGGATGGGGATGGGGGATGTGGGGGGAGAACAGGAAGTCTAACCACTGCCTCTCCAGGTCCATTTTTACTTTTTCCAGAATGAGAGAAGTCATAAGCCCTTTGTACAGCTGAAAGGGAACTAGGAGCTCCTCTCGTGCAAGTCCAGTCCATTCACAGATGAAGGGCTGGGTAGCCCTCAGATGGCCATTTCCTCTGCACGAATCTTTAGATTCTTTTTTTTTTTAATTTATTTATGTATTGGCTGTGTTGAGTCTTTGTTGCTGCACACGGGCTTTCTCTAGTTACAGCAAGTGGGGGCTACTGTTCATTGTGGTGCACGGGCTCCTCATTGTGGTGGCTTCTCTTGTTGCGGAGCATGGGCTCTAGGCACGTGGGATTCAGTAGTTGCAGCACACAGGCTCAATAGTTGTGGCGCACAGGCTTAGTTGCTCCATGGCATGTGGGATCTTCCTGGTGCAAGGATCAAACCCATGTCGCCTGCATTGGCAGGTGAATTCTTAACCACTGCGCCACCTAGGAAGTCCCAAGTCTGTAGATTCTGACCCGTGGTCACTGCTGACCTGGGAATTCAGTATGCGTATCACAGGCAGGTAGCTCTGAGCCTGAAAAAATGCCATGCTAGCCAATCAAAAAGCACAAACCTGACTTTAGAAAGGCTCGTTCCTCATATCCTCTTCAGTTCTACCATAATAACACCACTCGCCAGACCACACCTGCTCATTTGAAATGTTTGAGTTGGAAATTCACTACATTCAATCTATTCAGGAGGGATATCTTTCTTTTTAAATCCATATTAGAGCTGAACTATGCAGACTCAGTCCCTATCAGGGCATGTGCATTTGAAAGACTTTCTTTTATGTGTGGCTGCTGGCTGGTAGTTGAATCCCAGGGCTGCTGAAAACCAGTAATAGAACTAATAACAGCAACCAGTTCTCAAAAGTTGATTGTTCACCATTAACTATACTAAGGGCTCTACTCATATTGTCCCAACTGAGTGTCATGACATTCTTAAGAGTTACCTAGTATTATCCCCACCTTACAGATCAGAAAACTGAGGCTCCCAAAAGATGAAGTTACTAGCCTGGCATCACTCACCTCCTATGTGGGGAGGCAGGTCTGTCTGACTCCTAAGCCCAGGGTCTTTCTCTACCACTTTATTGCTCTAACCTACACAGACTTTTTAAGACAAGATAAATTTTATTTTTTATTTTTTTATTATTTTTTTATAACATTCTTTTTTTTTTGTTTTTGGCTGGGTTGGGTCTTCATTACTGCACGTGGGCTTTTTCTAATTGCAGCAAGCAGGGGCTACTCTTCTTTGCGGTACATGGGCTTCTCATTGTGGTGGCTTCTCTTGTTGCGGAGCACAGCTCTAGGCACGTGGGCTTCGGTAGTTGGAGCGCATGGGCTCAGTAGTTGTGGCTCATAGGATCTAGAGCACAGGCTCAGTAGTTGTAGCACAAAGGCTTATTTGCTCCACAGCATGTGGGATCCTCCCAGACCAGAGATCAAACCCATGTCCCCTGCATTGGCAGGCAGATTCTCAACCACTGTACCACCAGGGAAGTCCCAAGGTAAATTTTAGATAAATGAGTGTGGCCTTAACATTCTGTCAGCCGTGAGGAGGTATACAACCACTTAGACAAAATGCACTGGAATTTTAGGAAACCTTGGTACACTGCCCCCAAAACTATACTCCGCATTCAGGCCAGTCTCTAACTTGCCAGTGAGAGGTTGGGGTGGATGGGAAGAAGGAAGAGGAAGTGCCTCCGTGCCCCTGAAGAGGGAATCTTCTCTCCTCCAGAGGCCTTTGTGTTGTGCCCAGCGGAACTAGAAGGAGAGCAGGGGATTGATTGAGCAGAGATATAGTGCAAAGGGAAGAGTGTTTTACGTTTTTAATCAACCAAACCCTGAGCCAAATATTTATGTCAAGAGAAGTTGAGTTCCCCATGGAGAGACCTTTCCAATAGCCCTTAAACCGTTCTGCTGCAGTAGTTTATCGTCTTTGCTGGGACAGAAAAATTTTCCCTTCTTCCTGTCCCTACATCCTTTAAGTCAGACTCAACCCTCCACCCGGCTTCCAGCAGGACAACAGAAATGTGAAATTTTCATCCTCAATAAGAATTCAGAAATGATCATCATTTGGCTACTTGCATCATTGGAAAGTCTATATTCCTGAAAATTCCTGTCTGTATAATCCAAGGGAGTGATTGAGGAGTGAGAGGTTAGCCTGAAAGCTAATACATCTCCATTTTTTCTAATTCCTTAGTATTTTCTCCTGTTAGTTTATCCTGAAGGTATTCTTGCTGATTACTTCTTGGTAAGACACGGTTCTGTTACTTGGGAGGATTTAGGGACTAGCCTCCATCCTCAGCATTTTTCCTTCTCAAATCTCAGTATGTCCATGCATCCAGGCACACAAAGTGCAGTCATTGTGTGGCTTTTACAAATAATCATAGTCAAGATACGTTTTTTTATATCGCTAGCTCAGTTGTTCATCGTTTACTCATTGGACCCAGTGGTGATCTGGACAGGGACTAAATGAAAGCTCACCCCTGACCTAAGTTGCAGCCAGAGGAAGACAAGTCTGCTAAATAAACAAAAACCTTGATCAATATTATGTAATGATGGAGGAAAGGGGGACGTTGTAACCAAGTAAAGTGAGCACTTTTAGAAAGAACTATTTCAATTAAAATGCTAATCCTAAACCTCATCAAGGCAAATCTGCTCAGAGGAGCCAGACCGAATTACTTTACGATGGAAAATTACGATGGAAAACAAGAAAGTTTTGTCAGATGAGCAAAGGAAAACTCCATCTGGAAAAGAAGAGAATGAGAAAGACCCCCAGCTCCAGGCCCACCTGCCCTTATCTCTAGTTAAGACTCCACAAAGCGAAAGTTCCCTCTACAACAAAGCCAGCCCAGTCCCTCTGGGATTGAAAACCTGTAGGGCCCCAGTTTCCTAAGCATCCCTTGGCCCAGCCTCTAGCAGAGAATCCATCCTGCAGCCCTGGGGCTTGTCACGAGTCCTGTGATGCACTGTGAACTCTACTTGTCCTGCACTGCTCAGCCCCTCCCCTCAGCCCTCCCTGAGCACTTGGTACCCGCCCGTATCCTAGCACTTCTCAGACTAGATTATTTCAGCATCTGTCGGTGTGTCTTATTTATGCCTCACCGTCTAGCCCGTCCATCTGCAGGACAGGAGCCAAGTCATGTTCCTTTCCATCCCTCCCCTCATCCATCTTTCTTTCTCCTATTTGATTATCTCCTGGAACATGGTAGTTGCTCCATCAATCAGTAATTAAGTAATTTAACTACAGAAGTCATTTCCCCAGGTGCAGACAGATCGCCTCAGCATGCTGGAAGCATTTGTGGACGTGATCAGTCAGTAACTGTGGAGACACTTGGTCAGTCTGGAGAGGCGCTGTCGTGGAGGCAAGGAAATGCCAACTTTCAAAAGTATCTTTTTAAAAAGTAGTTTCCAAAAAGCCCAGGCTGGTGAAGCGATGACTGCCAAAATTCTGGAGCAAGTTACGCAACAGGTGCTATATGAGGATTTAGAGAATAATATGATTTGTAAAACCCAGCATGAGTTCCCCAGAGTTGAGCTATACCACGCTAACCATAGTCCCTTTTTCTGAGATTAGTGAAGAAGGGATACTAGAGGCTAGAGATTTGTAACCCAGTGGTGTGTTCTATCAGTGTGAGGTTGTTGCTTCTGTTCCAGAAACTGTGAATAGCCCGAGGGCTGTCTTAACTGGGCTACAGCCAATTGATGGCAATCTAATGACAGCCCTAGGAGTGCCGGGGGTGAGTGGTGTCCCAGGGCAAACGTGGTAAAGCCTTGTCATACGGTCTGGCATCGTGTTTCTTAATTTTAGCAGACATTGGACACAGTCTGTCGTGGTGTGTTTGTTCACGTATTCAACCCATATTTGTTCAGTTGTGCACTACGTGCCAAGCCTTGTATTAGGTGCTTATTCAGTGTTTGTTGACTCAGAAGCAAATTATGAATTAGTTGAGAGCTAGGAGAACAAAACCAAGTCGAAAATTGATTGCCTGAAATTCTCTTTGCAACAAAGCAAGGAAGTCGATTGATCCATTCATTGGCATGTGTCCTGATCTCCTGGGTGTGCTGTGTGCTCCGCACGCCCTCAGGTCTCTGCTCCGAGTCCTCTGACCACCGGCTCCGTAAAGCCCCTCCCGAACGGCCCGGTGTTGCTTGCTTTCTCTTTATTGCACTTTTCATTCTTTACGGGTTATCTTGCAGATGGGGTCCTGGCACTGCCTGTGGTCTGTCTCCTTAGAATGTGGTGGGAGGAAGGGGGGCGCGTTTCACAGGGCTGGGCCTTTTGTTCCTGCTGTTCAACCTGTTTATCTGTTGGTGACAGTTGTTGCCATTCCTGCTAATCAGATTTGCAGGTGGTGGAAAGTTAGGAGGGAGAGCTGATATGGTAAATAAGAGAATCAACGTTCATTCTCGTAGCATGTGCGAAAGCACTTGGGTCGCTGGAAAATTATAATTAAGTGTAAATTATCCTCATTATTTAAGTGGCTATAAATCTGAGCCCAAACCAATAAAATGAAGGTTAAATACAAGCTGGTGCATTTAGGTTCAAAAAAATCAATTACACGAGTCCAAGATGAAGGAGCTGGGGGACAGCACTGTGCCCGCAGGGACATAGCTGGGAGGAAAAGGTGGTTTTAGAGCTGCCGTGGCAAAAGCACAGTACCCAGGTGCCTCGGCTATCCCTGGGCGTTCTTGGAATGTCATCCGGTTTGAGGTGCCACGTCTTGAAGGGGACACTGACAGGCCAGAAAATGGCCAGCAGAGGGTGACACCTAGAGAAGAGCAGTGGGAATTGGGGGCGTTTAGCTGAAGGGGAGGGGGCTTGGGAGGTGACAGCCTTTAACTCACTGTTGGGTGCTCATATGGAAAAGGAGAAGCTTGATGCGTGGGTTGAGGGTGAAGCTGGAACTGCTGGGTCCTGGGGGACAGACTTCCATCCAGAGAAGGGGAATGGCTGGAGCTCAGAGCCAGCACCCTGTAACCTGGGTGGGGACCAAACTCTCCATCGCTAGAGATACTACGAGAGGAGCAGGACAACAGAGAGGGAGCTGTAAGAGCTGAACCAACTGGTCTTTGTTGTTCAACTCTGACATCACCTGTCTGTTCGAAACCGCAGTGTTTTCATTCCGTTCGGACTGAGTCTTTTTCTGCCTGGTCTGACGTTTGATTGAAATCCTGCTGTGCACACCCAGCTTCCTCTCCTTGGAGGGGCTTTGAGGTTTCTGCTGCTCTTGTCCACTGAGCGAGTCCCTCCCATCCCTCTGCAGCGGCTCCCCTTTGTCACCTGCTCTTTCAATAAATCGGAGGTTGACACCTTCGGGTCTTTGAAGGCCCTCTGAACGCTACCCTCAAGCTCTGCACGGTGGACCCCTTCACCTTTTTACAGCGATGCTCGTGTGCCAAGCCTTCCCCAGATGCCCTGAGTCCAGCCTGAACCCTGGGGATTGAGTGAGTGTATTTTACCTCAAAAAATTGAGACAACTGAAAAATGCAGCTTACATGTGCTTTTCTAAGACATTCCCTCTTTCTCTTTTCCCTACTTCTTTAGAATTTTAATATTTTCAGAATACCTGGAAATTCAATTTCATTTCTTTTTTAATGTGAAATGTAAGAAATTATGAAAAAAACAAAATTATGATTATTCATATAGCATATAATGTTTGTGATTACTTTTTTACAAAGAAAATCTGATTCCCAGGGAACAATTTTCTACTTATAAAAATCCAGTAACACCAGATGGTCATCTTTCATGTACAGGCTACAGGTTCACAGAAAAGGGGAGAACCCAGTCGTGTTTCCCCAGTTCTCTCCCAAAGATGACAAAGAGAGAACAACCAAGCTTCCAAGACAATAGGAGAAAACTGTCTCCATAAGGCTTTCAGGAAAAAATACGTAAAAGATGACAGGAAACTACAAATGGACAAACCCAAATTATTTAAAACGTAGGTAGAAGCACTCAAGACTGGAATTAAACAAGAATTAAACATGTTATGTTTTCCCACCTTTGGTGCCACCTATACCAGTAGCTATTTGACAGATGTACAAGTGTCATACTTTTTTACTCCACTGACCAGTTGTTTGGTTGTTTGTCAGAGTCATGCAAAGGAAATAAATTAGGCCTTTCCAGGTCAAATTTACATCGTCTAGAGCTCTGTCATGATTGTAGACTTAAATGTTCCTAGTATCCTAGAAACGTTGTAAAACGCAGATCAGGGGGTGGAGCTCCCTGCACGTGGTGACTCAGAGGAGCAACAAGAGAAGCTCAGACACACGTGAGGAAAGGCAGGAGCACAAAGTCGGGGACAGAACTTGAAGCACGTCCATCACCCTGTTGACAGTGACCAGTGGATGCTACGTCATCCGGCCAAGACCCCCTCAGGAGTAAGCCAGGCTTACTGACCTGCATGAAAGCTTTATAGCCCTGAGCTACTTGCTGTAAACATTCTGGAGTTTTCATCCATTGAAACCTCACCCCCAACTGTTTCTTCCCCTGCGTTGCTCAGTACACCTGTGGCTGCCTGAACATGAGAAAATCCCTCTCGTGTTTTCTTACAAAAACTCTTTGGCTGGTTATATGTGAAAGAAAAAATTTTTTTCAGCTCGTCGTCCTTTTTCTTTCCCCTCTAAGCATTAAAAGTCTAAGACTGTCTCTCCTCTGGCAGTCGGACGAGACAAAGAGAAAGCTCTGCTCTCAACCACCCCCTCCCACCTCGTGGATTCAAGCCGCTGGTCCCCAGTGGGCCCCAGCCCAGGCCTGCGATGTGTTCCAGGAGAGCCAGCCCTGCTACTAGAGGACAGTCGAGAGAAGGCCCTCCAGTACAGCAGCCTGACCTCTACATTTGATGGGAGTATATTATTAGCAAAGCTGCATTTCCCCCTCAAATAATATATTTTCCCACCTTATTAGTGGATATATTTTCAGGACACATAAAAAACATATTGGGCAGTGATCCATCAGCCAGTTTAATTCCGCATCTCTCCTGGGTGCCTGTGGTTCAAAATGAGTATGGAGAGCGTGGTCTGTGCTTGCGGATCTGTCTCCCTATGAGAGAGGCAAGGCCCCAGCACAGGAGATGCTGCCAAGGGGGACAGAAGAGCACAGACGATGACGCTGCAGGAGACGGACAAGGAGGACAGACCAGCCAGGCACACATCATGCATTCATCCCTAAGCACCTTCAAGGCAAAGCTGTGGGCTTTGTGTCTTTCATACCCTAGCCCGGCCCCACACAACAGAAACAAATAATGAATCCTCACTCGGTGAATGACTTCATTTCCATGAGCACAAACAGCTCCAATCACACAGATATTGGGCAAACTAACATGATGTGAGATTTTTCATCAGATTCTGGCCTAAATTTGTGAATGTCAGTGTAATACTTTCTAATTAGAGGCTCGAAAGATGACTGATCAAGTCCAACAACCGTATAACCCTGCCCAAAGCATTTTTGACATTTAAGCCTCGCATGAACCCTTGGATATACATGTGATTTTCCATCCTCATGCGTTCATCCCTCTTTTACTGCCTTTCAAAATAAACGGCAAAAAAGAATAAATAAATGCACAAATGCTTTAACTCACTGAGAAATACTATGAAGAAAGTAAAGCCAGTGCTATGACACCGTCATCAAGGAGGAGGTGCGATCTTTAGAAAGGATCCTCGAGGGAAGGCTTGAAGGAGCCAGGTGTAAGGAAGGGGTGTCCAGCTATTAGGAACAGCAGGAGCAAAGGCCCTGAGGCCAGACAAGGCTGGCGGTCTCCCAAACAGAAGGAAGTCTGGTGTGGCTGACTTGGTGACCGGGAGGAGAAAAGTAGAAGCTGGGTCAGAGAGGAGGCAGTGGCCAGTTTTTAGAGAGCCTCGTGGGCCTTGACAAGAAGCGTGGATTTTATTATGAGTTTCAAATGTCATTTGGCCTCTGGGTAATGGACTGAGCGTGAGTGGACACAGGGAAGCCAGGTGGGAGGCGACCGCAAGACTCCAGGTGATGCTCATTCTTCAACATAAACGCTAGAATCGACTTGTCAAGTTAAAAAAATTCCAGTGAGATTTTGATTGTAATTGTGTCAAAGCAATGTATTACTGCTTTTCATTAAAATTCAATTTGAGCCTAAATAATAAAGAACTTTTTTATTCAGAAAGGAAAAATAAAAAGACTCCAGGTGAGAGAGATGGTGGCGTGAACTGGACGGTAATTCATGGAGACGGGCAGGTTCCTGCTGTATTTTGGATGTCCAGCTGATTGTACCTGCTGAAGGATTCAATTCAGGGAATGTGGAAAAGAGAGGCTCAAACCCTTAATGGGTGTGTTGAAAGTGAGGCTCTAAGAGATTAAAGAACCTTTGTCTAAGGCCTTAAACTATGCGCGGCAGGGCAGGGAGTCCAAGCCAACGCTCTAATTCCAAAATGGCAAGTCTTACTTTCCTTTCTTGCATAACGATATGAAATTTGTACAAAAAGAAAGGATAAATGAGAATTAAGTCCTATTAACTCCTCTTGATACTGATGTAATGATTTGGGGGAGACTGTATGTAGGGACTGTGTGTAAAATCCATTCAACTAGTCAGTCAATTTGTGGTCCATTGCAACCAGTCATATTCACTGGGATCAATGTGCAGCCTCTGGGAGTGGACGTTTGTGACCACAAAGTGCACCGCAGCTAAATTCTTTTCAAAGGTTGTCTTATCTTCAGAACCAGCATTTCCTAGTGACATCATAAATTATTAGAGAGATAAACCAGGCAACAGACCAAGTCCACCTCTGTAAGGGCTCTCATCGCAGTAACACGTCCCATGGTTCTGTTAAATTGTCCTTAGTAGACAAGATGCTCTTTGAAATCTCCCTGTAAGCAGCAAATGCCCTAAATTCAGATCTTTATTCTGCAGCTGACTTGCCAAGTAATACAGAAGAGTCCTCTCACCTCTGAACTCTGATTAAGATGTCCCCAGACCTTTTATACCAGATCTAAGAACTGGGAAAAAAGAAAAAAAAAACTGGAAATACGGATCCCACTGCTTGCGGCTTCATCTGTTCATTTATTCCATCGATGTGCACTGAGCTCCCAGCACATGCCAGGTGCTCTTCTAGGCTTTGCAGGGAACGTGCATGAGGGGTCCCTTGAGCCTAGACTTCCTCCCAAATCACAGGTGACCAGGTGCAGTTTTGATCTCGCCAGCAACTCCTCTAGAACAGGCTCCCTTCTTGACGTCCCCACAGCCCTGCCCTGTATCTCAAGCCGTGGTATCAGTTACCTTCAGAGCAGGACCGGCCAGATTCCACGGGGAGATAAAGTGATTTTGAAGGATTATAACTCAGCGTTGCTGAAATGTGGTCCCAAGACAGTACCACTAATTGTGAATGCAAGTGCTAATAAAGGTCCCTAGGGAGAGCCCTGGGGGCCTGCTCTCAGACCCCACGGTCAGCAGGGCAGGCACCCGGCGATTGTTTGGGGCCATTTCCAAGTCCTTTAGGTAACCCATGGATCCTCTGAGAACCCCCACTGTGGTGCCCCCTCAGAATGCTGTGGGTGGGGGGTGGGAGGAAACGAAACAGAAGAGACAGAGCCAATGAGGATTGTATTAAAGACACTACAGTCATGGATGCATGTTTGATTGTGCAAAACTATGGCTTCTGGAGTGATTCGTATACCCAGAACCTGGAAATTAAGGACAGTGCTGCTCCATCATCTGTAAAGCACTCCCTTTTGTCTCTGAGAAGACTTTAAAAAAAAAGAAAAGAGAAAAAGCCTTACTGTGGCAAAAACATTCCTACTAATCAACATTATCTGTTAGGATTTTAAGCGCAATGCCCTATTGTTTCACAAAGGTTCTTATACAAGTGGCACTGCTGTTAAAAATCTCAAATAGAATTATTCTGAAGAGTCTTCCACTAGGGTGAAAGTTCATTTTCAGGGATGAGTTTTGACACACACACACATGCACAGACAAATAATCAAGAAGCAAAAACGGAAGTCTGCACAAACTTTCGATTTAAGTGTTCCATGTTTTTATCATAATGGCTGTTACATAGGCGTATACCTTTGGCAAAATTCATCAAAACTCTGCACTTAAAATAGGTGCATTTATTGCATACAAATTATACCTCAGAAAGTTTGATTCAAAAAGTAAAAAGCAAACCGAAAAATTCCAATGTTTTATCCCTTTAATAGTTGTGTGTCTGTCTCCAGCTTCTGGTATTTTTATTACCAAGAATTCTGGTTTGAGCATAGTCAGAGTGAACAGAGCTATTAGCGAGAGCTTCCTGTGTGAGGACTAAAGTTTAGCTGGGAAATTAACTTTTAGCCTTAATTTCGTGTTATTTTGAGAAAAAACAAACACACATCTCTGAATAACAAAGCTGTACAGCACACAGCAGCTTGTCCAACTTGAAAACTCAGATAAACCCCGGAAATCAAAGCTTTCGGCGGCGAGCCCTAGCAGGTGCTGAGGAGTCATCAGTGAGGCCATGGTGGGTTTTGATAAACTGAAAAGGCCCAGTTTGAAGCCTGTCAAACAAATACTAGCATTCAATAGTTTGAAGCAAATCCTAGTGCCAAGTGTTTCTTTTCTGGTGCATTTTTCTGGTTCCTCTTGAGAACCAAGGCAGTCTTTTGCTCTTTGAACTGTTTCCGTAGAAGAATCGTTGATGTGGCCCAAATCGTCCAGCTCTGTTGGGATTTAGATGCCTTCCTGATTGGCCAGGAAATTATCTGGGGCAGCCCTTGTTCTGCTGGTCCAATCCAGGATGTGCTGAGTGTGAAAACTGAGACCCACTCAGACCTCTTGGAGCCTGACTAGCCTTCCTCGCCCCAGCCCCTGTCTCCCCAGGAGCCCAAGAGAAGAGGGGCTGGCAGCCTGTGTTGGCTGCTGGGCAGGGGAGGGAAGGTCCTTCCCTGCTGGGCGGAGGCAGTGCTTCCTCTCTTTCCTGAGATTCCTCCCTTCCCTAAGCAGCTCCTTCTACTGCTCCTCCAAAGTCAGAAACACAGCTTCTGAGCAAAGCCCCGCTTTTTTCCTGTGTCTTTTTCATTCCAGTTCCCCCTCACATCCCAGAAACACCAGCCTCCTCGCTGGTGAGAAATTCACATTCCCTACTTGGATATACCTTTGGACACATGGTAGCAAACTCTCACCCTGGGCTCACTTGGATGCCCCTGGCCCCAGGCTGATGTGGAGAGTTCAGACCCACATTGATGCGGAGAAAGGGGCAGTGTTACTGACAAAACACCGCCCCCCCCCCCCCCCCCCACGAAACCGCAAAATAGATTAAACGAAAGAAAGCTTGGCCTTAAATGAGATGGATGTAAAGCAGTCAGCATCCATGCACTCCCTGGAAGGTGGAAGTTTGGCAGGTGTTGTCACGACTGTCCTGAGCGTGAGCAATGATGCTCGAGACATAGACAGTACCAGTGAGGCAAACCCCCCGTCTCTGTACATCAGCCCCCAGCTGCTCCTTACCAACACGCATTGCCCAGATCCTCCCAACGTTCTTTCAGTATTAACAGCATTGAGAGTTAATTATAAAATTATTTCAGTTGGCAGCTTTTTCTCTCTTCCATTCTAAGTGTCAGTAGTTTGCCGAGTTAACTATATACTCGTAATGTCTTTGATTTCACATAATCCCGGGCCAGGGCTCCTCCTTTACTGGGAAACAAGCCTGTTGTCATCTCCGTTTATCAATCTGCTCCCAGTTATTCAAAGGCTCTGAACCTGGCAGGCAGACTATGAAATTAGGCAGAACAGAGTCCCCATATGTGAGCACTGACAATAAATACTCTGCTCCATCGTTATGCATCCCTTTGGCGTTCCCTTGTGCTGTGAATCAACATCAATTTATCTGCAGTCCTTTCACTTTTCCTCCAGAAAAATTTTACATAATTCAGAAACAAAGTAATATACTGTACAATTAGAGGGGAACAGACTCCAGCAAAGGACTGACTGTATCACTGAGAGCAGCACCACGTGCTTAATTAATCTCCATCATCTAAGTGAACCTTGTCGTATCCATGGAAACTTAGGTCTCTGAAAACCAAGAGTGAGCATCAGGAACACTGGCCCTGCCATTGATAAGCCATGTGACAGGTTACTTAAGCCTTGGTTTCCTCATCTAACTGAAAGTATTAATCCATACCATTATGATTTCATTTTGAAAGGATAATGATGCCCCATGTGGTTACATGCACACCCAGAATATAATGACATTTGCATTTTATCAGTATTCACAACTTTAACTTTTTAAAAATTTTCCTATTTAAAACACAGCATCCTCTGGCACAAAAACAGAAATACAGGTCAATGGAACAGGATAAAAAGCCCAAAGATAAACCCACACACCTATGGTCACCTAATCTATGACAAAGGAGGCAAGAATATATAATGGAGAACTTCCTAGGTGGCACAGTGGTAAAGGATCCGCCTGCCAATGCAGGGGACACGGGTTCGAGCCCTGGTCTGGGAAGATTCCACATGCCACGGACCAACTAAGCCTGTGTGCCACAACTGCTGAGCCTGTGCTCTAGAGCCCGTGAGCCACAACTGCTGAGCCCATGTGCCGCAACTATTGAAGCCCACGCGCCTAGGGCCTGTGCTCCACAAGAGAAGCCACTACAATGAGGAGCCTGCGCACCACAATGAAGAGTAGCCCCCACTCTCAGCAACTAGAGAAAGCCCGTGTGCAGCAACAAAGACCCAATGCAGTTAATGAATAAATAAATTTATAAAAATAAATAAATAAATAAATAATAAAAAAAAGAATATATAATGGAGAAAAGACTGCCTCTTCAATAAGTGGTGCTGGGAAGACTGGACAGCTACATGTAAAAGAATGAAATTAGAACACTCCTTAACACCATACACAAAAATAAACTCCAAATGGATTAAAGACCTAAATAGAAGGCCAGACACTATAAAACTCTTAGAGGAAAACACAGGCAGAACACTCTTTGACATAAATCGCAGCAAGATCTTTTTTGATCCACCTCCTAGAATAATGAAAAAAAAAAATGGGATCTAATTAAACTTAAAAGCTTTGCACAGCAAAGGAAACCATAAACAAAACAAAAAGACAACCCTCAGAATGGGAGAAAATATTTGCAATGAAGCAACCGACAAGGGATTAATCTCGAAAATATATGGATAGCTCTTGCAGCTTAATATAAAAAAAAAAAAAACGCAATCAAAAAATGGGTGGAAGATCTAAATAGACATTTCTCCAAAGAAGATGTACAGATTTTTAAAAAGCAACGTGAAAAGATGCTCAGCATCACTAATTATTAGAGAAACTCAGATGAAAACTACAGTGAGGTATCACCTCACACAGGTCAGAATGGCCATCATCAAAAAATCTACAAACAATAAATGCTGGAGAGGGTGTGGAGAAAAGGGAACCCTCCTACCCTGTTGGTGGGAATGCAAGTTGGTACAGCCACCATGGAGAACAGTATGGAGGTTCCTTAAAAACCTAAAAATAGAAGTACCATGTGACCCAGCAATCCCACTCCTGGGCATATACCCTGAGAAAACCATAATTCAAAAAGATACATGCACCCCAGTGTTTATTGCAGCACTATTTACAATAGCCAGGACATGGAAGCAACCTAAATGTCCATCAACCGAGAAACAGATAAAGAAGATGTGGTACATATATACAATGGAATATTACTCAGCCACAAAAAAGAACAAAATAATGCCATTTGCAGCAACATGGATGGACCTAGAGATTGTCGTACTGAGTGAAATAAGACACAGAAAGACAAATATCATATGATATTGTTTATATGTGGAATCCTAAAAAAAAGTACAAATGAACTTATTTATAAAACATGAGTAGTTTGTGCTTCTTTACACGTCCTTCTACTCACTTCCTCCTCTTTTCTCTTCTCCACCATCCTCTGCGCGGTTGAATTAGCTCCTCACCATGTCTTCTCACAAGACTTTTCAGGATCAAGCGATTCCTGGCCAAGAAACAAAAGCAGAATCGTCCCATTCTCCCAATGGATTTGAATGAAAACTGGTAATAACATCAGGTACAACTCCAAGAGAAGACATTGGAGAAGAACCAAGCTGGGTCCGTAAGGAGCCTCGCATATGAAGTGGCACACATTTATGTTGTGTCAAGGTCACTTGCATCTTACCACATCAGAACATCACTATTGTCGGAATAGCTGCACGTGTCTGGAAATGGGGAAAATGGGAATGTTGCCTCTTCTTGATGTGTGCTCACCAATGCTCACAGGATACCTATTGTTGGAAAAAAAAAAAACCACATAAGCAGTTGTAAAGCTATTATACTCCAATAAAGAGCTAAAAACAAAACAAAACAAACAGAAAGCAAAAACAAAACATAAATAGAGTCAGGGATGTAGAAAACAAACATGGTTACCAGGGGGCAGCGGGGAGGGATAAACTGGGAGATTGGGACTGACATATACACACTACTATCTATAAAATAGATGACTAATAAAAGCCTACTGTATAGCACAGGGAACTCTGCTCGATACTCCAAAACGGCCTATATGGGAAAAGAATCTTAAAAAAAAAAAAAAGGGTGGTCATGTGTATAACCGATTCACTTTGCTGTGCACCTGAAACTAACACAACATTGTAAATCAACTATACTGCAATAAAAATTTAAAAAAACAAAACCCACAGTATCCATATTCTTCAATTTGCACTTTTTTCCATTTCACTTGGTACATGACCTTTCCATTCATTCACTCTTATAAAATCAGCCATAAAGGACTGGAAGTTAAGATAATTACATCATATAAAAATATGTTGTGTGCATCCGGCGTGACCAGGCTTTCTGCAGCTCCTGAACTCACAGATAGTAACAGTCACCGGGGGTTTGTCATCAAAATGAATAATATAGATGGAAGGTTCTGGCTCCCTGATGGTCATGCTGCCAACAAGTGGCTCCCCAGTGCTGGATGCCTCTTGACTAAATTCCAGTTTAATCAAGACCCGAGAGGTGAACCTTCAGACAATAGAGCCCCCTGGAGAAAACACTGGTGTTTTTGCCTATTTAACAAGCAGTATCCTTTATTCTGTTAACTCTCCTGTCTTTGTATTTTCCTGACATGTATAAGCATTTCTTCCTATTTGCCAAACCATAGCAGATGAAAAGCAGGGTTTTAGAAGTGTATTTATTTATAAGTAAAGCCTCTCCTGAGCCCACTCGGAGGTCCTTCCCGCTCCCCACCCCTCACCCACAATGGCTGTGATGGTCTCAACTCCCCACTTCCTGTATCTTCTCCAGTCTGTCTCCTCCACCAATGCCAGTTAGACCAGACTTACAGATGACCCTGATTACATTGTTAACATGCTTGTAAATTTTATGTGTGTTTTACCATAATTGAAAAAAAAAGAAGCCTTTAGTGATGCTTCCATGCTTACCCAGTCAAGTAGAAACTGATTTGAAACTTGAGGCCCTGCCCAACCCCCCCACCCCCCAGGAGAGCTTTCCGGCTTTATCCAGCACCCGTCTGTGGCATGGCCCCATTCTCAGGCATGCCCCATTGGTTTCCTTGTTGGGGATATGCCCGCCCCCGTCTCTCCCATCCTCCTTTTCTTTTCAAACGACTCTGGTTCAGTGATCTTTTCAGCGGTCCCTTCCTGTGGGCTTCCTTGACTTTTTTGACCCCAATCCAGACCTGTAGATAGTGCATCTGACAGTGCACCACAGCCTCTATCTCGTTTGGCCTTGGCTAGTGTTTATTCTTGACAGTGAGATCTCTGCAGGGGATTGTGGTTTGCCTGTTTCTCTCTGTCTCATGGTGCCAACACAGGGCCCTTTAGCGAGAAGTATTAGTAAATATTCCTGGTTTCAACTAAACATTTGTACGTCCAAGGAGGAAGCATGATTGTGTCTGCATATGGAATCAAAACGATTACTTTATAGTCAGCATGCAGATGTTTGTGTATAGAAAATTCAACACGAATATTCAGACAAGAAAGAAGATGTATAAGTAGGAAAAGCTCATCTCATTTGCTCATGACGTGTGAAGCCAGGAGTCTGGAGGTCTCATCCAGTTACTAGCTTATCCAGGCTGGAGAACAGCAACATCTGTAGAAATCACAGTTAGGGGCTCTACTCTCGTTGAATCTTCTGAAACTGGAACTGGCCTCCTGTGTACGATAAGCCTATTAGTCAGCTTTCAGATATGGTCCTTTTGAGCACAAGATAAGGAGTGCATTAGAGAAAAGCATTTAAGATCAGAGTAACAGAAGGGTTAAGATATTTAACTTCTCCAGGTCTGTTTCCTCTGTAAAATGAGAAGGAAAACAATAATAGCTCTATTTCACAGAGAAGCTACAAGAATTAAAGAACTTAATGCATGGGAATTGCTCAGCACAGGGCCTTGCATAAAATACATGCTCAAGACATCAGCTGTTATTATTGTGGTTTCCCCGTGTTAGCCTTCCCGTGAGGAAAGAGGAGAAAATGTAAGGGCTTTTCACCTCTGAATCCTTGTCACAGTTGCAACAGGGGCAAAGCCTTCCTTCTTATATATAAATAAGGAGGATTCTCCATTTAGATGCACGTTCTACCAAATGTGAAGAAAGCATTTTGTCTTTTTATAGGAAGATCTAGAAATCTTCCCTGTCTCTGTTCCAATATTCATGGGCAAAAATATTTTTATTAGTTTTTAAAAGGCTGAAAATCTCAACGCAATTCAGATGAGCAAAAGGTTGCCTTGCCGTTGTTCACGTTTTCTGTAATGGCCTCACCTTGTTCTGGGGCACTCATTTCTGTGTTCTTGGTTTGGGCTGGGGAGAGATTTAAGCTTGCATTTAAAGTTAACTCTCTCATTTGTAAAGCGCTGCTTTTAGGTTAACTCGGTTTCTTTGGGGCAAATGCTTAATCTCCCCCCTTCCTGTCTCCTTTTCAGGATGCAGGGGATCTGGGGTTATACATGGTCTTCAGGGTTGGTCTTAGTTTCCTAGGGCTGCTGTAACAAAGTACCACCAACGAGGTGGCTTAAAACAACAGAAATGTGTTCTCTCACGGTTCTGGAGTCCGGAAGTCTGAAATCAAGGTGCTGGCAGGGTCGGGTCCTTCTTGGGAACTCAGTGGAGGAATCTGTTGTCTGCTGGGAATCTGTTCAAGGATCAGTCGCTGCCCGTCCTTGGTGTTTCTTGGCAACACAACTTCAGTCTCTGCCTCTGTCTCCACCTGGTGTTCTCCATGTGTGTGTGTGTGTGTGTGTCTGTGTGTGTCTTCTTACCTTACAAGGATACCAGTCATTGCAGTAGGGCCCACCCGAATCCAGTATAGCCTCATCTTCACTTGACAATATCTGCAAAGACCCTGTTTCCAAATAAGATCACACTCACAGGTACAGGGGTTGGAACTTCAACATAACTCTTTAGGGGACACAACCCACAAGAGCCTCCTTACAGGTCTTTGCTCCGGTGGCTGATCTGGTCTGATCCGCGCACTTGTGTCTGCAGAGGTGCTGAGGTTTGGGGCTGTCGTGCTGCAGGTTACTAAAGGTCACGGTCTCTCCACTTCTCTCCAGTCCTAACGGACCCGCATCCAGCCCCAGGCTTGTATCGGACCACCCATCCTTCTGGCATCCGGTGCGTGCAGACCTCAGGGCCACAGTGCCGCCTCATCCAACAGACGTGTGCTCACCAGGACTCCGCAGAGCTCACATGCCACACTGATCCAAAGCTCTCACAGGAAGCTTGAAAGTCAGCCAGTCTACCCCTGGGCAAGCAGGATCCAGCCTCAGTCCAGCCCCTCGTTTCAGCCTTTAAGGGGCAGCCAGGACACAGGTGCATGTGTTTCCTCAGGGCCTTTGTAGTTACTGTTCCTTCTGCCTGGAGTGCTTTCCCCTAAATAAGCCCATAGCTTCCCTTAAGATGATTCATAGCTCAAGTGTCATCTCAGCAGTGGCCTCCCCCGACTGTCCTATCTAAAATATCTCCCCCCTCACTCCATCCCTTTCCCTGCTTTAATTTTCTTAGTGAAATATATTTCAGACCACTAGGCTTTCCCTAAGGAAAGAATGATATTTTGCTTATTGCTAACCTGGTTTTTGAGCTCACCCTAAAGAGGCGGCCCTTTCATCTTTCACTTATTCACTCAGTCATTAATTCACATAACAAATAATATTAGTGTCCAGGATATTGTCAGAATACACAGCATTATATGCAGTTAGGTTATCGTCCTTAAGGGCAGGAACTCTTTTTCAGTACTGAATCCCTAGAACCCAGACTACAGCCATTATTCAATAAATCCTGAATGAATGAATGAAGATTCCATGAGGAAGTTGATCTGTATAAGACTTTCATTGCAATCTCGCTATAAAATTAAATGCATGATTTTTCCAGGGAATCTTGCCCAAAACCAAACACTGAGAAAATGTTGTACAAACAATAGATGGCATGATGGTTAAAGAAATGTCGTCTTTTGAAGATGAGTCTTTTATTTTTAAAATGGTTCACGATTTTTAAAATGCTGGTGGAGATAAAGATTTTCAGGAGGGAGCAAGTATCAAATGGTTCGTGATTTCTAGTTACTCCTGCAGGAAGGCAGCCACACTACCAAGTGCAGTATAATGGTTCTTACTCCATCTTTATAAGACAGAGGCCAAGAACCAGGAAGAAGCTCCAGACCTTTATTCAAGAACACACAATCCAGGGCTACTTTCCAGCTATCTCCATGGCATGATAAAACAGTGTTCACAGTCCGGCCCCCAGCCACAAAGAAAAGTCACCAAATATGTTCTGCAGAGGCTGACGTACCCATGAGGCCCAGTAACCACAATTCCTGGGGCCCACAGTACTTTTAGGGACCCATGAAAATGTTTGAATTTCTTTTAAAATCAGAAGAAAATAAACTTTTAGGTGGAAGGAAATGTTTAAATGTATATTAACATATTCATCTTTATACCAACACAGTCCTAAAATATTGGTTTGATTTTTTGTTTTTTGAGGGGTTTTTTTTGTGGAGGAAAAGGCCCCTGAAGGCACGTACCCAGGGGCTATGAAAATTATAAGGCAGCCCTGCTGTTCAGTCTCCTGGGATTAAGACAGCCTTCTAGATACATATTCTGTTAGAAACACTGCAGTGTGCTCATGCCAAAAGAGTTAAATCCTCAGTTATCTAGAAAAACATCTTTTCCAGGCAAACTCATTTTCTCAAGATACCTAGGATTCACAATAACATGTTTGAGAAGAGAGATTAATGCAATTGCCCCATAAAATATTTTAAGCCCTGATCATCTCTGAAACAAAGCACGCAGCGTGATGCCAAGAGAAAATGACTGCCAGTGCTGGGAAAATGCATTTTCTTCGAGGTGCTGCAGCCACTGTAATTTGCACCTCCTGAAGTGGAGACAGAAGCGCCATCTCCACGTACAGGGAGCTGGGAGAGGAGCGAGAATAACAGCACAGGAGGAGGTGCCCAGCTGGGAAAATCACACGCAGCTCGCACAGAGCTGAAATGAAGGCCCCCCAAGCAAACACTGCAGGAAGAGGCCCTTGGCCTTTGTTCAAAGGAAAAGGAAAATCAACAGACCTCTAAACCCCCACCTGAGTCTCTGAAGTCACTTGATTTAGGTAAATTAGCGGCAGATGCGGGCTCAGCACCTTGCTCAGGTCAGTGCTGGCTTCCCTTATCTTCTGTACTTTGACTAGTTGGGACTAGAGCCATGGGGAGTACCAGACAATCACGCGGCTAGGTCTTCAGGTACAGTGTATCGTCTGATCAGTTACAGTGTATTATCTGAAAGTCGGGTAGTAACATCTGCAGTTCCTTCACCTGTCATAGGATGTGGTTTCTAGAGTGGTGGCCTCCGCTGTACACACCCTTACTTATTGCTGCCTGGTTCAAAATGATCTGCCCTGAACTCAGCACCTCTCTGGGCTTATTCTGACCACTCTAAGGACAGTCTCAGAAACCACCTCCTAGACTAGAACCGACACTCCATCCTTTCCCTGACTCAGTCCCATCTCACTCCTAACTCCTAGACTGCTTGTAATTAAAATACCCTCATCCTGTTTGGGCTGGGGTGGGGGAGGGAAGGGGGGGAGTGTGGGTGCTGTCATCAGGTGTGTCCTGTCCAACTTGACATTGAAGGTGATGGGGGAGGGCGGTAATTCCAGCTGTAGAAATTAAGTACTTGTTTCCGCAAAACTTTCTTAGTTGGATCCAGGCAGTCATTTCAGCCCCTTAATATCCCTTTGGGTCATAATCCTGTCATTTCATGTAGAGCCACCCCTTTCCACCACATGCTGTATGACACATTGGTCAGTGTGCCAGGGATGTCCTCATCCAAATTGCCAAAGTAATAAAACGTCAGCCTGGAATCCTACCCCTAAAATTCTCCCTTGAAGCTAAATCCACCCACAGTTCATCTCTTCATAAATCTACCTTTAAAAATACTACTCTTACTGTTGACACAGATCTGCCTTGACCATGAAAATGTTGTGCGATACCTAATAGAGAGCTTTGCTGAAATATCAATAGCCTCCGCCGGTGTTCCCCAACCTAGTAGGCTGTTACTCCAGGTTGAAAGTAAAAGAGTTGGATTTAGCAGAACAGCAGAGAAAAAGGTGCTGGAGGAGAAACACACGCCTGCCAGGCCACATCCAGACCCCAGGCATCTAGGTCTGGACCCCGTGGCTACCAGGGCAGTTACAGCTGTAGTGTTCAGATTCATGTGCTGATGCAGTCCATTTTGGGGTTCAGCCTCAAAGTATTCAGGCTCTGTCTTCTGGACGGCGTTTCATAGGGCAGAGCCCCAAGATGTGAATTTTTTCTTATGTTAATTCTACAGCATGGTGAGTGAATTGAGGGGACCCCTCTGCCCCAGTGTACTGTCTGACAACAGTGCTCCCCTCTCTTTCTGTGTGCTCCTGACAGTCTCACAGTCCTGGGAGCTCCATTGGGTTCCACCCCTGCCCCAGTGTCTGTTTCCTGATGCTTTCGCGTTTACGCTGTCCTGCAGTCTTAGTCCTTGAAGGATTTTTTTCTCTTGGGTAAGACAGCTTTACCGGCCTCCTGAGGTAGCAATTACAATACAAGTGAGAACTAAGGAAGGAAACCACTTTTTATTTCACTGAATCATTCTATTTGACATTATCTGGAAATACAATTTTTCAAAAATTTCCTATGCTTTTCTTAGCCTGTACTTCTTTATGCCGCTCGTGATGTGTATGAGGTCAGCACCCTTGTCTCCTCCTAAATTCCCCTGCTCCCCAAGGAGTTAGATTCAACTGACCATGCGCTAGTCTTGGTTGGAATAGTCTTCAGTGGTTGGGAGAAGAATTAAGAAACTGAAGAGCTGAATCTCACTCTCCTTATAGTACCGGCTGCAGTTCAGCAGGGCTTTCCAAAGCCTAAAAAAAAAAAAATTAGCGGAAGCAGAGCATACGCTTTGGTCATTTTGTACACAGGATTCTATTTCTGCTGCTTACAAGCTAAAACGCAAAAGCAAAAGTGGAATAAAGCCCAGTGAGTAGGAATCGGGTTTGTCACTTCCAGCTCATGAGACGTTCCGACCGTACATGTGTGTTCTGTTCTTCAATAGCAAGTAGCTGGGACACGTAGCTTATATTTACTGGGACTTTCAGAGGTAAAAACCTGACCTGCATTTCCGATGAAATACCTCACAGCACCCGACTGTGGTTTGACTGACAGGTATGTCCGTTTTTCTGAAAGGTCTTGTCACTTTCAGCAGAGGCTGTTATTCTTCGCCCTGAAAAATCATGCGTGTAAGCTGCACGAGGGTTGCAGAAAAGGGGCCCAGGCTTTCTGCCTCATGTCTGACAACTTGAAACATTCAGGGAAAAGAGGAAAATCCATATTTCAAACGTATGAGCTCTGTATGGTGCCAAATGTCTGGTGTTTTGGAAACATCCAAGGGATTTTAAAAGATAAACTGAGGCATGTCAAAATTTTTAAGTTTTTTTGAGCAAAATTTGATTTGAATCAGGCGACACCCAATCTAGCAGATAGAAAGATGCTCCAAGGATCTGTGCAAAACGAAACTCTTTTTATAGGCAGAAAGGAATGGGAACACTGAAGTTATACTGGCAAAAAGACAGGTTGGTTATTTCAAAGTTACTTTACTTTAGGGGATGTCAGGGGTCAATCAGACAGATTACCTAACTAGTGCTGATCAGGTGATCCTGATGGACTAATTTAAGATCCCGTTGCTGGGAGAGCTGAAACTGATTGTCTCATTTTGTGACCTGGAGCTTAGCATAAGTGACTCCATGTTGGGTCTTTTGTTTTTTAACAGGGATCATATCTTTCCGTTTGTATTGAAATCACAACTGTATTATATTAACCAGCAATCATAATAAGTTTGCAGTTTTCATACTAGATTTAAGAATGAAGATTGCAATTTAACCGAGACAGAGAGATACAGAGACAGAGATAGAGATATACATATAGATATAAAGATAGAGATATATAGATATAGACATAGATATAGATGATATATCCCCAAAAGCTTAGGGACTGTGATCAGTTTATACAAATAAAAGTGTAATACTTTCTTTTTGCAAAACAGTATATAGTTAGCTAGCATCTCCACATTAAGACATGTCTTTTTATTGATGTTTCTGAAAAAAATACAATTTTGTTTTCTTAATCCTTCGGAAAGGATTTACAAATTAAAACACAGCACAGACAATGTAGAAGGAAAAGAAGATTGTGCTTCTCCCAGCAGCTCACTGCTTGTAATTGAGTTAGCATGTGTCATAGGTCAAGAGCTATTTAAATTACACCTGCATATTTTAGTCCTGCCTTCCTTCATAAAAGAGAAAAACATATAACAGATTCAACGAAATTTCATTAGTGTCTCTCTTTCAGGGATTAATAAAATGTCAGAGTAATTTATACATCAATTATGTATCTGGGTTTAATTCTAGTTGTTCATCTTCTGAAAGGCAGCTGATCAGCAAGATGTCACTGATCAAAAAATGTTGCACGTAAGAGCAGGAGCTGACATTGAACCTAGATTCCAACATGCCAGGGCCCTGTCTGGTGTTTATCATTTGCGCATGTTAGAATTGCGGAATGAGGTTTATCTGGTTTTGTTTTGCTTTTTTAGATTAATGCTCTTGGCTTTTCTGGTTGGAGTTTTTGGGTATTGTTTGGGGTTTTTTGTTTGTTTTGTTTTGGTTTTGGTTTCTTTTGGTTATGGTTACTTCCCATTTATTTATTCTGGGAATAATAAATTCTGAAACCCATTCAGGCTCCTATTCTTACAACCCAGGCCAAATGGGAAACTTGTAGCCACCCTCATCACTCACATCAGCCACTCTCTCGGGTGAGACCCAGGTGTTCAGCACTAACCCTGAGAGTCCCAGCTTAGGATGGCTGCCAGCCCAGCAGGAGCCTGGTCAAGTTTTCAGGTCTACCTCAGGTGACTATTCGCCAATCTCATTTCAGTCTAATTTTCCAAGAATTATTTAAATCTTCACCCAGGCAGTGAATTCAAACCCACTTCCTACTTGTCTTGTGAGGTCCCATATAATCCTCGCTCCACGCCCGAGGCCTGTAGAGGGTTTATGTCACAGTGGATAGTCAACATTAATAGATGTGTCCATTTAGGAGTCACACAACAATATTTTCAAAGATGAGTGCATTTTCAGTGAGATGGACCGATTTCCAGGTCACAGTACTTCTGGAAGTAAATAGATAATGATCTGTTGGATCTAAATCTGCTACTTCCCCTCTTCTTTCAAGGCCACTTTCCGCAGCTCTTTACCCCGTGAGGCTGAGGAACTCTGCCCCCCAGTGAACGTTGCTGTGCCTAAACTTCCAGGGTGCTCGGCTCCGCCCGCACAAGCCGACTCTGCATGACAGACGTTGAATGTATAGTTTCTGATGTGGTCCGAATGCCCTCACCCGCCAGGTGCTGTTGTAGACACTCCGCGGAACCCAGGCACTGACTGAGCAACATTGTCTCAGCTCTCAAACTGCAAATCTAGTAGAGGCACAAATTCAGGTTTCTGGCCCACATGGGGAGGGAGTGAACACACGTGGGCCAGGTATTTAGAGCCAGGAGCAGGACCTGGGAGGAAGCCATTTGAGCTCTCCTTTTGAAGGGCTGGGGACCCCTGATGTTCTAAAGTGATGGAGAATCACAGCTATTAGGGAGGAAGATGAATGGATTGCCATCTGAATGGAATGGAGGCCCCTAAGGCCGAAAATCTAGGACTCCAGAGGTGCACCAAGTTCCTCCACAATAATATTCCTCAAAGAAGAGTAATTTAAGGACCAGTGATACAATTTTTGCCGTTTCTGGTTACATATTTTCCATTTTCGGTTACCTCCTTTGCTGTTACTTAATATTTTTCTTTAAATGGACTCACCATTTTTACTCAAATAAATCCATGCTAAAAGGAAAATGTATATGTTCGAAGGAAATTTTGTAATCTGACTATAAAATGAAATACCAGTAGCGTTTGCTATAACAATAAGGCAGTGATAAAAAATATATTCTATGAAAATAATATGAAGTTCAGTACTGTTGCCTGCAGAAGTGCCCAGGTCCATTCTCTCTTTGTCAAAAAGGGAGCATAGCAAGTATTGGAGGGTGGAAAAGACAGTCCAGTTCCAACCAGAGCCAACCTGAGACCCTTTCTTTGAAGAGTGGAAAGAAAATTATTATTTTTTGGTTTTTTGGCTACTTTGGGTCTTCATTGCTGTGGGTTTTTTTTTTCCTTCTCTCTCTCAGCTACTCTTCGTTGTGGTGCGTGGGCTTCTTATTGCAGTGGCTTCTCTTGTTGCAGAGCATGGGCTCTAGGTGCTTGAGCTTCAGTAGTTGCAGCACATGGGTTCAGTAGTTGTGGCTCTTGGGCTTAGCTGCTCCGTGGCATGTGGGATCTTCCCAGACCAGGGATGGAACCCGTGTCCCCTGCATTGACAGATGGATTCTTAACCACTGCACCACCAGGGAAGTCCTGGAAAGAAAATTGAGAAGGAAATATATAAGTTCATCACCCTGAGATTGGATGTTGTTAAACTTCCAGTCTGTGAATAACCTACAGCCGCCTCTAGTGCTACCGGTGGGACATATTCTACCCAAGAGTTGAGATCAGGAATACAGGAGGGACAATGCTTTGGGCCAGTGGTACCCATGGTCTCTGCAGAGCAAAGGTGAGGCCTACCATGCCATTCTGATCCCACAGATTCTAAAAGGCTGGCTCCCCCAGCCCCGGGCACAGTGAGGGGCACGCAGTAGAGCCTTAGCAAAAGTCTCACATCTGGTCTCATTGACATTCTAAGATCTCTGGGCTCTGTTTCATAAAAAGTAAGAAATTTATATTGATATTTCATATTTCATAATATCACATCCCCCCAAGAAAGGAATGTTGATAGAAAATTCTAAAAAAGCATAAAACATAACAAAAATCAACTGATGAACAGATCCCATGGGATACACAAGAAGACTATATTGATGAGTTCGAATAGTCTCAAAGGGAAATGAGAAACCTCTTTGTGAATCGGCATTTGAATGTCTGCCCCATCGCTGAAGAGGCTCCTGGGTGTCCACGAGGCCCTCACACAATCGGGTCCTGGACTCTGCTGGCTTCATTCTCCCTGTGTTTCTTGCTCAAGTGTCCTTTTCTCTTTTCATTTCTCACAAGACCCCTGCCTGCCACTTGGTATTCAGCAAGTGAGTAAGAACCAGCTGGAAAGCTTGCTAATCCGTTGCCAGTGTAAGTGCTGCATCCTCCTTAAAAGTATTGTCAGGAGCATTTCATTTTAAGGTTTCACCCAGAATTGCATCAGTATTTTAAGTGGGCTATTTTCTATAACCCACATCACTGTGAATATAAGACATTAAAGTACTAATGACAGCATAAGAATTTAATTTCAGAAGCGACTGCATTACATTTCTGAAATTTGCATGCTTTAGAGCATGTTTCCCTCAGATTACACCTCAACCAAGACAGCTCCACGCAGAAAGTAGTTTCTTACAGTAAATCGTATTTTAATATTTGGTTTCAGTATGAGATCAGTGCAATCAATTTTACAGATGAATGTAATTTACTTTTAATGAGCTCAAATGCACTAAAGTGATAGCTTTACTGTCATTTGTTAGATGTTCTTAAGAAGTATAGATTTTTATTCCAGACAAGTGTTTATAGAACTTGCTGGTGCTTTAACTGATGCTGGCAAAGCTTTGACATCAGTTCACAGCATTTTTTAAAATCTTTATTATTGGCTCAGTCACTAATGAAGCACGGTCTTAAAGCAGACTCTAATAGCCACTTAAAGTTTTCAAAAACAAAACAAAACTTCACTGTGCCATTTTTATAAAGAGTCCCCTAAATAGAAATGCCAAAAATCAAAATGAATATAAAAACATCACATAGTCTGTTTTTCAGAGAGAAATTGAGAATACAAAACATTTGACTTCTCTTTTCGTATGAAACATAAATGTTCATTCATTTATGAAGTTAATTTCTCTAAGCCTCAGTTTTCCCATCTGTGAAGTGGGGATAATCTTTTTTAGCTCAGAGGGTGGTTAGGAAACAATGAAATACTGCATAAAAAGTATTAAACAGTACATCACCCGTGTACCAATTTTGGTTTATAGTGGAAGCTGTTAATGTTATTATTATCATGTGGTCCAGAGTTGGAACTGTCTGGCCCTGAAGAGACCAGAGCGCCTATTGCATTCATGGTCCCCAGGGAATGGGTCTCAGCCGAAAGTCTTCAGCGGCACAGCAGCTGGATTTGGAACACTGTCCAGATTTGGAACTATCAGTCTGCTCTCCTGGGCATCAGGACCCTTGTTTTTGTGACCCAGCCACCTTTCAGAAAAGGAACAGCATTTGAAACACTGGCAATTTTCCCCAATAGAGAGAAAACACAAACAGGGAAAAGCTCAAGAAGAGAGTGAGCTGAGGGAACGAACCGCTAGGAAAAGGGAAAAGTGCAACAGTTCATCCCCCAGGGCTGTCCTTGCAGCCCAGCGCCAGCCTCTGCCCACCTAGCGGACATTTCCACCAACGCTCCCGGCGACCCCCACCCCCGGCCAGGACCCCAGAGCCCCTGCTTGCCGCAGTTCCTCTGGCCCCTAATCCTCATTAGAACTCCTTTCCCGGGGCTCCCCTTGGGACTTATGTCTGCAATCTCTCTTCGGGGGTCACTTCAGGGGGAAACACTCAGGGGAAGACTCTTATGAAGTGGGGACCCCACATTAAATTGGGAATCCTCGATAAATACAGCTTTGAAGCTGTTCACTTTCTGTGGTGTGATTGGGAAACCTGCTCAACTTAAAGAAAACCGTGTTATGGACCGTATGAAATGCAGCCAGAGTCAGAAGTTTCTCAGGAAACAAACTCCAAACAGGTTCTCTGGATTCTACAGTGGCCGAGCAAAACACAAGAAGATGCTGGTGAAGAAAGAGGCACTTTATGCACAGCTTGACTCTGCCTCAGCCCCACAGCAAAAAGAATCCCTGTGTTAGCCCAGGGAGCCTGCAGAGCCCTGAGGAGCCAATCAGATCACCTGCTCAGAGCAATTACTATGCTCCTCTAGAATTACTTTCCTAATACGTTCCCACCACAAACCCCTGCAGCTTAAATATCTTTGAACTCCCTAATGAAATACAGACATCTTAACAAGCTATCCAAGGTCCTTCCCAATCTGGCCTTGAGCTCCAGCCCCATCCGACTCCCGCAGGTCCCAGAACAAAAACCTCGTAACAAACTCAACCTGGAGTTCTCTTTCCTTTCATCCTCAAAACCTAGTTCTGTGAAAGACAACTAACATTGGTGAGCATGTGGAGAAATTGGTAGGAATGTGGAATGGTGTAGCCACTGGAGAAAATAGTATGGAGGTTTCTCAAAAAGTGAAAAATAGAACTACCATGTGACCCAGCAATTCCACTTCTGGGTATGTACACCAAAGAATTGAAATCACGATCTCAAAGAGGTATCCACACTCCCATGTTCATGGCCGCATTATTTACAATAGCCAAGACATGGAAACAACCTAAATGTCCATCAACAGATGACTAGATAAAGAAAATACAGTATACACGTACAATGGAATATTATTCAGCCTTAAAAAAGAAGGAAATCCTGCCATTTGCTGCAACATGGATGAACTTGGAGGACATTATGCTAAGTGAAATAAACCAGACACAGAAGAATAAATACCACATGATCCCACATATATCAGATACCTAAAATAGTCAAACTCATAGAAGCCGAGAGTAGAATCATGGTTTCCAGGGGCTGGGGGAGGGGAATCAAAGGCTGTTGGTCAAAGGTACAAACTTGCACTTATGCAAGAAGAATAAGTCCCAGCGTGCATGTAGTTAACAATATTGTACTGCATATGTAAACATTTAAGAGGGTAAAATCGTATAAGTGCTCTTATCACCAAAAAAAAAAAAAAAACGTTGTAGTGTTACCCCTCCTGAAAGTGCTTTCCAGAACCCCACACAAATCTGCTTCCCTGGTTTACCATTATTAAATTATTAATTTAATATTTTTACCAGGGGACTTCCCTGGTGGCCCAGCGGCTAGGGCTCCACGCTTCCAATGCAGGGGACCCCGGGTTTGATCCCTGGTCAGGGAACTAGACTGCACATACATGCCGCAACTAAGACCCGGTGCAGCCAAAATTAATTAATGAATGAATTTAAAATAAGAATTTTACCAAACATAAGGTTTGTTTCTTAGCTAGGAACATCATAGGGGTTAAGACACCTGGGGTCAGTCCACCTGGCCTCAACCGCCAACGGATCTTAAGCTCATTTCCTCACATGTTACACGGGGATAATAATACTCCCTCCCCCAAGGGTTGTTCTAGGAATTAAATGTCCAGTTTGTACAAGGCAACTAGCACATTTTAAGGGTTCAACAAGTATTAACTCTTGCTACTGGACCGCTTGTGTTCAGTCGAGTTAGTTGGCTGTTTGTAAGCTTGTTTCCTAGCGAGGCTGTGAGCTGCTCAGGGTAAATCCGTGTATGTCTACCTTCCTGCTACTGCTACACGCCAGCCAATACCCGTGATGAAGTGAATTGAATCACACTGACCTAAACTGGATTGAAGTCCCACGAGATGGCAGTAGCCACCAGCCCCAGCCTCTCCCTTCTGGAGTCCTGCTCCAAACCTAGACAGGCTAAAAAGGACTCTCCTTTTATTGGGAAGAAACAGCTGATGGAGCTGAGGTGTTCCTAGCTTCCCGCCACCAAGTGGCTGTTGTTCTGGTGCCTCCACCACCAGTGAAGCCAGATAGGAATTCAGGACAGCAAGGAGCTGGGGTCCTCCTCCCCACCCTGGGAACAGAGTCATCCCAAGACTCCTTGGTCTGAGGATGTTTCAAGGGACGGCAGATCGCCGGAGGGAGGGGACGGACACCAAACACCGAAAGTGTTTGCATGGAAGGCAAGTTGGTGAACGTACAACAGGGGATTCTGACATTAGACAAGGAGACGAAGAATGACTCACTGAGTAGCCTGCAGTCATTGAGGAAAAGGCAAGGGAGGAGGAGGGGAACGAGCCAGCGCAGGTGTCAGTGGGACCAGAGCCTCTTCCTGGTCGTCAAAGGAACCCTCAGGACACGTCCTGACAGCAGGGTTTTCCTACCTCCCCATCCTACGTGGAATGTGCTTTAGCTCAAAGTCACAGGCTGCAACTTACTGCAGGAGAAAAATATGGAGCATCATCGATTAAAATGTATGTACTTGTCTAAGTAAGACCCTATTAGAACCCCCAGAATCACCATTCATCACCGTCCATATCGTCATAGCTCTCTGTTGATTGAAATTCACATGAGACTAGTACAGGTCAGTCATTGTAACCGAAGGTGGGGTCTGGCTGCTTGCCACTCACAAGCCAATAAGGAGGCCAGGTTGGTGGAAAGGGACGTTTGCTTTATTTTGGATGCCGGCAACCTGGGTGGAGGGCAGATGCCCGTCCAAAGGTCAACTCTCCCACCCCGCCCCGACAATCAAGGGGCAAGAGCTTTTATAGACAGAAGGAGAGGGCTACATGCAGAAACAATAGTCAGCTCTGACAGTCATCTTGAAAGTGGTCGTCAGTGGTCTGACCAGCGTCGTCTTGATTGTTTTAGGTACAGTTAATCTTCAGTTCCATGGTCCGTTTGTTTCCATTTCTTTGAGGCCAGTTCTCTGAATTTTTGGCAGCTTATGTGTTGGCCACAGCCTGGTCATCACATAGTTAACCTCTTCCACCGCGGGGGGCGGGGGGGGGGTTTCAGTATCTATAAGGCAGCTCACAGGAGATGGCTCAGAATATTATCTATCGCCCTTGAGAAGGAACTAAAGGTCCCTGACTATGCTTAATAACTAATCTATTATTATTTGGTCTCCTTTGATTGTCTTCCTTTGTTTCTTCATTTTCTCACTTCTCTGATTAAACGTATTCTTTGGCTAAAGTTTTCACAGATAAAAGGCAAGCTTAGGACATGGGGGGTGGGAGGGGACAAGGACCACAGGGTCCTGCTCCGTTTCATCATTACACTGATTTTCTTAATGTGATGAATAATCGATACATTCATTTCTTCTGCCCCCAAAGCCTACAAGCTCCCTTCTCCACTGATTTATTCTTTAATTAATGGAGAGTACATTTCCATACAAGACTATTTCACCTGAATTCATTCCCCCGTTAGAAACATCGCCTGCTCTGAATCCAGCTTTTTAAAGAGGTAGCTAGCCTCCTGTTTTCCAAAGTCTGTTTTTCACAATTCAAGTGGAAGGGTAAATATCTCACCGCTTCGTCCTTGTGTTTAAAATGTCATCATGTGAACATAATCTCCCACCCAGACTACAAGTTGCTGTGCTCTTCTCTGGAGCGCCGTTTGCCCATCACCTGGGCTTGCAGCCCTGCACCGTCATTGCCTGTAACTGTGGTTCTCAAACCTTAGCAGTAGCAGGCTCACCTGGAGGGCTTGCAGACACACAGATTGCTGGGCCCCAACACGTTCCCAGGTGATGCTGGTGCTGCTAGTTCAGGAACCACACAGGAAAGAACTGCTGATCAGGAGGGTCAAGGACTCCTTCAACGTTCACTTCTGCTTGCTAGAGTCCAAAATTCAGGGCCGAGGTCAGAAAGACACTTGCTTTTGCTGATTTAATGGGATGACGATGTGTGGTTATATTCATCGGAACAGTACTTTGGAAATGCTTCTACTCAGACTCACCCCTGGTTTGAATATTCGTTTAGGAAGAAAGTGCTGAACGTACAGGTTTGGGGGAGGTGATGATGCTTAAATGCCTGTATAGGTTTATGATTTGGAAAAGTTTTCTGACTTCCAAAGCACCCGTCCGTTAATAGCTGAGATTCTGGAAACCTCAGCATTCCCAGGGGATTGTATTCTAAAGAAAGGAAATGCCCAATTATAGGCTGTGGGAACTTTTTCTTTTCTTTTCTCTTAAATAAAGAATTCTAAAGAAGAAAATAAGGGGCACAAAATGAAACCATAATCTATCTACCAGGAGGGCTGGGAGGGCTGTTCAATATACAGGAGGGTCCCTGAAGCATCAGAAAAGAGGAGAAAAATCAATCAGAACCAAGTAAGTGTTGTTAGTTTGAGCAATATCTCAAGTATCTAGACGGTAATTAGGAATATATTTTATTTTAGCAAATATAGTCTTACTCTCCTCACCACATCCTCTAGTAACACAGAAACTTCTTTTAAAGTGAAGTCTCCAGCCCTAAAGCCCTATCAGGTCATCAGTTTTTCATCTAAAAGAGCACAATGTCTTAAACTGAAACCCAAGAGTAAGATTTGAAGACAGGCATTCAGAGTGTATATTACAGCTGTGATACAGTGAGTGGGATACAATCTTTACTTTCTATTTCTTTTTCTTTTAGAAACAGGGAAGATTGACCAAGAGATTCATAAGTACAACACCCCGGGATTCACTGGGTGCCTCTCCAGGGTCCAGTTCAACCAGATCGCCCCTCTCAAGGCGGCCTTGAGGCAAACGAACTCCTCGGCTCACGTGCACATCCAGGGCGAGCTGGTGGAGTCCAACTGCGGGGCCTCCCCCCTCACGCTCTCACCCATGTCGTCTGCCACCGACCCCTGGCACTTAGACCACCTGGATTCAGGTAAAGTCCAAAGCAGTGTCTTGTGCGGAATGCTTTATTTCTTTAAGCCTCAGTTTCCTCACCTGTAAAATGGGGTTAATAGCAGAACCTCACTGGTGATGTAGTTGGAGGATTAAGGGAGCAAAGCAATGTGAGCTCAGAGTTCTAAGCACATTAAGGGCTCAAAAGGTACAATTGTATTTGTGCTCAGGGTCTGAAATAATTAAGTTGAAGGGAAGGAATGTAGGCATTATTGGCCCTTCTGCATTTAAGTGAAGTGAAGGGATGCCTAAACTGATATCTGCACCATGGCTGTTGG
Organism: Hippopotamus amphibius kiboko; assembly: GCF_030028045.1. Classification (NCBI taxonomy): domain Eukaryota; kingdom Metazoa; phylum Chordata; class Mammalia; order Artiodactyla; family Hippopotamidae; genus Hippopotamus; species Hippopotamus amphibius. The sequence continues at coordinate 7,766,706 of NC_080189.1, read as the reverse complement.
ATGATCTGATCAAATCATTTCCTCGCTTCTGCCTTTGTGACTCAGCTGCCTTGCAGCCATACCATCTAAGTTCTAATATCAAAAGATTACCTAAAACCATACAAAGATTAATCTCCCGACACTGTATTTGTACGAATAAACCCGTAGCCTTCCAGGTTTTAGGGGTGCACTTAGGCTTAGGAAGCTCAGTGGATTTAGCCCCACTTCTGCAGGGGATAAGACTTGTCATTTGAAAGCACAGCACTAAAATGAACGGATGCAGCGGTTGGCTGCAAAATTAATTGGGTGCAAATTAAATGTCCATAGGACCCCAAGAGGTGGGGAGCCTGTAGGTCCCCCTCCTTGCTCTGCCCAGACTGACCTCGGGCTACTTGGGTAACCTCTCCAAGCCTCTGCTTTTTCACCCACAAGGTGTGAAGTGGGGCATGACCTCCGGGACACCTCCAAATCTACCATTCCATGGGTCTCCAAAGCGGTGTCTGACTTCGCTAATGCCAAAGACAGGAAGGGTGCGAGGCGGGAGGCGAGGTGGCGGGAGGCCTGGGTCCAATACCATCACTGCCTCTCCCCAGCAGGCATCTTAACCTCCTTCCTCAGTTTCCCCATGTCTGAAATGGCGATAATAAGACCTAACTCAGAGAATTCCATGGGAGACGATGGATTTAAAGCACTTAGGGCTGTCATAGACATGGAGTAAGCTGTACGAAAGTTTAGCTGCAGTAATACTAACAAAGTGGTTATTATTATATTAGATAATTTGCTATGATGTTTGAATGTCCAGTATTAAAGTTTCCCAAATCCTCCCCGACCCTAACTTCTAATTTGGAACAGTTCATCATGGGAACATCCTGTGATTGCTTTACACATATTCCAGCCCCGAACACATATTTACCAGCTTCCTTGATGCTCTCATCAGGATTCACCTACAAAGCTTTGTGAAGCTTCAAAGAGAAGCCAAAATTGCCCCGTTGTCAGAATAGCCAATTTACAGACTAAACAGTCCTCTTTGTTCCTCACACATGGGTTCCTATAACATGATGAGGATGCTGTGTGCCAAGGGTACTTAGAAAGAATTCCCTCTTATGAATGCTAGGGGTGACGCAGCGGGCTGATTTTTCCTCATGGGCTGGCTTGAACAAAGGAAAGCAGTCCTAGTGCTGAAAGAAGAAAAGTAGGAGTGAAGATAGGAGATGAGAAAAGGCATCGTCAGGGCTGCAGAGGAACAGAGATTTCAAAGATAGATTCCTCCACACATCTAATCTTTGAAACACGCAGATTCCTGTGCCGTTACAGGTTCTCACTGTTTGAGGCCATCAGCGTGTGTGGTCTAAACTGCCGAGAAATCAGTTTCAAAAGCTTCTAGTTGCTACGTTGGGCCAATAGGAGTTCATATTCATTCTGCTTTAATTAGCAAATTATTTGCTTGGTGGTCTGTGAGATACAGTTGTATGGGCCAAAGTTTGAGCTCACTTATTTTTTAAAAATCGTGCTTTACACATGACAGTTTCATTCTTTTGATTGATGTAAGACTGTATATAGGGAACATTTCTGTTATTCTTCAATGTTCAAATCAAAAGTCTACAGTCCAGGTATTATGGTAGGCCTGTACCGTATAACGTTGGTCCATTTGCAGAGCATTTCCACTTGTACTTGGGCAGAAAGTTCTTACCTGGCATTGACCAATTGCTGGATCGATCTCATCACCATAATTTATTCCATAATTGGAATTCCAAGTTAATTTCCATAATGGGTAAATGCTTATAATGTGTATATCTGTCTCACAAACTTTATTAAAAGAACAGAAAATGGCTTATGAGCTATGACATGGAAGGCTTGTTTAGATAACATAATTTTATTTTATTTTTTCTTTTAGGTGAGTGGGAAAATGAGAGAGCAGGGGGATGGGGGCTGGACAGGGGACAGAGAAAGAAACAGACCTAAGGGAAAGTTACTTACTATCAGATTCCAGTGGCTTAGTGTCCAGGAGGAAAAAATTTCCTATGTGCTCTCAAATTCAGGCAGTGCAAGCCTGCCAGTTAAACTGATAAAAGGCAGATTAACAGAAGAAGAAATGTATTTGTATGCATGTGGAAGCTTACAAAAGAAGTAGCTCAATACCTGGTTAAAGTTAGAGGCTTATGTATCTTTCCTAGTAGAAAAAAAGAAGAGAAAAAAAAAAGGCGTCTGGGAAGAACAAATGGGTTTCTAAAAGAAAAAACAGGAGATAAAGTTTGTGATAATGTTTGTTCATGCCTGTGTGAATGGTCCTTGTCTTTTGCAAGGCCATAAAACTCCTCTGGAAAGAGTGATTTAGGGTAGGTTTGCTCTTGGCCTCCTTTCTGGGACCTAAAAGCCTCCCAAAAAAGGGGATTTATGGTCTCGCTTCTCAGAAGTTTCTATTTTTAGTCAGATAAGGGAAGTTCCAAAAAGATTTGTTTCTGCATCTGTTGGACCCCAAATGTCCTCAGCTTGAAATAATCTTCATCCCAACTCTGGCTTTCTTAGTGGATCCCCACATCAGCAATTGCACCTTAGTGTTTGTGAGCCTAAGTTCATCATTCTGAATTCTGATTGGGGGTTTTGCTTTTTTAGATAATCTTTCTTGTATGATGAAGGATCCCCACTATCAAATATTTGAAACAAAATAACAGTGTATACATAAAAATGCCATTTCTAGCTATAAATCGTGTCTTAAGTCTGTGCAGGTACAGAACAGGAAGAGAATAAAGGTGAGAGCTGGTTTGAATAGAGGACGTTTGGAAGGAGATCTGTTCATCTGGTCCCTTGGAAAGTGGTCCTCGACCAGCAGTATGAGTATCACCTGGAAGCTTATCAGAAATGCAAATCCCAGGCCCTTACCCCAGACCCACTGAATCGGCATCTACATCTTAGCAAGATTCCCCTGTGACTTATCACGTGCCCATCAAAGTCTGAAAGCACTCCTCTCAGTCTCACATGCACTTTCAAATTACCTAGGGAGCGTTTTAAAAACCCCGGTACCCAGGCTGCACCCCTGACCAATTAAATCAGATGCTCTGGGGGTAAGATACAGATATCCAGAGGTGTCCAGCCTCCCCAGATGATTCTCATGCATAGCCAAGATGGAGCATCACTCTTTAAATAAGACAGAAGCTTACCCATGGCCCCCTTTGAAGTAAGGTTACCAAAAAGAAAAGAAAAGAAAATACCCAAAAACCAGTTTACCAAAAACAGTGAAGCCTTGAGGTAGTGAAATCCCAAGTTGAAAGGCTATAGCAGTAAGCTTGCCAAAGGTTGGGCTCCTCTGACCATTTCATAAGGAAGCTCACAGAGATAGAGGAGTTTTTAATCTGAACTTGAAAAGAACTAGTCTGCATACTCACAACTGGAAAAACAGACTTGAAACAAATGAACAGACAAGAAATCCACAGCGTGGGGCCAAACTCAGGACCTCCCATGAAAAAGCGTGTCTTTGTAGAAGTTTTTACACCCCAGGAAGGAGCTTTAATCTGAGGAAGAGAACAATTTATTATTCAGTTTTTTTTAATCAGCTGAAAGTTTAATTTGAAAGGATATGGGGGGGGCGGGGAATACTGCTTTAAAACGAAGTATGTACATTTATTTTAAAGTAAAGCAGGCCCCTTGCTGTGAAGATAGGGAGTTGATGGCCTTAGTATAAAAGGGATCTTAGTGATTAACTAAGGGCTACTCACTTCATAGTCACACCAGAGTATATGCTTTGCAGAGACCTGGAAATTAGAATTCCAGACATCCACCCTGAGGTCTTGTGTTCTTTCTGCTCCCTTATATTGCTTTCTTATATCTTAGATGATATCAAATGATTAAGACAGAAAATGGATTCCAAGGTATGCTGGCTTCATGTGATAAGATTCTTTTTCTCTTCTGGAACACTACTGACTGAGCTTCTCATTGCCTCTCTCACGCCCTTTGGGCTCTGTCACTGTTTTCCAAAGTGAGGGACATTTACAGTTGGTCAGGCTGTGCACTGCACAACTCCAAAGAATGTTATTTGCATTGCAGTCTATGGCTGCTGGAGCAGTGCAACATGGTGGCCTTGATAGGGGGTCACCAGATCATTATGGGAAGAAAATAAACGTATCATCATGTGGCATAATATAAGGTTATTTCCCGTTCATTTCTCTTTCAGTCCTTCTAATTTTGTTAAAGATAAATTCTCTATTTGGTTCTGGCATGGCTTTAACAGCTCTCTCACCCATGCTATTCACCCTTTAATAGAGAGAATGCTTCTGTTTGTGGGCCTTGACAGGCCATAGAATTACTCTTTAGGGTTATAAAGTTTTATCCCTGCACTTGTTTAAATAAGAAATCAGGTCAATTAAGTGAGATTAAGTAAATAATAATAGTTAAGTTTTACATGGATGTGGCAAAAAATATGACAGTGGTCCCCAGGTGACTGGAGTTTAGCAAACACTGGACAGTACGTCAGGCTGATCACAAACACAAGGTCCTGGCACGGAGCTGTGAGTGCATTTTTTTCTCAGGGGAAATGGTAAAATTATGTTGATTTGACTTAAACCAATTCTGCTCTATTAGAAACATCCAGTCAATTCTTTTTCTGCCTAATTTTTTCTGCCTTTGGATAATAGGTATGGCCTGTTTCTAAACCACATCATTATGGTCCTTTTAGAACAGTAGTCACAAGGTAGAAAAAGCAACCCCTGGCCCTGAGTTCTGGTTTATATAAAGGTCGCAAAGCACCAGACAATTGCTGTGATTCACCTCTCAGAATGATGGGCTCTGTTTTGTCTCTTTGTCAGATTCGGGGAAGCTTATTTCCTTGGAATGGCAAGGATTTGCCAGCAGAAAGATAATTACAGATGGCAGTGCACTTTCTGTAAAATATAAAAACAAAACAAACACCAGAAAAAAAATAAGAATCTGTTGCCACAAATTTCTGCACTAAGGACCAACTCCAAACTGTATACCAAGCTGTTTTATGAGGCATTCATATTAAGTCTTAGGGTTTTGTTTTTCTCTTTTAATCACGTTCATGATATTGAATACAGAATACATTAGACCAAAGGCCACATCTTATGTTTTTTGTAAATAGCATTAAGATAGACAAGGCACTTTAAGATGTAAGATTTCACTTTCCAAGGAATCTCCTGGTTATAAAGATTAAAACGAGTTACTGGAAGCTTGAGTTTCTGGTTCCCTGCCTAAAGCGAACCTGCATCGAATCCTGAGAGGCTCTGGACCAGGAACTCTCAGAGCCCCTCTGAGAGGGAAGTGGATGGGACATGGAAAACCCAGAAGCACTGAGTGGAAAATAGTCCCCCGAGAATTGTCAGGAATCTGGGAATCCAAACCCAGACTTGTCCCGTGGATTCACTCAGGTTCACAGAGCAGTTGGAAAAAGCAGCTCTCAGGAATGTGGCTCTTATCCCAGATAAATGGGGAACTAAATGGACTACGGTGCCTGGAATCACTCAGTGCAACAACCATATGCCCCAGCTAGATTCTAGAATCCACAGTCTTCCCAGGAACTGTGAATTAGGAACTGGGGTCTCTGCTCGCCACATCGGACACTTTACCACTGGAAATCATGGGTTCGATTTCTAAGGGCACCTTTCTCTTTTGCTGTGATTTTTAGTGACTTGATTTCGTATCTATATTCCAATTTTTTTCTTGCCATCTGAAGATAAAATATTTTTGTACCTTCACGTGCGAAAGAATTATGGATATGATGAACATTTAAAAACTGCATGCATCTATTTGGTTTCCCTCATAATTACAAGCTGGTAGTTGGTTTTCTCTACCACCTGCAAGCACTTAAAATAATCTTTCCAGCTCTTGTAATTACAGCTTAATTATTTCTGAGCAGATTCCTTTTTTCATTCTTATGCTAAGATTGCCTGATTCATTTGTTTAATCTCTGATACCTAATCTTTCACTATCTTTTGTGTCTTTTGTTCTCTTCAGTGACCAACACAAACATTTGTTAAAGTCCAAAAAACAATCCTCTTCTCTTTTCTGGTGTGTGCTTTTCCTGGAAATGATCCAATTCTGCTTTTCTGCAAAAGCACCAAGCACATGTGTATAGCTCAAGTCAAATATAATATTAGTTACAGATTTTTGACCTAACGATCACTTAAGTTCCCATCTTTTGTTTCCATAATGAATAACTTTATACACATGATTTTGTTGAATCAAGGGATGTATTTTTAATTTTGATTGTATTATAAATCACCCTCCAGTGACATAGTACCTCCAATTCCATAAGATATGAATGTCTTTTCCCCCACACCCTCATCAACACAGTGCATCATAATATTCTTTTAAGTCTTGGTATAGTTTATCTGAAAAATGAAATTCTGTTTTTAATTTGGATTTCATTAATCATGAGTGAGATTAAGTATCTCTATATATGTTCATAAGTCACTTGTATTTATTTTTCCCTGAACTGCCTGTTTATATTCTTTGACCAAAGAATTATTTGTATATTCATATTGTTTCCCATTGGTCTGTTAGGTCATTTACTAATTGACTTGTAAGAATTTTTATATATTAAGTAATTTGGCATTTTACTACATGTTTGAATGTTTTCCCAGTTTGATCTTTATTTTTTTAATTTATGGGGTTTTTTCCCCATGTAAAAATTTCTAAGTTTCACATGATGAAATATAAAGTATTTCGTACCTTTGGGGTTTTATGTCATGCTTTTCCATTCAGAAATTTTTTTGAAATTATTCCACACCTTTTTCTAATGATTTTAGATTTTATTTGTAAGATATACATATTTACTGCACTTGAAATTTATTTGGGTGGTAAGAATAAGGTAGGAACCCAACTTTATTTCCACCCTCCCCCACACACGCCAGTCAGTACTTCCAGCACTATTGGTTGAGGCCTCGTCTACCAATTTCCCCTACCTTCATCCTATTCAAAATCGCCGTTTATATTTCTAGACTCCCTGATCTGTTGCATTGATCTGACTCTTCCTGAAACAGCAGCAAGCTGTGGTCATGACTGAGCTTTTATAACAGCATTTAATTTCTCATAAAGCTAATTTCCCTTTTATTCTCTTTTTTCAGATTTTTCCTCTCCTGACACATTTACTTTTCCCATGTGATTTTAGAATTCCAGTCATTTTATTGGCACTGCCTAGAGATTGTATTGGGATTGAATTTTATGTATGCGTTAATTAGAGTAATTGACATCTACACAAGTAACGTTTTCCTGTCCAGCAGGAGAATGTCTTTCCATTTAAGTTGTTCCTCTTTTGGCAAAGCATAAAATCCAAAAGCTATTTAAAAAAAAAAAAAACTCAGCTAATCTGGCACCTAATTACATCAGCAAAATCCTTTACCACATACCCGATGAGCATTTAATTGAATATAATTGGGGGAAGGTGTGTGCCCCATGGGACCAGGAACCTGCGCGGGCTTAGTATTCTGCCTAATATACATACACGTCTTATATGTACATATATCTTTAGGATTTTTATATGTATATGATACCTCGAGGATTACTGTTTTGATAAGGGTCTTGTCAGGGTTAGGTGTTAAATAGTATCTAATGCCACTTCAACATCTATTGGAGATAATCGTGTGTTTTTCTTCTATGATAGATGAATGGGGTGGATTGTAGTAATAGATTTCCAAATAGTGAGCCATGCTTTCATTCCTAGCATTAACCACATTTAGTCATAGTGAGGCATTCTCTTGAGGTATAACTAAAGTCATCTTACTAAAATGTTTTTTAGTTTTGTTTTTCACATCAGTAATTCTTGGATAAGATGGGTTTGTAGCATCCTTTTACTTTTGGGGAGAGAGCAGATTTTTATACTCATGCCAGCTTCATAAAAAGAAAGTAGAAGGGCCCACCCAGCAAGGAATGTGGGAGGCCCCTAGGAGAGCAGTCTGAGTCAGACCAGGAAGGAACCTGGGACCTCAGTCCTACAACCTCAAAGGCCAAATACTGCCAGCATCAGGAATGAGCTTGGAAGCATGTTTCCCCCCAGGGCTTCCTGACAGGTACTCAGCCCTGCTGACACCTAGAGTTCAGTCTCGTGATGCCTAGTCACACCATGGGGGATGTCTCCATCACCCTCTAACTGGTGGAATAACTCAAATAAGTGCCATCTCAACTTTAATGTGCTCAGAATCACCTGGGGAAATTAATGAATGCAGACTCAGTAGGTCAGAGATGGGATTTGAAATTCTGCATCTCTAACAAGCTCCCAGGTGATGCTAGCACTAGGGTTCACAGGCCACACTGTGTGCGCTAAGGATATAAATAGTCTTGGAGCCTTACCCACCTGGACCTTGTAAGTTGGGTAAACTTCACCTGCAAAACCACTGGAGCCTACTGTTTTCTTGTGTGTGAGCGGAGCGGAGCTCTTTGACAACTCTCTCACTTTCTTTTATGATAATTGGTCTAATTAGATTCTCTTTCTCATCAACTATAATTTCTTTGTGTTTTTCTAGAAATTCATGCATGTAATCTAAGTTTTCAAATTCACTTCCATGGAGATGAACAAAATAAGTTTTTATAATTTCTGTTCTCTCCTTAGAAAATTTTTATTTATATATTTTCATATTGTAGGTTTAGATTTTCCCCCCTTTCTTCTTAGATTATCTGACAACTTTTTTTTTCCAGAGGGCCAGCTCTGATCTGTTTATTAGTTGTATCATTTTTCTGTTTTCTTTTACTACTTGCTTTTATCCTGACTTCTTTAAATTTATATTTGCTGCTCTTTAACTGTGTCATTTGAATATTTAATTTCCTTATTGTCATTATTGCCATGTATGTAACATCCCCTTTCAGAGGAACAGGAGCCAAAGTTTGCAAATCTAAGCTCTAAGGCTAATACTCTGGCCACTTCTGACCTCACCTCCCAGACCGCACGCGCAAGATGCAGTGTCTCAACATGAGTATTTTTAACTAGACTCTCATCTAAGGGACCTGAACATTCTTTAGAGGCCGCCTTAAGTGCCAAAAACCTCCAGACATCACTGCAAGAACAGGTTTAGCAGACGTGTGTCCTGACAGCAGTGGGGCAGGTGAGGAAATGATGGGGCGAAATGTCACCTAAGTGGCTGACATGAAAGGCGGTGGGGTTTGATCCCTTTCAGCACCGGACACCCCCTGCACACTGCCCCACATGCCTGATTGTCCAGGGCTGCCTTCACTCAGGCTTCTGCTCTTTCCTAACCAGGACTGTTGAACTCTCTGAAATGCCACTGCGGAAAATTCCAGAGGGGCACCAATGCCCAGCTTTGGGGCAACTTCCCAGATCCTTGATTCCTCCTTCGTGTGGGCTTCTCTTTATTCTGTTTCTGCCTCCTTTCTTTCTGTCTTTCCCTTCATCCCACACAATAGGTTTAGAAGCCGAAGGAGTTTGGGGTTCTGTCCAGTCTCCTCTCTAAGCGGTCCACCCTCTGAACCCCACCCTGCCTGGCACTGTCCTCAGAGATGCGTCTCTCCCCAGTCCATGCCTGCCAGGACTCTCAGCCATCACCTCCATCATGTGGAGCTGGGGAGGGAAGGTGACACAGGCATGCACGTTGCTATAGCGACTTCTCTGTTGATGGCAGAACCACCGACTCCAGCGAGTCACAGTGTTCATTTCTGTCTTGCTCTTATGCCGCTGCAGTGTTATCGGAAGCCTGTGAAAATGAAGTCAGTTTGAGCTCAGGGTGGTTCACTGATCTGTCATTGCCTCTGTCAAGGCCCCTTGCTAACTCCTCTTACTACACTACATTTTTGAATGTCCTTGTATGTCACTTGGGGCCATTCAAGGGAGCACAGTCTAATTCGGTACCACTTCCTTTTCTGACCTGTCATCCAAAAAGACATCATCAGAATCCCTGGGTGTGACTCCTCCCCAGGGAATCCCTGCCAGTCACCACCTAGAAGTGCTGATTCTGTCTCTGCTGGCAGTACGGGGCCCGTGTCCTGCCTGTGGTTTCTGAAGTTGCAGAAATGTCGTGCCAGATGCAGTTTTTGACCCAACGCCAATTGCTTCACTCATTTGAGAAGATCTTCGGTCGATTCCCCATCCTCTGCGCTAACTGTTCAGAAATGTCTAAGGATCAGGCATATCCTTGATTCTGCTGTTGAGCTTCTGCCTGGGAACAATCCTGAAAGGCTTTTAAAAAATAAATAAATAAAACCAATATTAAGTTAAAACATAAATGTACATTAAAATCCATATGAATGTAAGGCGTAGTTATTTTAAACATAGAAAATGAGATTAATTGCGAAACCTTCCCATGAGAAAAGGCTAAAAGTGGTTTTCAAGAACTTAGTTGGGAATTTTAACTTTTAGGAAATGGGGATGGATAAAAACTGAAATGATAAATTTGTAAATGTTTGCTGAAATGCTTTCAGTGCATGATTTTGTTTTATCTTGACATTTAGCTCTCTGTGGTCTGAGTGGAACATTATTAACCACATTTCAAAGATTAAAAATAGTGTGACTCAGAGAGAAAATGCATTCATTCCCTCAGTAAACATCTATCTGATGAGTGGCTGCAGCAGTGGCTACACATTAGCATCCCCTGAGGAGTTTTTGCCCCGCCCCGCCCCACCCCCATGCCTGCTCCCCATCCGGAGAGCATCTTAATGTGCTGTTAGGACTGTGAACCAACAGGCCCCAGCATTTATAGCACTTTGCTGGAAAGTATACAGAGAATAACATCATTGGGTCTAAAATTCAGATATACTCACTTCAGATTCAGTGCTTTTTCCACTCTTCCTTTCTCTCAGTGAAACATTTGAATTTAAATATAAAAGAATTCCAGCTCTTTACTTGGAAATGTTTTACCTTCTGTCATCCCTTGAGTAAAATGCAGAAGTTTGAAATAATCAGTAATTTGCATATCTGTAGGTATATACTAAATATACCTTCCATTTTCTTTCCACTTTCCCTTTTTTGATATGGGATAAATCATCCCCAAGGCTGCTAGAGCCAATTAAATATCATTTCACACTCTGTTGACATGAATGAGAAGAGCGATGACAGAACCACGTGGCTTATGCTGGAAGATTATCACGTTATCTTGATACTGACATGACCCAGCACCAAGGAGGCTCCTCTTTGTGGGGAAGCATTAGGGAGCTTTCATGAATAAGGATCATTTGTTTCACAAGATGCTCTTTGAGGGCCCTTCCACCAGCCAACCAGCAAAGACCGTTGCCTTTTGAGATATGAGGTTAATTCAAGGAAAGAACACTTCAAAAAACAATGAAAATACCTAACATGGGGGTTGTATATTCTGTTTTCTGAGGTCAACCTTGGAAGAAAAGACATTGTCTTGGGGCTGAAATTTTCAACTTTCACTTGTGCTAATGCAGCCAGAAAAGCATTTCAAAAGCTGGAGCCCAGCGGGGCATTGATAAAAGACTTAAAATTTGTACAGACCTAATGTTTAAAGCCCTTTAGTTTTGCTTGTTCTCCCGCCATAGACCCCAGTGGAGGCAGAATCCCGTCAGCCAGCTGTGATCTGGGTCATAACACCACCCTGTTCTCAGAAACCATCCTCATCTCTATACTGGTTTCCAAACACTTAGAAACAGAAAGGGTCAGTCTTACCTGTAGATGAAATCGCGACACAGACACCCTGCAAAGCCAAAGCCCCGTGAATGTTGACAGAGCTGGTCCACAGGGAGCTGGAGTATAGTCATCTTCCACTGAAGACAGCATCGTCTGCAAGTTAAGGTATAAGAGGCTGTAGCAGAAGATTAGATGGTATTAGTGCATTTTATTATTCATTCTGCTACCTTGAAAGACAGACGATGATAAAATCAGTAATATCTAGTTTCCGAAAGAGCCATCCACTGTCAAATTATGGCCTTTGAATTTACTATAAATTTCCACAATGGGGGAGTCGAGGAAGACCCTTCATCTTTGCCTGATTCCTCAAATGACTAAATATTCTCAAAAATGATGAAACTCATTTTTTGACTATACTTTAGGTGATTTAAAAAAAAGTTATTTTCACTGAACTCCCAAGCCACAAATTCTGCAAGTCCGAAGCCTTGGCGGGGACCTGCATAATGCCTGGCGGATGCGTTTCTCAGCACAAGTCTGAAGGCAGTGGCTCCAGGGTCTCCTGAAGACGATGCTCTTCTAAACGGTGCCAATTCTTGACCACTGCCTAGAAGAAAAGGTGAAATACATCAGGGAACGTCTTTATTTTTTTTTTCTTTCATAACTGAGATTTTATTGGTTGTTTTGAGGATCAGTACACAGATATTTCAATTTGTACACAATTCTTAACATACGTACCAAAAATCTAAAAAATCATGTAGTTGTGATTCTTTTCTGAAGTTATGCCAGTGACTTTCCAGCTTAAAATTTGGAGGCAAGTTTTCCTTAACAGGATATCAAGTACCAATATCTTCAAATATTGATATGCTGTTACATCTGAAGTCCCACGAATTCACAATTTAATATCATATACACTACACACTCCAATTGTCAATCTTTCACAGCACATTAACAAAGTTACTAGAAGAACTGGACTACCACAACGAAAGATGTTACAGGGTGCACAAAATTCTGACCAGAGAGCCGAGATCAAGGAGTGAGTTATTTGCTTTAGGAAACAATTCTACCAAAAACAGAGGAGCAATTTAAAGTTTTCAAGACATTAAATGCACAACTGACTCCAAACTGCCACTTAGTATGCTTTGTATTATAGGATATAAAAGCTACCCCCCATCTATGGAATGTTAAGCTGACACCCAAGACAATCAAAGCCTCCCATATTCAATATCCCTCTATCTTCTGGTTGTATCAAAAAATAAACAACCAGCAAATGATTTCACCTCTTAAAGAAAAGCATCTACACTTAAAAAATGGGATGAGGTGGGATTCCCTCCTTATTTTTAAAAATGTTTCTAGAGCTACTAAAAAACTTGCATTTGCAAAATAGTTGACAAAAATATTCCTCTGGATTGTACAAGAAGGGAGACAGGGACCACTGAGGACCAGGTGTGTGATATTAATCCAACTTGGCTTCTTTCTCTCCTGCTTCATCAGAGGCTGGGCTCTCCTCGTTTTTAGTTTCTCCGTTTTCTGCAGGTAAGTCTTCTTCAGTCTCTTGGTTAGCCACTTCGGCCTGTTTTCCCTTTGCTCTCCTTTTCCCTTTTGTTTGCACTTTTTTGTCTGAAGATTTATCCTTTCCCGCCGCCTATTTTGGCTTCGTCTCCACTTTTGCGGGAGCCGGTTTGGCTGACAACCTCGCCGATCTCCTCTTGGGCTCCTCCTTCGCGGCCCCCTCGGCCGAGCGGACCTTCCACTTGGGCATCGTGGCGGCGGGGCGGGCGCGCCGAGAGCCTTCGCGGAGCTGGGCTGTCTGGCCGCTGCCGCTCCTCCCGCCGCCCGAGCTGCTGGGATCCGCGGCGGGGGCGGAGGGGAATGTCTTTAAGACATTTTGGCTTACTCACTTTGGTTGGGTACTTTCTTCTTCTTTCTTACTTTTGTTAGTTTCTCTACTGAAGCCATTTCCATGATTCAGTAAACAACCAATTCTGGCTAAGACTGCCCTGCTGATAAGGAACCCACAAATTGTATTAGCTGAGACCCTTGCATGGCAGGGGTGTTCACCAGGCTGGGTAACCATCACAGCTGTGACCCAGGATTTCACCGATTTCACCGAGTAAGAGTCGGTCACTCTGGTGCTATGGGACCGTGGACACACCATACTGCTGAGTGGCCTCAGGCCTTCCGCCCAGCTGATTGCATTCTGCCACTGCACAGCCCACCCGTGCAAGAACCAGCAGCACGGAGACAAAAATTCTTTCCAAAACCAAATCAGTAAACTCCAGAGAAACCGAACAACGCGGTATTTTTAAAAATACATCTTTTCTCTCATATATGCCTGGGAATTGCATCTTTACCTTCAGGAAACTATGTGCGGACATCACAATGTTACTGAATCAGGTCCTGCCACTTGCCACTCGAAAAATCAATACTCAAGAGAGAGACAAATGTTGGTAGAAAGAAAAATGGGTTTTAATCAGAATGCCGGCAGTCTGGGGAGATGGTGGACTCAGTGTCCCGCAGAAACCACCTCTGAAGGTTCTGCTCGGCCGTGGAAGTTTAAGGGAAAGAAGGAAGTAATCCCAATCATTGAGATGGAGGTCAGAGTCGCTGACATCCCCCACTGCGTGCAGGCTTGTGTTCAGGCTTGTTGACTCCTCGCCATCTTTCCTTAGATATCTTATTCACAGTTTGTACTTGAGATCCTGGAAGAGATCTGGTCATCTGTTAATTACTAATTCTTCACTTCTGCTTCTTTGATCTACTGGAAGAACCAACAGATTAGGCAAGGTATTGTGTGAGCAAAAGATCTGAAAGGTGTGCTAGGGCCAGAGGTGTGTAGAGCGTGGGGGTGCCAGGTTTATGGTTAGTGACAAAGCAAAAGGGTGCCTCCTGCAGAGAGCTATTTCCTGCCAAAAGCTGCTTACCACAACCTTCTCCCTCCCTGAAACACATGCTTTATAGCATCACCTATTTTAAACCAGGAAAGGTCCCCAAGGGTATGTCTAAGATAACCATTTATTAAACTCCTTGGCTGTTTTGTCTTAGACTGCTCTTAATACTGGTTAGTAATAGGCTCTCTCCCTCTACATTCAAAATACTGAAGAATTGTCCTCAGAAGACTAAAAAGAAATAGGGGTAAAGGAAATGGAGCCCTGGGGCATTCTGACAAGCTGATCATTTAAAAGCACATAATGAGTGAGCCAAAAAAAAAAAAAAGACGAGGTCTCAGAAGGAATTATTTCAGTTCCTTTTCAGGCATCCCATTAAATTAAAACACACACGCACAGGAACCGCAGGAGATGTGAACCGCCACAAGTCTCAATTAAAGCCCTGCTACTCAAAGGGAGGTGCGCGCTCAAGCCCCCCTGCAGCCCGACCCGTTAGAAATGCAGGCTGCAGCCCAAGGCAGTCAGAATCTGCATTGTAACCAGATCCCAGGTGGTTTGTAGGAGCCTTCAAGTTGGAAAGCTCTGAACCAAAGCACTCAGGAATCAGTTTATTTGTTTTCTCCTCAAGGCACGTCAGAATGAGGTATACAGAGGAAGACAAAGCCTACACACCCCACTCAAGGCCAATGAACCCCCTCCTCCCAGTTACTCAAGGCAGAAGCACTTCTTCCCTGACCTCTGGGGCCCTGTGTGAGCACCAGCACCTGGAGGGGGAGGCCAGCATGCAATCTGGAAGCATGTTTTCCTTCAGAAAGGGGTTTAAACGGTACTTCCAGATCTAGCACATGCCCCCAGTTTGGGCTTCAACCTTCTTGCATTCCTGTTAACGTGGACGTGGATTTATAGACGCCTGCGGCAGAGGGGAAGGAGGGCTGGCCCGCACACGGATGGAGCAGCCGTCCCAGTGGAGGAAGGTACACACGCCTGAGCTCCCCAAACTAGACTTTCCAGGGTTGGCTTAGAATTACAGCAAGAGGCACTGAAAGCCCTGAATAAGTCCAGAGAGCTGATCCCAGGGACCCTGGTCTGGTACCTACCAGCCCCATGACTCTGACCGAACCGTTCTCCTGTGTTTCCGCCTCTTCAGCCACCAGAGAGGTTGCAGACCAACCCTGTAGACATGGGCTGTAAGGATCCATGATCTACAGCACCTGTAATGTCAGGCCACCAGAGCTTTGACAATTGGCTTAGAGACAACTAGAACTAAATACGAAAGCAGCGACGGTTTGCCCACCTGAAAAATAAGACATCTTTGACATGAAAAGGACATCATGTGTCTTGTCTTTGTGTTTACACGGAGTCTGAGCTCCTATCAACAATGCAATGAGCTGTTTCTAATCCAGATACCTCCTTACAGTTCATCAGACAAGAGAATGCGATGACAGCCTCATTTGGGAGTCTCAGTAAATCTCTTTCCTGAAAGGCAACTGAGACAGTTTAGAAGTTGGCTAAGGAAAACGATAGAAAGACGGAATCTAATAAAATCAGTTGCTCTTTCCGTACTTTCATATAAAGTTGGCATTATTTAAACAATCAAGAGCTACAGTAGAGGATGACAAGTTCCTTTATTCTGTTTCTTTTCACCTAATTAACCTCTTTTGGTCACTGGGCCTGGGACACTCGTGCAAACAGCTGCCACTTGGCCACCCTTTTAGGAAGCTGGAAATGTAAGGCTTGTTTACCTTCCCAAGTCGAAGCCCAAAATTCATAATCTCTTCCCCGTTTGGGCTCTGAAATTCTGGCTGGTCATCTTTCTATAGAAACTGAAGGGAAAGGTATAGGAGAAACACGAAACTGAGCCTCACCAAGGTCCTGCCACACAGTGTTTGCCTGGATAAAAACCTGCTGGCCTTGAGAAATATCTCCCTCCTGAAAACATGCCCAGTAATAGCCTCTCTTAAAATAAAGCAGCATCCCCTGAGATCTTCAGCATCTTAATTGACAGCAATTTGTTTTCATATCAGTTTCTAAAATGTCAGTCAATAGTGAATAGCTAAAACAGTTTGAAAAAAATAATTTTCTGCCATAGAGCTCGGAGTTGAAGAGAGTGCATAAAGTGAAAGGAAACAAAGAAACTGGGAAGAACAAAGACGTGTTTACATCATTGAGCCCAGACTCCACTACAAAAAGAATGTTGCGATTTAAATTAAATTACAATTAATAGCAGCAGTTTTGTTGAAGTATCTCAAATTATCCCATTAGATGCTGAAGCCCAAGTGGTTTCCATGGCAATATTTTCTCTAGATGTTAGCTACTATCTAATTTTTTTGTCCCTGGTATATGACAACCTGAAGCTTTTAGTGCCTTTCATTTTGGAGTTTTCTGTTAGATAATTTATTTGCAATTGGTTTCCAAGCCTAAAGTCTACAATTTTATGTATTTTGAAATTTAGTAAATAAGAATCACAACTACCGTGTTTATGTTCTGTATTTTTTTTTAACGCTTTACTACTCCTTTTCCTCCCTACCTGCTCAGTGAGACAGGCAAGACATTTGAGGCTAAAGAATTCAAATCTCAGACTTCCTAGGTGGTGCAGTGGGTAAGAATCCACCTGCCAATTCAGGGGACACGGGTTCGATCCCTGCCCCAGGAAGATAGCACATGCCATGGAGCAACTAAGCCCGTGTGCCACAACTATTGAGCCTGCGCTCTAGAGCCCGTGAGCCACAACTATTGAGCCCATGTGCTGCAACTACTGAAGCCCACGCACCTAGAGCATGTGCTCTGCAACGAGAGGCCACTGCAATGAGAAGCCCGCGCACCACAATGAAGAGTAGCCCCCGCTCGATGCAACTAGAGAAAGCCCGTGTGCAGCAACGAAGACCGAACACAGCCAGCTAAATAAATAAATTTATTTAAAAAAAATTCAAATCTCTTTTTAATATTCTGTTCTTACGACTCTTTTAAATCAGCTTATTGTGCTTAAGTACCTGCCTTGAAATTTCCTCTCTTAATTTTTCACATTCTGTAATGCAATCAAAATTATAATCTGACTAATGTTTTAAAGCATAATTAGCGCTATTCATGATTTCACAAGTGTCACTGTAACGGTGATAACCATTCTCCGTGCTGTTTGTGCCCATGAGGGAAGTATATCTGGAATGCTGGTTTTCTGTCCTTCTTACAATGTTGGTTCAGAGTTCTTAGTTTATCACATAGCTCAGCTGATGCTGTCATCACGTGGAATTATCTTTGTCAGATAAAATGCCTCATGTGCTCACTTTTGAAGCCAGACAAATGCAGTCAGAAACATCTGTGGCCTCCCCAGACAGCCCACCAAACACAGAGAAGACAACTGGGCTAAATTAGGTGGTCGCCTTAAAGAAGGTGATGATCCAATAGAGCCAGCGTCGACCCCTGCTTCCACATCAGAGGCAGTTCAGCTTAGTGCCTCGCAAGTGGTTTCTGGAGCCAATTCCCTGGGTTCAAACCCTGGCTCCACCACTCCTTGGTCATGGGACCTCAGGCAAGTGTTTAGCCTCCAAAATGGGATGAATACACCAATCTCACAGATTCACAGGAGGATGAAATGAGCTAATCCATGAAAAGGATTTAAACAGTGCCTGACTTGTAGGAAGTGCTCTTCATGTTATCTCCTAAACAGCTTGCTTCTGAAATTTGAATTTCATATGAATTTACTTTTTGTGCTCCACGGTAGAAGGAAAACACTTCTAGGCTGATTCCATCATAACAAACCACTTGCTATTCTGGGCTCCAGAGAGTTTTATGTGTGAGGAAAGTGTAGTCCAAGTAATGAGTAATTTCACATAGTAATTTCCTAAACGTTAGAGCTTTACGGCGCATCTGTTACCTATAAACAACACGCATGATGACTGGGAGTCTTTGTTGTGCGATGTCCCTTACCTGGTGGCAGGAACGGGGTGGGCTCTAGCTGACCGAGGAGGGCTGCGCCCTTGCCCCGCCAGGTGCACAGACAGAAGCGGTGCAGATTAGACTGTGTCTTGCTTTCCTGATGAAGTCTTCCTAGAACGTTGCAAAGGGCAGGCAAAGGCCTTTAGAAGGGGAATGAAACATTCCTGGTTTCTGTCCTTTGGAGGTAAGAAGGTGTATTTGTACTCACCAGGTCCTAATTTCTGACCATTTTACTGTATCTGCATGATTACAAGGAACAGCTCCCCCAGGCCTGCTCTTACAAAGTGTGTGTGCTTTTCCCTTTTTTTCCGACCTGAAGCTGGATGAAGGGAAAGGGCAGATGCACCAGTGCTGAGCTCTCAGCTTGCTTCCCAGGTGGAAGACAGAGACGACGGGAGGGAAGGCCGTTTGAGTGTGTGGAAGTGTCACTGTGATCATGTCTGAGTGTGTTTGGGGGCCTGGGATGCCTGTGCCTTCTCTGTGGGTTCTGCAGTGTCCACAGGCTGTTTAACAAGCACGTCCATGGGAGAAGGATCCCCCGCTATCAGTTCCTGCAGTGGTGTGTCTGCCTGTCCCTGCTGGGGGGAGGCAGGGAGGAGAGCTGATCTCTGGATGATGGGGCAAAGGAAACAAGGTCTGCCCGTGTAAAGGGGGTGACCAGACAGGATGTGTGCAAGGGAAATAAGCAGAAGCACACTTCCTTGACACACTAAATCAAAGCTGCAATAGCACCACACTTTGGTGTTATCATATAGTGTGTCAACTGAAAAAAAACATGCACAACCAAAAAGTTGAGAATTATGTTTTATGCAGTGCACATACTGAGGACTTAAGCCGGGGAGACAGACTCTCAGATAGCTCTGAGCAACTGCCCAGAAGAGATGAGGGAGGAGCCTGGATATACGGGCATTTTTACAACCAAAACAAGTAGTTGGAACATCAAAAGGTTACTATTAATTAAAGAAAAAATAGACATCTCAAGTTAATGAATTTAGCAATTTTTTATGTATGGGAAGTTGCAAGAGTCTGGCCTCATGGTAATCATTCCTTTGATATGTACCTTGACTATCTAGAGGCAGTATCCTGTTTTCGCCATCCTGAATCCCCTCGGGGCACACTGTGGGGGTGGGGGTGACTGAAGCCTTGATGTCCGCAACATCCTTTGGCAGATGACATTCTTTGTCCACAAGTGTCATTTGGGGATCCAGAAGAAAAGTGTATTGAACACGGTCTTTGCCTATTTGACACAAGTCTGGTCCTGAGACTTAATACCTAAAGTCTATTTTGCACCTACTCATGACGTTTCTCAAAATATAGGTTCCCTGATGCTCCAGCACCCCTGAAAGGGCTCTGCTCTCCCAGCAAACTTGGAGGAGGTGGGGGGGGGGCATAAAGGTCAGCAGCAGAATGGAGCACGTGCTGTGGGTGAGGTCTGTGGTTTGTCCCCTTCCGTGTCTCTGGGTTTCTTTATGTGTGTTTCTAAGAGGATGCTGGTACCCGGGGGAGAGGACGGTTACGATGAAATCGTTTGAAATGCACACCTATTAAAGTAGCCAATGGGTCTGCATGGCAGGGTGAAATAGATTTGTCTCCAGGGAGTTAGCACTCACTGCATTAGGACAACCAAGCTCAAGTTATACATAAAGCCACGAAAACAGGGATGCCCGTGCAAACACAGGACCCAGCCCTTGAATTTCATGGGGACTTCTGTTGGACCTGGGGGTTTTCCACTGATTGTTTTCTGATAATAACCAGACTCGTGGACACAGGAGTCATTAGCAGCTTTTCGGTATTCAACATGTTCCTCTCCTTTGTCGGGAAAGAGTAAGAATGCTGCCTTACTTTAAGAGGAGAGTTGCGTTTAGGTAGCTGACTTTCAAAAATTGTACCTGCACGGGGGACTTTATTATTAGAAGAGGCTACACAAACGTTTATACAGCTTTTAATGAAATGACTTTAATTATACCAGGCAACGAACATCCAATCAGCTCTGCTACTTGTCTGTATTATTTGTCTTTTGGGCTGAAAATATAATTAAGATTGGCCCCTGCCTTTAAAAGGATGAATACCATGTAAGGAGTGACGAGAAAGAAGATGATAGCCCTTGAAAAGAGGGCAGACACTTCACCTGAGGTGGCTGAGGATGGTTTCAGGAAAGAGGCAGGATGTCCTGACAGAGAGTGCCACGTGGATGAGCAAGGACACGTCCCACGGAAGCATCGGGAATCCGTGTACTTAGAATGTTGCGTTGGAAAAGTGGTTCTGTGAGGAAGGAGGATGGAGAGAAATTCAGCTCAAGGGAGGCCTTCCTCCCCAGGTCAAGGAGTTGGGATTTTATAACAGAGGTGATCCTCGGGTATTCTTAACGTTCTAGCTCTTACTATTCTCCTTGGGTCATCTCAGGTCCCATCCATACCTTCCAGTACTGTTTGTATCAGTAACTTCAAGAGAACCAGAGAGTGGATGTGAATCTCTAAGCATCTGTGTTTTTCTGCAGTTTTGTGGGCAAGCATGCAGAGCTCTCTTTGGAGCAGGAACTGTACTGTGTCCCACCATCCATGTTACCTGAAGCAGAAGAGCAGTTTTGTAGTATCGTGAATACCAAACAACAGAATAATGACAAAATTGCCTCTGTAATTTTTTTGTTACGAATATATTTTGAAGACTTATGTTAGTGACATTTAAGGGTCAGGAGATTTCTGTGTTTATCAAAAGGAGATGAGAAATATGGCCCCCTCACGAACTATCCAGGTGTCTACTAGGTGTCACCATATATCCTATAGGCACCTCATACTCAATGTGTCCAAACAAAACAAGCCCCTCACCCCCCTAAAAAAAGGCTCTTCCTTCCATAGGCCCTACCTAAGCTAAACTGTCTGAAAGCTGGCATTTCCTCAACAGCTTACCTGTCTGTGTCTTCCTAGCCCTTGAAAGGCAGGATAGGGAAGATTTTTGACTTTGAAACTAACCCTACCTGGGTGTTAACCCCAACTAAGCCAGTTACAAGCTACCAAGCTTTTGACTTTTCAGAAGGATGTGGACCAAATAGTCTCCATGGAAGGGTAAACACAATGTCAAAAGACCTAGAAACTATGCCCCAGATGAGCAGTGAAGGTGTAAACCCTTATCCTTGAAAAACAGCTCTCGGTCTTCAAAGGATGGTTGACATCAGGGAATTATGTGTATTGATAACCAGATCTTACTGTGTCCTATGAGTGTGTGGGTTACAGCATAGAAGCTGCCCCATAATTTCAGGCAATTCACTATAAGTAAACAGGGTTTTAACCAAAACCACAGCCATGCTTCAAAGCATAGTGTTTTGACTGTATAAACCAAACTCGTCAATGAGGCATGGAAAGTTCTCGTTAATAACAATTTTCATCTTTTGTATTGTTTACTGTAATCCCCAGCACTTAGAATAGTGCCTGACGTGTGGTAGGCTTTCTGCAAAGGCTTGTTGAAGTAGGGAGAGAAACAGGAAATTTATTAGGCAGGTAATATTCTTTTCAACACATACGATATTATCCCCTTACAAATTCCTAAAGTGTACAGTGTTTTACTAGAGCCACGTAAAATATTCATTTAAAGAAATGATTACTTTTTAAAACAAAAACACTCATTTGAAAAGATACATACACCCCAATATTTATGGCAGCAATATTTACAATAGCCAAGATATGGAAGCAACCTAAGTGTCCATCAACAAATGAATGGATTAAGAAGATGTGGTACATATACACAAAGGAATATGACTCAGCCATAAAAAAGGATGAAATTTAGCCATTTTCAACAACATGGATGGACTTGGAGGGTATTATGCTAAGTGAAATAAGCGAGACAGAGAAAGACAAATACTGTACGACATCACTTATATGTGGAATCTGAAAAATACAACAAACTAATGAATATAACAAAAAAGAAGCAGACTCACAGATACAGAGAACAAACTAGTGGTTACCAGTGGGGAGAGGGAAGGGGCAAGATAGGGGTAGGGGGTCAAGAGGTAAAACCACTATGCATAAAATAAATAAACACAGGGAATATAGCCAATATTTTATAATAACTGTCAATAGAGTATAACCTGTAGAAATTGTGAATCACTATATTGTACATGTATAACATATAATATTGTACATCAACTATACTTCAATTTAAAAAAAATTTTTCTTGATGATTACTTTCTAAACTAATGCTGTAAGCTCCTTGGCAAATATATCCAATGCCGCCAGTTGTGAAAGGAATAAAAGTGGATTGGAGGCAGATTTCAGCCAAACTTAAGAATAGGTATTCTAATACAGAGAATTGTCTGTCAGTGGAACCAAAGCAGGCCAGCTCAAGTAGTTCTAAGATTTTTTAATGTTCCTCGCAAAGAGGAATACTGCTTATCTGGGCCTTGTGCAGAGGAAAATGGCAGGTGTAAAGTGGCTGTGACTCCTGTGGGAAACAGTAACAAAATGGGTTTAGAGGAATGGAGATCTCATTTGGGAAAACAGGCTGTTGAAGGGTTGTATGAAAAAATAGGTATCAAATTATCTGGGATAA
This sequence comes from Hippopotamus amphibius kiboko, assembly GCF_030028045.1. Lineage (NCBI taxonomy): Eukaryota > Metazoa > Chordata > Mammalia > Artiodactyla > Hippopotamidae > Hippopotamus > Hippopotamus amphibius. The sequence goes on along the minus strand of NC_080189.1, from coordinate 7,743,825 downwards.
ATGATAAACGTGACTTTTCATTTCTTCCTCTACAGCCAGTGCCGATTTTCCCTATAACCCAGGACAAGGCCAGGCTATAAGAAATGGAGTCAACAGGAACTCGGCCATCATTGGAGGTAGGTGACGTATGCGACGGGCTTTCCTGTGGCTTCTCACCTGTGGGGAGCAGTCCTTTTCTTTTTTTTAACATATAAATTTCTTAATTTATTTGTTTATTTATTTATTGGCTGTATTGGGTCTTCGTTGCTGCACACGGGCCCACTCTAGCTGCGGCGAGAGGGGGCTACCCCTGGCTGGGGTGCGTGGGCTTCTCATTGCAGTGGCCTCTCCCGTTGCGGAGCACGGGCTCCAGGCACGTGGGCTTCAGTAGTTGCAGCACACAGGCTCAACAGTTGTGGCTCACGGGCTCCAGAGCACAGGCCCAACAGTTGTGGCACACGGGCCCAGTTGCTCCGAGGCACGTGGGATCTTCCTGGGGCAGGGATCGAACCCCTGTCCCCTGCATTGGCAGGCAGATTCTTAACCACTGTGCCACCTAGGAAGTCCCAGGAGTAGTCATTTTCAATAAAGCCATAGTCTAGGGGAAAAGGAGCTTTCTGGATTTGTACTTTATTCATTTTGCTGTTTGAATATGACTAAAGATTGAGAAGCACAGATGTGGAGAAAGGGTGGTTATTAGTGTAACCTGGCTACTTTTTATGCTGACTGCTAAAAAAAACCAACAGTGGTGGGGAGCTAGCCAGCATCAGAATACCTGAGCAGGCAGTCATGGCAACAGCCAGGACGTTTCTTTATGCCCTCCAGACTTTTCCAGTCTCATCCTTTCGCATCCCAAATGGTCCAGGGTAGCTTACTACAAAACAGGAAGGACTATGCCAGTCTGGTTTCAGTCATCTTAATAAGAATGATCAGAACATTAATAAGCCAGAGTCTCTAAAATATCGCAATCTTTTCTCCCCACCGTAGATACGTGCAGAATCATTTGACTCTCCCAGTATGGTTTCTCGTGTTTGGATCGGTATCGATAACTCTGTTGCCTGTTGCCCTCTTCTATCTCTGCCTCTTCTGCCTTATTTCACAAAGATGCCCTGCCTCTCTGAGTATAGCTAATATTGTAAGCTTATCAAGGGTTTTAAACTCAGCTGATCAACTCACCTTAGTCAGTTGGTTTGTTTTCCACAGGAAGAAAGTAGACACCTGTATATATGTGACTGTGAGATTAGAATGCATTCAAAACAGTGCTCAAAGCACATTGTTCAAAGTTCTGGTATAATGCTTATCCTCATTGTTTTCGCTTTTTTAAGATCAACTTTATCGAAGTATAATATGCATTTGTTTAAGTGTAACAGACACATACACCCATAACCACAGCCACAATCAAGACACAGAACATTTCCATCCACAAAAAGTCCTCCTGCGCCCCCTTTGTAATTCTTCCTTCCCTGTTCCCCACTTGCTTTTGTCACATAAGTTACCTTTTGCCTCTTTGAGGGTTTCATATAAATGGAATCACATAGTATGTAATCTGTTGTGCCTTTCACTCAACGTAACGTTTTTGAGATCTATCCACATTGTTGTATGCAACAATGGTCTGTTTATTTTTATTGCCAAGTTGTATTCCATTGTATGAATGTATTATAATTTGTTTAATCTGCTCACCTGTTGACAGTTGTTTGGTTTGTTTCCAGATTTGGGCTATTTTGAATAAAGCTGCTATGAATATTCTTGTCCAAGTCTTGTGTGAACAAAGTTTTTTTTCTCTTTGGTAACCCCTAAGAGTACAATTGCCGGGTTATAGAAAGTGGATATTTATAAGAAAGTGCCGTATAGTTTTCCAAAATGGCTGAACCATTTTACGCTCCCATTATCAATATCTGAGAGGTCAAGTTGCTTCACGATCTTACCCACACTTGGTGGTGTCATTCTTTTTTTTTTTTTTTAACAGACAATAAACAGCATATATTTAGAGTGTACAATTTGGTATCCCAATCTCCCAGTTCATTGCCCCCCAACCCTCCCTGCTTTCCCCACTTGGTGTTCATGTGTTTGTTCTCTACACCTGTGTCTCTACTGCTGCCTTGCATTTCCTCTTTCATAGTTTTTACCATTTGCCTATGTATTCAGGTGCTCCTATATTGGGTGCATATATATTTATAATTGTTATCTCCTCTTCTTGGATGGATCCCTTGATCTTTATGTAATGTCCTTTCTTGTCTCTTATAACATTTTTTATTTTAAAGTCTATTTTATCTGATATGAGTATTGCTGCTCCAGCTTTCTTTTGATTTTCATTTGCATGGAATATCTTTTTCCATCCCCTCACTTTCAGTCTGTATGTGTCCCTAGGTCTGAAGTGGGTCTCTTGTAGACAGCATATATATGGGTCTTGTTTTTGTATCCATTCAGCCAGTCTGTGTCTTCTGGTTGGTGCATTTAGTCCATTTACATTCAAGGTAATTATCGATATGTATGTTCCTAGTACTATTTTCTTAATTGTTTTGTTTTTGTTTTTGTAGGTCCTTTTCTTCTCTTATGTTTCCCGCTTAGAGGAGTTCCTTTAGCATTTGTTGTAGGGCTGATTTGGTGGTGCTGAATTCTCTTAGCTGTTGCTTGTCTTTAAAGCTTTTGATTTCTCCATCAAATCTGAATGAGATCCTTGCTGGGCAGAGTATTCTTGGTTGTAGGTTCTTCCCTTTCATCACTTGAAATATATCATGCCCCTCCCTTCTGGCTTGCAGAGTTGCTGCTGAGAAATCAGCTGTTAATCTGATGGGAGTTCCTTTGTATGTTATTTGTCGTTTTTCCCTTGTTGCTTTTAATAATATTTATCTGTCTTTAATTTTTGTCAATTTGACTACTATATGTCTTGGCATGTTTCTCCTTGGAATTATCCTACCTGGGACTCTCTGTGCTTCCTGGACTTGGATAGCTATTTCCTTTCCCATGTTAGGGAAGTTTTCAACTAGAATCTCTTCCAGTATTCTCTCAGGTCCTTTCTCTCTCTCATCTCCTCCTGGGACCCCCATAATGCAAATGTTGGCACATTTAACATTGTCCCAGAGGTATCTTAGGCTGTCTTCAGTTCTTTTCATTCTTTTTTCTTTATTCTTTTGCACATCAGTGATTATCACCATTCTGTCTTCCAGGTCACTTATTCGCCCTTCTGCCTCAGTTAATCTGCTATTGGTTCCTTCTAGTGTATTTTTCATTTCAGTTATTGTGTTGAATATCTCTGTTTGTTCTTTAATTCTTCTAGGTCTTTGGTAAACTTTTCAATCTTTGCATCCAGTCTTTTTTCAAAGTCCTGGATCATCTTCACTATCATTATTTTGAATTCTTTTCCTGTAAGGGTGCCTATCTCCTCATCATTTAGTTGTTTTTCTGGGGCTTTATCCTGTCCCTTCATCTGGTACAAAGTCCTCTGCTTTTTCATTTTCTCTATCTTTCTGTGGCTGTGGTTTTCAGTTCCGCAAGACGAAATACTGCTGATACTGCTTGATACTGCTGTCTGCCCTCTTGTGGAGGAAGCTATCTAGGAGCCTCCTGTGTGCTTCCTCATGGGAGGAACTGATGGTGGTGGTGTCATTCTTCTTAATTCTAGCCATCTAGTAGATGCGTAATGGTAACTCATTGTGGTTTTAATGTGTAATTATCTGATGACTTGTGATGCCAAGCATCTTTTCATGTGCTTCTTGCCACTTGCAAATCTTTTGTGAAGTGTCTGCTTAAATCTTTCCCATCTTTCAAGTAGATTTTTTTGACTTCTTGCTATTAAGTTGTAAGAATTCTTCTTGCATTCTGGATACAAGTCCTTTCTCAGGCATATGCATTGTGAATATTTTCTCCCAGTCTGTGACTTGCCTCTTCATTATCTTAGTGGTATTTTTTGAAAAGCAGGAGATTTTAATTTTGATAAAGTCCAATTTTTCTAACCCTTTTATAGTTTGTGATTTTTTAAAATTCTTTCTAAAAAATCTGCCTACCCCAAGGTTGTGAAGATTTTCTCCTATGTTTCATCCTAGAAGTTTTATAGTTTTCATTTTTATTATTCAGTCTGTAATCACTTTGAGTTAACGCCTATATATAGTGTGAGATAAAAGTCAAAGTCATTATTTGCCAAATGAATATCTAGTTATTTCAAGATTACTTCTTGAGAACACTGTATTTTTCCAATGTAATTTCCATGGCACTTTTGTCAAAAATCAATTGACTAAGTATGTGTACGCCTTTTCTCTGGATTTTATTCTGTTTTGGTGAGCTATATGTCTTTCTTTGGCCAATACCATGCTTACTGTATTGTTGTATCTTTACAGTAAGTGTTGCAATAAGCAGTGTAACTTCTACAATCTTTTTTTTTTTTCAAAATTATTTTGACTATTCTGGGTCCTTAGCACTGCCATATAAAATTCAGAATCAGCTTATACATTTCTACCAAAAAAAAGTGTGCTGTGATTTTCATTGGGATTGCATTAGATCTATAAATGAAATGAACATCTTAACAATAGTGACATTAAAATATGGTATATTCATCCATTTATTTAGGTCTTCTTTAGTTTCTCTCAGCAAGGTTTTATGCTTTTCAGTGTACAGTCTTGAACAACTGTGTTCTGTTTGTTCTAAGTGGCATTTTTTTATTACTTTCATTCCCAAGTGTTTCTTGCTAATACGTAAATATACAAATTTCACTTTGCTAAATTTACTGTTAGTTCTAGCAACCTTTTTTTATATATTTCTTAGAATTTTCTGCATAGACAATCCCATCATCTGAGAATAGAGTTCTTCCTCCCAATCTGTATACTTTTTAGTTTCTTTTTCTTGTTTTATTGCACTGTCCAGGGCTTTCAGCTCTTAACACATTTATCCATGATTAATACATTTAGGGGGAATGTATTAATCTTTCACTATGAAGTACAAATTAGCTGTAGATTTCTCAGAGATGCTCTGGTTGAAAGTGTCTTTTTTTTTTTTTTCAGATCTTTATTGGAGTATAATTGCTTTATAATGTTGTGTTAGTTCTACTGTACAGCAAAGTGAATCCGCTGTATTTATATGTATATCCCCATATCCACTCCCTCTTGAGCCTCCCTGCCAACCTCCCTATACCAACCCTCTAGGTCGTCACAAAGCACTGAGTTGATCTCCCTGTGCTCTGCAGCATCTTCCCACTAGCCATCCATTTTACATTTGGTGAAAAGTGTATTTCTATTGAGAGTCTCCTGACAGGCTTTATAGTGAATGGGTGTTGAAGTTTGTCATATGCTTTTGTGCGCATCTATTAAGATTATCATATGGTTTTTTTCTCCTTTATTTGTTTAATGTGGTAAATTACATTGCTTTATTTTTAATAGTAAATCAATCTTACATTCCTAAAATTAACACCACTTTGTCATCATATATTCTTTTTACCTGTTGCTGGGTTTGATGTTAAAATTTTATTAAGAAGGGATATGGCTCCATCATTTTCTTTTCCTGTAACGTGTTTGTCTGGTTTTAGCGTCAGGATAATGCTGGCCTCGTAAAATGAGTTGAGTGGTATATCCTTCTCTGTTTCCAGACAGACGTGTAGGACTGGTATTACTTCCTTAGGTCAAGTTTGTTAATAGTGTTTTTAGTGTCTTCTAAATTCTTACTGATTTTCTGTTTAATTGTTCTATCAATTACTAAGAGAAGAGTGTTGAAATCTCCAAATATAATTGTATTTGGTTTAATTCTCCTTTCAGTTTTGTTAGTTTTTGTTGTTGCTGACTGAAAAAAATGCACAACCTAAAAGCTGAGAATTATGTTTTTATTCAGTGGACAAAACTGAGGACATAAGCCCAGGACACAGCATCTCAAATAACTCTTGAGAGACTGCTCCAAAGAGACAAGGGGAGAGCCAGGATTTATAGGAGGTTTTGCAACAAAGACCAGGTAGTCAGAATATCGAAAGATTACTATTCATTAAAGAAAACCAGACATCTCAAGGGAAGCAAGTAAGCACTTTTCTTTATATGGGAAGATGTAAGAGTCTGGGCTCACTGAAATCATTCCTTTGATATGCACCTCAGCTCTCTGGGGCCAGCATCCTGTGCTTTCTCATCCTGAGTTTCCTCAGGGTGCACCCTTCGGGGGCGGCTGCAGTGTCTGAGGGCTTGATGGAGGGCATCCTGTTTCTTTCCTGAGTCCCCTCAGAGCTCAGCCTCGGAGGCGGCTGCAGCATCCTTTGGTCACTGCCACGGCAGGCAACATTGTTCATCCACGTTGTGGCTGTGGCTTTGGAGTTCCGTGTTTTGTATGGGAGAGGGTAGCATTGAGGGAACCATGGAGAAGTGGCGAAGAGCGTTGGAGAGAGATACAGGATGTGTTTAACTTCTAGTTGCTCTCCTGTCTCCACCAGGGGTCATCGCCGTGGTGATCTTCACCATCCTCTGCACCTTGGTCTTCCTCATCCGGTACATGTTCCGTCACAAGGGCACCTACCACACCAACGAGGCCAAGGGAGCAGAGTCAGCAGAGAGCGCGGATGCGGCCATCATGAACAACGACCCCAACTTCACAGAGACCATTGACGAGAGCAAAAAGGAATGGCTCATTTAAGGGGCGCCTCTTTGGCTGTGGGATGGGGGCGGGAGGAGTGACTGGGGAGGAGGGCGAGGGGACAGGAGCACCCTACTTCATACTCCTGAGCACATCCTTAAAATATCAGCACAAGCTGGGGAGGAAGGCGGCAGAAAACTCCTGAGACTGATCGCCACAAAGAATACTTTTTGATATTTCTTTATAGCTGAGTTTCTCCTTCTGTATCAAAACAAAATAATAACAAAAACCGCTTTTAGAGTTTAAGCAATGGTTGAAATTTGTAGGTACTATCCGTCTGATTTTGTGTGTGTTTAGAGGTGTTCTAAAAACCCATGGTAACAGGGCAAGTTTTCTACAGTTTTCAGAGCCCTTAGAATGTGGATATTTTTTCTTGAGCAAAGCTGATGCACATATACATGGCTTCCAGCATTTTCTTCCTTTTACCTAGAGTCAGCCTCTAATGGGCTATTGTAGTAACTAGTTCGTGTTCATAGAATATTTCTTTGGTGTCCTGTGAATTGGAAAAGGAAAGAAAGAGACAGGGAGAACCTGTGATTCGCCCGTTTTCAAAGACACCTCAGTCTGTGCCAGTTCTCTTGAGAGTTCCCGCCGGGCGCAGCTAGGGGAGGAGCAGGTGTGGCCCCCCTTGTGTGACAACATGATCAGGGCAACCGAGAGCAGCTTTCAGAACCAGGGGACGCAGTTTCCTGTGGGGACCGTTGGTTTTACTTTTCATCGGCTTCTACGAGATAGTGTGGTTCCACGTCTGCCGTCTTAGCCCTCCCCAGTGTCAGTGGCTATCAGCTACGATACCTGGTGACCAGCTGTTACGGAAGGTTTTCCCTCTGCTCTGCCTACAACCTGTTGGGTTAGACTGTGTGTGTGTGAGCACATCAGTGGGGAGTTAGAGCCAGGTGTTAAGATTTGTTTGCTCTGTTTCTTTTATAGTTGGTAGCAAGAGTATGGACACTTCCTAGGGAATGCATAAGTTAGGTTGCTCTTCTTATTTTGCTTTAAATCTCTAGTCTTCAAGCCCCTGTGACAGCATCCTAGCGGACAGTGTCCTCTGAATGGACGAACCAAAATAAAGCCAAGCTGTGATTGCCACTGTTACTGCTGTTACTCTGGAATCATGTGGGAAACCCTGCCGTATTTCAACTCATCTACTTCCGTGTATTGTTTCATCCTAAATAGACACACTGCCGTGATTCAGGGACCTTCTTTGGCAGATACATTTGAAGCTCAGGTTCATCACAACCTGGTAACTGATTATCGCTTCTCAGCGAATGGACATGTCTGGTCAAGCCGACCTCAGTTTAATCAGGAAACTTGATCAACTAATTCTGGCAAGTAACTATCTATTTAAGAATAATCGCTTGGGTGTGTAGGCAAACGGGACAATGCTCCTATTGGAGCATCCAAACAATAATTTCGTTTATTTATTTTAAAAAACGTTTACACAAAAGTTATTTCTAGAATGACTACATCTATGAGTCTTACAGTTCAGGCTGTTAATAAGGACGTCAGAATTTTTTTAGACTCCAATATTTTGAGGAATTAACTATCACGTTTTTCTTCCTCCTCCTGGATGGAGGTAAGATGAGGTTAAAAGGCACTGATGCTCTTGCTCTGATGGCCTGCCTCGAGAAGATGGAAATTCTAGTTCATTTGGGTTATATGTTCAGGATACCAGGGACGCCTCATTACGGGAGGACTGCAGTTTCTTGAGTGATGGAAAATGTTACCCAGAGCTGCACATGGCACCAGTGCCTGGCACAGCCCAAAGGAGACAGTGGACCAATCAATTCACGTTCAAGTCAAGGTCACAGAACAAAAGGGAATCCTAGTGCCCTTTCACAGTTGCAGACCTCAGGCACTATCATAAACACCCTTTGTTTTAAAAGGTCTTGATCATTCTTCCGTAAAATGCATTTAACGTGAAAAGCATTTATGATGACCAAATAGTAGAACAATGTGATATTTACAAGTGACATATTGAAAACAAAGGTTATTTATTTGACCAAGATGACTGCCATTAAGGATTCTTTTATTTATTTTCAAATCAAAAGACCAAATTTTAAACACTGTGTTTAAAAATGTTTCTGATTTCTTAATACCTATTTGATAGGTACTACTTTTGCCCTTAACAAATAGTGCCAGGTGGAAATTTATTGCTTATTGCATAGCCCTTGATGGCTTCTTTATACATTGTCTGAGCACTTTCCCTTTCTTTCCAAAATTATTAAGAAATTAGGACAATCAAACATAGCCCCTTATACTAAAATGTCTTCACCTTTTCTCTTCTCTGTCCTCTTTCTTCTTTCCTGCCACAAAAAGTGGAAAATAAAACCTAACACTTCTCCCCAAATTTTCAAACATATGGCACCAGGGTGACTGCAGGATCAGTGTTTCTCCCACCTCAGCGTCATTTGAGACTTACAGACGCATGACGTGGCCTCTGCCCTGAAGGGGGTTACAGCCCGGCCAGCAGACAGGACACAAAAAAATGGATCAGGTATTAAGTAATGAAGTAAAGTGCCAAATGCGTGCTGGAAGTTTTCTCTTTGGGACTGCAATCCTCACCCAAGTTCCTAAATCTATTTGTGAAGGCCACATACAGTACCTTCTAAATGCTAAATCATTTTGTTCGTGTGCAGAAAAGGAAGCAGCTCTTTTTTCCAGCTCACCAGGCAGTCATGACATTATGACCCAAGCTCAGGGCCCAGTCCTGCCTTGTCAATCATATCCTGCAAACCTGGCGTCTTCTATCCCAACACCTCAGCTATCAAGCATAAAGAGGCTAGCGGTAGTCTCTTTAAATGATAACAGAATCAGAACAAAAACAAAAAGTTTTCTCTAAATATGAGGTTGTTTTAAAGTTTCTGGGGAAGCTGATGATTGATTTGGGGTTGTTTGTGCAGGAAGCATCCTCTGTGTATAGAGCAGGCATCTCTGTTTTGAGTTGCCGGGACTGGGGATGGTGAATGAATTCAAAATCAGTGCCAATCTAAGCTCTCAACATATTCCCTTGAGCCCAAGGAAGCTAGCTCAGGAGGTAAGAAGTTATATTCTAAATTCTTCTCTGGCCCTTCTAGTATATAAAACAACATTTCAAAGAACTGCTCAAAAAAAAAAAAAAAGAGAGAGAGACCTGTTGTGTGAGAGTTTTATCGAGGATCTGGGGATAAGAGTTTGAGAGCCTTTATTGGAAAATTTCCTGTTGCCCTGCATTTGACAATAAGCATCCTTTACTAAGAGGAGCAAGATCTCAGAGCCACAAGAAAAAGAGTTGGCATGAGCCTGAGTAGATCTTAATGTTGTTGTTGAACATCTGTGGGGCAGCCACCAGGTGGCACTGAGAGCTGGGCACAAAGACACAAACCATAGAAAACACCAAAGGAAAAGCAAACAGCTCCCGGTTAGGAAAACGCAGTGTCAGCATAGTGTCAGGAGGGAATTATTAGTTCTCTCTGTAACAGGACCCGTACTTTTCTCTTCTTCCACGCGTTCTTTTTTGCCCTCTCTTTTCTCTTATTGTGTAAACGTTTTCATGGTCTCTTGAGGTCTCACACCTCCAAACCATTAGCACCTGATTGGAACCGCAATATTTTTTTTTCCTTTTCACCATCCTGCCAAGCAGTTTTCAAAAAAGAAAGGCAACAATGATCACGCTGAATTCTGGTGAGCCAGCCAAAATTAGATCTAAATTGCTAGTCCCAGTAGTGCCACCTCATCCTGAAAGAGATGAGAAACAGTGTGTCTAACCGATTTGGGCTAAAAAACCAACAGGCGCCCTTTTTAAAATGATGTTTCGGTGAGAGTGGATCCGGAGAGTCAGCTGATGGAGTCCCAGCCCCTCCTCTCTCCCTGATGCACTCTGTGACCTCGGCCAGAGCACGGAACCTCTGTTCCTTTTTGCCTCGTGTGTAAGATAGAGCTGTTTTATCTACTTCCTAAGACAATGGTGAGGTGCCCTGGATTCTTGGCTGTGGATGCTTTGAAACCCAAATATAAAGGCCAAAGTCAGTGGACCTATTGGAAGACTTACTTTCCAGCACGTGGTTGTAAGTCACTTCAAAAGAAGCCACGCGGCCTTGTCCAGGAGTGTAGAGACATGAAGCATTGCTGTGCAGTTACTAGATTAGGAGTCAGGTAGACCGCCAGGGAGCTAACCCGTCGACACTGGGAGATGCAACACAGCCAAAGGCCAGAGAAATCGGAACACCGTGTGTGTAAAGCCCTCAGTTCCCACCTGGGTGTGACGTGTCGCTCACGTATGCCTCAGTATGATTGTACATAAGACAACACTGAAAAGCAAATGTGACTGTTTCACGTCGCCCAGTGGCCCTGTGCCCACACTACACACATCCTGCATGTTGATGCTGGAACCTTTAAATTTATTTCACAGCAGTATTTTTTGGATACGAGTGGTACGTGAAACTCGTCAATGAAACAGGGAAACCGTGTTGAAAAGCTGGTTATCTCCCATGGAGCAAACACTGGCAGAAGGTAAGAAAGATACCTGGGCACACAGGTATTAATACCCAACAGGCACTTACGAGTTTATTTTCCAGATGAAAATGTGCTTTACAAGCAGGTCTACTTAGATGGGCTGCACCACTTTCTGAGTCTCAGTTTATTTGCAGCAACTGTTGGTTGGACTCTGAGATGGTTGTGGAAACGTGGGGATTCCTCCCATCTTGGAGGCCAAGAAACAGTTCTCAATGTTGCTGATTCTACTGATTCTGTTTTGTTTTGTCAGGTTTCTTTTTTTTTTTTTTTTTTTTTCAGTGAGCATGGTGAACTGCAGAGGTTAGAGTCGTGAAAAGCTGGGCTAATATTCTTTCTGTAAAGTCAATTAGGCTTCCCTCCCTGTGAAATAACATGAAATTTCACTCTCTAAAAGCAACAGCATGTAAACTAGAATGAAAGAAGGAAATTATGTATGTATGTATGCCTACTATTCTTTGTGAATGTCTTTCATTTAACTAAAATTATATTAGAAACCAGATTGATAAATAAAAAAGTCCAAAATAGTTTTAATTATCCTAAAAGCGATTCTTTGTGTTTTCTTCCATATGATTCTCTTAGAAGCTGTTTTCAACCTTCAGCAAAGAAAGTGCCAGGCACTGAAGTACGTGTCTCTTTGGAATATAATCTTTCCAAAAGCTGTGGAGATGCAGTCACTGTCAAAGACAGGTCTCACGTGGTTGCATCCATCCCCCATCGATAACCTCCATCTGCTGCAAACGCCTCCCCTCCCCCATTTTTCTTAAAGTAGCTTAATGGATATTGGCTTCATGTTTCAGATTAATTTACACACAGCTTGGCAAAATGTGGTTAGAGTTACATGATGTCCAGAATATATTCTTTTTTTTTCTTTAAGAACTTTTATTGAGATACACTTGACATACAACTGCATATATTTAAAGTGTACAATTTGATATTTTTTCTTATTAGTAATGTATATATGGCAATCCAGAATATATTCTGAGCCTAATTTGGGATGAGAAAGTAAAGCCAGATAATGGATAAATGGAGCCCAGGCCAATGAACTAGGTAACAGGGATTTACAACGTCTCTGGAGGTGCAGACCTTTCTAAATGCCCTCGTGTACATTAAGAGCTGCGGTTCTTAGTTACTAGTCCCATATTTTAGTCTTCAGTTACCATTGGGAAGGCATTTCCTGCTAATCAGTTTTCAGTGAAGCATTGAAATGTACACCAAATAAGTGTGAATTCCAGTTAAAAGCCCACCCTCTCTGTACTTCAGCGATTCCCGTGGCCAATCAATAGCAATAACTCTGAAGTCTATTTAGAAGGCGCTGTGCCCTGAGGTTCTTTGTCATGATTCTGCTTCAAGAGTGTGATCCATCAGGTGTGGGGAGAATGTCAGAAAGTCCCCTGAGAAAAGAAAATCAGCGCTTGTAAAAGCTCATAACAAACAAATTTTAAAAGGATGAGCTGGCCCATTCAGGATTTACCATCTGCAGCAAGGGCACCTGAGCACCACCTGCCTCCTCCCTTCCCCAGTCCCCCTGCCGCCAGCCGTGTAGACACCGAGATCAGTAAGCTCCAGGAAGACAGTGACTTATTTTGCAAAAGGCAATAGCTGTTCAATGAATGGGGAGTAGAGGAGCAGAGAAGGGTAGGAGGGAGAACAGCAGGGGGAGAGGTACATTGAAGAAAACATCCAATTTTAGTCTTTGTCGGTGATGGCATAGCCTGATGGACTTACCAGAAGACAGAAAAGAGGGAACAATTGTGTTATTTTTTGAAAAAGAGTTTATGTCCTCCCCAAAGAACCTGTGTTTGAAAGCTAACTAAGGAGAGCACGTATTGTATGACTCATCATTCACATATGCATATCTTGCCTTGGTCACTATGAGACCATGAGTTCAGAGAAACCTGGGCTAGATAATCCCTGTACTGGAAGATTCCTTTCTACTAGCAACCCTTCCCCTCCCACAAACATGGAGCATCCCTGCAAAGGACCGCAGCTCAAAGCAGTTTGCCAGGAAGAGAATGCAAGGTTGGTTTGGTTCCTTCCACCCTCCACCCCGCATTTCCATTATCGTTCCCTTCATCTTAATTCGTCCTCTGGGTACACAGTGAATAAAATCTCTTGGCACAGGTAAATAAGCACATATGTGAAGTCTTCACCAGAGTAATGAAGCCAAGTTTTTTTAAGTCCCTGGAACCAAAGTGTGAGAAAGTTAGTCATTTCTTCTAAATATAGAAATTCAAATTATAAAATGTGAATTAAGATGTGGCAGAGGCAGAGCAACTAAGCCTGGGCGCCACAACTGCTGATCCTGCACTCTACAGTATGAGAGCCACAACTACTGAATCCCTGTGCTGCAGCTACTGAAGCCTGAGGGCCTAGAGCCCATGTTCCACAACGAAGAGTAGCCCCCGTTCGCCACAGCTAGAGAAAGCCCATAAGAAGAAACAAAGCCCCAACGCAGCCAAAAATAAATAAATAAATAAATTTATTAAAAAAAAAAAAAAAAAAGACATTGCAGAGATGAAAAAGGCCAAGATGATGAAATCATGAACTTATTTTGTCAAAATGTTGGAAGATAAAATTCTTAGGTCTAGGAAGGCGATAGCTAAAATGGAGCACAAGGGCAAGCTTTTAAGTCTGAAAGATATAAAGGGTAAATAAGAGCTTACTCCCTAAGACCTAGTACAGCAGGACTAGGAGGACCCTTTGAAGCCAGGAGTGAACTCTGGAATGTTTGTAGTAGCCAGGAGTTGTCAGCGTCTGAAGTATCTGTCAAGTCGTTATTTAAAATAAGGTGGAATATGCTTGGAATGCTGTATAGCCATGGGAAGTCACTAACTAGATATACGCACAGCAACCTTAAACCGTGTATCTTAAAAACAGTACAGAGTGAAAAAGAAACACAATTAGATTCATAAAACAATGGAATTTATTAACATTACAAACCTACACACAGAACAACAAAACGTCTGCAAGGATCCATGAATCATTAAGGATATGCATGTGTACTTACATCCTTCTAGAAACTATATGTTACAGAGAAAACAAAATATGAGTCATTGCCTGTGGAATGGTAACGAAGGAAATGGGAGTGGGGATGGGTTGGAAATAAAGTAAAACAAAACTAAAAACCTGATTGTGAGGATTATCATCAGCTTGACTCTCAGCTCCGTGGGGGTTGGAGGGGGAGAGAGAGGGGCGGGGAGGACCAGCATCCCGTCCAGGGCAGCACAGTTAAGTCACGAATGCCAAGGGTTGAACGGATGGCAGGAAACGTAACAGCTAATACAATCAATCACTCACTCACTCACTCAATCAATCAGTATTAGTAGATGAACAAGGCACTGCGAAAGGGCAGTGACAGCAGAGCATTTCTGTTCTTTTAAATCCAATTACATTCCCTGTATTGTGGAACCGAAGGAAACGAGGGTGGGGGGTGGGGGGCAGGGTCCGCCCTCCTGTTCTCCAGATGAGCAGGCACCGATCCCTTCGCAAGGATGGGAACCAAGATGCCGCCCCATCCGCGGATGACTCCGCCCACAGCCTGACTTCTCTTTCTCGGGTGAATAAGATCTGTAACTCGTGTCACATGGAACCAGAACAGCACTTCTGCTGGTCAAGTGCTATTTCTGAAGCTGGGCCAATGGGCAGATGTCCCCATTCTGTACTCAGTGTAAAGAAAACATTCCTGTAAATGACAGATCTTGCTAGAAGCACATCCGGGGCTTTGTCAAAAATACAAGAAGCTTCTGTAATATGTTTCCGGATCATCACAACTCCTCTAAATTAAATTTACAGAGTTCATTCGCTTTTATTCCAAGAAGTAACCATGGTGTTCCCTTTAAATCATTACAAGTAGTAGATATATTGAGTACTGCCAGACCTGTCATTACAAATCCCAGCTTAAGCCCTGCAGAAGTGAACTCCAAAGTTTAATTGGTGTCCCCGTCTGGTGTTATGAAATACAAGTCCAGAACATATAGGAAAGAAAAATGAGTTAATGTGGATCATCTTAACATGAAACCAGCTAATAGAGAAAGCAGGTAGCTGAATTTATTCTCAGTCAGAATAACTTGCCTTGACACCTGTACTGTATTATGTGATTGATGGGGGGCGGGGGTGGATTATTCTTCTCAAGAAGACAACTTATTTTCCGGGACAAGTGAGAAGGAAGAATAGCAGACATTGGGTCATGTGACAAAATTACTTGGACGTATATAGATTGCTGCACTGGCCACATCCAGACATAATCACTAGCAGACGCTCCATGGGAGGAGTCCCCTGACAAAACCAACGGTCATCTATGATGTCACCTCTGCAAAGGTGGGGCGGGGATGTCACGGGGACATCACAGCTACACTTTGGGGCCACTGCCCTCCATATATTAGTTCAAACTTTTCAAAACTTAGTCATTTTCTGTTTTTACCACCTTTAGGGTAACCATTTTGATTCACGGGAAGCACCTCCTCCCCTTGGGAGAGGGCATTTGCCAAGAGCTCAGGGCTTCAGGCCCGGCACCCACCACCCCCAGGGAGCGGAGCTGGGTTGCACTAAATAAGGTCCCACCAACATCTCATAGAGAAGCTTTACCTGACGTCCTGTGCCTTCTCTCCACCTCCTAATGGTTATGCATGAACCGTAACTTCAGGGCCCAGGGCTGTCCCCACCCCAGTGACCCAGCCTCACTCACGTGAGCTCTTGCTCTTCCCTGAATATTAATCCAGGGCCACCACCAGCCCTGCATCTACTACAGAGGATATCATTTGGGAAGGAATTTCCAAGAACTATCCCCACATGGCCATCGGACCATGCAGTGTACAACCCTAGCCAACTGATAGCTGTATACCTAAAAACCTGAATGATTACAGGCTTAGAAAGATCCCTGGTTATAACATAGCAGCTGCATACCTGACATGACACAGTGTGCTGTGCATGTGTGCATTTCACCCGTGTTTTTTTTGGGTAGAAAGCTATCAAAATAGAATAGGAAAAGATAATGGGTTTCTGATGGCACTGAAGCAGGGAGCATCACATGGTGGGTATGAATCCCCTGGGGAACAGCCCTACCCTGAGAAGAGAAAGGCTGTGGGAGACCCTATGGCATCAGACTAAACTGCATCTAGGTGGGACCACCACTCATCTCACCCTAGAATGGGGGACCCAACATTTGGGGTACAAAACGCCTATTCCAACCGCACGAAGGCCATCAGTACACAATGGCATGCACACACACGATGGTTTAAACCCAGCCCACAAGACAAAAAGGGGCTTTCGGAGAGACGGGTGCTGGTCTAGGCCATGTGGAACAAGCTGAGCTCACATTTAAAGAGGAGCAGCAGTCAGTGGGGAAAACACGTGTTTACTGGAATAAGCAGATTCGAGGGAATTCTCTTTCAGGAGGAAGGCAAGTGATGAAAGTCAGCATGAAAGATAAGAGAGCTTCATGAAGTGGGTGGGCTACACTCAACCAATAATGCGCGATCCTGCCAGATCCCAGTGCTGGAAAAGGGCTTGTTCCCCAACGAGGTCTCTTGACTATTTTACTTCCAATGGAAGCTGAAGTAGCCATGGAGCCATGACCTTCCACCCTAGATGCTGAGTGCAAAGAGCACATCCATGGGACTCCTGTGGACCTCCAAACCCACAGAAATCCTCCGGTAATTTGCATCAATGCACTATGAGTGCCCTCTCGCCAAGAACAGATCAGAGTAAGATGTATTCTTCAGCACAGTTAGCAGGGATAGGAACTATTCTGAATACCACCCACGTCCTCACCATAGGAGGAGGTGGGCCCTGCTACGTAACAGCACACAATGGAAACCAGTCTGAGTACAAGCCTGTGAGCTGAGACAGGGTGCCTGGCTGTGTCCCCAGCTGACCCGGAACCCGGAAATAACTGAACCCTGGCGTGTCATAATGATGCCTCTATAATATCTAGCAAATGGGTGTATTAGTTTCCTACAGCTGCTGCGACAAATTACTACAAACCTGGATGTCTTTAAACAAAAGAAATGTATTCTCTCACAGAAAACCTGGAGGCAAAAGGTTTGAAATTAAAGTGTTGGCAGGGCCACACCCTCCCTCTAAAGGCTCTAAGGAAGAATCTGCCTTCCTCTCGAGCTTGGCTTGTGGCTGCATCACTCTAATCTCTGCCTCTGTCTTCACATTGGTCTTCACGTGGCTCTCTTCTCTGTGTGTCTCTTCTCTTCTTATAAGGACATCAGCCACATTGGATTAGGGGCCTCTCTACCCCAGTATGGCCTCATCTTAGACCTAAGTTCATACACAACGACCCTATTTCCAGATCAGGTCACGTTCACAAGTACCAGGAGTTAGAACGTCAATATACCTTTTATAGAGGACACAATTCAGTGTCCGTACAATGCAAAGGGTCAGTTCTATTGGGAAGGCAGAGCAGACACCCCTGTTTTTGTTCCATCAGGAAGTCGAATGGTGCCATGACCATAATATGTGTGTAACACTGGCATTCTTGATGAGATGCAACTACCTTAGGTAGATAAGTTTTATGATAATACTAATGATCATAATCAAATACATTAGGAGTCTGAGTTAAACCCTCCTTGGCATGTAATACTGATGGAGAATTACTGACCTGAAGAAGAACTGGATTTAGCTAGCCATCAACTAATCATGGTTCTGCATAGTTTATCACAAGGTACAATCAGCTCTAGATGAAGGGAGAAATTGAGTCATCAAATTAGTACAAAAATATGCAAATATGTGTAATGGCTTTATAGGATGGATTTGTTGTTTATTTATATCTATTCCTACACCACAGTGGCTTCTCCAAATTTTCCACATATTCATACGGATGCTGTTGCTAAACACTGCACTAAATGTAGCTGCTTGGACAA
The DNA here is from genome assembly GCF_030028045.1 of Hippopotamus amphibius kiboko. Classification (NCBI taxonomy): domain Eukaryota; kingdom Metazoa; phylum Chordata; class Mammalia; order Artiodactyla; family Hippopotamidae; genus Hippopotamus; species Hippopotamus amphibius. The sequence continues at coordinate 7,725,886 of NC_080189.1, read as the reverse complement.
ACATGGTCATTTTTGGAAAAGGGCCAGGGGCCGGACAGTGCAGGAAAGGATTAACCTTGACCAAAGATACGTTTGGTCCTTTGTGTTGACTTCTTGGGAGGTAACTTCTAAGCCCTTGGAATATCCTGACTGATGAGTGCCTTTCTTGTCCTGGGAGCCTTGGGCAAGACAGTCTATTCTAACAATGAGACTATGGGTGGGGGCTTGGGGCCACTTGGTATCAGCCTGACCTTTGGAGGACCTGGAGACTAAGGTCAGCCATAGGGGTGGTCAAACATGTCTATGTGACCAGCGTCAATAAAAACTCTAGACACCAAAGCTCAGGTGAGCTTCCCAGGTTGGCAGTATTCCATACCTAATATCACACATTGCTGCTGGGAGAAATGTGCACTGACCTCACAGCTCCACTAGGAAACGACAGCTGGAAGCGCCCCCGGGTCTCCCCTGGGCACTGTGCTATGCACCCTTTCCCATTACTGATTTCAGTCTGTGTCCTTTCCCTGTGATAAACTGTAAATACGAGTATAACAGTTTTGCTGAGTTCTGTGAGTTCTTCTAGTGAATTACTGAACCCAAGGGTGGTCTTGGGGACCTCCCCAAATCAATCATATGTACTCTTTCCTGACCAGTGTTTTTTCACTTAACAATAGAACAATTATATTTCACATTACTAAATAATTTCCATCATTCTAATGGCTGCCTGATATTTCAATATATGGCTATACCCAAACTTACTTTACTATCTATTTTACCCATTTTACTATTTTACTTTACCTTTGTTATTGGGCATTTAGATAGTAGATCTGAATTTTCCCTACAAAAATACTGCTGCAAAGAACATACTTATAAATAGATATTTTTGTTTATCCATCATTACTTTATGATAAATTCCTAGAGGTGGCATGCTCCATCAACTGGCATGTGTGTTTCATTCACATTGCCAGAGGGGTCGTGCCAAAGATTTTACCAGTTTACACTCCTCACACCTTCATCAGCTCCAAGCATTAGCATTTTTCCATTGCCAAATTAAGAGGTGGAAAGTGTTATCCGAATATTAATCTAATTTGCTTTAATTTGCATTTTATTGATTACTAATGAGGGTGAATAGCTTTTCAGATGTTTTTATTAGTCTTTTAAGAACTCCCTGTGGAATATGATCATTTATGATGCTCTTGATAATTTTTTTCAATTTGCACTGATTCATACTCCACCAGCAGTCTTTGGGGATGCCTGAGTTCAGAAATGGGATGTATCAGTGTGAGCTGAACTCCCGAGGAAGACAGCAGGGAGGCCACCTGGGCTGGGTAGGTTTGACTAGAAGGGCATTTTCATCAAGGAAACATGCATGCAGTGAGGGTGGGATGTGTTTTAGAAGGTAAAGCATCTTGGTGGGAGCAGAGGGCAGTTAGCTGGGACTGAACAACGAAAGGTAGAGATGAACAAAGGGGCCTCAGGGTGGAGACACTTGAATTAAAGACTGCTTATTCTGTGGGCAACTAGAAGCCATGACAGATGCTTAAGCAAGGGAGTGATTTACAGCTACTAATAACTTTCTTGCTTGATCAAAGATTTAAATTCTCAACATAGATTGTGTTATTCAAAAGTCTGTTTTAATTTTCAGATTAATCTTCTGACCACCCGATCTCACAGCTCCTCATCTGTTCACCTCTGCTCCTCAAACATGTGTCCATTTCTCAGAACCTACAGCCCAACCCCGCCACCACGTGCACTGCACACACACACACACACACACACACTCGTGCTCACATACGTGCACATACACACCCCCCACCCCACGCCCTCTGCCACTCAGTGGGTGCTTGAATGCCTTTGTTCCCCTTCTTCATCTGATAATTCCCCACCTGATTTCAGAGGCAGGCAGCAGTGAGCTGCAGCTTGCAGTGAGTGGTAGCTGGAAGCAAGATCTTAGCTCCCAGACCAGGAATCCTACCCACTAGACCACAGGGGCCAGAGGCTAGATCCTTAGTTCTTGCCTGCCTTGTCAAGAATGATTTCAGGTGAGGAGGCAGAAGGTAAAGAGAAAAGTAAAAAGTTTATTGGAAAAGCAAAGTACATGTGGGAAGATGCATGGTCAAACTCAGAGAGAGAGTCTCACCTTTGGGAGGTTTAAATCCTTTATAAGGGGGCAGTTTTCCAGGTCTTTGTTTTCCTTCTGGCCAGTCATCTTGCTTTGTTCCCCCTGGCTAATTTGTTCTGGGACCCTCCCTTTAGGTGCGCACGCACCTCTCAGCCAAGATGGACACCACCATGAAGGCATCTGGGAGAAGCAAGAGTCACCATGGCCTGGAGTTGGCCCCTGACTTTTGACCCCCAAGGAGCCTTTCTGCACATGTGTAGTGTTGAAGAGGAAAATTAGAAGTTTGCGCTCAGCTGGAAATAACTTCATGCTTGCTCTGCTTCTGTAAAATCTGCTTGCTGTGCTAAGAACAAGATGACCTAGCAATCAACTGTAACCTTAAGATGTTCTGATAAGTATGGAATGTTCTGCTCCTGCTCCTGCAAGTTTCTGTTTAGAAAACTCCTGCACGTAACCCATAGCAACTCCCACGCTCTGTATCTGTAACTGCCCATAACCTATAGTAACCAGGTACCCAATCAACCAATGCTAACTGTAACAATGTGCACTGACCCCTATAAAAGTAAAGCTCACCCTGAGCTCCGGGCCCCAGAACTTTAGAGCGTTAGCTCATCTGGGACCACCGGCTTAATAAACCTGAGTTCTCCAACCCTCCGAGTGTAGTGCTTGGTTTCTCGACAGATGGACAGACCGATTCGATTTCCGCAGCAGTGTCTTCATTGCCCCAAGGAGGAAGGAAGTGGAGATCCCTTGATCCTTCACTCAAGGTTTTATCCCCCTTTGTTCTTGCCCTGACTGTGATCTTAAGGCATCCACAAGAGACAAAGCCTGGCCATTTACCTTGTCTCTGCTGTTGCTTCCATCTCTGAGAGGAAACAGGAGGCTGATTTTAAGTGCCTAACCCTTTTAGTAAATAAATAAATAAATAAATAAATAAATGCCTAACCTGAAGCCCACCTATCTCCTATCTCAGGAAATGCAAACAGGAGGCTAGTTTTAAGTGTCTGGCCTGAAGCCCATTTTTTCCTGCCCCATGAAATATAAACAGATGGTCAGCTGTAAATGCCTAACCCGGGGCCCACCTATGTCCTGCCTCAGGACCACAGCTCTCTGTTCACTTCCTTAGAATCTCAATTACCCAGCGGGACTATAATGGGTCTGTTTCCTTATCAGTCTACTGCTGACCAAAGATGAAAGCCAGCTCTCTTTTGTGGCTGTCATAGTCTTGAGCAACTAACCTTACCCTCCAAGCCTGGAGTGGTCTATTTTAAGAATCCCCAGGCAAGCTCTCCCACCTGAGAATTTCTCCCACATACATTTGCCTAGAAGCCAAAAATATTCTTTCTTTTGAGTCTCAGAGGGTTTTCATTCTTCCAGCTTCTCCCAAGAAATCGAAAATGCCCTTACCTGCAAACCTCTCGTCAGCCAGTATTTTGACTCTTGGCTAATGTCTGAGTGGGGATTAGGCAACGGCTCTGATTTACCCAAATGCAAATGAGGAGGGCTGGGAGCCAAGAAAGCTAAAGGACTCCTCAAGAGGAAGAGGACCCTGAGCTAGAACTTGACTACATCGCTGTTTCCCAGGGGGCAGCCTCTGGACACAACCATTAGAATCAAAATTTAGTTTGGAAAATCATTGCAGAAGTGGCTCGATAGTGAGTCTTGGTTCCTGGGTTTCAATTCTCCATACTTCATAAAAAATTTCTCCATCCTCTTTACACTAACCGGCATCAGGAAAAGAAAGGAAATGGCATCCCTTGGACAGTTACTTGGGAGAAGATCTTAAGACGTATTTATTCACAATACCAGGCATCCCAGTGAATTTTTTGGGTCATTTAAAAAAAAAATAACTTCTTTAATAATATCTTGAATAAAAATCAGTTCTTAATTTACTCCTGCCCTCTCTTTTACTGACATCTCTTTGTTCTTTCTGCATAAACTCTTGCAGCAACTCAGAGGCCAGATAGAGCAAGACAGAACTCAGAGGTGAAGAATGCCTTCCTTCCATAGACATGCATAACACCCCTCCCCCACCCCGTGGTATTGCCTGTCTCCCTTTTTGTGACTCCCTTTGTGTGACTGCGGGTATTCCTCTGTAATGCAAATTCCGTTATCCTCGTAAAAACACATGCACAGAGTTTAATCTATTAACCACGCTTGTCTGAAGCAGGTGGGCCTTTTTGCGCCTCTCCTCTGGGTTACGGGGAAAGACAGAGATATGAAAAATGTGCTTGTAATCATATTGCTTGGACCTCGATTCACATCTATCCTAAAAATCTGGAAGAAGAAACTGTTAACAGCAACCACAGTTGAAAAAACCAGTATTGTGGCAACAGCAAAGATCTAGGGTTCTACTTTTTCTTCCTAAAATCTGGGGAGGGGGGAGGGACGCTGAAACTGCTAAGAAATGGGATTGCAGGTGGGGTGATTAAGTCAATTCCAGGAAACAAGCCAAGTTGCTTTCTGGTTTAAAACAAAAGCCTTGATTACACGAATAAGTGCCTGGGGTGGGGGTGGGGGGGTGTCCTTCATACAAAGTCTAACCCTGTGGCGTGTGTGCTAGTCAATCAATTCTGCAAACATTTATTAACAGCCTGCTGTGTGCCAAGCACAGTGCTGGGCCTTGAAGATGAGAATGAATGAGTCTCTTCTCTCTAAAATCCATCCTGTCAGGCAGCTGCGACATACACACAAGTAGCTCTAATACTGGGGTGTGACAGGAGAGGAGGTAAGAATTTGAGCCCAGAGCCAGCTGATTGACTCAACCTTTGGAAGCACTTGGCTTCATCTCACTCACCCTCAGCCTTCTCACCTGTAGTATGAAGATGGCAATAACCTCTTCATCCTTCTTGAAAGGATTTTAAAAACGATTATGTGCCCTTCCCGGCATTGTGCCCTGTACATAGAAAGTACTCAGGAAACATGTATCATCCGGGCAGCCCTGAATATTTTTTTCAAATTATTATAATGTCAAACTTATTTATGATCATTGAATGTTTATTTTAAAACTTTAATCATGGATGAAACTTGAAAACATTGTGAAGTGAAATAAGCCAGACACAAAAGGCAGATATCATATGATTCCATTATATGCAGTATCAAGGCGAATTCAGAGATACAAGGTAGACTAGAGGTTCCCGAGGGTGGGGAAGGAGGGGGTGGGGAAGTATTTGCTTCATAATAAGTGGTTGCTGCTTGGGCTGATAAAGGTTTGAAAGCGGTGTTGATGGTGGTGCAACAATGTGAATGTACTAAATGCCGCTGCATTATACACTTACACATGGTTAAAATGGCAAGTTTTTATGCCATTTATGTTTATTTTACCACAATAAGAATACATTTCCCTACGGCTTCCCATCACGAAGGGATAATACAGACTAGTAACTGCTTTCTAGAGAAACGTGTTCTTAGAGAATAAAGTTTCTCCCTCAGTCTACCAATTGAGATCCCACAACAGGCGCTATGGGCTTGTGGTTCTAGAGAGTTCTCCGTGACCCCCAAGACCAATTTCTTGGCTCCCCTCCCTCCCCAAAGCCCCACTCAGAAGTGCTCCACAAGCTGGAACTCGTGCCTGCGCTGCTAACGCGCCGCAGAGATGCTCAGGTGCGGCCAATAATTCTCCCACGAGGCCCTCTCTGGAGGATGCGGCCGGAGCTGGAGGCATTTACCCAGGAGTCTGTGCTTCTCCGGAGGGCGGGGGCGGGGAGCATCCTCTGCGATACAGGGAGAGACAGAGAGACCGGAGAGTGTACCTACGGTCACATCTGCTGGGACTCCTGATCTAGTCCGTCCTTGAGCGCAGTTTCCATCTGAAAGGTGAGCGAGCACACCTCCTCCCAATACTAGTTTACCGTAACTTGTCTACAAAGCCGTTTCGCGAGAGCAAAATAGCTGGGCCAACGGGAAAGCCCATCAGAAGGGATGGACGGGTTTCTTTCTGTTACTCCTGTGAGGGTAAATGAGTCGGGATATCAGAAAAGGTACTTTAACCGTTTTTCTGAAAAATCCAGGAAAAGGTGTGAGGTTGTTCGCCGTGCAGGGTTGTATATTTGGTCAATATTAATCAGGTGCTGTGAGAAGCGGCCTCCGGTGAATCCGAAAGTTCCCAGGGGGCAGATCATGGGCCTGCATTCCCGCACACGCTGCCCCTCGGAAGCCCTGTGACCTCATGTGGTCCCCGTCCTCTGAAAAGCGCCTCTAGTATCCCTTCCAGCTCTACGATTCTGCAGTAAACGTCTATAAAATTAGTACCAAAAGAAATAGAAATGATTACATATTTGAGACTGAGAACCATTTTACAGATTGATGGATTCATGACTCAAAGCTGCTTTGTCCTAAATCACTCGCTACCTCGTGTACGAATCAGATAGCAGCGGGTATCTGGCTTCTCAAGGCCTCCTGATCCTGGCTATGAAGCTCAGGTGTTCTGCTTGAGGTCCAATTATAACCCTGAATTGGCACATTTTCCTTTTTATCAACATACTGTTTAAAAATAAATATGTAGGGATAACTTTAGAACTTTCTCTGGCTAGATTAGCACTAATTCTGGTTTCATTTCACTCCAATCTTATGTTCCAATTTTGATTATGATACCTGTTTCAAACGCTGCCTGAATACCTCCTAGAAACTCCTCTCCTGGGACCGCATGGTAATCTCAACCTTCAGACTCACTTTCCTTCTGGGGCAGGGATAAGGGACCCTTTAGGGAAGTCAAGATTCATCACTGGGGCTGGGGTTTTGTTCCTCCAAATTTCTGGCAGGCAGACTAACAAGGGGAAGGACTAAGACCCTGACTCCCTTAGAGGTAAACAGCACCTTTAATGAAATTACTGGCCAGAATGTGATGGACGTTCTCCACCCAACGGCGGACTTACACACGTGACAGGCGGGGGCAGGATGCCATTGAATTTCTTCTGGTAACATTTGGGATAGAGCTTCTATTTGATGTGCCTTCGGTAACAGGGAGTTTCATGGTCACAATTTGGTGTGAACACAGAGACAGTGGGAAATGGTCAGCATAGAGGGCTCTCCTGAGCCTGGCGAGAAATGGAAATCCTCCCGCACCTGCCCTTACAGGGAAGGAGCAAGGACTCTTCTGGCCGTGACGTAAGAGAGCACCATTCTGAGCAGCCAGGGGCCAGCCTTCGCTTTGTTCCAGAAACACTGACATCTGGGTGTAGCAGGTGTGAATTTGCGCTGGCCGTAGACTCAGGTGTGCAAGACATGCGACCAGACTTTATGGCTGTCAGGAGCTCTCCATGCTGCCTGGGAGCAGAAAGTGTGATCCAGTTGCTTTCTGATTCAGGGTTCTTTCTCCCCAAGGCAGAGTCTAAATTCTGGGAGCGCTTCCATGGCATCCTCTGTTTCCCGCTGGCCTCGGTTGGTGATGTACAATAGCTCATCGGGTCCCAGTTCTCAGCTTGTCTCCAAGCCAGTAGAAACCTTGTTCTTACCAGATCCCAGACTCGCTGCCACCACAGTCCCTTGGGCCCACTGACCACTGACCTCTCCTAGCCGACCACGTGCCTGCACTCACGGACACAAGGAAGCCTTGACTGTTCTCCCCTGTTCTCAGTGTTCCAGACATGGGAACAGCAAATGCAAAGGCCGTGGGGCAGGAGCCAGAATCTTTAGGGAAACTGCGGCAACTGGAGAAGTAAGCAAGGAAATTGGTCCCTGAGGGAGCCAGGAGCCAGGTCACCCTGGGCCTCTTAGGCCAGGTGAAGATTTTGTGTAAATGCAGAAAGCCACTGGAGGATTCTGAACAAGGGAGTGATATATTTACCTTTTCAGGTGGGACAGAAGTAGATGAAATGACACCAGAGGGCTGTTCTAATAGTTGAAGTGAGAAATGACCATAGCCTGACATAAAGTATTAATAGTAGAGGTTGTAGAAGTAGCTAGATATAGGATGTATTTTGTCGGAAGAGACAACAGAATTTGCTGTTGGATTTAAGGTGTGAAAAAAGGAGAGGAATCTAAGGTTAATCCTGGGTTTTGTTTTGTTTTTATAAAGGTTTTTATTTTTATTTATTTATTTTGGCTGCATCGGGTCTTCCCTCCTGCGTGCGGGCTTTCTCTAGTTGCAGTTAGTGGGGGCTACTTTTTGTTGCCGTGTGGGCTTCTCATTGCGGTGGCTTCTCTTGTTGTGGAGCACAGGCTGTAGGCGCACAGGCTCAGTAGTTGTGGCGCATGGGCTTAGTTGCTCCGTGGCACGTGGGATCTTCCCGGACCAGAGATCGAACCCATGTCCCTGCATTGGCAGGCAGATTCTTAACCACCGCACCACCAGGGAAGTCCCTAATCCTGCGTTTTGAGTGGTGGCATCATTGGTTGGGCTGGGACAGATGTGAAGGGGTGGGGGGGAAGGAAGGAGGGGTGGGAGCCAAGAGGTCTATGGCCTTCTCCCACGTGGGATGCTGATCAGGTATCTCAGTGGAGGGATGCAGGGACAACTGAGGTGCCCGTTAACAAAGCCTAATAAAATAACTTACAAAAGAGAGGAATTAAGGGGTGCCTGATTGAAAGATATGCTGGATTCGTGGGAAGATGAAGCCAGTTCAAATTACTGGGGCCAGTGGGGCTGAAGGATTTTCCTCTCCCCTGGGGCCCGTCTCCAGGGAGGTGAAGGAACCCAGAGAACTTAATCGACTGGTTCTGCTTTTCGGTGGGCCAAGCTGGGATGCAGACTCCTGCCTGCGTAGCGGCATACCTTGCCCTGCAGGGAGCTGGGCCCTCTGCCCCTCTCCTACCCCAAGCAGCTAGTTGGAGGCCTGATCCAAGTGAACCAGAGCCCAGGACCGAAGCAGTCTGTGCTTCTAAACACCAGGTTGAACCCCTCCTTGGATATTGAAGGTAGACTCAGTCAGGCTCAAGTTCATCACATCCCTCTGGGCAGCCAGCTTTGCCACCCAGATGCTCTCTGCTGCTGGCCAGAGCACTGAGGCAGCAGCCCCAGGCAGAGTCTGACATTCCGAGGCTGCACAGTCTCTTTAAACATTTGGTGCAATTAAAACAGATTTGGTTTCTAAGAACTTGATTTTCACGTAACGTGTTGTCACATATGCTGTGGGAAGTGGGACCCACCTGAGGCAGAATAAGTTGGTGTGTGTTTATTGAAAACTGATGGGGGAAGCTTGCTGATACCAGGCTTTCTTGGAAAACTTGTCCTAGTCATTTGAACAAATGACTGGCGTCTAGATGACAGCAAACATGTTTCTGATGATTGACTGGAAATTTCAGAAGCCCTTGCACTTGGGTTTCAAGCCACACTGCACTCCCTGCTGGAGGTAGGACGTATATGCAACTGCTAGGCTAGCAAACAAAACTAGAGTGTCTCCAGAGAATGTTCTTATTTTTCCAGTTGGTTAACTGATGAATTTCCCTGACCCCAGCCAAGAAAAACTCCAGAGAACATTGTCTGTCCTCTGCCTGTGACTCGCCTGCCTCTAGGAAGGGGTGCCCTCCTGTGCTCCTGGGGCAGATTCTTGCCCCATCCACAGGGGGTGTGAGGGGTAGGGGCACAATACAGTTCTCCTGGGGTGACTGGCTGTGCTCAGAGACAGTTTGGGCACTAAGTGGCTTTTCCTGCTTTGAGAGGCTTCTTGATGCAAAGTGACAGCCCAAGGGTCTCTGCAAAGGCTGTCATCAGGATGATGCCAAAAGCTTGGCCTCTGTGCACTGATGCCAAATTGAATCTTGGAGACAGGGTTTTGGGTGAAGTAGAAAACAACAGCTTTATTGCTTTGCCAGGCAAAGGAGGACTGCCTCTCAGAACTGTGTCCCAACCCAGGAGGATTTGGTGAGGAGTTTTATAGCAATGGTTTATAGATGGGGTTCCTGATAAGATTGGGGTGTGTGCAGGGCCTGCACTCCTCTAATCTGGTCTCAGGTAATCTCTTGATGAGCTTCTCTGGTTCTTTTAATCTGGCCACAAGTCTTCTTCCCTGGAATGAAGAGTGCTGACATCTTCCATTTGTTGGGGTTTTGGTTCTGCAGAAGAGCTCAAAGACATTGCTCTATGTATCCCTTGAGGGGGAACCAGGGCCCTGCCCCAAGGCTGCACTACTGTTTCTTGGCTTCTCCTCCCTTGTGTCTGCATCCCCTCCCTTCCCTGATTAGCAACTATTTGAACCTGCCCTTTGGGACTCAGGGAAAGTCATGGAGGCTGGAGTCTGTTCCCTACAAACAAGGGATGGGGGACCCAGAAAGACTTCTGTGCCCAGGAGCCCCACAGGTCCTGCTCGGTTTCAAGGACAGGAATTAAAACAGGTCCTTGTTTGTGATTTTTGAACTTCAGTGACCTTGATTACTCAAGCTGACCTTTCCCGGACCTATGTCACCGTTTCCAAGAGCCTTATTTTCATCTACCTTCATCTGGGCACACGGCCCAGCATAATGTTATTCCTAGTCCCAGGTATAGGAAGTAACTTAGAGATAATATTCATAAATGGTTGTAAATTCCCATTAAAATGTATATGGTTATAAATTTTGGTTCCCTCCTCTTCCACAGCTATTGCCTCCAGAATGCTTTTAAAAACTTATTTGCAGTTGTACCTTTGCTCTTTCTTTGGCCCAAATCCTTTTCAATGAGAAGCCGTGGGGCCCTGATAGCTAAGTTACCCTTTGTCAATTAGATGAGCACCCAAACTTGCCTTTTTCTGGGGCTACCAAGCATGTGAGACTTTTTGTGAAAGGAGCCCCCAGCCATTCTTTCCAGCCTCCTCATGGCTTTAGTCTGCTGGGGCCACGGTAACAAAATACCACCGACCAGGCAGTAAACAACAGAGATTTCTTTCTCACCATTCTGGGTGGAGGCTGCAAGTACAAGGTCAAGGTATGGGCAGGCTCAGTTCCTTCTGAGGCTTCTCTCCTTGCTTTGCAGATGGCTGTCCTTCCACTGTGCACATCTGTGTCTTAATCTTATCTTCTTAGAAAGATTAGGATCATATTGGATTAAGTCCTGATCCTATTGGTTAGGACCCACCCTAATGACCTCGTTTTAACTTGACTACCTCTTTAAAGGCCCTGTATCCAAATATAGTCACATTCTGAGGGACTAGGGGTTAGGATTTGAACATATGAATTTGGGGGAGGGGGTGCACAATTCATCCTATACACGCACCTTATAGAAAAGAAAGTGCTGCTTTGAAAGACCTTCTCTCCAAGCAGCTTTTTCACATGAAGCCACATTTCCAGTTCCAGACTACACAGCACTTGCTAGCAACAATGCAGAGAGTGAGTCAGCATGGTAAGTGACACATCCCAGAGAGTCGAAGCGCTGCAAGAACCCGCCCTGTGTCTCCGCAGGTGCTCGCTTGAAGACTGCAGCACAGAGCGGCTGCTTCTCTCAAGGACTAAGAGCGTAGACCTTCCAAGAGCTTTCCTATAGAAGACATCATATGCTACAGGGTACCAGTGGTGTTTTTGACTTCTGAAATGCAATGTGGTCTATAGAACTCTGTCACCCCTTCGTCTTTCCTTCCATGGCTATAAAACCTGGTTTCCCACCATTGGAACTAGATGAAAGAGGACTCCCATGAAAAGAGGGAGGCAGCCAATCTGACACCACGGGGCTGAGTGATTGCCATTTTCATCTCTGATAAAGGAGAGGATGCGGAGAGAGAGGGCACTATAACCCGGAGCTGTCTCTTCACACAACAGTTTATTCACCCACATGTTGATGCCTGTTATTAAAAGGTGAAGATATGAATCAGAAATAAATGTGTTTCTCAAGGACCTATGTGTTCTGACCACCTTTGATTAGCTACGTGGTGGAAGATAAATTACTCAGACTCTGGGCCTGTTTTGTTATCTGACAAATGGGAAGAATTCAATCAATCAATACACACAAAGTGATTTTCAAGGAGTAATCGTCCAGCAAATATTATTTTTATTAAAAGACAGGGATATTTTCTTTAGGTGGACTAATCAGGAAAGGTTCCATGGAAAGAGAAGTTTTTTTACCGGATCCTGAAAGGATTTGTAAGAGTTAGCCAGGCAGACATGAGGAGAGGGCATTCTAAGTAGCTGAACTGCAGACGTAATGACGTGGGTGTGGGAAACAGTCCCGTCTGCAAAAGCAGAGGATTGCTCCCAAGTGGGGTTTCTGACTTTCTTAAAGTGATCCTCATATAAGTGAAACTGGAAAAAGAAATCAGACTTTCGTTGTATACTGACCATGTTCCAGGCACTGTGCCTTTAACGCCTCATCTCCTCTGACCCTCGCAGCCCCCATATTAGGATGCATCCCACTGCCAAGGTCATGCTTCTAGCAAATGGGGCAGCCAGAATTGAACCCTCTTGTTCTGACTGGCAGAGCCCATGTGTGTTTGAACAGAATCCACAAAAAGGTGAATTGCTAGAAAGGCCAGTCCCAGGATAAACCACACAACTGTACAGGTGAAAACTGGGCAGAATGCACGTCAACGCTGGCTGCGTGGGACGCAGAGCCCAGCAAGGTCAGGGGCAAATCAGTAACAACAGTTTTGGAAAGAAGTGCTGCAGGGGAGAAGCAGCAACGGAAGTGAAGATGCAAAGCCTCAGCCCTCCTTCACCCTGGTCCCACCCAAAGACAGGAGAACGCACCCGCTCTGCACGTTCCATGTTCGTAGTTCACATTGGGCAAGGTGCGCTGATTCTAAAACTACAGCTGGAATTATTTCAGGCTCAGAGCTACGTAACTTCTGACTGTTCATCACAGGGAGGAAGAAAGTAGATTACGTCTCCACTGATATCAGAAAGCCTGAGTTTAAATACTGCCGGTTCCACTCCTTAGGCTCTTACTTTTATAAGAAGAACAGGTACAACTTTGGCCATTTCACTGGGAGTGGATTACAATGAGGCAAAACCCTGTCCCTCAAATACTTTACCTTTTCTCTAGAAGCTTCCAGGTAGAGCAAGGTCAGACGAGGCTGAAATCCTGCCTCAACCAGAGCCTTGTTGTGTCATCTTGGGCAAAGCATTTCAATGGCCTCAGGTTGGGCATCTTGACAAGTCTATTTATTTGCACATTTAAAATGTATTCTAAAATTACAAAAATATCTTGACAGTATTGCTGAGACTCTTGTGTGTCCTGAGCTCAGAAGCCACACAGGGTTCCTCCGAGTTGGCCTGTGTCCCAGAACTACTAGAACATCTACACAGCAGCTCCTGCTAGTCTGACCCATGAGTGATGCTGTCACTCTCACCCCGTGTGTGTGTGTGTGTGTGTGTGTGTTTCTTAGCCAGACCAGAAAAAAAAGAAAACCATCACTCTGGAAGCTTTCTAAACCCCGACACACTCACACCAACTCCACATTGAAGGTCAGAATCTTTGCTGTTGTTCAACTGTGTTTAACACCAATCCACGAAATTTAACATAACAATTTATAGTCACGTTTAAAAAAGAATGTGCATTTTAAGTGTGCCCCCAAATTACATTTTTTTAGCTTTTATTAGTCCTCCCAAATGTCTCCACCGTGTGCTAGTCAACCTTAATTTCTCAACAGTGAGAGCAACGAGAAAGATTTGGAGAAAGAGGGAAGCAACCCTGAACTAGGAGGTGGCCCTGCAGTAGTCAGGCTGGTGTCTTCCTGTTAAATGGGCAGTGGCACAGCACGCTGGAGCTCTCGGTGATCCAGATGGAACAAGACGGGGCCAAGGCCACCCCACCACTGTGTCTGAATACAGACAAAAATAGGGCCATTGCCCAAACTGCAAAAACCACCCCTATCCTGGTGAACATGGGTGGCCACTGCTCTCACCAGTTCAGCACCAGCCTGGATTCAGCCCACCCATCTTCCGATCCCATCTGCTAAAACACCTAAGCACACCTGCTTCCTAACATCATCCAGCCAAGAGCCAAGCCCCGCTTCCTTGAACCAGCCCCCAAATCACCAAACATAAGCCCAAATCCTGCCACAAGACTTTCCTAGCATCCTCTGGTTGAGACAGCCCACAGTTCTTTGTGGTACAAGTTCTTCCTCTTTACAACAAACAATAAGCCTGATGTGTTGAACTACAGGTATGTCCCTGTAGTTTCCTGCTCCTGTCCGGGTGTGAAGGAGGTTATTCTATCCTTCCACATTAAATGCAGTTACTCAACTTACATGGAAGAGCCTCAGATCTAGCTTTGACATACTCCATATAAGTCATCGTGTCTGCGTTCTCCTCAACTGCTAGTTCAGTCATTCAGTCAACAAACATTCATTTGTGCCTGCTGTCGGAGGCTTCCCTCTTCTGCATCCCTTGCACCCAGTTGTGGAGACGGCAAGATCCCCCCCCCCCCGTTTCCAACTCCCCATGGTCTCCGTAGATAACAAAGTCTTAGAACCGAAAGGGACCTTCCTTTTACAAATGGTTACACTGACACCCAGAGCAGTTAAGCCATTCATTCTCTCATGGGCTCTCTTTCTATTTGCAACAAATGAGCATCATGGGCTGGGTTCCCGGAAGCAGATCCTGGGATGAGTGCTTACCTGCACATGATGGTGTATTAAGGACCTGCTCCCAAGAGAGTCCCGTAAAGAAGAAGGAGGAGCAGACAGGAAAGGGATGAATAGGCCAGTCAAGGGTGTGACGGCTGACAAAGGCTGCAGAGGGTATTTTTCACTAGTTGTTCCCAGCTGGGGCAATTTGGCCCCCAGGGGGCATTTGGCAATGGCTGGAGACATTTTGATTGTCCCAACCAGGCGAGTAGGTGCTACTGACATCTGGTGGGTAGAGACCAGATGCTGCTAAACATCCCCCAATGCACAGGGCAGCCCCACATCTAAGACTTTCCCAGACGGAAACGTCCATGGCGCTGCCTGTGGTTGGGAAATTCTGGCCACCAATGATGACAGAAGAGTTCAACAATTTGGGACCACAGACCTGAGACCTCCGCCAGCCAGGTCGGAGGGAGAGCACTGAGCTCCCCGTCGAGGAGGGACTGAGGAACGAAGCCCAAACTTACATGGAATAATAGGCACAGTCAGCTGAGGCATGTGGCTATTTTGCAAATTCAGCCAACAGTGTTATTAATAGTATGACTGCATTACTCTCTGGCAGATTCTCCTTTTTTTAAATTCCAAGTTTGACCCTCAAGTGAAATCAGCGTGATGCAGTAGAAAGGGCACAGACCTTGGAGCCTACCCTGAACTTCAGGTTCATGATGTAACAGTACGTCTTCAGAGGTTACTTAAGCTTTCCCTGTCTTAGTTTCCTTGCCTGGGAGATAGGGATCGTTGTTGTACCCTTTAGAGTGTTGTTGTGAGAGTTAAAATGAAGCAGTAAGTGAAAAGAATCTGGAAGGTGGTAGGCACTGCATTACTTAGAGCTGTTTCTGATATTATTATTCTATTAAGAATTAGCCAAATACAACTGCTGCAATCTGAAGTCCTACCAGCTGTCGGGATATTAGACTAGTGCCGAGGCAGGGGAGGACCACCCCAATGAGGGCACCTGAACTTCAATTTACCAAGGAGACTGGCATTCCCAAAATCTAGTGTCGTACCACTCAAATTTCTGGTAGAAAAGGAAAAGGACACACACGCACATGCACAAAACAAGGACACGGGCGCCTCACAGCTCTGTGTGGGCTCCTGGGAAGCCCCAGAAGAAGGATGCCCCAGGACAGCTGGATCAGAAAAGAGATGCTCTCGTCTTCATGAAAGCTGAGTTAAACACAAGTTAAACTTTGGCTTTTTAGGCTAGGGCAGCAAATGTAAAGTTTTTCTGGCCACAAGAGGTGAGAAACTTCATGCACAAAGGCTCTGTTCCCAGCTCTAGGCACAGAGCAAAACTATTCCATTTTTGTGTGGTTTTGTCTCAAGAGAACCAAACTGGTGTGGCTGACTCGGTTCCAGGGGCTGATGACCGCGTGGCACCCAGGAGAGGCAAAGCTGTGTGTCTCTCGTCCCCACACTTGTAATGACTCATCCTGGCCCCTCCTTCCCCTCGCCCAGGGCCTCTTCCAATCTGTAGCAAACGGGGAGCCAGCTGGAGAGAAGGGGAACCCCCCTCGTCTCTGCAGCTTCAGAGCACTTCCAAAGGGAACCGCGAGCCAGCAGCACGTGGCTTTGCAAACATCACATTTCTGGAGCTCACACACTGCGGGGATTTGAGATGACAGATGAGACCCACATGGTCTCTGACAGATACGGCCCCAGAAAATGTCAGTGTTAATATTTAATATTGTTTGAGTAGCTGCCCTGTTTGTCTCACTTAGCGCGGCGGGCACCAGGGGCAGCTGGCTGCACGTCTCCCCGGGTGTGGGCGGGAACACAGCTTGTAGGAAACGCTCGTGTGCAATCATTCACACGTGGGACCCAGACTTGCTTTGCGATGTTACGTTCAACTTGTTCAGAGTGACAAAGGGAGACCCCAAAGCACTGATTACACAGAAGCCACTTCATCCAAAGGTAGTTACAAGTGCCGCATAAACCAGTGGGCCCCGGGGGCTCTGTGGATGACGACGGCTAAGGGAAGGTGTGATATTAGGGAAACAGTAAATGAAGATCTTTATTAGAATATGGCCATCACTTCTCGTTCCAGGCTCAGGGGCAGGAGCAGAGAGCACCTTCTTTGTTTTTCGGTGCCCCGTCCCGTCCCCACCCCCTCTCTCCCCACCTGGGTCCTGCGTTGTAGACCCTCAACAGCCATCTAAAGCACCGCTCAGTTCTCAAATCCTGAGACCCACATATTGTTCTTGAAATCCTCTCCGAGATTCACCCATGCGGGGTTACAGCCACCTTCCAAGGGCTGCATATTTAAGTGGTTCTTTGAGAGGCTGCGCCGATTGCAGCTGTCCAGAACAATCTTCTAGGAGAGGGCTCGGTTCTGTTGATGGGGAGAAGGGAGACCTGGAGTAGTTCAAGGTGACTGGATCCAAGGAGGACTGAGCCAAATGCCCACCTTGAGGGACACCTGCCCTGAGCGACCCCCAGAGGCACAGAGCCAGGTAAGGACCCGTGGACGTGATCCTCAGCCATTAGAAGGCATCAGGACCCTAGGGAGGCTTTGTCACGTTTGGCGGTGCCCTCCCACCCCGTGTCTCGATCCAGGACCAGGTGAGGCAGCAAACGTGGGACTGGGGCACAGACCCCAAGGAGGCACTGGCTTGCAGCACTGGGCCAGCGCAGGGCTGGTACCTGACCCCAGGGCCTCCTCGGGGTGCACCCTGGGTGTCTCACTTGCCTCTCCCTCAGCCCCTGGTGTAGCATCCCCTTTCTTCAGTCCCTCCCTTTCCATCTGATAACATCACTTCAGAGTTCTGGGAAAACCGAATATGTCCCAGGAGGCACGCTCGTGCAGGAGGCCATTCCGCAGTGGTCGGGGGTCCAATTACATCTTGCAAAATGAGAGTCTCCTTGACCCAATTCAAGAATCGCTTTTTGAATGTGTCCTTCGTTGATGGCTTGTTTCTAGCCTGCTGGAGGATGCCAGAATACGTGAGCGTAAGGCTCCTCTCCCCGACCCAGGGCTGAGGTTTAGGAATGGAGGCTGGCTGGGGTGCGGCTGGGGGGCTGCGCGAGGGGCCCGCGTGCAGGAAGCACTCATGGTCCAGGTTCTGAGCGCTGGGTCGGGAGCAGGTGGCCGCACCAGCGCTCTCTGACTGGTCGCACCCGCCCCAGCCAAGCACTGCACACATATCACTTAACCGCCCCTCTGCGTCTCACCCCCCTCATCAGAAGTGGAAGGAAGGACACTGCCCCAGTGGAATGTGTGTGAGTCTGGGTTCTCCTGAGAAACAGAACCAATAGGAAGTGCCGTTGACCTTTGAACAACGTGAGGGTCAGGGGTGACAACCCTCAGGCAGTGCAGAATCCTAGCGTAACTTATAGTATAACTTGTAGTCAGCCCTCCCCATCCTGGGTCCTCCGTATCCACGGGTTTGCATCCGTGGATTTGACCAATCACAGATGGAGTAGTACTGCAGTGTTTCCTGCTGAAAAAAATCCACCTGTAAGTGGACCTGCCCAGTTCAAACCTGTGTTGTCAAGGGTCATCTGTTTGTTTATATATATGTATGTATTTATATATATGTATGTGTATATGTACACATATATATAAATATATATTTTTATATATATAAGATTTATTATACAGAATTGGCTCACATGGGTAGAGAGGCTAACAAGTCCTGAGATCTGCAGCTGGCAAGTAGCAGACCCAGGAGAGCTGCTGAGGTAGCTCCAGTCCACGTCTAAATTCAAAGGCAAGGCCAATGTCCTAACTTAAAGGCAGTTAAGCAGAGAGAGCGGCTTCTCCCTTACTCAGACCTTTTGTTCTATGTCAGGCCTTCAATAGATTGGATGTTTCCCACCCACACTGGGGAGGGCAGTCTGCTTTCCTCAGTTTACACGTTCAAACGTTAATCTCTTCCAGAAACACCCTCACAGACACACCCCGCATCATCTCTGATGACACGTGGGCATCCACAAAGTTAACCATCGCAGAGTGTGACATAGAAAATGCTTCAAAGTTAAGCAAAGTCCTGGGTCGTGGGTGCCCTACAGTGAGCCTGTGCCAGGGAGGCTACCTCACACAGAGCCCCCTTCGTGCCTTCTGCGGGTCTAGGCTGATGGAAATAGAAAATAGGTTTGTGTCCTTTTTTGAGCTCTTTCCTAGTATTTTTTACTAAACCTTTGGTTATGCTACTGTTCTCTATTCTGGGACGTAGGTCAAGACACTGTCTTGATTGAACACAAACTTATCTGTTTGATTATTTTAGTTTTAATATAGATTTTAATATATTGTATGCTGATGTTCCCAAAGTGCTCATAACTTCTGAGTTGTTCTGGCATCTAGATAGATTTGAAAATTTCTGGAAGAGAGCACTTTCTTTCACGGGCATGTGGTCTCCTTTGATGGAGGAGGGGGCCAAGCTCCCCGCTACTTGTCTTAAGAGAGTAGAGAACAGGCCTCAAGGTGCCCAGCTGCTCAAAGCCTCTGGCCAGACGGGTTTCCACTGGGATAGGGGTCTGATCCATCACTGGGTCCTGCATCCCAAGTGTCATAACTGCCACCAGAGTCTGAAGACAGATCAGCAAGCCTTTGGAGGGCCTTGTGAGTCTTTAGACGGGATGTGGGGAAGGGATGCCCAGTTTTCTTGGTCAGAGATTATAAGGACATTTGGGTCAAACTGAGATTTCAGTCACTCCCTCTAAGAATAATCAATATGCAATAAAGCAGGTGTCAATTTAGGTTTTACTTAAATGATATGAAGGTGGTAGGCAAGAGAACTAAAAACAGAGCAAAAGGAGTTTGCTTCAGTTCTTTATCTGATTACCTGATTATTTTTCACTTTGGTTTATCTATAGAGTGCGGCTCTAGGTCCTTGAGGGAGGGGTTTTTAAAAAGCAACACCTTAGGAAAAAAACATGAATCACGAATTCCCTTTCCAAATGCTTATTCTTACCAACTTTACGTCTCCACAGTAGGAATTTCTGTTCACGCAGTTATGTTGTTGGACATGTTTCACTTATATCAATCTGCGGCTGCACCTACTCCCCAGAAGGGTACGTTTCCGTGTGTGATGAAGTGTGTGTGAAACAGAAGTAAAATTACAGTGCCATCTTCAGGAAATGAAAAGTCTTTCTTTCTTAAGCCCTACGTATGTAGCTGCAAGTGACCTAAAAATGTCCCTGGGTTTGAAGATAAATCTCTTCTTTACATTTGGAGCAGAGTAGGTAAGGCAAAGAATAAACACGGGGCAGCTCCTTGCAGTGAAATGTAATAAAATCTTCCAGATAACCACAGAGATACTAAGGATTTAGGGCTCCTAGAACCAGAGAGGGTGCGACTTCCTTGTCTTATAGCTGTAAATTTCATGACAGATGACTAGAGGAAAGGAAAAACTTAAAAGGAGGAATCAAAGTTGCCTGGATTGCAGGTGAAAGGCCTCTGTTTTCCTGAACTTTAGTGGACTGGTAAAGCCAGCAAAAAGCCTCTCTCGTCCCAGATGCCGATTCCTGGCCTGGCGGGAGTTTATGCTGTGAGCCTTGGTGTGCATGAGGACACACACATGTGTGTTTAGGTAAGAGCATTGGGGAGACCATGACAGACCCCGGGAAGTTGCGAAATTCAGGCCATGAATGGTTAAAACACAAGACTTGGCTTCAGAGAGCCGGAGAAGGTTAGAGCCAGAAAGGAGTTTATTTTACAGATGAGGAAGCTGAGGCCTGGAGAGCACGCTCCCCTTGCCCGAGGCCACACAGTGAGCAGACGCCTGGCAATTCCAGCATCCTGCAACAAAGAGGCCTGTAAACTAGTCCGGTCTTTCTGGAAAGCAACTTGGAAAATGGTCAAACACTTAGCACCAGACTTCCTCTCAGGCTGACTTAGTGCTGGAGAAGAGGGGCTCTTTCCTGGGCCTGCAGTTTAGAGAGACCTCTTTTCTCACCCTCTTCTAACATGGTCTCTAGGAGCCCACAGAGCTCAGGGAAGTGCCCAAGCCCGCCTCCCCTTCTAGACCCCACTCCAGGGACCTGGAACTCCAGAACATCCCCCCTCCCCACAACGAACAGCCCCCAGCCCACTTTCAGGGCTGAGCAGGCCACCCTAAGGGTAGCCAAGGTGTGAACATTTGCTGGGAAGGAAGGAGCTTGAGCGTGCAGCCTGGGGTGTGAACATACACACACACACAAGCTCCTCACAGAGGAAGACAAAACAGGAAGGGGACGGGAGGGGGTCAGGCCACGTCCTGGCACCGGGGCCCTGTTCTCGCACCAGGACGTTTGATCCTAGAACTCCAAGGAATCTAAAACTTCTCAACTTGAACCTGGCATTTCAGGTCATTATGAAGGTATATTTGTCGAGGTAGAAAGCTAGAACATATTTTAAGTATATATATTTTTTAAATCAAAAAAGGAAACATCAAATTTAATGTAAAGAAAGAAACCCAGAAATTGTCCAAAAAAAACAATGGAGCAAATCAACTCCTGAAAAAGTTCTGCATCTTGGTGATCACATTTATTGGAAGGGTTGGAGAAAAATTAAAATGCCATTTAGCTTAAGAATTTGTGAGTTATCTGCAAATCAACTTATTTCAGGCGTGGAAGAAATCTTGGTTATTTCTTAGTATCAAAATGTACACCGGTTTCTCTTTTGAATATCTTCTACATTTAAAGAGACAATCATACAAAATCTGTTTTCCACACAGGATAAATTCTTTGTTTCAGCCAACTCTCAAGGGCGGGGCAACTAGCACAACACCGTCTCCCTGGACAAAGAGCATCGGAATATTCTGTTTTGTTGATTTATATATCTCTTCATATGTTTCTTCATCAATTTCTATAGTTGTCACAGTTTCTTCCACATCTCCCAATATCATATTTAAATGTTAATCATAAGCATGGAACCTGCCTCAAAGCTCTCTGTCGTTTCTCATTTTCACATAGATTCATTCATCCAGGCTGAGCCTGATGAGATCCAGGGGCTCTTCTACAGTGTTGGTGGTTTGTTGCTGGTCCATGTCATCCGCCATCTCTCAAACCCTGTGCCCTTTTAAGTATCTTTTAAATATTTAGACACATGTATACTTTTGCCCTGGAAGAATCAGGAAGAACCTGATTCTTCATCTAGATATTTATTCAAAAGACAGCACCAGAAATGTTAACAAAGCTTTATGCACAAAGATGAAATTTAAAGTGCATTTTATAAAAGCAAAAAAACAAAAAACCACAAGACATCATCGTAAAAGCCTAATATTAAAGAACATATTAACTAAGTTGTATTATATCCTAGATGTAAGATCACGCCAAGATTTTAGTCTGGAACAATTGAAGAGGAGAAGCAAGTCATGAGGGTGGGAGGATTTGCAAATCAGGAGCTTCATTTTAGACCCACTACATTTGAGACGCCTATAAGATATTCAATAGGTAGATGGTTATACTAATTGGGAACACAGGGCTGGAGATGTAAATCTGTGATTCATGTATATAGAATTATCATATGTAATCATATTGACATAATTACATCTATATACAAAATCTTTGAAATCATATATAATCATCTAGATAGTACTTCTAGATAGTACATTCTATCTAATGATAAATCTCTAGGGAGTGATCAAACCTAGAGAAAAGAAGAGGGTTTGATACCGAGCCCTGAAAGGGTTGTACATTTGGAGATCTGGTAGAGAAAGTATAGGTGTTATGGACTGAATATTTCCAGACTTTTATAAAGAGGTCTTGGGAGATACTAGAAAACCTATCTAGGTATTTAATTCTTTTTGTTGCAGTGATAAATGAGAGTGTTTCCTTAATTTCTCTTTCTGATTTTTCGTTGTTAGTATATAGGAATGCAAGAGATTTCTGTGCATTGTTTTTGCACCCTGCTACTTTACTAAATTCATCAATTAGCTCTAGTAGTTTTCTGGTGGCACCTTTGAGATTTTCTATGTATAGTATCATGTCATCTGCAAAGAGTGACAGTTTTACTTCTTTTCCAATTTGGATTCCTTTTCTTTTTCTTCTCTGATTGCTGTGGCTAAAACTTCCAAAACTGTGTTGAATAATAGTGGTGAGAGTGGGCACCCTTGTCTTTTTCCCGATCTTAGAGGGAATGCGTTCACTTTTTCACCACTGAGAATGATGTTAGCTGTGGGTTTGTCACATATGGCTTTTATTATGTTGAGGTAGTTTCCTTCTATGCCCACTTTCTGGAGAGTTTTTTTTTTTTATTTTTATCATAGATGGGTGTTGAATTTTGTCAAGCTTTTTCTGCATCTTTTAAGATGATCATATGGTTTTTATCCTTTAATTTGTTAATATAGTGTATCACATTGATTGACTTGCATTTATTGACGAATCCTTGCATTCCTGGGATATAAACCCCACCTGATCATAGTGTATGATCCTTTTAATGTGCTGTTGCATTCTGTTTGCTAGTTTTTTGTTGAGGATTTTTGCATCTATATTCATCAGTGATATTGGCCTGTAATTTTCTTTTTTTGTAACATCTTTGGTTTTGGTATCAGGGTGATGGTGGCCTCGTAGAATGAGTTTGGGAGTGTTCCTCCTTCTGCTATATTCTGGAAGAGTTTGAGAAGGATAGGTGTTAGCTGTTCTCTAAATGTTTGATAGAATTCACCTGTGAAGCCGTTTGGGCCTGGGGTCTCGTTTGTTGGAAGGTTTTTAAGGAGGCAAAAGACCTATATGCAGAAAACTATAAGACACTGATAAAGGAAATCAAAGATGATACAAACAGATGGAGAGATATACCATGTTCTTGGAAGAATCAACATTGTGAAAATGACTATACTACCCAAAGCAATCTACATATTCAATCCAATCCCTATCAAATTACCAATGGCATTTTTCACAGAACTAGAACAAGAAATTTTACAATGTGTATGGAAATGCAGAAGACCCCGAATAGCCAAAGCAATCTTGAGAAAGAAAAATGGAGCTGGAGGAATCAGGCTCCCTGACTTCAGGCTATACTACAAAGCTACAGTAATCAAGGCAGTATGGTACTGGTACAAAAACAGAAATATAGATCAATGGAACAGGATAGAAGGCCCAGAGATAAACCCACACACATGTGGTCACCTTATCTTTGACAAAGGAGGCAAGAATATACGATGGAGAAAAGACAGTCTTCAGTAAGTGCTGCTGGGAAAACTGGATAGCTACATGTAAAAGAATGAAACTAGAATGGTTCCTAACACCATACACAAAAATAAACTCAAAATGGGTTAAAGACCTAAACTTAAGGCCAGACACTGTAAAACTCAGAGGAAAACATAGGTGGAACACTCTGTGACATAAATGACAGCAAGATCCTTTTTGACCCATCTCCTAGAGTAATGCAAATAAAAACAAAAATAAATGGGACCTAATGAAACTTAAAAGCTTTTGCACAGCAAAAGAAACCATAAACAAGACAAAAAGACAACCTTCAGAATGGGAGAAAATATTTGCCAATGAAGCAACTGACAAAAGATTAATCTCCAAAATGTACAAGCAGCTCATGCAGCACAATATCAAAAAACAACCCAGTCCAAAAGTGGGTGGAAGACCTAAATAGATATTTCTCCAGAGAAGACATACAGATGGCCAACAAATACATGAAAAGATGTTCAACATCACTAATCATTAGAGAAATGCAAATCAAAACCACAATGAGATATCACCTCACACCAGTCAGAATGGCCATCATCAAAAACTCTAGAAACAATAAATGCTGGAGAGTGTGTGGAGAAAAGGGAACCCTCCTGCACTGTTAGTGGGAATGTAAATTGATACAGCCACTATGGAAAACAGTATGGAGGTTCCTTAAAAAACTAAAAATAGAACTACCATATGACCCAGCAATCCCACTCCTGGGCATATACCCTGAGAACACCATAATTTAAAAAGATACATGTACTGCAATGTTCATTGCAGCACTATTCACAATAGCCAGGACATGGAAGCAACCTAAATGTCCATTAACAGATGAATGGATAAAAAAATATGTGGCACATATATACAATGGAATATTACTCAGCCATAAAAAGGAACAAAATTGAGTTATTTATAGTGAGATGGATGGACCCAGAGTCTGTCATATAGAATGAAGTAAGCCAGAAAGAGAAAAACAAATACTGTGTGCTAACTCATATATATGGAATCTAAAAAGATGGTACTGATGAACCAGTGGCAGGGCAGGAATAAAGTTGCAGATGTAGAGAACAGACTTGAGGACATGGGGGTGAAGGAGAAGCTGGGATGAAGTGAGAGAGTAGCATTGACATATATGCACTACCAAATGTAAAATAGATGGTTAGTAGGAAACTGCTGCATAGCACAGGGAGATCAACTCCATGCTTGGTGATGACCTAGAGGGGTGGGATAGGGAGGGTGGGAGGGAGGCTCAAGGGGGAGGGAACATGAGGCATTCACTTTGTTGTACAGCAGAAACTAGCAAAACATTGTAAAGCAATTATATTCAAATAAAGATCTCAAGAAAAAAAAAAGGAAACCTGTGTATTGGTCTCTGTCCCCCACTTCCTGACACAGAGCTCCTAGAACCCTTGGAATTTCCTGTGTGATAGGAGTGTCTTTGTTCTAAAGTCTCTTGGCTCCTGATTGCTTTAGGATGTGGGCTCGTCGCTGGAAAGACCAAGCCAGGATTAGAGGCTTGGAATTATCAGCCGCACTCCCATCCTCGGGAAGGAGAGAGGGGCTGGAGATTAAGTTAATGATCAATCATGCCTATGTGATGAAGGCTCCATAAAACCCCCAAAGTGCAAGGTTCAGCGAGTGAGCTTCCGGCTCGGGGAGCACATCTGTGTACCGGGAGGGTGATGCACCCCAACTCTGCAAGGACAGAGTCTCCTGTGTGGGGACCCTCCCAGACCTCACCCTGGATATCTCTTCCTTTTACTGCTCATCCATATCCTTTATCATATTCTTCATTACATAATAAACTGGTAAACATAAGTCAGCATTTCCCTGAGTTCTATGAGCTATTCTAGCAAATGGTTGAATCCAAGGAGGGGGTTATGAGAACCTCTGATTTGCAGCCAAGTTGGATAGAATTTGTAGGTGACCTGGCATCTACTGCCATTGGCATCTGAAGGGAGGGGGGCGGTCTTGTGGGACTGAGTCCTGGACCTGCAGGGCCTGCACTAATTCCAGACAGTTAGTGTCAGAACCGCATCGTGTAGAAACCCACACAGCTGGTGCCGGAGGTGGTGTGAGCATGAAAGTAAAGGAGACACAGTGCATTTCCCCACTCAGGCTCCTTTCCCTCAAGACTTCCTGGCTCCATCTGAAGGACACTGAGCAACAGACCGAGGGCCATTATTTATCTCCAGGGTCAGCGGTAAATTGAAGGACTCTTTCTTGGAAAAAAAATTGCAATTCTCAGCATTAAATCAAGATTTGAAATGTATCATTTATAAATTTCCCCCTTTCAGTCCATTTTTGAATTAGTAAGCCCTAACAATCTGATGAGTGAAAAATACTTTCTTTTGAAAAACAATGTATGTTTCTCTTAGGAAAACATCCAAAAATATTTCCTCAATTCAAGTGAAATAAAAGGATAGAAAGAAATAGAAAACAACCTGATTGATTAAAAGAAACAACATAAAACAAGGCACCAACTGCCACAAAAACAAATCATTCCTTTTATCTGATCCTTAATGAATCAAGATAGATTGAGAAGAAAAAAAGACATTTCAGTTTGTAAAGCTCTGATTGTTTCCAGAAATGTTTTTCTTCAGTTGCCTCCTCGTATTTCATTATGGGTGCTAAGGACTTTGGTGATGTGTCCCATTTATGTAGGAATTGGCCGTCACCCGCAGGCTCGCGGTCGGCTTTGAACACGTTTCTGGTCCATAAGTAGTTGCATGGGCCCTCCTTTGTGGCTCTCCCAGCAAAAGCTCACCGGTTCCAGGTGACACCACCGAGGGGTCAGATTCATCTCCGTATGTGTGCTATTAAGTCAGAAGCACCAAACCCGATTCACACTGCTACAAAGTTCAGATCACCTCCCCAGCCTGTATGGTCCCACAAGCAGGCAAGCACCCATTGGTTTGAGCAGTTCCAATGGGCTAGAGACACGGGCCATGGCCAGTGAGGGAAGATGCGGGGGGCAGCTCTTTTGAAGCCATCAGGCCTCTACTTCTAATGGCTTCCTTCTGAGCACGTCCGGCCTTGTTCCATTAAGGCATCTTCTGACTCCCTCCCTTCTACTCCAGACCTGAGTGTTTGAGGCTTATTGATCTGCTCCAGGGGTGTGAGCTTTGGAAAAGGGCCAATAATGGATTAAACCCTTCCTGCAGCTGAAACCCAGGGTGCTCCCCCGAGGCAGGTGCAGTGAGCAGGGAAATGGACCAGCTTTGGGCCCATCCGTCTTACTGAGCTGCAGAAGGAGCCTGCTGGCATTGAAGCCACCCACCCTGTCTTGCTCCAATTTGAGCCCCCCTCCCTTTTTCTCTGGTTGAGCCATCCTCTGGATAAAGAGGAAGAACAAGACAAATTGTCCTTCAGGGTCAATTTTATCCTGGACACAGGGCTGCAGTGCTCCCCTCTGCAGGGTACAAGTGGTTCAAATATGTAAGATTAAATAATTCACAGTTCCATTTTCAGGAGGGCGTCCTAAAAGATAAACATGTTGTCCTAGTGGGATTTGTTGATTTTGGGGGGTTAGTTTTCTTCTTGAAAGATGCTTATAACAAACCACAAAACAGGGAACAAATCTTCCCCTTCTGTCCTTTTGATAAAGAAAAAATCATGTGGAATTAGGGTGTTTCATTTTTTCCTCCTTTTTCATATACGTGATCTGTAATTTCAACGTAATCAACGTTTCGCATCATTAAACATCATTAAAAGAAGAAAAATTAAAGAACTACGTTTTGAAAAAAACTACGTTTATCACATATTCAAAGGTGGAAATGGAAACACTTGATATAATCATGTAAATAGAAGCAAATAATGTAAATGTAAGCCAGTGACTGAGGAATAAAAGATAGGAATACAACCAGAAAGGCCGAGGATGGGATATTAATACAAATATAAGAATACTTGGCTGAAAAATGTAGATACTGCTCTCTTCTAAAATAGGAAACTCAGTCTCTGTGTGCTCTGCATGTATGTGAATATGTGTGTGTCTCTATCCATCCCTCCATCCCCTTCCAATCCACCTGGGAGTTGGGAGTCAGAAGAGTAGCTTTAGATGAAACTGTAAACTCTTATCAACACCCCCCATCACAACATTCCGCAGTTGGCACCTTCCAGAATGGCCTCCCATTTCACTGAGCCTCCTTCCCACCCACCTTGGGCTGCCCACTGTCTGTGACCTCCCCACCCAACCCCCACTTCTTAGTCTTCCTGCTCCATGACCCTCACGCCCCAGTGGTTGTCCCACCCACCCGGCCTCACCCACTTGATTTTTTTTTTTTTTCAGTTCAGTTGTTCAAAATCATGTCATGGTTTGGTTTTCTTTCATCTGATTAGTGCCTCTCTTGTATAATTTGTTTCCTGGCATTACTGACTTTTTCCTTCATTATGTAGCTTGATCATAGCCAGGTTACTCCAAGCTATTGCTCATACATTTATTCTATCAAACTGTCCCCTTTTATTTCTACAAGAGCATCCTCTGGTGGTTTCCACGCTCCTCTTCCCATATGGACTAATTCTCTAGACCGTCTATGTAGCTGTCGACTTGGAACTTTTCTCCACGACTCTTCTGGATTAAATGTACTATTTGCTAAAACCCATGTAATTCTTTATTGTTTTATTCTCTCATTTTGCTGGACTACACCCACAAGTAACTTCAAAAAAAAAAAAGTGCTTAGTGCTTGAAAAGTCAATATGTCAAGTTTTTGAAAGTATTTGAAAGTATTTTATTCATCTCTTATCTTTGATGATTCAGAATAGAATTGAAATCATTTCCCTTCAGAAATCTGACAGCCTTAATCCATTGCTTATAACATCTGGGGCTGTTAATGAGATACCAAATGCTAGTATGATTCCTGTTCATTTGTAGGTTATCTTTCATTCTCTCTCTGAAACTTTTGGGTATCTTTTCTTTATACCCAATGCCCTGAATAGCTAGATGAGGGTTTTTCACACATAACTTTGCGAGGATCTTTCGCTGTTCTAAGTGAAATGTTCTAATTCCCGTTCTCCTTGAATTCTGTGAAATGTTCTTATATCGGTGATATTTTCCAATTTTCTGTTAGCTCTCCTCCCTCTATCTGGAATTCCCTTCAGTCAGGAATCTAGCTCCTGGGCTGACCTATATAATTTTTTCTTTCCCTCATTAAAAAAAAAAAAAAAAATCTTACTACCTTTTTGTTTTACATACGAGAGAATTACTAGAGTACATCTGGGTCATCAGGATCCTGGCAGGAAACAAATGGCACACACAGAAAAGATGACCAGAGAAACAGTAATGAAGAAACATTTACAGAGGCGTGGTCAGTGTAAAAGAACCAACGAAGGACGGGGAGGTTCCCATAGACCAGCAGCAGTGCAAGGCACCGCCATCCCGGAGCCTGGAAGGGTGAGAGTGAAGAGGAAAGTCAGAAACTTACACTCAGCTAAAAACAACTTCATGCTTGTTTTTCTTTTGTGAAATATGCTTGCTGAGCCTAGAAAACAGGGTGACCTAACAAATCAATGTAACTTTAAGATGTTTTGCTAAAAAATGGAATGTACTGCACCTGCTCTTGTAAGTTTCTGTTTGGAAACGTCCGTGCTCTGTAAACATGTGCACTATAAAAGTAAAGCTCACCCTGAGCTCGGGGCCCAGAACTTTGGAGCGTTAGCTCGTCTGGGGCCGCCAGCTTAATAAACCTGAGTTCTCCAACCCTCCGAGTGTGGTGCGTGGTTTCTCGACGGACCGATTTCTGCAAGAGGAGGAGGAAGTGGGGCTGTTGGAATCTGATGAGCAGTAGCGGTGAGTGAGGGGCCATGAGTGAGGGGCTGTCTGACAGGAGCTGTGGCCACATGAAGAGACACAGCCGTTCCAGAACCACAGCTCAGCAGAGGAGGGCTGAGGAGAGGTGGGGGAGGTTGATCTCCTTATTCCAGTAATTGTTTTCTGTAGAGTCACCACAAACACTGAAGACCTAGGAGAAATACCGGGTTAGGTTCCTGCGAGCCTCTGGCCACATTTTGGTCAACATATCATACATAACCTTGCTTCATGTGTGCTTCTGTTTAAAGACCTCTTATTTCCTGTATATTTTTGATTCACTAACATTGAACTCAAAGTCTTCAGTGCTGTCACTCATGCATGAACAAAGCTCAGCTGACACACATACTTCCGCTATAAAGCAAGCTCGCCTTCTTGTGCCCAAGAGAAATTGACAATATTTCGGCACCATGCTTGGAGGCCATTTGAAACAACAAAATCACCAACAAAAGGCACAAAAATGTGAAATTGTGGCATTAAATAGGCCATGAAAAGGACACTTTCTTATAGTTACGAGCTTAAACAAGGCGGAGCTCGCCTGGTTGGACCACAGCTGGGAATGTATATGCCAGGAAAGTAAAATTCTAAGTCATGCTGTCCGAAAATTAGGGGGAAAGTGATGTGAGTGTTGATTTGTGGGTAACACATAAATTAGCAAGTAGGCAAACTTGCACGTGTTGGATCTGGGAATAATGAAGATGTCTGCCTTCTGATCGCAGGCAGCTCATTTCATGGGCTGAACCCAACCAGAAGTCAGGTGCCACAAAATCTAGACACTGTGATTTGTAGAGGTCAGTGCTCCAGGCATATATCAAGGTGGAAGAGAACAGAGAAAGGATCTGGAGGACAACAGAGAAAAGCCAGCCCATTCTTTCTCTTGACCTTCAAATTTGGCAGGTATATTTTTAATTTCCAGGAGATCTTCCATTCTCTAATTGTTCCTTTTTTGTGACTTTTTGTACAGGGACAAATATCTTCTCAAATCTCTCTGAAGAGACACTGAAGTTACTGCTGATAGGGTATGTATGTGTACTTTTAATTCTCTTTGGTCCCCTGTATTATCTCTATTTTTCAGGCATTATTTTTATATTAATCGGCATAGATGTTTCTTTCCTTTTTTTTGTTAATTAAATTTTATTTATTTATTTTTGGCTGTATTTGGTCTTCGTTGCTGCGTGCGGGCTTTCTGTAGCTGTGGCAAGCAGGGGCTACTCTTCGCTGCGGTGCACTGGCTCTAGGCATGTGGGCTTCAGTAGTTGCAGCACCGAAGGCTGAATAGTTGTGGTACATGGGCCCTAGAGCACACAGGCTTCAGTAGTTGTGGCACTCAGGTTCAGTAGTTGTGGCTCACAGGCTTTAGGGCACACGGGCTTAATGAGCTGTGGCACGCAGGCTCAGTAGCTATGGCACACAGGCTTAGTTGCTCCATGGCACGTGGGATCTTCCTGGACCAGGGATCGAAACCGTGTCCCCTGCATTGGCAGGTGGATTCTTTTTTTTTAATAAATTTATTTATTTATTTATTGGCTGCATTGGGTCTTCGTTGCTGCACACGGGCTTTCACTAGTTGTGATAAGCGGGGACTACTCTTTATGTGGTGTGTGCCTTCTCATTGTGGTGGCTTCTCTTGTTGCGGAGCACAGGCTCTAGGCACATAGGCTTCAGTAGTTACAGCACGTGGGCTCAACAGTTGTGGCTCACGGGCTCTAGAGCACAGGCTCAGTAGTTGTAGTGCACGGGCTTAGTTGCTCCTCGGCATGTGGGATCTTCCTGGGGCAGGGATCGAACACATTTCCCCTGCATCGGCAAGCAGATTCTTAACCACTGTGCCACCAGGGAAGTCCTTAGATGTTTGTTTCTCATGCTGCAATCTTTCATCAACTCTCTGGTCCAGTTTTAAAGGGAGGTAATAGAGGAGGTCACTAGAAGTTTCATATCAGAGACGGGGCCTGTGGGCTGGTGGGCTTCACTCTCCATCAGGGTTTCTCCAGCTTGACATTATTGACACGTAGGGCTGATAACTCTGTGTTGTGGAGACTGCCCTGAGCATCGCAGGGTATTTAACAGCATCCCCAGTCTCTACCCATTAGGTACCAGTAGCACTGTCTCCTAGTTGTGACCAGCAAAAATGTCTCCACAACCCTGTCCACTCTTGGTGAGGATGTAAATTGGTGCAGCCACTATGGAAAACAACATAAAGGTTACTCAAAGCATAGAATTACCATATGATCCAGCAATCCTACTTCTGGGTATAATCCAAAGGAGATGAAATGATGATCTTGAAGAGATATCTGCACCTTCAGCGTTCACTGTGGCATTGTTCACAATAGCCGAGATATGGAAACAGCCGTTAAGTGTCCAACGACAGATAAATGGATAAAGAAAATGTGGTACATATACAACAGAATACTATTCAGCCATTAAAAAGGCAGGAAATCCTGCCATTTGCAACAACGTGGATGAACCTTGAGGGCATTAGGCAAAGTGAAATAAGTCAAAGAAAGACAAATACTATATGATCTCACTTATGTGTGGAATCTAAAAACATCGAGTGCATAGAAACAGAGAGCAGAATGTTGGTTGCCAAGGGCTGAGGGGTGGGGGAAATGGGGAGATGCCGGTCAGAGGGTACGAACTTTCAGTTATAAAATGAATACGCTCCCCAGATCTAATGTACAGCGTGGTGACTATTGTTAACCATGCTGATTTGTATCCTTGAAAGATGTCATGACAGTGCAGTTTTAATGTTCTCACCATAACAACAGCAACAACAAAATGGTAATTATGTGAGGTGAAGGGTATATTAAGTAACCTTATTATAATCATTTCCCAATAAATGCATATATCAAATCATCACATTTGCACACCTTAAACTTACACAATGTTATATGCCACTTGTTTCTCAATAGAGCTGGGGAAAAAGTGTCTCCAGACACTGCTAAGTGTCTACTTGGGGGTGAAATCACCCACTGTTTGAAAACTCGTCATCCCACTTGGGATCTTGTTAGAAATCCAAATAGTCAGGTCCCACCTCAGATGTACTGAATTCCCTAAAACTTCTGACAGGTGAAGCCCAGTAATCTGTATTTTAACAACCCTCCAGGCAATTCTTATACACACAAATGCTTCAGTTTCCTCATCTGTAAAAACAGAATAATAATCCTTACCCCATGGGATAGTTAGGAAGCTTAATGCCTTAATACAAGTAAAGAGCTTAAATTTGCCTTTAAATATGAGGAATTAAACAGATGTGTTTATACCTCTACTCCTTGCCACAAGCCAACTGAATGAGATTTTTAAAAGAGGAACAGAAAAAAAAAAAAAAGAATTGGGGGTCAAGATCGTTCTGGAGGCTGGGAAGCCACAGGAAGATCAGAGAAGCAACCCACATTGCACTGTGGAATCCTCTAAAGACTCAGAAATTGGTGGCAACAGGTACCCCCAAAGAAACAGGCGGAGTAAGACTTACCTGTATAGACAATGGAGCTTGACCCCTGCCTCAAACCCTTCCTGCCCCAGATTTCCTCCCTGACTCAACTCCCAGAAGGCTGGCGACCAGGCTCCTCTCTCCAGGCAGAGAATCGGAGAGAAAATTTCCCAAAATATGGACCTGAATTTCCAGATGCATACGTCCATCTCATGCCCCAGAAAACAGATGCAAGTGACCCACACAGAGGTGCCTCACCCTTCAGAGCAGTGGGGCCAAAGAGTGGGTCCTTCAAGCTTCCAGGGTGTGGGAGGTGGAGGACAGAGGGAAGGGAATATTACACACACACGCACACAGGGACCTGCGTGACTTTGGACTCCTCAAAAATGACACTGAGAACACTGCCTTCAAATGTCGGAGGAAATGATTTCCAACCTAGAATTGCATACCAGCTACATCCGTTGTGAGCACACACTAAGAGCACTCTCAGGCATGCAGAATCTCAATCCAGATTAGAATGATTTTCTCCTGCAGACAACACTTCTCTTATATTTGCCCTTCCAGGGGGAAGAGAGTAATTGGGGGTTGTCGCTCCCTGGAACATAGACATCCCAGAATTCCTCTCCATGGGATGATGGGAGGGTGGGGGTCTGTCCTCTCTTCTCTTGCTGGTCCTCGCCTTGTACATTTCACTTTTTTCCCAATAAACATGCTGCCTTGTAGGGGAGGGGGAAACAAGCATTTCCTCTCTTCTCTAAGTTCTCAGGCTGGGACACCTGGAAACTAAACTGACAGAAATTATTAACAAGAAATTAACACAAGAAGAACAGAGTTAACAGGTGCAGTGCACTGTGGGCGTGAGAGAAACTCAGTGATGAGTAACTCAAAAAAAAAAAGGGGGGGTGCTTAGAACTTGGGCTTATAAAGCATTTTAAAGAACAATAAATTTTGTAGAGAAGTGACAAGAGAAAGGAAAAGGGGTTTAGGCTTTTAAGGGTGGCAAACTGTGGAAAGGTCAATACCCAAGGGAAACTTACAGAAGCTAAGACTATTTTAGTAACGCTCATTGTGTAGATTCCTCCCCACGCCCTGTCTGGGCGGATAGGGGTCTCCAGTGATAAAGAACCTAAGCCTGCCTTTAGGTAAATGGGGCCGTGGAGCGGGGCAGAGAACATTTGGGGCCATTTGCTTGTCTTCAGCTCGAAATCATCCTTCTGCCGAAGTGGCATACATGGGGTGGCATATTCTGATCTCCTACTGTACGGTGTGCAGAACTTGTTCCAAGCCCTGGGCCCTTCGGTGGGCCATTCCCTGTAGGGCAGCCTGGCGCTCATCAGTTTCACCTCCTCCCCCTGAGTTTTGTCCATTTGTCCACTGACTACACAGCTGAGAGCTTCAGTGGGTGTGGACCCTATTCCCTGGTCCAGAGGTGGGTCCTGATTGGTCAACCCCTTCTCCTCGCCAGGGGAAGTCTGCTGGTTGGATGTGAGGCAATTCTAGTAAGAAATCCCTCTTACAGAAAGGACTGCATTTCCTTGTTCAGTAATTTGAGTCAGATTTCCTGTTTCATGCAGCCAAAATAACGCTAACCAATAGAGGTGGGCATCTGAGTTCCATTAAACAGGTGAAGTGCTGAGGATCAGAGATGTTAAGATACTTCCCCAAAATAGCCCAGGAGCAGAGTCTGCACTTAACACATACACACCCCCCCAACCCCCCACCCCCCACTACCATACAAGTATTCCAGTTTGTTCTACTACATCCCAGGGTATCCCAGCTGACTCTTAAACCACTCCTACAACACCAGCTGCATATGTTCAGCTCACATTTTACATATCAAAACCACAAAGACTCCTGGTTCTGGGGCAGACACTGTCAGAGGCATTAAAAGCACATCATCCTTGTTCACAACAAAATCCTTCCTTCATGCACTTAGCTGACCTGCCAGTTGGAGTGATCTCAAGAGGGCAATTCAGTAGCCATCTGTTAAGTATGCAAGTAGATGATTAGCAAGTTAATTGTCAGCTGTTGTCTGGAGTTTGGACTCAGGGTGGATGTCAAGGGCAGCTAAGATTTCCTTCAGCATCAGCTTTACGTTCCTTGTTTAGAGACCTTGTCATCAGTCCCGCAGGAACCATTGCTTCCTGCTTGACCCAGAGGACAGCAGAGTGGGAAGATCCCGCAGAGACCATCCAGTCCAATGACATCACTTCACAGGGATGTGAGTGGACCGTGATGGACCAAAGCCAGACAAGAAGTTAGTCGTGGCACTGGGGCTACAACTCAGTTCCTCTGACTCCTGCCACAGGGCATTTCTCGGAGTAATCTACTGGTAACAGCATGTACTTCTTAATGACCTGGAATTCTTAAACAGAAACGCACTTTGTTTATACCATGGAGACCCTGGTTTGGGTCTGAACTGTGCTTACTTCTAATTCCAGCAGGTCTGGAGGATCCATAGGCTGGACCTCCAGGACCTTATTGCATGTGGGTCCTAGGAGGCTTCTGGGAATAAACAGTCCTAAAAGGGACAAGGAAGTCGCACACACGTGATCAGCCGTGCTGGGCCAGTGTTGTATGCTGTGCGTGGTGTGGAGTGTTTGCTTCTACTGTCTGGAGCTTTGCAATTGCCCTAGGAGATAGTAATATTAATACCCGCTTCATTCACAAGGAAACCAAGACCTTCAGAAATTGCCTAACTTCCCTGAAGTCACCCAGCTCGTAAGTCACCAAGCCACGTCACCACCCCGGTCTGGGGGCAACTGCCCACGCTGTTACCCATAACCCTAACTGGCCACCAAAAGGACAGACAGATGGCATCTATCTATTGCTAATTCATGGAAAGAACAGTATTAAAGACCCTTCTACCCAATGACTGTTTAACCCTAGGGGTCTCCAATATGAGTTTCCTGTGGCTGCAGAAGCAAATTCCCACAAATTTGCTGTCTTAAAACAGCAGGAATGTATTCTCTCGCAGTTGAGGAAACCAAGAGTCTGAAATCCAGGTGCTGGCAGGTGCTGGCCACACTCCCTCTGGAGGCTCCAGGGGAGGGTCCTCCCTCGCCTCTTGCAGCTTCTGGTGACCCCAGCTGTTCCTTGGTTTGTGGCAGCGTCTCTCAAAATCTCTGGCTCTGTCTTCGCATGGTCTTCGTCTCTGTGTGTCCTCTCCTCTTCTTGTAAGGACACTCCCATTGGATTTAGGGCCCACCCTAAATCCAGGAGAATTTCTTTTCAAGATCCCTGACTAATTACATCTGCGAAGACTCGATTTCCCAGTAAAGTCACATTCCAAGATTCCAGGCAGACAAGAATTTGAGGGATACAGTATTGAATCCACTACACTTCCCTATAAGGAAAGTACTAATTTTTATCCCCATTTAACAGATGAGGAAATTTTATCCCCATTTTACAGATGAGGAAACTGAAGCTCGGAGTAAGTTGCCTCCAGTGACATAGATGGCAAATAGCAGAGATCTGAGCCCAAGCAGTAGACTTCCAAAGAGGTACCGCACTCCTGTACGCTACACTACATGCCCTCTAAATGCTTTTGTGGATGGACCTAGAGACTGCCATACAGAGTGAAGTAAGTCAGAAGGAGTAAAATAAATACCATATGTTAACACATAATATATGCGGAATCTAGAAAAATGGTACAGATCAACTGGTTTGCAAGGCAGAAACAGAGACACAGATGTAGAAAACAAATATATGGACACCAAGGAGGGAAAGCAGGGAAAGGGGGGTGGTTGGGGTGGGATGAACTGGGAGATAGGGATTGCCATCTATACATTAGTATGTATAAAATAAATGACTAATAAAAAATAAATGCTTTTGTGTGCAGCAAGTGTCCATGACTCCTGGGGAAAGGATGCTCTCATGTCATAAAGGTGTTAGTAAGACAGCAGGAGCATAAGGCAGCACTGCTTGGGATCCAGTTTGACAGTGTGATGAGAAGGTTTTGGTCAGAGAAGAGCGTGCAGTGCATCCACCTCGGAGGCTCTGACCATCAAAGGTGTCAGTGGTTCAGCTGCTAGGATGTTGGGAGCATCCTTGGGGCAGCAGCACACTCACCCCGTGTGACTGCAGACAGCCCTGTGCGATCCAACAGGTGACACCATACACGGAGTCATCTCCATGGGGCCTCCTAGCAGCCGAGGCCTCACAGCTGACCTCACTGCGGGGGCTGGACCTAGAATGAGCCAAAAGAAGAAAACAGGCAACAGAGAGGCAGCATTCTAACAGCAAACCCGTGTGTGGCACTGAGGTGTGTCAGGCACTGCACTAGACACAATGCATAAATCGGCTCATATGATCCTCGCAACGACCCTGACAAATGAGGAAACTGAGGCACGATGACACTGACAACTTGCCCAAGGTCAGATGCAGGGGGTCTGGCTCTGGGACCCTCTGTACCACAGAAACATCTGTGATGAGAAGCACAGGAACGACAACCTCCAGGGAGCTCTCTGTCCTAGCTGGGTGTGCGGAGGGGGTTAAGGGGAAACCAGAGGTCCCACAGTCACAGATGGGAAACAAGTGGACAAACTTTTTTTTTTTTTTCTTTGCTATCTATGAGACCCCATACTTAACCCTAGACTTGCATGTCCTGAGAAATATCATCTGTACTTTCACAAGAAGAAATTTAAAACTAAGTGTCATGTAACTGGGTCTTTCCATGGTTGAAACCTGCTAGACACTCATTACTTCTCCGTCTCACAATTACTTAAATGTTTTTAGAAAAGCATGGACAATTTAATCATTAGAGATTCAGTAACACCAGGAAATGTGTACTTAAATTGTTGTTGATTCTCCTACAACCTAGTTCTCTGTGCATGTAGAGTTCCTGTTTAAACTTGCATTTTGAGTAAGAAAGATTTTCTCATTCATACAACTGATTGATAATTTTCTCTGTTTCTGAATGAAGAAACAATCTGCGATTCTCTACCCAACACTGAACTCCAAGGAAAAAGTAATTTCCGCATGAAGCCGCTAGATGGCAAACTCCCACAGTCTGAGACAGACAAATGGTTGAACTGATAAATTACCATCAAACAAGACTATTTTTTTAACTACTTTCGAAATCAAAGACTAGCTTCGTATGTAATCAGGAAAGTGTTTATGAAAGTAAC
Source organism: Hippopotamus amphibius kiboko (assembly GCF_030028045.1). Lineage (NCBI taxonomy): Eukaryota > Metazoa > Chordata > Mammalia > Artiodactyla > Hippopotamidae > Hippopotamus > Hippopotamus amphibius. The sequence goes on along the minus strand of NC_080189.1, from coordinate 7,687,857 downwards.
TGATTCCTTAGGAAAGAAAATGAGAGCATAAAAATTTAACCTGCATCTACTCCCAACCCTTACACCCTAATGATCAGTAAAATTAGTGGAGCCCAAGAGAATTTAAAGAGAAAAGCACATCGCTGGCCCTGAAGTATAACCCTCTTTGGATAGGAGACAGGGAGCTTTGTGATACTTCTGCAACTATGACATCCTCTTTCTCGTGGAAATTGACAGCCAGGGGCCCACCCTTGTGTCTGACTTTTGCGATGAGGTGATGGTGGCAGTGGAAAGGGCATGTGGAGACCTGGGCTGGGACCCTGGCTCTGCCGAGGACCACTGCCTGGGGGTCACTTTCCCCCTCTAAGGCAAGGTCCTCATCTATAGTAATAATCTACTTTATGAAATACATCTGTAAATACATTATACAAATATATAATATTAATATAGTAGTTACGTGGCAAGGTTATTGTAATGGTTATAAATAATGTCTTTAAAGCACCTTCCGCACAATTGTCCCGTGATTATGAGGAGCTGTGTGGTCGCGAGCAGGTCACTGGACCTCCCAGAACCTCGGAATCTTCTTCTGTGAAACAGAGATGAGCCTGGTTGCCCTTCCCACGGCCCTCCTCTTGATCACCACTCTCAGTCTCAGCCTCTCCTCAGTGAGGACTTCCCAGACCTGCACTCCCCACCCCCACCCACCCCAGGGTTCCCTTCAACCTTCCCTGATTGATTTTTCTCAATAGCTCTGAACACCAGACGTACTACCTGACTCCCTTGTTTGTTTCCTGTCTGTCGGCATGTAGACTGCAAGCGCTGTAGGGGGAGGATCCCAGGCTCTCTTGTTCACAGCTGTACCCCCAGCATCTAGGACAGTGCCTGGCATAGGGCGGGCGCTCTACAAAAATGTGTCAGGAACGAACGAATGGTACAGACAGTAGCTAGAGATGTCAACGAGGGCGTGTTTGTGAAGTTCAGTGCCGTGCCTGGCACACAGCAGGTGCTCAGTGAATGGTAGTTAGTGTTATTACTGTGTGTCCTTGGGAAAGCAACTTCATCTCTCGAAACCTTGGTCACCGTAGTTCTAAGTGGACCTAATAACCAGGTCACAGGTTTGCTACAAGGATTAGAATAGAAGACACGGCTCAGTGCCTGACACTGGTCCATCTATCAAGGCTCTCCCAGCAGAGCGCGGGCTGCGGGAGGCGGCAGTCCTAGGTATGACCGTGAAAAGAAATAAGGCAGGAAAACTGTATGAGGAGCTCACGAAGTATTTCCTGGGTCTGCAAATTACCACAAACATGGTGACTTAAACGCAACAGAAATTCATGCTCTCACAGTTCTGGAGACGAGAAGTCTGAAATCAAGGCGTTGGCAGGGCCACAGTTCCTGAAAGAGATCTAGGGGAGGATCCTCCCTCGCCCCTCCCAGTGTCTGATGGTTCCTGGCATCTCTTGACCTGTGACAGCATCACCCCAGTCTCTGCCTTCACCTTCACGTGACCTTCTCTTCTCTCTGTGTGCCCCTCTTCTTCATGTCTCTTATGACACTTCTTACTGGCTATAAAGCCCCCCACCCCCATAACCCAGGATCACTTCATCTCAAGATCCTTTAATTCCATTTGCAAAGACCCTATTTTTCAAATAAGGTCACATTCACAGGTCCAGAATTTGGACTTGGACATATATTTGGGGGGGGGGGGGGGTCTGCTATTAAACCTGCTACACGCATTCACGAATACCTGTTACTTGCAGAAATTTGGGAAACAAAGCGTTGGAAAGCTTGAGCCCTCTGCGTTTGCTATTCATGACATCTAGGAGACAGAGTCACAGACAGTGGCCTCAGGAAACACCCCCCCCCCCCCCCCCCCCCCCGCTCCCAACTGACAAGGTCTCTGGACTACAGAGTGGCCTGAATTCCAAAGGCGTGTTTGTAATCACATGTGTTTTCCCAAAGAAACAGTGTCACAAATGGAGGTTAAGTTCTCAGACAAAAGCTTCTATCATCTGTAATGCGGTGGAAATTGCATACAGGTGAATTTCAAAATCGTGTCAACTATCACCATTCCAATAATTAAAGATTAAAAATGACAAAATTAAATAGGAAATAATTTTGAATCTTAAATAGTAGTCCACATTTATTTAGAGGAGGATGAGGAGGTAGACTGAATGGAGATCCTAAGGGGATTTGAAGAGTGAGGTAAAGATTCTTTGTCTAATTTTTTTTTTTAATTCTTTTTTTAAAAAATTATTTTAATTTATTTTTATTTTGTGTTGGGTCTTCATTGCTGTGCACAGGCTTTCTCTAGTTGTGGAGAGTGGGGGCTGCTCTACGCTGCGGTGCATGGGCTTCTTGTTGCAGTGACTTCCCTTGTTGCAGAGCATGGGCTCTGGTCATGCAGGCTTCAGTAGTTGCAGCATGTGGGCTCAGTAGTTGTGGCATGTGGGCTCAGTAGTTGTGGCACACAGGCTTAGTTGCTCCGTAGCATGTGGGATCTTCCCAGACCAGGGCTCAAACCCATGTACCCTGCATTGGCAGGCAGATTCTTAACCACTGCACCACCAGGGAAGTCCCTCTTTGTCTAACTTAATTTCCTGTTTTGTGAGTTTCCTTTTCCTAATGTTGCTGTATACTGAGTGGTACTCTTACACCTTGATTAAGAATCAAGTTGGGAGAAGGAAGAAACAAGGAGAGATTTTCCTGACACAACTCATAAACTACCTTATTCAAAACAATTATCTATAGATGTTCTTGACCTTTATGTATACACTACAATATCACTTGATCATAACAACAGTTTTGTTTCTTCTTTTGTGATTCTTATATGTTTTATTTCTTTCTCCTGTTTTACTGGTCTTGATAGGCCCTCCAGTACAATATTGAACAGAAGGGACAATAATGAATATCCTTATTTTGATTCTGATTTTAAAGGAGATAATTTTAATATTATCCCAGTAATGTTAATAATATTAATTATTACACATGTTACTAATATTAATAATTACCAATATTAATAATTCATAAATATTAATATTAGTAATATTAGCAATTAGTAATATTAGGTTTACCAGAGAGTTTTTTTGTCACCACCCTTTATAAAATAAAGAAGTTTGCTTTTAAGAAGGCTAAGAATTTTGGTTTTGTTTTTTAATCATAAGATGAACTTTTTCAACCTTTTGAGACAATTGTAAATTCATATACAGTTGTAAGATATAATAGATGTTCTGTATACCCTTCACTGGCTTTCCCTCAATGGCAAAGTCTTGCATAACTGTAGTACAACACCACAACCAGGAAACTGACACTGATACAATCCATTGATCTTGGCTCACCATTTTTTTATGAGGTCAGCATAACTCATATGAAAACTTGACAAGGAAATTATAAGACAAGAAAATTATAGGCTGATATCCCTTATGAACATAGATGCAAAAATCTGCACACCATTTGCTCCAGCAATTCTGCTTGAAGGAGTTTATCCTAAGGAAGCCCTCTTAGAGCTGTACAAGGATTTAGATACAGGGATATTCATCACCATATTGTTATTTTTGTTATTTGTTTGAACTTTTTTCTTGCCTTATTATTTCTTTTTTAAATTTATTTTATTCAAGTATAGTTGATTTACAATGCGTTAATTTCTGCTGTACAGCAAAGTGATTCAGTTTTGTATATAAATATGTGTGTATATACATATATGTGTGTATATTATGGTTTATCTGTTTATATAGTTGGCTGTGGTATACAGTAGGACCTTGTTGTTTATGCATTCTATATATAATAGTTTGCATTTGCTAATCCCAAACTCCAAATCCTTCCCTCCCCTATCCTCCTTCCCCCTCGGCAACCACAAGTCTGTTCTCTATGTCTGTTCACTATGAATGTGTTTCGTAGGTAAGTTCATTTGTGTCATATTTTAGACTCCACATATAAGTGATATCATATGGTATTCATCTTTCTCTGTCTGACTTACTTCACTTAGTATGATAATCTCTAGGTCCATCCATGTTGCCGCAAATGACATTTTATTCTTTTATTATGGCTGAGTAGTATTCCATTGTATATATGTACTGCATATTCTTTATCCATTCATCTGTTGATGGACATTTAAGTTGCATGCATGTCTTGGCTATCATGAATAGTGCACATGAACATAGGGGTGCCTGCATCTTTTTGAATTATAGTTTTGTCTGGATATAAGCCCAGGAGTGGGATTGCTGGATCATATGGCAATTCTATTTTTAGTTTTTTGAGGACCCCCCCATACTGTTTTCCATAGTGGCTGCACCAACTTACATTCCTACCAACAGTGAGGAGGGTTCCCTATTCTCCACACCCTCTCCAGCATTAGTTATTTGTAGACTTTTTAATAATGGTCATTCTGACCAGTGTGATGTGATACCTCATTGTAGTTTTAATTTTCATTTCTCTAGTAATTTGCAACATTGAGCATCTTTTCATGTACCTGTTGGCCATCTGTATGTCTTCTTTGGAGAAATGGTCTGTTTAGGTCTTCTGCCCATTTTTCAGTTGGGTTGTTTGTTTTCTGGTTATTGAGTTGTATGAGCTGTTTGTATATTTTGGAAATTAAGCCCTGGCAGTCACATCACTTGCAAATATTTTCTCCCATTTCATAGGTTGTCTTTTATTTATGGTTTCCTTTGCTGTACAAAAGCTTGTAAGTTTGAGTAGATTCCTTTTTTTTTTTATTTTTGCTTTTATTTCTTTTGTCTTGGGAGACTGACCTAAGAAAACATTGGTATGATTTACGTCAGAGAATGTTTTACCTATGCTCTCTTCTAGGAGATTTATGGGGTCATGTCTTACGTTTAAGTCTTTGAGACATTGTGAGTTTATTTTTGAGTATGGCATGAGGGAATATTCTAACTCCATTTGATTAACAGCTTTCCCAGCACCACTTGCTAAAGAGAATGTCCTTTCGCCATGGTATATTGTTGTCTCTTTTCTCAAAGATTAATTGACGGTAGGTGTGTGGGTTTATTTCTGGGCTCTCTATTCTGTTCCATTGATCCATATGTCTGTTTTTGTGCCAATACCAGGCTGTTTTGATTATTGTAGCTTTGTAGTATTCTCTGAAGTCTGAGAGGGTTATGCCTCCTGCTTTATTCTTTTTCCTCAGGATTGATTTGGCAATTCTGGATCTTTTATGGTTTCATATAAATTTTAGAATTATTTGTTCTAGTCCTGTGAAAAATGTCATGGATAATTTGATAGGGATCACATTAAATCTGTAGATTGCTTTGGGTAGTATGCCTATTTTAACAATATTAACTCTTCCAATCCAAGAGCATGGTATACTTTCCATTTCTTTGAATCATCTTTAATTTCCTTTATTAGTGTTTTATAGTTCTCAGCAT